>NC_142838.1:31255000-32505000 GCF_061612785.1 Hesperophylax consimilis | reverse complement strand
TGATGCTTTATTGAACCCAGGACCCAAGTACAAACTCTGCCAACATTGGCTATTTTGTGTAGAGCCCATAGGCAAAAAAAGTATTGGAAAATGAAGCACCACAGAAAATGACGCAACAAGAAATTCTGAATTAATCTTTTTTTTTCCGCAAACACATAGGTACAAAAACAGTTTTACGTCATAAAGATTCAAGCCTCTTAACCGTTCAAGGTAACACAAGACAGGTTCATCTCGAAGAGGAAACCCGTTCATAATAATTAATGATGATAAAAATTACATGGCGACATTTTGTATACATAATGACCACAATTAAGCCGTCAAATTTGGCTTTTTATACGTTCACGTAAATAATTCTCTTAAGAAGTGTTCAGATTCTTAATTTTGTTTGAAGTTAAAGTTAATGTTTGAAATGGGATTTCTAAGGATCTGGAATGCATTTTAGTTTCTTGACTCTTCTGATACCTCTGATTAAAATTGGGGCTACGGCGGGTGGTACCAAAAAGGAGAGCTCTTCATCAAATTGTGGAGAGACAATGACTGATCGGCATGGCAGGGTATGAAGCGTGGATTTAAAACCAACCATCAAATAAACTTCTTTTAACACAGAACGAAGTAATGTTGAGACACCTAAACGTAGCAAAAATAATATGAAGAAGACAACCGGTAAGAGAGGACGTTTCTCAGAAGTGGCCTGGTTGTAACCTCAATGATAAAGCTATTAATATCAATTGGGACTTTGTTCAAAAGTTTGATTGCTGGTTATGAGTAACGGGTTTGCAATGTGTGGTGCTTAGTTTTTTGTCCATTTTTTCCGTGATTTTTTTATTGTTTACCTTTTCGCATTTCACATAACATACATATTACATATACATAAAAAGTTGTTAGTAAGATTGTCTACATAGTTTACATTTGATGTAACTGCAATCTGCATTGCCTTTTGGCATTACTTACTAGGCATTACTTAATAGGTCGAAAAACAAATTCAATAAACGTCTGTACAATTCATCGTAATATAACAGGGATAATACCCGATTGGTGTCATCTCTTATACAACAAACACTAATCTAGCCTATCTTCGTGTATCAAAGAGATGAAATGACGAACCTAATGTGTGTTGTTATTACAATTGATAACAAATCCAATATGCGTCATAACATTTTCCTTGTAATAATTACCTATTTCAATAATGACCATATCAGTCGAATGCCAAAACTTTCTACTTGATTTTGGCGTAAATTCGATTCCGAAGAACTTCGACTACCAATAATTTGTATTCAGTTTGCCGCCAACAGTCGCTGGGCGAGCAACCGAGCGTACGGTTTTAAATGGAAAATTACGAAAGTACCATTTAACCCAAATACGTGTGTTATTCTAGTGTGAGTTAATCCGAAAAAAATCTATGTTTTAATCAGTGCAGTAATTGAAAGTATACTAATTGATTTTAAATTGTAAAGTCATTATTACTGTTTACAAACGTTTTTTTGTCTGCGTTCAAAATTTTAGAGTGAATTAAGAAAATTAATTAATTTTTCAGTGATAATTTAGATCAACTTTTCGGTGATGTTAGACTGCATTTGTGAAAATTGATTGATGATTGAGGAGAGGATTGTGAGAATAATCTCCCTTATCAATATCCATCCTAGGTCTGCGACGAAAACTTTTTCGAATTTGTTCCTATTTTCCTGTAAAATTTCTTAATTTACAAGAAACAACTATTTACTTCAGGGGAGATGAAAAAGATGCAATAAAGTTCCAATTTTTTTTCAATATTTTTTTAGAATTTTGACCAGTTTTTATGACATGTTTGATCTTGTTAGTACGATACGAATGTAAATACGCACACGTTATTTAAATAATCCAAACTAAGAACCTATTTTGTGCAAGTATTTTCAACTCCCCCGATAGAAATATTTGTTTATTGTACCAATTGAGTTGAAACGATGTATTATTTCAATAATTAGGGCACATTTAGAAGTAAGAGGAAAACTGAAATAAATATGTTTTTCTTCATACACATCAAATGTGCACACTATTTTAATAAGGTTTATTAATAATATTATAAAGGTCGTCATCAAACTAATTGCGCGTCAGTGTTGAAAGATGTTATAACTAAGTACGTTAACACTATGGCAAGATATCAAATCTGATTCATTACAGAATGATATATAATCTGTAGATAACATCGTCAATTGCAGCATAATTAAATTTATCTAAAAAACCGAAGATTATTGACATAATATTTTGTATCTGAACAAAACCGAGAAATAACTTTGAATCCGATTTCCCGACTTTTCGTCTAAAAAGTTTTTTTTCGTATTTAGAAAATTAAAGATACGCCAACTGCAAATTAAAGTTACGCCAAGTGCAAATGAAAATTACGCCAACTGCAAATGAAAGTTACGCCAATTGCAAATGAAAGTTACGCCAACTGCAAAATAAAGTTACGCCAACTCCAAATTAAAATTACGCCAACTCCAAATTTCAAACGAGTAGAATTTTCTTGTGGAGTAAATTTTTTTTTTTTAATTCGTAAATACCAATTTCGATACGCTATAGTATTCATTATAAAACCGACTGGGTTTGGCAAGGCCCTTCAATCCTCAAAACGATAACTTTACACGAGACGATAAAAACGAATATTTAGAAATTCGTAAAATAAAGTTCATATGAATGTGATTATTTTTTTTTTCCAAAATTTGAATGCCATTTTTTTTATAAGTATGACAGATTTGATGGCTGAGTAATTTCTTGTATGGTTTTTTTAAATAACCTAAGTTTTTAGTATTAAAAATGCCTTAATCGGCAAAAATTACTTCATGAAAAGTGACATTCCCAAGAAATGTGGCTTGAAGAGTATAACAGTCGATAGATACCATTGTATTTTAACACAATGTAACTAAATAAGAATTGAAACGTTACCTCAAATAGCTTTAGCTGTGTTTGGTGACCAGATCTGCAGATCCAGGAACTTCTCCCACCTTCCTCTTTCCCATCTCTTTCCTCTCCCCACTATCTTCAGCCTTACAACACACTTCAATTGGGGATGCCATAGTCTCACTGGCTCCAGACGGTCGGGAGCAGTTAGGACTCTTGTGCAGTATTCAATTTTTCCAATATATAAAAAATATTAAAACACTAACTCAAAGACTAAAACTCTTTTTTTAAAATAGCCAAACTTTTTTAAACACATTCATTTTTTTGTTTAAAAATGTTATTGGTTGTGGTAATCGCTGTTTTACAGGTTTGAAAATATACAGGGTTTTCCAATAAGAGGTGTTATTTTGAATAGCCCGCTATTTCGGTAGATGTTACTTTTGAAGCTTTCATTTTTTAATATTTGACAAGTAAAAACTACGCCATTAATAAAAATGGAACGATACACGCTTCAACAACGCATTGCAATTATTAAAATTCACTTGAGTGAATAAAATGCAAATCATCTTGAGTGATGAGGCCCATTTCCACCTCGGTGGCTTCGTCAACAAGCAAAATTGTCGCATCTGGGGCTCGGAAAACCCAAGAGTTATTGTTGAAAAGCCTCTTTATCTTCAACGTGTGACTGTTTGGTGCGGTTTATGGTCCGGCGGAGTCATTGGACCTTACTTTTTCAAAAATGAGGCTAGAGCAACAGTTACGGTGAATGGATTGCGCTATCGAGAGATAATTAATTATTTTTTTATTGCCGGAATTGGATGGTATTGATCTGGACAACGTTTACTTTCAACAAGACGGCGCTACGTGCCACACAAGCAACGAAACCATTGATCTTTTACAATTGAATATCAAAATAACTCCTCTTATTGGAAAACCCTGTAGTACCTTATTAAACACACATAGACCTGTAGAGAAAGTTCGTAATTTTCGTTACTTATTAGGCAACCTCCGGATGATCCCACATAATCCAAGTTTTTACGTAGGGACCATCTTGTTCAAAATCTAACAATATGTTTATGCTAAAATTATATCTGAAATCAACAAAGTTGCAATAAACTAGACAGAGCTATTTCTGAAGCATTTCGCTAGCCTATTATGACAGAGTTCTAACACCACTGAAGCCCAAACGTGTGTTTTGTTGTGAAATAACTGTACGCCTAACGCATTACCTCTGCTATACGAAATATCTTTTCTATCTCTATAAATAATATTACTGATGGATCAGATTACGTACGGTTTTCATTACTAAATGCAACATTTTTTTATTTGGTACAATACTTAATACGTTTTAAAACATTATTTGATTGTGGGGAAATAATATTACTTAATTATACAAAAAAAAATCGTTATCGTTATGTGGGGAGACTTTTAAATTGGGGGGTGACTTTGATCATCTCGGATATCTGCGAAATTCTTTTTACCATTCGGCTGCTTTTGAATTTGAATTGATTCGAAACTTTTGTTTTCTTGAATACATGCAAATCTTTGTAGTGGAAATTTATCATCTTTTCGATATCCGAACGAGCTGAAACTCGGTAAGTAGACTCGTTGTTGATGACAATGCATCCTATCATGGTGGCATTCACGCACTCACACGTGGACATATATGCATTTCTATGAAATTCGGTGAATTTAGTTCCTACATAGGAAGGCTCAATCCTCAGTCAAGAATTATTTTTAAGTTTTAGATGACATTTGAAAATAGATGTATTATAGTTAAAAAATCTCAATTTTGTCTGTTACTTATATTATTATTTAGTTTGTCAGTGTCATAGGTATAATAAATGTATTACCAGTCGGGTATTCGATCTAGCATTTTTAACAATTTTTTGGAGGATTGACGTTGTAATTGTAATAAAAATGGTGTACCAAATCTCCCACTCTGTGACAAGGTTACTTTTATGTGTTTTTTTGCTCCCCAAACAAATACGGGTACATTCCAAAAATACATATTTCGACAATTTAAAAATGTGCAATAAATATGTCATAAAATTTTCCGACAAAAAATGCTTAGCTAAAAATTTATTTATTTTCAATGATGTAAATGGATCAAAGTCACCCAATTTACGATCCTTGACATTATAATTGGTGGATAATTAGTAAATGCGTTTATTAGTATTGCAAGCTCGGTATTGTTTGAAAACGCAACTGGAACACATCCTATATTGTATTATTCACACCTCTGTTTATTCTGAAAAGTTTATGGCTAAACTTCAATAAATAATAAGCAATGTAAGGGGCTGGTTCAACCCTAGTTTAATGTTAGTCCTTATTATCCTTATTAATTAAAGTTTAAACGTACCCATAGATGATGCATAAACTTGTCTGGGAATTAAAGGACTTAGTTCCTTCGTTAGTAAAGTTACTCTTTTAGCCAACTGTATAGTGTAATAGTAGGTTTTTAAATCTGTAGGCTGCTGGTTAACTGAAAATTATGCATAAACTCGTACATAGATAGTGCTAATTTCATTATTTAAGGATAAAACACTTTTTGTAAGTCATGCTTCTAAATATTAGATGAATTGTTTTTGTTTGCGATATGAATATGAATTAATACTTTCGTCCGTATAAAAGCTAAATTCAAGAAAGGAATACAAATACAATATCGGTAATTCAATCCAATATTGTATATCCATGCCATTCTTGAAAGAATTGAGTTTTTTTACGGACTTCAAAGTGTTAAAGCGCTTCAAGGGCGTCTTAAAATGCACAAAACCTATCATAAATATTTTTGGAACATGGAGGATATTACAAAATATTTCGACACATTATTTCAATTTCGAATTGAATTTTAATCTCGACTGCTACTTTTTCGGGGTCGTTTATTGATATTTTTAATTAAAATTGTCTGTTTATGGTACGAGAGGAATTTCAAATGTGTACAAGGTATAGGTACCTAGTCATCTTAATATAATAATAAAATATGATATAATATTCTGTTAGACGTTATACTTTTACATACTTGTAACGTCTTTGGCAATATTCCTAAATATACCATATATGAGTTCACCGTTCACAGAACAACACCAAGTCATTTCACACTTAACACGTAAACTGTGTTTTATTCAACTGCAATATATCAGCATCGAAAAGGTTAATTCAAAGGTTTGAAATCAGTGTTTAGAAAGATTAAATAAGATTAAAAAAACCGCATTTTTGATTGTATACTGACACACTCTAATACAAATATTTCAAAATTAGTATTAATTCATTGATAAAATATAATATAATGATTAAATATATTTGAAAGAATAATCATTAGTACCAATAATGAAAACTAATTTTATTGACATGCTTACATTGCTTACAGCACTTTAAAAGGCAATAATGATTTCAGTTTGTTTTGTAGTTACTGTCAGTAACACATCCTACTTTAATGATATTTCTATTTGAACACAAAACGTTTTGCATCATTTGAGCACTGGAAAATAGATAGATGGAGGGTAAATATTATACACAAAACCGCACCACGCACGAAAAAATATTGAAGCGCATGAAAATACTGTATTTAGAAGCGATCAAAACTTTATTCAAAGTAGATAAAAGTAAACAAAACTACAACTCCATTATTATATTTTCATGTGAAAATTTTCTTTTTATACCTTCAGTTGAAAATTTGTTGTATAGGTATATGCTATATTCGTTGCTGGCAGGCGACAATTGGCAGAGCTTCAAGAAAAGTGCATAATTTTATAGGCAATTCGTCTAACCATAGATCTGGTACCGAGTTGGCAATTGGCATGTCCACAACTTCGAGTAACCATGTTAATCCACGGGCCAAGTTCATTCTGGCACCCGATATAAGATTCATTGTCAACATCACATTTTACAAACGACAAAACCATATGAATAGTCATTGTTATTAAACCGCAAAATTATGATACGATAGTTCAATGGGTGATTCATAAGAAAATGTATTTTTTAAATATTATTTGTAAATCTACACACATTTTCCTCGTTACGCATGATGTCGAAGAAGTGGGTGTATGAAAAGTATATTATTATTTCGACAAACTTAGATTATTCCTAATACAAGTAACAAGATAAATGTATTCACATTAGACGGGTTCATCGATCTAAGTGTTTGTATTGTTTGGTTATTATGGCTAAATTATTATTATTATTTTATCTTATTATTTTTTTATTGTTTGGTTTTCAACATTAATTTTAATAAAAGGTAACGATATTTCTAACTTAATACAGTTTTAGATTTAACCTTCTTCATACACGTTAAGTTATTTACCTATTAAGTATTTTAGAGAGAGAAGGCTTGTTGGTTATAAGGTATCATTTACAGCTTTATAAGTAGGTACCTAAAACAAGTTGTGGAGAATAAGATATAGAACGTTACTTGAAAACAAATTAAAAGTGACATTAAGAAAACACACTATTCTTTAATCTTGCTTTGTTACATTTAATATTACTTACTAGTATCTAGTAGATCTCACGTCCAAAAAAATTATGTATCTAATATGTTCTTATTTAATAAATCAAAACCAAAATTTTCTCTATAGCCATAAGATTTGTAAGTAGGTACATGAAAAACCTCAATAATCATAAACCATCATATTTTAAGCAACGTGATTTTATTTAGAATATTTTTTTTCCAAAGAAACGTCACTATCTGAGTAACAATTAATTTTCCAAACTTTCTTCGGGTAGCTAGGTAACCATAATATTGAATAACGCGAATAAATAAGTGAAAATAACCATGAAGATTTTAACATTTGAAAAAATTATCTTTACCAAATCATTAAAACGGTCACCATCTTGAATCCGAAACACAAATAATCACCCTTAATGGGTGGAGGCCCAAATAAATAATAAATAGAAAAAACTCGAACAAATTAAATACAAAACAATTTTCAGACAGACGAAATGCGAAACGGTCGAATTAAAAATCTCAGTCAATTATTCGTAAATTACTCACTTCTTCCTATAGTTTTTAAAAACCACTCGAGCGATTTTTTGATTATTATTCCAAGTTTGCAAAAAAGTTTTTGATCTTGGCCATGTATACAATTAACTTTTTTTCCAATAAACAAATACAGCAAACGGAGTATAAAAATAAACAGTAGATTATACAACATAAACATAACATAACTTAACATGAATAAACCTAATATATAAATAACATAACATACTTAACATAAACGGTACAGAGCTGGTAACAGTAGGTAATGACAAAATTATAAAAAATGTGTACAATAAAAGTGGAAGTTTTTCGTTATTTAACAAAACAGATTTTTCCGAAATTAGTAGCATTTTTTTTAAACAGAACTATGAAGTAGACAAACTTATAAACAAATACAGTAAATGGGTGTATATAAATGTACAGATGATTATACAACATAACATAACATAACCCAAGCATAACATAAACATAACATACTTAACATAAATAATGCAGAGCTGGTAATAATAGGTAATTACACAATTATAAAACACAATAATAGTGGGCGTTTTTCGCTATTGAAAAGAACAGATTTTTCCAAAATTAGTAACATTTTTGTTTTAAACAACTGATTGTAGAGAAATATACAGATGATTAAAGAATAGTTTTTTAAACATAACAGTCAGAGTTGGAATTAGTGATCACAAAATTGTATAGTATAAGGTTCCTTAAAATAGGAACCTTATACTAACTAACAACGGAGCGATGGCTTGCCATAAAGTGCGAAAATTATATAACCTAAAAATCTCTAAATAGTATAAAATAATGTAGCTATAATATAATAATAATAATTTGTAGAGCGCCGTTTTTGAGAAAAATCACCTCAAGGCGCTGTACAATTTATTTCCTAGGATCTACATTTGTTATTTAGACCAACTGTGCCAACACGAGGTTTGTCATCCGTTCAGGTATGTGTCTGCCGCCAATATAGCGCTGACATGTGTCTGCTGCCAATAAAGAGCGCTGACACAACATCCTCACATAGATAACAAACCTTGGCAGCACCGCTGTGACGTTCGACGAAGACAGAAGATGGAGACTCTGCTGCAAGAATCCTAGGTAGCGAAGGAACTGTACCAGCTGCTGCAGCGAGAGAGACTACCCCGTCCACCAACTGTGCCAGCACGAGGTTCGTCATCCGTTCAGGTATGTGTCCGCTGCTAATATAGCGCTGACATGTGTCTGCTGCCAATAAAGAGCGCTGACACAATATCCTTACATAGATAACAGACCTTGGCAGCACCGCTGTGACGCTCGACGAAGATAGAAGATGGAGACTCTGCTGCAAGAATCCTAGGTGGCGAAGGAACTGTACCAGCTGCTGCAGCTAGAGAGACCACCGCATCCACCAACAGTGCCAGCACGAGGTTCGTCATCCGTTCAGGTATGTGTCTGCTGCTAATATAGCGCTGACATGTGTCTGCTGCTAATAAAGAGCGCTGACATAATATCCTCACATAGATAACAGACCTTGGCAGCACCGCTGTGCAAAATCACCTCATCCTAGTCTATTTTAGTCTCTCTAGTCACTTCCTAGCCATTCATGCCACTTAGTGTATCCTCTCGACCCTTTTAGACTCTTTCCTGGCTCCAATACCTAAATAAAATCCAGCAAAAAAATTACAATTCTTTCTATTGTCGTGATCCGACGATTTCACACCTCTGCCTCAGACCTTTAGGGCTCGCTTATCGCAGGCTATCATAAGCAAAATCTTGAACCAAAGTCAAAGTGAAGTGTATGTGTGTCATCTGTAACAAAATACATAAACAAAAACAGAAAATAAAAACAAAAATAAAAACAAAAACTAAAAAAAAAAAAAAAACAAACAAACAAAAACAGAAAATAAAAACATATGCACTTTTGTATGTTTGTGCGCTTAGTTCTTCTACACTACGCAACGGAGTTTGATAGAGTTATTACTATCATTTAGAGCATTTCTTCTGGAAGGTTTACATATTGTTATATCTCTGCTTACTTGCAGATTTCTGTGTTGGGAACTCTTTGATAAAGTAAAAAGTTCTTTACTATAATTGCGTTTATTTACGTTACAATAAATAAGTCTGGATTTAGCTACACTGTTCATTACCCGAGGGTTGGTAATTCTCTGTTTCTAGAAGCTTGTTGTCTGGCAATAATATCCCACAGGCAATTGCTACACTCTAGCGACATCTGTCGGACTATGGAGTAAGCTTTATGACTGGTGCCATCTATCGCTTGAAATCCCAACTTATTACCAAACATCACACATATAATGATCATGTGTATTATATTTATAGAAAATAGAGAAAGTCGATGTTTTATAATCAAATCGTAAAAATATATTTTCGGGCACTACATTGCTAACACTGGCTAAGCCTCATTAGATACATCAAAATAATGTCCTACGGAATTGTATACCTTAAAAAGGTCTACAGATGTTTTGAGATGGTTTATGTATATCTCCAAAGGATAACGCCGGGTACACGTCAGGTAGTATCGGATAAACGGTGAATCTAAATGGATTCATTGGCTTTAAACCTCACCAATCAAATTCATATGTTTCCGTGTTAATATTTTGAGGAATAGTAATAATTAAATAATATGGTAAATGTATATATATTGAGACAAACGAATTTTCAACTTAACATTTTAAATTTTTTAGTCACATCATTTTTTTCTCATTTATGTTTAACATCAACTAATATTCTAAAATGCATTATGAGATAAATGAACTTTGGGTTCTCCTGGATGGAGTAATTGAACTATCGTAGGAAAATCTTTCATTTTTCGATACATTTTATTTATTAAATTGAAACAACCACCATTGCAAATGTACCCACCTAACGATTATTTCAATTCATTCAGAAAGTTTAGAATACGAGTTTCTTTTTTTATTGTATCTGTGCTGAATTTACGGATACGCGCAAAATCATTAGATTTGGTATTCACACTCTCCGGCAAACTTTTTTTTAGATCACGCGATGGGTTTATTCTGGGATTTTTTTGTGTCTGTAGCATTTAAAAAGAAAATTATGAAAGTTCGTGTACCAAAAACTATAACTTACTGGGCAATTAGCCAAAATACTCGCGTCATGCTTGATAACATCACATATTATTTTAGAGGAAACTAACCTATATTTTTTCAATAGATTTACATTGCTAAACGAATTTTCTAATTACAATGGGGTATTTTCACTAACTACGAATACCGTTAAAAATGTGTGGAAGACTTAAAGTTTATATTTCTGATTATGATTATCGTACTAAAAATATGTGGAAGACTTAAAGTTTATATTTCTGATTATGATTATCGTACTAAAAATGTGTGGAAGACTCAAAGTTTATATTTCTGATTATGATTATCGTACTAAAAATGTGTGGAAGACTTAGGACGGGTTGTTTCGGAGAATTTGAACAATTCATCAAATTTCAACGTTCATTTTCAAGTTCTGTGAAAGGTTTTTTCAAGTTCTGTTTTTATTTCAGTTTTTTCAAACAACTAGCCTACAAAGAAATAATAACAGAACTTGAATAAGTCTTTCACAGAACCCGAAAATGAACGTCGAAATTTGATGAATTGTTCAAATTCTCCGAAACAACCCGTCCTTAAAGTTTATATTTCTGATTATGATTATCGTACTAAATTTCAACTTCAATTATTTTTTGCCAGCCTCCTTACGGCTCTCGACTAGTAATTCGGAGGTTGCGGGTTCAAATCACGATGTGGCCTGTGAATTTGATTTGATTTATGTGTTATTTCACAATTTATTAATTTAAAATAATATAAAGTACATTTGGCCAGTACTCTTAGTATCGCCCTGGTGTAAGACCATCATTCAGAATAGAAACGTTGCAAATGGTTTTGGCACTGATTGGTGACCAGATCTGAATAGCCAGGTACTTCCTCACCTTCCTCTTCACCTTGTCTTTTCCCTCCCCACTACCTTCAGACTCAAGTAGCAAGAACTCAAGCACATTATGAAATTTTAACAACTTTTCTGTCTGTAATCTCTATGACAACGCAACTCTTTTAAACTGACTCTGTCATCTCTATCATGAGCCATAGAGGGTTCAAACAGTCACCTAACAGTTGGAATATAAGACAGGACGTCATATACTGTCTGTTTCATGTTTATCAAGAGTGAAGAGTCACAATGTTGGTTAAGCCTCGGAAATAGTTTGGAAAAATCCATAACGCCTTATGCCGCTTTTCTGTCTGACACCCGACCAGTGGCGGCTCGTGACTTTTGAGTGTACTAGAGTGCTAATATTACAAAAATAGCATTATTGTGGTTGTTGTAGCTGAAAACTTTTTTTTAAAATTTCGATTTTTTGTATGAAGTTTTTCACGAAATTTCAGTTTGGCCGTGATGTTTTCCTGAAAATCGTCAAAAAAATCGTTTTCAGCTACAACAACATCAATAATGCTATTTTTGTAATATTAGTACACTAAAAATACTCTAGTACACTAAAAAGTCACGAGCCTCCAATGCCACTGATTTTATCAGTTGATTATTGAATTTCAAAATCCCAACTCAGACAATAAAATCATCAGTTTGATTCGGTAGATATTATAAATTCCTTCTCGTTTTATACCTTCCGTGTTATCTGCGCTTATCTATGATTCTTCCACTATCTGCCAAAGGAGCGAACGGTTATATTTTCAAGCCGGTTTTATTAGTGTATCGATTTTGTGAATGATAAGTCCGGTCAGTAAAATCGTGGGTTTCGTTTTTAGAAATCTAAAATCAGTAAATTTCCATCCCATTTCAAATTGCCTGGTAAATAAAATATCAAAAAAATCGACTTTGTTTCTTATGTGTGTCAAAACGTACGAAAATATGAAGTACATCTCTCGTTCAGCAATTTGTTGAAAACTATATTTTATAAAATAGAATAATAGTTTTATGTGGTAATGGATTTTCTTGGTGTTTAGACTAACCGTACTTAACCTTGACACGCGTCGACATTCTTCATTTAAACACAACAGCAAATGAATTTAAATATTATGGTGATGCGAGAAAAAAGTGTTATTGTGATAATATAATAAAAATTATACACATCCGCAGTTTTCCTTCATTATGCTGGGGGCACAGGCTCTTAGAAGCAGTTGACTTGAGGACGACAATGTGCGCGGTTGTCACATTATAAGTTTAATGGTTAATAATAATGAACGGCCTACTAACAAAGTGATAAAATGACTGTGTATTAAAGCAAGTTACGATTAAAAGGTGTGCTCATTTCACAGCGCTTCAGTTATTATTTTTGGGTAGCGATTTTGAAGCAATATGGAGGGATCTTCAAAATGGAAGAGGACCATGCACATATCTCAGTTCTCCTTGTCTCATCCAGACCCGGCGAGGTTTATCCGCTCTGCATGGCAGGCTGATACCGACTCCTTGCTCTTCCCCTTTGTGGTGTACCGGGTGCTGGTGACGGGCGTGTTCTGGGCTGTATTGGGCTGGTCCTGGTACACCTTTTGGAATAAAGGGCTATGGTTCGTGTTCTTGACTAACTGGGGCTACCTGTTCTGCGCGCTGCAAGCTCTAATGGGGACTGTGCTGGTATTGGCGGCCTATTGGAAGCAGAAGACTTCCAATATTATTGATTCCATGTTTGGTGAGTTTGACTAAATTTTCTTCATCTTCTTATTCTCTCACCCCATCGTCAACCTGTATATAAAATTTCACTCCCAACAGTTACCTAAGTTTCTGAACATTGAGGAACTCCTTTACCTAGTATTATATCAATCCTTCCTAAAAAAATCAGTAGGGTGTACTTGAAACTGTGATTTCCCAAGATATTTCAGTTATCTCCATTAATACCTGCTATTTCGCAATCATTCAACGAATTAATTGACGTCAGTCAAACGATATCTGACCAAAACTCAACAAGGTCCACTGTCCATCTGGATACTGCTCTTCGGTTCTTGGTCTATTTTCGTTTTGGCATATCATCTCCATCAAAGGTTTCTTTGCTACACTTGGACAGTGGGAATATGAATACTAAATTCTCACTTCAAAGAGTCACTTTAGAGAGATATCGCCCTATGAGCTGCATATGATCAACATTTATTACTTTTTGGGTTCTACAAGGATTTTAGATAATCAAAGAAAGAAATACAATTAATTCGTTGTCCACAGATTTAACCCACTACGAGAGTCCAATGCCACTGTCATATAAGATATACTGGCTTCTCTACAACATCGCTGTAACAGATGCAATCTTCATCACAATCCTCTACTGGTCCGTCCTATACAAACGTGAGTAAACATTGACTACATCACTACATGTTTGCTAAACTAATATTTGAACATTATCTATTAAGACGGCGTCATTATGTAATGAATCATTAATAAAATAATCAGTACAATATCCTGGTAATCTGGACAATGAAATAACAACCTTCAGTTCAGCAATGAACTGTTTATTCATAAAATATTCATATAAACATGAGGTTGATGATTTTAAGGATACCCAACCGTGTATAACATTTATTTTACGAGTAGCCTTGTAATAAGAAATGTGTAAATATTATAATGTGGTCTCAACAGGATTTTAGACCTTGGTTTGTGAGATGTTTAAATATTAATAAACCGACCCCCGTACAGGATACAGGGTGGTCAAACTGACAGCTTCTTGGATACATGCTTGTGGCTATTTAAGGCGATGCACTACGTCGTGTAATATTTTAAATTGAGCCGCTTGATAGCGGCTATTCTGATGTAACAACCCTTACGTAGATGGCGATAAGGTTTAAATTCCCGCTTAACACCATCCGCCTGTTTTGATTTATGCAAGAAAAAAACATGGCCAAAAAGTGCCTTTTATTTTATTTTGTGGATGTTCAGGCATAAATATTAATTTTGTTTTCTATCATTTTATAAATAACTTAATTTGTCACATTATCCAATAAAATCATAACCGAAAATTGGTTGTTAAGTAGGAGATTTTGAACTTTAAAGCAGTTTTCATAGGCCTTATACATTATTTTTTTCTGGGCTTATAAAAAGACTTATCTAAAAAATACTCGATTATTTCAAAGGCCAAGATGTATTCTACTCGCAGTATTTAATTATACTATATACCTTAGTATGCTGTAATGTCGCATTAGGTAACTACGTCAGTGTGTATGTATGTATCTTTTATTTATCTAAAATTTGCTCATAGTGAATAATAGTGCCGTAAAATCTGGTTAAATCGTTAATAAATTTGGCTTTGATTATTTCAACTTACATATTTTTCCCCAATATTAATTACTTAGGGCCGGCCCTGTTCAGACGCAGTTAGATCAGTCAAGGCGCCAAGGACCTAAGGAACCAAGGCGCATATAATACCTAACACCTAATACAGCCAGTGGCGGCCAGCTAATATGTGCTCCCGAGCGCCGAACAACCAACAAGATTTCCGACATGGCTAATCACAATACGAAGCTAGGTTCGGTTATAATATCTCATTCAAAAGGTACCTACTTATTAAGCGCGCTTAACTTGCAGACCGACTTTGACTTGTGCCTATGTTCGTAGCAGTTCGTTTTCGATTGCGATCCAAAATTTAACTGCTTTGTCGCATATTCTGTGGAACACTCGAAAGCGTGGGTACATACCACAATACAGCGCCCTTGAGGTTTTAACTGGCCCCAGGCGTTGTTTGAGTCAGGGCCGGCCCTGTAATTACTGATGTCAGATTTGCGACAGCCGGCACTGTAGACAGTTGAAAATTTGAGATTTGTGACTTTGCCAACTAAAAATATTATTTATAATCAGATGGTCGTGAAAACTAAATGTAATGAGAGCATTGTTGTCGTTCTTTTTAAGTCACCCTCTGATTATATTCATCTGAAATCATTTTTCACGTGAATTATAACAACAAAAAATATCTTGCCGATGAAGATGATTTTGAAAAACTAGCAGATCATTTTTATATCTCAGGAATTTTTCGATCTCTATCCTATAAAAAAGGAAATGCTTATATTGACTTTTGAACTGCAATCTCAATTTTTTAATTAAATAATATATCTAAGCTTGTATTATAATATATTGATTTCGACCTCAGTTAATAATACTAAAAATACTTTTTATGCTACAATATACCAATAGCCACAATGTCAAATGGTTACGACGATACATATCTTGAACTTTGGATTGATGAGGCGCAAGGTTGGGGAACAACGAGCAAGTGCAAACAACATTCATTCATCTATTCGTCATGTATCAAGTAACCTTTGAACCACCTGTGAATTATGATACGCGTGACATACGAGAAGGTCATCATTTTGCGACGTATCACTAAAGACTCCGAAGTGGGTTGAAGATGAATCTGACGCTTATATGGAGAAGAAAATACGATTACAAACACAGACAATTTTACATGTAGATAGGCGTTGCCATTACGTCGACCATGATAGGCTTTTATGGTTATTATGCTACTACCATGGTTGCTATGGTAACTATGGTGGATATGTTAAAGGCCGTGCCTATTGCCTATTGTTAAATGTATTTTGCCTCCCCTACAAAAATCCCCATTAATTTCACAAATATGTTGATCATGTAAATTTGCAAATTCGTACTTTTCAATGTAACCTTTTCTTTAAAGTGGCCAAAATTACATCCAAGGTAGCGGAACTTAGAACGGAACCCTTTCGTATCATTATCATATACAGGGCCGTATTTAGGCTTAGGCAACCTAGGAGTCAGTATGGTGTTGCAAGTTTTAGGGAGCGGCAACTCGTCGAAGATATAAAGATAATCGATGCTATGATTACCGTACTCCTCATCTCGGAAAAATATGACAAACAGGTACCCGCCACCCCAGTGGGCAGTTCAGTCGATAGCCAGGAGGAATTCATCAGCCTCTAGGTTGTCAGCATCTGTGGCTGGTTCAGTCGGTAGCCAGGTCATTTGATTATAAGAGCCGGCACACGGAGACGCCCCATTATTGTAATGATGACAGATGCGTCTGGCTCAGCTCATAGAGTGCCGGCCGTAAACAGCTCGATAGAAATAGTTGTATTCTTTAAAATGACTGTGCCGTGATGGAGGAACAGAAGCGACTGCAGATTTCAGTTGACACTCAGGAATTTATAATTATAATTAACAGATCGCGTTTTAACTGGAGGTGTTCCGTCCACTCGTGTTAATTTTTGAAATTTGACTGACGAATATTGTGGTGTTTTTAGCTATTTATAATTTCTCTAGCAAGCCTTCTTGTGACGTCAATATCTTTACCACAACTTGTTTACGTTTCAGACGCAGGTATTTTTAGGTGAGAATAATAATTTCGCCCAGCGACTAGTTTGTCAATATTTTGATTTTTTTCCGACTTGAATCGCCTAGTAACCGATTATTTTGATGCATTTTTCTAGTGGCAAATTTTATAATATTAAATGCAATAAATTCGTGTTTTCATGTTCGATACAATGAGGTGGATACAAATGCGTCCGATCGAGCTGAATGCACGGTTACAGTGATTATAGCTTTTATGGTTATTTAATGTTGTATTGTACTTTCTGTAGCCAACCAGGAGAGCGACGGCCCTTTCCTGCTGAACTTCGCGACGCACGGCGCCAACAGCATCATGTGCCTGCTGGAACTGGTGGTGTGTGGACTGCCCAGCCGGCTGCTGCACTGCATCCAGCCCATCCTCTTCACCGTGACTTACATTATCTTTAACCTCATCTACTGGGCAGCCGGAGGACTCGGGGTGTAAGTTTACAGATAACAGTTTTTATTCTATTTATTATTATCTGTATGCTTCCTATCTATCTCTTCCGTTCTCCCATCAACTCCCGCTTCTTCTCCCGCTTCTTCTCCCGCTTCTTCTCCCGCTGCCCAACTCTTTCGGTTTCACAAGCACATCACGCAATGCCACAGTTGCAGTCAGCATAGTACCAGTATCTCTGGGCAGTTGGAACACATGAGCAGTATTAAAAAAAATTAAACGATGTTTATTATTTTTTATGAAATATATCCTAGCCACGGTTTGATAATGCCTTCGTGTGTCAACACGGCTACCAAGCAACAAAAACTGTGCGAACTCTATAAACAAACTGGCTGATTTTTTAAATAAAACGCAGTCAATAATTTTTGTTGTTTTATGTAGAAAAAATCGTAGAAAAATCGCCATTGTAATTTCAATAAATAATATTCGTTGGCTTTGATGTTACCAAAATCTGAATGACGTATGCAACTATGAAAATAGATATTCAAATACAGGGTTTTCCAATAAGAGGTGTTATTTTGAATAGCCCGCTATTTCGGTAGATGTTACTTTTGAAGCTGTCATTTTTTGACATTTGACGAGTAGAAACTACGCCATTAATAAAAATGGAACTTGAGGAATCAAATGCAAATCATCTTGAGTGATGAGGACCATTTCCATCTCGGTGGCTTCGTCAACAAGCAAAATTGTCGCATCTGGGGCACGGAAAACCCAAGAGTTATTGTTGAAAAGCCTCTCTATCCTCAATGTTTGTTGCGGTTTATGGTCCGGCGGAGTCATTGGACCTTACTTTTTCGAAAATGAGGCTGGAGAAACAGTTAAGGTGAATGGATCGCTATCGAGAGATGATTAATATTTTTTTATGGCCGGAATTGGATGGTATTGATCTGGACAACGTTCACTTTCAACAAGACGGCGCTACGTGCCACACAAGCAACGAAACCATTGATCTTTTACGATTGAATATCAAAATAACACCTCTTATTGGAAAACCCTGTTTACTAAACCTAAAAACATAATATTATCTTCCCGTTTATTATATCACTTATAAACTCATCCTAATTTGACCGCGGATTTATTATCGTCTAATAAAAATAAAGTGACCTTCGACAACTAAAAGGTAGGTCATTAGAATAAAAAGACCGGTTCCTACCAAACCAAAACCAACGTAATAATTAAACACAAAATCAAGCGGAAGCCATGCTTATTGTTTTTTTCGTTAGAATTAATAAATATGACCTGAATTCATCGTTGATAGTTTGCTTCTAGATTTCTAGATATGCGATGCAAGTAAGCAAATTATGAAATGCAATATTATTACTGAAGAAAGTGCAGACTTCCGTATTAACAGAATTTCACAATAATCTGTAGTAGTATAATTTTACGGCAATATTTTATTTGAATAAATGGCACAAAAACGTACTTCTTAAAATAACATTAAATTTATCAAAAATTGTAATTTTTTGTTGAACACATGCATATCGCTTTATCAATGCAATCTAGATAATTTAAATAACTGTTCAAAGATAACAAATACATATGTAGGTACAAAACGGTGTTGTAAATCATTTCTTATACCAAATTTAATAAGAAATCGGTGTTTGCTCAATCCTTCATTAATTTTTTATTTATTGCTAACTAGCTGACGTGTACCGGCATTGCTCGGAGACTTTTCTCCACTTTCTATAAATATAATATGCACCTTCCGGAAGAAATTCTTTAAATGATAGTGAAAAAATCCCTATTATAATCCGTTGCGTAATTTGTAAGAACCATAGACATATGAATATTAGTAGACCTGCCCTAAGTGATTAAAAGCGTATTATCCCCACTCCCCATACCGGTTCCATTGGAGCCGGCTGGGCTCGCGTATGGCCTCAAGTGAAATTTGAAAACGTGACGTCATCATTCTTGTGCGAACTATGGTCGAGGCATCATCGGTTCATTTTACGAAATAACACGGCAAAATGTTGACTTGTGATATGAAAACTTGTAAAAATAGATGTGAAAAAGAGAATAAACCCAATTGTCGTATTACATTCCATAAGTAAGCATTATTTTACTTTATTTTAAGCTTATTCACACCGTATTATATGGATCAGTTTTAGAAACATATACTATCACATCACAATGTAGCGATTCTCAAGTGTGCTCATCGTTGTTTACTGGGGTAAGTAAATTATGAAACATTTGTAAAAGTGTCTTAACTAAATACTGTGAAACTAACTACGACTCTGCAAACAGAAGAAATTTACTTTGCCGAATTTGGACTTCGCAAATTAGTTCATAACGTGGCGAGTAATTTGCGCTCCCATGTAAAAATGTCTATTCGTTCAAAAGCAGATTTTACTTTTAAGAAGTAAATGGTGATATTATAATGCGAGATGCCTATTTACTGTCAGATTGATTTACTGACGAATCACAGTCAGCCTTACCCCCTTCGTTCTTCAACAGTTGATTTTACCCCTCGCCATTATCTTCTCGTCTATTAATTCCTATGTCTGTGGTAAGAACCAAGCGAACAAACGGACAGCCGCGGATAGCGACTTTGTTTTATACTGTTTAGAGACATGAACTTTCTGACCGTTCTGGTGTTGCATTGGAAGTAAATTATATTTTTGTTTGATCAGATAATAAAGTTTTGTTAACATATTCTTTGCGGGAAACGAGAAAACTCGTCATACGCCTTTTTACACTAAGACGCGGGAGACGAGTTTACTCGTTTTCTTGCGCAAAGCGGTAAGGAGCGGGAAACTTGTAAACAAGGGGTTGTAAATGGGTGCGGGGTCATGTGTTTTCTATTGTCGGCGGTACCCGATCTATCTACCTGTCAATACAATGAGTTTGAAATACAACAAAAAAATAAAAATAATAAAATCGTTGTCGCGTATGTTCCGCTCACAAACTACGCAGTGAAACGCGGTACATGTGCAAGTTTTGCAATGTGCCCCTGCATAAAGGAAAGTATTTTGAACACTATCACACATTGAAGCCCTATTAGGTTATAGTTTTTTTTTATGAATTTAAAATTTCTAAATAATCTTGTAATTTTGTATGAATAAATTTCGATATGTTATTTCGATTGTGAAATACTGTTTTTTCTATGATTCCCAAGAAAGTAGAAAGTTTTTGTTCATAAAAAAAGGAATTACACATACATTGCTAAGTAAATAAATAGAGACATCTTTTAAAAGTAAAACACTGAAAGTTTTATTGAAAAATATCAAGTAGATCATAAGATATGAATATTTTACGGGTCTAATTTTGGCGCTAAAATTTAAAAAAAAACACCCGCGCTTACCCCCAATTTGGCGGTAAAATGCCCGACCATATAGTGTTAAGATACCTATAATATTGATCAAGCTAATCCTTATAGACTGTCCCAAGTTAAAAGAGCATAAGTAACTAATCATAATCTTTCGAGAGAGCTGAGAAAAATAATCTAATATAATTACCATTAATTCTTTTAATTGTGCGTACTGTATATTTTTTTACAGTTTTTTTTCCTGGAATGTGTCGAATTGTCACAGACGGTTTAATTTTTCATATTTTTTTCGCTAAATGTCGTCTCATTGTTGTAATGTAACAAGTCAGCTGGAAACACAATCATATTCAATTATGAATATTAATCGCCTAGCCATCATTACTGGGTCACAGCATTAGTCACAAAAATGTCTGATTATTGAATAAAATTGCAAGCGATCTCTTGGGTCATTGAAACCGCAAAACTAAAGTAAATTATTTAAAATTCCCCACGCACTTGTCATTGAATACAAAACAACCAACGCATTGTACATTCAGAATTCCAAATCAAGCGAATTACGCACCGTGCTATCAATATCCACAACACCACAACATACTACGACATACAAACCATGACACACAAAGTAAAACCACGCCATCATTACCCACATAGATTTAAAAAAAAAACAGTTACGTTTAGAAAAACTTATTTCCTGTAATTACGTACGAGTATTATAAATTATAACCTGCCCCTTCTTCTTGAGTCGTTCCTCTTTGCTGAGAATCGTAACCCCCACTCTAGTTACCCTGATGAACTAGGACTAGTCTCCTCTACTCCTCGAGGACCTGAAGTTTGGTCATTCTCCTTGTTTGGAAATTTTTTGTTATTCTGAAAAATAAAAATTATGGAAAATCTGAAAGTTTTTAGCAAAACAATAGGGAATTCTCGTGCATTTTGTAAATAATTTATTTCAATAAAGATAATTATTTTAATATGCGCCTCTTTTTTTTATTTTTTTTTAAATGCATTTTCAATTTTTTGTAGTTATTTTAAAAATTGCGTGCTATTTCGGCTCTGAAACGGTCATGCGCCATTTTGACCGCTACATTACAAGTCCTACGTCACACCTTTGCCGCCGCCGCCGCCATCGGTTTGCAGGATCTACTCAGGCCGGTCAACAGTGACGTCATCGTTCGCCCTTGAATGCTTGATCAATCACCGGGCGTTTTTAGCTGCATTGAAATATTTCGTTCGCGCCTTTTTTTAAAGTAATTATAACTTTAATAAATGATTTTTGAAAATTATAAAAACTATGTATTCTTGTGTCTGAAGTGTTTCTACGTGTGAATAATTAATAATAAGTGATTTTTTGGTGTGAAGAGAATTCCCTATTGTGTGAAATTTAACATTTTTTAAAGTATGAAAATCATGATCCGGGAAAAAATCCTGACATTTTCGAGAAAAATTTCGAGGAAAATTGTGTAAAAGCTTTTTAAAATGAGAAATTCCAAGTTACGTCAATATTCTTTTCGATATTTTCTCATAGGGGATGCTGTTTGAAAATTGAACGCTTCTTTTAGAAAATAACAGAGGGCGCTACTTCCGTTTACAACAATCCTTAACTATGAGATAATAACAAATGAAATCTGTCATTGCTTTATTCAAATGTACCTAATTTGTAGCTGGGTACCTTACATTATCTTCGTTCATTTATTATTATACGCATTATTCTGTGTTATTATAGTATAATAAACGTCTGAACCAATCTGTAGACAAATGTAATAAATAAAATTTATATAACAACTTTCTACCAAAGAGCTATACGAATATGACCATAATAACGATAAACCCATTGTATTTCTGGGCTGCTGGTATTTCATCACATTTTTTCCCTTTCAAAAAAAGGTTCGCAATTTAACATTAGCGACTAGGCGGAATATATGGGTCATTCCGCCGTTTCGTTCAAATTTGCCTGATTCCGCGGATTTTTTTTTTTTGCCTTTTTACTATATATTTTTCTAGAAATGGGTTCCCGTACCTATCAGATGTATAAAAGTGAAAAGGGCACCTTTGTGCGACACTTGGATTCGAAGAAAATTGATGGAAGGTAATGAAGGTGTGGATGCTAATGAAAAACTGTTGGATGGTCATTTAAACATTTGGATGGTAATGAAGTTTGGTAATGAAATATTAATAGATGGTAGTGAACATGTTTAAGGTTCTTAAAATGTCTGTGAATAGTGAAATTTGAATAGAAATTGAATAATAAAATAGATTTCAAATCATGCTAAGTATCATTTGACGTGGTGAGCGGATTAGGAAAAAGAAGAAAAACCTATTATAGTGAAAAACTAAATGCTTTATTCAGACTTTTGAACATTGGAGACAAGAAATACATTTTTTCATACGTAATCAGTTCTGCTTACTTATGCTTTTGCAATATCTGTATGAATTGTTAAAAAATAATGGAAAAAAATATCAAAATACAAATTAAGAAAAGGCAGCTGGAACATCAAACCCAACACAACTAAAATTTTCCTATTATACTACTTACCCAGAAATTATAAGGAATAGTCAAATTCTTTATAATTACGTTTTATAAGTAGGTTTGTACACAAGAAATACAAAATTTTCACATTCCTAAGCAAACATTGTAATATTTGAAAAATAGAAATAATAAAAATAATAATTAAAAATAAGAAAAAATCAGAAGTCAATTGAAATGCAGTTTAAAATAAAATCAGAGATACTTAAAACAAACACAACATATGTAACTAATAAGTACAAGATAAAGGTCTTACATCTAAATAGGAACATAATATTTAAGGAACTTGAGAAAGGGAACTTTACTGAGTACTTTATATTTCTTTAGCTTGTTCTTGTCTCTCAGTATTTCATTCGCAAACTGTCTTTTCCGTGTTTTTTTTAAAGCCTTGTATTTTTCATTTAATCCTCGAGACAGCGATTCACTGAACAACAATTTCTTTTTTACATCTTCGACTTTATTCATTGGGATGTATTTAACTATGTCGTTTACTTTTTTCTCTACTGTATCTTCGATTGGTCTATTTACGTTTTGTAGCTGCAACGCCTTCAATTTCTTTTGTTCGTTTCTTTTCTCGTTCCTGAGTTTGCTTATCTGGTCCTGTAACGTCTTAATGATTTTCAATGATCTATACCTCAATTTTCTAACATTCGTTAGACCACGCACATTTTTTTTAATGATTTGTTGTTCATTCTCGACTGGGAGAGGGTCAGGATCTAGAGTATTTTGCACATTATTGGGTACTTCCTTGACATTTTCATGAATTGGAGGCATATTTTCTACTGTAATCGTTTCTATTTTACGCTGCTCCTCTTTTTTCTTCCAATAATTTACAGAGTTCTTTCGCCATCTTCGTCTTTGCTCTCTCTGGGCTCTTTCACTCATATCTTCAATGCTGCAAATCTTTTTTTGCGCTTTTCGCATTAAGTATCTTTTTTTTCTTTCTCTTTCTGAAGACTGTACAGTTCCGGATTGTTTTTAATCTCAGCATATTTTTGTTGCTTACGCAGCCTGTCCTTGGATAACTTTTCTTCTTTTTTCAGTTTTTTATTTAACTTTGCCATTGTGGATTATGGTGTTTAGCCTGTAACAAATAATAAAGAAAAATTATCATAAGTATCGGATCAAGTGAGAAGTTGAATAACAAATATGGATAATTTCAATTTCGTTACTTTTACAGGAGAGCCCAAAAATTGTTACACTACTTTTATATCTTTGTTTAATATTTTTTTCCCTAAATGATTTAAAATCTAACAGTAATGATATGGTTTTTTAATCAAGAAATTTGCGTTGGACTCTTAATAATGCCCTTTATATAGATTTTTGTTCAAATCTGGATTTGTTTAGAAACTTGAAATTTTGTAAAAATTCATCTGTTTTAATAGACAACTGAAGTAATGAAGATAAGTAATGAAAATAATTGTGACTGTAGGGGAATAGTTAAACCATTTGTTTAACATATTATTCGTTTACATTTGAATAATTATAATTATATCATTGAATAAAAAAATCGATTTTCAAATAAAAATTCGCAGGGTAAATTTTAACAGATTGTTTTTCCATATCAGTAAAAAGATAAAACGAAAATATGTATTTCACCAAAACTGAAATTGTCCGACGCTAGAACGCAAGAAACTGCTTTTATTGATAATATTAACTTTTATGAACCCCCAAACATGGTCCCAGATGCACGTAAAAATAACCCTTACAAATTTATCATTACCCTCCACACCTCTAAATTACCATCCGGCAAAAAATTTTACGATACGGAAGGTAATGAGACGGAGGGTAATGAGGTTTTGACAATCTTTCCTTAATAACTCGCTTAATAATGACATTACAAATCTTTATGTTTCAATAAAAAATAGTCCGACTAATTATAGTTTATAGGTTCATGATTCGAATTTTTAAAACATGTACTTACTTTTAAAAATGCTGGAAGGTAATGATGCCTGGTCGGTGACAAAGTCGTTTTCGAGCACGGAGATCGCAGATATTTCTTTATTCAGCGACGCACGTCATCCCCCGTCCAGATATAGCGGTACACTGATTAGTAACGGAGGCGCGGGGTGGGGTACAGCTGACGAACAGTGACAAACACGGTCACAATTTTAATTACCGCTTTGGCGGAAGACGACAGCGATTTTTTCTGGACAAAAACAAAATCTCAATTCTTTCTATGATACAGTAACTTTAAAAATAAATTAAACACCAATAAATATGCAAAATTAGTTGTACATTCAGGTCGATTAATGAATGTAGTGATTTTACTAGTGTAAAATGTTCTTATTTATTGATCAATTTACCGGTCCCTCATTTACACGGGGAAGGTAATGAGATTTTAGCATGTTTTTTGAATACCATAAAGTTATTAAGTAACAAATGCCTAATCCGGTAAATACTACTTTTTCCTTTTTTAAATAACTACATTTTCCAATAAAACTTTCTTGAAAAACATTATTTTTCATATGACTTTTTTGCAAGAACATGCGATTTGAACGAAACGGCGGAATGACCCATATATTAAATTCACGTGTTAATTTCCCGGCGTTTTACTATATTGTTTTCTGCGCTCTGGATAACTCCCAAAATCGACAATTTTAATATATCTGAGAAAATTACCTTCTCACGTTTGTGCTCCTGGTAGAATCCGCTGGCCCACATATATTTTTAAATCAATAAATTCAGAGTTCAATTAGATTTATGATTTCTGAAGAGATACATTTTTATGTATTAGTTACTACTAGTCCACGGCGTTGCCCGGGCTTTACACTTTAGTTTTTCGAAAACAGACTTAGACATTGACCTTCCTCTTGTTTTGAAGATGCAAGTGTGCAAAATTTCTCGGGATGAACTGTAGATTTGTATAAAAATCAAACAAACGCAGCCCACCCGCCACTGGGCTCCGACACTGTCCTGCATAAACGCAGCCCACCCGCCACTGGGCACTGCCACTCTCCTGTATAAACGTAGCCCATCCGCCACAGGGCTCCGACACTGTCCTGTATAAACGAAGCCCACCCGCCACAGGGCTCCGACACTGTCCTGTATAAACGAAGCCCACCCGCCACAGGGCTCCGACACTGTCCTGTATAAACGAAGCCCATCCGCCACAGGGCTCCGACACTGTCCTGTATAAACGAAGCCCACCCGCCACAGGGCTCCGACACTGTCCTGTATAAACGAAGCCCACCCGCCACAGGGCTCCTACACTCTCCTGTATAAACGCAGCCCACCCGCCACTGGGCACTGCCACTCTCCTGTATAAACGAAGCCCACCCGCCACAGGGCTCCGACACTGTCCTGTATAAACGAAGCCCACCCGCCACAGGGCTCCGACACTGTCCTGTATAAACGAAGCCCATCCGCCACAGGGCTCCGACACTGTCCTGTATAAACGAAGCCCACCCGCCACAGGGCTCCGACACTGTCCCGTATAAACGAAGCCCACCCGCCGCAGGGCTCCGACACTGTCCTGTATAAACGAAGCCCACCCGCCACAGGGCTCCGACACTGTCCTGTATAAACGAAGCCCACCCGCCACAGGGCTCCGACACTGTCCTGTATAAACGAAGCCCACCCGCCACAGGGCTCCGACACTGTCCTGTATAAACGAAGCCCACCCGCCACAGGGCTCTGACACTGTCCTGTATAAACGAAGCCCACCCGCCACAGGGCTCTGACACTCTCCTGTTTACATCACTTTAATATATATTATATTAAAGTGATGTAAACAAAGTTATTTGTGTTTTATTATAATAATTAATAACATCAAAATTAATCAATATCTTTTCCCATCAGGAATGACACCAGCTACATCTACCCCGTGCTGGATTGGGAGAACAACCCAGGACTTGGGGTGGGCATCATCTTTGGAGGAGCAGCTCTCTTACTCATCGTCCATGCCTTCGTTTGCTGCCTGGCGGAGCTGAGGAATATGCTGACGCAGAAGATCAGAAGACGCAAGGAGAACAATATCATCATTTCAACCCTTCCATCTCTCAGTGAAGGGGGTAACTCCAACAAGGGATTCGTTCCGTGATATGGTGATGTTGTGATTAATGTCGACATTGGAGATAAGAAATTAACATTTGGTAATTATGTGTTGATTGAGGACACAATTTAAGCATGGGTTAAAATTAGTATGTGATGTGTACTTGTAAAAAGGAAACAATGTTTGGTGATCATTTCTGGAGGAAAATAAATTCCAATATTTTTCTTCCTTGCCTCAGCTTCAGAACATTCCCTAAGATACTTACCATAGCTTCTACGGATTCCAGACAGGTGGAACTCTGGAATGTAGATAAATATATACAATCGATTCCGCTTTTGGTAGACCGGTTTATCAGGACAGCCGACTATTTGGACCAAAACCCAAGAATAAATTACATCGGTTATCTTGGACACCATCCCGTTTAATAGGGACAAATGCAGATCTAAAGATGATGCAAAACATGTCTCAGTAAATGAATTTTTGTTAAGGGCGGGCATGCGGTGTGCGGCATGATACAAGAGTTCAGAGTTCATCCAGCAGTAATTCGGTAAGCTTTAACCAACCAGACTGTTCGCCGCCCGTCAAAATTTATCAACGTAAAGTTGTTCAGTTGCAGTACACTAACGTGCATGTAAGAAGTCATTTTTTGAGTTACTGTTAAACTTTGCTTATTTGGGACAAGTGTTTATTTGAGACAAAAGGTTTGGGCTCAATGTGTCCCAATTAAGTGGTATCGATTGTTTATAAATATTTTTAAAACATGTGATAATTGGGGACACCGGTTGATTAGCCAGTCGAACGATGGCTACCCATATTTAGGTCTCATCCTTCTAGGCCTTAAGCGATGGCTGCCTAAATTTAGATATAAATCTCCATAGCTCAAGGCATTTATTTTGTAAATGCCCCATCGCTAGAGTAGTTGGCTAGAAATAAAGCTAGTGCTTTGAAATAAGGGATTAGATAAATATACAAATATTATTTACATTGTTCAGTGCTGGTGAAAACTCAAACAAATGTCTTATTCTATGACGTAGGGTTCATAGTTGTGATAATCAAGTACAATATTTACTTGGTATATATTGATACATGTAATATATAATGTGATGGTTGATATAACTTATTAAATAAGAATTTATATAAAATTATGATACTGAGTAAGTTTATATTTTTCCCCTGTATTTTATGAGAGTATTGTGTAGGTATTTAATAATATATGTGCATTTGCATAATATAATTTTGGTAACCTCAATACGGTGGCAGATTTACTCTCCATTTTGTGTGTACCGAGTAGATAATAAGAGATTAGATATGTGTGGACATGATTGATTGAGCGACGGATGGAATATTTTTTCGGTGGTCATTATGCAATTGTGAAACTAATAGTTTTAAAAAATGGACTCTGTTTTCGGTAGGCATTGGAAATTGTGTATTTAATTAAAAGTAATTACAATTAAATGCATACATTTACATGCATCTAATGTAAGAAGTAAAATCAAGGTATTTATTTGTGTGGTGATAAGTATTATGCTGCTTCCATTTTTTAATATAATAATGCCAATATTTGTAAAATAATAATTAGTGAATGGATGTACTGAAAAATGTACTAACTTTAAAATGTTACTGGACAAAAATAAATTGCGTTTACTGAAACAACCAAAAAATGATGTGCAAGGTGCAGCAAAACAGACATAACAGTTTTTAAGTGAAGTGAAGTGTGGGGGTAGGAACATGGGAGAAGTCTCATTGTGTCGGGAGGGTCGTTCCGTTTTCAGTCGTTACCATGGTTTGGTCCGAACAACACAGTGGATTCGTCGTCAGCACGTTTCATGAAAATGACCGTCATAAACATCGGCCTCACACCTTGAATGAAATCAAGGATCGAATTGGGGAGGAAATCGCCCTTCGAGATGTACCAAAATGTGGGCAAAATCTGCAGAAACTGCCTTCATCAATGTATCACTGCAGGAGCTATCATCTTTCTGATGTCATATTCAGGACTTACTTACTGATATCATATGCATAAAACAGCATGATGTACCGAATAAAATAAACGTAATTTCTGTAAATTGTGCCGTTATTTTAATAGCCCTTCAAAAATGCAGTCCGTTTTGCCGCATCCTGTTATTAATATTATTTCAAATGCAACATATTTTATGAAATGTATTATATTCATCACCAAAAAAATCTTTTTCTATTTAAAGATTATGTACCTAAATATATTTTTATTTTGCATACTGTTAAAAATAATAATAAATACAGTCGCAATTTTTTATGTGCCTTACTTGACATTAATAAATAATATTACTTAAAGAACTAAATAAGATTTTTTTAAATTTATTTTAGAAGACCTAAGCTTCGAATTATTTTAATTTATCAACATTTCTCCTACCTTCATAAAATAAACCATCAACATAATAACGTCCAGAATATGAGAAGAGTTTTTACAAAAAAATTGGGTGTTTTTCAATAAAGTTTTTTTTTTTACATAAACACTTTTATTACTCAAAATATGTTTACAATTGGTCAGTAGTATCTTAACATAAAAACCAGGTCATAAGTATTAAGTATGCGTACTTCTTTAACAATATCGTCAATCAATGCAGATTTCATTTTAGGACCATACAACCTAGAAACTCGTACATTTAATTTTAGCTTTTAAGAATAACACCTCTCTGAACAATAAAAATATTGTGCTACCTAGATTTAAAGACAGAGGAACTGATGCACATAATGACAATGGCCTAGCGCACACATGTGTTAAGTGCAGTTTTAAGTAAAAACAATTATATGTTTTGTAAAGCATATCAATTTGTAAATAGATGTTTCGTAGGAAATTTACAATATCATCTAGAACGGATAAAAATCGGATTATCACATTAATTTTGTTGGTTTACATCTCTTACTAGCTGACGCGTACCCGGCGTTGCACTGGGTTTGTTAATGATTTGAAGTAAAGTTTTGTGATTGTGAATTCTAGGATAAAGATCGATTTTTCTCTACTTTCTATAAAAATAATATGCATGTATTCTACAGGATTTTCCAATAAGAGGTGTTATTTTGATATTCAAAGAAATTTTTCCCGTAAAAAATCAATGGTATCGTTGCTTGTGTGGCACGTAGCGCCGTCTTGTTGAAAGTAAACGTTGTCCAGATCAATACCATCCAATTCCGGCCATAAAAAATCATTTATCATCTCTCGATAGCGCAATCCATTCACCGTAACTGTTGCTCCAGCCTCATTTTCGAAAAAGTAAGGTCCAATGACTCCGCCGGACCATAAACTGCACCAAACAGTCACACGTTGAGGATAGAGAGGGTTTTCAACAATAACTCTTGGGTTTTCCAAGCCCCAGATGCGACAATTTTGCTTGTTGACGAAGCCACCGAGGTGGAAATGGGCCTCATCTCTCAAGATGATTTTTCGATGGAATTCTAATAATTAATAATAGTGAATATTAATAATTTCAATGCGTTGTTGAAGCGTGTACCGTTGTTTCTACGTAGTTTCTACTTGTCAAATGTCAAAAAATGACAGCTTCACAAGAAACTACCTCTATGAAATGAAATAAACTATCTACCGAAATAGCGGGCGAATAACACCTCTTATTGGAAAACCCTATATATATAAACCTTCCGGAAGAAATTCTCTAAAAGATAGTGAAAACCCTTTCAAAGTCCGTTGTTTAGTTCAGAAGAGCTAAGCGCACAAACAAAGATAATACCTGAAGTATTCTAATAATTCAAATTGCACTTAACACATCGTCGCTCTAGTTCATTTTAGTCCAAACGACCATTTTTGGCGAAATTGAGTTAAGTATGCAGTTGTTCTCAGAAATCATTTATTTATACGATACAAGTGAATTTTTTTTTTTATAAATATTTTTAATTGAAGAAGCAGTTAAGTCCACCAAAATTAAACAACATTCCGAGCGTGTTTATCGAACACTTTGTCCTACATCCAAATTAAACACGTGTTTTCTGCGTAATTTTAAACGAGCTAATTTCATTGTATAAGCGTTTTTGTTTTCAAAAAACTTTGAAGCGCTATTTCTCCCGATTTACGTTTTGGTCTGTTGGGTAAAAACAAACTAGAGCGGCGACATGTGTGCACTAGGCCATTGATGACAAAAAATGATGTATTTGCATTATTAAATAATTAAGTAAATAGAAATAGATAGAAATTAAGTAATTTTACGTTATCTCAACAATGAATCATGGGGGAAACATGTTAAGTTTTAATCTTCTTTATTGCATAAGTAATCTGTAAGGTCTTAAGCCATACATACCAAAGTAAATGCTTAGGAATCCGGTGATATGTATATCTTCAGAAAAAATAACTAGAATTGTCTTTTATCGTAATATAAAAAATACTTGTGGCATGCTTGAAAATATTTTAAGCCTATTTATCTCTCAACCACGGAATGTTTACAAAAAACACGAAATAAAATGTTAGGATTTTTTATTATTGTGTATATTCATCAAATAATACATAAATTAATCATTTTTACTGAATTATAACTCAAATAAATCAAAGCATAAATTTGGGAAATTATCAATGTGTGATACAATTGCGAGGATTTCACTAAATATTGCATAGGTTTAAAATAATAAATTGCAAAATAATCATCAGTCAAGTTAGTTAGTTGTACTGAGAATACGCTTCTGCCATTATGCAAATCAGTTAGCAATAACAGTTTATAAAAATCTGCCATTTAAATAAGTAGCTAATTACAATAACAATGAGACGGGTTTTAGGGAATTGAATGGGACAATTGTTGCATAAAATTAAAAAAATAATAAAAATTCTTAACATAACAAAACAAAACGGTTTCTTGATTATGTACGCGAATTCTACTTTTTCACTTTCTTGGCCGATGGCAGATGGTGTGCAGAAAGTAATGCCTAAAACTGTCTTAAATAATAACTATAATTTCTGTTTTCTAAGAACTTCAAATAATATATTTTGTAAGCATCTGTCCATTTTAGCTCTACAGTATGCATAGGACGCAAATTTAAATGTGCTTAGTATAACAAATATTATTAACCTTTTAAATGCCAGTAGGTAGAAGTGTAGCTGTGCACAGCAGGCCAAGAATGCGAGTTAACTCGCTCTTGGCACAGAAGCGGTTAAAAGTAAAATTTGACAGTAGCACACGTATGAGAATTTATAAATAATAAACCAATTGTTTAGAACACGTCATGTTTATCAGAGGAATGATTTGGAAATAAAGGATCTATGATGAAATAAAATACTATAAACCCCAATTTTGCTTAAGATTCTCTGTAAGTTTTCTCATCATATTTATTTTTAATAAAGAATTATATTAATTACACCTTTCTCTAAATTTAATTAACAGTCGTATTGGAGTTTAACTCCCCCAGTGTTGGCACTCACGATCATATCGTATAGGAGACTTGTACACACACACTCGACTTAACGCAACTAACACAGTCCACAAGCTTACATATAACTCTATCAACTTCCATCAACATTGGCAATCAACCATCGTTGACACACGGGCTGGAACCACTGCCACTATCACTATCTATGTACAAGGAAGATCCTGCACAAAACAAGACCTCAACATTCATTGGTTGCAGATTGTAAGGCACTGGTGAAGATGATTGCAAGTACATTGGGAAAAGACATGAAAATGGTTGGGCATTTAGCATAGATTAATCACATCTGACAAATAATAGCACGGCTAATTCACAAGCAGTAAACAGATCCAATAGGCGTGGTTGTTTGGGAACCTCAACCTAAGGTTAATACTGCCACCATTTGCCCAACCGGACGCTAAGAGATATAATTCTACGATGCTCATATCAATTGCAATGTACATACATACTCGGTGCATGCTCGGAAATCCGAAGCGGAACTTTCAAATGCCTAAAATATCTGGAACACTGAATCTGCACATTTTTTGCTCATTTAAAATGAATGCAACAATGTAGCGAGTTCATCTATCTCTATGGGTATGATCGGTTTATAAAGATAATTAATACTTTGTACAAACCCTGAGTAAACAAGCCAAAGACAATGATATTCTTAACATCGTTAATAACTATTTAACGAAAAACATTTCCAGATGAATCACAACACATTAAGTTTTCTTTATCTCCTATGAATAATTATTATATCGTGATATGTACTTGTTTAGTCAGGTTTTCGTCGCAAAGATAGTCAAAATTATTAGCTGAATTTACGTCACTATGTACAAAGAGAAATACTAAAAACTGTGGAAGTAAATTGAAGGTTTTCTCTTAAGTAAATTCACTCAATTTGGGAAGTAGGTACATACATTATTATAATCAATTTTAATTATTTCAATGCATGAAATCGTCCTAAAACCTATGTTTTGCGGAAATTCATACACACATACCAAAGAAACAAAAAAAAATTCAGCCATACATAAAACAGTATAAAACTTAATATAAATAATTAATTGCGCCTAAATGACATTAGTCTAACCTACAAATAAATTTGGCTAAATAAAGCGATGACATAATATTGCAACAAGCGTTATAAATAATCAAATAATAATTGTTAGATGTTCAGAAAATAAAAACATCATGTTATCATAATTATCACACTAAGAGACACGGATATTGAATATGTACACAAAGTTGACTTTTGCAGTATCAATGCGAATAAAGAAAGATTGAATGTATTATTTTTGATTTATAGGTGTCCAAAAACTAGATTGGAAATCTTGTCAGTACAATATCAATGCAATACAATATGTACATATTATAATGTATGAAATAAACTTGTACATATAATAATATATGGCATACAATATGTACATATAATAAGGTATGGATTACAATATGTACATATTATAATATATGGAATACAATATGTACATATTATAATATATGGAATACAACCAGTAGCGGCCAGTTAATAGTGCTCCTGAGCGCCAAACAACCTACAAAATTTTCTGACACAGCTAACCACCATACGAAACTCGATTTGGTTACAACATCTCACAAAGATCTCATAAAATGGGTGCCTACTAAGCGTGTTTAAATTGAAGAGCAACTGTGCCTATGTTCGTAGCAGTTCTTTTTCGATTGCGTTCAAGAATTTTACTACTTTGTTTGCATATTCTGTGAAGAGTCGAAGGTGTGGGTACATACAATTTTTTCCCAATATGTATTAACATATTGCGGACGGCGTCCGAACTTTTACCACCACATCGGAAGGAACGATTTGTTCAGTAGCATGTTTAATGAGAATGCGTATGTGTCATATTGTTGTCGATATTGTGTCTTCAATTTAACATCTACTCTTGTTCAACCAATGTTCCGGTTACAGCTTTCTTCTACATATCATTATGATATGAGTGATTACTTCACAGTGATGCTATGTCTAGGGAGAAATCCCCAGATCTGGGGGTTTTTAAATTTCAAGGGATAAAGGGTTTTTTTTTTGGAAAAGGGTAGGAAATCTAGGGACTTTTGAGCAGTAGTATAATCATATCATAGATTTTCGCAAGATAAAAGGAGAGGGAGTTAAACTTCTATGTATATAAATAGATATGTAGTAGATATGTAATGCTGTACTCTGGTAAACCCCCACATATTTCGACCAACGGCCGCCACTGAATACAATATGTACATATTATAATATATAGAATACAATATGTAAATATTATAATATATGGAATACAATATGTACATATTATAATATATGGAATACAATATGTAAATATTATAATATCTATATGGAATACAATATGTACATATTATAATATATGGAATACAATATGTACATTTTATAATACATGGAATACAATTGTATGCTAACTTGTAGAATGGGAAATCTTCTAGATTCTAGATCTTATTAAAAATTATTTCAGCTTAAGATCAGAATTTTTTTCATACTAGAGGCATTTTTCAAAATTAGTCTGCATTTCAATCGGTCTTATGTCGTGGTCATGGGATGTTACTAAGTCAATATATTTTTTCAAGGTTAAATCAGATGATAAACGTCCTATGCACAAATAACTAAACAAGCATTAAATAACACATTTATAAAGAATGAGTACGATTCAAATATGAAAAACCGATAGTAACATAACGTTAACAAAAAAATAACTAAAAATGTTAAAGTAATATTAAGTATATTCAAACAATTTAAACTTAATATCCTTCGCAAAAAAATTTGAAGTACGCTAAGGCAAAATTGAATGTGTCAGCCAAGTATCTTTAATCTTTATTGCATTCTACATATTGAAAATGTTAACCAAAATAACTTTTCACAGCAATAAATAAGCTACATAATATAATGAAATAGAGTTATTAATTTATTAAATGACAACAAAACTACACAAGTGAAAGTAAATGGGGTATTTAAAATATGAATACCGTTAAAAAATGTGACGAAGAATAAGGACAAGATGTTTCACAAAATTTGAACAATTCATCAAATTTTTAAATTAATTTTCAAGTTCTGTGAAGCAGCTTGGCCAAGAAATATGAAAAAAAAAGAAAAGAATTTGAACATTGATATCAAATTGATGAATTGTTCAAAACTGGCCCAAAGTTTATTTTTTGGATTATGATTATCGTACTAAAAATATTTAATTTTAATACTTTCATTCATTATGATTGATTTAAAAAACAATCTAAAAACAGCACATTCCGAAACAGTTCCAACTAGCTACAACGTCATCAAGACGTAGAAAACGCCAATGTCATCCGGCGTGAAGTCAAATCCGCTGAAATCACGAATATAAACGAACATGTTTTTTTGCGTCAAACTGAAAATGGCACATTTCAAATCATTTAAATTTATTCGTCAACATAAAAATAAAACTACCTTCATTATTGTAATTTTTTTCGAGAAAAAAAAAAACAGTGAAAATACCCTATTGCAAGATAATTTTCAACAAGAAAATTATTTTTCAGTCAAGTAAGAAATTTGCTAGGAATAGAATTATGTATAATATTAAATTACCATTTTTTTTTAAGTTTTTTATAACAACCAATCTACCTATACACCTTTAAAGAAATATATAATTCAGTTTTGTGGAATTTTACAAAAAAGTTAATTGACAAATTTTATATGTAAACCTCCAAAATCATCTTTCTAAAAGCACCTTATATACTTAAAAGTAAATTTTCACCGAGCAAAAATTTCATTAGGTGCTGGTCATAATCAAACCGCCAATAAAAATTCTATCTTATAATCGGCAATTTTGTGAAAAATCATAAATATGAGTATACATAAATAAAGGAATAATAATGGCAATGCATAAAACAGTATTGACATAATATTATGAGAGATCAGTATTCTTTGAATTAGTTAAAGCTACTTAACTAGAATGCATCTCCTTTGCATAGTTTGTAGTTAGAAATGTGAAGAAAATATAACATATTGAGCGATATCTTGTGTTTCGTTCTTCACTTTATTCAATCCCTTTATTTCATCAATACGCCAATAAATGATCCCATCTTACTCATTCAAAAGTAAAGTTAACTTAAACATAAAAGATGTTACTTCTATCACATAACAGAATTACAGAACGATGAATGGTACAAATATAATTGATATCTCTTTACTCACCTTACCGTGGCCATTAAACACATATTTAGACAGTTCTAACATGTGAAAGTGGCGATGGGTTAACAGAATTAGTGACGCAATGAAGATTTCGATACTAGAGAAATCTTCTACATGCAAGCAAACTGGAAGTAATGAACATTAACACTGATAAAATAACCTTTGGATTTACATTAATTGTGCACGAAATTTAGATGGATTTTCCTATTCATTAAAAAGATGCATTTTAATGGAGGACATTAGCAATTTTAATATTTTTTTAATCCCTCTTTTATTTTTACAACTCTTATGTTAGAAACTTTCTTTTAACACTATTTTCGAAATTATACACTTTCTTTTCTTTCAAAATGAATGCATACATGTTCATATTAAAGACATAAATATGTAGCGCTGGGGTTAATTATTTGCACAACATATATTATAATGCTCTTAGCAGTGAAAGGGTTAATACTCTTCTGGGAACATGGTGGGAGTGGTCCAATATTCTATCCAATGGTTATTTTATCTGTAAATATTAATTCCACTCTCTTGGTATTACACCTGTTGATACATAAAATGTGTCAGAAACTCGTCGTACAAGCGGAATACTGGTGAATCTACTTCACATTTATAATTGATTTTGTGGTTTAATTTTCTATGAGCTTTCATTTTAGAGTAAATCGAGTTTGAAGATGGAATTTTTTAGATCAAATTTAAATCACTAAGGGGTTAATATCACCTGTTTAATGTCTTACAGTACAAGCCAAAGCGTATATCTGGTTCCAAATAACTCTTTAGTTTGGTGTTCTCTTAGTACATGTGTATATTCACCAATTTCCCACTAGTAATATGAGTTTCTGAACACAGTGCGTATGTGTATGTTTCCATGTGCATCTATATTTCAAAAATACAAAAAAAAAAATGTTAACTGTAAAAGTCTAAGTCATTTTTTTAAAATCCAGGATTGATGATTATGTTATATTATTTGACAAACTGATATGCTTGTATTTTGATAGGACTAATTACATGATTTTTAGGAAACGAACGGTAGATCTTCAATGATAACTTTTATGTAGTACAGAAATAATTTAGATCACCGTAGTTCCGTAAAATAAAGAGAATGAGATTATGTTGACATAGTTGGGAAGATTAGAGATAGTTTAGAAATGATCACAAGAACGGGGTGTGGTGTTCAAGGGCCGGGGTCTTCATTGAGGAGTAGAACCTGTAGGGCCGCCTCGTCCTCCGTGGCGTACAGGATGCCATCAGATAGCTCCTCCTGGAACAAAGTTCATTATTAACTATGCAATGTTCTCAAAGAAAAATACAATATATGTACATACATAATATGTACCATGATTTGTGGTAAGAAAACCTAAGAAATTATGAAAATATGTGTTTCATGAGCAATCCTTTGAAGTGGGTTTCTGTGCGTTCCAATATATGAAGAAACTAACAGGAGTGTTTCACACTGGATTTTTCTGAGAGATTTTAGCGTCTGTTGGGCTCTGTGATCAGCTTGTAACTAATGCACTAAAAAGGGAATTTGTCACATATCAAAGAATCACATACCAACCCTTAATACACCATACTACCCAGTTTGTAATACACCATACAACCCAGATCTTTATACACCATACAACCCAGTTCTTAACACACCATACAACCCAGTTCTTAATTCATCATACAACCCAGATCTTAATACACCATAAAACCCAGTTCTTAACACATTGTCGTCGGGAACGGCACTTGCCGTTTTTCGCGGGCTGTCGGTCAACTGCGGGACACGGCAAATGCCGTTTTTGTCAATTGTCGGTTTTTGGCAGGAAACGGCATTACACGGGTTTGTGATCAGCGTGAAATAAAACGCTTTGAAGGGTAATTTGCTACCTGGGTGCTAGGCGACAGTCTGTCGACGTTATTTGAGATGCCTTGTCCGGATTGGCTAGTGTGCCGCTTGTAAAGGCGTCGCCAGAAATCTAGGGCTTTTATGCGATCTCAATCTCCAGTTTAGTTTTAGTCATTTCACGTATTGGACTATTTTTCATACCGCTCACACTGTTTTTTTTACTGTTTGGTATTTTATTATTTGAATATATTGTATAGGACTTTATCCCTACAAAAATGTCTTTACTAGCCAATGATACATGCACTTATAGTGTGTGATGGATTATCAACATATGAAGTGTACTGATTCCTTGAAAGAATAAATACTATCATTCATAAGTGGAATGGGCTCTTCAATTAGGCGAGGCAACCGCAAAAGACTCTTTTTTGAAAAGAAGCAATTAAACTTATGAGTTATTAAGTGTTCGCCTTCGGCCTTAGGCGACACTGTTCAATATTTACGCGATCAGATTTCACAAATTCAGCGATTATAAAATTGCGGGCATGGCAAAAAAATATTATTATTTATTATATAACTATATGATATAAATAAACATGTTATCTTTTACATGGAATTTTCAAATATTGAATATTGAATGCTATTTACTGAATTAATAGAATAATTTTACCTACCAATAAAATTTATATTTTGTTTCCATCGATGCCTGGAATCCATTATGAGAGAGAGCTTGCTCTTTCGCCCTTTTATTTACGTTTCGCGCGTGTTTATTCCCTATATTTGCCCTTTTTCTCCACTTGCCACACTTTTTCTCCCTACTGGCAACACTGTAGTGACGCGCATTTCAGGTCACGTGATGTTTGTGTTCATATGACTCGTAATGCACCAGGTAGGGATTACCTGGATTCCAGGCATCGATGGAAACAAAATATAAATTTTATTGGTAGGTAAAATTATTCTATTTTGTGTTCCTAATCGATGCCTGGAATCCATTATGAGATGTGTCTGCTCTCACCTGGTGATCTGAAACTTGCGTTATATGTGATGCTATTTAAACTGGAGTAAAGAATGGAGCCATTGAGCACTGGAGGTGTTCGCTACCCGAGTGAGCGACCTCCCTTCGGTAGAATTTCCGGAAGGTGTGCTCAGATTTCCAATTCCCTCTTGCGAGTATCTCCTCTATAGGATAGTCTTCCAACCAGTTTAGAGAGGCTACAGCCGAGCGTACACTTCCTGGGGTTGCGTGGACTCCTGCTTCTCTGAGGACTGATTTAATCCACCCCCCTATTATTGTCTGCGTTGCAGGTTTTGCCTCTCCTGATGTGGTCACAAACAGGTGCTTTAGTAGCGGGCCTCTTCTGGCTTTAGAGAGAGCAACAACTTTCCTCAACCATTTAAGTGGGTTGATGTTGTCTTTTTCTGGACCCGTCAATTTCCAGCCTGACTGTTTGTGTTTGGCTGAATCGGTCTTTGCTCCGAAAACTGGCCACAAGGTGATCGTACTCCTCTTGTCGATAAAATGGTCTGGGGTAACTCTTAGGAGAGTTAAATCATGAACTCTCCTGCCTGACGCCAAGACGAGAAGTATTGCTGCCCTCCGTGATGCTTCAAATAGTGAGTCTTCTGCGGGGGGATTCTTGACCAACCAGTCTACCACCTGTCTTGGGTCCCAGATGGGGGCTTTCTCTTTGATTCCTCGTGCCATTGAGATTGCCTTGAGAACGTGTCTCACCAGAAAATCAGAACTGATTTTTCTCGCATTCTGAGCTGGGCCGCAAAATGTGACGATGGCTGATTTGTGGACCTGAATGGTCTTAGGGGCTAGACCTTCTCGAACAAATAAGTGGGCTAGATACCTGGCGACCATTGTTGGTGGGGGATTGTTGACATCCACGCCGTTCTGCGTGCCCCATCTACGCCACCTATCCCATGCAGGTTTGTAAGTCTTCAGTGTAGACTCTCTCCAGGATGAGTTGAGGAGTTGGCGTTCTTCCCGACTCCAAGATGTGAGGGCTTGATCCCACCCGCAATTCTCCACACCTCTAGTTCCAGATCCTGGATCCTGGGAGGAGGCAGTCCTGTCGACGTGTCTATTAGGACTCCCTCTAGATTTTGCAGGCGCATTGGGGGTTCGTCTGTTCGCTGTTTTAGGTCGCTTCTCCAGAAGGTCCTCTCCCATTTTGGAACGACTAGCAGAAACATGCCCCTCGCCTGATTTAAGTGTGCTAGCACTCTCGGAACGAGATTTGGCGGAGGGAATACCCATGCTAGATTGTAGTCCCAAGGTCGACTGAACGCGTTGGGAAAGCAAGCTGAGCAGTCGCTTGAGTCTCTGGATACGTAGGTTGGTACCACGTGAGCCGTGGCTGAAGCGAACAGGTCTATTTGAGGGCAACCCCATTTTCCAAATATCTTTTCTGTCACCGGACTTAGTAGGTGCCACTCTGGGAGCTGTGCGCCCCGAGAGAGACGGTCCGCAATTCCGTTGTATCTTCCTGGAATGTATTGGGCTGTCAGAGATATCTCCATCTGGTCTACGAAATCTAGTAACTCCCGCGTGGTTTCTAGAAGGGCAAGGGATTTTGTGCCCCCTTCCTTGTTGACGTAAGCCACAACTGTCTTGTTGTCCGTCTGTAGTAAGACATTTGTCCCTGCCAGGAGATGAGCTTGGTCTTTGATGACCGCTAACACGGCATATGCTTCCTTCCGGTTTGAGTGCCATAGTGCCTGCTCCCCCGTCCAATGACCCGCAACTGTGGTGTCGTCTAGCTGTCCTCCCCATCCTGTGTCCGCTGCATCTGTCGTCAGGAAGTGATGGAATGAGAGGGGTTGAATTGGGCTCGTGCTTCCGATGGCCCCTAGCCACCACTGTATGTCCTGCAGTGCTGCGGTGGACAGAGCAACCGGCCGAGACGGTTTCAGATGCTGTATGTGGCGGCTGAACCTCTGCAGTCTGCGGCAATGCAAGCGACCACGAGGGATCACGAAATTTGCAAAGTTGAGTCTTCCCAGGAGACCTAGAGCCTGCCTGGGAGAGCAACTGCCGACTTCCAAGGGAACCTGTAAGGCTTGGCGTAGACCAGAGCACTTGCGGTCGGAGAGAGACTTTTGGTCTGCTCTCGTGTCCCATGTTATGCCCAGGAACTCCAACTTTTGCGTGGGCGTCAGGATGCATTTCTCCAGGTTTATGCACCAACCTAGTTGTTGAAGTGTGTGCACTATAATAACGACTTGGCGGGCCAGGTGTTCTCTGCACTGGTTTGCTACTAAGAAGTCGTCTAGGTAGACTACTGTCCTCAGTCCCTTCCTTCTTAGCAGCTCCGCTACCCAGTTTGAGAGCAGCGAGAAGATCCTTGGCGCTGATGACAGGCCGAAGGGCAGACACGTCATCTGAAGGAGTTCTCCATTGTAGACGAGGCGCAGGAATTTCCGGTGTGATCTTGCGATCGGCACGTGGAAATAAGCCTGGGAGAGGTCTACTTTTATCATCCAATCGTCGGGTTGGAGGAATTCCGGAACCCGAAAATGGCTGAAAAGTTTGAAGGGCTTTGAATCTATGAAGACGTTCAAGGCCTTCAAGTTGAAGATGGGTCTGAAGGTGTGGTCTGATTTGGAGGTAAGGAACATACCTGACAGGAAGCTCGGAGAGTCGTCTGCTGCCTCCAGAATCTTTGACGCTTTCATCATTTCGATGTGCGCGGTCATGTCTGAAGACGACTTTGTCCTGAAGTTCTGCCTGAGCTCGGCTGATGGAAGAGCCAGAGGAGGTTTGGACACAAAGTGAATCCTTGCTCCTTCCAGGATGTTCAGGATTAGTGGTGACGCCCCCAACTCCCTCCACACCACCCGATATGCCTTCAGGCGTCCTCCCCGGAAGGGCTCTGGCCTCCAGTCACCTCCATCGCCTCCTACCCCGATCGCTAGTCGACTTGCGAGAGGGCTCTTGCTTCTTGGTGGGCTGGCGATGTGTCCTATCTTTCTCTGGCCTAGGAGCGGGTCGAAAGGGCTTTCTAGGGAGTGAGGGTGGAGCTTCCCTCACCGGCCTTGCCATTTGTGAGGTAGAGGGTTGTGGTTGACGGGGGGTATAGGACAAAGGTGCGACACTGACAACCTTGTCTCGTCCCCCGTTTGCCAATATATAGGCCGCAAGTTCCTCTTTATTAAAGAGGTGACTGGAGCTCGGTGGGATCCTGGCGAGGCCTTCCCTGGTAAAGGGGTCTGTTATTCCCTCCAACAGGGCCTTTCGCCTACTTTGGAGACACTCAGTTCGCCTTCCACATACAATTTGTAGGACGTCGTCCGTAATCCTACTGTATGGGGATTCCTTGGCGAACATCTCCTGGATTTTCTCGAACAGGGTCGAAGGGGTCAAGCAGGTGCCGGGATCGGCTGCCCAGTTTACCAGCGTCTGCATATTCCCTTTTACTGCCTCCGTTTGTGATAGGATGGCATTCGAGAGAGCTCCCAGGGAACGATCCAGGGCTGGTGCAAAAGAGCTGTTCTTGTCGAGCCTCTTCAGCTCTTCATTCACCTCCAGCTCTACGAAGGCAGGCGTGGCGGTGTAAGCCTTTTGGGTTTCGGCGTAGCGAACCCGCGACCATTCCTCCGAGTTAAAATGCTGAAGAGCCGAAATAACTCCCACTCTTCTCGCGTCCGCTTTCCGGATCGGTGCCTCTTTCACCACGGTGCTCGGGTTTCCGAACTCCAGAATGTTCTTCTGGGCGGCTAGGCTGGCGGGTAATTCTATGAACCCCGATCCTTCCCTCCGTGTACCTTCAGCGGGGTCTTCTCTCCCCGGATATTCCTCGAGTTCTACGCGACTGCCCATTAGGGCGTCCGTCAGAGCGGACACCTGTTGCGTCAGTCGTTCAACTCGCGTGTCCAGGTGTCTGTAACCCCTCTGACTGGACGAGGAATCTGAGTCCGAATCTTCGCGTCGGCGCTTCCGGGAATCTTGCGTTTGGTCGCTGTTGCCGACCGACGCCGCGTCATTATTTTCGATGTCACTCATTTGCGCAACAATCACAATTAAAAGACGACAAAACACTGATAAACACGATAAAACTATGAGTTAATTTCTCGCAAACAGTATATTTATAAAGGCTAGGGAATAAACTATGATTTTTGCACTTAAAGTTGGTTTTTAAGCACAGCACAAACACGAAACGTACTTAAGGCGCGAAAAAACGGCGTCATATGAACACAAACATCACGTGACCTGAAATGCGCGTCACTACAGTGTTGCCAGTAGGGAGAAAAAGTGTGGCAAGTGGAGAAAAAGGGCAAATATAGGGAATAAACACGCGCGAAACGTAAATAAAAGGGCGAAAGAGCAAGCTCTCTCTCATAATGGATTCCAGGCATCGATTAGGAACACAAAATATCAGGTTTTTATATTCAGCTTTGAAATGTGGTGAAATTATGATGTAATCAAAGCAATTTTTTATAATTTATAATTTATTTTTGATGATCAAATGTCATATATGATTTCTTTGAAAATTTCAATCGAAAATATTATTTGGTTTAGAAATTGTATCAATTTTAAGAAAGCGATATATTTTTGCGCTAATCGCGAAAAACACCCGCTATAGGCTAGAGTCTATTGTTTGAAGCGCCCGACTACAATGTGTTAATACACCATACAACCCAGTTCATAATACACCATACAACCCAGTTCTTAATACACCATACAACCCAGTTCTTAATACACCATACAACCCAGATCTTAATACACCATAAAACCCAGTTCTTAATACACCATACAACCCAGTTCTTAATACACCATACAACCCAGATCTTAAAGAGTTTAACCCAAGAGGCCGAAAAAGGTTGTATTCAAATTTGTTCCAACTATTCTGAATGAAGTCCAGGTATAGAACCGTAGTATACGTTGACAAAAAATCTGACAGTATCAATTTAATTTGAAGTTTAAAATATGAGACTTACCTGCATCAGTAGACTGTTGATATTCAGATCTAGTCCCTGCGTTTCCACATCGTCCCCCACATCCCCCCCGTCCCCCAGACACAGCTCGGCCCCGACGGCACCTCCCATCCCCCCATCCCCCTCCCCCTCACCCTCCAGCTCCAGGCCCCCGCACACCAGGGGATTTCCCTGCTTCTCGTCACAACTGAAATAGTCAATTAATAGATTAGATTTTCCCTAATATGCTTTAAAGATTTCAGAGATGACCTATTACAATTACGTTTAAAAAATCGGAAAAATGTAATAGCAATAAATCATTTTTTAATGTTCGTGCAAGTGGTATAATTAGAGATGGCAAAATTTAGTTTTAACTAAAAACGCGAAAAAATATTTATGTTTCGAAAATAGGGCATTTATAAGTTTTCTTTGCGTTTCAAGGCATTTGAAAGTGTTTCCAGTGATTTCTATTTCGCAAATTAACGCGAAAAACGTGATTTGGCCGTATTTCAGCTAAATTATTCTATGCGCGAATTTCCCGAAAATACCGGGTACAGTAGAACCCCATTAATTCGAACCCCGATAATTCGAAAAAACGCGTAATTCGAAATTTTCGCCAAAAAAATTTCCTAAATTTTTTCATACAAAATTTTTTTCAATTCGAAATTCGTAATTCGAAATTTATTTTTGTCCGCGCACGAAAATTTGTTCGTGTAATTCGAAAAAATTTGATTTTTGCGAAAATAAATCATAATATTTCGTAAATCTGAATCTAAAAGTCAGCCGTGGCGGTAAAACGCCGAAAAATGTATTTTTACGTGGTTATACATCGTCCTAATTAGTATTATTATTTTGTAAATCTGAATCGATTTACACTGGAATGTCGTACTTTTTCAAATTTATTTCGAATATCCGAGTTTAAAGGGCCGAGAAAATACGTTTTACGCGGATATATGTCGTAGTTTTACGAGTTTACACCAAATATCTGAATTTAAAGGGTCGGCCGCGACGAAACTCGGCCGCGAAATTTCCATTTACGCGTAAATGGATCGTATATTTACGAATTTATTTCGAATATTTGAATTTAAATGGCCCGCTGCGACGGAAATCGGCCGTGAAATCTCGATTTACGCGTAGATATATCGTATTTTTACGAATTTATTTCGAATATTTGAATTTTAAAGGGCCCGCCGCGACGGAAATAGGACGCGAAATTTCAATTTACGCGGAAATATATCGTATTTTTACTAACTTTACTTCGAATATCCGAGTTAAAAAATACGGCGCGACGGAAATCGGCCGAAAAATTTCGATTCACGCCAAAATATGACATATTTTTACGAATTTACTTCAAATATCTGAACTTAAAAGGCCGGCCGCGATGAAAAACTGCCGATAAAATTCTATTTACGCGGAAATATATCATATTTTTACGAATTTACATCAAATATCTGAATTTAAAGGGTTGGCCGCGACGGAAATCGGCCGCGCATTCTCGATTTACACGGAAATATATCGTATTTTTGCGAATTTATTTAGAATATCTGAATTTAAAGAGCCGGCCGCGATGGAATACAGCCGCGAATTCTCGTTTTACGCGGAAATATATCGTATTTTTACGAATTTAAATTCAGATATTTGAAATAAAGGGCAGGCAGCGACGGAAAATTACCGCGAAATCTCGATTTACGCGGAAATATAACGTATTTTTACGAATATCTCAATTTAAAGGGTAGGCCGCGACAGAAATCGGCAGCGAAATCTCGATTTACGCGTTAATATATAGCATTTTTACGAATTTATTGCGAATATCTGAATTTAAAGGGCCTGCCGCTACGGTAATCGTCCGCGAAAATAAAGAAATAATTGGTATTAATACGAATTTACAACTAAAATACCACCCGAATTTGAAGAGGCGGCCGAGAAAATCGATTTTCGGCGTTTTTTTTTTTCATAAAATTTCGAATTACGTGGGAATTCGTTAATTCGAAATTTGATTTTTGATGTCCCGTGGATTTCGAATTAACGAGGTTCTATATTAAAATAATATGTGAGAATTTCAAAAAATCGATATTACATTACTTTATAATTTTGTTACTATTTTATGTGTAAATATTTAATATTTTTGTACTGTAGGCTAAAATTGCTTTTTGACATTACACAAATTGTGCGAAATAAATTACGCCTATTGATGTTAATCGCAATCTGCATTTGTTGTGTTTGTGTTCGACCCGTACTTAGAGTTTCCTTCCTTACTAATTTAATATTAAAATTAATTATTTATAATCTTTCACATGGAAATACTTGCAAATGAAGGTTAAACATATATTTTACCAAAAATACTTAAAATATGTGCTAAAAACATTCAGGAAATACTTTTTTTTTTATATTTTGCTACAAAACGCTAAATTATGCCTCAAAATGCTATAAAACGCTAAATTTCTAATTGTTAATGCTAAAAAATCTGAAAATTAATGCTAAATTTTGCCATCTCTAGGTATAATTTATAGCTGTAATGCCCTGTTCATATTGGACATCAGAAAGCCAGCTAATGATATTCTCAAAAATTGGTCACCGCTGTTGCAACGGCAGTTGTTACCTAGAAAACAGACAGAAACTACGATAAAACCCAGTTTTCCATATTTGCATGAAGTTATATTTTTTCAATTTTTATTGAAATAACTTTACAATGTTATATTTTTCGATTCCTTGAAAATAACCTTGTCATTTACATAAAGTAAAAAAAATGGATCTTTAGAATCAGAAAAAAAGGTAACATACAAAACTTATGTGGAAAAGAGATACATACGTAGTAGAATCGGGAGAGATATTTCCGAAGAAAGGACAGATAAGATGAATGAAAGTAATAAAAACTAAAAAACAGGAGTAAAAATATTATGAAAACGAATAGGAACATCTCAAGGGAGGATACAAAATAAAACTAAAAGGCATTCATAGCATAATATTTACCTGGAGAGATGCTGCAGCAGGTGCGGGGGCTGATGGGGCAGGAAGGCCACCCCCTGGGGCAGATCCAAGGGCCCCCAGGGCACGTGGGTCCGGGCACTGCGTAGAGAAAGGAGCTCCTCAGCACACAATTCTGGCTGCGGGACAAAAGAACGAGGATGTTATACATTTTAATAATAATTTGTTATTGATTGGGTGACGTAGCATCCTCTATCTAACAATACCCACTCGGCAATGAACTAACCATAGACAAAACTACTTAAGAAAGGAAAGCTGTAAGACATAGACATGTTATTATTCCTAGAGAATGGATTTCCGGGTTACAAATAACTTGGAAATACATGTTTGAATTTTCCCTACTACGATGGGCATAAAAAGCTTAATTTGTTATTTGAAGACTTGACTTGCACACCTTGACACTTAAACTTGTGATGACTGACAAACCTGGAAGCTTTGGACCACTTGTCTACAAACTGGTAATACTACAATATGTATGCACCTAAACTGAATTAAAAAGTAAGAAATTCAAAGTTTTTTTCTTTATACGTAATATTTCACCAAAAGTTCCACTTTTTGCATGACAAGATATCTGAATACAGTAGAACCTCGTTAATTCGAAATCCACCGGACATCAAAAATCAAATTTCGAATTAACGAATTCCCACGTAATTCGAAATTTTATGAAGAAAAAAAAAAAAAAAACGCCGAAAATCGATTTTCTCGGCCGCCTCTTCAAATCCAGGTGGAATTTTAGTTGTAAATTCGTATTAATACCAATTATTTCTTTATTTTCGCGGCCGATTACCGTAGCGGCGGGCCCTTTAAATTCAGATATTCGCAATAAATTCGTAGAAATGCTATATATTTACGCGAAAATCGAGATTTCGCTGCCGATTTCGGTCGCGGCCTACCATTTAAATTGAGATATTCGTAAAAATACGATATATTTCCGCGTAAATCTAGATTTCGCGGTAATTTTCCGTCGCGGCCGGCCCTTTATTTCAAATATACGCATTTAAATTGGTAAAAATACGACATATTTCGGCGTAAAACGAGAATTCGCGGCCATATTCCGTCGCGGCCGGCTCTTTAAATTCAGATATTCGAAATAAATTCGCAATAATACGATATATTTCCGTGTAAATCGAAAATGCGCGGCCGATTTCTGTCGCGGCCGACCCTTTAAATTCAGATATTTGATGTCAATTCGTAAAAATATGATATATTTCCGCGTAAATCCAATTTTATTGGCAGTTTTTCGTCGCGGCCGGCCTTTCAAGTTCAGATATTTGAAGTAAATTCGTAAAAATATGTCATATTTCGGCGTGAATCGAATTTTTTCGGCCGATTTCCGTCGCGCCGTATTTATTAACTCGGATATTCGAAGTAAAGTTAGTAAAAATACGACATATATCCGCGTAAATTGAAATTTCGCGTCCGATTTCCGTCGCGGCGGGTCCTTTAAAATTCAGATATTCGAAATAAATTCGTAAAAATACGATATATTTACGCGTAAATCGAGATTTCGCGGCCGATTTCCGTCGCAGCGGGCTATTTAAATTCAAATATTCGAAATAAATTCGTAAATATACGATACATTTACGCGTAAATCGAAATTTCGCGGCCGAGTTTCGTCGCAGCCGACCCTTTAAATTCAGATATTTGGTGTAAACTCGTAAAACTACGACATGTTTCCGCGTAAAACGTATTTTCTCGGCCCTTCAAACTCGGATATTCGAAATAAATTTGAAAAAGTATGACATTCCAGTGTAAATCGATTCAGATTTACAAGATAATAATACTAATTAGGACGATGTATAACCACGTAAAAATACATTTTTCGGCGTTTTACCGCCACGGCTGACTTTTAGATTCAGATTTACGAAATATTATGATTTATTTTCGCAAAAATCATTTTTTTTCGAATTACACGAACAAATTTTCGTGCGCGGACAAAAATAAATTTCGAATTACGAATTAACGAATTTCGAATTAAAAAAATTTTTGTATGAAAAAATTTTTCTGCGGAAATTTTTTTGGCGAAAATTTCGAATTACGCGTTTTTTCGAATTATCGGGGTTCGAATTAACGGGGTTCTACTGTACTATGTTTAAAATAATAAATGTACCTCTTGAATGATGGACATGGTGGGTGGTTCTTCGACTAGTACTTTGCCCTTTGGTTTCTTGGTTCGGGGGACCTTGGGAACACCATCGACCCCGTGCTGCCGCTTCTTGTGGACGTACACAGAACTCTTGTTCGAAAACTTCTCATCACAGCCTAGAAAATAGACATACCAAGTTAATATGTATTCCAATTTAACCTGATACATATGTATTTGATTTACTTAGAATAAATCAAAAAAAATATGAGAAATTGTAGTTCATAGTTTACATTGCAGGAACACAAACAGGAACTATAATACATATCATTCTTTTATTGGAAAAAAGAAACAGAGGTTGACCACTTATTAGACTGGATGACGACATTAAAATAATAACCTAGAATCAACAAAACTGTTGATCATTAGAGGGAGACATACCACATGCGTGTTCACAGTCCCTCACTGCAAAACTAGGCTGGGCCAAAGGCACATCAACTATATTGCCCCAAAATTGTTCAATTCTTTACCCAATTCCATCAACATGTCTCAAAACCTGAACTTATATAAGAAAAATGTTAAAAGTTGGATAAGAAATAATTTCGAAGCGAGTAACTTTTTTCTATAATTTAAGCCATCTGTTTCTAAATAACTAAACTACCACATGTCTTTCTGTAAATTAAAGATTAATTTCTTTAAATCAAAGAAATATATACATGCATCTATGTTTTATGTGTGTGTGTGGGTGTGTGTGTGTGTGCGTGAGTGTGTGTGCGTGTGTCTGTGTGTGCGTGTGTCTGTGTGTGCGTGTGTCTGTTTGTGCGTGTATCTGTGTGTGTATGTGTGTGTGTGTGTGTGTGTGTGTGTGTGTGTGTGTGTGTGTATATGTTTGTAAATTTAAAAAAAAAAAAAAAGAAAAAATAGAAACTTCTCTAAAAAAAAAAAACCAATCACATTGATCTCTATAGATACATTTAACAAGTTTAAAAAAAAACTATATTTTAAACACCACTGTTTTATCCTTACACTATAATACCCACGCTCAGGCTTCGCCTTTGTGGGATTTTTTTGTTACTCTTTCATTCTATATTACTATGTATGTACCTGAATTGTATATGTATCAAAAATTTTGTTAATAAAAAAAAAAAAAAAAAAAAAAAAAGACCAAAGGTCAGACCTAGTCGGCTGCACTCGAATATATCCTGGAACTTATCAATAAACATCAACTCATTGCACTAAAGAGGTAGGCAGAGAGGATAAGAAGGCACGTAACTCCGTAATGGCAGACATCCTTGCTTCTACCACATACAGACATCTACTTATACATACTCTCAAGTATTTCATCATATTGGTTGGATTATAATTTGTATATTGGGTGTTAACATTTATCATACTAAATATATAAGTCAGGATACCTGGATGATCGCATGCATGATGCCTGTGCGGCAAGTGGCGGGGCTGGTGCTCCCTCAGGTGCTCCGCCCTCAGGAAAGAGTGCCCACAAACTGCGCACGTGTGTCGCCGCGCACCGGCCCCCGCGTGCGCTCGAGCGTGCCGACGCAGCTTGGACGCCGAGGGGAAGGCCCAGTTGCACGACTGCACAAAATAATTAAATTTCATAAGACAAGACAATTTAATATTACAGACTCTTATAAGATTACATTTCCATTTTAAGCAAAGTTTCAATTCTAAATGGGTGGTCTTTGACCAGGGCGATACTGGAAATATCTGTTACCCTCTACCACGGAGGTACATCGAAAAATTATCTAACAGGAGAACAAATTAGTGGATTGCGATGATATTCCACAAAAATGGGCCTACATATTATATAAATTATCGAAGTATCATGTATTATTATTCTCTCACAGGATACGTGCAGCGGTAGGGCTTGTCCCCCGTGTGCGTGCGCAGGTGGTAGCGCAGGCGGCAGGGCTGTGGGAAGCGGCGCCCGCAACCAGGCCAGTAGCAAAGCAGGTCCCCGGGCTGGTGCGCGTGCGTGCGCGCGTGGGCCGCCAGTCCTGCTGTCCACCAGAAGCGCTTGCCGCATATGCCGCACCTGCAAAATAATTTCAATTCTGATGTAAGATACATTCATTATTATTACGGCGCAATATCTCAGGATGGGATTTGACCACCTCCACAAACATTCTTCACTGGCTGCAATCCTCTTCCACACAGTATATTCGCCTCTTCATCATAAGATACATACAGTTGCTACCAACTCAAAGCATATATACGAATGGAAAATTGCACAAAATGGGTTATTATTATTATTATTAAATTCAGATTAAAGTGAAAACTTTCAAAAAGCGTCACTTTATACCAACCAAATGGCGGCTAAAGATGTTAAGCAAAGAGATATTATTAAGAGAGTAAGGAATCTACATATACATAACTCATTTTCAATAATATGGAAGTTTTCTGTATGGTTTCCTGGAACGGTAAGCAGAGAGGATAGACTCCCACGCAACTCTGTCATGACACACACTCCTCTTATTACTATATTATATATGTTATTCTGACTCTTAACATGATCTAACTCAAGTAAGTATTGATTCACCTGATCGTGAAATGTCTTCCTCGGGTGTCCCTGACTTCTTACACTCCTTTTTTTCTTTTTTTATTCAGGAGAAAACACAGATACAAAAAAATTAAAATGAGAGAGAATTTACCTGTACCCCAAACCATTTCTTCTATTATGGATTATTATTCTCTTTCTTCGTTGATCCTACTAATCTAAGCGTCCGTTTCGTAACCTCAGCAACATTTTTTTTTTTTTTTTTTTATTAACTTTCAAAAATACATTTTTTACAATTAAGTCCCGTTAAACTGATTGATATCAGTTTGTCAACGGGTTCTTTTAACAATTACTTTTTAAATACATATACAATTTTAACAAGTACATAAAATATACACATAATTACATTAGTACAAAAAAATTCTTTCACATAACCATTTTTTTAACATACATTTCCTTCTGTGAGTCAATTCACAGCTTTTTATTGAGTTTGGTAACATGTTGTAAATTATTGGAACGAGGTATTCTAGAGTTCTTTGACCATATTTATTCAGGTATCTGGGAACTACAAGTCCATCGTTTGCAATTAGTCTTGTATTATGAACATGTGTCACTATTTTATTATGTTCAGATTGAGATGTATGCTGACTCGCAATTTTAAGCCACAATAAAGCACGAACAGATAATACATTTACAGAGTTGTATAGTAATGACTTTGGTACGTCATTTCTTTGTTCGTATTTAGTTTTGTTCAATAATAATTTTACCAAAGAATATTGTACATTTTGGACTGAAAGAAGATTTGTTTTTGTTGAATGTCCCCATGAAGTTATTCCGTATCTTATTAGGGATTCCGCCAATGATAGGTATACTGTAACATGAAGCTATTAAATCTTGCATACCTATTGACTGCATGCTGTGGCACGTGCTCCGTATTGAGATGCGTCTCCAGCTCCGTCCGCACGGCGAACAACATTTCGCACGAGCGTGCCGGACACTGCAGCCGTCCCCCCCGGCCGGTGTGTGCTCGTATCACGTGCGCCTGCAGATTGTACTTGGTACTGAAGGCCTTCCTGCAGCCCGGCTTCACGCATGAGTGACGCTCCAGACCCGCATGCGTCATTGCGTGCAGACGCAGCTTGCCGAGGGCGCGAAAGGCCCAGTCGCAACCTGCGTGGGAGCACTGAACAAAACAAATAAATAAGTTCATCAAAAAAATAAGTAGCAAAAAATATTGTGGTATTAAGTGTCACTGCTTAGAATCAGTAATGTTGTGGAGAGAAATGGGTAAGGAGAAAATAATTTGGATAAGTACTAAGCTATTCAAAACTAATTTTTAAACATAGCTAGAACATTTGTTACATGGGTGATACACAGTGAGGTCGAAACCCCAGATGTTGGAATTAAGCGCAAGTATATTAGACTGGTTAGTAGATGAGTTCCCACCCATCGTCGGAGTCATGAGTAAGTAAGAGTTTTTCAAATATGGTCAGGTTATTCATAAACTGGGAATGTTTGTTTTCTTTTTAATTCTTCTTCGGTCGTTCCTAATTGCCGAGGATCGTGACCCACACTGCAATTTTGTTTTAATAAATATTAAAAATAATCATGAAGAAACTTCTTTATTTACACTTCTCAAAGATTTGTAGAAGCTACCTCCAGGCCCAGGGGGAACAATCTTACCGCTCTGTCATTGTATATTGTTCAAAATATGTATGTATTTAATTTTTAAAAACTCAATGAAAATTATTCATTTATGCTGCAATTAAAAATTCTTTTAATTTTTTAAATTAGTTCTTAATTTTTACCTTAAATGGTCTGAGATCGTAGTGCGCCAGAATATGATTCTTGAGCAGATAGTGCGTCTTAAAACTGAGCTCGCACTCCGGCTGGGGACACGCCCATGACCTGGTGCCGTCAGGGAGTAGCTCTGAGGCCACCAGGTCCTCGGTGACTCCCACAGAAGCCAGAGCCTCTGTCACCAGCCTACGGGCCCGCTTCTTCTGATCTATGGCCAGCTCCGTTGACGGGTCCATCGGAAAGACTTCCGCTGCGAGAGCGGCACCATCTTCCACCTCCTCCTCGCCGACCTCTGGCAGATCTTCGAAGGTTTGGTGGCACTCCAGGTGGTGCTCATCCAACTGGTCTTGGCTGATGAATGCAGTGTTGCAGCCCTCTGTATTGCACTAGAAAAACACCATGAATATATTGAATGTTATAAGACTTTTGTGGCTTAAAACACAGTTTATTGTTTAGGTTACACAGATCACAAATAGCAAAATAGTCACAGTATACAATTTACACGAATACACTTTGAAATAACATTTATCGACTAGGCAAGGATTTATATAGGGTCCTTACCGGATAGTAATTGGAAACAACCAAATAGAATCGAGTCGCGGCACAACTGTTCGGGACTAGCCTAGGTTTGCTTGGGGCGGATTACTGTCTCTCAAGGGCTGTGTGCAGCACAGGTAGTCAAGAAGAAGAGCACGCCTAGTAGTCTTCAAGTCGGTTGCTTAGCAATGGTAGTAGATAGCTGTCCTCAGAGGGTCGTGCGGAGCACGGGTAGCCAGCTGAGGGAAGGTACTAGCCAAGGCGAGCAGACAGGAGAACTGTACTGTGCTTAGTAATGGTAGTAGATAGCCGTCCTCAGAGGGCCGTGCAGAGCACGGGTAGCCAGCTGAGAGAGGGTACTAGCCAAAGCGAGTAGACTGAAGAACTGTGTTGTGTAAGGGTGAGTTGCTGCTTTTAAGGGCTTCATCCCGTGTCAGCAGCGTAAGGGATGGTCGGCCGCGTGGGGGGGGGATGCACAGAAAGCGTTCTTCGCTTCTCTTTGCCTGCGTGCAGCGTGACAGGGACAATGCCATTTGGGGAGAGAGAGATGGTGTATTGGCAGTAATATACAGCACGCTACAATGTGCTATATATTTTATTATTAGAGAACTTTTGTATTTTTAGAGGTTTTAAAATGTATCGTAAATGATATTCTTAATTGCAATAATGGTGCATAACAGAATAACTATAATAATATCATTATTATGTAAACTTTAGAATACAGCTAACATCTGTCAGTCAAATAATAGTTTTGGGCTCATTGATTGATCGCCTGTTTTTATATATAATTATGTATGACATAAAGGAAGGAGGGAATAAGTGAAAAGGTTAAGAAGAATATAAAAGCCAAAAAAGTGAAAATTCTAGGTATGGAATGTGAATAATCTATATATATATAGAATGTGAATATTCTATATATATAGAATGTGAATATACTATATATATAGATCACATTTTATGTTATGGTTAAGTATATAGAATGTGAATATTCTATATATATATATAGAATGTGAATTACACCACCACCAGTACAGGTATGTAATAGGCATAAAAATTGCTTGGCAAAGGGAGTCTAGAAACAGTTAATTTTAGCGCGAAAATAGTTTTTATTATTTTGTGAATAATTTTATAAAAAAGAATAAATTTTATCAAGGATAACTGTCACAAATAATATTAGCCATAAAATTGTATTTTTTTAAAGTTGTTTCTTATGCTATGTATACGTACGCGATTCGAACTGGCGAGCTGAAACTCAACTTATGGAAAAGGAACGTAGCAACCGCACATGGCGCGAAACGCCTTTCGTTTCTTTCCCGTAATTCGAGGCTTGGCTTGCATTTTGGTTCGCAAATTTACATATGCGTACCATTATAATATGTGTTCATACATTTTATTGAAACAATACATTTTTTAGCAGTTTACGAATATATTTTTTATGAAGTAAACAACAATTTTATTTTAATTCCACTCAAGCGAAACCATATAAAAACCTTCAATTTATAAAAGCATATTTTTTGATATTCATAATGTAAACTGATTTGTAGCAAAAATAGTTTTATAATGCTTCGCCTTAAGTTATGCAAAGCAGCCCTTTAATTACATATCTTGTAAAAAGATATGAGAATGTCAAAATAATAAGAAAGTATGTTAGGCAATCTATATTCAGAATATTAAACAAAACACGGTTAGGACAAAGATGCTGAATTCTTTAGAGCTTATTTATCCCATTGGACCAAGAATAGTCTTACCGCATAAATATTGAGATCAAAGTGTGTTAGAATGTGATGGTAGAGGGCATCCTTCTGGCCGTAGAGTCTGTTACAGTCCGGGACGGGGCACAGCCACAGGGCCTGCGCGCCCCCCGCCCCCTCCACCAGCAACTGCGGCTCCTCGGGCAGCCCCCGCAGCAGAGGCAGGGCCAGCGCTGGGTCCAGGAGGCCACCAGGATTCACAGGAACCTCGCATTCCTCTTCTTCCCCCTGTGCCTTTGCCTCGGGGGGCAGGATTTCTCTTGCCGCCACTTCTGTAAAGAAAGAGAATGAACATTAGAAGGTTAACTGAATAAAACCATATTAATATGGTTAAAGCAAGTTAATAGTTAAAAATATCATGTGTTTAACTATTAACTGTAATGATGATGGACACTGTAATGCTGTCCGAAACTTTGGCAATGAGACAAACAAGGCAATGCAACATGGCATAGTACCCCAAAAATAAATCACTGTAATAATTTTGGCCATGAAAATCTCAAATCATAACCATATAAATAATGTTCAGTAAATTTAAATTCCCAAGCACACTTTTTTGCACGCCGTAGTCATCCTGAAAAATTAACGTTTGTTGTAAACGAACATCAAACCAAAAACACACAAATTACCTATTAATTGCTATCTAATAATTAAAAAAAAAAACTTCACAAATAAAAAACTTCACAGACAAAAAATACTTTGTAAAAAAAGATTGATAAATAATATTTCTTATTTTTATTCACATAACTCAAAATGCATACGAGTAGTAATGTAATACGTAAAGGAAGTGAGATGCAACTGCCCGAGCAGTGCCTACACACGGCCATTTATTTATCTTTTTTTGCGTTTCCCATATAATTTGAATGGACAAAACACTTCTCGTGAACCCCTATTTAGACGGGAACACAAAGGAGAGGGATCAATAGAACAGGTTTGTAAGGTCCAGCACACTAAGGACTAAGGACTAAGGACCCACAGTGTGGAGATGGCAAGCTATTGGAGGAAGGTGCACGGTGTCTGCAGCAACCTCTGAGGCACCCCCCCTACTTTTGAGGTCACACAAACATCTTAACTAAATAGTATTGTTTACTCTTTTTGTAAAATCAAAAAAGTGCAAAAAAGTTTTTTGCCAAATGGCTTGTAATTTTGATAGTGTTTGCGTTTCTTGCGACTTTGAGAAGAAGAAAAACTTGCAAAATCTTTTTGGATACATAATTATTGATTACTGTTGATTTTGAGCAGTATAATAAAATATTTTTTACAAGTTATGTTGGTGAATAATAAATTATGTAGGTACTTTTAATTGTAACAGTTAAGAAATTTGCAGTGATCAGGAAAAATTAAGAATACAAAATTACACAAATAATGCAAAGAAAAGTATTGAGAAACATTTATAAAAGTAAACGGGAGAAGTACAGTCATCTGTGTTAGTGGTTAAACACTGCTCTATTTCTGTTTCAAACAGAAAATTTATATTGCACTGTTTTTAAGAAAAACAAATCTCCCAAGGAAGCTGTAAATCTTATCTATAAAGCAGAAAATCTGTTTCCCAGAGCAGCAAAACTGCCAAATAGTGAACCTGGCATTGTGGAAATTGCACAGATTTATCTCTCTGGAATTTATAATTCATTTGACTGTCAAAAAACAAGAAAAGTCGCCATATTGTCTATTACAAATGTTTCAATAATTCAAAAGCATTGAAATTTACCGAGAAAAAAATAAACTCCTGGGAAAAGCCAAACAGTAAAACATCTTACATACATTTTTTTAAAATGATTGCTATTCTCAAGATAGAGCGATCCATTTACTAAAGGAGACAATTAAAAAAAAAAAAATTACATAGAAATTTATTTTACTACGTAATAAGGTACTAAATATTAAATTATACATAGTTGATGTACCTATTACCTATGTCCTTAACCCATTGGCCTCCGAATTGTTTTGTACCGAAGTTTTAAATCTGCAGTGATGTACTAAATCTTACATAACTTTTAAACTAAACATGCAAACGAAACAATTTTTTTAAATTTACTCGATCATCGAATTAAGGTATGCAAAAAATATATGCAGTTTTAAAAAAAATAATAATAATATAATTAAACGAGGATATAAAAATATTTTTTTTATAAAAACCATTTTTTTTTAATAATTGGATTAAGAAAAGTTTTACATTAATCATACTTATGAACATAATATATTTTATTTCAATTTGGGCTGAAGTTAGCCGCCCACCACGCATTTTACGAACAAGCTTGTCAATTCCCGAACCACATGCTATTTTAAAAAAAATTCAATGACGCTGAAATATAACAAAATTTCAATCGTAAATATCAGGAAAAAACTGTACCAACGGAGTCCTGCCAATTACTACGAAATGAATGCTTAATTATCTACAGAGCGATTGGCATTTAAAATTTTAAACACAGATGTCAATAATGTATCCCTTTTTCGTTTTTAAGCCGACGACACCAGACCCGCCAGGACGGCGTCGTTTGAGGCCAATGGGTTAAAATGTCTTGGTAATTTCATCTGGGGTAAAAATTATTGTTCTTAATCCTTACTAATGATTTAGGTAAGAGTAATAATAACAAAAAATACTAATTGGGAAGAAAGTGCATGGAGAGATGAAGAGAAAAACATAAGATGTAGTCAAGTTCAGTTATTAATGAAGCCGATTGTAAAAACCCAGCTGTTTTGTTGAAGAAAGAGACTCAAATAAGATTTGTTTATAAATCAATATATATAAAATGATGTATAATATAATGAGTACGTAAGTTCCATGAGATATTGCCCTAATATCAATAAAAGGGAGATTCCGTTACAGAGACAACAGACTTCATAGTGATAAATCACTTCCTTTTGTTCTCGCTCTCTACTCACTCCACATTGTGCCAAGAATTCTAAAGAGTCCATTTGTATCGGATCTGACCAATAGAATTCCTTATTAGTTATGGAGTGGCCAAGATAATAATATTATTTTACTACTCAACTTCTATGGACAGATGGACGGGTAAAAGAGCTTTGTTATTTTTTATATTCCGTGGGAACCATAGACATCCAAATTAATGGACTTGTCCTAATATGAAATCTGATTGGCTGGGGGCAAACCATGTGACCATATTTTTGGCACTAGGAGGGTTCGAGAATGCTTTGAATAAACTACGACATCAGTCATACATTGGCTGTTGAAGAGCGCACATTGAACTAACCAGACCCTGTGCAGAAACGTAAAACTTGCTAAAGGTTGCAGCGCAGCCTATTGTGGGACTTTTCTTCACTGTTTTTAAAGGAACATTCAGACCTGTAGGTTTAGTGATGCTAAAAACGTGTGAGGTGGGTAGATTATATGTAACACTAAACATTGAAGTAAACTAAATAGTGTAACAAAATATTGTAATTTTCGAAACAAGCCCAAACATTTGTTTATGGGGATTTGCAGTTAAGTTTTTACGCAGCCAGCCGAAAAGGACTAGTAATTCGTAAGCAGATTTTATTTATGAAGAGTGAATATTGATATCACAATGCGAGTTGCCTGCAAACCCATATTACACACGTTAGATTCACTTATTGACAAATCACAGAAAGGGAGATGGTCGCACCGCCTCTAGCGCTCTGGCACTTGTTTTGTTCCCCTTTCCTTGATTGGCTGGTATATCAATTTGAATGTCTATGGTGGGAACGGTATTTCGAATAATACTTCAAAACGTGTTCACTATATATTACCATCATTGAATTGAAATTTGAAACCCACAAAAAAGTTTAAAAGATTTTAAACGGCAACACCAAGATAACCCATAGGAAAATGAATGCAAGTTTTAAAAAGCATAATGGTACAAGTGTATATTTTTAACTTTATCCAAACAGTGTTCAGAAAATAAAGTGGTACTTTCCAAAAGGAGATGATTCTAAATCACATTGCAAGACCAATTTAATGTTCCTATTTTTTTTATTACTTAACGTTTTGCAAGGAAGATAATTACATGAAAAGGCGATATTTTGTATGTTTGAAATTTATGTATCAAATTGGCTATTATTAGATATAAAATCAAAATAAAACAAAATCAATTTCACAGATCAGACTGAAATATTTTTAAAAAGTAAAATAATGAATTGTCATTTTGCCTTTCGACGTTGGTGTTTGTTTAGATCAAATTGTCAAACTCGAATGTAAACCATAACCTCAAACTGAATGTACATGGTTAAAACTGTTTCAAAATGGGCATAAATCTACAAAAATATGGTTCAACTAAATTTAAAAAAAACATTAATTTTACTTTTGAGTAATTATGAACTGCTCACACAGCAACTGCAACTCTTAGAGAGAAACTTTTCATCCTTATTTACTGTAAAAAAATGTCCTGGTCACAGGACAAATTGAAAATGTGAAGCAGTTAAAATTTTAAAGAACTAAAAACGTTAAAAATTCAAATAAGATTCTGACTAGAAGCGAAATAAAACCTCAAAAGGGTTCATCAAATAAAAATACTATTTACAGATTTTGTAAACGCTCTCTCGATAGCCCAAAGGGCACTAACGAGGCGGTGCGAGTGATGCTTCATCCCTTCGCACCTGCATACTTCACGTATATGAATTACCTACGTGTGTGTAGTCCAAACATTCATGTATGCATTCCGATAAAGCAGATCACAAAAAGAGCTTGTGATTGTAATATTTACATTATCAAACATGATCGCGAGTGCTAACCGTGATCAATGTGATTTCTCACGAAAACGGCGCTATATAAATTAGCCAAATATTATTATTATTAATTAACTGTATTGTAAACTATTAATTTCCCTAAAATAAATAACGAAATTGACAACATTTATTTTTGAAAGGCGTATGGATCTTAAGGTAACTGTTTTATAAATAAATACTTCCAGCTTCACAAATCTTACAAATCTCACAAGTAATGGTACTGTTGAGTCTGGAAAACTCCAGATTCGACGTAATGTGGGTGCGCGTCAATCTTGCCAGTACGGCAAGATTCTACGCATGTCTATACCGCTCACCGAACCATAGCGAATCAGACACTTCCGAGCTCTTCAAACATTTGAGCGATACTATTGATGATCTCTTGCCCCGCTACCCTTCGGCCGAGTTTGTTGTTCTGGGGGACTTCAACGTTCATAACGAACCATGGTTGAAGTTCTCAGGCCCAACGGACTCGGCTGGCCGACAGGCGGAATCCTTTGCCATTTGCTACGGATTAGAGCAATTGGTTCAGGAGCCTACAAGGGTTCCTGATGTCCAGACTCACCGCTCCAATCTGTTAGACCTATTCTTAACTACTGTGCCACACGGTTATAAGATTGACGTCACAGCGCCTCTGGGATCATCTGACCACTGCCTAGTGACGACATCAATCCCCGTTAGCCTCAGACCAACCAATGAGAGGCTGAGGAGAAAAGTGTGGCACTATAGGTCAGCAGATTGGTTCGGTATGCGGGCCCATTTCAATGCTTTTCCGTGGTCAGCTGTTTGTTTTCGGACTTCGGACCCTTCAAGATGTGCCCAGGAGATTGGTGAAGTCATCAATTCGGCGATGGATGGCTTCATACAATCGACTACTAAAGAAACTGGTGTGGGCTCAAAGCCGTGGTTCAGTCGACAATGCTCCGAAGCAGTTCGACGAAAAAACGCGGCTTACCGAGCCTACAACACATCTCGAACGCCCGAAAGCAGATCAGCATACAACAAATCGGCAAAGGAATGCAAGAGAATCATCAATAGGTCAAAATTCGAACACGACCTGCAGATCAGCAAAAAGCTGGCTGCCTGCCCGCATGGCAGCAGAGCATTCTGGTCGCTTGCGGGCTCAATAGGTCGAAATTTTTGCAAACCCAGTTTGCCACCTCTTACCAGACCTGACGGCTCACTAGCAAACACCGCCACCGAAAAGGCAAACCTTTTAGGGAAAATGTTTGCGGAAAACTCGACCCTCGACGACGGGGGTGCTGTTCCGCCGTCGGTTCCTCACTGCGGCTTCTATATGAAAAAGCTGAGGATCCGGCATCGGGATGTACTCCACGTCATACGGGGGCTCGATGTTAACAAAGCTAGTGGACCTGATGGAATACCTGCCCTGGTATTGCAGAGGTGTGCTGCGGAAATAGTTCCAGTTTTGACAAAGCTCTTCAAAATGTCCCTGAAGTGTGGCACTGTGCCCTCTGGTTGGAAAAAAGCGGTAATTCACCCTATTCCCAAGAAAGGTGACCGCTCCAACCCGGCCAACTACCGCCCCATAGCGATCACATCAGTTCTGTCCAAAGTGATGGAACGTGTGATCAACGACAAACTGCTCACATACCTCGAGAAGAACAAAATTATCAACGACCGTCAATACGGATTCCGGCGGAACCGCTCGTGCGGTGATCTTCTCGCGTATGTGACGCATGTTTGGGGGCGGTGCCTGGAACGTCACGGTGAGACCCAAACGGTCGCACTAGACATATCCAAGGCCTTTGACCGGGTCTGGCACCGAGGACTTGTCAACAAATTGCATTCTTACGGACTTCCCGCATCCCTGTGTACGTGGATTGCTGACTTTTTAAGGGATAGGTCGATTCAGGCGGTTGCTGACGGTTTCACCTCTTCCTCGCACTCCATAAATGCTGGCGTCCCACAGGGATCGGTTCTGTCTCCAACTTTGTTTTTGTTGCACATCAATGACCTTTTGACATGTGCACCGATTCATTGTTACGCGGATGACAGTACAGTTCATGATAGCTTTTTGTTTGACAAGCGGGCACACAAACTCCAACGGCTCGGAGGGCTTTGAAGCAGAGAATGGACGGTTATCTCGAGAGTATTTCCTCCTGGGGTAAAAATAATCTCGTCGAATTTAATGTTTCAAAGACCCAATCCTGTCTGATTACGTCTAAAAGGGATCCAAATGATAATCTAGTATCCTTCAACGGAAGCAATCTTCCGAACAGGCCTTCCATTGATATGCTTGGTGTAACTATAAGTGACCAGCTCAGGTACGGGGGCTCCATCGAAGCTAGAGTAAAGTTGGCCTCTCAGAAGCTGGGCGTACTGTACAGGGCCCGCAGATACTTTAATAGTACACAACTGCTCACCCTGTACAAATCGCAAGTGCGCCCTACTGTCGAATTTGGCAGCCATCTCTGGTCTGGAGCCCCAAAATACCTGAAAAAAACCCTTGACTCTGTGCAGAAACGGGCGGTCCGTTTGATAGATTCCCCAATCTTAACAAACGGACTGCAATCTTTAGAGCACAGGCGTCAGGTAGGTATGCTGTCCTTGTTCTATCGGTATTACAATGGAAGATGCTCTGAAGAACTAGCGTCATTGATCCCTTCGGCACCGGTGCGTAGTCGGGATACACGTCAAACGCGCGCCCAACATTTGTACACAGTTGACACTTGTCACATGAGAACGGGTCGCTTCTACGATTCGTTCTTAAGTTCAACAGCTCGGCTGTGGAACGAACTGCCGGCCTCTGTGTTTCCTCCCTCCTACAACATGGGACTCTTCAAGACCCATGTTCACTCCTTCCTCTCCACAAAAAGACCCTCCACACAGCATCCCCAAAGATGACATAGGCCCTGAGGGAAATTATTTTCTTCAGGGCCTCCTGTGTGGAGTAAATATAAAAAAAAAAAAAAAAAAAAAAAATTCGCACAGGATGAGGTAGACGTTTAACATTAATTACAAACATATTCGTTTATTAATTTTACCATAAAAATAATATGATATTATCGTTTAAAGTTTATAAAAGTTCCTCTTCGGGACGACTTATTTCTAGATTAGTAAAGACTATGAATTCAAATGTCAACGTAATTAAATGGTAAGGTGACCACCCAATTATGAATATTGGAATTTTTAGAACATTTGAAAAATACATATACTTACATATATCTTCTTTTCTTTTTGTCAAAATGTTATTTAACGAATTTATTATTTGTAAAACATAACTAATTAAATTTTATTTCGATACAATTTTATGTTTCTGTACAGTCATAATTATTTCTTCAGACAAACTTTTTTGACTGTACTAATAATATTTGGCTAATTTATATAGCGCCGTCTTCGTGAGAAATCACCTCAAGGGCGCTGGCTACGTAGTAAATATACACATACAGGGTGTATCGGCACGTACCCGACAAACTTTAACCAGCTATTTCTTAGCATATTTGGAGTAAAAAATCTTATGTGCACTTTGCTGTCCGGTAACGTTTTTTTTTAATAAAAAATGTATTATTCATATTTTCACCACATGTCACCACTGTTTTATCCTTTGTCAAAGTTTGAAAACCCATCTGGCAAATATTTTATTCGAATTCCGTTGAATAATGCACGTGTGTACCTATATTGGCGCACTTTTACAATCACAACGAAATGGCACGGCACCATTCGTCTCATTTTTAACTATTATTATTTAGTGTGTGCGAAAGAGCGAAGACGCTTTTTGACATACTTGCTTATAACAGCTGTTGAACACGAAACGCAATGCCAATGACAGTGATGTAGTGTGGAAATTTTAAATTTTTTTGTTTTTAATTGAAAAAAAAATGCTACCGGACAGCAAAGTGCCCATAACATTTTTTACTCCAAATGTGCTAAGGAATAGTTGGTTAAAGTTTGTCGGGTTAGTGCCGATACACCCTGTATATAAATAAATTAAATTCTTGTACTAACTAGCATTTTTACTATGATTCCACATATTAACCTGTTAACCGGGGAATTCCGTTTTGAATTACGCAGCATATAACGGGCGCGAACTCCTTCACTAGGACGTATCAGTACGTCACGCCCGGAGGACGTAATTTCATATTATTATTTTTTTTCATTTATGCATTATAAAAATGAAAATATCGAATTAAAAAAATAAAAATTTTACAGACAATTATAAAGATTACAAAAAATATAAAAAAGGTTATAATTACAGAACAATAAACAAAAGCACACAGATAAAAGAGAAACATTGAGTTTAAAAAATTAAAATATGTAAAAATTCAAAACTCAATTTCCGTGCGATATGCTCGGAAATATACGTCCCGCGCGTTCCAGGGCGCAACATATATTTCAAGGACATATTCATATATCCTACCCGTACCCGATACTGTTTACGTTTGACGTATTTATACGTCCCGCCCGGTTAACAGGGTAATTATAAATTGAATAGGTACCAATAATATATTATGTATCTAAATCATCGATGTAAGTAATTATTGATTCTACGTTATTTATATAAATATATAAAATTGTAAAGGTCCCCTCAATTACAGAAGAATGGTCACTGTCACCCATCAATATTATAAGAAGCAAGTAATGACTTACATTCTTTTCAAATGCTCCTTGGGAAGTGTATACAAACTCTGCCTGGGAATACTTTAAAAAAAGTATTTTTGTATTATTTGGGCATACCCACACTGTATATAATTATATAAACTGTCAGATTGTGATGTATCAAGGAATAGTTAATATTAAAAAAAAAAAAACAGATATTTAAGTGAAATTTACCGAGATCTTACCTTGCCTGAAGTTAAGTGAAGAGGAATCTTCTGAAAAATTATCATCTGTAAACAATACATTGTCTGGGTATTCTGGGACGGAGAACTCCGGAATAACAGAATTTGTAACAGGGGCCTGATTCTGCTTTGCTAAGCGCTTTTTGTCACACACATATGTGTCCAGTATTATCTTCTGTGATGGCCAGCGCTTTCTCGGAAATGTCTTGGCACCTTTGCTTTTGTTTATCACCATTCCATCGTTCAAAAATATATCATCAAATCCTGCCACGAGGGGAGATTCTATGTCATTGCTGTAAAGCTGAGGGTGACTGGAGGCTGGCGGCGCATTCAATGTGTTGTTTGCCTCCGTAAAAACATAACTCACTTCACCATTGGCTGCGTTATTTAATGACTGATGTGTATCCGTGAACTCCACGATACTCCCGTCGGAATGTGAAATACTGCTTACACCTGTCAAATCAGTTAAAACCGTATCTTGCAAAATAGCGATATTTAAATCATTCGGTTGAATAAGGAGAGCATCAGATGTGAAAGTGATAACAGGGCTTTTGGAATCTCTTGGAAGAATAGGTTTTTTAGGCAGAATACGTATTGCATTGCTGACTTGGTGGTGTTTAGTTATGTTTGTCGGTACATTCGCCGGTTGATGTTTAGCCTTTTTTCTAAGTATATTTGGCCTTCGAATTTTAAACGAGCTTGAAGCGACGCCGTGGGTTGCGTCAGAATTTTGCATTGCACTTGTTTGATTTGGAATCTAAAATTAATAAACATACAATTTATTGACAGAAACACAAAGAAAACGATAACGCAATCATTAAACAATAACAGCATAATACATACAACGATAAAAAATACTTACTTGAGTGTTATATTTTTACTTATCATTCTCAGGCGATGAACTAAACAAAGCACAATAACAGAAACTTAACCGGAAACAAAAATAATACTAAGAAGGCAAAAATTTTGCGCAAAAACTACATTCCTAATTTATTGGTGATGAAGTGAAACAAATAGTTACTTCACCATGAAAATATTACGGACATCGCGAACAAAACAAACGCCCCATTTACCGCCGGTCGAGCCAGTTCTGACGTTTTCGAGGTTAGATTTGTCTATGGTGAAGGTAAAGACAATCGCGTTCTTTATTTATTTTTTACATTAAAGGGCTACTGTACTTTTCCAAAACCTTTTTAGAACCGTAAAACATGAAACCTTCAAGCGCCTTCAAGATTAAACAAATTCTTCATAGTATTATTGAATGGAAGTTCCCTCACAAAATGGATGGGTCGTTTCAAAACATTTGAACAATTTATCAAATTTCAATGTTGATTTTCAAGTTCTATTAATGTTCTGTTTTTATATCATAATTGGCCAGTTGTTTAACAAAGCTGAAATAATAAAAGAACTTGAATAGAACCTTACAGAACTCGAAAAACAACTTAGTAATTTGATGAATTGATCAAATTCTGTGAAACAACCCGTCCTTAAACATTTATTGTAATAACATGAAAGTTTTGGTTGGTTTGAGGCTTATTAACCAATGCGAAAATTATAATAATATTTTTGTGATTCTGTTAGGTTGGGTTAGATTAGATTAAGATGACCACCCCTTTTCCGGTAATTTATGACACCACGAACCCCTACTACATTATATTTTGAAACCTTGAACTCGACCGCTTTTACTCCGGTTGTTTTAATATTGCACAACATATAGAGTTACTCAAATTTCAGTTATCTAAAATTCCCAGGGCAGGAGCAGAGGATTTTTTTAGAGAGATTCGAATATGGAGCCTCTTTAGTTTGGGTACTTTTGTTTTATTTTTTATTTTACCATTTTGTTTAAAATCTTTTGAGATTACCTATTATTTTTAATTTCAGGGACGAGAATAAGGAAAAATACTATCGCTTTAAATACATATATTCATATAAATCTACAAACGCTGATTCTGAAAATATATGTTTTATTGTATATATATAACAGCCAAAGTAATAAATCCGGGTATTACCTATATATACTATCCAGCCATTATTTATAATGTCTATTCAATTTAGACAAGTGATAATTGACACAGATTAATCACATTAACTAACAATATCATCGAAGACTTGGATAAAGTAATAAAACAAGTAGGTATATGTAAAGATTATAAAATTATATTTATTTTACTTTAATTTATAAAGTAAATTTAAACTAGGTTGGGTTATATAGCTTAGGTTAGGTTAGGTTGGGTTATGATAGGTTAGGTTAGGTTAGGTTGGGTTATAATAGTTTAGGTTAGGTTGGGTTGGGTTAGGTTAGGTTAGGTTAGGATAGATTGGGTTATGGTAGGGTTATTAGATTGGGTTATGATAGGTTAGGTTAGGTTAGGTTATTTTATTATAAGTTAGGTTAGGATAGGGGGGTAACAAGTCAGTTGGACCGTATTTATTACTTTGGCTAACTTTGACCCGATATTATGAATAATATCCGGATAAATGTATCACATTGTCTAAATAATTTTGTTTCAGTCATTATGTATAATAGCTATTTAATCACTATGAATGTAATATATTTATCCCCTCTCGTACTTTGATGATCTCGCGCGACGGTACGCCAGGTATATGTTGATCCGTTTGCATTTGTTGATCCACCCCGGATATGTTGATCCATTACCCAAGCTGGCATACATATGTAAATCCCTACAGATCAACTTGTGTCATCGAGATTTAGCTGTAAGCCTCGCCCATTTTTCGGTCGCATATACATTTTACACGATTTATTTTGTTGATCCATATATTTCTGACAAACTTGACGGATTGCATGCGTTGTAACTTGTAACCGCCAATTTTTAGATCCTGTTAGTACTTCTATATTCTATGAAAATGACTTTATACTTAAAGAGGATAGACTGCCTCACGAGTATTTATATTGAAATGGAACTTTCGCAAACGACAAATCCATGCTTAAAAAATCTTTTAAACTTGATTCAACAAAAATGTAACTTTAATGCATCATTTACTACGTTTCGTGACTTAGCAGGGGTGCCCGGGTTCATGGGGTGAGGTTTGTCTAGGTCATTTTATATGAGAAATTTTGAACTTTGATTGAATAAAATTTTATTTTAATGTATCTTTTACCATATCTCCCGACGTAAGTTTCTTGTAATGATTAAGTTGAAACAAAGCGTAATATCCATAATATGTGCCTATTAAAATTGCGGCGATTAGATTGGTGAGAATTAAATTTTTCAAATATTAAATAATGATTGCTAAAAAATTTATTTTTATTTGTTTTTTATTAAACATGGCTAAAGTCATTTTAAGTTACAATTCCAACCAACGATGTTTTAGTATATGTTCGTCAATCAACACGAGCCATAATGTCTGTACATCAGAGCCCTCGAGAATTATTACAATTATGTGTACCGCCGCCCCGGGAACCTTTTATTAGATAACCAATAACCCTACCATAGGTCACTGCCAACGTTTAGCGAGATTGTTGTTTATTTCTTGTATATTTTTACATCATATCCACACAGGAGGCCCTGAGGAAAATCGCAACCCTCAGGGCCTATGTCATCTTTGTAAATGCTGTTTTGGGGGAATTTTGAAGGAAAGGAAGGAGAGTGAGTTCTGGGAAGTAAATAGGTTTGATGGGTGGGTAGTAATTTGGGGGTCAGTGTGTTCGAGTGATATACATAAGAATCTAACTCTCCTAAGGCGATGCGTTGAAAGAGGACTAATCGATCCGGCCCACCACGCAGTTATTAGGTAGGCGCATCCGCCGCTAAGCCCCTAACACACCTCACCCCATAAACTCAGGCACTCCTGCTAAGTCACCAAACATATCAAACAACTTGGGGTGACCTATGGCAGAAGTGTGGGTTATCCAATAAATGGTTCCCGGGGCGGCGGTACACATACCCTCCTCCCAAATTGTAATAAACGTCTACTTTAAAATTCAAAACATAATTTAAAACGTACCTAAATGACGGCCTCCGCTATCGAGGGGTAGGGCTCTCGACTAGCAATCCGAAGGTCGCGGGCTCAAATAAATTTTACTAAAATTAATTTGTACTATTTTACAATTAGTGTTTGGTAACCAGATCTGAATAGCCAGGTACTCTCCCACCTTCCTCCTCGTCATATCCTTCGAGGTCCACAATACCTTCAGTCTCACAACAACCACAATTGGGGATGCAATAGTCTCACTGGCTCCAGACGAGAGCAGTTGGGACTCTGGTGCGGTATTCACAATTTGTTTTTAAATGAAAACAGAAATATTGTCAATATTATAATCAGATGCCAATCATATTTCCTACAAAAGCTACAGCTAGTTTCGAGAAGTTGAATAAAGTGTTTTTAGCATAAAAATGGCAAAATAGCAATATTATTGTAATAACATTATAGACTAATATTAGACATTAATACATCAATGAATAACATTAATTTAAAATGACCACCCAACGAGAGGCTGATTTGTTTCACAGTTTGTGGATGAACCGAACACACGTGCAGTGTTATACTAATACCAACTAGAGGAGAGCGTAAAACACTTCAATATTTTTTATTTAAATTTTGATAATTCCTCGATGCTTCATATTAATGTTTCATAAAAAAATAAAAATCAAATCACACCACATCCAGACAAAGAAGCCGATATGTTTTTATACACAAAAAAGGTTTATTTGGATATTCTCTGTATGAAAACTAATTTCGTTAAAAAATAATACTGTATTGAAAATGTGATCAGACCTTCACTTCGTTGTTAAGACAATGCACCTGCGGACTGTGGCCGGGATGTGACAACACCCTGTTTAGAAAAAATTTCACCCATATAATAAGTTTAATTTAATTTGTCTTTGATAATCAACGGCTATGGACTATTTCTACGTTTTGCCACCGCGTTCCCAGATACTATTGATTACTAAACACGGCGAAATATTTCAAAACGACTTATTAACGATTCCAGAATGTACTTTATTCATAATTGTTTTCAAAAATTATCTGTTTCTTTAGACAATTTTTTTTATAAAGTGCTTATAAATTACGTTTATTACTTCACTGGAGCGATTTCTGCCATATTTTTACAATATTGTGCAATATCTTAGTTTTACCTCTAGGTACATCATAGAGTGGGTACTTATTGAATCTAAAAATATGAGATAATTGATTAAATCTAGGTAGTATTTATCTGCATTTAGTAGTTTATATTGTTTCTGTGTCAATGTTTTCGGGTGATGATTATACCGGTACAATTGACCCCGTACTACAACTAACCCCCAGTTTCTGTAAGTACAGCTCCCAAGTTTTATAAGCTCAAGTGTATGTCCGTCCGTAACACTTAGTCAATGTACTTATTTGTTCGTTGTCCTCTCTTTTCTAATGTGAAGTTGCTATTTTAATTTAAATGAATACACATTGTTTGGGAATTAAATGACACAATTGATTTAATATAATTGTATTTGTAACCCACCTTGTAGCTGTTTTTTTTAGTTCAGCCGATTTCCGGTCGTATTGTTTTATAATATTAAATTTGAGATAATTCTTTAAAATGCGAGTATAATTTTATTTAGCGAACTTTAAAATAAAATGATTTCTCAGGACTTTTTTTCAAGAGTTGTGTGATTATAAGTTTACGTTTTTTTTTAAATCCTGATAATATGTGATCATCGATAAAAGATGGGTGGATTCATTGGTTATAATTAGGGGTATGTAAATTTCGCAAATAAAAAATCGTGATTTCGCATTTAAAAAAACTTAAAATAGAAAATTTCGCATTTATTTCGCAAAAAAAATACAGTGTTAAAAACTCAATTAAAGGCTAGCATTGTTGTAATTTCTACATGTTCATCTTTCATTGTTTGCCTGCGATCAGTTACGACAATGTTGTAGATACTAAAGTACCTCTCGGCATCAACACTATTGACAGGGCAATTGAGACATTGAATACTTGAATAGCTGCTTTTGCAAATCCAGGGTAGCAAGATTTTGATGTAACTAAAACTTGCATTACATCCACATGAGCTTCTTCTCCGACCAATCGAAGTAATTGTCTGTGAAAATGAGAGTACCCGTCAATTAGTTCTTCTTGTGGTACACTTTTAAAAACGGAATTTTTGCGAAGCTTTCCACTATGAAATTTGAATGGACAGAAGAAGAGGGCACATTTGCTGCTTCCGATGGAAAAAATAATCTGCCAATGTGCTTGTAGCACTAATTTGTTGGATTCGGCCCCCCCATGGTGTATCAACAATTTATCCAAGCTCTTTTGAGCTGCTGTCTTCAACATCATGCTGTGATCGATAGAATTTTCGGTTGATAAAATATTCATTGGTTTTTCGCCAAAAGAGCCTTCACATTGATGCTGAAGAGAGGACTTCAAATCTTCTAATTTACTCCACAAAATGTGTGCAAACCATAGACATATGAATATTAGTAGACCTGCCCTAAGTGATTAAAAGCGTATTATCCCCACTCCCCATACCGGTTCCATTGGAGCCGGCTGTGCTCGCATATGGCCTCAAGTGAAATTTGAAAACGTGACGTCATCATTCTTGTGCGAACTATGGTCGAGGCATCATCGGTTCATTTTACGAAATAACACGGCAAAATGTTGACTTGTGATATGAAAACTTGTAAAAATAGATGTGAAAAAGAGAATAAACCCAATTGTCGTATTACATTCCATAAGTAAGCATTATTTTACTTTATTTTAAGCTTATTCACACCGTATTATATGGATCAGTTTTAGAAACATATACTATCACATCACAATTATTAGCTATTATTGTTAAATTATTAGCTCATAAAAGTTTATATGAACAAAGGCATAATGTTCCACACCTTTATCAAAATCTGAAAATCCTCTCGGTAAGAGCAATTATGTGGTATAAAATAATTTTTCAGCACATAAATAGCCCTATGTACATAAATAGACTGGAACACACTTACAATACTCGATTTACATTAAATGAAGGACTAATCGTACCAAAGCATGTAAACAAATATGGAAAAAGAACGCTAGACTACATGATACCAAATTGTTTAAATATGTTACCTGCAGAAATCAAAAAATGTACAAATATAAAAAGAAATTTTTTGTTGAAAAATTGGCTAGCTGAAAGAAATAGTTTGTACTAGACTCTAATACAAACTATTTCTAACTGCATACGCTTTAATTGTTTTTTGTTTTTATTTTTATTGTATTACACCTCTCATGATATGAATGTATACATTTGATATAATCTGTTTAAGTTAAAAGCACCCAATGACAAACTACTTTAAAGTAGTTTATTGGGACTTTTTGATTTTTGTATATTATTTTTGATATTTAATAAAATAAAAAATAAAAAAATGTAGCGATTCTCAAGTGTGCTCATCGTTGTTTACTGGGGTAAGTAAATTATGAAACATTTGTAAAAGTGTCTTAACTAAATACTCTGAAACTAACTACGACTCTGCAAACAGAAGAAATTTACTTTGCCGAATTTGGACTTCGCAAATTAGTTCATAACGTGGCGAGTAATTTGCGTTCCCATGTAAAAATGTCTATTCATTCAAAAGCAGATTTTACTTTTAAGAACTAAATGGTGATATTATAATGCGAGATGCCTATTTACTGTCAGATTGATTTATTGACGAATCACAGTCAGCTTAACCCCCTTCGTTCTTCAACAGTTGATTTTACCCCTCGCCATTATCTTCTCGTCTATTAATTCCTATGTCTGTGGTGCAAACGAATAGTTTGAACCTTCTAAATTGTCAATTAGTTTCATAATTTTCGGACAGAATTCTGAGACGAATGTAAGTTGAACTTGAATTTTACTGGTTAGAATGTCATTTTCAAAATATTCTTTGAGGTAAATAGTGCTAGAATTGTCGTCTTCGTATTCATTAAGAAAATCGATAATTTGCTGCATATACTCATTCAAATAAAACACAGATTTAAACTAAGAATTCCACCTGGTTACAACAGGCGTAGGGTAAAGTTTTGTAGTTAATTGTGGAGCATGCTGTCGTAGAAAGTTTAAATAGGAACTTTTCATTTTTCTAGAATGCAAAAAGGCTGACTTTGTCTTGGCCACAATAGAGTTCAGTTCCTTAAATTCTTTTATAGAAATGTCACCCACAAGATTCACTTTGTGCGCCCAGCATTAAAAGTGCAGTGCATGGTCACCCAGTAGTATTTTTAGCAAGTTGAAACATGCACCCATGTACCTTGGAGTGTCTGACACTAAACCATGTACTTGAGAGTATTGAATTTCGTATTCTTTCAAAGTATCAATTATTGCTTGAGAACAAGTGGAAGCATTGGCAGTGTCTAAAAAATTTACAATTGCTAATAAACAAGACTTCTGTGGTTCTGAAGAGACAGTTTTAAGTAAAGACTGCAAAGACACATCTGCCTTGTTTGTCAGAAGTTTGGTCGGCCACCACAACTACAGGCTGATCCTTTAGTTTTTGTTTCACTTCATCTTTCTCCAAAACACCGCACTGTGGTACGTACTTAGGTCTCAAATTATGTATCTCCAGAAGGCAGGTTACCCGAGCCAGGCACATATTTTTCCATGTAACTGCGAACAGCTGGATGATCTAGTTTCTAGTTTATTCAACGGAATGTTTGCTTTCAAACACATTTTTACAGTGCCAAGCACAAATTCCTCTTTTTCCGTTTTGGCACGCTTTTGCACTTCAAAAGCACCAACTATTGTGGATTGCCTTTTTATTCCAGAGGACCCTGGTTGAGGATCAGGATCAGATTTCTTTCTTAAATGAGTAACAGAAGTTGTATGCTTCTTCAAAGTATCTAACTTCTCTCATTTCAAACGCACGTTGCAGTATTTGCACGTTACGATGTTAGTATCGTAATCCTCTTTGAACTTTTTTACTCGTTCAGATAATTCTACTTTCGGGCGGCCCATATTGACGTTAGTAACATAACTATTCTAAAACGCGCATGAGCGAGAGACTGATTGAAAGACAAGAAATGGACGGACGCCAACATACACTACTTCTTAGCTAAGCAGCAAACCAGAACTCGAACTTAAAGGCGCAATCGACTCGCGCCTATCAAAACACGATCCTGCAATTTACACTACTTCTTAGCTAAGCAGCAAACCTGAACTCGAATTTAAAGGCGCAATTGCTTGCGCCTCCCAAAACACGATCCTGCAATCTACACTACTTCTTAGCTAAGCAGCAAACCTGAATTCGAATTTAAAGGCGCAATTGCTTGCGCCTCCCAAAACAGTTGCTCGCGCCTCCCAAAACACGATCCTGCAATCTACACTACTTCTTAGCTAAGCAGCAAACCAGAACTCGAATTTTAAAGCGCAATTGCTCGCGCCTACTAAAGTAGGTATGATTTTTTTATGCAACACCTCTCACAAAAGCGCCGCTGTCTTTACACTTTAAATACAGAGAAACTATGTCGCCACTCAGTTGGGCAGCGTTGTGAGGCGGGTTAAGGTAGGGGCTGTAGGAATGTATATATTAATGCGGGACTTAAAGAGGCCCGGATTATATGGAGGAAAAACAGATTCCGATCGCTCCTTCCACATACGAGCCAACTTACGCAAAAACGAGTTGGAGAAACGACCCGTTCTCATAAAGACAACATCAACTTTACTGTAAACGTGTATTCCGCTCGTGTTCGTCGAGTATCACGCACGTGCACGGTGCACCGGGGATCAATGCTGCTAGCTCCTTGAAACAGGCTCCAATAAAATACCTGTAGAATAGACACAGCATACGAACGGATCTCATTCCTACAGTATTCAGTCTACTTTCAGCCTTCTTTCCAGTTCCTTTCTTTGCCAGTTCCATGCCTCACTTCCATATATTATGGTAGGTAACAGCACTCCATTGTGGACTGCTAGCTTCGCTTCTTTGGACAGATTTTTGCTAGCTCCAACCGCGTTCAATCATCCATTAATTATCAATTTTAAATAATGACCTATTATAACCAAGAACCCAGCCTCCCCTACTAAGTCGCGAAGCGTAATCAGGAGAGATGGTAAAAGATAAAGGTTCAAAATCTCCCATATAACATTATTCCTTTTGCCGCCATTTTGGATTTTTATGGCCAAAAGGTATCCCTCAACCAGTCTCTTTCGATCCGGCCCGCCACGTTGTAGGTGAGCAAACGCATCCGCCGCCAGGACCTAGACAAACCTCACCCTATGAACCCGTGTACCCCTGCTAAGGATTTGATTTTTGCGAAAGTTTCGTTTCAATCTAAATACGCATACCTACATTTTTTATAAACAATTCAAGCAACAAACAGTCGAATGAACACGTCATTTTTATTTGAAACGGTTCCATTTCACAGTTATTTCATGCGATATTCAACTCTAGAGACTAATACTTTGAGTTCTCGAGAATATCACAAAACCAGATATAGGGACATGGATCAACTTTGTCTAATAACTTCTTACCTGGATCAACATACTACGGGAATAGATCTATATATATATATATGAGATCAACATAAGTATGCTAATTTGGGTAGATCAACATAAATTATGCATCTGATTTCCATACAAAGTTAGAAAATTTTATGAACAGTATATCAAATGGTTTTTCTGGTAAACTGGCAACATTGATAATTATTGTACCACTGTTGCCAATTCATACAGATGTATTCCATAATAGCCAAGTTATATGGTGTTAAAGGTGGATCAACTTAATCTAACAACTTCTAACTGGATCAACATATATATATCAACATATATATACTTAGAATTAATAAATCGTCATTTAAAAACTATTAAAACCGTAAGAGATTTAAACGCCCAGTGATTGGTCGGCGGGTTCTGACTGAACTTACACCGCTACCTCACGGGTCGGTCGGCTGCGTGCATTAGATTGCGGGCAATGTTGTACAAAGTCGCGCCGCTCAGACTCGTACACGTACATCACTGCGGTATACAAATTATTTCAAAAGAATTCTTTTTTTTTTTGGAAATCTACTATGGTATATTTAAATTGAGTATTGTTGATTTCATGCTGACCCGAATGGGAATGACTTTATTGTTAATCGAAAAAACCAGATTTAGATGGTTTTGGCGGGCTTTGAAAACTGCAAACTTAAAAAAAAATCATTTCTGAAATCAATGTTTCAAAAAAAAATACTTGTATTGTGTAACTAGAAGGTGAACTTTCATATGTATATGGTCTTAAGTAATATCTCAATAATTTCACTATCTGATATCTACAGACAAATGTTGTATTTATATTACTGCACTCAATATTATTATGATTTTACATAATATATTACATGAACATAACATGTCAAAACCAAACGGCTTTTCATATTTAAAGAGATGAAAGGGGAAATTAACTATCTGTCTACATGCATTTTATATTGAAATTTATTTATTATTAACTTCGCTAAGACATTATCATAATTAATAAGATTTTTTGGAAACATCGCAGTTACAATGAAACTTTTCATCCGTATCCATCAATCCGTCAGTGAATTAATATTAACAATGATATCAATATGATCATCTGTATAAATAAAAATGTTAATGTTACTTTGTTCAAAATCTTAAATCTCCGAAAGTTCTTTAGCGATTTCTTTGAAATTTTGACACTATGTTGCATCGAATACGTTTTTATACATCTTAATATTTAAACATCACGTGTAACTGTGTTCCAGCCAACCGATTTCAATGAAATTTTTTGAATGTGTATGGTTGACTCCTATGGTATGGTTGTGTATGCTTGAAATATAGTATAGTTTTGGACCCAAACAAAAATCCATTTTTTTGATTAATTTTTTTTTTTGAATTCTCAATCCAAAATTCACAAAACCACATTTTTTACTTCACTACATAGAAGGCGGTCTGTGGCAGGACAACGTCTTATATTATAAAATGCATTCCAAGTGGTTGAGTTAAATTCTAACTGGTTTCTAATCTTCTTAATACAGGGTGCGGCAGAGAGGACGGACGGTTTTAAAAAAATCATAAAATAGTTCATTTTTACTCAAAAACAAATTTATTGATGGAATCAGGTTCGCGAGGAAATAGCATTTGAGACAGTCAAGTGTGGAAAATCACATCAGGCTTGTGGTGGCCGAAATCGTTGATGCAGTGCTGGAGGCGTTCTTAGAAGTTCACGTAGACTCTCTCCAACATCGCTCTCTCAACTTGGGCGACTTCCACGCGAATTGCGTCCTTCAATTCGTCCAGAGTTCGGGGCTTGTTCTCATATACTCTAGCCTTGAGGTGTCCCCATGTCCCCATTTTCAGGAGTTCGAACTGTTCGCGGAGCTCCTCTAGGTCTTCTGTTGATCAGTTCACCACGCCTGCGAAGTGATTCAACCCAACGAAGGATGGTGTTTCGAGAGGGAACAGCCCTATTCCGATGAATGTTGAAGTGGCGACGAAACTCACGCTGTACGACGGTGACTGACTCATTATTTCGGACGAAACAATCATAGGCGAAAACTCGATGCTCCACCGTCCACGGCTCCATGACGACAACTGGTAAAACAATGCTAGGAACTAACGAGTCAAGCGGCACCCCTTACCTTTCTCGTAGACGGAGGGGGAGAGTACTACCCATCTCAAAAACGTCCGTCCTCTCTGCCGCACCCTGTATATAAAAAAAAAATCACCCTGCGTATGTTTGTGCTCGCAAAACTCGAAAAGTAGTCAACTGATATCGCTGAAAATATCAAGGTGTGCTGTTATTAGTGCCAGGAGTGTTTAAATATGTTTAAATGGTAGAAAAAGTCGGAGATGCCCGATGAATACTTAACGCAATATCTCTGCACCGTAATGAGATACGGAGTAGAATTAAAGTTGATGTAATGTAGTTTTTTAACAGTAACATTGTGGTATACAGTAGTTAATGTAGGAAGATGTCGGAGGCGCCCGAGAAAGACATTAGCAGCTGCGAAGCATTGCGAGGGATCAACTAGTGTTATATAAATTTCTCCTGTGACAAAATGATAATTCATCACATCTTTAAAAAATTATATAAAGTCATGGAAAGTGATGAAACAAAAACTTTATTAACTGGGTTAAGTAGGTTAGGTTAGGTTAGTTTAGGTTAGGTTAGTTTAGGTTTGGTTAGGTTAGGTTAGGTTACATCTTTAAAAAGTTATATAAAGTCATGGAAAGTGATGAAACAAAAACTTTATTAACTGGGTTAAGTAGGTTAGGTTAGGTTAGTTTAGGTTAGGTAAGGTTAGGTTAGGTTAGGTTTGGTTAGGTTAGGTTAGGTTAGGTTAGGTTAGGTTAGGTTAGATTTAAATTTATTTATTTTCATCGTTTTTAATAACTTTATATCACTTTTTAAAAGTGTGTTGAATAATCACTGTGTTGAGTTACCGGTAAAAACATGTTTCTTTTTAAATAGCTCCATCTGTTGGGCGTAAAAGCAACACGCGCTATTGTTTCTCTATCTAAACAATATTGTCTTTGGGACAGACAGACTGCAACGCCACAGCAACGCGTCGCGGGGTACAGCTAGTTGTATAAAAATAATGGTCAATTTAATTTCCAATCCACCGCTGTCAAACTCAAATGACATATTATTGCGCGCGGGTGTCCATATTATAAAATGCAAGGCAAAATCTAATTACCCTTCGGGTCTTAACATACTTTGAATAAATTATTTATTTGGTTTGCACAGTGACGTACCGAGCACAGGCGGAACAGGGCTGGGTGGGGGGGGGGTGGTTAGTCGGGCCGGGGGGGATATGGAAATCAAATAAGGGGGAAGATAGGACAAATTTAGCCGAGGTTTGTAGTTAAACTAACTGTTCATAATGTGATTTGTGTCTAATTCAGATTACTGGCTCGGTCCTGCTAGACGGGGGCATATCCGACTGCTGTGGTTCCAGTGAGGGGGAATGGAAATATGGAGAGGGAACATGTGGGTCGCAATCCACATAACTGGCGTCAAAATTATGCTATTATTGACTGAGCAAAGCGAAGTCCTGTTTTAACTCGATTGTTTTGCATTTCATCTGTCTGTAAATTTGTATGTACGTTCCGTTTCTGGTTCATAATTGTGACATTTTAAGGTTCAGTATATTCAGGATATTCAAGGTTCAGTATATACAGGGTTTTCCAATAAGAATTGTTATTTTGAATAGCACGCTATTTTGGTAGATGTTACTTTTGAAGCTGTCATTTTTTGACATTTGACAAGTAGAAACTACGCCATTAATAAAAATGGAACGATGCATCAACAACGCATTGAAATTATTAAAATTCACTTGAGTGAATCAAATGCAAATCATCTTGAGTGATGAGGCCCATTTCCACCTCGGTGGCTTCTTCAACAAGGAAAATTGTCGCATCTGGGGTTCGGAAAACCCAAGAGTTATTGTTAAAAAGCCTCTATATCCTCAACGTGTGACTGGTTGGTGCGGTTTGTGGTCCGGCGGAGTCATTGGACCTTACTTTTTCGAAAATGAGACTGGAGCAACAGTTGTGGTGAATGGATTACGCTATTGAGAGATGATCAATGATTTTTTATGGCCGGAATTGGATGGTATTGATCTGGACAGCGTTTGCTTTTAAAAAAAACGGCGCTACGTGCCACAAAAGCAACGAAACAATTGATCTTTTACTATTGAATATCAAAATAATACCTCTAATTGGAAAACCCTGTATATTCAGTAGTGACGTTTCTTTGTACAAATTGTATAATTCCTTATTTGAAATTAAAATAAGTTACATAAAACCTAATGTTGTATAATTAAGTAGGTAGATATATAAGCATCGGCTTACAAATCTTATCATTTGAAAGAAAAATTGGTATGATTAATAAAATAAGAGAAAATTAGAAACATACCTAGGTACTAGATGCGAGGTCTACAGTTCATAGAACTACTAGTTTTGAACGAACCTGATAATATACATAATATTATACACGTACGTACCCAGGTGTTAATTTCAATTAGTTATGTACGAGTATAAATATACATAACTTCCTCACTTTGTCAGAGTAGTGGCAAGTGGAGGATGTTTCAACTTTGGGTTTTTACTGCTATCGGGCGTTCTATGGCTGAAAGCCTGGTTCATAAATAAACCGCTCACATATTTCATAGATTCTATAAAATAGATCACAGAATAAATGAGGTACGAGGTACATCTCTATAAAAAGTTTCAAGTATTTCTATTTTCGAATAAAAGTATTCCTCTTGATATGTTCAAAAATGATTAATCTTCGATTTAAAAAAAATATATATATATACATAATATAGATATATACATAATGTAGGTACCTACATAGATTAAGGACGGGTTGTTTCGGAGAATTTGAACAACTTAAAACGACTGTTTTATTGAAAGCAGATATTTAACATAATAAAGGTTAGTTATAATATAATATAGTTTACTATGATCGCTCTTTTAGTGTAACAGGCCCGCTCATCTGGAATAGACTTCCCTCAGCTCTTTCTAATCTCCAGAATTTGGCTGATTTTAAACGGGTTTTAAAAACAAAATTATTTAAAAAATCTTACCATTCATAAATTTTAGCCTCTTTTCAATATTTTATAATAAGCCATATTCTAAAACTTCTGGTAATTGTTTGGTTTCTGTTGCCTCCTTATTGTACCTTTTTAAAATGTCTGCTCAGAAGAATCTCATTTCTGAGCACAAACTGCCTCCTGTTTTATATTATGTTTTAATTTTAATATTCTTGTTTTGTCCTGTCCCGCTGTTATTGTTATTCTAAGTTTTGTCATCACTTTGTATAAACAGCATATTTAGTGTTATAATATTAGATCTGTATTGGGTAAGGCACACTGTAGGAATAATTTTAAGGCGATGCACTACGTATATAGTAATGCAAAATCATGTGTTTTTGGTTTAAAAATTTGGTGGCCTAGAAATGTTTCATATGCTTTAAATAAATACTGCGAGTAGAATACATCTTGGCCTTTGAAATGATCGAGTATTTTTTACATAAGTCTTTTTATAAGACCAGAAAAAAATAATTTGTAAGGCCTATGAAAACTGCTTTAAAGTTCAAAATCTCCTACTTTGAACCCATTTTTGATTATAATTTTATTGTATAGTGTGGAAAATTAAGTTATTTATAAAATGATTAAAAAAAATGGATGCCTGAACATCCACAAAATAAAATAAAAGGCACTTTTTGGCCATGTTTTTTTCTTGCATAAATCAAAACAGGCGGATGGTGTTAAGCGGGAATTTAAACCTTATCGCTATCTACGTAAGGGGTGTTATTGATAGCGGCTCAATTTAAAATATTACACGACGTAGTGCATCGCCTTAACCCTTCGGAGCCGGAGCTCTGCAATTGCAGTGATGAAGAATTGTGCCCACGCACGTCACGAAGCACTGCAATTGAAGTGTCGACCTTTTACATTTATTTTGCCTTTGAATATTACGAACCCGTTTTCGGTTATGGTTTTATTGTATAATGTGACAAATTAAGTTATTTATAAAATGATTGGAAAACATTTAAATATTTATGTCTGAACATCCACAAAATTAAAAAAGGCACTTTTTGGCTATGTTTTTTTCTTGCCTAAATCAAAACAGCTGGATGGTGTTAAGCGGGAATTTAAGCCTTATCGCTATCTACGTAAGGAGTGTTAATGATGGCGGCTCGATTCAAAATATTACACGACGTAGTGCATCGCCTTAAGAACATGACCACTAATGCTGAATTACCGTTTTTATGTTTGTTATAGTTAAGCGCACTTGAAGTAAAATTACACTAAACGGCGCTATATAAATGCCATTTTATTATTATTATTAATAAAACTTTTTTAAATACATAAAAAAAGCTTTGATTAAAATTAATTAATAAATAATAATATGGGTAGGTCTGTAGGTACATAAAATAGATTTCTGTAATATCCAGCTGATCCTGATCATGCGATCATGATATCCTGAGCATCCCTGAGTGGGTTTTGCAAATCACACAAACGGCACCACACGACGATGATTTGTATATACGGCCGAGCCGAGAAACGACTTTTTAGCTCGGCTTGGTTTCTTTTTTAGCTCGGCCATTTGAGTTTCCCTACACACTGTGTGTGTCCAGTTTAAGACTTTAATTGTATAGAAATGAATTAGGATTTTAAAGAAATTCAATTGAATAAGTTTTGCAAACATAGTCGGTGGGCACGATACTACTTGTGAGGACGTGAAAACAGATTTCCTTATAACAATTGATTACTGTCCTTCAACAAGATTAATGACGAGGAGAGTTGCTTTAATTTTCCCAACATCAGTTTCCACATCGAAGAGGAGGGTCCCGTCATTAGTTTTGTGGTGTTTTTATCGCTGTAGGAATTTTTAATTCGATTAAGTTTATACTGTCAACCAGACAATGAGACAATCCAGAGGGGGTTTAATGAAGAGGAAAGCTCGCGACAGTAACGAAAACTAATTCGATTTTAAATCGTGGTTTATTAGATTTTATTTTAAGAACTTATTTCTTATCGACTTTAATGTCATAATAATCGAAACCTACGTTTCACAGAAAAAAAACTCGCAAACTTTGAGCTCTGGAATTATGAACTTATCATTGTTTTTTTTAAGACATGACGCCATTTCATGAGTGCAGTCAAAAAATGAGTTAAAAATAGTTTACGAATCCGGCTAGTAACTAACCAACAATACATGTGAGAACCTACTATTTAGTGATTTCGAATCTTCGAAGAGGTAGTAAGAGAGAATAATAATTTTAGAATAGCGCTAATCATTCTAAAAAACTCAAAACTTTGGCTTCACCAGTTGTAAGTTGGTAGGTACTAGATGCCTATATTATATCGAATTTGATGGACGGGTTATTTCGCTGAATTTAACCAAATCACCAAATTTCAAAGTTGGAATTCAAATTATACAAGGACGGGTTGTTTCGGAGAATTTGAACAATTAATCAAATTTCGAAGTTCATTTTCAAGTTCTGTGACATATTTTTTTCAAATTCTGTCATTATTTCAGTTCTGTCAAGCAACTAGCCTATAATGATATAATAACAGAACTTGAATAGGACTTTCACAGAACCCGGAAAAGAACGTTGAAATTTGACGAATTGTTCAAATTCTCCGAAACAACCCGTCCTAGAGATGTGATATTTAACAGAATTTGAACAATTCATCAAATTTCAACGTTCATTTTCGGGTTCTGTGAAAGTCATATTCAAGTTCTGTTAGATATTCAACGAACTTTGAAATTTGAAGAATTGTTCAAATCTCTGAAACTACCGGTCCTAACAGAATTCGAATGGAACTCGAATTTTATCTTTGAAATTTGAGGAATTATGTGTAACAACCCGTCCTAAATATGTATTAACTTAATCCGTGAGACCAGGTGGGTTTAGGAGGTTTCAATGATCATGCCAGGCTTCATGAGATTGACCCCAAAATTTTCCTTCATTCTTCTTACATTTTTCCGTTGTGAATCATTTCATATGACCAAACCACCAACCTATTAATTTTATTTTATTTCTTTAAATAGGTTTCACTCAAATATCTGCAGCCATTGCCAGCCAAATGCTCTCTGAGTGTGCTTAAGTAAATTTAATGGAGCGCTCCGTACGTTTGTCATAATGTGATTAATTTCCGTATCGGCTTTTTGGGCGGCGCAAATTTTAAATTCCACAAATTGTTTCGCTCAGTTTGCGACCGGCCGCGACGTGTTTGGGCTGTTAATGGGGCCGGGGGGCTCCGGGGGGGCAGTTCCGGGGGAGGGGGGCTCGGTAACTCATCCCCGGACCGGCAATGAATCATGGTCACCCCAGCAACGGACGCCCATTAAAATATTCATGTTAATAACTGAGGCGATAGTGTTGTGATGTCTTCGCTTGGCGGTATTGCGGGACGGCGCACCCGCTCAAGCGAATTAATTTACACTGCTGGGGAATTCATAATTCAATAAAGTATTACTATGTGTAAATTTACTATCATAACAAGGCATACATTTAGATACAGTAGGGGATTTATACAGTCGCGAAGGTTGCTGTTGCAAAAAGCAATGGAAAAGCGGAAGAAAAAGAGGAAGAAAAGAAACAGCGTAAGCAAAAGACAAAATTAATAAACAATATTTGGGGCCTCCTGTCTCAAAACAAGCAGACTCAAAAATTTCCAATAATACAGATTCCAATAAAGCCCTAAAGCCCTTCAACGAGTAGTAATGATTATCTCCTCGTTCATGAAACCAGGGCCGGCCCTAGACGGGCGAAATTTGAGCGGTCCCAAAGATATTAGAAGAACGAGATATGCTATCTTGGCCGCCGGACCGTAGGCGGAGTACTACCTAATTAGGGTACTTTGAATACTATCGGGACGTGTACGCACAGAAATCTGTTCTCTGTATTAGTGCGGATACCTTAGCGTAAGCGAAGGTGTGCAGTAGTATTGGTGAACAAAACCGGCGACACTGGGCAAAACAATTCCACACAGTATGAACTGCTCATAGCACATCTCGTTCTTCTAATATCTTTGAGCGGTCCTCTCCGGGCGCCGAATTGCCAAGGCGCTGATAATACCTAATACCTAACAGTCCTAACACATCACCCTTGAGATTATTTTTCATAAATACAAATCATCCGAATATTATTGATTACAGTGATCACTGATCACGTACCTCGGCGGATACCTACATGTTTTGACAAAAGGTGCAACAATTTTGCTCAGAGCCGGCTTTGCGATGCACCTCTACTCCCAGTTGACACAGGAAGAAGAAGAAATATTCCCTGGCATTGTGGCTTTTTTTTTACAATACGATATATTATAAGACAGGTCCCCTGCACCATTCGTCCCTGTTTAAATTCTTTAAATGGCGGTTGGTACTATTACCTACATTGAACTTTTTGATATTTAGTTTTGAACATCGAAGTGTTTTTTGTATTTTGTTTTTACCACGGACACCGTCATATTTGACGTTTGTTCTTTTGGTGTAAATATTTATAAAATGTAACCGAAGAATGGGTCAAAATGAAAGCAGCGGGAAGCCTGCCATCAAGAGGTTTCCGAAGAACTTTGCGAAATACCCGCCCGCCTATCGCAACTGCCTGGGGCCGGGGCTGCTCGAGGATCTGGACTCCAAAACCAGGGATATTCTACCCAAGTGCTTCGAGGGGGCCCATTTGAAGGTCAGGAAGAAACTGTCAAAGAACTTAGATCTTGGATATAATATGACCTTCAGCGCGGTTACTCCGAGCGGAGGACAACTTGCTAGCGACTTCAGAGGCAAGCGGACTGATTTGGAGTTCACATTATCTCCATCTGGGGCCACAGCGTTGCATACGAAAGTTTATCTATCTCCTAGTATATCATTGGACTTAGATTCACAACTCCAGTGGAAGAAACATTCTGTGGGCACCTTATCAATACAGTACAGCAAGTCCAAAACTACAACAGCCATTACTCTGTCTGCTTGTAAGGTCCCTTTTAAAGCCTTCCAACACGATGCGGACATATTCGAGAAATTAGAAGTCAAGAATAATATTCTGATGACTCTGGGCTTGCAATATGTGAGGAGGATTGCGAATAGTTGGATTCTTGGTACTGAGTGGAATGCGGGGCAAGGAGCGAGGCTGGCTGTGGCAAAGAGGATGAGAAGAGGGTGGGTGGGGGTGGTGGGAGACCAGGTTGAGCTGCAGGCCTACTGGTGGAGGCAGTTGGCTGGGCGGCTAGCGGTGGGGGGCACTTTGGGGACGCGCTGGGACGGCACGGGGGCAGCGGCGCGCGTGGGCGGCAGCTGGCGTGGCCCCGGCACCGTGGTGAAGGCCTCCATAGCCACGGACGGGCTGGTGGCGTGCACCATCAGAACCACCATGTTCCAGGGAGACTCGGCGCACTTTGCCCTCAAACTAAGTGGGCTCCTCAACCACGGGAATAGCAAGTTTCGCCTTGGGATAGGCTTCGAAGGGTATATCTAGATATTTACATGTTTCCTCCTAATGCTGTATTCATTTATTTATTCGTTTGTACTGTATAATATATTGCGTTAACTTATTCTTTCAATTTATTTTGATAATATAATAGAATATTACAATAGATCTATAATGGCAATGTTTTATTTTTTTTATATTTGTTTGCAGGGTTTGGAGTCGGAACACATGTTTTTCATTTAAGTTTATAAAATAACAATACATTATATTACCATCTAAAAACTGGTATAAATATCGCATACTTTGGCGTAATATGTACCTACGTATATACCGGATGATTTGTTGATAAGTGTACGCGCTTATATTGGTAACCAATCTCGACTACACGGGGGACTAACAAGGCTAGGTTAAGTTAGGTTTGTATAGCGTGGACACTAATTATAATTAATTACGGTAATTTCCCTTAAATTATTTTAAGGAAACCATTATTGTTTCAATCTCAATATTAATTTATTACTGTTTTAGACGATGACCATATTTATTTCCCTGGTAGCCAAGATTCATCGGAAAGCCAGAATACCAGATTAACTTGGTTGGCATCCAAAATATCATTAACAATGCCAACAATGATATTAAAACCAATTTACCTATTTTTTTATATTTTATTATCCTTTTAGTTCCTACAAATCATCGGCAAGTTGATTAAAAACATGAAATGATTGATGGATGGATCCTAATTTTAGCAATAAAGCGAATCGTGTTTAATTATTTTAATTCGACTATTTCAATCAGTCTGATGGATTTGTCACAATCACACAAAGGATTATAAAATTCAATTTTTTACAAAAGGGTTATCATCATTACAATAATTAATATAAATGTTATGAGAGGCAGAATTACACATTTTGTCTATAAACCTTCACGATTACGCCGTTGTGAGAAGGTGCAGTAAGCCAGGGCCCGGGGAGATGGGATGAGACGGTCGTAAGATTTAAGGGTGAAGTGGGAGTTTGAGGGGAGGGTGGGTAGTTAAACAGGGGGTGAAGCAAAACAAGAAACACGACTTACTCAATCAATTAGCGGCTAGATTGCAAAGGGTGGTGTGTGGTTTATAATATATTTTTATTAATTCGTTAATCAATTAGTGGAAGATGTATCAGTATCGTATTTGCATAATACCATCATTCTGTAAATTGGAACTCGTGAAACCTTTATTTTTTTGTTGATTCAATAAATAACTTTAAAGCATCGTAGTTAGTTATCAGTTATATAGCCTTTTTCGTTTTGAGGTAACCTTAACCTCATTACATCCTTATACGACTTCCTATAACCTAACTAGCCTAGACTATAACAGCTTTCGTATGATAGACAGCCCTGATTTATTTAGTCTATTTACCATCAACATACCAACTAGAACAACTCGATCGAATTTTTTTCTATTGCAACAATAATATCAGGTTATTTAGATACTCTCTTATACCTAGATGGCATGCAGTTGGCAACACTTTCGCAGAAATTGTTGATGTGTTCAACTACACGGAATATAGTTACAAGAAGGCTAAAATAACATATCTGAGTAATAATAACAATTAAGGTTAGCATGATACTTATCTTCTGCGTGGGTTTTGCATAATTAAGAAAATTTTACTTTTGATTACTGTTCCACTGAATTATTAAGTACTTAAATGTTCGTAAAGGCCCTTAAGGGCATATAAAATATATAAATAAATATGTTAAATTGCTTTCTAGATATGAAATATGCATATAAGAGTACCTATAATATTTATTTTATTTTATTTTTATTATCAACATAAAGTTGTTTTACAGGTGTTTTTCGATATCTGTCTCACTAGGAAACACCTGTGTCGAAACAGATGTATTGGATACATAAATTAGTATTTACATATTATTTGATACATGCATACTTAACTAAAATATAAATTATAAAGATGTATACATTTTGAACCGTGAAGACACAATAGAAAGTGTAGTTTATTCTACAGGGATAACAATATTATAAATGAATATGGAAAAGTTAAGATAAAATAGTTAATGAAATAATGAATGGAAGTTAATATAAGCAGTATAACCTAAGATAGCAAATATGCTATGTTGTACTGCGTTCAACATAATTATTCTGCCTACGGAGATACTGCAACCCACTGAAATGTTCCTGGAGAGACAAGTGCACCTTCAGATCCTTGCCAATCCAAGAATACCATCAAGCCTCCCATGGTTGCATGGATGGAGTCCCCCCTGATGGCCAGACAGGAGACGGGAAACGGTCAAACATCCTACATAAACGGCTATTTGTTTAAATTTATATATTTAATATTTTGTATATTTGTATTACTTTGCAATATGGAAGTATTGCATTGCACTATCGCTGCATGCCTTCTGGAATAAATTATTATTATTAATATAGTGTAATCGCAATAGGCGAATCAAGAGTGGACTGTAAAAATTAATTGTGAAATTCGAAGTTGACACAACTATGGTTGGAGATGAGAGAGACTTGAGAGACTTTGATGTTCTTCAAAGATGTTGATGGTTGGTTTCACTCACAGGAGATATAATTTATTTAATGCACAAGCTTCCATAACATCCAGGTTGGATAGGAAACATATTGAGTGAACCGAATATGTTCACTGCACAGCCTTCTACCCCGAGTTGATATCAATAAAAGCACCGATCATACAGAGATGTTATTCAACCAAGCTCCATCAATAAACTGGTTTGACAGTTACTTTTATTGTTTTAAAATGTCACACAAACATGGGTATAGTCGGATAATGACAGGTACCTACTTGTAGGTAAAATAGGATGGGAAAAATTTTAAGGACAATGTTAATGGAAGATTAATAGTTGCGTCAACATATAGGTATGCACTTATTAAACAATAATTATAACATTACGTTGTAATATGTACCTGCCTAATAATTTATTATTGATCTATGGATTGCTGGCTGCTCTTTGTTAGTTTTAGGTCAGTTATTTGCCTATAATCGTAAGTTAGTGTTATCAGTACCTAATTATTTTTCAATTATTTATGAATTTATTAAGGCCCATATTAGTCTTTTAATTATGAGTATGCAGCCATAAGTTAAATTTTATATTGTGTATTCATAAAGTTTTTCTTTAAACTTCTACATACTTTATTTTTATTATTTGTAAAGTTGCTGCGTTAAAATGATAATTTCTAATTTGTGTAATCTCGCTGCCTAGCAACAAAGTCTTTATGTTTCCCACCCGCATGACTATTAGATTATAATCCAAATTATCTAACTGCTTACATAGAATTATATTCAAATGAAGCATTTCTCAGATAAAATCATGGAAAAATGTTAGTTTATTCAAAAGGGCCTCCGTCCCTAGAAAACGCCATGGTCGAATTAATTCATTAAGATTGATTCTGGGTAAATGAAACACTTAATTAAAAGTAAGTGCGAGGGCATTAGGGAGGTCTCACTCGGGGGATGTTGGAGGTGGGTGCGGGGGGAGAGTGGTGGTGAGAGAGGGATGGAGATCTTCCCAGCCTCCGCTCTGAAGGTTTATCTCCGGCTTAACTGGTCCATACAAGGTGCCATATATATATTTTTTAATAATTTTACTAATTTACCAACTTTAAATGATCACGGTGTAAAAACTACGCGGCGCGTAAGGGAATAGGAAAATATGTTCGTAAACCGGTTAAAAACAACATTGCAGGCCTTTTGCGAATGAATTGATTGGTTTCCTGATAAACTTTTAATAAAATACTTTTAACTGTCAGTTTATTTTCTACAGCACGACCTGTATTATTACCAGATGGCGGTGGTTTTAAGCAGGGCCGGCCCTATGCGGGCGCAATCGGGGCAGTTCGCTCCGGGCGCCGAATTACCGAGGCGCCAAGGCGCTGATAATACCTAATACCTAACACTTGACACATCGCCCTTGAGATAATTTTTGTACGAATTCCTATATAAATTTTATCCTTATATCATAGGCACAATGCTATTTTCATCCAACTACCATTCATAATCGGAAGGTACTTACCTACCCTTTTGAACGAATAATTTTACCACATTTTTAATAAATTAACAATATTTTATATCTTTTCTTTTCTCCGAGTACGTCACAAATAACAAGTAATTTTTGAAGGATTTGATCAGATATTAGGAACGGCTAGTGTACCTACAGGTAAATATTGTTCTCTTGATTTGACTAGATATTTATTTTATTTATTGATCTTAAGTTAGCTCATATCGTCGTGTGTACTAATAGTTTTAGAAACATGTAAACAAATTTATAGTAATTGACAAACACTGAATCTTTAAATATTTAAATGTAATAACCTACATATTATATGTCACAAAAAAACATGAATATTTGAGGAAAATATGTTTACTCAATTCCTCTTCAAAACTTAAACATCTTCTCAATATCAGTAACTTTCTTCGGGATGTTGGTATGCAGTTGGACGGCCTGGTACATAAGAGATTTCTGGATGCTTGATTTTTTTTGTTTGAGATCTGATTTTCCTTGCATTTTTCGTCCCGTGTTCGTGTATCTCATGGTTGTAATTTATTTTTCTATTGAGTTCCTTAGAAATCATCCATATTGTAATTTTATGTATAAAAATAAGTACATTCAAATATATAATAATAATAATAACATGGCATTTATATAGCGCAGTTTAGTGACATTTCACTTCAACTATAACAAACTTAAAAACGGTCATTCAGTATTAGTGGTCATGTTCTTAAAATTATTATTACATTGTGCCTTACCCAATACAGATCTAATATTATAACACTAAATATGCTGTTTATACAAAGTGATAACAAAACTTAGAATAACAATAACAGCAGGACAGGACAAAACAAAAATATTAAAACCAAAACATAATATAAAACGGAAGGCAGTTTGTGCTCAGAAATGAGAATCTTCTAAGCAGACATTTTAAAAAGGTTTAAAATATAGCTTATTATAAAATATTGAAAAGAAGTTAAGATTTATGAATGGAAAGATTTTTTGAATAATTTTGTTTTTAAAGCCCTTTTAAAATCAGCCAAATTCTGGAGATTAGTAGCTGGAAGCTGGGGGAGCTGAGGGAAGTCTATTCCAGATGAGCGGGTGTTATAACGTCATAGAATTTAGCTCATTTAACATGTCTCTTAACAGTGTAAATATTCGTATTTGCATTATTTTCTTTTTCTCTTCATTGCAGAGAAAAAGAATACTTCAACTGTAATTACAATATGGTGATATAATTGTATAATATATTATCTGAAATGTTTCTTTATTTACTTTGTTTTGTACTCTGCCAAGAAATGATTTTTTTTTAATTGTATAGTCTGCATTGTTTGAAAAGTTCAGCTTTGAGTCTACATGAGGAACGTCTAGTGTATAAATAGCGTTCTCTTCATTTGACTATATATGAGGAACGGCTAGTGTATACATAGCCTTCTCTTCATTTGACTATATATGAGGAACGTCTAGTGTATAAATAGCGTTCTCTTCATTTGACTATATACGAGGAACGACTAGTGTATCAATAGCCTTCTCTTCATTTGACTTGATATGAGGAACGTCTAGTGTATAAATAGCGTTCTCTTCATTTGACTATATACGAGGAACGTCTAGTGTATAAATAGCGTTCTCTTCATTTGACTATATACGAGGAACGACTAGTGTATCAATAGCCTTCTCTTCATTTGACTTGATATGAGGAACGTCTAGTGTATAAATAGCGTTCTCTTCATTTGACTATATACGAGGAACGTGTAGTGTATAAATAGCGTTCTCTTCATTTGACTATATACGAGGAACGGCTAGTGTATAAATAGCGTTCTATTTTCCGACTCATTTCAATGAACACCCTTTACATAAGCAAGTGTAATCAGTGTTTAGTACATACGCAAGTACAGGTCTATTATAGGTATCTACAGTAAAGGGAAGCAGTCGATCGGCTAACTATTGCAAGAGTAATTAGCAATCCTAAATGCAAGACACTCCGCCCTAATTGTATTACGGATTCCGAGTGGCATCGGTTTAATTTATTTTATTATCCACAGTTTAACGAGCGGGAACTATTTTATTTTCCGACTACCAACCTGTAGAATATCTCCTGATATCGATACTGTGTCAAGCGTTATTTAAACATTTTATTTAATAAATTAGAATGTTTTTTTATGCAGTATGCACTACTACCGCTAAAACAGGAGGCCGTAATAGTTATGGGTTAGCCATAACGTGTTTTCAAATTAATGCTTTGAGCTGTGGAGATTTCGAGGCATTCGGTTTTGGATTCTTCCGCGCTCATTCAAAAAAATCTTACCTCCGAATATGGAAACATATTAACTGCTTACTGTGGTAATCCAACTATATTTCATCGCATATCACATATTTTTAGGTTTTTATAACTGAGCTGTTTGTGGGAATTTCGACATAAATTTCAAAAAATCTTCTACCTCATCTACCTAAATTTAGGCAGCCATCGCTCAAGGCCTAGAGCGATGAGACCTATTTAGGCCATCGTTCGACTGTACAATATAAAAATTATTTACTTCGTTAACCAAAAATTATGGGTTCTTTTCACAGCTTTTTTTGTAGATAAATTCCTCTTGCAAATTATTAAAATATCGCTATTTGTATTGAGTTACCGTGGAAAAACACAGTAAAAAAAAAGTTGTGTAATCAAGTATTTTTCAATTTCATGAACAGTAACTAGGTGCCTGTGTGTTAAATATTATTTTACTTATATTATTTAACCAAACTAATTTCTAGAATTTCTCGATATTGTATGGCTATACATTGCCCGTGACTATACCTAATAACGACTATCTTTTGGGTACGCTTAGAATTAATCACACGGAGAAAAATGAGTAATGCTAATGTATAAAAAAATCTCTTCCATCTTCCTGTAAATGTTTTAGTAAATTCATAATGATATCGGAACACGTGTTCATCCACCTGCATTTATCTTAATGATATAAATATAATAAATGAAAAAAATTTAGGGTTTTTATGAATACGTATTCGGACATCGTGAAAAAACATTAGTATTTCACTTAAAGTTTATCAGGATACAATCAAGGAGCAACAAACTCGGCTATCAATTACATAAAAACCGCACAGATCTTAAAGGTAATACTAAAAAAACATAGACTGACTGATACAGACCAAATATTCAACAGCTGTGACGTACTAGATATACGCCAATTATACATTAAAACACTACTAAACTACATTTTTGAATAAAAAAATAAATTTCAACATACACAAAATAACACTAACAGACCAGTTAGACAAGCGTACAAAGAAAACATAAAAACTCCGACAGTACATTCAAGCTTTGGACAAAGACACTACCAATACCATGTAATAAAAGCTTTCAACAGTTTAAAACTGGAAATTAAAATTGAGGAAAATAAAAATAAATTCAAACACAAAATTACAAAATGGATAAAAGAACAAAAAAGACAATATTACCAAAATTTCATAGCATAAAATAAAAATAAAACCTACACGTAACACACAAAACCAATATAAACACACATCACTCACAAACACACAAGATTATTTTCAATGTACTATTTTTTTTAAATTTTAAATATATTATTATGTATTTTTAATTTTAAATGTATAATTTTTCTCATTAAATCTATTATGTAGTTTATATTTTCATATTATAAAATGAAGGCCTTAGCACGGGCAAGCCACCCAGTGAGGCCTACATTACTGGAAAACTTGAATTGTAAAAAATATTGTACCAAATAAAAAAAAAAAAAAAAAATCCCGTTTTTAACAAGAATACGAACAATTTGAAGAGATTCTTAATAAATTGGCAATATTCTTAATAGAAAATGGAAGGTTCCATAGTTTTTATTTAATTTTAGTAGATATTGCTACATATTTCATCAGACAGATTCGAGGATGGTTTGAAAAATCTGCCATCTTGGAGTTCTGGAAAGTTTTCTCCGCAGCGACAGCAAAGACTATTGACAGCATAGACTGTTGACAGCATTTTCCAGCTTGCAGGACTAACTTGCCAATGGTCAAGCCGGTGAGGAGAGCAATCTTCCTGATAAACAGAATCAATTCGGATGTGGACATTTTCAGCATCAATGAAGCTACATTTAAAAGGCAAGCTCTTTTACTACTAGGACCTAAAGTTGTTTACCCACTGCCTTTATGTATTATTTACATAAAAAATTGTCTTTAAGAACGTACTAAAACGAACAATTTTGTAGTGTTTTTAAAATAATAAAATTTAAAAATAACAAATTACGATTTCCATAAAATGTTTTAAAGACATTAGGTATTTAAATGGAGATTATTGAACAGTTTACTTGTATGAAAATGGCAATTACGATAGCAAAACAATGTACAAAATAAATAAATTATTAATTTAATAAAACGTAAAAGCCCCACATAAATTAAAAGATGTATTTAGTTTGCAAAATGCAATATTTTTTTTAAGAGCAGTAACGTCTCATTTGACAGGAACGCCCTATTACAAAGTAGGTACCATCAAAATGAAAAGGGTAGGTAAGTACCTTCCGATTAAAAATGGTAATAGGATGTAAATAGCACTGTGCATATGATGTAATGATAACAAAATTTATATAGTAATTCGTACAAAAAACAACAAACAGTATTTTTTTATTCAGAAATGCACGCATATATTATGAAATATTGCTTGCTATTACCGATGATTTTATTATGAAATAGGCAGCTTGCTATTACCGATGATTATAATTCAATTGTGATATTGTGGTTCCAGATCTTTGCTTTTAAGAAGACCCATATTAGTGAGTCACCAAGGTATATCACAACTATAACTTCGTATAAAATCCTATTATAGAGATGGTATATAGGCTGGGAAATGAGTTCATGGATGTCGCTGATATTTTTGTTCTAAATCTAGACATATACAAATCCAAATTAGTTCAGCATTTTTTAGTTCATGTAAATAACGAGTAGGTTATCATAATTTAGGCATAATATGCTTAGTTAATTTTTCAAAATATTTTTATTACATGTGCATTAAATTTCAAGAGTTTTTTTAAAGTAAGTGTGATAATAAATGATTTTTTATTTACGTTATACTGTTGTTTTAAATTTAAAAGTCCAGTAGGGCATGGATAAATAAATAAATTCAGAATGTTTAACAAACATAACAAATACTTAACACATAATCACGCGCCTAGATGCAGAACAACAGCATATAATGGCTCGCTTGTAAGTCACGGAGGAGTGGGCGTCCTAACCTCCCCTAATACCCCCTCTAATCATACATTATATTCCTCTATCAGTGTCGGACATAAATCACCCCATTTATCGCATTAGCGGCGGCCAATGGGAGGCGGGGGCGGGTCCGCCCTGAGCCCGCCCCTAGCACGTGTCCTCCCGCCGCCCACTCGCCATTCCCGCCCTACCCTCCACCGCCTACCCCCGGAGAAGTGATCTCCTAAACAAGTAGTTTACAGAGGCAGGAAGCAAGCGGTCGGAAATATGGTTCGCGCCGGAAAATGACACTGACGTTTCTATCGGGGTAGGAAAATATCTGTGAAAACTGTCATTGAGTAATAACGCAATGTGCAACTTAATAAAAGTGCGATATTTTCTTTATTTTTAACATGAGTGCTAGAGAAAAACAATAACTTTATATTATTAAGTAACTACCCGTGTTCCTAGAATGTTTCTTGCGCTTTTCGATTAGTTTATTTGGTGATAAATTATAAGTTGAACGTTGATCTGTTTGGTGTTAAATGTGCGTCCAAAACGATTCGAAATGCTAGTTGTTTAAAACAATTTAATCATGGAACAACTTTCCAATTTCGTCACAAAATCATTCGAGTACAACAATAACAGAATAAAAGAAGATGAAACCTCTAGTTTAGATGGAGATCGACCTGATGAGATAGACATAACAGAAGTTGGCTCGCCAGGACGGGAGAGTCCAGTCCCTTTAATCAAAAGAGGAAGACTATCTTCTACAGCGGCCCCAGCTAAGAACTGGCTACTACCAGATAGCGAACGCAGACCAAAGCCTCCAAACTTCACTCCAGCTCGCATAGAACCTAGAAGATTTTTCAACGCTTTCATCACAGCGGGAATCAAACAAGACTTGGACAGTATCAGTGACGATGTCAGAAAAGCAAAAGAAACAAACATTGGGCACAGTGATAGTGACGCAGAATGTGGTGTGATCAATTACTCCAAAGACCGACCCTCGGGTGATACGGAAGACTCTTGCTCTGATGATGAGAGCAAGAATGTGAACGTGGAGGATGACGAAGAGTGGTCGGGAAGCGTTGGGAAGGAGAGTGTGGAGAGGAGAGAAGAACCGACGGGGGAACAAGAAGGAAAGACTGATAGGGAAGTAGGAGCAGGTAATGTTATTCACTATTCACTCTCACATCCACTTAGTTATTGGATATAAAAAGTCGCCGGGAGCTTTTTGACTATCAGTTCTCGATGTGAACATATCATATAACTTTTAACTAGTAAGGAAACATTCCTGTTTACAAGATGTTCTAATTCGAACGATGGTATGTCATTGGACGCCGAAATAGCTGTCGCAATAATAAAAACTAAATTACCTACTTGCAGATTTCAATAATAACATTTTTAAACTATATTACTTTAAATTTTAAAAAAAATATTTAAATTAATGGTGTTCTACGAAAACATAAAAAATTAAAATACACCTCATTGATTACTATGCAATATTATTGACTGAACCCATTCATTTAGCATTTCACCTTTGTAAATTTGTTTGTTACGTTACGGTTCCGGTTCAAGATGGTGGCCAAGTTTTAAACTACCTTTTAAATTAGATTCGAGCTGTCAAATCGAAATAATCAAAATTATGGTCTCTAGTACCTACTATCCTGAAGAAAATTTGAAAAAAGATTTACAGAGATCATGACCTTTCTTTAGACAAATTGTATAATTCCCTATTTGAAATATTAAAAAAATGTTACGTAAACTAACTATGGTTTGTAATTTGTTAGATATTTATTACAGTACCTACTTACAAATCTTGTAATATCAGTAGAAATTTTGGTTTTGATTTATTAAATAAGAGATTTAATTAAAAGTTGTATTAAATAAAAATACTACTATTCACAGAACTAACTGTATATAAATTACTAACTAATGTTCGAGTATTATAAATCGTTTATTCGTGGAAATACAATCGCCCGGATATGTAATGTTAATAGTTGTTACCTTAATTCAGTTTTCGTACGGTAATGGTATAACCTACACATATTATAATTTTGAGGAGTTCGAGTCAAACGTTGAGAAAGTTTGATTTGAGGAGTTCGAGGTCGAATGTTGACAAAGTTTTTTGTTGTGCTAATGATTTTTATGTCCGAAATAAATTAAATGGTTTTTCGTTTTCACGGAATTATAAAAATACATCAGAACTGATTTCACTTTTACTTACCCGACTCTATTATTGTATTGGTTTCTAAAAAAAACAAAAAAATTTTCTCCACTATTCAAATACAGTATTCCTAATTTTAGGTGCAATTGTTTAACAAAATTTGAACAATTCATCAAATTTAACTTTCTTTTCAAGTTTTCTTAATATTTCAGTTCTGTAATTGGCTCATAATGAAATAATAAAGTAACTTGAAGACAATTTGAAAATGATCTTTGACGAATTGATCAAAAATTAACTTTTAAACCAAAATTATGAAATGCTCATAATTAAATAATAACATAACATGAACAACTTAAATAATAATATTTGACTAATTGATCAGATATTAACTTTTGATGAATTGTTCAAATTATGAAATGCTCATAATGAAATAATAACATAACATGAATATAAATTGAAAATGAAATTTGACGAATTGATCAAAAATTAACTTGTGATGAATTGTTCAAATTCTGTGAAACAACTGGCCCTCAATGTTTTAATTGCAGAAATAAATTAAAAAAACGAGCTAAACTCATATTTCTTTCAATGTTTCCTTATTCATTGTTTCCACAAACATTACTTCAAACATTACCACGAAAGTTAGCCCAAACATTCGAAATGGGGGCGTGTCGTTGACATTTTTGTTCGAAAACACAATGTTTTTGTTTTCAGTGGCCGACGGAAAACATTCTCCGCACATTCTAAACGGGAAGGCAGGGAGGGGATTATTTCATTTTTGAGTTTTTGTGGTTATGTGTGAGCTTAATAATAAATTACTTAACTTTAGTATAAAATAACAATAAATACATATGTGATCATTTTGTTTTTAATTTATAATGGCATAAATTCCCCAAAACATTTTTCACGCGGAGAAAATAGGAAGGACTTATTACCACGCGGTAGTATATCTGTTTCTGTATTAAAGTTTGTTAGGCAATTATTGAAAAAAAATTGACAGCTGTTGTTTTGAGATTCTCTAGTGTTTTATCAGGCTTGTATATGAATCCTCCAAATGCGAGAAATCGTATTGTGACACCAAGTCGCATTCTGGTGAAATTAAGTCACTTCGCTAAATATCTGGCCGAATAAAAAAAAATAACTATTCAAAATCAGTTTCAGAGACGCGGAAGAAATAACCTAAACCAAAGCTGTCTTACGTTTTCAATTCCTGATATAAATGAAAATTTCGAGGTCGAAGGTACGGTCGAACCCGAAATCTGTGTTTCCTAAAGGAATTATCCTTAGAAAATATTGCACCATAAATGGTGCAATAATTTCTGCGATCGCTAAAACTGCAAAAACATATTCCCCGTGAGAACTCATCTTGACAGTTGACAGCAAAAAACTGAAGCACACACATCTTCCTCATCAAACATCTACAAAAAAATTACAATATGGCGATGGACACACCCACAGCGTCTCAATGTTTCAACAAAGAGAGTAGAGGAAATGTGGACAAAAACAAAAATGTTTGCGCTAATGTTGGTGATAATGTTTAAAGTAATGTATGTGAAAACGGTCGCAGGGGACGCAGCGGTAATGTTTGTGGAAACGGGCGCATTTTGTAGGTAATAATTATAAAACAAGATTTTTTTAAGCTTTGCTGTGTCTCTCAAGATGTTTTTACCTCAAAATAGAATGCACTTAAATATTATGTAAATTGATTGAAAATAATTAAATAAAAATTCAAATCTGAAACTGATCTAACTGACACCGTCGGATCTCTTGCTGCTGAATGGATATAGGATATACTTTTTCAGTAACACACTGTGTAAACCAATTTTTCGCTTACAATGCGCTATTACCGATTACATCGGGAAAATTTTAATCGTGATTTCTGGCACACCAGAATTTACCAGGAGAAGTTTGGCTCTCTGCTCAGGCACATACGATTAGAAAGGCATACAGGATTTTTTTAAATGTGAATACTAGCCCCACACCCGAGTATTATACTGCTTGGAGTCGTGAGAGACTAATGCAACCCAATATTAGGTGATGTTTTTAAGAACCACGATATTCACATATCATTTACATTTTTTTTCTTAAAAAGAAAGACAAATATTCCCGGGTTACGAATAACCTGACAATATTTGAAAATCGTGATGTGTGTACTATTAAAAAAGTCTAGCTTTCAGCTCATCGTGTAGCGGGATTGAGCATTGTTGATTATTTTCTTCTAGAAGATACCCAACCGTCGCCGTCTAGGTACGGTCAAAAACTTCAATTTAGATTATGATTGCAGTCTTTTTAGAAATACGCGAATACGCGAAGAGTCCCAACTGCCCCCAACCGTCTTGAGCCTGTGAGACTATGGCATCACCAATTGGGGTATGTTGTGAAGCTTTAGGTAGTGGGGAGGGAAAGGAGACAGACGAGAAAATTATAGTCACTAAACACCGCTAAGGCCATTTCAAGCAACTTTTCAATTCTGACTAGTGGTCTTTCTCCGGGGCAAAAATGAAAGAATCTTCCTGTCTGGAACATACCGCAAATATACTAATGATACTACGTGTATATTGTTTTACTTTTAACTTATTTACATTGTGACACAACACAAATTAATTGAATAAAATGTAATTGCCAACGCCGGGATTTGAACCCGCTACCTACGGATTTGTAGTCGACAGCCTTACCCTCAGCCTTACCACAGCCCCCGAGGAGGTCCGGTGGAAGGAGTCTGTTGTTAAGTTATTGCATATTTACTAGAATTCGTTATTTACTTCGTTAGGTTTGAAACCGTACAAATAGATTTCTGAGCTATGAAGCTGTACGAAAAATGAATAAAATATTGCAGACCAACTCAAAAATTTAGCAAAGCAGTCCACGTAAATTGTATGGCTCGTTCTCAAAATGAAAACGAGGCCCTCCGCGTTGCACGGACGCGCGGACGTCTCAATAAAAAATATAGGGGTGTATTAAATTGTTGAAATGAAGCCCAAATAAACTGAGCAAAATAAAAAAGGCATGTCGGGTGGGATTTGCAAGGGGCGGGTGGGTGGGTGGGGGGGTTATAAAAGAAAGCTAGAGGGCGCGCGCGAGGGTTAATCCTTCAATTTGCATAATTGCGAAATAAAACAGTAAGCCTTTTCAATTTGGCAAATTGTTTTAAGTGAGAACAAAGAGCTACTCAAGCCGTTGTAAGACGCGGGAAGAGGTTATCCTGTCTTAACTCTTTACAACAACCGCGCTCCATCGCGTTCAACTATATAAGTCGAACGCCAGGAATATGATATTATTCTATTTGTTTATTTTCGAGATTGTTAGAAAGCTTTGTTAAAATAACATACGCATAATGAATGTGAATTTCAGTTTTATTACAGAAGTTTTTAGAATAGGATGTATTCTAAAACCTAACCAGTTCGGTGGAACGCCGGCTAGCGGTTGGAACAATCGAGCAAACATCACAGAAGACACCAAGTAGAGTGGAACCATTTAAACTAAAAAAAAATACAATTATAGATTTTTTTTCTTTTTTATATTCAATAGTAATATTATCAAATTTACAAAAAACAGTATATTTATTTATTAAGACATACGCAGTACAATAAGATACAGTTAAGGAAATTTTCTTTATTACATAGTTGAGTACCTGTTACGTATGTACATAAAATATCATTACGTAATTTCGCCTGAGATTGTTCTGAAAACTTAACTAGTGATTTAAGTTAAAATCAGTGAATTAAAATTTAAATTAATCTATGAGTAGGTAAAAGTTATAAAAGGAATAAAGTGTATCTAGAGAAAAAAATAAATTGAACTCAAGAATTATAATATGCTCACGAATTGTAATTGACTGTTGATACATAGAAGTTTTGAAAAATATAGTGAAAGTGTTTTTGACATATGTTACGCTAAGAAATTTAATAAGTTAGTTTTGTATGTTAGAAAGGAATCATGAAAGATGTCTAAATGTAGTAATTTTCCGTAGTGGATGTAAGTTGTGATTGCGCGAGTAATTACTGAGTTGTTTGCTGCTTTGGTATTGTTGGCTTCAATATGAAAAAGTGCAGTGTCCCTGGTACGCCTCGTTGGAACATTTAAACCAATGACGGATAGCAATTCGGGACTATCTATTTTATTATTTGGTAGATTATATAGAAACAACAGATCTGACAATGTGGGTCTTTTATTATTAAACAAGTTCTGCTGTGTAATTATTATTTTTTTTTTAATATTTTTATTCTAGATAAAAGAAAATTACATTTTTCACTTATTTAACTAGAAATAACATATATATTACACATAAATATATTACACACCGATATTATTCACTTTCATTGTTTTGTTGATTTCGCATAAAACTGAAGAATTTTTTTTTAAATGTACCTATACTTTTTTATTTTTAATTTCGTCTGGGAGGCAATTATATATGTTGCTTCCCTCGTAACCAATGAATTGCTTGCCATAATGAGTATGTATGGTATTTAAATGTATTTTAACGTGTTGCCGTGTAAAGTGTGTGTGTACTTGGGACGTTTTAATGAGTTCTGTATTTGTATGTATGAGTTTATTATTTATTTTGTTAATAAGGAGACATGTATTATATTCATATAATTTTCTTAATATTAATAGTTTTGTTTCCATATATAATTTTTTGTTGATGTTCTAGGTTTGAAATGAAATAGCTTTTTGATTACTTTGTTTTGTGTTACCTGTAGTTCATTTATATATGTTTCACATGTATTTCCCCAGATTTCAATCAAGTAGTTTAAATGTGAGTGTACGAGGCAATAATATAGACCTTTTTTAATTTTATTTGGTAACAGATATGATATCCAGCTGAATTGATTAAGGGGGAGATTTTATCTTAAATATACTGTTTAAAAGTTAGGTGTTTATCAATGCACAGCCCAAGATATTTCTCCTGTATCAGGATTTGGAGGTTGTTATTTTCAATTTTTAAGGTTACATGAGGCGGAATTATTTTACGAGTTGAGCTTAAAATCATATATCCTGTTTTTTTAACATTCATTTTTAAGATATTTGATTGGAGCCAACTGTTAATTTTATCTAAGTCACTCTGTGCATTTTCTAGTAAGATGTTTAAATCTCTATCCCCGTATAAAATTGCAGTATCATCTGCATATAAAAAAAATTTCACCGTTTAAATCTAATTGGGAGATATCATTAATATAAATTTGGAACAGAAGTGGTCCTAGTATGGATCCTTGCGGAACTCCGTAGTTAGGTAGGTGGTTGCTATTTTGATTGTTGATGCTAACGAAATGCTTTCTGTTGCTAAGATATGATTTGAATAGATTAAGAGCAGGAATAACTACACCAATTTTCTCGAGTTTCTTGGGAAGTATGTCATGGCTTACTGTATCGAAGGCTTTTTGAAGGTCAATTAGTATGGATAAAATATAATTTCCACCATCAATGCTGCTTCTAAGTTTAATGATTAAGTCATTTATTGCCGCAAGTGTGTTTGATTTTTTCCTAAAGCCATATTGTTTTTTTATATAAGAACGATTTTTTGATAGAAAGTTGTTTAATCTATCGTAGATTACACGTTCAAAGATTTTAGATAAGATTGGTAAGATAGAAATGGGTCTGTAATTTGAGGTATCCGTTTTGAACTCACCTTTGTGATTTGGTATTACCTTAGCAATTTTGCAACTATCTGGAAAAGTTCCCTCTTTAAGAAAATAATCAACTTTGATAAAATAGGAACCATATTACTACGTGTGACAGCTGTTTCGCCTTCTGAAGGCATTATAAAACGTATCGAGGATTGGCGAGCGAATTACGCACTAAAGTAAACTGTTTAAACTAAACACATAAAAACAAAAAAGTATTTTATTTTATTAAACACATTAACTGTTTTTTTTGTAAATTTGATAATAATATTATTGAATACAAAAGAAAAACCAAAAATTAAAATGGAGTTCTACAAATTAAACTTGATAACAATAAATACATGAAAAAAAATTGCCAAAGAATCTTGATGAGAGAGAGTGATAGAAGATTCCATTTCATTTCGTTTATAAGTGATTTGATAGAGATGGAAATCTTTGCCAGGTCGTTTTTCAGTCGGTAACGAAAACTTTCCTATTTTTGTTGAGAGGATTATTTATTTTTTTATTTTATTTTATTTTTTATTTAATATTTGAAAAAAATATTTTTTTACATAGATAAGTATACAGGATATAAACAAGATATAAAACAATAGAATTTAAAGTAGCCTTTCCTCTCCATAAAGAGACAATGCTCATGTGTTTGGTGAGGGAATTCTAGTTCAATATTATGTTAGTATTAAAAGTTATTATTATTATTATTTTTTTGTTAGTAATAATTATTTAATGAATTTAGGTAATTATTTTCAGAAATGATCAATAACATTCAGAGTCAAAATACTTTGTAATTTGATATTATCGTATCTTTAAAGATTCAACAGAATTGTTACTTGAGGGGCTGCAGAAATTTTCTGATTTTTCCAGGCTCTTTTTGTTGTACCAAAGAACATTTCAATGCCAAAAAGCCAACATCGATTGAATAACAGAAATAGTTGAAAATTATCTGACATAGTGTAACTAGTAACTCGCTCACCAAGAACAAGAACCAGTTTATTCTTTGGTGAGATTGCGATTATAAATATATTTTGTACCGATATGTAATTTATATAACACCACTGTAACCACTTATATCTATATTAAATAAAAAATAAAAAAATAAAAAAAATAAACTGTGTCGACTCTCCGAGGTAGCCGAAATCTGTAAAGATAATTAATTATTATGTATTTAGTGAATACGAAATATACACATTGAAAATTTAAAACATGAAAAAATAATGTAAGGTGGTTATGTTAGATAGGAGGACCTCCGATATTGAGATATTTGATTGCATGTACGATTTTGTATTACTCAGTGTAAAGGGCTATTAAAAAAGCTAGAATAAAGTGAAAAACGGTAAATTGAGATGGTACCAGTAAAATAAATAACAATTGTTAGGTTAACATTATTTGTTTCACCGCTATGTCCAATCAGGGCTGTTACTGGTGGTTATTTATTTTATTTTGGTGGGTTTTTTCTCTTATTGGACTTTGGATATAATCAATAACCAATAATAATAAGAGAAAGAACCAAAATGTCAGTGTGTCAGGTTAAGACTGTCCGTGTCGCCCCAGGGCTGCGGGCTGAAGGGCGTAGCGCTTCGGGAGTTGGGGGTGAAGGGGTTGCGTCCCCGGAGAGCCACTATCACCAATTAGCCCTCGGCACTCAACTCGTTTGCTCAAGGCACCTTGCGGAACATTCCCGGCAAAATTACACATCCCGAGTGTTTATCCCCCGTATAATCCGGCAGGAGCTGGGTGAGCGGGGTGGCGCGGGGGCTAAATCTACTCCTGTAATTGAATGAAACGAATAAATGTGTATCCCCCATTTGCGCTGCTAGTGCGCTTAACAAATCGATTCTGTGCAAGATCCGACAGAAGGAATAATAGATTACTCCTACAGTATTACTACCTATAATACATTCAGCTAATGAGACGGATGAAATGATTGATTATTTGAATATTCCAATGCGAAAAGATAAAAACATTAAATTGGTTTTCCAATTGACTCCAATAAATATTTATTACAGCTTATTAAAGCGTCCAACCCAGGCGTCGCGTGTTCTAGCTAAGTCCTCCATCATTCCACAAGCAACATTTTTCGCATTATATATGGTAGTAGAGAAGGTTAGATTTTGTCAGGTTATGCATTATCTTGGTTGAGGGCTGCGAGATCTTTTTCATACAAAACTTAATTTCGAATTTGAGACCAAAATACCCAACCAAACTGAACATTTATTTTTTAAATCAAAAGATATTGCAAATATCTAGTACAAATGTGGGCTATTTTTATTCATTCGTGTTTTTAATTATAAAATAAAGGTCATTCAAGAATTTAACTTTCCATGGTTTGAGTTGCAATTTTTTGTGAGTTTTAATAATTATTACTGTGTACTATGAAAAATAATATTAAAATAAACATTGTAAAGAAAGCCTTTTTGTTTAGAATTTTGAATTTACATTCTAAAATTTTAATTCCAATGTAAATCGGTCGTTCGTAATTTAAATTTACGCAAATCGAAGTGCTTCGTCCATCTACATACCCAAACTTACTAGCACAAGTTAGCTTGTACGTTAAAACGGCAAAGGGGTATTCTGCGCAAACGGCTTGCACAAACATTAACTTGCGCAAACTAAATTTGCACAAGTACGTTAAGATGTCACTTCAAATTATTGCGATTTTTGTACAAACTGTGGATGCGAAAAGCTGTTTTATGAACGCCGCACATTGTACTGTCTTTTTTGCGCAAACTGTGCACATTTAACTGATTGCGCATGCAAATCGCTGTGGATAGAAGGACCTTCAATAGTTTTTTTTTATTTATTTTATATTTCACCATATTTATATGTTAGGTGGACCGTACATTATTTTTTTAAAATAATTATAACTAACCCTTTCACACCCTTATTACTATTTTCACATATATACTATATGTAATGCTTGATAATACCACAGAAAATTATTTGAAAATTTTGGGTATTTAATTTTTTTTATATAGTTATTCTGCGTTAATTTGGCTTAAAATTGGACGTCAGAGGGTACTTTTTAAATAGTAAGGTAAAATAAACATAACACAAAAGTAATACAAATAACTGTTTCATGTCAAAAATGCACATTTAGTGTAATGTAGTGATAATCTCTAAGGTTTGAAACAAATAAAAGTTTAACTAAAATTCATTCAGAAATAATCTGGGAAAAATTATCTTTAAAAATTCGCCACACTAGTCGAAAATATGTCCGTCACTACCAGTGTTAATTTGAATGAACATTGAAATTCATTTACCATATTCTGGCGAATAACTGTGAACAGTGAATTGAACTGATGTTATTATTATAGAACACATATATTTTTAATTCGCGTAGAAAATATTGATATCTCACCTTAAATAAAATAATCAATGACGGCAGAAATTCTATGAAACTCACAATCAGCAGATGTCAAAATAGGAATAAGGATTTCAAACGAGCGAAAAAATAGACGCCACAGAATAGATTACAATAAAAAAGAAAACCAAAACATGGTTCTAAATCGTTGCCGTTAGGGTAAAAAAAAATCACAAAGTTCGTTTTAATTTGAATGTGGGCTGAAAAGGTTAACTCATGCCAAACTTTTGCCATAGTTATCTTTAAAATCATGAAATATCAAATATATATTTTTTTTTTGTAATTATTTTTTATTTTTAATAATATGTTTACATGGTACATAATTCATTTTACATCTCAAGTCTTTTTACTACTCTTCCATTGAAAGCATTTGCTTGTGTATGGAAGAGGAGTGTACATAAATGTTGTTGTTAGTTAGTACTTAAATAATTCATTGTACATAAATGTATGTTTGCTGTAGTATTTTTTTTGATAGTAGTGAAGGATAATATATTAATATAATAAATTTTTTTAAAAAAGAAAGGAAGTTATGGAAAACTAAGGATATTTGTGAGATTAATTAAGTGACAGTAGTTTTTTTTCAGAATATTTTTAAAGTGTCTCTTGACAGAGAGCAGTATTCGGGTTTTATCATTAATGCTTCTGATTTCTTCTGGTAGACGATTGAAAAAAGTTCTTCCCTGGTAAGTATAATGATGTTGTGCAAAAGACGTATTTAGTTTTGGGCATAGAAAAACATGTCTAAGTCGCGTTCTGTTTTCATTTAAAAATTGATATTTATCTTTTTCTTTTATAATTTGGATTAATGAGTTTTTAATATATAGGTCTTTAAATGTAGGTACTTGAAATTCTTCAAACAGGCGTTCTGTTGGGTAGTCAAAGGATTTTTTTTATATAATTTTAATAATTGTTCTTTGTATAATTTTAATTGGAAGAAGGTTACATTTATACGCGGATCCCCAACTAATAATAGCGTATTGTAAAGTGGATTGAACTAAGGCATAGTAAATTAAATATAGATTTTAATTATATTTTATAATTAACAACACAAATAAATAAAACAGCTTATATCCGTACTAAATATTTGCTATAATTTTTGATTTAAAAAAATATTATTCAGCATTAATTTGGGTATTTTGGCCTAACACAAAAACTAAGTTTTGTATAATAAAGACCGCGCAGCCGAAAAAAAATATGTGCCTAGTGCCTAAACCAGGTTTATGGACTGTTCATATTGGATACTAAAAAAACTCTATGTTAATAGAAAAAAAGGTTTTATAGTATAAGTAACTGAGTAATAAAAATGAGATTAAATAAAATGTTAAATTTCATCGTAACATCGAATCATCGTACGCCCCTGCCCCGTGTGACGTATGGCTCTGCGTTTAATTTGTAAATTGTCGAGTAAGTGATTCGAGGTGTGAAGGCCCGCTCCCGGGGGGCCCGTTCCGCTCCGAGTGGGGCTCGGGGGAGAGAGGCAAAACAGGGGGGACTTCGGGAACCCCCTCCTCACCCCTTCCTACCTCTTGACAGGACTTCAAGGGCCATTGCCTGCCTTTTATCTTGGACCGTAGATTATGAACTTTGCAGCAGTTTTAAAATAAACCTAAAATACAATATGTATGGATTGACTTATCTGAACCTATTGAAGGGTTGTAAACATGATCACGTTGTACACAAACACACACACACACACACACGTTGGCTCACAAGCCTAGTCAATAGTCATGTCAGCATTTGAAGTGGAAATAGTTTTAAAACTATGCAGTTATGTTGCTTCAGACATTTTGATTAATAAATGAAATGACGTCATGACTTTAAGTAAACGCCCCCGTTTTGGAAAATGTGTCAACTTTTCCGTGGTTTTTCTTGGATTTCTCAAAAACCAAACTTTTTTTTGGAAAATTACTGGCTCATTAAGTATTAAAGATAATTAATTACATTTAAAATTTTATTTGAAAGAATTCGTAAGGATTTTTCCATGTTATATATGGTTTTCAAGTCATGGAAGAAGAAATTAATAAAACGTTCAAAACGTTCAGCATCTCGATTTATGTTTAGTTGAGTAATTCCATCTGTCTGTAAATTTGTTCTTTACGTTCCGGTTCCAGTTTAAGGTGGTAGCAGTGTTGGATACTACCTTTTTATCTCACCTGAATTCGCATTATCATGGTTCCTACTACAAGCCATAAAATCGGAATGATCAATATTATGGTACCTACCTGCCTGAAGAAGGTTAGAAAAAATAATTCTCATTCATGTTACTTAAAATATTCAGGTTATTTAATATGACGGCCTCCATGGGCGAGGGGTAAGGCTACGACGGCGTGCGCAAGAAAGTTTTATTTGATTAATTGTTTTATTTCAAAATGTACTCATTTAACATACTATCAGTATCGCACTGGTGTAAGATCGCCATTCAGAATTGTAACGTTGCTTTAAATGACTTTAGCCGTGTTTGCTGATCAGATCTGAATAGCCAGGTACTTCCCCACCTTTCTCTTTCCCATCTCCTTCCCCTCCCCACTACCGCCAGCCTCACAACATACCCCGATTGGGGATGCCATAGTCTCACTGGCTCCAGACGGATGGGAGAAGTTGGAACTCTTGTGCGGTTTCACATTACAAAAAAAAGATAATTAAGTAGGTAGGTATTTTTGCACCTACTAAGAATGGTTTCAGATGAAATTTCGGTTGCGATTTATTAAAAAATATAAAATATTAAAAAAAACACTTTTTGACGCGATGTCTACTAAACCACCTACTAGTTTTTGGAAGGGAGGTCTACTAAACCACCTAATAGTATTTGGACACTAGATCAACTAAACCACCTACTAGTATTTGGACGCTAGGTCTACTAAACCACCTACTAGTTCATAATCTACGTTATATTAGTATTTTGGACGCGAGTTCTACTAAACCACCTACTAATATTTTGGACGCGAGGTCTACTAAACCACCTGATAGTTTTTGGACACTAGGTCTACTAAACCACCTACTAGTTCATAATCTACGGTATATTAGTATTTTGGACGCGAGTTCTACTAAACCACCTACTAATATTTTGGACGCGAGGTCTACTAAACCACCTGATAGTATTTGGACACTAGGTCTACTAAACCACCTACTAGTTCATAATCTACGGTATATTAGTATTTTGGACACAAGTTCTACTAAACCACCTACTAGTATTTTGGACGGGAGGTCTACTAAACCACCTACTAGTTCATAATCTACGGTGTATTAGTATTTTGGACACAAGTTCTACTAAACCACCTACTAGTATTTTGGACGGGAGGTCTACTAAACCACCTACTAGTATTTTGGACACGAGTTCTACTAAACCACCTACTAGTATTTCGATGATTTAATGGTAAAATATTTAGTTTTAGGAGATGATTCTACGTCATTTTAAATTGTAACTTCCGAAACGGCTTTTAAAAGCCTTTGGAAGGGTTAATTTAATTTGCGAAAACCAGTTTATAAATTAAGTCGCCGTTAAATCAGCGGAACGATCTAAAGGCCGTGAAGGAGAGGGGGAGGGGGGTACATCCGGATTAATTTTATTCCATTACGGTAATGAAGACACAAATACTTCCGGGGAGCGTGGGGTGAGATAGAACCAGAAGGGTGAAGCAGCTAAGACAACCTGTTATACCAGCTTTATAAGACGACTTGGGAAAACACCTGATATTGTAAATCACCTGATTTTTAATAATAATAACAACACAGCTTTTGGGCGAAACGAAATGTTGTGGGTGACGGCAGAGTGTATGTTCAGACATTTCTCGATGTTGTGGGTGACGGCAGAGTGTCTGTTCAGATATTTCTCGATATTGTGGGTGACGGCAGAGTGTCTGTTCAGACATTTCTCGATGTTGTGGGTGACGGCAGAGTGTATGTTCAGACATTTCTTGTTGTTGTGGGTGACGGCAGATTGTCTGTTCAGACATTTCTCGTTGTTGTGGGTGACGTCAGAGTGTCTGTTCAGACATTTCTCGTTGTTGTGGGTGACGGCAGATTGTCTGTTCAAACATTTCTCGTTATTGTGGGTGACGGCAGAGTGTCTGCTAACGTGCACCCGGAGTTGCTCGGGGTTATGAATCGTTTGAAGTACAGTTTTGAGGTTGTGAATTCGAGTCTACCTGAAATCTGAGTCTATTTTTAAGGTGGAAATAATATTATTCTAAAGATTAGAAAAATGTTATTTTGCACTTAATCGTGCCATTTTTTCCTCTGGCGTCCCTACCATTCATTAATGTATACCACAGTATTAATATTAAAAACTACATTATATCGACTTTTATTCGTCTCCGTATCTCATTCCAGCGTTAATCTGCCATTCACTACTGTATACCTCATTGTTACTATTAAAAACAATATTATTTCTCATTCCAGTTGAGAGATAATGCCAAGTCTTCTCCAAACGTCCCCGACTTCCTCTACCATTCAAAACACTCTCTAAACACTCCTAAAACTAATAAGAACAAACTTTGAAATTTTTAGCGAAATCGGTCCAGTAGTTTATTTCTATCTTTTGAGTCTATAGGGGACAAACAAACAAACATTCATTTTAATATATTTTTTTCATTTAATATCTTTAGTTTTATTTGCCGACATGATGCGGTAGGTAAAACATTGTTTATACTTCCAGTTTTCGGTTCAAAATGGTGATCGTGTTCGATACTGCTTTATTATCCCACGGAGTTCACACGATCAGTAAACAGTAGCAGAAGTCGGGGACGCCCGAGGAAGACATGGCACGATCAAGTGAATCAGATACTCGAGTCGGGCCATGTCAAGAGTTAGAATAATAGAAGAGTATGTATGAGACGATGTATGAATGTGAATGAGGCAAGAAGTGTGTGCCAATACCGAGTTGTTTGGCGGTCCGTCCTCTCTGCCTACCCCTGCGGGGAAACGGCATGATGGTTAGTTAGTTAGTTAGACAAAACTTATTGCTAATTTATTAATAATCTCTTCAAATTATTCGTATCCCTGTTGAAAACGGGATTGCAGGGCATTCACGTTTAAGTAAAATGCCAATCTTTTGTCACACGTAAGTCCTAATATTTTTGCATTTCGTCATGATATTATTATTAAGACAACCGCTGGTGGATGAACACATGTTCCGATATTATTATGAATATACCCTTATCAGGAAGCGGCTTGCAGTCCATTTTTTAACAGGATGAATAAAAATGCAAAGAAATTTTAAATAAAAAGAATTGTCATTGGAATCGTGGAAATTCTTTAGATAAATTATAATATTTCACGTACGTAATGTTTAAGTTGGTAAGTATTTAAGTACCACATGATTTCATACGAATTGTTGATTTCATTTATGAAATAAGCGAAAATTATAAACATTAGCTAGGACTTTTGTTCATAGAACTACTAGTATAATCATAAAACGTATTATTTCATCATTTTTTTTGTATGTGAACCAACTAATAATTTGCTACATAAATATTGACACAATCTATGGTATCACGAAAACAATTATGTAGATACCTTGTACCTACTTAAACTTAAATAATAAATCTAGTTTCGCCTATATGGCACGAACGATCAATGCTGTTTTTATAATTTAAATTCGGTTTTAACTCGTCCGTTTTGCATTTCATCTGTGTGTAAATTTGTTTTTACGTTCCGTTTCTAGTTCAAGAAGGTGGCCGTTTTAATGGTTCAGTAAAGATTCTTTTTTCAAATGTGAAAGCGCCGTATTTATTTGGACATTCTCATTCACATTTTTTCAATATTATAAGTACCTACTTCCCGATGAAAATTTGAAAAAAGAATTGCCATTTATACAGTGAACTACTTTGAACAAATTGCATAATTCGAAAAAAAAAATTCACAAAATATATGGATTACATGTAATTAAGTATGAAGGTATTTAACTACCTACTTATAAATCTGATGATTATAGAGGAATGGAGAGGAGGAGAACTAGAGGAGGTCTACAGAACTACTAGTAATAATATTATGTATACGAGCAACGTTGCTACGAATACCTATCCAAAACCTGAAAATGGACGTTTGAATAAGTTCCACAAACATTCCACAACATCCGGTCACCGCTTTAAACCTCCCGACCACCCACCACCACCACCCCCAAACGTTTCCGGATTAAATTGGATAAAAACATAAAAACGCCCATTTTTGCAATTTAAATCATGTCATATAGTCCCCACCGGAGATACTGCTGTTCAGTCCCCTCCTCGCTGCGGGCGGTGGGCGAGAGAGAGACGCAGCATCTACGCCGACAGATGTTAAGCGTAGACCCGGCGTAGACCACTGTTTCTTAAAGAGTTGTATAATAAAGATTAATCTTAGGTTTTCGTTTTTAAAATTAACGCTTTGAAATATTAATATCAACTTATTATCTTTCTTAGATGATGAAAATATTTTTGTGTTTTAAATTTTTAATTTTTTATGTTGATGACCCGAATGTTTTTTTTTTTTTTTTTTTTAAATTTGCCGGTAACCCGGGCGTTTATTGACATCAATATTTGTTTACAAATTATGTGCGCTACCCGACTCACTAGACAATATCTGTTCTATGCCGATTCGTTTTATATGCGACTCCTATTGACTTTTTCAATATTACTATTATTACTAGTCCAAATTGTGGCTGAGCTGTCATTGCGTTTGGGTCCCACCAGGCGTAATGTGCTCTATTCCTCGGCTGGCTAAGTCCTCCATCACAACAAAAGCAACATTTTCCGCTTGCTGTGGTGGTAGTAGGAGATTTTAAAATATTGTCAGGTTATTCGTAACCCGAGAATGTTTGTCTTTTAATTTTTTAAGGTTATACGCATCAATATAATATTTAAACGTTGAATAAGAAGATTATTAAAACATTTAAACAAAACATGGTACAGAAGATGACACAAAAATAAAAAAGGTAACGGTCGCAACTGGCAGTTGATTCCAGGACCTCTATCTTATCGCGACTACACTGTACCAATGAACTACTGAGACCTGTTTATTTTCCGTCATTCTCATCGATCTTACAGATCGATATATTTTTAAAAATTACCAATATTATTTTCAACTGTAATCCCCATATTTTTCATGTTTCGTTTAGATTTCAGAGCATTATCTTATTCTTCAAAGATCGAATACTAAATTGGTGTGTAAAACGTATATATAACCTTCAAAAGGTGTTGAAAAGAATTGTACATTATTATAATGTTCACACAGTTGAAGAAAGAGTGGCGTAGCGGATTGTAGAGGATCGTAGCGAGCGATGTAATCAAATAAATAACTCGGCAATTTTATGAAATAACACGTCGGACGGTTGGGACGGAGGGTGGTGGAACCAGGGGTGACGGGGAGGAGGGTTTATTTACTCTTTCAGGAACTGAATCAGAAACATTCGTAGGATACGATAACCGTACAAAATTGTTATGGTGTCATTTCGACAATGTACATTATAATAAATAATGTTATATAATAACTCTTTTCTTCATATTAATAACTTCTTTCTTTTATAAGCATATTTATTTCTTGTATAATGCAAGCTTTGCTTGAATGATATTGTCGAAACGATAAACATGTAAAATATTATGAAATGTTTAATGTTACACAGTATTAGTTTAATAAGGGTAGTTCACTCAGTCATAATTTAGGTAATGGATTCATAGTCACTTAAGCCTGAAGTAGCTACTAGCTTGTAGCTAGAAGTAGCCCTTAGGGTGTACGATTTAACTATCAGATTACGCGCCGAGTGGCAGTTAACTGGCCGTTACGATGATCTTGTCACGGGTCTCTGACACCAGGGCCCAATCACGTATAATAATAGGGTCAAAGGTTAGGAAGGAGTATAAGCAATGTGGAAACAGATGATCAATTGACATTTTTTTACGTGAATACAACACAACAGTCCCTGGGGCCAGTGGGTCTATGGTATCAGGTTGTAGGAACTTTTTGTTTATTATTATTGTAGAAAGCAATCACTTTGTGGTTTGACATATTTAATAAAATAAAATACTTTTTTGTTTTAAAACCACGATATTTATTAATTTAAGAACCGACCGGTTTCGCTTTACTTAAGCATCATCAGGGTACAAATTAATACTAAACAAGAAGTACATAATGTGTGCATATATATAACAAAATATAGAGGGAGACAACATGGTACAAATATATTATAGAGGGAGACAACATGATACAAATATAAGCAACACAAAGACGGTCATAAAATACATTAACATAAGTGCACAAGTAATGGAAAAACCGCCAGATAATTATGTAGACTAATGGGTTATACCAATAAATCGGGAGAAACAAAGCATCAACTGGCATGGTGGTAAGGAGGTAAGGAGAACTGGAATTTTTTTTTTATGGGTTTATTAGAAACAGACCTAATATTGGACTACTTGATATTTCTAATTGATTATTAAGTATCTGACTTTTGGTTTTTACAGCTTTTTTAATTTCTAGTGCCTCTAAGTTGTTTAGTCTGTTACCATGCCTGTTTTTATGTAAGATGTTAGCACCGGTGCTAACATCTTACATAAAAACGGGCATGGTAACATCTTACATTCACCGGTGCTAACATCTTACATAAAAACGGGCATGTTAACAGACTAAACAACTTAGAGGCACTAGAAATTAAAAAAGCTGTAAAAACCAAAAGTCAGATACTTAATAATCAATTAGACATATCAAGTAGTCCAATATTAGGTCTGTTTCCAATAAACCCATAAAAAAAATTAAAAAAATTCCAGTTCTCCTTACCTCCTTACCACCATGCCAGTTGATGCTTTGTTTCTCCCGATTTATTGGTATAACCCATTAGTCTACATAATTATCTGGCGGTTTTTCCATTACTTGTGCACTTATGTTAATGTATTTTATGACCGTCTTTGTGTTACTTATATTTGTATCATGTTGTCTCCCTCTATAATATATTTGTATCATGTTGTCTCCCTCTATATTTTGTTATATATATGCACACATTATGTACTTCTTGTTTAGTATTAATTTGTACCCTGATGATGCTTAAGTAAAGCGAAACCGGTCGGTTCTTAAATTAATAAATATCGTGGTTTTAAAACAAAAAAGTATTTTATTTTATTATTGTTTATTGTTTATTGCGGTATTTTAAGTAGGTACATAGTTATCTATGTCCTAATACAATCCTTATATACATATAATTATAGTAACACATTTAAAATGAATCAATCACATATTTTAGTAGTTTAATTTTAAATGTTTTTATGTTTTCTTCTGATTTTATTTCTTCTGGTAGCTCTCCAAATATCTTCAACGCTCCGTACATCAATGACTTTTGACTCTGTTTTTTTCCTGAAGGGGATTCAGGAATTCATTTCTTTTCCTCGTCTCATGTGTATGTTTGTTCTGTAGTTTATCAATTTTTCTTAGGAATTCACTAGACGTATGGCCATTGATTATCTTGTAGATTAAAAAAATGGTATTAAAGTAAATAATTTGTTTAAATGACAAGATATTTAACTATTTCAACATGTTCTTAATTTTTGTGTATCTATTTTTCTTCAATATGGTTCGCATTGCTCTATTTTGTAGAATTGTCATTTGTTTCATTAAACCGTCGTTGGATAAGAATAGAATGCTGCTACAGTAATTTATGTGTGGTACGATAATTGCGTTGTACATTAATTAATTACTTAGGGAAGTGGGGAAAGAAAGGTGGGATAGTACTCGGCTCATCAGTATGGTTACCAAATACGGCTAAAGCCATTTCAAGGAACGTTTCGATTATGAATGGCTGAGGGTATTTTCCACTATATAACGTGTCACAATACACTACACTATCGCAGGCCCGAGAGAAATCACGTGATATTAAAATTCCATCAGGATTATAACATACACATATTAATTGGATTCCAACAGTTTTGACAAAGACACGATCCGGCGGACAGATTGGGCAGACGCATCCGCCGCCAAGACATAGAAAAACCTTAACCATTAACCCGCACACCCCTGCTTAGTCACCAAACGCATCGAACCACTTGAGGCGACCTGTGGCAGAGATGTTGGTTACCCAATAAATGGTTCCCGGGACGGCGGTACCCATACACTACTTTCGAAATTAAATATTTCACAAATTGTAACTTATATTCAAAGCAAATCTGTGCTGTTGAACGTGATGATTTATTTATTCATAGTAATAATTTTACGCAGGAATAAAATAATTTGCAAGTTTCATTATTTTTTATGAATTAAATTAATTGTTATTGAAATAATTGTAATTAAATTATTTGTTATTGAATTTATTTTTTTTCTTTATTCATAAAGTACATTATAATTCAATTCATTGAAATTTAATTAATTATAATTCAATTAATTGAAATTTAATTAAAAGTCATAACATAAAGCTCCATAGCTCATAATGAAAATGATGTCTAGACCTGAAAGAAATGATGCTCATGAAAAAAAATCAGACAAAATTTCATGACGCTGGAACACATCCAGTTCATAAACTCCTAGCTTATATTATTTTTTAAATCAATTTTTATTGTGAAAGCTTTAGAAACATATTGCGGTGTAAGTATGAAACTATTGTTTATAGCAAAAAAAAATTCGTATTTATAACACCCTTTATATAACTTACTATTTCGGGGTAGTGAAGAAGTCATCCGTCCCACTGCCACCCACCAAGCTACCCTTAGTTTAGTGAGTAAACATCCCCTTTAAGAACAAAGCAGAAGCGTTAATCATGTAAAGAATCGGGAAGATATTTCCATAACGCGAATCATTGCCAAACATCGCACATTCTCACCAACTATTGAAGTTTTCATTTTTCTATTAAGTTCAGTTTTCGTCTGCTTTCCAAAGTTTTAATGATAAATCGCTGTATTTTTAGTTTATAAATTTTGCTACCTTAAGGGTGGAATCCACTACTCCAATACCCTAAAATAACGTCGGAATATTAACGACTTAATCGAAGAAACAATGCACAAAATTATTAGACGCTCAGCCCTGTGTTTTGGACAGAGCTACGGTTGAATTTGCCCTAGCAAATCTCTAATATAAAGTGAAAATCTTAACGACATAAGTACTGAAGTCGTGTAAAAACAATATTCAGCAGGCCTAGAAAATGTATCTTTCCGTGAGTTTTATTTAAATTCATTCTGATGCATTAATATTACTATACTCTTATATGTATCTAGAAGGATTCCTCTGGAAGTTACTAATTCATCTTCCAGAAAAATATAATCTGGTGCTTATCGCTTATTTTATAGTAAAAAAATATTTTTATAAAATTTACAATGCTTTTTACATGAAATATTTTAGTAGTAAGGTACTTTTTAGTTGATCTTAAATATAAATAACTTTCATCTGTAGGGAACGTTCTAATAAAATATGTATAATACCTCAAGTGAACCTCCGTTATTAGAGTCTTTTGTCGCTTTATTGAGTAGAAAAAGCAAACATAGCCCGAAACTCATCGAGATGTTTTCTGTATTACTACTAACTGTCTTTAGTTGTTTTTATAACATTGTGTAATTCCTTATAATGTTTATTCTTTATATTTCTTTATGATTTATGAACATATTGTATAGTTGCAAATATCGAATCAACGACTAGAATTTATGGAACATTATCGGTCTAATATTGTAAAATAATTGCCGTTTATGCTCAATATATAAATGACTGTTTGTTCCCTAAATAAAATAAAAAATAAAATGTTGAAGCAAGTTTGTGGTAGAGCAAAGAAACCATTAAAACACAAGGTGTACCGCCTATGCCTATTATCTGTGGGCGCAAGGTTGAGCAGGGAATTTAAAAAATAAAAATAAAAAGTTGTGAAAAATAAAACAAAACAAAAAAAAACCTTTAATAAACTGGAAACAATAAACCCTTAACACATAAAATTTAAAAAACGGATTAAAGAACAAAAAAGGATATCTTGCAAAAAATTTACAACGTAAAAGGACAAAACATTAATTAATACACAATACAACTTCACTATAAACAACCGTACTTCATAATATTTGCCTTTTTTTAATTACCGCATTATATTTTATTTTACTGATTTCAATGCATTTTATTAATATGTACATTTATTTTTATCGAATTTTACTAAATTGTAAAATAGAGGCCTCAGTATGGGCCAAACACCCAGTGAGGCCCACATTATCAATCAAATAATGTTTGAACATACACATTGTATCAATAAATAAATAATAAATAATAAATAATAATAATAAAATAAAAAATGCAATTTCATAAATTACAGATGGTTGGTATATTTAACAAAAACTAGAACAATACCAATTAACAAAGTTTTATAATAACTTTTTTAAACTGAATTAGGCTTGAAAACTATTGTGCTTAAAATATGTTAAATTAACCTGATGATTTTGAAAACTGACGACAGTTGCGTGGCGAAAGGCTTCGAACTGCTTTTTTATAGAAACTTAACAGTGTGGCTTAGAAATAGATTTATAATAAGCATTAGAAATACATAATACGTGAATTCATTATAAATAATATTATTGTATATTGACTTTCATAAAGGGTTAAAAAAATCAGTTTATCTGGGTGAATTTTAATTACTATAAAAATCAGATAATCTCGTTGAATTTTAATTACTTTAAAAATCAGTTAATCTGGGTGAATTTTCCTTACCATAAAGAATATCTAAGTTCTTAAACACCAAAAAATAACAGTGAAGTTAAGCTCTGCAATCAAGTCTTATTCTGTCTGAAACTAGGTTAACGTCACTAACTTCGTTTATGACCAATGGAGAATTGTAAGATTTATTTGACTCAATAGGTTTTTCAATATTTTGTACTGTGAAAGGAAATGAAATCGGTGATAACTCCAATAACTATGTAATTACTAGTTTAATTCGAGAATGAAAATTTATAGTTAAGACTACTCATAATTAGAGATGTGCTTTATTTCAAATAAATCCATTTCAAATGGAAATGCAAAATGGCCATTTTCCATTTTGCATTTTAAATTCTTTTCAAAAAACCATTTTGCATTTTGCATTTTAAATGCTTTTTTCAATGCATTTTCCATTTAAATGCTTTTATCAATGCATTTTCCATTTTAATTGCTTTTTGGCAACATTCTTCCTACAATCTCCACTCATCTTTTTTTCATAAGCCCCAAATATCAGTCCGTCCTCAACCTCGCTATGAGATATAATTTACATTTGTCAAGTTGCTCCCTGGTAGGAGCCCTGGCAATTGAGTGATACCATTACAAAAATACTGATTCAAATACTGAACATGGGGCCATGACGCTGTAATATTAAATGTTAGAGAGCAGTTTCTATGTTTTTACGTTGGCAACGTCCGCGCAAATTTTTTGTGGTTTGTCTCTAGTCGTGGTGTTTTTGGATTTACCATCATGTAATATGTTTGTTCTACATTGATGTCCATTATTAAATGACAAAATTGTTTTAAAATTCTATAATAATTTTAATTGTTTGACCTGAGAAACCATTTTGCATTTTCAATGCATTGTGAAAATAAGTATTTTGCATTTTGCATTTGAAATGCTTTTCTAAAAACCATTTTGCACATTGCATTTTCAAATGGAAAAGTTTTGACCCATTTCCATTTTGCATTTCAAATGGTTTTGGGTACCCATTTTGCACATCTCTGCTCATAATATAAATCATCTATATAGACCGTTAAAATTATTATTATTATTTTACTAAAATAAATAGAAAGTCAACGTGTTTTTAGGAAATAAACTGCAGTCGTTATTCCACCTACTAACGATTATTTCAAAGCATTATTTTATGTTTATTAAAATATTTTGAAGTACCTATACAATTCTTTTTTCGATTATGGCCATCACTAATCTTAAAAGTGCTATCTTCTTCGAAATTCAAATGCTTCGTTTTTCTTGCATCTTTTTCTTGCTGTTTACATTCTCCCAACCCCTAGTGTTCGCGGCTCTGTCCCCGTGTGAGACTTTCTTAAACACCAGACAGATCTGCGTCAGCGGTTTCATCTGATGAATAAGTCGCGTCAGACTTTCGACCGCCTGTCATTAGTCACTTCCCGACGGGCGGGGAGGGTGCCTCCCCCAAAGGCAGTGTGATGTTCAAGAATACGAGGATTTAACACTTAAATATGCAGTGATAAATTGTGGAACTGTAGTAAACTGCTGGAAGATTATTGCTGAAATTGTTCGGGGGGGGTTATTTATTATAAAGTATTATTTAGGTTCATGTTGCAAGTACTCGAAGGTGTATGTTCAAGTACTTTCCTTAATTTATTCAATATGTAACTTTTTTAATCTATAAAAATAAACGACAAACTCATTTCTGAAATGTACACCTACCTTTTGCACTACAGCGCAGATTCGAAATGATTTGCGCTTCTTCAAGACCGATGTTAACTTTTCCTTTCCCCAAAAATCGTCACAAGATCTTCCTCAATTCTGAAATCTGCTCATTTGCCTCTATTGTGAAGTTTTGAAATAGATAGGAACTTATTCACTTATATTAAAAATAATATCTACCACGTGACAGATTACTGTAGGTATACCCAATGACGTTTCAATATTTGTAGACGCGTTGTAGAACTCTGAAAGTGACAAGCAAAAGAAACGTCAATTGTCGTGCTTTCGATTTCTTAGTTGTAGTACTAAACTGTTAAGCATCGCGTAAGGTCATGTGCGACGTCTAAGTAAATTGCGTAAAATGTGTCAAAATGCCCTCGCGTGTGATGAGAAAGTTTCTGCATTACACGGCAAACACTAGAAAAGGACAATGAATAACATTTCATTCGTAAATATACATAAAGTATTTATGTATCATTATAAAAAAAAACTTTCTGATATGAAATATTGTTAATTTATTAAAAATCCTTTAAAAATGGGATTGGAGGCAAATGATTTAACAAATTTCAACAAAATTATTACTTACTTACTTAGTCGGAACACGTGTTCTTAGAAACTATAATACTTTCGCATATCGCCCATTATATTTATTCGGACAAGGCCACCTGCGTGCACAGTACACACGTCTTCAGATATATTCTGAATGACTAATTTTATTAGGAAATGGTCATGCAGTTACATTTTAACAGTAGCTTGATTAAAAAAGCAGTAGGTACTTATCTTTCTCCGTGTATATATACAAATTTTCTCCGTGTTATATTAAAATAATAGTTTTAAAAGGTGGACAATATTACGCGTGGGCGCATGGAGGTACCCTTAAATATCCCAACGCAGTACATTTCCCGTGTTTCATATTTTCCGAATGAATGGAAAAAATGAGGTCGGATACTTTTTGAACAAACTTCGAATATAAGTAGGTACCTATCTATGGACTTGGAGCTTTGATTAGATATTTTACACCTTTTTTATCCACTGGCATGATTTTTGGCATATTTTGACATTTTGCAAAAACGTTTCGAGTGATCGCTTCTCATAATGGGCCATATTTATAGAACCTATAAATATGGGATAGACGGTAAAATCTAGGTAGATTCAATAACTTTTTTTTATTTGGTACAATATTTTTTACATTATAAGTTTTCCAGTAATGTAGGCCTCACTAGGTGGCTTGCCCGTGCTGAGGACTTCATTTTATAATATGAAAATATAATCTACATAATACATTTAAAATTAATAAATACATAATAATATATTTAAAATTATAAAATAATAACATTGAAAATAATCTTGTGTGTTTGTGAGTGAGGTGTGTTTATATTGGTTTTGTGTGTTACATGTAGGTTTTATTTTTATTTTATGCTATGACATTTTGGTAATATTGTCTTTTTTGTTCTTTAATCCATTTTGTAATTTTGTGTGTGAATTTATTTTTATTTTCCTCAATTTTAATTTCCAGTTTTACACTGTTGAAAGCTTTTATAGCATGGTATTGGTAGTGTCTTTGTCCAAAGCTTGAATTTACTGTCGGAGTTTTTAAGTTTTCTTTGTACGCTTGTCTAACTGGTCTGTTAGTGTTATTTTGTGCATGTTGAAAATAATTGTTTTGTCAAAAATGTAGTTTAGTAGTGTTTTAACGTATAATTAGCGTATATCTAGTACGTCATAGCTGTTGAATATTTGGTCTGTATCAGTCAGTCTATGTTTTTTTAGTATTACCTTTAAGATCGTTTTCTGTGCGGTTTCTATGTAATTGAAAGCAGTAAGTTCGCGTTATCAGTTTTATATGTTTTTGTATTTATATTTTGAGAAATGGTATTAATTAAATAATAGGTTAAATGTATACAAATGACACCAATCACTCCAATGGTTATACAAATTTGTAATTTAAAAAAGAATAATTCATTGTTTTTTATAAATCTGAATAGGTGGTGAAGGCACCGTTGCTGTGAACAGCAAGAGCGGCGGCACCAACGGGGTCAGCAATAGCACTGGCGGAAACAGCAACTCCGTTAGCAGCGCAAAGCAACGTCGCTCCCGGACCAACTTCACCCTCGAACAGTTGGGCGAGCTGGAGAGGCTGTTCGATGAGACGCACTACCCCGACGCCTTCATGCGGGAGGAACTGAGCCAGAGGCTGGGGCTCAGTGAAGCCAGAGTGCAGGTATATATTATATTTATTCTCTCTGAATTGCTTCATTTATTACCACGGCGGGTATGGTTAAAACGGCTTTAAACCAGGCTTAAGCATTCCCCGGCATTCCCAATTTCTAGAGATTTATAGCAAGTTTCTCTTTAAGTTTTTAAGTTCTAAAAAAAATATCTATACATTTGCATGAAGAAACGTTAATTATATGAAATTCCCTCGATACAAAAAAGGCAAAGCAAGCTGTGCAAATTATTAAAAATACGTTTTGTTCTGTTATTTTGTATTTTATTGGTATGAATAATTCGGGTCCATGATAACTCAACACAGTGACAATTCAACACACTTTTAAAAAGTTATATAAAGTCATTAGAAACGATGAAAAAAAAATTTGAACCTAACCTAACCTTCTTAACCCAGTTAATAAAGTTTTTGTTTCATCACTTTTCATGACTTTATATAACTTTTTAAAGATGTGATGAATTATCATTTTTATGAGTTATCCGCTCACCGAAAAATTCACAGTGTATCTTTAAATACAACGATAGCATTTTCCGAAAGATTTTTGCTCTATTTCAAACGAGTCATGTTTTATTAAATATCTTTTTTTTTTAATTAGCGTGCTCCCTCTAACATTCGTTCTTACATATCTCCCTCTCAAACAATCTTTGAACACTTACTACGGGGCCTTAATGTTAACTATCATACCAACGTTGAACTGACGTATAAAAATATTATATCAAGTAAGACGGCATTTAATAATAAACGTTATTTAAAATTTGCACAACTCTTAATAAAACGATTATGAATATTTAAAACACGTTTATTAGTACGAGGGTATGTTTATAATATAACTAGTAGTAGTAGAGTGGAAAAGCCAGGGCCGGCCCTTTGAAGGCGCTATTGGAGCTGTCCGCTCGGGGCGCCGGACAAATAGGCGCTGATAATACCTACCACCTAATACAGTGCCCTTGAGGTTGTTTGCCTTCGCAGCATCACGAACAAGCTGGAGCAAACTAATTTCCGTTATATCAATTTACAATTTGCTTAGTTTTGGAGGAATGTGTTGATTGTAAAGTTGGTAACAGTTAAAAGCGTGTACATATTCATATTTATAATATTCACCTACATCGTTTAAGATTTACTTGTATTGTGGAAACGAAATTTTATTAAAAAAAAAAAGCACGTGACCGCCTAATATTTAAATCATTTTTAGTACACGTCATTTTTATGTACAGAAGCTGTGTGTATTGTGTACAAGGAAATGTTTATTTAATTTTTTTTGGTACAACTTTTCTTTAACTTTTAAAAGTTATACCCATCAATGTAATAAATATTGAAGAAGGTAATACTAACAAATCTAAACGAATCATGAAACACAACAAGACACAGAAAATTAAAAAAAGATAACGGATAAAACTAGGAATCCAACCCCGGCCTCCAACTGACCTCCAACTGACCTCCAACTCTTCCAACGCTGTAACTAAAACTACTGAATACGGCCTACATGCACCGCTTATCGTGTTCTAATAGTGGAATAAGTTTCAACGAGATATTAGTACTCCCTAGCGCCTCAATTTTAGCGCTATGGCCGATCTGGGCTTTTACATATTTTTTTAACACAGAGAACATCTAAATGATCATAACATCACAAAAACAAAATACTCCTCCATGCAAGATGGAAAAATACTGGAATAATAAATTAATTAAATCAGATTTTTTATTCTGCTTTCCTGTATAAATTCTATTTAAGACTTGTTTACATCAATTGATTGATACGTTAAATATTTCAACAACATCCTTATATTCATTACCAAAATTCTGTATACGGCAAACGGGAATGTACAATTGTGATTCCGTGTTGGAGTTGTCACAATAAAACGGTAAATATTGCTTCGATGTCGATTTAAATTGTAATCGAAATAATCGAACTGTAAAATAAATAGAAATAATAATAATAACACTTCTTAAATAACTTAATACTTGAAACCATTAACTTCATAATCCTGGAATGTTTATGATTTACACCCAATTGTTTGTTTTAATAACATCCGGATCAAGATCAATAATAATACACCGCTTGCGTGGCTCTATTCGACTTAAATAACTTAATACTTGAAACCATTAACTACATAATCCTGCAATGTTTATGATTTACACCCAATTGTTTGCGTTAATAACATTCGGATCAAGATCAATAATAGCCGTTTTTGTAATATTTGCACTCCGATAGCGTTCTTCGCTTTACAGCAGATATTTTCTTGTTCTCATCGAACATTTCAAAACAGTAAAACGAACAATGCAGCGTTCCGCAATATTTATTAAGTCAGAGCTCACCGTTCGAAAATGTTTGTTTTTTGCTTCTTACTTCGTACAATCAGAGTACTTTAAAGTTAAGATTAATACTATAACACCGTATGTTTCACAGATCTGTGACCGTCACATACATAGCCTTAGCGAGATGTACTTATAGATTTAACCCCGCGTTCAGCGCCTTTGTCAGAAGTATGACGGGGTATTTTCCACCCTCGGAATTCGGATTCGAGAGCTTTTACAGAAAAATGCCACTTATCTGAAAGTGTCCCTTAATTGGGATATATAGCTGCTTTTATCGTTGCATCCCACTGCATCCAATCTAATGATTTGTTCGCAATGGTAATAGATAAGTGATTCTATTAGTGTAAAAGGCTGAAGAAAGAAAGTTGCTGTAAAATGTACTGTACACAAACCTATAAGTTCATCATTCGGCGTTTTATTTGATGTTTAGTAAAAATACATTAAAAGGATAACGGAAGAGTATGTTAGTATGTATTAGAGGATATATAATAATAATAACGTTGTTTAATTCCGCTGTACAGAGCGGTGAGTCTAATACTCTGTCTGCCATCTAAAAGCGTACTAATAAATAAATTGAGCATAAGAAAAATAAAATAGTTAACATAGCACTTATATTACGGTAGCTCAAGGAAAATTCTCTATTCATGGTACAAGGGCGCGCCCTGCCACTGGGCGACAGCATCCATGCACCTTTCCGTTTTGGGAACATCTGTAAGGCGCCGCATCGCCAAGGGAGGCCGAACAGCGCCCTGTATTTGTGGTTATACTGTACTCAAAGTGTGTTCAAGACGTCATTTGTCTACCTTTTTCATAGTTATCTAGCGTAAAAGCTCATGCAGTACATCAGGAATAGTTATAATATATAATATAATAACATTAATGTGAATGAAGCAAGGATTGTGTGCCGAGACAAAGTGTTTGTGTTGCGGTGTATCCTCTCTGCTTACCCCTAGTAGTTAGTTAATAATATAACATATTAACATAGTTTCAAACATAAAGTAAGTATGTACATTTTACATTCGTATATGCATATAATTATTCATATTTGTTGCAAACCATTAAGACTGAAAACAGGAAAATAATCTAGTAGTAAGGTAAATAAAAAATAAATATATATGACATACTGATATTAAATATAAAACAAATGTTAAAAAAAAGAAAAAAATAATGTTTGTTGTATCTATAGAAAAAAATACTAATAGGTCATGGCAAAATACCAACGCCGTAATTAATATCGAATTTAAATAATAGTACTTGAAATGGCAAAGTAAATCAAAGTATAATACACATCAAATATGACCGTACATGCATACAGTCATTAATATGCGTCTAAAAAAACAAATAAACTAAGGAGTATGTGAGTTAAACGTTGGAAGGTATAGAGACAAGACATTTTTTTTAAAGCTAATAAATAATACAAGTTAATAACCAGCAAATAGGTCTGAAATTAGTTGCCTTTTGAAACTCACAAAATTATTAACACCAAATTTATCAATAAGTTCACAGTGTTTGTTTGCAAAGTGATGAATCCTTGGAATTGGTGAATAAATAGAGTAGTTAGTATTGAGGTTATTGTTACATTTAAAAGTGTTTTTGCTTCGAGTTTGTCTGGCAGGTACATTCATATAAATTAATTCCAATAATTCAGGGCTGTCAATTAGATATTTGATAATTTTTAATAAAAATAATATATCAGCTAAAACTCTTCTGTCTGATAGTTTGAGAAGTCTGGTTTCGTAATATTGGTATTGATGTAAGTACGAAATTAGGGGTAAGAAAAAGAGAGGGGTCAGGAGGATAGTATCTTCCACCCTGGATAGGTGCTATATTTTAATTATTTCTATAATAATTGCTGTAAAAACCCACGGAAACAGTTTTCCATTTCGACAACAAGCTGTCGGGTATTGTTTAAGCTTGTTTAGGTCTACAGTTGTATAGGTTCTAACTTGTAGCTGTGCATTTTATGAATTCAAAATACATAGGTTGCTGCAGCAAAATCCATGGTTGCAATCCACGACTGCAACAATATTGCTGCTCGCTTGATTTGCATGGACCCCACCCCCACCGCTATTCCTCCATCCCTCGTTGCCAGTGCTGTCCAAGAATTAGATTAGACGGACGTGCGCGGACAGGGCGGCAATAAATTTGCGTGAATTTACCGCACCGCCCGCCTGAAGGGCAATCTGCGCCCGCCCTAGCCCCCCACTGCCGCCCACCACCACTGCCCATTTCCACCCTCCATGGCAGACAACCTTAAGGAGCTGTTAAGTGTTCACTATTCCTGATAATTTAAATTTGGGCAAATGTCCTACTAAGATGGAAATGATGCCACTAAGAGCTCCGGTCAAACTTTCATTTATGTTAAATGCATATTTATTTATTTTCATTATTGGTATGTCAGCATTTTCTTGAACTGCAACACTCTTTTAAATGATATGAATAATAAGCTTAAATTGATTTGGTTTTATATATAAAGTTCTAAGCGATGCTTTTGATAGTCCAGAATTACTTGCATTGATAAGCTTTCGGATTCCACTACGTAATACTATAAGTCGGGATTTAATTCAGTGCAGAAATTCTGGGACTAACTACCATATGTATTTCTCATTGGCCAGAATACTAATTGAGGGAAATAATCATACCCAGTCAGTGGGACATCTTCAATTTATCACCATATAAATACAAAAGATTGTTACTGAGGCAGTTATGTGTGATAAATAATGTATAATTTTTAAAACAAAACTGTCAGCGATTTGTCATGAACCTATTTTTACTTTCAAGAACTTTATGATTTTTTTTTTAAATTAATGTTAATCAAAGTCATTTTCAAACTGTGGATAGGATACGTTGAGACGACTTACTTATATGATTCTATTTCAAACTCAATTTTTATGAACTCTGAAATAGAATCATATAAATAAATCATAAATAAGTTAAAAATGGCCTTAATGACCTGAAACACCTGTCACAATAGTAAAAAACTTAAATACTTGCAGAACTTTGTAATAACATTATTAAAATTGATTTACCTTATTTTTTAGTTAAATGTAGATCTACGAATTAAAAACAGAATCAACTAATAGAGTTTATACTACAACGAGCCAATGGAACTATGTTATTCCGATTTCATGAATGTTATTAAACTGAAGGAATTAGGAAACGTTTAACTTGTAAGAGCTGCGAAGAATATTCAATAAATAGAAATAAATTTTTGGTAAGGCCAACGTGAAAACAATATCAAACTGGATAAAGTCATATTTTAATTTTTTGGACAAACCCAGTAGAAGTAATATCCAAAGGCAAAATAAATGTATAAGGTCGACACTGCAATTGCAGTGCTTCGTGACGTGAGTGGGTACAATTCTTCATCACTGCAATTGCAGTGCTTCGTGACGTGCGTGGGCACAATTCTTCAACACTACAATTGCAGAGCTCCGGCTCCGAAGGGTTAAGTAAGATTTAATGTTTTAATTATTAAGTATAACCAATCTGAAACAAGTCCAAGTTGTACAAAACGCAATTGTAAAATTACTAGTTGTCCCTAATATTTTTAAACAGAGACATAATACACCGCTGCTGTTTCAGAGTGCCAAAATTTTACCTGTTAAGGCTGTTCTATGGCAAAAAATCATAATTCAATATATATTTACCCCGCAGCATAAAGAAAAATTAGAACATAAATACAGTACTAGATTCACGCGCAATGACGGGTTAATAGTTCCGAAATTTAATAATAAATACGGACAGAGAACGTTTGAATACAACATACCGAAGATATTTAATTTATTACCTGACACTATAAAGCAATGTAAATCTATGAATAAGGTTAAATATATGGTGAAAAATTGGTTATCGGAAAAAAAATATTTACTTTGATATGTATGAAAATTTTTATGAAAAAATTGTTGATTCTGTAGATATAAGATGTAAATTTTTTTTTTTTTTTATATTTACTCCACACAGGAGGCCCTGAAGAAAAAAATTTCCCTCGGGGCCTATGTCATCTTTGGGGATGCTGTGTGGAGGGTCTTTTTTTGGAGAGGAAGGAGTGAACATGGGTCTTGAAGAGTCCCATGTTGTAGGAGGGAGGAAACACAGAGGCCGGCAGTTCGTTCCACAGCCGAGCTGTTGAACTTAAGAACGAATCGTAGAAGCGACCCGGTCTCATGTGACAAGTGTCAACTGTGTACAAATGTTGGGCGCGCGTTTGGCGTGTATCCCGACTACGCACCGGTGCCGAAGGGATCAATGACGCTAGTTCCTCAGAGCATCTTCCATTGTAATACCGATAGAACAAGGACAGCATACCTATTTGACGCCTGTGCTCTAAAGATTGCAGTCCGTTTGTTAAGATTGGGGAATCTATCAAACGGACCGCCCGTTTCTGCACAGAGTCAAGGGTTTTTTTCAGGTATTTTGGGGCTCCAGACCAGAGATGGCTGCCAAATTCGACAGTAGGGCGCACTTGCGATTTGTACAGGGTGAGCAGTTGTGTACTATTAAAGTATCTGCGGGCCCTGTACAGTACGCCCAGCTTCTGAGAGGCCAACTTTACTCTGGCTTCGATGGAGCCCCCGTACCTGAGCTGGTCACTTATAGTTACACCAAGCATATCAATGGAAGGCCTGTTCGGAAGATTGCTTCCGTTGAAGGAGACTAGATTATCATTTGGATCCCTTTTAGACGTAATCAGACAGGATTGGGTCTTTGAAACATTAAATTCGACGAGATTATTTTTACCCCAGGAGGAAATACTCTCGAGATAACCGTCCATTCTCTGCTTCAAAGCCCTCCGAGCCGTTGGAGTTTGTGTGCCCTTTGGGGGCTTGTCAAACAAAAAGCTATCATGAACTGTACTGTCATCCGCGTAACAATGAATCGGTGCACATGTCAAAAGGTCATTGATGTGCAACAAAAACAAAGTCGGAGACAGAACCGATCCCTGTGGGACGCCAGCATTTATGGAGTGCGAGGAAGAGGTGAAACCGTCAGCAACTGCCTGAATCGACCTATCCCTTAAAAAGTCAGCAATCCACGTACACAGGGATGCGGGAAGTCCGTAAGAATGCAATTTGTTGACAAGTCCTCGGTGTTAGACCCGGTCAAAGGCCTTGGATATGTCTAGTGCGACCGTTTGGGTCTCACCGTGACGTTCCAGGCACCGCCCCCAAACATGCGTCACATACGCGAGAAGATCACCGCACGAGCGGTTCCGCCGGAATCCGTATTGACGGTCGTTGATAATTTTGTTCTTCTCGAGGTATGTGAGCAGTTTGTCGTTGATCACACGTTCCATCACTTTGGACAGAACTGATGTGATCGCTATGGGGCGGTAGTTGGCCGGGTTGGAGCGGTCACCTTTCTTGGGAATAGGGTGAATGACCGCTTTTTTCCAACCAGAGGGCACAGTGCCACACTTCAGGGACATTTTGAAGAGCTTTGTCAAAACTGGAACTATTTCCGCAGCACACCTCTGCAATACCAGGGCAGGTATTCCATCAGGTCCACTAGCTTTGTTAACATCGAGCCCCCGTATGACGTGGAGTACATCCCGATGCCGGATCCTCAGCTTTTTCATATAGAAGCCGCAGTGAGGAACCGACGGCGGAACAGCACCCCCGTCGTCGAGGGTCGAGTTTTCCGCAAACATTTTCCCTAATAAGTTAGCCTTTTCGGTGGCGGTGTTTGCTAGTGAGCCGTCAGGTCTGGTAAGAGGTGGCAAACTGGGTTTGCAAAAATTTCGACCTATTGAGCCCGCAAGCGACCAGAATGCTCTGCTGCCATGCGGGCAGGCAGCCAGCTTTTTGCTGATCTGCAGGTCGTGTTCGAATTTCGACCTATTGATGATTCTCTTGCATTCCTTTGCCGATTTGTTGTATGCTGATCTGCTTTCGGGCGTTCGAGATGTGTTGTAGGCTCGGTAAGCCGCGTTTTTTCGTCGGACTGCTTCAGAGCATTGTCGACTGAACCACGGCTTTGAGCCCACACCAGTTTCTTTAGTAGTCGATTGTATGAAGCCATCCATCGCCGATTTGATGACTTCACCAATCTCCTGGGCACATCTTGAAGGGTCCGAAGTCCGAAAACAAACAGCTGACCACGGAAAAGCGTTGAAATGGGCCCGCATACCGAACCAATCTGCTGACCTATAGTGCCACACTTTTCTCCTCAGCCTCTCATTGGTTGGTCTGAGGCTGACGGGGATTGATGTCGTCACTAGGCAGTGGTCAGATGATCCCAGAGGCGCTGTGACGTCAATCTTATAACCGTGTGGCACAGTAGTTAAGAATAGGTCTAACAGATTGGAGCGGTGAGTCTGGACATCAGGAACCCTTCTAGGCTCCTGAACCAATTGCTCTAATCCGTAGCAAATGGCAAAGGATTCCGCCTGTCGGCCAGCCGAGTCCGTTGGGTTCAACTTCAACCATGGTTCGTTATGAACGTTGAAGTCCCCCAGAACAATAAACTCGGCCGAAGGGTAGCGGGGCAAGAGATCATCAATAGTATCGCTCAAATGTTTGAAGAGCTCGGAAGTGTCTGATTCGCTATGGTTCGGTGAGCGGTATAGACATGCGTAGAATCTTGCCGTACTGGCAAGATTGACGCGCACCCACATTACGTCGAATCTGGAGTTTTCCAGACTCAATAGTCGCACACAGTTAACGTCAACTCGACTATAGAGGCAGACTCCTCCTTTCAGTCGGAATTTGCTTGCGAGGGTAAAGCCCGGGCAGTCCATATAGGAGGAGTCTGGCGGCTCGGCTATCTGAGTTTCGGATAGGAAAAGAAGGTTGGGTCGTTGGGACAAAAGATGGTGATGGACGGAATTTAAATTTGTGTGCAGGCCGCGAATGTTGGCAAAATTTACCAACAGTTTTGGCCCGCACCGGGGTAGCCTGCTACTCGCCGCTGTAACGATGTTAAAATTGTTGTGTTGTAAGTTCATGAATTTTTTTTTTTTTTTTTTTATAAGGGTAGGAGGTGAAAGGAAAGGTCTGGAAAGGAAAGGTATGAGGGGTGGGTAGGAATCTGGGGTTCAGGCTGTCCAGGAGTGATGAGCGTTTGGTTCCAGCCCACCCACTGCGGTGCTAGGCGATAGGCTGGGAGAGTCCGGCTGGAGAGGGCATCCAATGCGCCCCAAACGCTGCTGCTGGGTCCCCTCCGGTCACGAACCGGCACAACAGCAGTGGCGGGGTTTTTTCACTCGCTGATGGGGCAGCCCACCCTTAGTCGTGAGCCTGAGGGTCGGGCCCCTGTACTATCGAGCGGCCCGGACAGCGGTAACCGGTTGTAAAGGGTCTCCCTCAACCAGCATCTCCCAACCGGCCCGCCACGCAGAAGGTGGGCCGACGCACCCGCCACCAAGACCCGGGCAAACCTTAACCCATGAACCCGGGCACCCCTGCTAAGTCACCAAACGTAGCGAACCACTTGGGGTGACCTGTGGCAGAGGTGTTGGTAATCCAATAAATGGTTCCCAGGGCGGCGGTACCCATTCCCGCCTACCAAATTGAAAATTATAACTTATAAAAATGTATATGAAACTAAACTTTAAGCACCTGTTGACAAGCCAATTCAATTGGCTTAGCAGGACTTGTTTGTTGATATGTATTAACTATTTATTCAATAAAATAAAAAAATAAAATAAAATTTTAAAAAAATATGACAAAAATATGTTCTCGATACATCTCCGAGTAAGGTGTTCACGAGACATGAATTCAAAAAAGCTGATCTCACACATTCACTATTATAATAAACATTATATACCACTTTAATCGAATATCATTTTCGATATTTAGTTACTATGAAATTCAATATAAAAATGCACAATAAAATTAATCATATCATGACATCAAATATTCACAAAGTACGTTTGTACCTACTTCTGTATATTTTATTGTGATATTCAAAATTCAGTCGAGAGTTTGGAGAATTTTCATGTTGAATGGCTATTTACAATTTATATTACAGTCATAGATTTCCAACGAGCTGGCTAGCTTTATTTTGGCTGTCACCCAAAAACTAAATTCCCTCTTCCACAAACAACGTTCTGCAAAGCGACAAGTCTGCATTTGTTTTACAGAAAATGCTGACTTGCTTATCATTTATCATATCGCTTGAAACGGGAAACCTTTTTCAGATCATAACGAAATCAAATCACTCGTCTTGCTATTTAAATTAATATGCGTAGCCGCTATTAAAAAATCATATTCTATCTCATTTGCTAGATTAGTTACCTATTCCATCAATTTCTGCCTATTTCTGGATCATTCTGATTTTCGTCAGCCAATTTGTAAATTCTGTTCAGCATTGGATTATGTTTTCTCCAGGATTAGTCGGATTGAGGCAATGAACTACATCGCATAGTATTTTTAATTGAGCCCGTATCAATAACAACCCTTACGTAGATGGCGATAAGGTTTAAATTCCCGCTTAACACCATCCGCCTGTTTTGATTTATGCAAGAAAAAAACATGGCCAAAAATTGCCTTTTATTTTATTTTGTGGATGTTCAGGCACAAATATTGGAATGTTTTTCGATCATTTTATAAACAACTTAATTTTCCACATTATACAATAAAATAATAACCGAAAATGGGTTCGTAAGTAGGAGATTTTGAACTTTAAAGCAGTTTTCATAGGCCTTGTACATTATTTTTTTCTGGGCTCATATAAAGACTTATGTAAAAATACTCGATAATTTCAAAGGCCAAGATGTATTATGAAACATTCTAGGCCACCAAATTTTCAAACCAAAAACACATGATTTTGCATTACTACGTATGGCATCGCCTTAAATGGTGATATTATATATCTTTCATATTGGTTTTCCTAACAGAAAATTAATATAATTGCAACATAATATAAACAATCTTATAAAATTACCTAAATTATTCAATGAACACTGAATGCATTACCGTGAAACGATTCACGAGGATAGTTTGGAAAGTAAAAGAAATTCTTAGATAATCCCCTGTTTCAACGAAGTTTAAAATCAAGTAAAGTAAACGATACTTTTAAAAAAGTCCAATCGTTGAATGGCACATTTTACAAATTTTTATGTAATGTTATCCCTTTTGTCTCGGTGTTTTCAATTTGCACGCAATTTCCCCCTTTGTATCAGTGTCGGGATCGAGGATAAAAGAATCAATTGTAGTAAGTAGTGTGTTGTGTCGGACTAAGTGTGAGATAAACGGGACTTAACCCCAGTTCAGGCCATTTCCACTTCTTGTCCCTTCCTCACCCCATAACGCACGCACTCACCCCATTTTGCTACCCTCGCTGAGCGCGCCAAAACAATTGTCAGGGTGTCCTAGAAATGCCTATTGATAAATAGGCAATATTAAGTACCGATTGTTTTGTTTTCCAAACAAATGATGTACCTATTTATTTATTATTGATCTTCCGAAGGTTTTATCTTTGTTATTTATCAGTTGAAAGATTTTTAGCTTTGTGTAAACACAGTTCTTTAAAATGCAGATTGATATGGACAGATGTGACAGGAATCTGAATATGTACGTGATTGTTTTTGCATCTGGGAAGTTGTCATTTTTTGTGTTTTTTTACTACAGTCGAAATGTTTGTCTGCAAGTGTTTTAGTTTTTTATAAATAGTATAGAAATAGAAATAGTATAAAAACGTCGTCTCAATGTGGACTAACCACAGTTTGAAAATGGCCTTGTAAGCCGAAACAGCTGTCACAATAATAAAAAACTAAAACACTTGCAGAACTTAATAATAATATTATCAAATTTAATCTAAATTAAATTTATAAAAAAATTAAATGGAGTTCTACGAATTAAACACAAAAACAATAAATAAAGAAATGTTTGTCGTTAATTATATATAATCAAATATTAATAATTGTTTACATATTTATTCAGGTCTGGTTCCAAAATCGGCGGGCGAAATGTCGGAAGCATGAGAGTCAAATGCACAAAGGTATGTCTACTCAATTTTGTACCTTTATTACAGTTTTCTTAACTTTGTTTGTAATGTTTTGAAAACTAGTTTTTCAATAATATTAAAAAAAAGAGTTTGTGTGAGCCTTTGCCAATACAAGAACGTTAAAGATCGCCTTTAGCGGTAATTCCCTCCATTTCTATTTGAGATTTTCTTTGCTTTTGAAATCAAACTACTTTTAGAAAATATGTTTTCTACTCTCTTACTTATTGACGGATACATTTTCCGACATGGTATGTATTGGTGCAAGCCCTGGAACTTTACACAAGAAGAAAACTGAGTTTTGCTAAAATATATTAAAATCCTCTTAAAATGTGATGGCATGCCATTTCCTAATAAAAAATTGGTACATTCAGAATATATCGGAACAAGTATTCATGCAGCTGCGCTTATCCTGGTAAATATAACGACGAATTGCTAAGATATTATAATTTTTTATGAATACGAATTCCGACATAATCATAACACATTTGTGTTTTACTTATGTTTTATTAGGAAATCCGTCAATTCTTTATTTAAAGGCCTGCAGTCTTGTTTTTAACAGAAATACAAACAATTTGACTAGATTTTTAATAAATTAGCAATATTTTATATCGGTAATATTTTTCCGTGCACTAATTAAATGGCTTTCGGTAAACCTTACCTACACCAAAGTAATAGTTTCTTGTGAGCATGATGGGGTTTTATAGCCTTCTTATCACTACAAGAACCATTATTTCTGATTTATAATCTGGTTATATCTCAATTTTAACCAATAATTGAACCATAAAAACAAACCCACCTTGACATCCATCGAATCACAATATAAATTTCAGGTAGCACTGTTCGAGTCAGAATAAAAAATACCAGTCATATCTCCGTGATGTATTGCCGTAATAAGATTTGGGTAGGCACCTAAAGAATCTCATTCTTCAGGCTGTGAGGAGGTGGGGGATGGTTGGTGGGTAGGGGAGGGTGGAGGGGGCTCCGGACAGGGGTAGCTCCGGATAACAGTTTTTTAATTCGGCCATAACTCACGGCGGTGAATAATTGATACACATCCCTGGTGCGCTAGGGCCGCCCACGCGTATACCTTGATTTTTTTATCAACAGATCACAGATTAACCTTTTTTTGGTATTGCCACTGAAAAATCTTTTTTTCATTCTAATCGTGACATAGTCCCAGGGCTCGGAGCTGGTGGGGCTACGACATCCTATATTTTAGGATATGTTTTGAGGCTAGGCATGGTGGTGGGAAAATTGGGAGTTGGGAGCTAGCTATTCAACAGAAGCGTTCAATTTATCGAGGCTGTATGACAGTTTTTGTAAAACAAAAAAAAAATTGACTGCGTCAAAATAGGATGTAATAAAACTGATTCAATTAACTTTTTGATTCTGAATGGTGATCTCTCGGTAGGGCGATATGCAGTACATCCAGGCATATCACAATTTAGCCTATTTATTTTTACAAGTAATATATGTTTACATGCATTTAATAATGACTTGGAAAAATCGTGGTGAAAAATCTTTATACTAGGATAGAGAAAATAAATAAATCCATTTTTATAGTTCGTAACGACACTACATAAAAAAGTCCGGTCTGTGATTTATTTGTACATATTTTTATGTATTATTTGACTCGCTACAACGAAAAATCTTTTTATTAATTAATAGCCGAAGTATTTTCCTATAATGAAAATAACTAAATAATTTTTTTTTCTCACCCATAAAAAATGATGTCCGGTCTTTCGGGTTTATAAAAAAATGCTCCATTTTTTGGGAATTAAATTTAAAGAAAATTGAATTGGTTTCAAAAATACGATTGAATAAAAGTGATACAGAATCTATTTTTTTGGCAAAACGATTCTTTTAATGTGATGCAGTTGGTCTATTAGTTTTAAAAAATATTTCCACATCGCAATTAGCCTATTATGTATTATAATCAAGTTTAAATGTAAAACGTATTACATAATATAAAGGTAACATTGCGTTCAAGTATAAAACACACAAGTACGTGTAAAAATCCCATTGTATCACTTTCTCTTGTTCCTTAAACCGTAACACTTTGCAGTGATTATGTTCTTCCACGGATGGGATAAAAACGCTCCCCCTCGCCGGGTCAGGGGGTGAGAGGGGGGGCGCAATCAAATCAAATAATTCCCCAAGGGGCCCATTCCGCCCCCCCCCCCCCAGATCTCTATGGGGCGGTACGGGGGGGGGGGGGGTGGCCCCTTGCCGATGTGTTGGGGTGGAGCAGGTTAACTGCTTGTACATTAGAGGATTTAATATTGGAGGTCAGGATAAGTGGGATTTAAAGAAAATAAGGACAAAAGGTTGTTCCAGAAAATAAAAGATTTTTAACAATTTTTATTTTGGCTGGTGACTAAGATAGACAAAAATGTTAATTTTTAAAGACTCTAAGAACATATTTATATTTTTAGATTATTTAGTTTTCTAAACATTACAATTGTGTCTCAAAAAATTCTCGAAAACTTCCGTAAAATGGGTTGTCTGTTTGAATATGAAATTTTTTGCCACCGAAATGTCGTTTTAGAATGTTGGTCTCTCTAGAACGATGCCGAATATCTTGAATATGAAATATTGAAAAATGAGTACGGACGATTTAACAAAAAGATTCCTAATAAAATATTAGACATTCAGAATATATATGAACAATAGGACAAAATGCGAAAACATTATAATTTTTAAGAACACCTGTTCCGACTTCCTCGTAACATATTCGTGCTTTACTGATAGTTTGTTATGAATTCATTCGTTAAAGACCTGCAGTTCCGTTTTTAACAAGAAAACGAATAATTTCAACAGATTTTTTTATATCAGTAAGTTTTTCCCGTGTACCTTATAGTAGTGTAAGTGTACTTACATACAATGTACCTACATAATTATATTTATTCACACAATACATACGTTTCAAACCCGCGACCTCTTAAGCTCAGCTTTCCACTCGGTCACCGAGGTCAGGTCATGTAATATATTTTCGAATAAAAAAATTTTAAACCATTATTTGCATAGTTGCAAGACACCTCTGTAATAGAAATCTTCCATTATTGGTAGGTACCTACTTAAATGTAATAAAAACTTTATTAAATAATTATATCTAATTATTTAATAAAGTAGGTATTTAGGTATTTAATAATTTCGGTAGGCACTTGCCTCATTTTTTTTACTAAAATGAGATAATTGATTTAACGGTACCTGTTGTGTGGAACTGCGGTGGGGGAGAGGGGGCGCAGCCCTTCAGAGCACGGAGTGTCCGAGACTAACCGAATAAACATAAATAAATGTAAAAAAATAATCATAAGGGGGACACGTAAAAAATGGCGAGGGGGCATTAAACAACCCGAGTTAATCAAATAAGTGACTGCGGAGCAGAGAGGGTGGTGCACATTGTGTAATCTAAACATAAAAAATATTTAATTCTTTCTCTCAAGTTCCAGTAGCGTACAAAACAGAATCCTCTTTTATAATTCGAATTTTAATTTTATTTCTCACATCCATACAGTAGCAAATAAAGGATTAACAATGCTTGGCTTCATGCTACGTAATGGTAGACTTTAAAACATTTCAACATAAATAACCTTATAGTTAGTTATATCGAAGTCAAGTCGAATATAATTCTTCTATCTGATCCCCATTTTCAAAACCGCTCAGATTCCATTGAAAAAAAAATCTAATATATATTAACTATACACTCGATCAACCGATAAAAAACAAGTAAAAACCACTTGAAAAAAGAATTAAATTATTAAATTCTACGATAGAAGTCTTGTTTCGGACTGGACTTTTATTTTTAAATTGTAAGTGGTCTAAGTGGTATTATAGACAACCCTAATTTACTCAGCCTAATTAAGTATTTTCTTCCGTGTACGTGTTCCGTGTAAAAATAATATCAGGAGTCAGTCATTTAGATATTCGCTTGTACCTAGATTGCACACAGTTGACAGTACTTTCAAAGAATTAGTAGATGTGTTCAACTGCACAGAATTTAGTTACAAGAAGGCTACAATGACGTTCCTCATAAGTAAATATTAATGTTAGCTCATTCTGTTTCTGCTTTTTTTACTTCCAACGCTCTAACTAAAACTACCGAATCCGACCTGCGCGTACTGCTTATCGCGTTCTAATAGTGGAACAAGTTTTGACTAGATATTATGTACGCGGTAGCGACCCTAATTGTAACTCTGTGTGTTAGCTTTCATTATTATTTTGCATTTGTTCTATTTTATAGTATCTTTAAAAAAATGTTGCTTCTTTAATAATGTTCCACTAAATTATTATGTATATCACATGTTTGTAAAAGCCCAGAGGGACGAATAATTCAAATATATATAAATACACATATTTTTAATTAGCAAATTAATTTTAGGTTTCTCTAATTGTAATTATAATTTAGGTTAGAGTCCCAAATGGTCGCTGAAAATGAATAATTCCTAGTACCATTTCAAGCCAAAAGTTTTCACTCTGTATTATCTGTATCTGTACATCATATAAATAGTATTACACCAGGTTCCAGAGTAACTATAACTAAATAAAATAACTAAATATAACTATAACTACTCTGGAACCTGGTGTAATACTATTTATACTTACTATTAGATACCTATTGAAAAAATGTGCACGCCGAGTTTGGAAACCGCGACTTTTGCAATCCGTATCAAATGTAAGTTATCAATTATTGCGTTTATTAAAAATACTAAATTCGGTTGTGACTGTCTGTAACTCCGGTTCAAAGAACTTCAAAATTGGATGTGTTTGCTTGGAGAGTTCAGACAAACGGGTGGGAATGTAATATTTTCAACAGAAAATTATTTTAATTGCCATTTCTAAATTGGAACTGATTTGTCGAGAGAGTCCATATTATATTTACATAAGACATGAATCAAATCAATTTTTTCAATTTTTTTACTTCAATTAGTTCAATTTTACCTCCAACGCTCTTAACTCAAACGCCGAACGACCGGAAACTACCGAAACCGGTCCCTGCTACGACCATTCCATGATTAATAAGGGTCTGCGTAAATACTAAAATACATTCAAATATGAAGGAATTACTGTATCTATCGGTACCTACCACAATTTCATGTTTTTGTTCATATAACCATATTCCAAAGAATAATTTCGTATGGTCGTTTTAATTTGACATGCCTTACAGATTGAAAGGCAAATAGGTAGGTACACTAAGAAATTATTTTTTCTCAATAAAATTGTAATGAACATCGAAATTTCGTTTATTTAATTCAATGGGAATCAGGTGGATATGTCACAGTCGGAGCCCATTACCCATCGGACTAAAACACAACAACCGGCCATTTAGTATCGATGGTGTCCGACCCCCACCCGGTTAGCGCCCCACTACCCATCTCTCCCCGTTCCTCCCGCACTAAACAGATTATCGCCGCCCGACAAGACAAATCATGCCCCTGCTACCCCCACGCTACCCCAACACAGTGATTTCTAGTGATTGCACAAAAAAATGTTGTACAAACTAGAAACGTATAATAGGAGATTGAAAAAATAACACAAAGCTTTGCGAAAATGGTTCAATTGACTGTTATGTAGTTTGAGTACCTACCCAATACACATCGCTAAAGACACACTGATGAGTGGCCTATTTGCATATATTCTTGTCGGAGCTTATTCATCATCAACGCTACATCCCACGGAGAATCCAAGCCGCCTTACGCTACACGCCTGCACTTCTCTGTAATCTCCGGATGTTTCCACCCAGTTGCTCATTCCTGAAGATGCGTCGTTCTTCCTGCACAGTTCAGTCATCTACGTTTAGGCATCCAAAAACTCCTTCCTGCAGACCTATTGTAGAGAAGTCTCTTTGGTGGTCGACTGACTTCTTTCTTCATCACCACCATCATCCCTGGTCTTCTCCGCAAATGCTTCCAACGGGGTAGCAATCCCAAGTCATTTCTTTATCTCTGATCTTCGAGCCTTACTAATAATATTTGGATGATTTATATAGCGCCGTTTTTGTGCAAAATCACCTCAAGGGCGCTTGGAGGATTATGATTATCGCCAATTTAAATGGATGGTTGGCCGGATGGTTCTGTGGTTCTCCAACCCACAGAACCCAAGGTTGCGTGATTACTCTCGGTGTGTAAAATCAGAATTCGAATATTTTAACAAACTCACGTTACAATAATTTTATGAACAAAACATATCGCGTTAGTTAGATGGGATTTAGGGCTAAACCGGCGGCTAAGACCACTGGAGAGAGAATGAAATGATTTCCGCGTGAAGCATCTCGCGCGAGGTTGTAATGTTACCAGTCGCACGTGAATGTGGGGGAACTGTAAATATTATTGTTATTTTAGGGAGATGTGAACTCCCTGTAAGTTACCCTACAGGCGTATAATTCTTAATATCCTGCTCAAATATTGTTCCCGCAGTCAGTTTACCTCTTCCTCGTTCTGCTTCCGAATCACTTCCACTTTGGCACCCAATTGGTCATCATTTACCGGCTTTCTTTCATCCCATCTTACCTTCCGTGTCAACAGAATCGTACGATTGTTTCACGCTAAATGGAATACTCGAGTTTACGGTTCTTCGCTAAAGATGTGTCTGCCTTGACGCTGTAATCGTGCTTATCAATAAATGCTTCACAAACATTTTTGTTCTCTGGAAGCTGCGCGGAGAGAAATGAGTATTGCTGATTTATTTAAATCTTTAGTACATTCCTAATATATCGGAACATGTGTTCACGCAACTGCGTCTGCCTTAATAATATACAATGACGAAACGCTGAAATATTCGAATTTTAAAGAACACTTTTTTAACATTAGCTCTCCCCACAGGAGGCCCTGAGGAAAATAATTCCTCCCAGGGCCTTTGTCACATTTGGGGATGCTGTGTGGATGATCTTTTTAGGAAAGGAAGGACGGGAAGTTCTGGGAAGCAAGAAGGTACTAGGGGTGGGTAGTAATCTGTTAATCTATGAGTGACGTACGTAAGAATCCATCCCTCCCACTGCGGTGCAAGGCGATGTTCCGAGAGAGTCCTGTTGGAGAGGTCAAGAGGTCTCCGTCAACCAGTATCACCCGATCCGGCCAGCTATGCAGTTGATGGACAGCAAACAAACTTCACCCCACGAACCCGGGCACCCCTGCTAAGTAACCAAACGTAGATAACCGCTTGGGGTGACCTATGGTAGAGGTGTTGGTTATCCAATAAATGTTTCCCGGGGTAGCGGTATCTATACCCGCCTCCCAAAATAACGTGTTCCGACATCGTGATAAAACATTTTTATCTTACCAAAGGTTAATTAGAAAATCTATCAATTTTTCGTTATGGACCTGCAGTCCCCCTTTTAAACGAATTACGAATAATTTGAAGAGATTCTTAATAAATTAACAATATTTCATATGAGTTAATGGCGACACTTTAATTTCCAAATATAAAACTGGTGTATAAAATGCTTCATCACAAGTCCAAAAAGTTCAAGAAGAGACTATTCATTGAAAATGATATTGAAATCTTTCCATTTTAATCAAAAGCTACCCTTTATTCAAAATCAATCCGTGAAAATGTGGCAACATCTGTTATATAGGGTGGCCATCAAAGGGTGGTTTTAACGATTTAACTTTTTATTGAACCACGGAAAACTATCCCCTCTCAAATAACGACTGGAATTTGGCGAATTGTTATTTGGGGTTGAACAAATATTACGTATATTTTGAATCAATTGCTATGAAATTGCATTTTAAGTTTTCAACGCTTGTCAAAATAGGATCTGATGCACATCTCGAGAATTTTATTGATTTTCATGTTTGTTTTTTTTTTGTACAAATTATTGTTCGTCTTTTACCCTATTGGCTCTAACGTGAAATTATTAGCTGTTTAATTAATTACTAGCCCTACATGTGAAATGTCACCGTAAAATATTCTGATTGCGTTAAACCTTTTCCAAGTTTCTCTGGTAGATGGTTCACATTAACTTCGTTAAAATGATAGTGAAATGATGCCAAAAAGGGTTTTATAATATTGAAATGATAACAGTTTGGCCGGAAAAAAAGGTCATTAAATATAAAATCATCCAGTTTCGCGTTTTTTAACACTCGAGAAAAAACAATCTATAATTTATATTAACGCCCCTAAGGATTTTTACAACATGTGACATACACAATAATTTAGAGGAATTTTGTCAAAGAAATTATAAAATAAAACATATTTAAAAGAATAATAAGATTTGTTTATGAGTTACGTTATTATAACCTTCTTGTAACTAAATTCTGTGCAGTTGAAAATATCTACTATTTCTGTAAATGTTTTGCCAACTGCTTGCAATCTAGGTACAAGCGAGTATCTGAATGACTCAGTCCTGATATTGCTGGAGAAATTAATAATAATTTTTGATCGAGTTGTTCTAGTTGGTGTGCGGAAGATAATTAGGCTAAGTAAATCGGGGCTGTCTATATAAACATTAAAAATTTAAAAAATCATAGTCAAACAAACAAGTATTCTATCTGAGAGTCAAGGAAAGAGTGAAGTCAAGGAAAGAGTATTCTATCTGAGATTTTTAATCCTTGTAAATAATAAATTGAAGTGATTGTTCTGAAGTACCTAAGAACGTCTGAAAATATTACCGAAACTAACTCTTCTAAGCTAAGAATCCAATATTATTAATATGTTTGGAATGGTATATTTTTGCTTTATCAGTACTCGAATCCAAACGCTGCTTCGGTTTGTGATTTCAGTTAGCTGAAAAATTGTTCTATAACTGAAAAAGTGACAATTCGAGCTCTGTTATATTTCTATTTTTTCCACATTTTTTTCTTTTTCATGTGTCGATTGAATTTATTTTGACTGTACGTTTTTCACCTACGTAGGTAAAACCGATTGCACTGGGATTATCACATTCGGAAGTAGGTGTACCACATTATATTATTCATACATTTATTAATAGGAAAATTAGCATGATAGGTAGAACGCTGAGAGTTTTGTTATAACCTCTCCATTTTTCTCATAAACGACGCTTGTGACAGATAAAGAGATCACAAAGGAGCTCTCATCGGCATGCGGCAGGACCATATCTATCTAATCCCGATGGGTTTTTTAAAAATAAAAATCACACCATCCTTAAAGGAATTATTGATTTGATGGGAACAGCGTGACGTCATGTTGATACCATAGAATACCCATAATAGGGCATGTAGGCTGTTTTTAGGTGTGTAAATATAACAAACAAACCACATACCTACTTTAAGCAAAACCTCCTTAACTGAGGCCAGGACACTGAATCATATTAGCCTGTTATTTATTTAAGATCCTTCGAATATATTTCAAAATATTTCAATGAAGTGCTTATATAAGTTAGAATGGCTTATAACATAGTTAAATAGAGGGAACCTATATATATATATATATCAGGCCAACTTGATTTAGTGTCTTGTCTTGGATTGAGGTGGTTTTAGCGGTAGAAAGCATTCAATTTTCCCGACGTCCAAAATATACCTTGAACTCTTTACTAAAACAAATCTTTTTCCAGGACTAGTGCTGTCGGGCCCCCCGGGCGGCACGCCCCTGGAGCCGTGCAGGGCGGCGCCCTACGTGAGCGTGCCAGCGCTGAGGCTGCGGCCCGCGCCCCCGCCTTACACCAGCCCGCCCGCCGGGCACCCCGCCCATCCGGGGCACCCCGGACACCCGGGGCACGCGACCCACCAGCCCCTGCAGCCCCCGCAGGCCGCCTTTTCGCCCTTTGATCCGGCGGTGCTGTCGGCTGCGGCCCAACAGGTAAACTAACCCTGCAAAATCAGATAATAACAAACTTACCATCAGTCTGCTTTCCCGAAAGGATAGGCAGAAAAGATAGACCGCCACACAATTCAAATTTGATACGTAATCCTTGTTTCATTCATATTCATATAATCTTTTGTTATTCCGTCTCTTGACGTGACCTTTCACCAGGGCCATTTCCGTCTTTACGTCAAATTTTCCTTAGGGCCCCAATCTCGGAAGGGGGTCCCGAGTAGGTGCTAAAATGATACACATTGAGGCCACAGGAAATAAGCGTAAAATGTTGTTTGTGCAATGATGGAGGACTTAGCTAGCTACGAATTTAACCAATAGGCTACATACTAGCCGGTTAAGCTGGTATTTTTAAAGGTTTCCGTTTTAAACAATATAAAAAGATTTCTTTTTAAGTAAAGGATCTCCATTTGAATATTGTTGGGATGCTGAAGTTCCGAAAAATAATAAAATCATAGAAACATTATTTTGTAGTTTGTTGTTTTCCTGTAGGTTTATGGCTTTCAAAGGGGGTCCCCAAATAATATCTTCCAATCACCCAATAAATTATGTTTCTTACTAAATACCGTAATAATGATTGTGTCGTCCACAGTACGCAGCAGCAGCCGGCCTGTTCGGTTCCCCACTTGGTTTGGCCTCCCTTGCGCGCTGCAAATCCTCCTCCATAGCAGACCTCCGGCTCAAGGCGCGTCGCCACGCCGCAGCCCTAGCGCTCCTGGCCCGCTCCCCGGAGCGCCCGCAGCCCCCGGGGTAAACCACAACCACACTCCACTGGTTGATATTATACGGGTAGAATAACCATTTGATTGCGATGTTTTTCAAATATATATTATTATAATAATCTGAGGTGGGAGGTACCGAACTCCCCAAATTATGAATCAAAAGCCATTGATTGATACAAGGAACGATTTAGGGACCTGTTTTATTCAAATATTTGTTTTGCATTTAAAATTAAAAAAAACAAAACTAACTAAGAAATGGCGTATAATATAACGAGGGCTTAAAGTCAAACAATCTTATTTACAAAAAAACATACAAATAATTCAAGATCTTAAAGTCAAATAACCATAATACCTATATGAAAAATATACCAACAATTTGAGGGCTTAAAGTCAACCAACGTTATTCACAAAAATACACACCATAACTATTATTGTATACACTTACTCTTCCCATAAACACGAGCTCCTGGAGCCCACCTTATGGAGTAGTAGAATAATTAGGAAAAAGATATTTATTTTCATACTGTTATGAGTTTTCCAATAAGATGTGTTATTTTGATATTCAATCGTAAAAGATCAATGGTTTCGTTGCTTGTGTGGCACGTAGCGCCGTCTTTTTGAAAGTAAACGTTGTCCAGATCAATACCATCCAATTCCGGCCATAAAAAATCATTAATCATCTCTCGATAGCGCAATCCAATCACCGTAACTGTTGCTCCAGCCTCATTTTCGAAAAAGTAAGGTCCAATGACTCCGCCGGACCATAAACCGCACCAAACAGTCACACGTTGAGGATAGAGAGGCTTTTCAACAATAACTCTTGGGTTTTCCGAGCCCCAGATGCGACAATTTTGCTTGTTGACGAAGCCAGCGAGGTGGAAATGGGCCTCATCACTCAAGATGATTTGCATTTGATTTACTCAAGTGAATTTTAATAATTTCGTTCCATTTTTATTAATGGCGTAGTTTTTACTTGTCAAATGTCAAAAAATGACAGCTTCAAAAGTAACATCTACCGAAATAGCGGGATATTCAAAATAACACCTCTTATTGGAAAACCCGTACTTTAAAATCTTGTATATTATTTTGTAATAAATAAATTGCCAAGGCACTGATAATACCTAACACCTAACAAACCGACACATCGCCCTTGAGATTATTTTTCATAAAAACAAATCATTCTAAAAATATTGATTATAGTGATCACCTGCCAAGGCGTCTACTGGTTTCCACAAGGGGCGCCAAAATTTTACTCGCGCCAGGCGCCGTTTGGCTCAGGGCCGACCCTGATTGAGATCTCTTTTTATAGACAACATCGCCTAACTTAAATTCAAACCAAATTATTTGTATGTTTTTTTTTGTTGTTTATCTACAAGCCCTCGATAATATCTAATGCGGTGGAGAGGTTTTTCTTGGTTATTAATTTCTGATTACACAATAGAGAAAGGCCACAACAAAGTTTTCATTTTACAAGGCAAATTTGGCAGGGAGTTGTGACCAAATGGCGAAACTATTCTACTGTTAAAATTAGAATGGATTTTCCAACAAAGCGCATTTTAAATTTTTTTACTCTACCATATTCCCATAGTAGCTGAACCCAATTTTTTTTTCATAAATTTAAATCATAAAAAATCGCACTCTTTTCTCTTTTTCGCCTACTTATTTTTTACAAGTAAACATCCAAATACCCTCTCCAGTGCGGTTAGGTAGGTACTAGATATAAAATACTATAAATATGATTTATTATCTTCGTTCAGTTAATTACATATAGCCTTCAATTCTAAATAAAATGTTCTGTAAAACAGGCCCTCGCGTTCGTTTTAATACGGGTCGGAAAACCATTTGAATGTGGTTAAATCTAATGGCGTGTTAATAATCCTGATTACATAACAGTATGCATAATATGTCCTTCTTAAATAAATAGTTTTCTTAACGTGTATACGATGAAATATTTATGCATTTTTTTCTTTCAGTGACAGACTTTCTACAGAAATTGGTGCCATTAATTTTCCTACCAATGAGTTTCCAACGAAACATTATTTCAATAATAATTCTTCGATTTTAATTGTATCCAACATCAAACAACTTTATTTGTCAGGTTTGCGGAATTTTGTGTGGGTATCAAACAGTTTCCAAAAACCCACTTGGTGAAAGCACTAACTACAGACAGTTTCGGTACAGATGTTCTGAGTTATCGTCACCTTTAAAATATCTATTTCATTGCGTATAACCTTCCGTCGACAGATGATTATGACGAAGTTGATGTTTAATCATTTTCAGATTCTTTCAGAACACATTCAGTCAACTTGGCAAAATGGCGAATAGATTTTTTGGTGAATTCCGTAATAAGTAATATTCAAAGTAACAAGAATTTCTTTAAATAATAATTTTACATGCATTCGATAAAAGATATCGGTTCTAGTGAAATTGCAAACAAGATTTGAAATATTTGCATGGCTTGTAAATAAAATTAAGTTTGGTGTTTTTTATTCAGAAATTATTGTATTTTGTGAAGAAAAATCTCTCAAACATATTGTATTTCGTTATATTAAAAAAATGAGCACAATATTATTATTTAATGTAAAAATGTTATCTATTTTAGCTGTAAATGTACATACACATACCTAGGTATAAGTTAAATCATTAAATTAATGTTTCTATAAAAAAATGTTACTGTTTTTTTTACAGTAGGTAACTACCCAGCTTTCTTTTTCATTCTAGGTTACTCTTCGGATACAATATTTATTTCAGAAAACTTCCTCACATCCTTTACGAACAGTATATGGAACAAACAATTAGAATGGCGTCCAGTCAAAGTTTTTTACAAATGAAAATGATATTGGGAGCTGGAAATAGTTACGTTAACCAAGAAATTTCCGTTCCGTACACCGTTCGAGAGTTTTCAGTGGGTACAAATATATTTCTTGCCTACTTGTTAAATTCTAGAATTGAATAAGTAGGTACCTACGCAAAAACTTTTGTAAGTTTAGTTCTTACTTCCAAAAAAATGACATGGAAAAATCTGTTTTATTCGCGTTCCAAATTCAAACGCTGCGGACCCGGAAAAGCGCCGTATTCAGATGGTTCGACTGTCTACTATGCAGCTGGGGGTAGGTGCTGATCCAATTCTCAGAGGCAGGGGGTGCAGGGGGTGCCGAGTGCAAGGGGGGAGGGGAGGGGTGTACAGTGTACAGGCCGCAGCAATCAGACAAAACAACCGATGCTAATCTTGTTAGGGCCAATCAGCGCACAGCGGCAGGAGATACGTCAGAGGGGATACGGGAAGCCCCTGCTGGTTGTTTTTTTAGATTGTTTTGCGCTAAAGCAATACTGCAATTATGTGCTTTTCGTGTTGTTTTTGTTGCATGCATGTGCCTATTTCGGATTAAAAATTAATAGAATATGGCAGAAATGTTTTTTTAAGAGATAGGTACCTACCTACCTATCACCGGTACACTGCTCTATGCCCAAACGTAGATTGTGTAGTTTTTTTAAGATCGGGTACGAATAATTGAATATTGGAAAAATTATTATCGTCTCCCGCTGATTGTTGTGGCCAACTGAATAAATGTGCTCACAATTTTTTTTTTCCAAATTCACGAAAAAAATACATTTTTTTAATATGCGAGTATGTATATTATTTTGATGGTTTATTTTTTTCGGTAGGTCAAAGCTGGTTGCCACTCGCTAACTCTTTTCTCAGTGGGTTGCACTGAACTATGACCTAAGGTAGACTGTGTACTTTATAAATAATAATTCATTGCGCCTTGACTATTTGAAAATGGCGATTTTATCGTATAACTGAAAAGTCTAATTTTGTCAGATAGAAACATTCATTTGTCAAAGTAGAACGATTGTGATATAAAAATATTCACAAATTTATGGAAAAAATACATTTTCATTTGTTTTTCTTAGGGTATGCATAGTTTTTCAGCCATTTTTTGAACACCACTGCTACCTACCATTTAAAATGTGAATAAATAGGTACCTATATGCGCATTCTCAAAATACTCTTGACAGGTTGGGTAATCTTAAGTTCTTCATCGAATGATTAAAACTTGTATAACATAAGAAAAATAAGAAAATTCACATATTATAAGGAAGCTAAATTAATGCAAGATTACCCATTTCATAATCCAGCTGAAAACTTAACAAATTAAGAGGCCATACTTCATCGCGTCGAAATATACAGTTACACGACGAAATTACCTACTTCCTTTTTTAATGTAAATACCGCACAAAAGTCCCGATTGCTCTCAACCGCCTGGAGCCAGTGAGACTATGTAATCCCTAATTGGAGTATGTTGTGAGGCTGAAGGTAGTGGGAAGGGGATGGGGAAGAGGAAGGTAAGGAAGTACCCCGCTCTTCAGATCTGGTCACCAAAAATGGCTATTTATAGACATTTCAAGCAACGTTTAATTTCTGAATGGTGCTCTTGTACCAGGGAAATACTGAGAGTATCTTCTGGACGTGCTGCAAATACACCTTAAATTATTTTAAATGATTTAATAACACAAATGAATCAAATAAAATTTAATTATTATTTTTTTGGTAAACTAATGTTTAAGACAAGATTTTTTATGCATAGCACAATGGGTAACAATTATTTTATAAGCAATAATTATTAGCCTGAAACACTCATCCACATTGAAAAATCTCCTGATAAAAGATACCCGTTGGCGTCAACAACTAGCGTATGAAACACTAGTATATATTGAATTATTTCGCGGATAAGAGATAAGCCGCCATAGCTCAGTGGTCAGAGCTGTCGACCGGAAATCGAAAGGACACGGGTTCATGTCCCGTTGGCGTCATGTATCTTTTATCAGGAGATTTTTCAATGTGGATGAGTGTTTCAGGCTAATAATTATTGCTTATAAAATAAATAAAATTTACTTGCGCACGCTGGGATTTGAATCCGTGACTTCCAGATTGCTAGTGAGCAGTGGCGCGATATAGTGTTAAGTTTTAAAAATTCTACTTTATTAGTGTTCTTTAATCCAAAACGATTTTTTTTTAAATTTGATTTTTGTATGAAGATTTTCAGGAAATTTTACTTTGGCCGTGCGTCGCATGGATATCCTGAAAATATTCATAAAAAATGAATTTTCGAAAAAAAAGAAAGATGACATTATGAGCTACAACATCAATAATGCCACTTTTTGTAATATTAGCACTCTGGTACACCCAAAAGTCACGAGCCGCCACTGCTAGTGAGTGCCTTACTCCTCGACCACGGAGACCGTTACTTACTTAAATTACACCTCCTGGGAATAAATACGTAAAATCAAAAACTCACCTAACCTAATTTTAGTTTTTTTTTTTGACGTGTGAAATTCCAGTAAAAATGTGTAATTTAAAGAGGTGTAATTCTCTTCAAGTGTAATTTCGTCAATTCTGGCAGTGTAATAAAGTTGGTAAGTGAAATTCAACCCTGTGTAACTTCATCCGGACAGCGAAATTTACATGATGAGGATAAATGCGGTTCCACAGAGTTGTTCTGCAGCCTGCAGGGGGAATTGCCCTGATGAAACCACAAACCTCCAATAGACGGCACCAGAATAAGTATATACCTTTTTTAATGGCAATCATGCTTCAATTTGAGCCGGTAGGTATAGGCTATCTAGTTTACGCATTATGAAGATAAGTTATGTCTCTAAATATATTTTTCTCGGACACGTGATGTGCAGAAAAAACTACTTTATACATATAAATATACACAGTATCCGAAAACTTGTAGTACAAGCGGGAAACTAGAACATACATCTTCAAACATTTGGTGTTCATTTTTGGTATAACTTTTTTATATTTGAGCTTTCGTTTTCTAGTAAAGCCACCGAGTATTGGTAAGCAATTGACATAAACTAAACACCCTGCGCATAAAATTCCCTCAAGGGCTGCGCTGCAAACCGTACCGAACTTTACTTTTCTGCGCAGTGTCTTAGATTTATGTCCGATATTGCTTACAGATACCTACCGATAAAGTTGGAATTTAGTAGGAAAAATTTGAAAAAAATCAGTCGCTATTAATATCAGCTGTTTAATGGCGTCGAAGTGTAGACCCGGCTCCAAGAGTTTTTATTTCCTTTGGTTGCTGAAAAAAAAATCGGAATGCTTGGATCGAAAAAAACGTATTTTGAGTTCTCTGTATGATGTTGATTCGCCGGTTTCCCATAGACATGAGAAAATTTCCCGATTGTAGGTACTACAAGTGTCCAGTATGAGTATAGATATATACGAGAATATTTTTGTTGTTTGTTTTTAGGGTGTTGTAAAAACTTACATATACGAGAATAATTTATTTCGATAAACAAAAATTTTAAAGAATACCTCGCTACTGATCTGAAAGAAAACCAATGTTGCCAATTTAAATAAGGCCTCCTGACTCTGTGAGATAGGATATTACAAGCCAATGAAATTGCTTGTCTGTAAAAGAATTGAATCCTAAAGTTAAATCGACTTGAACTTTCGTTCCATAAATTGACTTTCGTAGACTCATAGATCAGGTGTAAACGCAGCATAAGAAAGATTTTCGATAATTGAAAATAAATAATTCTTTTGTGTGTTGGCAGTGTGAAATGCACGATTATAAGATCCTCGGGTATAGGATGGTTCATAGTAACCTCGCACAAAATTATATTTTTACGATTAATATTTTTGTCCGAAACCAGAACCCTGCAAGAACTGACTATGAAGGTATTTCTTTTGGACTCTGCTGCCTTGAATTCATTATTAGTAACATCTGATTTCAATCTAGTGTACGAGGAATTACTTATATTTTATGTGAATTTCTTGTCGAATTCATCAATATGTTCTTGAACATTTCCACTTTTTTTGAGAGAATTTGTCGTTTCGCATCACTTTTTTAATGATACGCAGATATGCTGGTCACTTCTCAGGTACAAGTTTTTGAAGTGTTCCATCAGTTAGTATTACATTGTCGGTTTATCATTGCAAAGGATTACCATGCAAGTTTTATCACGACATTTATGGAAAAAAAATACTTCACAAACTCCTTACTCCCTAGAAGTTTGAGAGATGTAGAGTAGGATAGGAAAGTTTTATTCTATGGTAGGAAAGTACTTCTGGTCACTAAACACAGTCAAATTTATTTCAAGCCACCTTTCTATTCTCAATTCTGGAAAAGAATCTTTCACTCTGAAACAAGGCAAAAATAAACAGTACCTACTTTAAACATCATATTTTTGTGAAATTACTAAAATGGTTTGTTGGAAGCCAATTGATACAATGCAGCAGGTTCTCACCCAGACGTCACAGGTTCAATCTTCTTTTAGCCAAGTCCTCCCATCATTGCATTAGGCAACATTTTCCACTTCAAAAATTGGAAGTAGGAAGAATTAAAATAATGTTACGTAGTAAATGGCTTTCTTTAAAAATAAAATATTTGCGAATGATGGTATTTAAGCCCATAACTTTTGGGAAAGGAGTCTGGGGAGCTTACCACTCTGCAAAGAAGTCAACCGGTATTACAGTACCCTCTCACTAATCCTCCACGCCAAAAACCGGGCACATGTCCAAAGAACATTACTCAAAAAAATATTAAAAATTAAAACAGGTATTTCGTAAAAACAAACACCGCTATCGATCTTTAATAAATTTTCCATATTTTATAATAACAAAATGAATGCGGAATGCAACAAAATGCAATACTGAATTTGACATACGAATTATAGAGCTTGATTTTGTCCTTTTAACTATTAAAAATAATAGTAGTTATCGGATAAATCTAGCAGCGGATTACTGAGAGAGTACTGTACTCACTTCTGAATGTGTATATTCTAGAAGTACGGGGAATTTCATCGGTTCCAGTGAAAGATAATTAAAAAAATTGTTAAAGCAGGTTCAGAAGAAGAGAGATAATGGAAATAAAATACAAAATTAAGAACAGAGTGAATTTATTTTCTTGTAATGCTATATGATTTGTTAAAAAAAATACAGTAACAACAATCAATTTTTCAGGTATTACATTGTATTAGCCGGTAGTGTGATACTAACTGTTAAAATATATGCACCGCCCCCCAAACTCCACAGAGCAGGGGCGGGGTCAGGAACTTTAAAACAAACTAAGTCAGTGTCAACTTTAGAAGAGTGTCTCAGCTGCTGCTGCAAAGGTGTACTTACTATTTCAATGCATACATTGTGCCGTATTATTGTTATTCAAAACAATGCATTACACGTCAACATCGTGACAGTGTCGAATCATACAATCAAATATGGGAAGGATTTGATTAAATAATTTCCAAAATGTTTCAATGTTTTGTTAAACCTTTGGCCTATCAATTACATAATTAGTTCCCAAAAATATTAGTTAAATTCGCAAATCTCTCCATCATTTGACACACATTACCATGACCAAAAGCCCCACATAGGACAACCAATGTTTGTGGGAAAGAGAGTAAAATGATAAAGACTTTACGGCAGTGGCATGCTGTTTTCAAACGCAAAATATCAACAGCCGACCGAATGTGTTAAGCAGATATGCCAAAGGTTGAATTAAAACACTGACACAAGACGCATAATCCATGGAGTTAAAACCATTATCCCCCGAAAGTCTTCGGGTAAAATCTAAACCTACGTAGTTTAATCGAGTCTACCATAAACTCAAGGCAAAAAATCAGCAAGGCAAAGTGTCTTTTATTAATTCAGTCAAAAATATCTTATCCATTACACCCCTAAAACACAAAGCAACTAATCTTTGGAAATTGGTAAATCTTTTAAATCCCAAAGAAAACTAAAATGCTTTCTAGAAAATCGGCCTCCTATTAATTGAAGGACCGACCTTCCCATATGATCGCCAAAAGAATCAGCAGTTTTAATACTGCATTTAGTAACTGTTTGCTTTAAACACCTAGGAAGCCATGTAAATTGAAATAGCAAGATGGTTGCATATGACGAAGACACCGGACACAGGACACACAACACGGTGCTGATATTCCGACAGGCATTGAGAAATCTCAAACTGTCAAAAGCGTACATACAATGTATCATAATCACACAAGCTAACTTTTATCCCATAAATACTTTAGGTTATACATTTCTTTAACAAAAAAAGTAACGAGACGGTTGTTTCCCTTTTGCAACATAGGTTCAAAATGCACAACACATAATTTCAAGAGCATAATAACATATTCTAGATACTAAGTAATTGAGAGAGGAATATGGCCACAAGCAGACAACAGACAGCAGACAGTGCCTGCCGTGGACCACAGGAATGGTTGGAACGGTTGGTTGGTTTCTTTGTTGGGGGGAACGAGACTTCTGCAAGGGCACTGCTTACAGCGAAACACTCTGACACACGCGCACACGCACATCCACACACGACCCTATAACTAAATAAATAACATATACATACACGTATATCAATTAATATGCAATACATACATATGTATAGCACACATGTTGACGTACAATTACCGGTCATGTACGCCCACAGGTACAAATACATAAACAATAGAATAGATATAATATTTCAGACTTGACTCTATTGAATTTTTACCGCGACGATCTATTATATTACGATTACAATATTTGAATAATTAAAATCTATTATCACGATTGTATCCTTTTTAGAAAAATTACTATTAAAAGTATCTTAGAAAATCGATTCAATAAAATCTATCAACACTTAACATAAATAATAAAAGACTACAACTCGATTAAGTAAAGGTTTCCACTTAAAAAAATATACATTTCATTTTCAAAGGGGCGATATTCATAAAAAACGAGGGGTTTAATTTACCGTATAAATAAAGATTTACATAAACAAGACTACTTAGTTTTTAGCGAGGATTGTACTGAGAAGTCCCGAGGAAGACGGGAGCCGCGGGGCTCACGACCGTCCGCGACGCAAAATGCACCGTCCGCTGCTCGGGCTGCGACGACACTCGGCGGGACTATTATATACTCTGTCCGGGAGACGGGAGCCGCGGGGCTCTCGGCCGTCCGCGACCACTCTCTCACACTCTCGCACTCGGTGCTCAGCTGCGGCACACCGGCTCTCTCGGAGGTTGGCACTGCTCCGCACCACCACACCACACACCAGGGGGCCAGAAGTCTCTGCCAGGCAGGACAGGGGGGGGAGGCTTACACTAACACACACATGCACACACTCACTTCTCCAAAGCACTTTTTTATGCAACACACACATACACTACTTCATTATCACACCTTACATACTAATGATCGTCAGAAATATGCAACTATTGTGTAGTACATTGTTGATCTGACCTTACAAATACAATATGTGGGTGAATTTATTCATGTACGATTTCGTTACAATGCAACAAATAACAAATGCCTACCTTAAACACCCCGAGACAATCAATATCAATTGTCAATCGTTAGGACAATTTATGTCATAGATTCGATTGACAATTATTAATTAATCATTTACAGAGGGATTTGAAGCGATTGACAATAGGAACTTCCTACTGACAGGTATTTTGATAGCGTAGTTTACGCAGCAGTTTGATCATTTTGCTATGCGATTGACAATCGTCGAACACTTCGGAACTCAGTTTTATCGCAGAATGATATTTTGTTGTACTTTTATACATTATATCGCGATTGTTCAGCATTATGGAAAGTAAAATCAAAAGATTGTCACTATATTGGCACACCGTAGGTACTCTTTCTGCAGACATCTACAAAATATCTGATATGAAAATATTGACATGATGATTGAAGTTCCATCGCATTGTCGATTACGTGAGTACGTTGATCATCTCGGGGGTGCTTTACTTACAACAACACTATTGATCACTGAACGGAGCAGTGGACATGATTTGGGAGACAATATACTTATCCAGGCTTGACGGTGAGAAGCTCAGGAAAGAACCGTGATATGAACATTACAACTGGGGGAGAAAATCTATGACAAAATAATTGAAAATGCCAAGCACTATAATATGACTAGAATAAACATTAAGAGTATTGGCTAAGCGAAACACAAAATTAAAAAAATGAGACAATAATATTATGATAATGATGCATATTTTCACCGCCGGTGAAAAATTTAATTGGTAAATTAATGTAAATCACTGTCCTCTGCTTCACTTCCGCACTTATACCCAATTTCAACTAATTTAGCAGCAACACAATACATATTATTTAATTTAGACATAAAGCGGTTGAGACTGAGAAAGGTGTCCTAAACTTATAGTTCACTTGGTATGATTATTCCCAATGCCAGAATTCTTATTAAATTACATGATTTTGCACTAAAATGAATAAGTATATTTTCAGATATTGAAAACTTTAGCATAATTGCCGTGAGACTGTACAAAAAAGTGCTTTGTATTCTACACATCCATCCACACAATGTACTTATATCTAGTTGATAGAACAACGGGAGGATTACGTAAGCACAATGGAGAAGCCACAATATGCTACGATATATACATATATATATATATATTATGTATACGCACTAATACAATATTATATAATATGCTGATACACTGTCATAGTATACATACATACATGGGAGACAAACCCTCTACTAAATAATTATAGATCTAGTAATATAGCTCGGCGTTGGAACCTTGGAAACAAATTCCAGACACTAATCGTCCTAGAGTGGATTTGGTGATCATATCACCCGGGCAGTACTACAAATTAAGGAGGAAATAAGATTATATTATGTATAAGGAAAGATCATTGTACCCCATATGGAGCAAACACCGAGTTATATCCACTGATCTATAATTGCGCTATACATGTATATAATTTTTATAATATTTATATAATACATGATAATAATAAGGACTAAACCCGGTGCATCAGTAACTGACTGGGTAAGATTGCACGAGTTCAGCAAGCTAGATTATTGATTACACTAAATATTACCCATACATAATAACAGTTGGTGAACAAATCCCTATATTCTGAACCAAATATTTATTAACCCTGTTCATAAAGTCACCCTTCATTTTTCACTACACATTAGGCTATTAGACATGTAGCCTTCGGAACCAGTGTTCCGCGCGCGACTCCAGACCGCTGCGTAAAGTCTGCTAAAGTGAGTAAGTGCAGCACAGTCTGAGTCTGAAGGGAATTCCTGCACAGGGGCTAGAGTTGCGCGTGGAATGCTCCTTCCGAGGCATATGTGTAAAGCCCGCTATTTTCAGTTTTCTAGAGTCGCAACATTCCGAGCATGTGCTGCATCCACATCTAAATATCAGACAATTTCCTAAAGAAACAAATTATATCATTAATTTGGAAAAATATACAAATTTATTTCCACCAAAATATTGAAAATCCTCAAATTGCTTAAAAAAGATACTATTTATTATCTTTATTTTGACACCTGACTATAAAATCAGCATTGTTGGTTGCAGTCAATCAAGTCAATTTAAAATGTGATAAGGCTTTAAAGAACACAGTTTTACCCCAGAATCTTGGTTAGGTGTAGTAAAGCCGACAACTATTACCGCCACAAATAACTTTAAATGAAAACAGTTCTGCTAGGCCATTACTGAAACTCTAGTCCAACTGAGATTGAAACTAATACTTACATGACAAATTAAAATGGTTGTAATTTCTACAGGAATTTCGGAGTAAGCAACTATCACAACACAAGTAAATAATACATTATATAATATAATAAGAAAAATATTACTTAATTATGGGCATGGAGGTTTTTGTGCATTTACCAGGTTGTAAAAATGTTTTTTTTCAATGCAATAACAACAAAGCTAAATAAAATGAAATTTCTAAGTATTAAAAACTAGTTTTTTGTATGGTTCTAGATCTAACTATCAAAATACTTTACAAATTAGAGTTATTTTTTTTGTAAAAGATTTATGAAATAATAGCCTCTTGTGAAGAGTGAATGTTGCTTACGGAATAGCACAAATAATGTGAAAACTGAATATTCTACACTTCACGAGGATTGTTAATTAATACACATATTAAAATATAATACATTGCAACTAAATACTACCTTTCACGTTGACTTGAAACATTATCAATGAAGTAGGATTGGATTATAGGGAACTGACAAGTGTTTCTGCATTTGCGTGATCAAATGGTAAAGTAAATCAAATCTTCAAAATAAACAGTAGAGGGTTAGATAAAGTTACGTCTTACAATGTTTGAGCCCTGGTAAAAGATATTGAAAGGGAAAAATAATTAACAGCCGTAAGAAACTGTCAAACAGGTAAATCAAATGAAAGCAACTATGAAAATATCCCAATAGCTAAGTCTTGAAATTTCAACGAAGATTTTTGGTGTCCAAAACGACAGCGCCATTGATAGGTTAATGACACATCATCTGAAACAAAAAATTCTAATGAAAACACACCACAATGTGTGAAAGTTATATCAATTTACAGAGCCACCAGTAGAAGGCTGTCAACTTACCAGAGGGGCAATTAGATGCCATACGTGTCTCTGAGTCGTAGACTTAGCTGCTGCGGGAACTGGTCGCTGAATCTCTTCCAGTTCTCTTCTCCCACCTGCGCCTTGAAGCTGTGCAGGATCTGGACAACAAACAAACAATACTCAATACTCAACAATCAACTCACTAACCAACAAACTAAACAAGATGTAATAATTTCAGACAACTGTTATAAATATCAAAGAACTATATACCTTGCTGAACATCTCCCTCAGGTCATCCTTGAGGTGCGCCCATGAGGCCACAGCATCACAGAAGTAGACAAACTCTGGCACCACGCCGGCCGGGTTCACCGTGATCATCTGGCACATTCCTCTAAAGGCTGAGTCCTTCTCCTCATTGTCCCGGATGTTGCGCAGCGACATGCACCTGAAACCCTCGACAATCAACCAACTACCCGGCGCACACATCACGCAGCTAGCAGCTAGCAGCTAGCAGGCTCAGACACGCATCTCTGCACTCAGTCACCACTCACGCAGAGACACCTGGGTGCTCAGCACGGAGCCAAGTCTCTCCCATTCACCAATACATATATCTAACTGAGCTCGTCCACGGAGAAGCATGGGAGCCTTTACTACATTTGAGTGAAACTTTTGCAAAGAATGATTATTATCCTTATAATTCAGTCAATAGTGAATATTGATTGGTTGCTTATAAAGGGAGATGTAAGTAAAGAGGTAGCGGATGTGTGGAATGTGTTATCAAGTCTGGGAAGTGCTACGTGGATGTTTGAAACAATTACAAAATAGAAAATACAAATCAAATCATGGGTTTCCACACATAAAGCGTTTAAAACATAACCAATATCATGAGTAATTATAATAATGCCCAACTGAACTTATTAAATAACAATCATATTGGTAAAGGTAATAATAATCAATCGTAACAAAATATGTAAGGGCTTTTTTAATGTTAATGATATATTGCAAAAATAAAATATGTTTAGTTAAATTATACAAACACAATTAGTGAGTAAAGTATTAGGCAATGAAAGCCCCTGACTCGTTTAGTTAACTCTAACTGGTGAGTCCAGGACTGCACCGAGGTCTGACCCAATCAATCAACATACACAATACACAATATCTCTTCTTTAGAACGATTCTACAATTATTTTAATTGTAGCTAACTACCAATAGGAAGGGAGATCTCTCTTTATTATAAGCATTAGTCGGGCCTCGGTGCATATAAATATACAATAACAAAATAAATTAGCCGTAAAATTATAATTTAAATATAAGAAAATATAAGGACTACAGACCACTGGCGGACAAACTGTTGCAACACGGGCGCCACGTCGTGGGGGCACACATAACCTAGCCGACCAATAGTTATCGCTACAAACCACGCCACAAACCAGCCAACAAACCGAGAACAAAAACAAATAAACAACCAAGTAAATCATATCAATATGTAATGAGTAACCAAAATTGGAAATGGGTGCGGCGAGGAGAGAAGTGAACAACTCTCGGACCTGTGGCCGAGTCGGGAGATCAACAGAACTACTAAGCTCGAGCATACTACAGTCATCTCCCAGCAGTTGACAACTCCCCGCAACCGACTCCTCGCCACGGGTCGCACGGGACACCTAGTCTGATCTAGCCGCGTGATCCACTTCTGTTACTACTCCCACACTGTTCACTCCTCGCTGCCAGACCAGGTGTCCGCATGCTGCCAACAAGTGCTGAACATATTATGTATGTACAAGTTAATAGCCAAAACATAATCGGATGAACACAAAAGTTACAGAAAATTAATTAGCACAATAATTAATCATCGACTACCATTGAACATGTCCAACTTATAAATAATCCACAATATTATATAAAAATACCTGTAAATTAAATTATTGTAAGTACAGAAATAAAATAAAATTAATACTATGTTATGTACTGGAAAATATGAAAGTTTTCAACTGTAACCAAAGTGTATTGCCAAACAATAAACAGGTAGAGAAGTGCTTCGGGTAGGACCACATCCACTGGGAGGGGAATGTTTATGTTGTATACATTATATATATATCTCCTCATTCTAGTCAAGCATTTCCCATTGGTGACATTATTATAATTTATGTTCCTCATTCCATTCCTTACCTTATTATCAATTACAAATGTTTCATTAAAACATACATAAAACAGTATTTAAAACTTGGTGGATATCACTAACTTCATACAAGTGTTTTATTTCATAGTAATGTCAACTACATTACTTATCTCTACTAAATATCAATAAATGATCAAGATTTTACAGCAAATTTGTTCTAATATTATATCTTTTAAAGTAGTTGGAAATACTCGAAAATGTCTAAAACAACAGAATTGTTTGAAATTTATTTGTATCAAAGATTTTATTACCGATTTGAGAGATGTACAATTTTATTCTTTGTTATTTTTCTAATCTCTTGTTATTATGTGATATGATGGAATAGGAAAAATATAGCTTAGAACTGAAAGAAGGTCATACCTGTATTTTCTAGGAGGGTTTTAGGTGTGTTGGGTCTATTGATAATTTCAATAAGTTGACTGAGGACCAGAGGGATGTATGCCGTCATATCGCTTCCTGAAATATACACATTATTGATTGACGTGATAATATAATAATCGCTTCATATATTGTAGCTTTGATTCAGGACAAAGCTTTCATTGGATTGATCCCGTGACACCTGGGATCAATCGGCTGATTGATGATTCGGAACACTATAGTGGGCATATAGTGCGTTAACCCTTACCCTTGTTAATACATTTTGTGTAACATAAAACATTGGAAGTAGTGATGGGCAAGATCGAAACATTTAATCATCGAAATTTCTAGTTGAAACATCAAAGAATGAAATGAATAATCGAATTAATCGCTCTGAGTTCAGCGAGAGCAATAGCTGCAGCCAGGGGCAGCATATTTTGTCTTATGCGAGGATTATATTATACCTGTTATCCACGAAAATTCAAATTTGTATGCATACGTTTAGTCCGCATAAGAAATAATGTTTCCATTGTCCTTTTACATCTGTCTTATATAATATTGCAAGCTCCTGCTTCTATAGCATGTCACGGTAATGGTCAGTGGAGTAATGGAGTGGAGTCACTTAAGCTTAGGATAGCCACTCGAGTGATTGAGAATTCCGGCCGTTTGATTTAATTAATATCATACATCCAAATATTAGTAAGGAAACATATGAACTGTTTACTACGGTTTAAAGCCAATGAATCCACCTAAATTTCACCGTCTATCCCATATTTAAAGGTTTCATTAAAAAAAAAATTAAATTATCGTTAAATTTATAATACATTTTAATATTTAAAAATCACCTGCCAAAGTTTGGGTAGCTATCGCTCGAGTGGCTAAAATAATGTTGGGAACAGGCAAATAGAATATGCTTGCCATTTTTTACTTAGCTGAGCGGAAACATAACGGCTAGTAAAACATTAGGAACAACGGTCGTAAAAGCATTACATATTATTAAATGAATTTGAGAAGAAATCAGACCTTTAGATGGTGGGTGGTTGGGTGGGTTGGATGTTTAGGACGGGTTGTTTGGAGAATTTAAACAATTCTTCAAATTTCAACGCTCATTTTCAGGTTCTGGGAAAGTCCCAATCAAGTTCTGTTATTATATCATTATAGGCTAGCTGCTTCACAGAACTGAAATAATAATAGAACTTGAAAAAATCAACTTTGAAATTTGAAGAATTGTACAAATTCTCAAATTCAACCCGTCCTTACATGAGGTAAACTAAATAAAATTATATCTATCATTTTTATTCTAAAATATCACCTAGCTTGATGCTGATCTCCCCAATGGCCCAGGTGGCATTGTTGCACACGGATATGAACTCGGGGTTGAGGTTCTGTCCGAGGATGGGCAGGAAGTCGGCTATGTTGGGGTGCACATGCTGGAAGCACGCCTTCGTGAGATCTCCCAGCAGGGCAAAGGAGGACTGCCGCACCTTCCGTCGTGAGTAATATTCAATTAAATGTAGACTAATCCGAACTCAGGAGCCATATTATATTATGCACGTATAATTACACATTCTTAACCCTTGAGACGTTGTTGATTTGCACGGATCGAACCTTCTACAAGCTTCCATTTTTTCAAAGACAATAACAAGCACTATTTCGTTCTCTTTCTGACATAAAAGAAATAATTAATTTTTAGATGAGAGGAAGAGAGATATATGCATTTTAATAATGTGCGGTCGTTCTGGGACAAATATGGTCTTAGGAGAGTATAATGCGCGCACGGCATTTGGGACTGTTTGGGTCTTAGAAGGTCCCAAGGGTTAAGAAAAATGTGGGTAAATAAAAACCAATTTTATCAGGCGATCTTTGCACTATTTGAAATCAGAGTTGAGGAGCTGGATACAATAACAACTTAAAGGCGCCCAAGTATTTTGGTATCTCCAATCCCTTCTTTATCCGCTGTTCAAACATCACTTCGGTGGGTTTTACACTGAGTTACATGCAAAAGTTAGAACACTGGTTACAAGTGATTACTACACATTTCAAAAAAAATTTGAATGCGTTTTACTCAATGCTACAATTTTCATCACAAGTTGTTATTGCATCCAGCTCGATTGTTTTGTGTAAATGAGATGAGGGTGAATGAGATTCAATCTGTAGTTGATAATATTATGATATCTAGGGTGTTATCCAAAATAGTTAAGTTATCATTATGAGCCCTTTGGGACATTAATAATAATAATAATTGGATAACTTGTATAGCGCCGTTTTTGTGAAAAATCACCTCAAAGATGCTGAAAAATGAAATTAGTAAAACTAAACCTTTTTATTTGTTTAGTTTAATCATTATCCTACTATCATAATGAACTTTGTAATGTTATGTATACAATAAAAAAAATGCAGTTAAAGAAAACAATGCCATGTTTATGCTTCGGTTTTTTTTAACCGGGATTTGTTTGATTTCACAACTTTAATAATATATTGAAAGTTAAGATTACATAATACGTCATTGCATATACGTATTCATTTCTGGGATAAAATTGTTGCTATTGACAATTATGTAATTATAGGCACAATTTTATAATACATACATAGTACAGATAACCATCACGTATATTTATTTATTAATATTAGAAGTATGTACTACTAGGCTGCATTAATAGGGAAAAAGTGAGAAAAAATGGGGGGGGGGAAACGCAGCTTGCGGTAGCTTTGTTCCTTTTCCATAATTCGAGGCTCAGCTCACGTTTCAGCTCATAAATAAATTCGCACCGTATAAATGGTATAACCATAAGTTGAGAGCGAAATATAACCTGATCAGAGAACCTGGCATGATATAGCAATAAGTTGAGAAGGAAATATAACCTGATCAGAGAACCTGGCATGATATAGCAATAAGTTGAGAAGGAAATATAACCTGATCAGAGAACCTGGCATGATATAGCAATAAGTTGAGAAGGAAATATAACCTGATCAGAGAACCTGGCATGATATAGCAATAAGTTGAGAAGGAAATATAACCTGATCAGAGAACCTGGCATGATATAGCAATAAGTTGAGAAGGAAATATAACCTGATCAGAGAACCTGGCATGATATAGCAATAAGTTGAGAGGGAAATATAACCTGATCAGAGAACCTGGCATGATATAGCAATAAGTTGAGAAGGAAATATAACCTGATCAGAGAACCTGGCATGATATAGCAATAAGTTGAGAGGGAAATATAACCTGATCAGAGAACCTGGCATGATATAGCAATAAGTTGAGAAGGAAATATAACCTGATCAGAGAACCTGGCATGATATAGCAATAAGTTGAGAGGGAAATATAACCTGATCAGAGAACCTGGCATGATATAGCAATAAGTTGAGAAGGAAATATAACCTGATCAGAGAACCTGGCATGATATAGCAATAAGTTGAGAGGGAAATATAACCTGATCAGAGAACCTGGCATGATATAGCAATAAGTTGAGAGGGAAATATAACCTGATCAGAGAACCTGGCATGATATAGCAATAAGTTGAGAGGGAAATATAACCTGATCAGAGAACCTGGCATGATATAGCAATAAGTTGAGAGGGAAATATAACCTGATCAGAGAACCTGGCATGATATAGCAATAAGTTGAGAGGGAAATATAACCTGATCAGAGAACCTGGCATGATATAGCAATAAGTTGAGAGGGAAATATAACCTGATCAGAGAACCTGGCATGATATAGCAATAAGTTGAGAGGGAAATATAACCTGATCAGAGAACCTGGCATGATATAGCAATAAGTTGAGAGGGAAATATAACCTGATCAGAGAACCTGGCATGATATAGCAATAAGTTGAGAGGGAAATATAACCTGATCAGAGAACCTGGCATGATATAGCAATAAGTTGAGAGGGAAATATAACCTGATCAGAGAACCTGGCATGATATAGCAATAAGTTGAGAGGGAAATATAACCTGATCAGAGAACCTGGCATGATATAGCAATAAGTTGAGAGGGAAATATAACCTGATCAGAGAACCTGGCATGATATAGCAATAAGTTGAGAGGGAAATATAACCTGATCAGAGAACCTGGCATGATATAGCAATAAGTTGAGAGGGAAATATAACCTGATCAGAGAACCTGGCATGATATAGCAATAAGTTGAGAGGGAAATATAACCTGATCAGAGAACCTGGCATGATATAGCAATAAGTTGAGAGGGAAATATAACCTGATCAGAGAACCTGGCATGATATAGCAATAAGTTGAGAGGGAAATATAACCTGATCAGAGAACCTGGCATGATATAGCAATAAGTTGAGAGGGAAATATAACCTGATCAGAGAACCTGGCATGATATAGCAATAAGTTGAGAGGGAAATATAACCTGATCAGAGAACCTGGCATGATATAGCAATAAGTTGAGAGGGAAATATAACCTGATCAGAGAACCTGGCATGATATAGCAATAAGTTGAGAGGGAAATATAACCTGATCAGAGAACCTGGCATGATATAGCAATAAGTTGAGAGGGAAATATAACCTGATCAGAGAACCTGGCATGATATAGCAATAAGTTGAGAGGGAAATATAACCTGATCAGAGAACCTGGCATGATATAGCAATAAGTTGAGAGGGAAATATAACCTGATCAGAGAACCTGGCATGATATAGCAATAAGTTGAGAGGGAAATATAACCTGATCAGAGAACCTGGCATGATATAGCAATAAGTTGAGAGGGAAATATAACCTGATCAGAGAACCTGGCATGATATAGCAATAAGTTGAGAGGGAAATATAACCTGATCAGAGAACCTGGCATGATATAGCAATAAGTTGAGAGGGAAATATAACCTGATCAGAGAACCTGGCATGATATAGCAATAAGTTGAGAGGGAAATATAACCTGATCAGAGAACCTGGCATGATATAGCAATAAGTTGAGAGGGAAATATAACCTGATCAGAGAACCTGGCATGATATAGCAATAAGTTGAGAGGGAAATATAACCTGATCAGAGAACCTGGCATGATATAGCAATAAGTTGAGAGGGAAATATAACCTGATCAGAGAACCTGGCATGATATAGCAATAAGTTGAGAGGGAAATATAACCTGATCAGAGAACCTGGCATGATATAGCAATAAGTTGAGAGGGAAATATAACCTGATCAGAGAACCTGGCATGATATAGCAATAAGTTGAGAGGGAAATATAACCTGATCAGAGAACCTGGCATGATATAGCAATAAGTTGAGAGGGAAATATAACCTGATCAGAGAACCTGGCATGATATAGCAATAAGTTGAGAGGGAAATATAACCTGATCAGAGAACCTGGCATGATATAGCAATAAGTTGAGAGGGAAATATAACCTGATCAGAGAACCTGGCATGATATAGCAATAAGTTGAGAGGGAAATATAACCTGATCAGAGAACCTGGCATGATATAGCAATAAGTTGAGAGGGAAATATAACCTGATCAGAGAACCTGGCATGATATAGCAATAAGTTGAGAGGGAAATATAACCTGATCAGAGAACCTGGCATGATATAGCAATAAGTTGAGAGGGAAATATAACCTGATCAGAGAACCTGGCATGATATAGCAATAAGTTGAGAGGGAAATATAACCTGATCAGAGAACCTGGCATGATATAGCAATAAGTTGAGAGGGAAATATAACCTGATCAGAGAACCTGGCATGATATAGCAATAAGTTGAGAGGGAAATATAACCTGATCAGAGAACCTGGCATGATATAGCAATAAGTTGAGAGGGAAATATAACCTGATCAGAGAACCTGGCATGATATAGCAATAAGTTGAGAGGGAAATATAACCTGATCAGAGAACCTGGCATGATATAGCAATAAGTTGAGAGGGAAATATAAACAAACCAGAAAACTTAATATGATATAGCAATAAGTTGAGAAGAAAATATACCCAGATCAGAGTACCTAACATGATATAGCAATAAGTTGAGAGGGAAATATAACCAGAGCAGAGTACTCACCTCCGGCATTGGATCCTGCATACACTGGTAGAGCAGCTGCATGAGGTTGGAGTTGAGCACCAGGTTCTCAATGTGTCCGTCCAGCCCCTCAGCCAGTCCGCTCAGCAAGTCCAGCGCCACGATCATGAAGTCCTTGTCGGGCGCCTCAAACTGCTCGGGGCTCTGGCTGTTGGCCTGCGCACACACACACTCCTACTTCCGTACAATCAGGCCTTCTAGGGGGACGCACAACACAACACACAGCAAACACTAACTACTAATTCCATCACTGACCCAGTTAGCAACCCCATCAAGAGGTTCGTTATTATGCTTTACATTTATTTTATCAGTAGCCAAGTTCCAAACTGAATCCAATCAGAATTTATGAAAAAAGAGACCATAAAGCAAAATGCCGTTTACTGGATCATTAATTTTCATGTAAACCCATATACATACCAAAATATACATTCCGAGATAGAAAACTTTTGGTTGAAAATGTATTTTTTGCTTTTTGATCTAATTCAAAAAAACATTGTAATAAAAAAATAAAAAATTATATCGGAACATGAAGAATTATTGGATGAAACCAAGCTGTTTCCGTCATCCCAATCATGCTGTTTTTTTTTTTTTTTTTTTTTTTTTTTTTTTTTTTTTTTTTTTTTTTTTTTTTTTTTTTTTTTTTTTTTTTATAGTGAATACCTCACAAGAGTCCCAACTGCTCCCGTCTGGAGCCAGTGAGACTATGGCATCCCCAATTGGGGGATGTTGTGAGGCTGAAGGTAAGTGGGGAAGGGAAAGAGGAAGGTGGGGAAGTACCTGGCTATTCAGATCTAGTCACTAAACACGGCTAAAGCCATTTGGAGCAACGTTTCAATTCTGAATGGTGGTCTTACACCAGGGCGATACTGGTAGTATCTTCCACTCTGGAACGTGCCGCAAATATACTATATATTATTTTAATTAATTAATTGTGAAATAACACAAATTAATCAAATAAAATTTATTTGCGCACGCCGGGTTCGAACCCGCGACCTTCGGAATGGCAGTCCAATGCGTTACCACTGGACTATGCCGGCCGTCAAACATTGAACATTATTTGTTGTAGTGATTCGCTTCAAGCAGTTCTTTGTGGCAGTAATGTCCCTGCGTTCTTTTCATAGTATTAATTTGGACTATATTCCTTGTGATAAAATTACGAGATGTTTTGAACTCAGGCCATTATGACATGAAATACTTTAGTAATGAGAAACCAATTTCTGGTTGGCGAGAATTTACTCAGAATTTTTGGTTTGTATAATTAATTTTAATAATGACCAAACACCAGCAGCCTGGCAAATTGACTGAACACCAAACATAAACGTTTGAGAAACATTTCAACATATTTAATAAAGCCTTTGGGATTGTTTCCCATTTGGAAAAGCGAAACGTTATTGGGTTTTAGTCATTGCCGATGGCAGATACAATGGCCTGGTGCACATCCTACATTGCCTGCAATTCAGTTATGTTCTAAAATAAACAGTATGAACACCAAGCCTTTATAGGGCGTTTCGAAGAGTTTTAAAAGGACAAGGTCTAGGATATTAGATTATATGGAACTCATGATTTGATTGCGTAACTTCTATGTTAGTAATATGGAATTATTTTTCTATTTAGTGGCTGCCAATCACCATTTCAAATGCAAGTTTTTATGAAATAAATTGTTTTGTATGTAATTTTTTTTAATGATAGGTGTATAATTTATATAAAACTAGCAACTGGCAACCACTTTTGTTGGTTAAACAAACCGTAAACTCACAATATGCTGGCTCAATGTTTGTTCTATGAGTGATACACATCTTCTGAAAACAGGTTCGCAGTATGGCAGGAATCCGGCTTGCAGGGCGGTGGCAACACTCGATAGACACTGTCAAACAAAAGAAAATTGTAAATTAAACCAATCTTATTTAACCATAAATATTTTATAGTCAGTGCAGCCGCCAGGGGCCTTTCAGAATACTCAACTGTGTTGTATCCTTTATTTCCTGCAATCTTTTACATCAAATACCAGTCACTCAGTATAATTATTTATTCAAAATGATAATCGTAACTACAAAGCAGAAAAGTTCATGCTGAAGCAATAACACTTAAACGGTGAGCTCCGGTGTCACGAAATTTGCACACCTTTTTCTGACTGGAATTTTTTCAATACAATTATTTTCAGCTATTATGCTTATGGATATTATGTTCTGTATATTTAAATTGTTCAAATGAAAAAAAAAATGGTGAAAGTTGGGCAAAGGCAGGTTTAAATAAATTAGTTCAAAATAAATCTGTTGATTTTTGGTCACCTCAAGCAGCGGGAACAGGTCCTTATCCTCATCCTTCAGAACATTCCACTTCTGTATGAGCGGCGGCATCAGCATCTCAATGTACTCCGGCTTGTTGAGGTGGTGGCCCACGGAGTCGGCCAGGGTACCAATGGCGTCGTACAAGATGAGCAGGTTCTTGTGCTGGTACTTGGAAAAGGCAAACACCAGGGTCTCGAGAATGTAGCCGAGGTAGGGCACCAGCTCCGTGCAGGCCTCTTCCTCCAGAGTGGCGAAGGCGGAGCAGGCAGCTTCTTGTACACGCTTGTTGCCGTCCAGGATGCGCTTCAAAAGCTGAGGAATACAAAATATTAGATTAATACTGAGAATTAATTTTATCTACTGAAGAGATAAACCGGTAAAGTGTGCTGTGGGCGCGTCTCGTGTTTCCGAAATAAGGTCAATTTTCCCTTAAATAATAATCCAAAGTCAAATAAATAAGTTGTGAGAATCACACATATAAGCATATTGAGAAAAAAAAAAGCCACAACCATTTGTGTCATCAATGGTCTAGTCTGCTACAAAAATTGATGATAGAATTGTGGCCATTTATATGTAAGGTGTACCAACCTAGAGGCAGACTGAGGATGAGGTAGACAGACTGCATGGAAGAAAATTGGAGTAGGATAGGAAGGACTCTGGAGATAAATGGCGAGGGACCACAGCCACTGGAGACCATTGGTGGGGAAGACATAAAAATCTGGGGTCTTTCTGTACTAACTGTACTAAAATAAAGGTGGGGTGTTTACCTCAGTCAGCAGGGGCTTAAGGAAGGAGTCATGCGGCTGGCTGACCACCCAGTGCGAGTAGCGGGACAGGGTCCAGCAGGTGATGGCACGCACCAGAGCCTTGGAGTCGGACAGGCGGCCCACCAGGTAGGGCACCAGTTCCGATAGGTGCGGCATCATGCCCGTCAGGCAGCCCTCCGCCACGGCCCCCAGGACCAGAATGGCGCTCTCCTGCAAAGGAAACAACACACCATCAGTAGGTACCGGCGCAGCTAGAAAATAGAGTTAGAACAAGGCACACTTCAGGACATAGGGCCATTGTGCTATATCCAATGGTTGAGCTTATTCCTGTGACAGTAGCAAGGTTCTTGTAATACTCTGGGTTATCATTGTGTATCTCCTAGTTCTACAATATTGCCCCCAAAAATATCTCAACCTTCTTCCCATCAAATACTTCTTCATATGAAACATTGGCACCATGATCAGTGCTACTTCAACCTCCACATTTCTCACAGATGTCGGTGGTTTCCACTCGTTAGTAACATTCCTGAAGTGAAGTAATTATTATTGTATTACTTATTGTTATAAACCAAGACAGCATTGAACTATCAAATACCCTATACATATTATTAATAATACGTCCAACTTCAGTGAAATAGTGGCAATATCAACAATGCTGACCGTTAGAGGCGCTAGCGAAGCATATTGACTGTGACATTCCTTTCAATGGCGGCAAATTGAATTTATTTAGTACCGAGTGGCGGTGTTTTGCGCTTTCTAAGTTTATTTAGATCAATATTGATTAAAAAAATATGAACAAATATTCCCTAATATAATTACAATATAACTACAAACAACAAAAACACTTCCGAGTCGTTTTTCAGAATGCCAAAATACGACCGGTCTCCTGTCTCCATCTCTGGTATCGGTCTCTGGTATCGGTCTCCGGTCACAGTCGCGGCGCGAATTGCCGCCTTTACATGACTAAAAAATATTAATATCGCTTTATTATTTACGTACCTTTATGATCCACTCTTCATGAAACAGGGTATCCTTCAGTATGGGAAAGAGAACTGGCAGAAGATCATTGCGGAACACGTTGGCCAATACATCAAGGGCTGCTGCGGAGCACTTCCTCAGGTTCCAGTCGGAGAGCGCACCCTCGTCCTCCATGCCGCCCTCGGAATCAGAGTCTGAATCAGCACCATCTTCCCCTGCTTAAATTGAATATAAAAATAAATAAATGCACTTCCAAGGTTCATTACTAACAAAATTCACCTAAAATAAACCCTAAATAAATTAACTTGTTGAATAAAGACAAAGAAGCCAGTAAAAATGAGCAGGATTAGTGATTGAGGATTGCAAAGAATGCAATAAAATTAGAAGAATTGTTTTCCTTTTTTAATTTCAGTCATGTATTGAGGCGTCTATTTTTTATATTAATGTATAATTATAAATATACATAATATATAACTAATTATAAAATATTCAGATTATTAAAATTGGCACACATAATCTAAAATAACACGTGTTGTTTTGGAGTATTTGTACAATTCATTAAATTTCAAGGTTCATTTTCGGGTTCTGAGAAAGTTCTATTCAAGTTCTGTTATTATATCATTAAAGGCTAGTTGCTTGACAGAATTGAAATAATAACAGAAGTTGAAAAAATCTTTCACAAAACTTGAAAATTAACTTTGATATTTGAATAATTGTTCAAATTCTCCAAAACAACCTGTCCTAAATCTACATACTAATGAATAACAACTATTGATTGACTCACATAATGAGTCGTTTTTCATCATGACCAAGATGAAATTATTGTGAGACTTTGTACATAATCCATTTCCTAATAATCCTGAATCCCATAATCCAGAGACAAGAAGAGAGTAATGTATGTAGAGAAAGGCGGTGATGGATTCAAATTGCCTCGGCAGCAAGTAAGTTGAACATATATGTATTAAGCCTTTGTGAGCCAACTAAAATGCCGGGCGGCCCACCATGCGCCGGCTGACACTAATTGTTTTTACAAAATTATAGTTTTGTAAAATGTGTTCATTTATAAAAATCGTTTATCAGCTATCCTGTGTACGAGGGTAGTCTGAAAAGTTTCCCACCTCAACATCAAGATTGCAGCAAAAGGGGAGTTTGTTTGCGCATGCAAGTATGGAACTCACAAAAATTTCAGCTACTTTGGACGGGCAGTTGTTGTTTGACAGTCGTTTCAGTGAGTCGATGCAAGTGTTTTTGTGAAAATGAATAAAATCGAATATCGAGCTGTCATTAGATATTTGTTTTTGAAAAGCAATATGTCTACGCAAACTAAACACGAGTTGGACGCTGTATACTCTCGGCACCATCATTTACCGGCGTGAAATTTTGGGCAGCTGAATCTAAACGTGGCTATACCAGTTTGGGTGACTATGAACATTTGGGATGGCCAAAAATTTCAACCACTGACGATAACATTGCTCAAGTTCACCAAATGGTGCTAGAGAACCTTAAGATTAAAGAAGAAGAGAACATTAAGGTTGGGGTCAATCCGCACCAAATCATCCAGGCCATGTCACCCACCATCTCAGATTTTGATGAAACTTTAAATTTTTAATCCTTCCATATAGATAAGAAAATATACCAAATTTTACCTTCCTACCTCAACTCGTTTTTTTTTATGGGCAGTTGAAGTTTGGGCAAAATAAGCGTTTTTACATATTCCGAGCACTCCGGAAGAGCTTGTACCTTCAATGAAAAAAAATTGTATCTTTGTCATTTATAGTGCAAATGCAATGAAAATTTTCAATATTATCAAGAAAACTATGCTGATTGCAGAAAAAAATAAATAAACCCTTTACATTTATCTACTTGACTTTAAAAAATTACCAAAAGTAATTTTTTAAGTAATTTTTGGGACGGAAAAGGTACTTTACAAAAAAGCAATATCTCGGGAAGGTACAGTGTTAATGAAGTAATTTTTTTTTTATTCATATCTACAAATAGCATAGAATCACATACAAAAATAAAATTCATGGCATTTTACTTGCTTCAATAAATAAAATCCATTTTAAACTTTTTTCAAACTTTTTGTAATTTTTTTTTATTCTTATCTACAATAAACATAGTACAACCTAAAAAAATAAAACTCCTGGTATTTTGTGTGCTTCACAGTGTAGAAACGTTTTTAAAATAAGAAATCTTTATCATACAGAATTGTTCTAGGTTTTTTTAAATCTAGATACAAAAATAAATAAAATCCATTTTAAACTTTTTTCAAACTTTTTGTGATTTTTTTTATATCTATTTTTAGTTTGTAATTGGGCAAGTTATAGTTTAGGTATATAGCTAGTAATATAGGTTGAATGAATGGACTAATATCAAAGAAACAGTCCTAGAGACAAGTCACTACATGGAAATGATGTATCTGCAACAAGAACAAGACAGAACATGAAAATTACTATCTGCCTCATCACTAAGTTTGCAGGATACTACATGCTTTGTTTCCTCTGACATGCTTAGTTCTGAGTCAGCTTCAAAGCAGTGATCATCTATATAAATACAGTAGTTGTTTCATGTTATGGTGTACGTTGTTAAAATGTCTCTAATCGAAACAAGTTTAGTTAAATGTAGTGTGGGACAACATAATGGTACTGAATGTCACAAAAAAAGTTATACTAAGTCAGAGAAATTAACGAGTGTGGATTTGTTAAGTGAATTTGAAAAAAAGCTTATTCAACAAAGAAGTTTTGTATCTACAGACTTGGTTTTCAACATTTGTGAGCACCACAGAATATTTAACTTAAATAAATATGAAACATTTCAAAAAGCTTGTTTTGACCCGTTCCAAAGCCACAAAAGGAAAATTACAAAAACTTTAAGAACAGTATCCTTGGAATTTTCAGAGAACATTAATACCATTCTAAAAGTAACTAATAAAGCAATCCCTGGACAAAAAATTTGTAATGCATGCAGAGCAAAAATTAGTAAGAGCCAAAACCTTAACAATGAAATTGAAGAGCTTAACACTTTTCAAGAAGACATAAGTGAAGTTGAAAATGTTTTAAACAAAGAAATTTTTTTACAAGAAATCAACACTTCTTTAACTGACATTGGAGAATCTCCATTTAAACTACATGCAATACCATCCCACAGTAAGTCTAGTTACGCTAAACGGAAGTTAGATTCTGCTTGTTCAACCTTAAAGAAAAAAGTAAGTAAAGTTTTAGAAAAAGAATTTTCCCCAGTAAAATGTGATGCAAAAATACCAAGATGTATTCAAGAAAAAGCTAATGACATGGACAGGCTTGTTGAGTTGGTTAAAAAAAAATTGGAAACACAAGTTACACGCCGTGAGAGAATTCAGCTTCTAACTCTCGCTCCAACTTCGTGGAGTAGAAAAAAGGTTGCTGAAGAATTCAGTGTTGGTGAATACTCAGTTCGTAAAGCACGAGAGCTACTAAATGAAAATGGTATCATTGCTTTACCTGATCCAAAAAAAGGAAAACCATTAGACCAAGGAACAGTTACTTTGGTTAAAAATTTCTACCAAAACGATGAATTTTCTCGTGTTATGCCAGGGAAAAAAGATAAAGTTAGCATAACCAAAAATGTTTATGAACAAAAAAGACTATTGCTTTGTAACCTGAATGAACTTTATGCTACCTTCAAGTTTGAATACCCTGCTTCAAAAATTGGGATTTCGAAATTTTGTTGGTTGCGTCCCAAATGGTGTGTGCCAGTAGGTTCTCCAGGCTCTCATTCTGTCTGCGTTTGTGCAATTCATCAAAATGTAGTGTTGCTTCTTAATGCTTGTGACAGTGAAGAAACGTACAATGATTTAATGGACTACTTAGTGTGCTCAAAGAACAATAGAGACTGTATGCTTCGACATTGCGATAAGTGTTCAACATCTAGTGAAAATCTTAAGAAACATTTGTTAGAAAAATTTGAAGAATGGGACCAAGAAGATGAAATTACATACAGTGCATGGGTAACTACTGATAGAACACAGCAGGTTTCAGTTACAGTTCCCTTTCATGAATATGTAGAACATCTTGTGAAGAGTCTTGTAAAACTTCTTCCTCATTCTTTTATAACAAAGTCTCAATCAAAATATCTCAAAGAGTCCCTAAAAGCACATCTTCAGATAAATGAAGCTGTTGTGTTATTAGACTTCAGTGAAAACTTCTCCTATGTTATCCAGAATGAAGTCCAGGGTTACCACTGGACGCAAGACGGTTGTTCACTCCACCCAGTGGTAATTTACACTTGTGAAGAGTCTGGCAAAGATCTCACAGTGTCAAGCTTGTGTGTAATTTCAGATGACTTGGAACATGATGTAAGTTTCGTTTACGAAACTCAAAAAATTGTTGCTCAATTTTTAAATCAAAAATTTCCCCAAATTCAAAGTGTTCATTATTTTACTGATGGTTGCGCAGCGCAATATAAAAACTGCAAAAACTTTTTAAGCTTACATTGCAAGCTTACCAGCATGTTGTAAAGGACCGAATAAGTTTGACTTTTTTTATTTGCAAATACAGTATCTAGATTTTAAAAAACTTGGAACAATTCTGTATGATTAAGATTTCTCATTTTAAAAACGTTTCTACACTGTGAAGCACACAAAATACCAGGAGTTTTATTTTTTTAGGTTGTACTATGTTTATTGTAGATAAGAATAAAAAAAAAATTACAAAAAGTTTGAAAAAAGTTTAAAATGGATTTTATTTATTGAAGCAAGTAAAATGCCATGAATTTTATTTTTGTATGTGATTCTATGCTATTTGTAGATATGAATAAAAAAAAAAATTACTTCATTAACACTGTACCTTCCCGAGATATTGCTTTTTTGTAAAGTACCTTTTCCGTCCCAAAAATTACTTAAAAAATTACTTTTGGTAATTTTTTAAAGTCAAGTAGATAAATGTAAAGGGTTTATTTATTTTTTTCTGCAATCAACATAGTTTTCTTGATAATATTGAAAATTTTCATTGCATTTGCACTATAAATGACAAAGATACAATTTTTTTTCATTGAAGGTACAAGCTCTTCCGGAGTGCTCGGAATATGTAAAAACGCTTATTTTGCCCAAACTTCAACTGCCCATAAAAAAAAAACGAGTTGAGGTAGGAAGGTAAAATTTGGTATATTTTCTTATCTATATGGAAGGATTAAAAATTTAAAGTTTCATCAAAATCTGAGATGGTGGGTGACAAATCCAAAATTTTCTGGATGATTTGGTGCGGATTGACCCGTTGGAGAGATAGCAGAGGCTATGAGCATATCTAAAAAAGTATTTGTCACATATTGATTGAAAATTTAGGGATGAGAAAGGTGACCGCGAGCTGGGTGCCGCGATTGTTCACTCTGGACCTAAAACGTGTTCGGATGAACATTTGCAAGCTCTGTTGGAACAGTTTTGGCGCTGATAAATTACTGTAGATGAATCTTGGATATACCATTATACCCCAGAAACCAACATACAGTCAAAACAGTGGACTGCAAAGGCAAAGACTGTTCCTTTGGCTGGGAAAGTGATGGCGACTGTTTTCTGGGATAGTCATGGAGTTACTTTAATAGATTATCTTGAAAAGGAAAAATTATTCCAGGAGTCCTATTATACTACGGAACTTGACAAGCTGAAAGCGGAAATTGAGGAAAAATGGCCACATTCTTAAAAAAAAAAAAATTGTTTCACCAAGACAATGGGCCGTCTCACACCTCAGTGGTTACCATGGCGAAAATCCACGAATTGCGGTTTAGACTGCTTGACCACTCTCCTTACTCACCTGGCAACTTTTTTCCTTCATCTAAAAGTTGCGCTCGAGGACAGGAATTTTCGTCGAAAGAAAAGACCATCACCTTCGTAAGCAACTATTTTGCAGAGAAAGATGCAGAAAAGAGGCATTATGGTAAAAATTAAAAATAAATTGAAAAAAGTCTTATTCATAGACATATGAATATTAGTAGACCTGCCCTAAGTGATTAAAAGCGTATTATCCCCACTCCCCATACCGGTTCCATTGGAGCCGGCTGTGCTCGCGTATGGCCTCAAGTGAAATTTGAAAACGTGACATCATCATTCTTGTGCGAACTATGGTCGAGGCATCATCGGTTCATTTTACGAAATAACACTGCAAAATGTTGACTTGTGATATGAAAACTTGTAAAAATAGATGTGAAAAAGAGAATAAACCCAATTGTCGTATTACATTCCATAAGTAAGCATTATTTTACTTTATTTTAAGCTTATTCACACCGTATTATATGGATCAGTTTTAGAAACATATACTATCACATCACAATGTAGCGATTCTCAAGTGTGCTCATCGTTGTTTACTGGGGTAAGTAAATTATGAAACATTTGTAAAAGTGTCTTAACTAAATACTCTGAAACTAACTACGACTCTGAAAATAGAAGCTGCCTTACTTTGCCGAATTTGGACTTCGCAAATTAGTTCATAACGTGGTGAGTAATTTGCGCTCCCATGTAAAAATGTCTATTCATTCAAAAGCAGATTTTACTTTTAAGAACTAAATGGTGATATTATAATGCGAGATGCCTATTTACTGTCAGATTGATTTATTGACGAATCACAGTCAGCCTTACTCCCTTCGTTCTTCAACAGTTGATTTTACCCCTCGCCATTATCTTCTCGTCTATTAATTCCTATGTCTGTGGTCTTATTTTAATTTGTTTGGTCGGAAACTTTTCAGACTACCCTTGTAGTTTCTCCAGGATAAATGCTTATACTCTGAGAAATCTTTTTTTTTTCTCTAATGTTATAAAAAATATATTATAATGAAGAATAATGAAAATATTCTTGAGTTTTATAATATTTTCCAGCTAAAGTGTTCTTCACAGAAAACATTTCTGTAAATAAATACGACTATAACTTTTAAAAATGAAAAATTATCACAGATAAAAAAATCAATGTTTGCAAGTGATAAAACGACAAGCTAGAACAGTAAGATACATTATTTCGTTGCCAAGAGAATAAAATTTATTTTAGTATGCTAAGAACATTTTTTAACCCACTGACCTGCGAATTGTTGAGCTAAAAAAATTGGCTCTCACCTGCGAATTAATTTTATACCAAAAATTTGAAATCTGCTAAATCTAATATAACTTTAAAAAAAAAGCATCCTCCATGCGTTTTTCGAGCAAGGTTAATGAATCCGGAACCACTCGCCATTTTGAAAAATCACTATGACGCCGATCGCTAACAAAACTTCATTCGCAATTATCAGGGAAAACTTTACCCACGTATTATTGCCAACACTACAAAATGAATGCTTATCTAGAATCTAGAGCGATTGGCATTTAAAATTTGAAAACCAGATGTCACCGGTATGATCGTTTGCCGACATACTCAGACACTCTGTGGTTGGATTTTAAGACATGGCGATACATTTGAGGCCAAAGGGTTGAAGTTCAAAATAACATCAAATCATCAGTGAGCTACTAGCATATCCACGGTGGATTTCTCGGCACACCGTAGGTTAAGCGTACAAGAGTGAAGTTACCACAAGACTACATCTACCCTGTCTCCAAAGAATCAACGAATGACCCTGCCCCTGCTGCATGAGACTGTGTTCTTTCCGAGAATCAAAAGATATCATCAATCCAAGCTGTCGGAAAGCCAACTTCGGAGAGTTGTTAAATTTTAAATAGCTCTTGCAATAATCAATTTATACATTTTATTTTATTCATTTCGTGCTAATTTATGTGGCATTCCATTAATAAATATGATAATAATAAACATTACTTCAGCAGCACGGTGAAGCAAAAAGTTGAAATGGCCCACTGTATGTCATGTAATAATATTTATGCATTTCCAATTAATGTTTATAAACAAATATTTCATAACTGCTGCTAGCAGCAAGTAAAAACATTAACTTATCATTCAGAGTACTGTTGGTCTACAAATTCGTATTGTTTTAGTTTTATATGTAATGACTAGTAAAATGTTTGTTATCTTTGGAACTAGCAATGTCAAACACAAAACGGATTAAACTTAATTATCATTTTTTTTAATCTAACTACATATCATGTTTGTTTTATTAAAAAGGAGGCACATTTTGGACAGAAAACAGTAATCAGAATTTACACACTTGAAATTACTTTTGCATTACAAATTATAATCAATGAGAGATGAGGTTGACAAATCATGTACGTACAGTATGTAGTACGTACATATCAATAAGCAGATAACATTTTCAGCCATCGATAATTACAAGATTACCAATTGCGGCAACTTCCAGATATTGTCAATGGAGCATGGACTGCTAACATTACATTATGTCTGTCTACCTTATTTAAGGGCAGATTGTAAATCAATCAAATTGTTGACACACTTCCGGCGGGAAGGGTAGTTCTACCTTTAACGCCGATCCTAATTGAATGGCGGAAAAAACATTGCGGTCCAATTATTTTATATCAATCTCTTTGTAAGGGTCCCAACCTTATGTATATGTATTTAAAAATGTGAACAAAGTCTTCCCCATCTTCTAATTCTTGTATTTTGTGTGGAAGAATATTTTATCAAAAGAAAACTATACTTAAACCCGTAGAACATCCTAACACTTATCACACCAAAGATGCGGAAGTTTTGTAACGATTTTTGAGAAAACTAAATTATTTTTTAATGTGACAAGTATGTCAAGCTGCAGACTTGAACTCTACGAATAAATGTCCAAATTAGAGTTGTAACTCACCGGCGCCCTGCTTGTTGTGCTTGGGTCTGTAGAAGCGAGGGCGGATGTCCTGATCGCGATCAGGCACGTTGTCATCATCGTCGTCCACGCCGCCCTTGAGCAGGATGACATCAATCTCCGAGTAGCGCATGCCACGCACCAGCACGGGCAGCAGGCGTGCCAGGTGCGGCTGCAGCACTTCGCGGCACACGTCCTGCTCGCCCAGCGACAGCCACCACTCGCACGCCTCCAACGCCACCCCGTCGTCGCCGTCCTGAGTGCGCACCAGCATGTACTGCGCGGAACAGAAGAAATTGTAAAAACGGTGGAAATAATGACCTTGCAAAGGATTTTTAATGCCTGAAGACAGAACTAACGTGCACAGAGTCGAAATAATAAAACTAAATTATAAGTAAGACATACAAAGCAAGGATTGTTTAGCAAGCATATTTCATATTTGGAAATTTTTATATAAGCAAATAGTTTTTTTTGCCAGATTATTATACATTTTATTACATGTTTCATTAATAGTGTTTTAACTCAGCATTTTTAACACCATTAGCAAAGCATGTAACAAATGTAGAATTTATAAGAATCAAGCAAAACAAAACGTTTTTGGTTTTCCAAAAAAATTCCAATTATAAGATATGCCTGTTTGCATTGTGGGCTATGAAGTGAATTAAATACTTGAGTCGGGCCATGCCTAGTCAGAATAATAGAAGAATGTGTATGAATGTGAATGAAGCAAGGAGTATGCGCCAATGCCTTTCTGCCAACACCTGAGGGGACACAGCTTGATAGTTTTGTTAATTTATGAGACAAACTGAAGGTGGTTGTCACATTTTTTGTGTCTGGTTCAAAATATCAGTGACAAGACTAAATTCTCCATTTATTTTATTTCTGGACTCTTCGTACAGCAAACTTTCTAAAGGAATATGGTAATATGTATAGATTAACGCTGGAGAAATTATGAAGAATGTTCAAAAAAATTATTGTTGTAATTAGACCTGTGCAACAATCTGATGAGTCGATATATATAATAATAGTACTTAAAATAATAATAAAAATATATTTTTAAAATATAAACCCAATGTTGCAGCCTTGTTATTCAATTTTAAAAATGCCACTATTTTAGATATTTACAATGACTTGGAAAAAATCGTGTGGATTATAAAAAAATGCTACATTCATACAAATGTCTTATCACTTGGGTGAGCTGCACAGTTATTAAAATATTTTGTTGTCGAATGCCCATTACCGCATCAGGGTCCCTTAAAAACAAATTTCTACTAAGTTACGAAAATGTTACAAATAAGAAAGAAATTCATAGTTATTTAAAAAAAAAAAAAAAAATTTGCTCGTGATTTCACTACATAAAAATTACTTTTTATAAATTCTGCACTGATTTTTTTTTTAATATAGCAACACTAGAGATTTCTGTTGGCTTTTTTATGTTGACATTTAATATTTTTTACGAAATTACGAAGCAATCTTTTGTATTATAAAATTATTTTTACAATCTCGAATCCTACCCTGATCACATGTTTATGTAGATTTGTTACAGCTTCCGAACCGAAGCAGCTGGCTTTTTAAAAAAAAAAAAACAATTTTCGATTATTTAATTAAAATTCAGTCAATTGAACATACCTCAATGATATTAGACATGTGTGGCATGAGCCTGTCGAGTCGAACTTCAAGGAGCATGACGAGGGCGTGGCAGACATTCTTTCGTACGTACACATCTTCATCCATGGATAGTCTGAACAAGTTCTGAAAAAATACATACATGCAATAACCTCACTTTTAATGTAATAAATTAAATAGTAGTCAGAATAATCTAGAAATATTTATATACAAGCTGACGTGTACCCAGCGTTGCTCGGAGTTATGAACAGGGCCGTCTTAACCCGTGAAGGGGAACTGAACTACATAACATGTAACAAGTTTTTTGAAAATGTGTAACTAGTTTTGCTGTAATAAATACTAATTCTGGTAACTGTGTGATGTGTGAAATTCCTTTGTGAAATCTGGTTCAATGAACTCAAATTTGCAATGACTTTAAGTATTTTCAAAATACCTATAATCAAGTATTTTTTAAATTTAATTTTAATATTTTTATTTTCTTTTCAACATTTGAAATGTGTATCCTTTTGCTTGGGTTAATCTCGGCAAGTAAAGTCAGATTTTTTGATTTTTCTTGAAGGGTCTGCACTTTTCCATTTCCAAAAAAGCGTCATTCTATTCCATGAGGACAACATGACTACAACTAATTTTTGCTTGTTTATGATTTGAGATTTTCACGCCCAAAAGTATTATAGTGATTTATTTTTAGGGTATTATGCCGTGTTGCGCTACCAGTGTACACATCTGCCCTGATGATGGACCCTGTAATGCTGTCCGAAACGTTGGCTAAGGAAGGAGGGAGCGCAACACTACATAATATCCCAAAAGGAAATCACTATAATTTCTGCTCATTTTTTATGAGTACCGTTAATGAATACCAAGCATTTAGCTACAAAATACAGTTTCGTATGTTTGCATTTTGAAAAATGATTGATTGACCAAAATATTTAGTACAAAAACTGCGCACTTTAAATGATAAATGCGGTAAAGCAATTCATAGAAGAATTATTGATGCAATATATTTTTGCGAGTTTTGTATGAAATTAATTAACATCAAGTACGGGAAAACGATTATTCGGGGAATGATTGATCGAGAAATCACTACAATGCGACTGAAAAGTAATGTGAAGTATTTGACTTTGCCAGGACATTTTTTTTGACCTGGCAACCCTGCTCTATAAATTAAGTGATTGAAGTGCTTACCTCTATGAATGAGTCGACATGCACCATAAGTGCCTGCGTTCGGCTGACGATGAACGGGTTCACACAGGCAATGGCGTGCGAGCGTATCTTGGGGCTGGAGTGTTGGAAAAACTGCAGGAACTTGGGAATCAGCACATTCACTGGCCTCTGCAGCGCGTCGCTGTCCAGCAACTCTGCCGAGTCCTCGCATATCTTCTGCAGTGCACTGAATGCACCCTACGCAAGGTCAAGCAATCAGACATAAATATTTAACATTTTGAGGTTATGTCCAGTATATTTTTTTCATAATTGTCACAAAAAATAGGAAAACCACAAAAAACACATAACGTACTGTGGACAATGTTGAAATGATAAAACAATTACAATTAAAAAGAATTGAACTTCAAGTCACATTTTATAAGTTGAATGACCTGAAATCAACATTGCAAATTTTATAGTTACATTTGCAAATCTACAATAATGTTTTGTTTATAGATTTCACTGAGATAAAGAAACAACATGTTAGTCACTGAATAGTGATTGTTGATAAAGCAATCAACCATCAAGGTTGATTGACTGAAAATAACAAGAAATGTTTACCTCGCAAACATTGTAGTCCTGCGAGTCCAGCATTTGACAAAGGGCGGGGAGAAGTTCTGGCCATGCTGTCAGGTCGCCTTTGGAGGCTATCGTCGTGATGAGGATACCAACCGTAGCGCGGATCAAGGGTGACGGATCCCCCACTGCAGACAGGCATTCCCGCTTGATAAACTCCGACACCTCTGGTAGAAACCTATTATAATGCGCAGTCACGTTGTTCTTCAGGATTAATCCGCTCAAAGATCGGGTCGGTTCATCTTCTGACAGAAGTTTCGTCAATACAAATATCAAATAGTTGTTGAAGTCCGGGAATTTGTTTAGTTCTTCGAGTTTCTGAACATGTTGTTAAGAAAAAGTATGATGACAGTTATAATGCCGTGTTCGAAAAATCGATTTTTATCGGTCTCAAGAACACAGCAATTACATGCGTTTTCAGGGTGGCTTAGGCGTAGTTAGCATGAAAAATAAAAGATTAGTGTACAAAGCTGCAAATGGGATGATAAATTCAATTATAATGCATCTAAAACACGTTAAAATTATAAATTTTCTGAAAATGCCGTCAGACTTGTGAAAGGATACAACTTGTACAGCTCTCTGTATCGCCGTTTCTGAAGATTGGGATTCTTTGAGAAGTGTTAATATTTGCCTCAAACCTTCGGGCTGCGGCTTCCACTCCATTTTCATAGTTATTTTCCACAATTATATTTGTACAATTCACGGCCTCTCACTGAAACAACCATGCCAAAATCTACGAAGGCTGGATTTGGGTGTGGCAAGCCGCGAATATATTTTCCCAATAAAAATTGCAAAAACAGGGTTGGTTGTTACACAAAACGGATGCGCGCGCGTTCTTAGTTTTTTTTTTGCAAAAAAGGCAGTGAGATGCACTATCATTGTAGGGTCGATCGATTGATTGTATTCCAGACAGAACTAAAGAGATGTAATATTGTTTTTTTTTTTAATTCGTAGGGTATCAATAGTCCTCAACCTTTTTAACATGAGGACCAATTTATTAATATTTGATATAGGCCGCATAATACAGGATTTTTTCGTTGTCAAGTTCGAAAGGGTATGCATATTTAAAAAATTTAATAATGAAGATGAAAGAAAACTCACAAAATACTCATAATTTTTTATTATTATTTTATCAGAAATTGTTATAGGTATATTTTTCGAAATTTTCAAATAAATTTATTTTTTTGCACATTTTGGGCAATTTAAATTAATAAGTAGTATTTTGAGGATGTAAGAAAATAACCATGATGTTAGTATATAATAAAAGAAAACCTATATTAAAATAATAATACTTCATTATATTATTTTACAGACCCAGTTTAAACTTCATAAATCAAAGTTAAATGTGCTTCCGAGTACTTCAACATATAGCAGTGCTGCACAACCTATATAATTTTTAAAACTTCGCATGCGCATGGAGTACAACCATAAGTTGCACAACGTGGGCTTGCGGGCCACGGGTTGTGCACCGTTGAAATATAATAACTATGAATCATTTTTGCTGGATATTTACAGAATCTAAAAATCTTCTTTAGTAACAATAAAATAACCTGCACATCAACACTGAAGGTAAAAAAAATGTGAAGCAGGTTTGAAAATGACAATTCTGTTAATCAAGTTGTCTCCTAATTTTCAGTTTTGATAAAAAAAAAATTTTTGGCGGCTCGAGCACATTTTCGTTGGTGGGGACCGACATTTTTTTAAGTCTAGATACTAAAATCTCACTACTGGAGAAAGTGAGAATACGACACCCCAATATTTTAGGTTTAATTTTTGCAAACCTGACTTTTTCCAATTTTCGCGCAGTCAATTTATGTACTGTGACATTACACGCTTATCAAATAATATGAAATTTTCTTGTAAGAGACAACCTTATTTTATCAACTAATATTACAGGCAGCCTCACCCCAGGTATTAGGCACAACCACTGAACAAATAATCCCTAGAAGTGTGATCTATACTGATTTTGAAAACTGATGTCGCCAATATATAAGACCTTACGACTCCGGGTGCCCAAGACTAGCCAATGAAATGACCAATTTCAGCAGAAGTAAAGAAAAAATTGAGCTTACTTCAAGCACACGGATATACACACTTCTATCGATATATCTCTTCAGTTGGAGCAACAAACTCTTAAACAATCAGTCTTCTAAAGGTTGATTAGAAGCTAACATTTATGCTTTTTACAGTTGAATAAAAAATAAAAATAAAATAATGGACAAAAATTATTACCCTCTACCTTTTTATGGATTTTGATTGCATGAACCTATTTCATACTAATCATTCGATGAAACTAGACACATTTAGTTATCACATTTTTTAATCAGGCACTGGTATACAGTTATTTATTTCATAAAATGGTAAATAAAAATAATTTTACTATCTCTGTTGAAAAATTCTTAAAAATTAATCGGTACGGACACATTTCAAATTTAACACAAATATTTTTTGAGTATAAATCATTATTTGATCATTTTGTTAAAAATGTTATTTCTAAGATTATCAATTTTTATTGGTTAAAATATGTATAAAATGCATAATATTTATCATTAATATTATGGGCAGATTTATATTGGAATGAGCGATAATTTGGTCAGAACAATAGATTCAAAATAAGCCTTTTCGATAGAAAAAATTAGAGCGAATTAAATTAAATTTTTTGTCTTAATACATAATCGACACAACCTTATTAACGTAACGTTATTACCGTAGAGTAACATAAAGTACGCAAATTAATAAATAAATATAGTGCAAAACAAAAATAATTAGAGATTGACTTGAGATTTTCACGGCCAAAATTACTATATGTATGTGGTTATTTATTTTTGAGAATTATGCTGTGTTGTGCTGCCTCCTTTAGCCAACGTTTCGGACAGCATTATAGTGTGCATCATCGGGATAGATGTGTAAATTATTAATTGTAAAAATAACTTATTTATTGGTAAATTTAAATCTAAAGGTAGTTAGCCTATTCGAAGAGAGGACTGTCCAAGGGAACCCAGAGTTCCACAGCTGCGTCACAAGTCCCAGCAGCCAAAACATCGTTTTCGTAATCCAACTGAAAAAATAATACAATCATTTAATAAATTCATTCTTTTGCCATAAGCATCTGAAGGATACCGATTTGATATTATATCGTTGATTGATAAATAATTGAGTTTTTATACGGACAAAAATATTTAATAACACAAATAAAAAATTCATCTTAATATCTTAAGGCACTATGTCGTGTAACATTTTGAATCGAGCCGCTAACAATAACACCCCTTATGTAGATGGCAATAAGGTTTAAATTCCCGCAATTTCACGCTGATTTATGCAAGATAAAAAACTTTGCCAAAAGTCGCTTTATTTTTATTTTGCGGACGTTCAGGCACATATATAATTTTTTTTTTTAAAGAACTTAATTTGCTACATTATACAATAAAATCATAAATGGGTTCGTAAGTAGGGGATTTTGAACTTTAAAGCAGTTTTTATAGGCATGATACATTATATTTTTCCGGGCTTATAAAAAGAATTATCAAAAAAACACTCGATTGTTTCAAAGAACAAGATATGTTTCACTCAGAGTATTTAAATAAAGCATCTAAAAAAATTCTAAATGATAAAATTTCTTTCTTCATCTTTCAACCTTAAACACATGGTTTTGCATTTCTTCGTGGTACTTCGCCTTAAAGTCTAACTTGCAAAAAGTGTATTTTTATAAAATAATCAAATTAACGCCACCTACGAACACGTAGATTGTAACGTATGTTATATTTACCCTTAGAGTCAGTCTTGGGCCATTTAATGATGTGTTATGTATATAATTTACAATTTCAAAATGATTTTCAACTAACTAACTAACTTTTGTTTTTTTGTTTCCCCGCAGGGGTAGGCAGAGAGGACGGACCGCCAAACAACTCGGTCTTGGCACACACTCCTTGCCTCATTCACATTCATATATCGTCTCATACATACTCTTCTATTGTTCTGGCTCTTAACATGGCCCGACTCAAGTATCTGATTCACTTGGTCGTGCCATGTCTTCCTCGGGCGTCCCCGACTTCTGCTACCATTCACATTTGCATCGTATATTCTCCTTACACTCCTTTCTTCACTCATTCGCTCTACATGCCCAAACCATCTAAGCGTCCCTTTCTTGATCTTACTCATTACGCTTACATCAGCCTTGCACTCTTTGCGGATATCCACATTCCTCACACGATCATACATGGTTTTACCACACATACGCCTCAGGGATCTCATTTCAACAGCATTCAATCGACTTTCATCCTTTCTTTGCCAGTTCCATGCCTCACTTCCATACATCAGGGTAGGTACCAGCACTCCATTGTGGACTGCTAACTTCGCTTCTTTGGACAATTTTTCGTTAGCGCCAACTGCGTTCAGTCCTCCATTAATGGAGTTACCTGCATTTACTCTTCTTTCAATATCTCTGTCAGCCTTCCCATCTCTCGTAAACATGCTTCCTAAATACACAAACTCATCCACCTTCTCCAAGTATTCCTCATTCACAGCTATATTGCACACTGTTTTCGTACTCTCTCTTTCAAACACCATTACTTTAGACTTACTTTCATTCATCATTAACTAATTCTTCACGCATACTTCGTTCATCCTAGACACGAGAGACTGCAGATCATCGATTTTCACATTACAAAAAAATGATTTCTGCATTTCCAGTGAAACAAATGAGTAATTACCCACTCTGCAAGTTTAGTATTGTTTCCTTTTGATTAAATATTCTTCCACACAAGAGACAAGAGACAAGATGAAAAGAATATGGGAGACTTGTATCACATTGCTTATACATATACAAATACATGTTTATAGTTGGGATTTGGGATCCTTACAAAAAGACTGGTATACAATATTCATATAGAATATCGGACGGTAATGCCTTTAGTCATTCAAGTAGGACCGCCGTAAAAGTTAGAAATACCCTTCCCGCCGGAAATATATTCAGTAGGCAGGTATTTAAGTACCTGACTAGGTACAAATCTTATGATTTCAGAGGATATTTTCGTTTTGATTTATTAAATAAAAAGAGAAAATTATAAATATACTTTTTGGAGGTGATGTCGACTGGTCGACTAAAAATGTAAATGTAAATAAATGTACAGTAGTGAACAGTTGGTCACTAGGAGCAAGTGTTTGAGAAGTATGATTTATTATGTTATGAAGCAAAAGATTAAAACTTACCCCTGTAATGCTGGCAGTAGACGAGGCAATAGTAGCAACCTGAGTGGGAGGGAAGGAAGGATTCATGATACTGATGCTCCCCCCTTCAGAACACGCAAAGAGACCGGCAGGACTCAAGGCAAGACCCGTCACTTTGCTTCCCTTCCCGGCGGGCCACAGAGAAGTGGACGATAGCTTCTGCAACGTCCGCATATCAAACAGATGCAGATTGCCGTGGGTGTCGCCAGCATAAAGCGCATGCGGACAGAAATCATTATTCGCCGCCAATGAAAGGGCGTATGGCATATTCGGCGCTACGTGATTCAGGTGCTTCCTGCGTCGTAATTGGCCAGCTCTCATGTCGAAGGCGGCCAGGTGTCGGTCCTCAGAGGTGGTGTACAGCATGTGACTGCCCGGTTTGGGGTGGGTTATGTCCAGAACCGACTTCTTGTGGACTCTGTGCGTCGCCACGGGAACATTTCCCACCCTGGTATCCAGTATAACGATGTCCGGAGAAAATAATCCAGCAACGGCGACATTCTCATCTATGCAAGTTATGCACAGCACAGAAAGAGCGCATCTGCAACAGTAAAACGTTCTAAGTTTTTGGCCTAATTATTTGTTTTTTATTTGGGTAAACAAACAGGGTAGTCCTAGAACCACTACAAATCTATTCTTCATTTCTTTCCCCTGCCTACTCCAGTCAGCTTAACAACATACCCCTGTTGGGCATAGTCCCACTGGCTTTGGATAGACTCAAATATAATAAAAAATATGTAGTTTGCTATGTTATTTCCATTACGAGCTATGGAGCTCTGAGATCTATTTAACTGTCCATTTAACTCCTTCCTTTACTTAAGTATACCCTCCACATAGCGTTCCCAAAGATAACCCTGGCTCTTACTAAAGCTATTTAAAAATAAACAGCACATTTATTTTCGTACTTAAAGCTGTTGATCTCCGTGAGTTCGGCGTTCAGGTCCCAGGCCTTGACGTGGCTGTCCCAGGAGGCAGAGAACACGCGGTTTGAGGTGGTAGAGGGGGTGGCCAGCGCCCACACCCAGCCGTCGTGGGCTGAGTGCTTGAGCAACGGCTTTACGTTGTCTTCATCCTGTATGGACTCTCTCACGTTCCACACAGCCAGGGCTCGGTCTCTACTGCCGGAAACGCAAAAGCTTCCTTCCTGGAACATATATTTTATTATCACTTCAACCCGAAATCTATATAAATAAAAATGTAAATGTTCGTTTGCTCAAAATCTTAAGTCTCCAAACTCCGAAGTTCTTCACGGATTGCTTTGAAATTTTGACACAGCGTTGCATTTGATTAAGCGTGTGTTTTTATATACCTATATCACATATGTCACTTGACACATATGTCACCTGACACATATATCTCACCTGTGACAGGTAAAAAAATATATATTTTTAAAAACAATGCCACCTTTTTCTCTGTCTGCACAGACATACTGAGCTACAGCGACGCAGAGCGGGGTACAGCTACAAATAAATAAAATTTTAATCTTATCGAAGGAAGCAAAAACTTGTGGGTGTGACATTATGTATTGCGGTGTGATTACTACTACTAGGTAACTCTGAAATCAGCATTTTTAACATAATATGTGTTATAACCAGTAGCGAGCACAGAGTTTTTAATCAGGTAGGCAGTAGAAAAAATAGTGAATTAATTTACCATCTTACTTCGGATGTGGAAAGTTTTTGCTAAGAACCTGCAGGCTAATGTTGGTAAGGATTACTTATAACCGCATAATTTATTCAGATTACAAGACAATTACAAGATATCCAAAAACATCAAATTTTTAAAGGCACAATTCTGTGGTCTCTCATGGAAAACACCACAACTGAAGAAATGTGGATGTTTTTGACAAACATGTTTAAAGAGAAGATTGTGTCAAAAATACCACTTTTCTAAGTCAATAGAAACCATAATAAGAATAAAACCTTGGATTGACAGATACATATTAGGGTTTATTAAAGAGACAAAGAAAGCCTGGGTTTACAGATTATCCAGAAAACATCTGGGTAATCTAAATGAGAATGAAAATGAGTATTACCGAGAATACAAACAGTAAATAACTACCATGTGTCTCTACTAAGAAACAAACACAAGACAAAGTTTTGAGCAAAAATTGATATACAGCTGTCAGAAACCATTTAGAGTTATATGCAAAAAAACACATAGCTTCTAAAGTGTCTACTCCTACCGAACTTTATAACTTCTCCAGTGAAATAGTTACCAGCGAGATAGACATAGCAAACACCCTTGCAACACAATTTGAAAAAATCTCTGTCAACGAACCAGACACCAGTATACATATGTACCAACTATTAGTAAAGCATTGTATGTACATAGCTCACTATGCGAAATCGAATACAATCCATCAGTAGTTGAAAATATTTTAAAAGGGTTGCGAAAAGATAGTGTTGCTGGACCTGATAATATTCCTGCTATTGTTCTCAAAAAGTGTGCAGCTACTCTTAAGTCATCCTACTGCTCCAGTTACGCAAAAATCTTTTTTAAACTTGGAAACTCACCAGAGATTGGAAAAGAGCTATAATTACACACGTCTATCAAAAAGGTGATAAACTCAAACTGGTATTAGATAAATAGGGCATACAAGTGGGACAGACGGAATCCCACTGACACAATATATCTTGACTTTGAGAAAGCCTTCAATACTGTTCCAAACTTAGTTGGCTAAACTTAAATTTCTAGGCAAAAGAGGACGACTTCTCGAATGAATCAAATCCTTCTTCACAGAGAGAAAATCACAAGTTCGAATTGGCAACCATCTGTCGACTGAATGAAATGTGACCTGTGGTGTCCCTCAAGGATCCGTTCTGGGTCCAGTTCTGTTTATTTTATGGGGTTGTGCACTAATTGAAAATGCTGATATCGGAGTTAACTAGTTGTAGTAATTACCCAGTAATATTAATGTGTCTTTATTAAATCATAACGCATTCCCAATCCAGTGCGGGCAGCGCTCTTATGCCATGTTCGAGATTCCCACACGAAATAAATATATGGATGGCATTTTCAATTTCAAGTCAGTTAGCTTCAGAATAATGTAATCATAATTGAATGGGTGTAGCAAAATACTGTTTTAACTCGACCATTTTGCATTTCGTCTTTCTGTAAATTTGCTTGTACGTTCCGTTTCCGTTCTAAGATGCTAGCCGTTTTAATGGTTCAGTAAAGACTATTTTTTTTCAATTGTGAAATCATTGTGTTTATTTGGACTTATTCGCATTTTTTCAATATTATGGTATAGGTAACGCAACGAAAGAAGGAAGCAATAAAAATGCTTAGAAATTTTTTTTTTTTGTATTAGGCAATTCACCCTAAAGAGAGTGCTATGTGAGTGATGTATTGGTCTATCTGTGTGAACGTCAAGCGCCGCCCACTAACGCGATAAGGCTCTCTGTCTTGCTTACGCTCACTTATTGTAACTAGTTAGAAGAGAGGCAAGTTTTAACAATACCGTTACGGGGTATACTTACGGGGTGTCCTATTCATTCAGTTCGTAATTTGATTTAAACATACGTGCACCTACATATCGCAAGTGAAATAATTACCAATTTTTGAATTTGAAATAATAAATAGTTTTCATCATTTTTAATTCGAATTAGTAGATTTACAGAGTGTTTTTAAAGTGTGCAAGTGAATATTTATTACGACATCATGGAGTCCTGTTACAAAACGGGACGTGGCAAATCACTGAATGGACAAAGTCGTGAAATTTTATTCCGCGTGTTTAATTATTTTATGCATAATATAAAAAACGGTGGTCAATTTTTAAGCATGACTGACTTATATGATTTGACGTATAAGGCAACTGGAGTATCGCAGACTAGTATTCGACGTATCGTAACTGGAGTGGCAAAGGAAGCAGAAACACAACCGTCATCATCGTCAACTCAACGACCAACCTTCAGCACACCAGGGAAGAAACGACGCAGACTATCAACCAAATCAGATGTAGATGATTTCGATAAGGAAGTTATTAGAAGATGTGTGTATGATTTTCATTTAGTTCATAAGTCTTTGCCAACGATGAAAAAGATTCATAGAGTTCTGAAAGGGGACATCGACTACGCAGGGTGTATAACTACGTTAAGGAAAGTTGTTCACAATTTGGGTTTTCGATGGAGAAAAACAGAAACAAACCGAAAGTTGCTTATTGAAAAAAATGATATCCGACTTAAACGTACCACATATCTCACTAAATTAGAAGAATATAGGAATGACGGACGTCCAATTGTGTATTCTGATGAAACATACATTCATAGTACACATACAACACCGCGTGCGTGGACTGACAACTCCAATAAAGTAGCTAAAGTTCCTGTGTCTAAAGCCAAACGTCTAATAATACTTCATGCATGCAGTGAAAATGGTTTTGTACCCAACGCACTGTTAACATGTTAGTTTAGAAAAAAAATGATAAACTTCAATATTTCAATAACGATGTCGTAAAACAAAATAAGTTTTATGTGACCGACTTCAACACGCTTTGGCTTAGAGTTCTCAATTGTGAAATAATCATCAATTGTTTTTTTTTTCAATCTTAAATCGAAACACGCTGTATGTAAGTTTTGCATCTGTGTGAGTACTGTGATGAAGCCAACTTAACTTGCGAGACCTATACCTACCTGCCTGAAGAAAGAAAAGAATTAATAATTGTCATTGAGATAGTGAGGTTCCTTTGGAAAAATTGTATAATTCTTTATTAGATATAAAATATGTTACATGCAGAGATGTGCAAAATGGGTACCCAAAACCATTTGAAATGCAAAATGGAAATGGGTCAAAACTTTTCCATTTGAAAATGCAAAATGCAAAATGGTTTTTAGAAAAGCATTTAAAATGCAAAATGCAAAATACCTATTTTCAAAATGCATTGAAAATGCAAAATGGTTTCTCATGTCAAATAATTAAAATAATTATAGAATTTTTAAACAGTTTTGTCATTTAATAATGGACATTAATGTAGAACAAACATATTACATGATGGTAAATCAAAAATGCCACGACTACGGATTATGAACCGCAAAAAATTTGCGCGGGACAAATGTTGCCAAAGTAAAAACATAGAAACTGCTATCTAACATTAAATATTACAGCGTCATGGCCCCATGTTCAGTATTTGAATCAATGTTTTTTGTCAATTGCCAGGGCTCCTACCAGGGAGCAACTTGACAAATGTAAATTATCTCTCATAGCGAGGTTGAGGATCGACTGATATTTGGGGCTTATGAAAAAAAGATGAGTGGAGATACTAGGAAGAATGTTGCAAAAAGGCATTTAAAATGGAAAATGCATTGAAAAAAGCATTTAAAATGCAAAATGCAAAATGGTTTTTAGAAAAGCATTTAAAATGCAAAATGGAAAATACCCATTTTGCATTTCCATTTGAAATGGATTTATTTGAAATAAAGTACATCTCTGGTTACATGACATATATGGTTTATAATTAAATAGTCAGCTATTTAAGTACCTACTTACAAATCTTATGATTGCAGAGATTAAATAAGAGAAAAATAGAAGTATACTTTTTGGACGTGAGGTCAACACTGTTCATAGATTTACTAGTAATTATCTTTGAGAATTACTCAAAAAAATAAATTTACAATTGAAGTTTTTTATGAAAACAAGATATGCGTGTAAACAGTTTGCTACCAAGTTGATATTGGCTTTTATATTTGCTGTCAAATTAATTTAAAGTAACTTACTTTTAAAAGCAAAATACCATCAACGGCAGCATAATGCGCACTTTTCAATGCCACATGTTTCATGGTGGTTTTCTCATCTCTCCACAGGGAATAGAGCCTCTCGATGTGAGCGCACTCCTCATCCCACTTGAAGTGCTCCGTGGGACAGTTGATGGGGGGGTACTTGTTGTGCTGGAGCCTCTTGTTGACCCAGAACCTCCAGAGGGAGTCATCGGCCAGGATGCCCTCGAACCTTTTGCATACCCGGCTCAGAGTGTGACTGACGAATCCAGGCTCCAGGTAGCCGCATATTTCTAAGAATATCTACAACAGAAAAGATAATACACGTTTTTGTGAGATTACTACATAGAACGCTCAGAAGTCAGTCAATATAAATTGTTAATATCTTCATTCAGACAGTCCACACAACGCACATTCCCAAATAGCGAATAAATAATGAAGTCGTAAAAATAAAGTTTATTGAATCACTAGTAAATTTAGTAATGTATTTGAATATTTCTATTAGAAAAACATTTTTATTACTATTGCTTGCAACTGTCTGGACTATGACATTCTATTTGGGGAATGTTGTAAAGATGGAAAGTAGACGGAGAAGAGTAAGGTTGGAAAGTACTTACGATTCAGATCTAGTCACCATGGCTAAAGCCATTTCAAGCAACATGTCGATTCTGAATGATGGTTCATAAATACCAGGATGATACAGAAAGTTTCTTTACTCTGTATTATGAAACTTATTGTTTAATAACATTAGCATGCTTATGTATAAAGAGGTTGTGTCATTCTGTAGACAGATGTTATTCAACTTGACAAAAAAATTCATCCAATAAATACAGTGAATTTATTTTTATAGCTTTATTAATCCTAGAACCTTATCCCCATTGATAATATAATATCACGCATGATACGATTTTAGAGTAATTTAATAATTTAATTTAGTAATTTAATTTTAGCCATGTCAAGAGTCATAATAATAGAAGAGTATGTATGAGACGATGTATGAATGTGAATGAGGCAAGGAGTGTGTGCCAAGACCGAGTTTTTTGGCGGTCCGTCCTCTCTGCCTACCCCTGCGGAGAAACGGCGTGATGGTTAGTTAGTTTTTTTTTTTTTACGATTTTAGATTTTCACAGCCAAAATAATTATTGTGATTTATTTTGGGGGTGTTATGCCATGTTGCGCTTCCTTCTTATTTAGCCAATGTTTCGGACAGTGCTACAGTGTCAATCTTTCATTCACTGCTCTTCAAATATTTTTAACATTTCATACAGCGAATTCGACTTATTTAACACAGCACCTCACATTTTCAAAACTTAACTCAATAAATAATATTCACACAATACATATTACTCTACACAGACTAGATTCATTCCCTTCCATCATCCCTCCCTGCATCACATCTCTGTAGTATTATTAGTTGAATAATTACACCTATTTTACAATACTTTATAAAACATTATAACCGTTGGTATTCCAAATAAAAATTTTAATAAATTAAATCTGCCCTGACGATGGACACTACAACGCTGTCAGAAAAGTTGGCTAAAGAAGGAAGAAGCGTAACTCGGCATAATACCCCAAAAATAAATCACGATAAATATCATGCATATTTTGAAAATTCATGAAAATTGCATTAACTTTTAGAAAATGTTGTAAATGCGTTGTTATACAAATGTACAAAATATGATATAATATGCATTTACCGCTTGAGGCGTACATCATCTATTCTTAATTGAATTTAAAAAAAAAAAATTGAAAACCTGCAGCACAAAAAGACACATGAGACGAACAAAACAAATGACATAAGAATTACCATCAGAAAAAACCTAGAGTCAAAAGTCGCTGATGTATGGAGCCTTGAGTCTGAGCCAAGCGGCGACTAGCGCTAGTAAGAATCTCAAGGTCGCTGTGTTAGGTGTTGGTGCGCCTAGGTTCCTTGGCTCCTTAGAAAGTACGCATACGGAGCAGACTGCTCCAATTACGCCTGCACAGGGCCGGCCCTGTACGGAGCAATGAAGATATTTGTGCGAATAACCAGAAGAAATAAAAAAAGAAAATATGTATTTCTTCTTAACAAATTTAAACTGAAATAGAAAATTTGGGAATACATCCAAGGTATTTTAAATGTGCAATATATATTCCTTCTTTTTGAAGATATCGTAAAAACAAATATCATTTTAAGAAACTAGATAAAATTACCTTTTAGATTTTTGTATTTAAAACAAACATTGATGTTTATAAATTGGAATATTTTAATTACAAAGACGAAAAAAGTTGAAAAAAAAATAAAGCATACATATTTTTACTCCACATGTCGTAAAATCGAAGAGAATGCGAAATTTTGAAAACAAATTCCTTTTATTTATGGAATCTGCCAGAAAACTGTCACCCCACTTTTTATCTCATTGCAATAAAAAAATATTATGATCATTCCTAGAGAATATCAACAAAAAATGAGATTATGAATTTATTGTTAGCGGCAGTATGAATGTTGATTTCTATGATTTATATTTTCTTACACATACATAAAACATTTATGTTATTGAAAAAATAACTTCCAAGAATTCTTATTAAATTTGTGCGGTTAAAGTCAATTAAAAAATAACAAGTCTGAAATAACCTCCCTTTTTCATGACGGGAATTTTACGTGTCAGTCTGCTGAAATGCCACGTTGCCGGTTCTTTCGGATCCCAGTTAAAGATATTTTTTATTAGTACCAACTTGAATCTAAATGTTTAGTCTTTATGCAATATGTAACAAAAACACCATTTAACGGTTGTGAAGTGATTTTTTTTATTAATGCAGAATATCTGATAATATTATTATCTTAATGACTGTACAGTTTAGGAGTGTAGTAAACTGAAGTGGCACCCTCTGTTATTTTCAAAAAGAACAGTTGAAGTTTTCAAACTGCGGCAGCGGGTTTTTATCTGCTAGTGTATAAAGATTGTATTAAGACGTACCTTTTAAAATACCACAAATATATAATATGATGTAATTAGCGGGGAAAGGTTTCCTATGTTAATAATAAATACCTATTGTAAACAAAAATTGAGGACAGTAAAAATAAATTCAAACACAAAATAAAAAAATGGATTAAAGAACAAAAAAGACAATATTTCCAAAATTCTATAACATAAGAGAATAAAACATATACACGCAACACAAAAAAATGTATAAGGCAAGCGGCACGCACAAGCACATAGATCATTGTAAGTGCCGATTTCCATTCCCTTCTAATGTTTTTATTTTGGTGTGAGAATTGGATTTTGATTTCTAATCTTTATTTTTGGTGTAAATTTATCTTTATTTTAATGTTGTTTTTTGTTTTTGTTTAAATGTATAAATTCGTATATTTTAAAATGGGGCCTCAGCACGGGTGAACAACCCAGTGAGGCCAACGTTGCTGAATTGAAATGTGAAGTACTGTAGAGTAATGTATCAATAAATAAATAAATAAACTTGTTTCCTGTAAAAATATTATTATAGTTTAGAAAATTTTGTACAAAAGGTTGTTGCTGTTGTTGATGATTTGATTGAACTGGATCTCAGTATGTAGCCCTACAACATTAATAATATAATACATTATTACAATTCAGCCTAAACTGTAAAATAAACTGAATCACAAACCTCTATTGGAATATTCTCCAAAGTTGGCTCAGTCAAATAACCTAACTTTTCACAATTTGATAAATCATTATTATTGTCTACGATGAGTTCATTCAGGCAATCTGCATCACTCAGTTTGGAAGCCATGTTGTTTGCCTAAATTGCAAGTGTCTGTAACAATCGAAATGGGAGATATTATTTATTAGTTGGGGTTATGAAAAAGATAGTTAAAAACAAAGGAATGATGTCGTTTCTTTTATATTTACACAATTTATAACACTGTAGGAACCAACAAAGGATATGACACATATTATAATACCGTATATTATGACTATGAAATAATTTAACAAAAAAGACAAAGAACTAATGTTGTAATATAATTACTGAAAGCGTAAAAAACATGTAAACAAAAGCAGAATTTTATAGGTATTTTTTTATATCCGGTAAGTATAATATATGCGACCAAATTTTTAATAGAGAATGCAAGTAATATTATTCAAACCTTTAAATTTCTCGAAAATGTAAACATCAACAAGATACGATAAAATTTTGCTTTGGGCAAACGGTGATAATTATTCCATTTCGAAGACAAACGCGGGGAGGAAAATTAAGGAATCAGCTGTTGCAATTTTATTATTCAATTTTTACATTCCGTTGTAAACTGACCGGCCAGTTACGAGTATTAATTTATCTAGTTTAGCACCATTTTGGGTAACGGTAGGAAACGTCAAATCACCAGCTGTTTTTGGTAAACATATTTATGGCTTAGAAAAAATGAGCCATAGACAATGATTACTCACTAGAAATATCTCTTTTGTATATAGCTGTTGCTCCAACTTCAACATTTTATATCTCACCTAAAAATAATTTAAAATTAATTTAAATCGGGCCCCGTTCCATGGTACATACATATGTATAAAATATTCACCCTCAATGGAGTTTTCTAGCCAGCTTCTAGTAGAGATGATTATGGAATATTTGTAAGTGTAGATTAAAATTTAATAGTAATTTCTAGTACCTACATTACAAAATATATTATCTAAAATAAGCTTAGCAAACAAAATACAATATGTCATTTTTTACTTAAGAGGCCACGTTCCTATCTCATCAGGAGGCAGAGCGGCGATTGGCTGGAAAGTCGTTATATGGCTTGAAGTCTATTTTCCACTGGGAGATTCGAATTCAATCCATTTACAAAGATTTTTTTATAATACGTTGGTAAAACTATATTAAAACTAGTGTTCGGAATAAAAGGAAAAACTCTCAGTTTGAAGTGTAACTTATGCATTGATGATTTAGAATCAAGGTTATTAGCGCCTCGTATATATTGCCTTAGGAGACATTCAAATTTTCAAATTGAAAGTCTCATTTAGAAAACTATCATGACATATGACATGGAAAATGTTGAAAATTATTATATTCATACAGAGAGTCGCTCATGGTGGTAGATACTCTCAGCATCGCCTTGTTGAAAGTCCACCGTTCGATCATTCGGAATCGAAGCGTTGCTTGAAATGGCTTTAGCCGTATTTGGTGACCATATTTGAATAACCAGGTGCTTCCTTACCTTCCTCTTCCCCATTCCCTTACCCTCCCCATAGCGAAATAGCTCTTTTCACTACAGCTAAATAGAATAATACAATTTGTTTATAATGCAACACAATTATACAAAAATAAGACAAATTTCAACATGTAAAAAGAAACAAGTATTTTTTAACACCTACTCCAGGAAAATAAATCCCTCGGGACTTATGTCATCTTTGGGGTTGCTGTGCAAGTGGCTTTTTGAGAAGATTATGTTGATTATGATGAAAATGGGTCTTGAAGAGACCCATATTATAGAAAGGAGGAAACAAGAAAATCTTTCCTCGGCTGAACTGTTGAACTCAAGAACGAGTCTTATGAACGAGTTCTTATGAGATAAATAAAATAAACTAGGGGGAGGGGGGGGCACATTGATTCACGGGGCACATTGGTACATTCTAATTCCGTTGAATAATGCACGTGTGTACCTATATTGGCGCACTTTTACAATCACAACGAAATGGCACGGCACCATTCGTCTCATTTTTAACTATTATTATTTAGTGTGTGCGAAAGAGCGAAGACGCTTTTCGACATACTTGCTTATAACAGCTGTTGGACACAAAAAGTAATGCCAATGACAGTGATGTAGTATGTAAATTTATAATTTTTTTGTTTTTAATTGAAAAAAAAATGCTACCGGACAGCAAAAAGGCCCATAACATTTTTTACTCCAAATGTGCTAAGGAATAGCTGGTTAAAGTTTGTCGGATTAGTGCCGATACACCCTGTATTGCCAGACGGGTTCTCAAACTTTGACAAAGGATAAAACATTGGTGACATGTGGTGAAAATATGAATGGTAAATTTTTTAATAAAAAAAAAATGTTACCGGACAGCAAAGTGCCCATAACATTTTTTACTCCAAATGTGCTAAGGAATAGCTGGTTAAAGTTTGTCGGGTACGTGCCGATACACCCTATATAATAATATTTGGATGATTTATATAGCGCCGTTTTTGTGCAAAATCACCTCAAGGGCGCATGGTTCATTTCATAGGCCTAATCTTACCATACATAAGTATTTGTTTCACTTGATCGCGCCATGTCTTCCCCAGACGTTCCCGACTTGTTCACTACTGTACACCATATTGTTACTGTTTAAAAAAATGCATTACATTGACTATAATTGGACTCCGTTTATCATTTCAGTGCACAGATAATGCGTTAAGTCTTCCTAGGGCGTCCCCGGCTTTTTCTACCATTCACTACTGATTATTAAAAACATTTTATCGTATTTAATTCGACTCGTATCCACAAACATAAGTACGAGGAAATAAACTTAGATTTACCAAGAAATAATATTATATAGCTAATGAAAAGCTATGTCACGAGCTTGCGAGCGGCCCGATGCGGTTTTTTACGTGAAGTGCCTGTATGGGCGAACTTTGTTAAATGCCTTTTCTACGAACCTTAGTACAAAAATCACAATATTGCATAAAGCAATAAAGTTACTGTTGGGAAGTAAGAGCTTCATAGATGCACGCACAGATGGCAGTGCATAGAGCTTGCGTGGAAGTCCGCAAGATGGAGCCAGTGACCGGTAGTCGTCAGGGCCATTGGCAAGGCTCTCGGAGAAACTTACTATTTCGGATTCCAATTAGCCAGCTACTAGTCGACTATCGAGTCACTTTTATAATACGCGAAGTATTAATAAATCCCTGATTAATCTAAAAGAACCACTTATTTAGTAACTCCTTCCAAGACGAGTTGGAGACCTGTTTGTACGAAACTAAGTAAAGTGGATATTTAAACTTTACAAATTACGAAAATTAAATATTATGATACACGTATTTCATATCTTCTTTTTTTAAATTTGAACACGTTTTTCTCTAAATTGGACGGTACCTTTTTATTAAAATATCTCCAATGTTATATAACTTTATATGGCAATGAATTCTGTGTTTTTGACTTATTTTTAGCTGAAAGAAAACCTATCACATTTAAGTACCACCACTTTTTGTAACACTAATACGTTTAGATCCCTTAACGTATTTTTAATTTTAGAATATTTTTCATAAAAAATTCTCGTGGCTTTGTTTTGCTTATTCTTCTTAACTCCTCTTTTACAAAGAACAAAAAACTGCTGCAACAATTAATATAACTAACTGTAATGTTGATTTTTTTAATGTAACTAACTTTAAAACAAGGGCGTAGCTACAGAGTGCCTACGAGTACCATTCTCTTTTCTCCTATGTAGCCAATGGAGGTGGCAGGGCCGGCTCTATGTGAGCGCAATTAGAGCTGCCCGCCCCGGCGCGAGATTACCTAACACATCGCCCTTATGACTATCTCTCATAAAATTGGCGCTACACATCAATACAAACCATCTAATATTATTGATTACAGTAATTACCAACTTAGGCATCTGCTGGTTGGATAAAGGGCGCTAAAATCTTAATCGCGCCAGATGCCGCTTGACTCGGACCGGCCCTGGGAGGGGCAGTTTGAACTCCCCCTCCTCCCTTGTATACGCTTTAAGAACAATATATACTATTTAAATTAACAGCTTTAAATATGGCCAACATAATGAATGAATGCCATAAATAATGAAGAAAAAAAAACTATTTAATAAATCCTTCGTTTTTTGAAGGCATATACTAAACATCCAATGTGTTCATTCCTACGACTACGTTGAAACGCAACGGACTAGTTATTGCAAAATATGATTTTATATACTACTTTGTTATTATATACCAGTGGCGGGCCGTGAATTTTCAATGAGCTAGAATGGGTAAGATTGAATTATTGATGTTGTTTTTTTTCATTATTTCTTGGCCATCATTTAAAATTATGGAGAAATGAAAGGTGAATTTACATATAAATTTTATTTAAATAGGAAAATTTCAAAATTATAATGAAAATTGGAGTTCAGACTTCGAAGAGATGAGATGTTGAATGGAGGGGAGGCAATTTTAGATAAGACTTGATAGAAGAGAGGATGTTTGTTTAGAGAGGGACAGCCAAAAAAATTGTGATCTAAAGTTCCCACTTCTAGACCATAGAATATACAATCTGGGGAGTCAAGAACGTGAATTTTAAAAAGGTGGGAGAACAATGTCCGATCCTCATTCGAATAAGTGAAGAAATTTTATTTTTTCGAAAAATGGAGATATTTTTGAAACCACGGCTTTGATGGGATAGTCCTTTGTATTGAGGCATAGCAGGCTCCATCGCAGATGAAAATATAATAAAAAATTTCAATTATGAAATTTGAAAAAAAAAAATCCAAAAATCAGCTACATTGTTCAAATCCATTAATTGCAACACACCCGATAGAAAAGTGCACATGTGAAAAGTGACGTTATTAGGTACGAACCTTCATCGATTCAACGAAAACACACTGTTAGCCCAATGCATGAAAAAGTTACACCAATCGTATGTAGTTGAAGCCGAATAATAATAACATAGCATTTATATAGCGCAGTTTAGTATCATTTCACTTCAAGTGCGCTTTACTTTACCAAACTTAAGAGATTATAAATCATAAAAAAATATCTATGTATATTTCAATGCATTACACAAATGTGACAATATTTTTGTAAGGCGGCTGAGACGATAGTCATCGACGACTTTTAATCCAGGTATCAAATACTATTTCCTGATAAAATATTAGTCATTCAAAATATGTCTGAACACGTGTTCACGCAGGTAACCTTGTCCTAATAAATATAATAGACGATATGCAAAAGTATTATAATTTCTAAGAACACGTATTCCGACTTCCTCATAACATATTCGTGCTTTAGTGATCGTTTGTTATGAAATTTGTCAATTCATTCGTAATAGGCCTGCATTCCCGTTTTTAACAGGAAAACGAATAATTTTACCAAATTTTTATTAAATCAACGATATTTTATATCAGTAAGTTTTCTGTGTGTATCTTTTAAAGACATACCAAAAATGTCTGTTATAAAAATATCATAACAACAGAAATCAGCAAAATAAACAAGTAGCTTACAGAAAACATCTGCCAATTTAATAAAAACAATGCCCTCCTTATTCGCACCACAATAGATATATCCGAGATGATAAGACAATGCAGTTCCTTAATCAAAACGAATACAACGGAGAAGTCTGCGAATTAATTATAATATGGCGTTACTAAATCTTAGCCGAGGGTGAAATACGTATGTAATTTTTAATCCCATCTGTTATTAAAAGGTTCATAAAACTTCAGACAAAGAGCTTTTTCTCTTTGAAAATTGCTACCACAAACCTGCTGCAGGATAATTAGATTGTTCTTTGTGTAGTGATATAAATTAATTGAATAAAGTACTGTTTGAACCAACAATCATCTTAGTTTTTCAGTAGGGAGTGCCAAATATATATTTGTTCAGTTTAGTTGTAGATATATTAGTGATTATCGCTGTTGTTAGTGTTGTGAAGATAATTTGTTTTTATATATTGTCATTTATTTGTGTTTTTATGTCTTATTTTATTACTTATTTAATATTTTAATTTTGAAATTATGTAAATATTTTAGCCCACAGGTCAGTACCTACCCTACTAAAAAAAGTATGGGTCCAGTCCGTTAGATTTTGTTTGTTATAATTTGATGTTTATGTGAAAATCTCTCATTAGATTTTATTTGTATTTTTTTTTAACTTCCTATTTTATTGTCCGGGTTAAATCTTCCCCATAGGAAAAACTAAACCCCTCCACACACTTTTCCACAAATGTTCATCTAGTCAATCAACATTATGCAAGTGCATTATACACGGTGTCCGGAAACTCGGAGTACAAGCGGGAAACTGGAGAATCTACACCACATGGGGAACCCAAAAAAACATAAAGTTTTTTGATTTGAACATTTTCAAAAAAAAAAAAAATATATATATATTTTTCGGCTATTTTAGGGTTAAAGTTTTTTCTGGTGTTTAGGGTTGAATAACAGATGTTTTAACACTGCAGAGCAGAAATATTTTATGATTACACCGGGTTAAATGAAGGGTGATTTCAAAATAATGCTTCAAATCCGAGTTTCTTCATTTGTTTTACTTTCAAATAGTTTTAATTAGTTGGGTACTTTGATCTTCAGTAATAATTTATAAGAATTTGATTTTAGAAAAAAAATAAAAAAAAAATCAACTTCAAACTCGATTTACTCGATAACGAAAGCTCAAATAAAAAAAAATATACTACAAAATCGACTCCAAATGTGATGTAGATTCACCAGTTTCCCGCTTGTACTACGAGTTTCCGGACACCCTGTATAAGCAAAATAAATACAAAACAATTTTTTTATTTTTTTTTATTATATAAGTACATTTTTGTTTATTTGTTACAATATATGATCAAATATTTCAAGACCCCTCTTCCATAGAAGCATTAGCTTGTGGCTGGAAATGGAGTGTACATTGTTTTATTACAGTATGTAGGTAATTAAAAATAAAATGATTTTAAACTTATTTGAAGAATGGAATATTACTTAAGGAAACTAATTGAGATGAGTTATTCTAATACAATATAAGAAAAACACGTCAACTCACCAGAGATCAAATGGGAAAATAATTCACCGACTCCAGATATTTTCATATCAGAGGGTTCGGCTAGGTAGAACTTCTAACAGGGCCTATAAATCCTACTGATCCCTTAACATAAATATTTAAAAAATCTTACGTTATCCTACATGTATTCAAAATGACTATTTGTATTGTTAATATGTTTATTTTTTATAGATGTAAAAAATATTTCGGTTTTCCTAAATAAATAAATATGAAATTAGTAACAGATCATACATCCATGCATGGTGGTTCAAAATAAAATTCAACTTTTTTTTATTTGACTGGCGCCTAAATATAAAAATATAGGCAATTTACAGTGCAGGTAGACCAGGTCGATATGTTGAACTACAGGGTTCTCCAATAAGAGGTGTTATTTTGATATTCAATCGTAAAAGATCAATGGTTTTGTTGCTTGTGTGGCACGTAGCGCTGTTTTGTTGAAAGTAAACGTTGTCTAGATCAATACCATCCAATTCTGGCCATAAAAAATCATTTATCATCTCTCGATAGCGCAATCCATTCACCGTAACTGTTACTCCAGCCTCATTTTCGAAAAAGTAAAATCCAATAACTCCGCCGGACCATAAACCGCACCAAACAGTCACACGTTGAGAATAGAGAGGCTTTTCAACAATAACTCTTGGGTTTTCCGAGCCCCAGATGCGACAATTTTGCTTGTTGACGAAGCCACCGAGTTGGAAATGGGCCTCATCACTCAAGATGATTTGCATTTGATTCAATCAAGTGAATTTTAATAATTTCAATGTGTTGTTGAAGCGTGTATTGTTCCATTTTTATTAATGGAGTAGTTTTTACTTGTCAAATGTCAAAAAATAACAGCTTCAAAAGTAACATCTACTGAAATAGCGGGCTATTCAAATAACACCTCTTATTGGAAAACCCTGTACAACCTAAATATCTTTCCAAATCTTAATGTCAAATAATTATTATCTGGAAACGACATGAGAAAGTATAATGTTACCAAATAATTCATCAAATTTCGTAAAAGCTATAAGGACAGGTTGTTTCAGAGAATTTGAACGTTTCTTCAAATTTCAAAGTTAATTTTAAAGTTCTGTTATTATTTCAGTTCTGTCTAGTAACTGGCCTATAATAAAATATTAACAGAACTTGAATAGGACATTCACGGAACTCGCAAATGAACGTTGAAATTTGATAAATTTTTCAATTTATATGAAACAAACCCGACCTATCAGGTAAGTATGGTACTGTATATTATCTTCATATATCGTTAGTAATAACATAGATCATTGCAGAAATGTATTATTGTATCACTTTGAGGTGATTTTGCAAAAAAAACTGCGCAATAAAAATCATCCAATTATTATTATTATTATTATCGTTAGTTAGCTATACCTCCGATGTATTTCAATCATGGTTTTAGGAACTTATAACTTTTTATTTTTTATAGTTAATTCTGTTTGTTTTTTTTAATGTGAATACCTACCGCACAAGAGTCCAACTGTTCCCAACCGTCTGGAGCCAGTGGAACCAGACTATGGCATCCCCAATAATTGTAATATGTTGTTAGGCTGGAGGTAGTGGGGAGGGGAAGGAGACGAAGGGGAGGAAGGTGTGGAAGTACCTGGATATTCAGACCTGGTCACCAAACATGGCTAAGGCCATTTCACACAATGTTTCGGATAATTGTCTTTCACCTGGGCAATACTGACAATGTCTGATCCATTTTAAAGTGTACTTGCTGACGTGTACCCTGGAGTAAAGTTTTGAGGTTTTGAACTGTACCTGAAAGCTGAGTAAAAAAATCTATTAAAAAACTACAATATGTCGTGACTCATTCCATTGCAGAAATAATACGTTAAGTCTTCCTCGGACGTCTCAGACTTTTTCTACCATTCAAACTTTCTAAACACTCCTGACACTAATAAGAACAAACTTTAAAAAAAATTATAGGGACAAACAAAAAATCATTCATTTTTATATAAATCGCGATAAATTAGCGAAATCGGTCCAGTAGTTTTTGAGTCTAGGGACAAACAAACAAATATTCATTTTTATATTAATCGGATAGATTAGCGAAATCGGTCCACTGGTCTTTGGGTTTAGGGACAAACAAACAATTATTCATTTTTATATAAATCGCGAGAGATTAGCGAAATCGTTCCAATAGTTTGTGAGTCTAGAGACAAACAAACAATCATTCATTTTTAAATAAATCGGATAGATTAGCGAAATCGGTCCACTAGTCTTTGAGTCTAGGGACAAACAAACAATCATTCTATGATTTATAAAAATCGCGATAGATTAGCGAACTCGGTCCAGTAGTTTTTAGTCTAGGGACAAACCAACAATCATTCATTTTTATATAAATCGCGATAGATTAGCGAAATCGGTTCAGTAGTTTTTGAGTCTATATGGAAAATAAAATACTAATTTATATATATAGAAGATTTTTCGACGTATTTCTTTTCTTCTTTCAAATAATATATTTTCTACATTTCTTATACAAATGAAATGAACATTAGATTATTTGATAGTTAAGGAGGACCCTTATATTGTACACATTGGCGGAATGTCAGTGATGCGCGTTTGAAGTCGTATATCACAGATCTGTCAGCGCGCTGCATGAATTCCTGAAAGAGTTTTTTACTCTGAAACTATATCTCGGCAAAACGTTTGTAACATTCCTCCTCCGCACGTCTATCACAATCCCGTGGTGACTAAAATATGGAGGCGGACTTGCTAGCCATTTTTATTTTTTAAAGAATGCATAAACTATTATTGTATGCTCTCATTTTTTAATAAGCCTATAAATCCTTTAACCGCCCACCCATTAGAATCGGCATTTAATGGTGCATATGTACAGGACAAAAAAGCACGGACCAAACCACGAATTACAAGAAATTTTCTCCTGTTTATATGCAGTATTACGGGGACCTTTCAACTGTCAAAAAACAAAATGGCGCTGAGTGTCCATTTGAATTTCTGTGAAACAAACCGTCGTTATTAGAAGTTATAATAGCTTTTCAAAAAAATTGTCGCTAATCCTTAATATATAAAAATCATTCCCGACCGATTTCAAAGAAAGTTTGTGAATGCGTATGGTTGGTTCCAGCTTGAAATATAGGATAATTTTGGACCCCAAAAAAATTTTTTTTTCAACGTTTTTTTTCTGATTTCTCATCAAAAAATATATACAACCACACATTTTAACTTCCCTACATAGAATGCGGTCTTTAGCAGGACAACATCTTATATTATAAAATGCATTCCAAATGGTTGAGTTAAATTCTAACTGGTTTCTAAATCTTAATATATAAAAATTCAGCCTGCAAATATTTGTTCTCGCAAAACTCAAAAATTAGTCGACCGATATCGTTGAAAATTTCAAAATTTGTTGTTATTAGTGCCAGGAATGTTTAGAGATGTTTGAATAGTGAAGAAGTCGGAGACGCCCCAGAAATACTTAACGCAATAAACAAAGTTGTTTAACAGTAACATTGTGGTATACTGCAGTGAATGGTAGAAGTAGTCAGATGCGCCCGAGAAAGATATTAGCAATAGCGAAGCATTGTTTATAATGATATTTATATATTATCATTGGGGATCCAATGAAAATACATAAATTTCCCAAGTATTGTATAGTACTACCGCAGACCCGTAAAAAAATCACGGAGATATCATTATATTATTATTATACAGGGTTTTCCAATAAGAGGTGTTATTTTGATATTCAAAGAAAAATGCCATTTTTTAATATAAATGATTAAATGTTTATTTCATTATAAAGAAGAAGATTTGCCGTTAATAGTGAAAAATAACATCGTTCAAATGACCACCACGACCAGGACCATATCCTTTTCATGAAATTTTCCATAACCAAATCGCAAAGTGGCTGCCTTATGTCCTCGATAGCCTCACGAATTCCATCTTTGAGGTCTTGAATCGACGCTGGGCTGTTGGCGTAGACTTTCTCTTTAACGTGGCTCCAAAGGAAGAAGTCGCAAGGAATTAAATCACAAGATCTCGGTGGCCAATTGTGATCACCTCTTCGAGAGATAACACGGCCCAGAAACTTTTCCCATAAAAGATCAATAGTTTCGTTGCTTGTGTGGCACGTAGCGCCGTCTTGTTGAAAGCAAACGTTGTCCAGATCAATACCATCCAATTCCGGCCATAAAAATCATTTATCATCTATCGATAGCTCTTTGAATATCAAAATAACACCTCTTATTGGAAAACCCTGTATTGTTAAATATTATTATTGTATAGGAGTTGTGAAGCCGAAAGTATTTATAAAAAATTATTTACCTCAGGATCGTTGCATTTCAAAGGACGGCGTTATTAAAAATGAAAATGATGATATCTGTCAAACATTTTAACAACAGAAATACACACATAAAATACAGAATTATTAAAATCTTAATTCATCCATGAATTAATTAAGATAAAATAAGTTGGTACATACTTTATCACTTGTCTGAATTGTTCCCATAATCAGTTCCAATTTTGAAATAAATTCAAAGCTAATCCAATAAATTATTGAAGAGACATAATCCACCCGAAATTAGTATTATGTCGTGTTTCTCTCCAATTCTCCACAATGGACGGCGCTGCGCAAGACCCGGACATTGTTTTTATATGTACCAATCATTTTTCTAAATCGGTTTATTATTTCCACGAATAACCAAAAATAATAAAACTTATAAATAACAAAATTGGACGTTTGTTCTGAATATATTTTTAAATTGTCTTTTTTTCTCTCGATTACCTACCTTACGTTATGCTTATTGTGACGACTGGGGTATTAGATTTTCCAAATAAAGTGTGGTGTTTTCTTAAAGACTACTGATATATAATAAATAAAAATGGACTGATGGCCCCGCCAACTGATTGAGTAAAGCGTGTCTCATTTCATCTTTTAGGGAGGAATGCGCGATGTTTAGTGCCCCCGACTACTGAAGCCCATAGAGAGGTGTTGAAGCATAATTCCCTACGTTTAAATGCTGATTACGAACTAAATAACGGAAAACGAACAGCCATAAAAAATCTGTAAAGAACAGAAGGTTCCTACTTATGTATAAAAAAAAACATTGCAGAAGGAGGATTTAGAAGCATTTGCATGTGGATATTACCAAGGTATGCATGTATGTTTAATACTATGTACAATCGGTGTTCATATTTTGCTATTGGAATATAATTTTAGATAACTGAATGTTCAACAATATCTACACCAGATATGTGCTTTATTTCAAATAAATCCATTTCAAATGGAAATGCAAAATGCAAAATGGGTATTTTCCATTTTGCATTTTAAATGCTTTTCTCAATGCATTTTCCATTTTAAATGCTTTTTTTGCAACATTCTTCCTACTATCTCCAGTCATCTTTTTTTCATAAGCCCCAAATATCAGTCGGTCCTCAACCTCGCTATGGGAGATAATTTACATTTGTCAAGTTTCTCCCTGGTATAATATCATACTGATGGAGCCATGACGCTGTAATATTAAATGTTAGATAGCAGTTTCTATGTTTTTACGTTGGCAACATTAGTCCCGCGCAAATTCTTTGTGGTTTCATAATCTGTAGTCGTGGTGTTTTTGGGTTTACCATCATGTAATATGTTTGTTCTACATTGATGTCCATTATTAAATGACAAAATTGTTTAAAAATTCTATCATTATTTTGATTGTTTGACTTGAGAAACCATTTTGCATTTTCAATGCATTTTGAAAATAGGTATTTTGCATTTTGCATTTGAAATGCTTTTCTAAAAACCATTTTGCATTTTGCATTTTCAAATGGAAAAGTTTAGACCCATTTCCATTTTGCATTTAAAATGGTTTTGGATACCCATTTTGCTCATCTCTGATCTACACTTACTAGTAGTTTTATATTAGACCTCAATATATTTCATAATTATCTATTATATTTATTTCTAATTATATATTATTTAATAAATCTAAACAACAATTTCCTCTGAAATCATAAGATTTGTAAGTAGGTACTTAACATTTTTTAAATCTATATGAATACAAAAAGTAAATGCTCGTTTGTTCAAAATGTTAAATCTCCCAAAGTTCTTCACTGATTGCTGTGAAATTTCGACACAACGATGCATTCGAATACGCGTGCGTTTTTTCACCTATATTATCTAGATGTCACCTGTAAAACAGCGATGTAAGAGCAACGCGTGATATTGTTTCTCTATTTGCAAAGACAGACTGAGCCACAACAACGCATGGCGGAATACAGCTAGTTCCAAATAAGGATACAGTTTGTCCAAAGAAACATCATAATCTCAATAACAATATTCCTTTTTCAAACATTCTCGATGTAGGTAGGTACCGTAGAAAAAAGTCTAAATAAACACGACGATTTCACATTTGAAAAAATAATCTTTACTGAATTATTAAAACGGCCACCATCTTGAATCGGAAAAGGAGCGTTCGAACGAATTTACAGAAATGCAAAACCGAAATATGTAGGTAACACAGAAGGAAAGTCCAAATAAACACAGACATTTGAAAAAAATAATATTTACTGAATCATTAAAATGACCACCATCTTGAATGGGAAACGGAGCGTGACAGAGAGACGAATTTACCGAAATGCAAAACGGTCGAGTTAAAATGAGGCTTCACTAAACTCGGTCAAAACAAAAGAGTACCTAAATATAAAAATGAGAATTTGAATGTGAATGAAGCAGGGAGTGCGTGCCATGACAGTTGTATAGCGGTTCATCTTATCTGCCTACCCCTGCGGAGAAACGGAGTGGCGATTAGTCAATTAATTAGTTACCTACCTAATTACCTAAATATTTTATTGAAGAATCGATCACCTGCCTACTACAGCCAACTTTGTGCGTAAAAATCTTTTTTGTGGGGAATTAAATGACAGTTTTTTTTTTTACTTTTGACATCACTCAACTCATATGTTACTTCGTTGTAATAATTTCTGATTATTAGAAAACATTTAAAATCGTTACAGACTGTCATTCGAGAGTGAGTTTCGGGAGTCTTGTAGATATGAAGTGGAATCTGTTCCCTCGGCAAAAGTGACAGGAAGATGTTGTACAGATTACAGACAAACCGAATAAGTGAAATACATAAATGTATTCGACCGGAGTGTAGTGTTAATGGAGATTAGGGGCTCCGATGTTACTTGATGATTTGGGACACTTTTACTTTCAAACATATTGTGCTTTCCTAAGTAAGTACCTTTCTTCTATAACAGTGATGTCTATCAGCTGATTCACCAGAACGGGTTATTCATAAATAAACCACTCACGGTTCTTACATTTAGAAATTGATAAAACCTTTTTTTTAATATTTGTTAATTTAAGCTTAAAAATGAACATTCGTAGGTTATTAACAGTGGCGTGTAATGATCTATGACCAAAGGTAGGCTGTGTGTAGTTTTTCTAGTTCGTGACGTTCGGGTTGTGATGAAAAACATTGTACCAAGATACTGCAGCGCCACGGAAAAGGGACGAGTGCACTCTTTTAGAAGATTTCTTCGCCACTGCATGAGAAGTTTATGGCTCAGATTATGCCAATCCAAGAATACCATCATCACTGCCATGGCTGTCTGGAGTCCCCCTGATGACCCTCTGGTGCCGGGAGACAGTCGAAATGCTCCGTATACAATTATTTGCATAATTTATATTTAATATTGATTCACTTCTTTTTCTGTTTTTATTCTATGCATTGCATTGACCTAAAAAGCCCTTTTTAGGTCAATGATGGATTGCTTAGACATAGACATTCAAATTTAGATGTCTATTTATATTTTACTTATTTCATCTATTTTGTTGCTCTCAAATGTGGAATATATCGCATAGCGCTACCCCTGTATACCTTCCGAAATATGGAATATATCGCATTGTACTATCCCTGCATACCTTTTGAAATATGGAATATATCGCATTGTACTACCCCCGCATACCTTCTGAAATATGGAATATATAGCATTGCGCTACCCCTGTATACATTCGGAAATATGGAATATATCGCGTTGTACTACCCCTGCATACCTTCTGAAATATGGAATATATAGCATTGCGCTACCCCTGTATACATTCGGAAATATGGAATATATCGCATTGCACTACCCCTGTAAAACTTCTTAAATATGGAATATATCGCACTGCCACCCCCTGCATACCTAAACCTGCATACCATAAAATAACTGCTGTTCATAAACCTACAAGTTAAAAATTCTAATACATAATTGTGATTTATTTCCTTTGCTTTAAAAGTAAAATATCTATAACCGTTCCAGATTCCGTAAAAGATGTCCACCCTCTTAGCTACTAGCTGTAGTGGTTACACGGCCGCTGGCTGCGACACCAGGACATGTGTTTCTATCTCCATCACCATTGTCAGTATTGTCACATTCAGCATTTATCATCTCGGAATATCCGATGAGTTGAAGACGCGCCCTGTCACTCCTTCGGTTACTGTCTCAAAATATTGTTATTTATATTCGTCTCGTTTGTGCTTTGTGGACATTCCTAAAATAAGTGTTCCTCTTGACATTCTTCAAAAATGTATTTATTTTATCTTTTTTAAAACATTGATTTACATTTTTTAAGACTAGATTCTCAAATGGGTACCTACTTACTTGCCTAATTAAGTTCGTATTTTTCATTCGATTTCTCTCTATAAAACTAACGTTGCTAGGAAGTCAATGTACTACGATTTTTCTTCTGTTTTCCAGAACAAAAACATTTTCGTTGGTATACCAGACTCATAATTTTATATAACGTATATTTTTTTTAGATTTCGACTATTCGTAAAGTTAGTCGCGCATATTTATCAGATTTTGTTCTTTCATTTTCTAGGTAGGTACCTAATCTAGGTAGGTAGTGCGTTTATTGAATATGTACCTACCTACAATCACTTTTAAGATAGGAAAATGCAGGTAAATACAGGCAAATCATTTACAGAAGACGTTTTAATGTATTTGTGCATACCGATATTATCTGACGAAAGTCTCATTTATAAAAGGATTTTCGAACTAGTTTGGAATACCCGCCCGCAGTCCTCTCTTACAAATGTCCAAATATACTTGGTGCAATTCAGTTTACATTTAAACTGACGATTTAATTCGACAATGTTATTTTTGTGCTTTTTTGTTTCATTCTTCAGCTTCCTAAGAAAACAAAATTAAAAATTATTTTGTATCCTTTCAGTACACCACTTAGGCAAGGGTTTCTGTAAAATGATTTACCATAAATGGATTAACAAAATCCTAAATTATTACAAATCTTGTATTTATCGTTGTACCTACGTATTTACGACTGCAAACGATTAAAATTACTAATACCTATAGAATATTATGATAATGATTAAAGCTAATTTATTAAGAATCTCTTCAAATTATTCGTAATCAAAACCGGGATTGCCGGCCCTTAACGAATAAATTGATAGGTTTTCTTAATAAACTTTTAGTAAAATATGAATCTATTATCACGATTTCGAAAAAGGTTTTCATAAAAAACTCAATATTTCCGCTTTTCATCATTGTATATTATCAAGACAAATGCAGATGTAAGAAAACGTGTTCTTATATAGGTACTGGGAATTTACTAAAAGTTTTCCAGGAAACGCCCTTCAATCCCGTTTTCAACCGGATTACCAATCATTTAGAGAGATTTTTAATAAACTAGCAATACTCACTTTTATCCGTGCAGGATGCCAGTCAATAGAGAAACTAAAGAAAACAAAATAAATATATACCTATGTAGGTACTTATCCACAATAGATATCTCCAGTTGCCGGTTTCGGGCGGTTGGATCTCTTCTGTTGAATTCACATAAAAAGGTATTTTGTGCGTGGTTACAAGAAAGAATTACCTACATAAAACTTTTTCGAGCATAATTCTTTTTGTTAATGAAGAAACTGACGAAATTTTATTTAATGCACCAAAATGATTGGGGAGCAAGATCTTGAAACAATATATGTATTATTTATATAATAATGCATAAGAATTAATCTAAGAATTGTGGGTACAAAATGTAATTTACTCGATATAAAACGTAACGGAATTACACGGGTTCTGTTTGTCGAAGAACAGGGGTATTGTGTGTCGTTAATTTGAAACTGATATCGAAAAAAAGATTCGCACAATAAAAATAGTTTATGATTGTTTCCTAGGGGGTGGCAACTCAGGTCACTGATCGGTGACCACCGTGTCCAGTCTCCCCGTGCCCCCGGGTAGGTACTGAGCAGGTACTGGGTAGGTACTGTAGGTACTGGGTAGGTACTGAGAAGGTAGGTACTCGGGGTGGGAGTGAACTGGTCAGCAGAGATACATTTCCCATCGAAGGGGGATCAGATTATTAATCTCATTTGGTGTCAATTTCACGTCTCCAACACCCGAGGCTATGCTACAGAGAGGTGCTGATTCAATGATCAGCGACATTTTTGATACAAAAAAGATAATGAATTGTTTTATTTGAAGTAGTTACTAGGTACCTACCTACTTTACATTTTGAATGAATTTTGTGAAATCAGTAAGCATACCCGAAAATATATGGACTAATTATAAAAACCTTGTTTATAGTTAACCAACTAAAAATATGGGATGCTATATATTACAATCTAGATAGTTAGAAAATAACGCTTTCTTGTACATTGAAAAGTTGTCACCCTTGAAAAATTGCGAAATCCGACTTTACTTGTCAAGATTAACACTAATAAATTTAATCAAAAAATACGCATTTCAAATATAGAACTTAAATGTTTTCCTGGTGAAACAAAATATTACCTACATTATAGGTAGGTACTTTATCGCTTCTCTGAATTCTTCATCAGTTTCAATATTAAAAAGGAAAAAAAAATTCTCTCAAAATATTATATTATTGGTTGTTACTTTATCGCTTTATATAGGTGATACAAAAATAAAACAGGAAAAATATAATTAGGTAGCTAGGTATCTACCTATCCAGGTTTTTTTAAATTAACCTCACAATAGTGCCTCTGTCTGCATAGCGTAAATTCAAAGGAACTCTATCACCACCCGGTTGGGCAGTATTGTGAGGCGGGTTATGGTAGGGGCTGCATGGAGGAATTTATTAATGTGGGTCTTGAAAAGGCTCGGAATATATGAAGAAGGAAAAACAGATGCCGGTAGCTCGTTTCACATACGAGCCGACTTACACAAAACAAGTCGAAGAAACTACCCGTTCTTATGAAACCAACATCAATGGTGATTGACTTAGCAATGAATGATTTTATTTTAACCACAATTAATAGCTTGTTCTTCTTCCATTACAATTTTTTTATAACAACAATATGACGTTTTCTAACTAGACCGCCCTTCCACGCGCCGACCAATCGGAAGGCGTGTTTTCCTTTCAGCACGCCCACGGAGTTTTTTTTCCCGCTCCGCCCAACAGATCATCTCGCATTATGTCAAGTAGCCAGTAGCTACCCAACTCAAGTCAAACACTAATCCCGACGCTCAGTGAACCACTGCGACCGCCGAGATAACGAATAACTTCAAACGAACTATTCTAAATAAATTCAAAATTGTTCGATTTGCATAGATACTTTTTGAATATAGATTGGTAAATTATTATTAAATAAATAGTGATGAAATTTAAAAATACAGTAAAAGTATTATTTAGTACTTGCCTTCGAGTTCCTGCAGTACGCGAAAAAGACGATTCGATGTACATTACTGTGCTTTACATTCATGTGCTTTAATATGAATAGATTAGTAATGAAACAATACTACAAAAATCTATATCCGACGCTGAAATAGAAGCGTATTGATAGGGTGTATTACAAATTGTTCACGAGTGAATTAAAATGTCTTCGGAGCCCCGTTCTCGGAGGCTTTTGCGAACCCCAAAGTGCGCCCGCTGCCGAAACCATGGGGTGATCTCCTGCCTCAAGGGTCACAAGAGGGTCTGCAGGTGGAGGGATTGTGCCTGCGCTAGCTGCAGACTGGTGGTCGAGAGGCAGAGGGTTATGGCCGCACAGGTAATAATATTCGATTATTTTTATTATAAAAAATGCATAAATCTCTCCTCATACATTTCGACAGATATTCAAGGATATAGGTACCTATATAAAGATAAGGACGACCAACGGAGACCAAATTTAACCATGACAACCATGTATGGTATATCGACGTACCTGTATGGGCTATTGTAGATTCGAGATGGTCATATTGGTCATCGCCGCATCTGACATAATAAATGTGCTTTACATTTGTTTTTAGTTCAGTTATGAATTTTATTTTGTGGGTAGATCAGGGTAGTAGTACATAGGAAGGTAACTACTAACATTTATGGTTTATGGACTAATTTATTTTTATTGTAAATAAATATCAAAACGTATGTAGGTAATACATGGTTTTCAGAATAAAAAATAAGTGATTTACGCAAAGTTTCATTTTCATTGCTTACAATTTTAAAATATTTTGATAGTATTTACAAATTATTTTACTGATGAAGATTAGATTACGTTCAAAGCTAGATACAGTTAAGTCTAGTCAATAAGTAAAATCGTTGGAAGCGAAAGTACCCACTTACATCCCACTTTAAAAGATTTTATTAACGAAGTCATTAAAACCGATGATGCAGCTCTTTCAAATCAAAATAATTTCAATCGTACTGTAAATCGTTGGCTAGATCATCTAGGCTAAGCAGAAGAGACTCCAACTGTAGGAACAAATTGGCATCTATTATTATGTCATCTAGGCTAAGCAGGAGCGACCTCAACTGGAACAGGAACAAATTGGCATCTAAGGTAATCAGGAGAGACCTCCAACTGTAGGAACAAATTGGCATCTGTTATTATGTCATCTAGGGTAAGCAGGAGAGACCCCCAAGTGTAGGAACAAATTAGTATCTGTTATTATGTTATCTACGGTAAGCAAGAGAGACCTCAACTGTAGGAATAAATTAGCATCTGTTATTATGTCATCTAGGGTAAGCAGGAGAGATTTCACAATTAAATTAAAGTAATTATTTTTATCGTAAATATAACATACATCAATCCTTTACCAAAAACAAAAATTCAAGTTTTAGTAATAAAAAATATTAAGTCACGATGAAAAGTGGCGTCCCTCCTCCAATGTGTGGATTAGACGCCGTGACTTGGAAGTGATGTCGGAAGCCTTTTTTCCCCGTTGCTGCAGTATCGGAAGAACATAATTCACATCAGGTTGAGTTATATTCCCGGAAAGAAACAAAACTCAGTAACATTTCTAAAATGTCAGCGAGTATTAGATTCCAATTAGTGACTTATACAATCAAATAATACCTGTGTTATTTAATCATTAGTAGCTAATAAACTAATGTTTCATACCTTTCTCTGTCAGGTGGCCCTCCGCAGACAGCAGTGTTCCCAGGAAGGACTGGCGGCACTCCTGGCACAGAAGAGGCATTACCAGAAGCAACTGAGATCCCTGCAGCAGGCCAACCTTGCCAACGACATTATCAATGGTTAGTTAAAGCCTCCATCACAGTAAATGCGTTCATATTTTATCAATTAACATCATCACTTACTACACATTACTGCAGTAATACGAGGTAAATGGGTGATTTTTATGTTTTCTTAGAACTGGAAAATGACCCAAATTTTTTTTGTCACAAAATTGGACACAAATGGAATTCACAAGATCTAAATTTTAATAGATTGACAAAAATCAAGGTAAAGGTGGAATAAAATCCATAAAATTTCAAAAAACTTTAAAAAGAAAACGAAATTTCACTGATAATCTTCCTACATTGAAGAAGAGTCTTTCCTTGCCCGGAAAAGCCTTTCCTTGAGAGATACACGACAAACTAAGCTAGCTAATAATACCTTTCAGTTAATTTTAGTTGACCAACTTTTATTGAACGACAAGATTTCTAATAAAAAAACTTTGTTTGAAAGAAAGTTGTCACAATATGCTTTAAGGTGTCGAGTTGATCAACTAAAATCAAAACGTCTGAAACCTCTATAAGAAAATAGCTGTTAGTTGAACCAGGGTATGCGGTAAGGTTGCTAGGTTTCAAAATATACTGGGCGTTGTAGATTTTTGTTCACAATCACACACAATTATCGTAACTCAGCGAAATGGCCATTTTTTAAAGGATTTTGTGGATAAAACGAAAGAAAAATTTTGCGGTATTTTCAACACCAAACCTGTAAGTGGCTAAGCTATAATATATTATGCTGATAACACCAGGAGGGGGATTTGCAAAAATGCAGTTATGGCAATCTTATTTTTCAGTTTTTTTAAAAAGGTTTTTTACATAAAAAAGTTATGCATACCAACTAATGTGACCGGCTTTAACAATATCGTAACACATTGCTAGCAGAGAAGCTGCTATTTCGTTTATCATTATTTTACGACAGAAAACAGCGTGAAAAAGTCATAAGTAAATCGCATAAATAGCATAAAGTAGGTAGTCACAATGGTGATGAAAAGTATTGAAAATTTGACTTTTAGGTTTTTCGGTTATGAAAATATGTACTTTTTCGTAGGTAGAAAAAGTACATTTTTTTAAATACCTATTATTTTTAAAAAAATTGAAAATATCGCTTTTGCGTACTTTTGACGACAAAAACGCTATTTCAAACGAAGATGAATTATTAATGGAGTGAAGATATGTTACTAAGTCAACGTGCGTGATTTCACTGAAATAGCTCCAGTGGACATACTTTAAACTTTCAGAGGACTATTTTATTCGTGCACATGGGTGCTGAATATTTCGTATTCTTTGAATGGCTATCCTTAAAAGTACGAATATAACATGTCTTTTATTTTATAATATCAAAGCAGTTTTTATAGAGCTATTTTTTTTTATTTCATTACGTCTTATGGACATGAGGATGATATTTTTTTCATTTATAGTTGCAGTCACAGATGTTATAGTCATAGATCATAATATTAATCGATTTTTAAAAAGTTAAGATTAGACCACTCCAGCGGTAGTAATCTCTACCTAATTATATTTTGAAAGAATAAATATAGTATTAAGACGTTATCTATTGCTAATAATTTCTGTCGCTAATTTATATTTTGAAAGATGGCGCAAGATTTAGGGTTGGTGTCGTGCCGTCGCGACGCTAAACGCAGCAACAACTCGGAAACTTTGACACACAAAATCATCATTGTAAAACCAAGATGACTTCACAAAAAATATTTTTTTTTAAACTTCTCACTCTACTCACCTCAAACGAAATTACATAAATCAAATCTGAGAAAACTAATAAAGGGTATAATAGTAGTTCTTTGATCAGTAGACTTCACGTCCAAAAAATGTTGTTTCTAATTTGCTCTTGTTGATGAAACACCACTATCTCAATGACAATTATTTTTTAAACTTTCTTCAGGCAGGTAAGCACCATAATAATTAAAGGCCCTGTCAAAGTAAGTCACATAATGGAAGTTAGCCATCTAGTCAAAGTAAGGCGCACTTGAATAATAAATAGGATTCAGCAGATTTTCGAAAACGGAACATGAAGGCACAAACAAATTTATGGACTGATGAAATGCCAATCGAATTAATATTGGACATCGCTACGCTCAGTCAATACGTGATTGATTCACCCACCTCAAAAGAAGGGTAGGTACCATCCAGATTATTTATAATTATTAATTTGGATTACTCTTCAAAAGAATATTTCGTCAAGTTCGTGATTTTTTCGCGTGTTAAAAAACGAATGGATATATATGTCTAATTGAATCACAGAATATATTTTTGCTTTGCCCGTGTTTTACTACCAATAAAAATAACATTTTTGACTACTGCTCAAAGAAAGTGTACAACGCCAAATTGTTGGAAACAATGATATATCTAGGTTGTTTCATTTGAAGAAACATGCAAAGCGACGGGAATGCTATAAAACAAGAATAAAGCATAGAATTTAATTGTTAATCGGCAATAAATCACCGGGATTGAGTTTGCTGGCATTACATGTATCGATTTCACAAAAGGCAAATGGTTTTATAGTTGTGTAAACACTGCCACGGAATAAGTATTAGTTGTGTTGAGTAAACAAGGCGAGAGAGGAACAACTTGTCTTTTATTACCGACATTTCCATTCTGTCTTCTTCGCAGTGCCAACAAACACAAAAGGCAGGGGAGGATTCCACCTAAAAATTATAACTAAACACGTAACAAGTTAATATTTTGTCGACATTTGGGTAAATAATGTTGCCTCCGAGGTAATGTTGTGTCCAAATAATGTGTTTGTGTTTGTGGCGGCCGGATGTCGCGACGTGCGCTCCGCTCAAAGTGAACCAACGATTATCAACTTTCCGGATTCGACACGTATCCGTAAAAGGGATCATATCTTAGAGACTAATTATTCGATCCGAGTGAACTTAGTGTTGATTTGAAGAGGAATCTATTAAAATTTGAGTAAAATTTTCAAAACTTCTTATAATGTCGCGAAAACTTGTACAAATTTGTCATTTGCAAGAGGTATTAAAATAATGTCAAAGCCATAATAATATGTATCCTACTTCTCATAGCACTACCCAGTACCCAGTATTCAATAAACGTAAGTTGCAAATGAATTAGACAACTCAAAGTAAAAATGTTACATAATTTATATTGCAAAAATTTATACGCATCGACCTAGAACCTGGACTGATGACGTTTTCACTGCCCATAATATTTTTATCACAGTTGCGATACGCAAATAGTCTTATAATAATGTAATAGAATATTTTCATAAAAATCAATTTCTTACATCCAGGGTTATAATAGTTAAGAGATATTTTTTAAAAGCCTATTCTATTCTGTCCAATGATTTTGCAAGCTCCCATTCTTCACAAAGACAAAATTCAATCTGACTTAATATTTAACTGCTTGACTGGATGTATCTTTTAATAATTTCATATTTAACGTACCTAACCAAAATATACAGATGGAGGAAGCGTGCTTCGGAAACCGATCGACGGATTAAATAAATAATGTATTGGTTAAATAAATAATTATTCATTTGCTTTGCCGATTTGATGATAATAATTATTATATGAATGGCCATTATAAAATATTCATCGGTATGAAGAATTTAAAAAGGGGTTTGAAATAATGAACGCAAATAAACAATAGTCATCATTAACTCCTAGCTGCAAAAATATATTTTTTTTTAAATAATTCGTTACAATGATTAGCAATAGGAAACCAAAAACTGATTCATCGATCAATCCCGCGTGAAAAATAATCAAACAGACTACTTTCGATTGTCTGTACTATGCGTTGGTCCTGCGTGAAATATGGTTCAATCAACTCAAATTTGATTTGAATTTAAGGGCCATTTTCAATATTAGAACAGACTGTTTCAAGAATTCAGACTAGCGTTACCGGTAACGATTCAGATAACGATTCCTAAAATATAATATTTTAACAGAAAATTATTTTAATTCTGTTCTATATTTGAAGAGTGCATGCATTACGTAAGAATTCAGACAAGTGATAAATCAAATCAAATCAAAAATTATTTATTGTAAAATTAAAATTACAAAAGGTATAGCTTATGGGTAGACCCCATTTCTTCCAGCTAACCACATTTATTTAATTACAATGTTTATACAGATAAAATAACAATATACCAATGAAAAAATAAAAAATACAAATATATATACCAATAAAAATAGGTGTTTCATTTACGTGAGGTATTCACTCAACGTGTAGTGACATTTATTAACAAGGAAAGTGTTTAGTAACGATTTGAATTTGTGTGTATCTTGTATTTGTTTAATGTTATGTGGAAGGTTGTTATATACTTTAATGGCCATGTAGTATGGTCCTTTTTGGAATATTGTTTTGTTTGCTTTTGGTATTAGTAAGTTTTCTGTGAGCCTTGTAGCGTATTTATGTGTTGAGTTTTTTTAGCGGGAACTTGTCTGTAGATGATCGCACTAACATGCATAACTCCAATATATATATGTCTATGACTGTCAGAATTTTCAGATTTTTAAACATAGGTCTACATGAATCTAAACGATCAGAGTTTGTAATTTTTCTTATGCATCTCTTTTGTATGATGAAAACATCTTTAGCGTTTACCGAGTTTCCCCAAAAAATAATACCGTATTTTATTATTGAGTATACATAACCATAGTATGCGGCTATTACTGATTCGGTGTTTAATATTTTTCTTAAGGTACCCAGAACATAAGAAAAACTACTGGTTTTTGCTACAATTTTTGAGACATGTTCTTTCCAGTTTATGTTTATATCTAATTCCATTCCCAGTAGTGAACAGGTTTGGGAAGGTTCGATAATATTATTATTAATGTTTACATTTATATTCATAGGTGTAGCTTGCACTGGACAAAATTTTAAAATTTGGGTTTTGTTTGTGTTGAGATTGTTGATAAAGTAGGTCCTTACCAATAATACAATATTTTTAATACGTCTTCTAAATTGAAACTGATTTGTCAAGATTTCAGACCATCCCATGATTTTTCATGAGCCTGCGCTGGTAAAATAATAAAAAAATCTAAAAGAATCACAAATCTTTACAGCAAAATAATTCAATTTTCGAATCAAGCTCATGAAATAAAGGCTGAAATATTTCCTTTCGAGCTGGTCCAGTGCGCGCCTGCCGCACCGGCTGCAAACACCTGCTCGGCAGTCATATACACCACTCCACATAGCCCAACCAACTCTACTCAAGCGGGGCTCAATAAAAAATCCATTACATCAAACAAACTAAAGATACATTAATGCGATTTTAAATTCTACATTAGTTGAGTAACAGAAGTTGAGAGTCGATTGGTGAATTTCTACGGAGCACAGAAATAAAGTCTTCATTCTCTAGGTACTCGGATAGTGTTATTTCTTAGGAATAGTCGCTACGAATACGATGACTTTACTTTTGTATTGGCCCTCGATACTAATGACCTAATTATTAATCTTAATTTTGTAAAAATATTTTTATATTTTTACAAAATTAAAAATTTATAAATATTTTTTATGCCGATTTCAGTGTTAATTTAATGTTTTTACATGTTGGAAAAACTATCCCTAAGCTAGCATACAAACTTAATGAATCACCTCTAAAAGCAGAGACCACAACAAGACCCAGGAGTTAACCAACTAACTAACCATCACGCCGTTTCCCCGCGGGGGTAGGCAAAGAGGACGAACCGCTAAAAAAACTCGGTCTTGGCACACACTCCTTGCCTCATTCACATTCATACATCGTATCATACATACTCTTCTATTATTCTAACTCTTAACATGGCCCGACTCAAGTATCTGATTTACTTGGTCGTGCCATGTCTTCCTCGGGCGTCCCCGACTTCTGCTACCATTCACATTTGCATATATCATAAGACTTGAAATGAATGTGAATGAGGCAAGAAGTGTGTGCCAAGACCGAGTTGTTTGGCGGTCCGTCCTCTCTGCCTACCCCTGCGGGGAAACGGCGTGATAGTTAGTTAGTTAGTTGTTCTAATCGATAGGCGTACTACGCGAAGTAGGTACCTTGTAAAATACTTATAAATACTATAAAAAAATTATCGATGGAAGCGATAGAAAATGTTAGGAAAATCTTTTTTCAACTTATTTTGAAGTCTTTTTTTTTTTTTTTAATATCAATATAAAGTTTTTTTACAGTTTTTTTTTTCGATGTCTGTCTCACTGATAAACCAGTGTCGAGACAGACGTATTTGATACATACATTAATGTTTACATATTTTTTGATACATAAAATATTTCATTACATTAAATGACATTGTGAAAAAGATAAAAAATAATAAATAATAATAATAAATGATAAATTTGTTAATCAGCATCTAGTTGGAGTACATACTTATGAGGGGATTTTTATAAAATTTTTGATCATGGATCTGTCTTGGCTGATGATCCAAGACTTGATGTCTGTTTTATATTTCAAAAAAAATTCGTTCAGTCTACCCATCAATTTAATATATTATTGAAGTAGAAAATAATACAAATAATAGAAGATAATTCTAATACTAATAATGACCGGTCGGTGGCTGAGTTGACATCGCATTTGGGTCCCACTTAGGCGTAGTTTGTTCAAGTCCTCTATCACAACACAAGAAACATTTTCCGCTTCGTGTAGTAGGAGATCTTCAAATATTTTCAGGTTATTTGTAACCCGGGAATAAAAAAAGTAAATTAAATAAAAAATAAAAATCAAATGAAAAAAGTCTTTCTTTAAAAAATCTTATGATAAATCTAATAAAAATATCTTTAATTCAAAAATTGAAATGTGAGATCAGGTCACAATGGCCGAGTGCTTAGAGACGTTGTGGGTTATCCTGGGTTAGATTCCCAGTTGCCACCGTTACCTTTTTATTTTCTATGTCTTGTTCTGTTTCATCTTTCGTTTAGATTTACTAGTATTATGTTCCTCTTCAATGATTAAGTATTTATCTTGGGTTAGCCGAGGTAAATTACCGATTTTTACGATGTGTAGCAAAGAAGCAGTTTGAAATAGATATTTTGAGTTAGGTATGGCAGTAAAGTTGAGGTAGTGCGATCTACTCATTATGTTGTGTCAAAAGTCACATCAAAACAAAAACTCACATTTAAATGTCACGCAAAAATTTAAATGCGGGTAGATTTCTTCGCCAACATTTGAACCCAAAAACAATATCATTTGTTATTTCTAGCCACCCGATAGTGACATCCCCGCTCCAGTACAACAGCTCCCGGTACAGGGTGTCCCATGGTTCTCATTTACAAACCCAACACCCATTCATATTATATTTTTGTTTACTCTACTCCGCGTGGTGTCGGATATCCTATCAAAACAATGTTAGTCCCAAATAGAAGTCCCGAACTGACCAAATGCTTATAGTTAAATTGAGCCAACGAGTCAAAAGAGACGTAACGATTATCGAAAGCTTAATTAAACACTTATTGGTAGTGAACCCTTTTTATAAAGTTCGATTGTACTAGGGTAGTTTTTCAGGAATTTCAGGAGCTATTTTGAGACTTGGAGCATTTATTTTTGTTTTTGTTTGGAGAAGTGATTGAAGCTCGTTTGTCTTATGATAGAATAAAACTCAACAGTTGGTTTATTTCCTTTACTTTTTAGTGCAAAGTGCAATATTGTGATTGTTAGTGATAGTGGACTGGAACATTTTATAAAGAGACGAAAGAGAATAAAAGTTTAAGTTAAACAACAGTTTATTTATTATGTTATTTAGTAATACCTATCTACTAGTCCATGGTTTTCCAAACTATGATCGCGACCCCAAAAGTTTTTCAAGTTCAATAAAATTGTATATATATAGGATCGGACATTGTTCCGTTCCTTCCCATCTTTTTAAAATTCACATCGTTGACTCCCCAGATTGTACATTCTGTGGTCTAGAAGTGGGAACTTTAGATCACATATTTTTTGGTTGTCCCTCTCTAAACAAATATCCTCTCTTCTATCAAGCCTTATCTAAAATTGCCTCCCCTCCATTCAACATCTCATCTCTTCTAAGTCTGAACTCGATTCCAATTTTCATTATAATTTTGAAATTTGCCAATTTAAATAAAATTAATATTTAAATTCACCTTTCGTTTCTCAATAATTTTAAATGATGGCCAAGAACACCCTTGAAGGGTGAAAGTCAGAAATAATGGAAAAAAAAAATTGTAATGAAAAACATATTTTCAATGTGTTTTTTTATCATATTTAAATACATCATGGTTGTAGATCACTTGATTTCTATAAAATTTAATTGAGCTTTCGTACTGGTGACTTTGACTTGATGTTTCGTTCCCTGTCCTGGCAGTCGTTGTCCCAAACCAGTACTAATAATAATTGTCAATCGTTTTAAATCTATTTGCACCTGCATGTTTTTGTCTCGGGTCATTTGGCTTCTTTAAAATGGAGTCGCGACCCGAAAGAAGTTGGTAACCACTGTAACTGGTAAGTTTTCAGTAAGACAGGTTACCGTTGTAAAACTATACAAACAGTCCTGCATAATTTAAATAGAAAATTAGCAAACTACCTACTAACATGACACGCATAAATAAACTACTCACATGACATGTCATTTAGTATAGTCGTGTTATTTTAACGTGAACGTTTAATTTACCTATATTCTATTTTTATTGCACTTTATATTTAATTATTTCTACTTGTTGTTTATCATACCTACATAGTGAAAGATAAATCGTAATCCATGTATTCTGTAAAAACATGAAACTGGATTATTAAAATTTACGCACATTTCAATGCTAATTTTATAACTACCTATTTATAGCATGTTAATACTCTGTAAACTTTATAAACAAAAAATAAATCACTTGGACCGATAAATCATTAGGGGAGAATAACTTTACTGGACATAAAAAATGGTGGGTATAAATGTGTACAACATTACCAATATGCAATAGGTGGGTAATACAGATCATGCACTTGTGCCATTACGTTTTCATGCATTTGGGTTATTGTGCTTAAATGTTAATAATCCTCTACACAATATGAATAATAATTCTTTGTGTTTTTCTATTTCAATTTATTGAAAGTTATTTATCGCGTAATAATGAATACGATATAGTAAATTAATTTATTTTACCCAATGATACACATAATATAATTGGTTTTACGGATTTTAAAAATCTTTCTATTCCTACCTATTTTTCATCGATCAAATCTACTCCTTCAGCTAAATGGGTTTTGTAAAAACCAGTAGGTATATATTTTTTATTTATATAAATCACCATTCCAGATATCAGCAACACATTCGCTGTCTCTTAACAAATTCCTGTTACAAATTCCACAGGGGGAGGAATGTCTCACCAAAAACCTATATTTTCATTGCGAATGTTGAAAAAAAGCCCCAAGACCCCAGACTGCTTGGCTCCGAACTCATTAAGGACCGAAGAAACATTATTTTTTGCTGCAAATGTTTGTCGCTTCAAATTTCTTGACACTTCGGCCCATTTCTCAATGGTTCGAGTTACGTTTCAGGGAGTTGAGGAAGTATCTAGTTACGTGTCTCTTCCTAGGTAAATTTGAAATATTTTGCTATTATTTACATCGTGCTTTGAAGAAATGTCAGCCCAGGTCGAAGTACAGACTAAAACAATGAAAAACTATACTGAAAATGCCTTAGCCCTCCATACTAGCGACCTCGATTCAATATAAGATATTATAAGCTAAGGGCCGTCCTCTGCCTAACGGCGCCTGGCGCCTGGCGCAAGTAACACTATGGCGCCCCTTATCAAAACCAGTAGACGCCTAGGTATAGTAGGAGATTATCTTTATTCCAAGCAAAGTACGGGTGTAACAGAAAAATATATTTTTATTCAATCTTTTATTACGCCGCAAAGGGGAAGACTCATCGACCAATACATCAATGGCCGGCCCTGTATAAGCTATCGAGAGTTAATCTACTTTAGATATCATCGGCAGTTCTGCAGTGGTTTGGTGTAATAATAATTGTTCCATATAATAGATAAGAGGTAAATATAAATATTCTCAAAGGATGTTCCCACCTAAAGCATGAGCTTGTTTTTAAGGTTACCAAAGATGGGTCCCCCTGACAGGAAACCCCGAAATGAATGAGCGCCTCCGCAAGAGGAGGACGTTCGCAGACAGCGCCCTGGAGTCGGTGCCCGCCCTTCCCGCCCTGCCCTTGGCCCCGCTGCGCGCCCACACCGCCGCCCTGCTGCGCTCCCGCCTGCTTCAGGACTGCGGCGCCCCGGCAGCCGCCCCCTCCCCCGCCCCCGCCTTCCTGCACCAAAACCTCAACAACCTCGCTGTCAGCTCCTTCGTCAGAGACTTCATCATCAGAACGGAACAAATGAGAATGTTGCCATACGAAAACGCCTTTTCCATCTACAAAACGGATCACTTAAATTTCTCTGGGGGGTTGAGGGAAAACACATACGTGCACAAGTCTTTTGGATTGAGGGAGGACTTGGAAGAAGACAGAGAGACGAATGCCAGAGACCTCGAGCTGGAATCAGGCAAACTTTCCATTTGTGAAATAAATAGTTTGCCCAGTGGATGCGACCGACAAACCTCAGACGGGGCGGCAAAGAATAAAATTTCGTTTTCTATAGATTCCATTATAGGCTTCAAGTAAAACTTACATGTACACGGAGAAAAATGATTACTGCTGATTAATTAAAATCCTGTATAGTGACAGCATGCCATTTCCCAATAAACTATCAGTACCTTCATAAAATATCGGAACACGTGTTCACACAGCTGCGCTTATCCTGTTATTATGTAATGACGAAATACGAAAATATTAATATTTTTATGACACGTGTTCCCTAGTACATTCGTGTTAATTCGTGGAAATCTATCAATTAATTCATTAAAGATATGTAGTTTTTAACAGGAATACGAATAAATTGAAGAGATTTTCAAAAAATTTGTAATATTTTTTATCAGATAGTTTTCTCCGTGTATTAAATAATTGTGTGCTAGCCTCCTATATTTTCTCAAAATACATGTAATTGTTTATAAAATGTAAATAAAAATCAGCCCCTTGAAAAAAATTGTAATGTACCCATTATTTATTAAGGTAAGTGATAAGTAAGGTATAACAAAGGTTATTATTGATACTTATTAAAAATTCAATTCTTATCAATATTTATTCATAAAAACTCAAGTGCAATAAAATGAATTCAATTAAAAACAATTATTTATTTATCCAAGCAAAAGCTAAAATATTATAATGAAGCAGTTTTGTTCGGGAGCGTAGGCAAATAAAGCCTGTGACAGACATATCATATGCAACATATCGCTCGCCATACATTCCCATTGGTAGTATGTGACCAAGCCATGATGCGTACAGTGCAACGTGTCGCCTACCTTATACGCATAAGTTACGAGTGCGATACAAAACCTTGCAATGTAGAAAAAAGTCAACTCAACAACTGGGGAATATTTTTATATCGTTGATATACTTCTGTGAAAACTTGGAATCGGTTATTCTGGCCGTCTACGGCGCTTGTTGGCGAAATTCATTTTGAAGTTGTTACACCTTCGTGATGATTATCTCATTTTGAAGACATAACCTTTTACCATGAATCTAAAGACATGCATAATTCATAGCATAGCTATAGGGTGCATGGTGCAAGCATTATTGTTGTATTTTCCAGGAATGTAATCTACTAGTAATTTAATATAATGTCTACGTTTTGCCAAAAAAAGATTAAAATATTTCTTCAACATTTGATTCCAGATCAAAACGGCTATTCTGGTTTTCCGGCATTTCAATTTTGTAATCAGCCCTCTTGTCCCCTGCCAAACTCAAACTGCACTTCACTTTCTTGTGGATAGCTGAATCTAATGTTAAATGCAATCCCCTTTTAAAGATATGTGCATCAACAACCATTGACCCGGATAAATTCAGAGTGAGATCATTTGTTATATCTAAAGCTAGATCAAATTTAGAAAGTGGGGATTCTCTGTTATCAGCGGTGACGTTAAATTTCGGCACCAACAGTATTGAAGCGTTTGCACCTATCTCTATCGGGAACCCGGTAGATGTGGGAAATGTGTAGGATTCCTTTGCGTTTATTAAAGCATGAGTTTCTATGAAGGTTCCAGATTCTAAAGTTCTCCTCAAATCTAAGTCTTCGTTAAATCGTTTCATGTCTGCAAATAAATCATTAATATCATATGCGTAGAGTTCGTTTCCGAAAATCCTCACAGAGAGTTGTGCTTCTAGTTGTTTAGTTGACTTAATTCGCTTTTGTTTAGTGTCCTCATCGTCTGTTATGATATTATTTTCGTGATCTTCTTGCGACTTGTCTGAGTGAGTCTCAGGGCTGAATTTCTTGAGAACGTTTTTACGACCAAATGTTGCTTGTATCAGAGAATTGATGTCTTTCAAGTGACTGTGGAATTCTAAAATCTCAGTCTTATTGGAAAACATCGAGAGTTCAACATTGAATGCGGCGGCCCATGGGAGTCTGTTCTTGTTGATGATCTTCCTACCGGCAGCAAGGTGAGTGTGTAAAGTGGGGAATGACGTGTTCATGCCTTTGAAGGATGCGGAGTTGCCGATATCTAGCTGGTACTTGGAGCGGAAGAATTCGTCATGGAATAGTTCTGTGATGTTTTCCCTCAAGAATTCTGGAAGTTGTGAGAGAGTCTGGGCTAGATGATTCCACATGAAGGATGTCACTGAAAAGGAACATAATATTTGTCACTGTGCTTAATTGTTTGTAATCATAAATACGTAAATTGTTACTCCAAGACCTTGAAATATTAAGTATTTATCTCAGTGAGCAACAGGTACCTACCTACAGGTATGTGGTAATAAAGATATGAACTCTGTTATTTGACAAAGCGAAAATTACTTTATTTTATCGTGATTTATTTTTGGGGTATTATGTCATGCTGCGCAACATCTTACTTTGGCCAACGTTGTGTAATTACACTTTTGCCCTGATGATGGACACTGTAATGCTGTCCGAAACTTTAGTTAAAGAAGGAAGTGGTGCAACACGGCATAATACCCAAAAAATAAATCACAATAAAACTGAAAATCTTAAATCAAATCGTTACCTTCATTTGTTTCTTCGTATTGCAGTTGGAATCTTATTATCTCGAGCAGATTGGTAGGCTTGCAGTTGAGTGCTATAAGATACGAGGCTATGCGGACTTCAACGTCGTCATTCTAAAAAATACAAGCAAATTCATTAGATATAATTTTAAAATTTCTAATTAGAAATTTGATACATATTTTGAGGAATTAAAGTGACTTACTCCTTGCAAGAGTTTAGAGAGGTCTTCACAAGCCATTTGGATAATGTTTGGCATTCTCCTTAGAGATTCCATCGCCGCAATACGCACTTTTCCCGGCAATTGACGGTCCTGTAAGAAGGAGAATAATTTAATAAACGATTCAGGTACAATATTATTCATTTATTTGGATCATTAACGCCCTTTGTCTTTTACATAACATAACTGTAAGTATAACCTGACCGGTTCTGAGCCAAACGGCGCCCGGGACTAGTATAAACCTCAAGGACAGGGGCGGATCGGTCAGCATTTCAGAAAATAGGATACTAAGTTTCCGAAAAATAAAAATCGAAAGCATTTTTTTGCCCTCCGACTTCGAAATTTTTTCGTCTGCCTTTGGGAATGTAATAATTCATATTCCATTCCATTCACCCACACCGCACAAGAATGGGTACCCCAATTGAGGATACAATGTAAAAAAAATCCATGTCATTGTGGAGTTAGGTATAACATATTTTCTACTCACTGCGCATCACGCACCGCGCACAAAAAATATAAAAATCAACCCACGCACTGCTAATTTATAATATGTTCTAAAATACCCAATTTCTAGTGATAGTGTGCAATGCATATAGCAAAATGCTTGACGAAGACATGGTTAAAGTCTACAGTAAAAGTACACTAAAATAAGCATTGGGTAATTCCTATTCGTTATGATTTAAAAAAAGCTTTATACACCGTGAACATTTTTTTATATTTTTTTTTTTTTATTATTTTAATATACATCATATGGGTTACATTAATACATACATATTTTGCAAAATATAATATTAAGGTTCATAATTGGTCATGTATACCTTATCAGAAAAGAGGAGCTCTTGTGCCTGATAAGGGAGCCACGATTCTTACTTAGATTCATAATTCATAATGATATATAATAATAATAATATAATAATATATATTATAATAATAATAATAATAATTTTTGTTTAATATAAGTTTTTTTGGAAAAAAAATTTGATTTTATTTATTTGTTCTTGTTGGTTCGTAATACAGCGCAATTCGGAAGGGAGATTATTGTAGTTTTTTATGGCTTGGTAAATATAATGGTTTTGCATTTGAGTTGTTTTAAAGATTGGCGTAATAAATTGATTTCCATTTCTCATGAGTTTGTAAAATTCTTGATATTCTGTGTTATTTTTTTCTTTACACATTTTTATAATGGAAGTTTGCTTAAATATATCATCAATATTTGGTACTGGAAACAATTTAAAAAGCAATTTTGTTGGGAAAGTAGAGTTTTTTTTTAAGTATTACTTTTATAATATTTTTTTGCGAGACTTTTACTGAGTTTAGGTTGTTTTTATAAGATCCTCCCCAACCTATGATTCCGTAAATAAGCAGGGAGTGGACAAGAGCATAATATACATTTTTTAGTATTTTCACATTTAAAATATTTCTTAACCTAACAAATATATATATACATTTCCTTATTCTCTTTACTAACTCCCTAATATGGCTTTTCCATTTCAGATTTTCATCGATGATCACACCAAGATATTTGATTTCAGAAGAAGAGTTGATTACAGTACACATAGAATTAAGTAGTTTACAGTTGACATTGTCACAATTTTCATCATGGATTATGATATTTACTTCGTGTTTAGGTATTTTTTGTAGTGAAAATAATACATATGTTGTTTTTTTAGCATTAAGTGTGAGTAGGTTATTATCAAACCATGATTTTAAGATATTAATACATTCATTTGCAAGTTTGTTAACTAGTTCCCATGTTTGACCTTTTATTAATAAAACAGTATCATCAGCATAAGAGATTAATTCACCTTTGATTTTCTGTTGGAAAATGTCATTTACATATATTAAAAATAGTAATGGTCCGAGGACCGGCCTTGAGGAATGCCAAATGTACTTGTTAGTGGTGTACTAAAAGTTTGGTTTAATTTTACAATTTGAGGTCTCTCTGTTAAGTAGCTTTCTATCCATTTAAGGGCTAAGTGGTCAATGCCATTTTCTTTTAATTTTAATATAAGTTTTTCATGGGAAATGCTGTCAAATGCTTTCTTTAAGTCAATAAAAATTCCTATACATTTATTTGATTTGTCCAGGGTACTCTGAATACTAGATGAAATTTTTGCAATGGCATCTTGGGTACTTTTTCCCTCTGTGAAACCGAATTGATTTTCATTTATAATTTTGTTTTTATTTAAGAATGCAGTTAGTCTTTTTTTAGCAATTTTTTCAAAAATTTTCGATATATTAGATAAGAGTGAAATGGGTCTATAGTTAGAAATGTCCTCCGGGCTACCGGACTTAAATATTGGAGAGATTATGGTTTTCTTATACGTGCTCGGGAAAACTCCTGTCTTAAAGCTATTGTTTATAATATGAGAGATTGGTGTAGAAACATAATTTTTAATGATTTTTAGTGTTTTTACGGTGAGACCGTCAAATCCCGGAGCAGAACCACCTCGCATTTTTGATATAATTTGTACAATTTCAGACGGATTGGTTGGTTCGAAGAGTTCAAGTTTAGTTTCTATATTCGGAATATTTTCAATATACATATTATTTATTTTTTTTCACGGTAATTTTTTCTGCTAGACTCTTTCCTATATTTGCAAAGAAATCATTAAAAGCGTTTGCTCCTTTTTTAGGTTCTTCTTTTTTTTTTTTAAACTTCCGATTTAGTTGTCCGGGTTAAGTCTTCCCCAAAGGAAAAACTTAACCCTTCCACTCACTTTTCCACAAATGATCATCTAGTCAATCAACATTATGTAAGTGCATTATATAAGCAAAATAAATACAAAACAATACAAGAACAACACGTCAAATCACCAGAGATCAAATGGGAAAATAATTCACCGTCTCCAGATATTTTCATATCAGAGGGTTCGGCTCGGTAGAACTTCTAACAGGGCCTATAAATCCTACTGATCCCTCAACATAAATATTTAAAAAATCTTTTGTTATCCTACATGTATTCAAAATGACCGACTTTTGCATCTTTATATATAATTTTTTTGATAGATCTAATACGCCTAAATTTTTAATTAGAGAGCTAGGTATAATGCCAGTAGCCGAAATAACGAATGGTAATATTTTTATAGTCTGAGAATGCCAAATTCTTTTTATTTCATTTCCTAAATCTGTGTATTTTCTTATTTTTTCACTAACAGATTTTTGAATATTACAGGAATTTGGAATAGCGACATCAATGATATAAGTTATTTTTTTAATTTTGTCATGTAAAACTATATCGGGTCTATTATGACTAATCGCTCGGTCTGTTAGTATAGTTTTATCATAATATATTTTATAAAATTCGTTTTCTAAAAATGAATTTGGTTCGTATTCATAATATGGTACTACATTACGGCAGTCAATCAAGTTATGTTTAATTACCAAATTTTGGTGAATTATTTTTAAAACTTGATTGTGCCTAAATGTATACTCGGACGGTGCTAATATAGAACATCCCGATATAATATGTTCTATAGTTTCCGGAAAAGCCAAACATTTTCTACACAAATCATCAATTTGATTTGTATCTTTGATTATATGCTTTCTATAATTTTTAGTATTAACGACTCTATCCTGAATGGCAAGCATAAATCCTTCTATTTCTGCGCTCAACTCTCCAATACTCAACCATTTGTTTGACGAAATTTTGTCAACATACGTTTGGTTATTATTATTATTATCTTTTTATTGTTTTGTATTACACTCTTAATAGTATTACTTTTGGTTTTTTGTTTATTTTCCATGATTTCATTGATTATATTCCAAACTTTTTTACTGTCATTTTCAGAATCATCAAGTTTGTTTTTATAATAAATTTCTTTCGTGTTTTTTATGAGCGTGGTTAATTTATTTTTGTATTCTCTAAAATGAACATTTAATTTATTGTCTAGTGGTTTTTTTTTGTTTCTTTATAAAGCCATTCTTTGTGTCTTATGGACACAACAAGCCCATGTGTTATCCACGGTTTGATTTTACGAAATTTTGCTGTATTTCCTTTTGGAATAATTTTTTTTGAATCATTTATAAAGTTTGTTAATCTATTTTCAAATATTTTACAGCACTCGTTGACGTTTTCACTTCGGAGAATATCTAACCATAATTCCGATGACAATTTATTTTTCAAAGATTCGATATTAACAATAGATATTTCTTTCTTATTATTAGCAGTTTGTCCGCAATGTTGGTTTAACGCCTGAGGTATTATTGAATTGTAATGTAGCAAAGTCATGTAATGGTCGGTAATTGAGGTTTTTATAATTCCCGAGTTTAAATTATTTATATCCTTGATATTTGTGAAAATGTGATCAATGCATGATGGACGTTGCCCATTGACGTTTCTGGTGTAAGAGTTAATACACGATACATAATTCAATTCCGCCATCATATTTAAGTAATTATCTTTATCGTTCGATGTATAATCGTGCGATATATTTAAACTAATGTCACCTAAAACTATTTTATTCGCGTTTCTGTAGTTTAATAACACAAGTCTTAATTCTTCTATAAACAAACATACAGTAGACGAGTGCGTTCTGTATAGAGAGATAATATCAATTTTTTTGTTATAACACTTCATTTGTACATGTAAGCAGTTTGTTCCATTCACATTAATTTCTTCCTCGCACAATATGTCACAATTATTTTGTAGGAACATAACGATTCCACTGTTTTTGTTAATTCGGTTTGTAGTAGATACACAGGTATATCCCGGTATATAGTACGCCACTTCGCCACTTGAATGTGTTTCCGTTAACACAATGCAAGCGGGCTTCCTGAGATCATTATTTACTGTTGTCAAAAATTCATCCATGTTTCGTTCCAAACTTCTTATATTCATGTGTAGAATTAAAGGACTGAGATTGAGGTCGTTTTGGTGGGTACGATATTCTTGATAGCTGCTATATGTTTTTTCGTCAATATTATTTTTTTCGTCTAGTGCGTTATATAAAAATTCTGTCATTTTTCTTCGAAGTCTATTCTGTCTCTTGCTACTTTCAGCATTTTATTTTTGTAGGGACATAAGTTGCTGAAAGCTGTGTGGTCTGTTTTATTTTTCTCGCCATATTTCTTATTTTGCGATGTGCAATTTGCACAAACCGGTGTTTTTTCTCTTTCAGGGCATTTAGCAAAAGTATGATCACCCGTGCAATGCGGGCACACCGATAGATTCATTCGATTTAGGGGGTATTTCACTATCTCTGATTATGTTCTGACCAAGCACTAATCCGCGGAATAGTCATTTTTTCGTTTTCACTATATCTGAATAACGCTAACGCTCGGGTTAAAGTTAGATTTGACTAATCAGTGCTCGAACCAGACGTTAGGCGCTATTTCTCGAATCAAAGATGGCGTCAAAACATTCCGAGTTTAACAGCTGAGAAGTGAGTCGAATTTTGTAGAATGAATTTGAACGCTTGTATGATCCATCCTGAATTATTTGATTGTGTTCAAAATAAGAAACAATGTATTAATTCGACACGAATCTATCTAAAATGACCTGATAATCAACATAACATAACCAAACAAATGCACACTTCGCGGTGTGCGGACTGTGACGCATGACAGCCGTGGCAGTAGATGAAGTAACTCAAACATTTTGCGATGTTGCCAGACTATTTCGAGTGTTATCTATCCGGAAGCTAAAAAAAATGGTGAAACGGTCGCCGTTGAATAACGAAGTTATTCTGATCTTTAAATCTAGCCAACGGATAGCTAGTCAGATATTTAGCCCGACATAGTGAAATACCCCCTTAGGCATCTGGCGGCTGTGTGCATGAATTTGCAGCAGTGGTAGCACTGGGTTAAAGGATCACAATCCACTATGTTAACCCTTTGGTACTGGATATTTATCTTTTCTAAGGATAGCAAATTTTTTCGTGTTGTACCGCCGGTTTCCACGACATAGTTCGAGAATTTGTTTTGTTCTTCATCTTCTTGATCCCGAGTACCACGTTGGTATTTCTTAGAATGTTTGTATTTTATTTCAGTAATCAAATTTATTTTATTTTCTTCGTTTTTCGTTACAATGTCTTGAATCCCTTCGTTTTGTGTGAGTATCCCATTTACTATTTCCTCTTCCGTCAAGTTCGATTTGAGTCCTTTCAAAATTAATTTGGGTTTTTTCTTTTTTATTTCATTTATTTCTAAGTTATAATTGAGTTTTTTAATTTCCTCCGTAAGAGTGTTGGTATATTCTTTTTTTGGGCAGGATATGATTACTTGCTCTTTATTTGTTTTTCTTAATCCATTTATTCCAATTTTAAGTTGGTCTAGTTTGATGTCTTTCTGTATCTTATCACATATTTCTGCAGCTTTTGTTGTTTTTTTAGTTGATGATATTATTATAGAGAACCTCTCTTCTTTTGAAATTTCTTTTTTATTTGCTGTTAGAACTTGCGTGTAAGATGGTATTTTATTGTTTTTTTCTACGACTTTTTCAATTTTCTTCGTAAGTTCTTCGTAATTTTCGATAATTTTTTTTTGTAGTTTGATTATTTCTTTTTGGTGTTTAATTTTTTCAGTTTTCCAAAGCTCCTCTAATATATAAACATTTTGTTCTAGGTTCGTTTTTGCTTTCGAATCTTTCACTGTTGTAATTTTTTGTATTTCAGTTTTTATATTATCAATGGCCGTGTCCATAATGTGTTAAATCGCTGCGCTCGGCGCAAATCGCTCGGCGCTCGGCAGCGCTTGCAATTTTTGCGACAATACTTTACTTCGCTGCGCGCGACCGTTCACGTTGATTATAGAACTAATACTACATGTAAAAATAATTTTCAAATTTATTGTAAAAAATATGTGATTTAAAATTTTAAATAAATAAAGAGCCCTGATTAACGTGTACAAAAGCAAAATATATTAAATAAGTTTTGTTAAGAATATGTGTAAATTCTAAATAATAAAGCAAAACGAGATCCTGTCTAAGTAATACAATATTGGAATGATAAACAAAATTATATTTACATGATTTTCCAATAAGAGGTGTTATTTTGATATTCAATCGTAAAAGATCAATGGTTTCGTTGTTTGTGTGGCACGTATCGCCGTCTTGTTGAAAGTAAACGTTGTCCAGATCAATAACATCCAATTCCGGCCATAAAAAATCATTAATCATCTCTCGATGGCGATCCATTCACCGTAACTGTTGCTCCAGCCTCATTTTTGAAAAATTAAGGTCCAATGACTCCGCCGGACTATAAACCACACCAAACAGTCACACGGTGAAGATAGAGAGGCTTATCAACAATAACTCTTGGGTTTTCCGAGCCCCAGATGCGACAATTTTGCTTGTTTAGCCACCGAGGTGGAAATGGGCCTCATCATTCAAGATGATTTGCATTTGATTCACTCAAGTGAATTTTAATAATTTCAATGCGTTGTTGAAGCGTGTATCGTTCCATTTTTATTAATAACGTAGTTTTCACTTGACAAATGTCAAAAAATGACAGCTTCAAAAGTAACATCTACCGAAATAGCGGGCTATTCAAAATAACACCTCTTATTGGAAAACCCTGTATGTACCTAACTGACAAAGACGAGGTACATAGTAAATGCTTGTGGGTAGGTTTATAATACGTAAAATATATTTCAAGTTGATAAAATGTCTACATATTATAAGGAATGAACCTAATTTTCAATGAATGTATAAAATACCAAAGAAAAAATTTAAGAAAATATCTGTGAACAGCAATGGAAGTATAGCGCCTATTACAGGTCCCTATGTAAAATTGCTTCTAACCAAATAATAACCGTCTGTTTTATATTTTGATTTATAAAACTATGTAAACATAATTACATATTTCAATGTAATCACCGCTTGTTATATTATTTCTAAAATTCTAAATTAGATAGTTATATTTTTACCTGAATAATATCCATGATGGTATTCAAGTTATTGGTAACTCCAGCATTTCCCACAGCTTTGAGGGAAAGCATTATCTCATCATAGTCGTCGGAATTCTCGTAGGGCGCGGCGGACCCCCAATGTACTTTATTCCTCAGTCTAAAGATAATAAACATTGAACCATTAAATCGATATTTTAACTAATAATTGTAATGTAAACAACTAAAATATGACTAGGTATTGTCGCCTTGTCCTCAAAATATTAAGATAGTTCATAAAATAAAATGATGCCACGAGCCATGCGAACCGCTGCGTCCGGAATACTCCATTTTACATTGTTTTTCGACTAGTAAACGTCATCGAGCATGGCATAACCAGATCTCCGTGGTCAGGTACTTTCTCCACCTTGATCTTCCCCATCTCCTTTCCTCCACACTACCTTCAGCCTCGCATTTGGGATGCCGTAGTCTCACCGAATTCAGACGGTTTCCCAACCGCATTTGGGATTTGTGCGGTATTCGCATTTAAAAAATCAGCTAAGAGTGACGATGACTTACCGCATGGATGTAGCCCTGCGGGAGAGCGGAGCCTCCCAGCGTCCTACGAGCGCAGCCACCGCTGGCTCACGGGAACAAGCGTCTCTACCTGCGCAGTAAGTGTACACCATGCCTGAGACGCCAAGGAAGGCCGAATTCTTGCAGGCTTCGATGTTAAGCGCAGGCTGTAATTAGTCAAAGACACACAACATGAGGCTGCAATATACGAATCAAATTTTGGGTAAATACACAAAAAATACGGATACGCTTAAAATGCATTTAAAAAGACACTTTGTAGTAGTTAGATAATAATGAGAAGTAAGTATTTGTTTCCTGAAATAAAAAAATAATGTATTTTGATAGTTATTTCTTTAAAATTAAAATCGGTTGTTAACTTTGCGGCCATTGTTATTGACGTGAAAGTTTTCAGATGAATATATTTCTTCGCTTGCTTAAACCAAAATATTAACATGATCCTAAAATAGGTTTTTAGTTTGGGTTTCACTAAAAAAATAAATAATGGAAAAACCAGCAAAAAAAAACTATTTTAATATTATTTTGTCAATACATTTTCAGTTTTTTGACAAAATAGCTAATAAAATGCACTGTTTTCCATTTCCGGAAACTGAAATACTTACTTCTCGTGATTATCTAACTGATACAAAGTGTGTTATTTTTTATAAAATTTGAATATTAAACTTGTCAAAATGTTTTCCCATATTTCAACAGGATTTCTTATTTATTTATTCACATCTATTCTCTTACATTCAGTTTACATAATAAGTACAAAAAATGTTAGTAATCAACTGAAGTAACTGCGGGGTTGTGTAAATGTTTTTTTTTAAATTTAATAATATTACAAATAACTTATATCATTGATGTCGCTATTCCAAATTCCTGTAATATTCAAAAATCTGTTAGTGAAAAAATAAGAAAATACACAGATTTAGGAAATGAAATAAAAAGAATTTGGCATTCTCAGACAATAAAAATATTACCATTCGTTATTTCGGCTACTGGCATTGTACCTAGCTCTCTAATTAAAAGTTTAGGCGTATTAGATCTATCAAAAATATTATATATAAAGATGCAAAAGTCGGTCATTTTGAATACATGTAGGATAACAAAAGATTTTTTAAATATTTATGTTGAGGGATCAGTAGGATTTATAGGCCCTGTTAGAAGTTCTACCGAGCCGAACCCTTTGATATGAAAATATCTGGAGTCGGTGAATTATTTTCCCATTTGATCTCTGGTGAGTTGACGTGTTGTTCTTGTATTGTTTTGTATTTATTTTGCTTATATAATGCACTTACATAATGTTGATTGACTAGATGATCATTTGTGGAAAAGTGAGTGGAAGGGTTAAGTTTTTCCTTTGTGGAAGATTTAACCCGGACAACTAAATCAGAAGTTAAAAAATATAAAAGAAAAACAAAAATTTAAAATGGACAATAAAAACTGTACTGAGATGTTTTCATGTTTTAGGTAAATTATGTATATTTATTGTAACTTACCCCATTTTCTTTTCTCGTTTTTCAGCATCACAAGAGTCCCAACTCTCCGATGCCCGAAAAGATTATAAATGAATGTATTTAGGAATTCTGCATTACCTGTAAGTTGTCGATCATTTCGATGGTGGGGTTTCTCACGAAGGGGAGAGATTTGAGCCAAGAGTTCAGCATGGGCGCATCGTCTTCCTGATTTGTAGCCGCCAATACAAACTTGATGCTCGCTTCTGTCTTTATGAGGAAAAAGATTTCCAGCAATTCCCTGAAAGCAAACAATTGTTAGAGCATACTTTTTGGTCGAACCTCGTGCTGGCACTGTTGGTGGACGCGGTGGTCTCTTTCGTTGCAGCAGCTGGTCCAGTTTCTTCACCACCTAGGATTCTTGCTGCAGAGTCTCCATCTTCTATCTTCGTGTCACCTGTTCCTATACTTCATTTTACTTAACTTAACTTCACTTTATTTTTGCAATATTTATATTTTTGTAAAACCTACATCAACAAAGCGCCCCCTCATATCTCACAAAAGCAGTGCTATACAAATTGTCTAATAAATAAATAATTAATATTATTTTTATATAGGTGCTATATTATCCGAGATCCAGAGTCCGTTTCAACATAGCGCCCTAATATTAATATTCCACTAAAATCTAACATCAGTGTTTAGTAGTTAGTTGTTAGTTGTAATTTATATTTTATACCAATACCATCGATGTGTCTAATATTAGCAGAGATGTGCTTTATTTCAAATAAATCCATTTCAAATGGAAATGCAAAATGCAAAATGGGTATTTTCCATTTTGCATTTTAAATGCTTTTCTAAAAACCATTTTGCATTTTGCATTTTAAATGCTTTTCTCAATGCATTTTCCATTTTAAATGCTTTTTGCAACATTATTCCTACTATCTCCACTCATCTTTTATTCAAAAGCCCCAAATATCAGTCGGTCCTCAACCTCGCTATGAGAGATAATTTACATTTGTCAAGTTGCTCCCTGGTAGGAGCCCTGGCAATTGAGTGATACCATTACAAAAAATACTGATTCAAACACTGGACATGGGGCCATGACGCACAGTGGGCTAAAAATCGCCTTTCATAGACATAAAGACTTGAGTTTTCAATGGTATTTTTTTGGCTAGAAATGGATTCTGCTGATCATTACTATGCTATAAAATTTCATACGAAGCAATTGCGTGTACAAATGAAGGAGTTATCATTTTTTTAAGAAAAAATTGTATGGCACTGACATTAAAAATGAGGCTATCTCTGGAATCATAAGGTTGACCATTCTATCCTTACACACAGATATACTACTATTTATTTGTATTTTTTGACATACTTCGTATTGTGGCGCAACTTGCGATTTTTTTGAAGTGAAACTTCTTTAGGCGCGTAATGGATTTTCGTGGACGGAGTAAAACCGAGTCAGGATCGACACGAAAATGCGGGTACCCCCACCACCGCTCACCGTTCACCGTTCACTGTTTTCAGTAAAAGCAACAAATCATTAGCATGCGCATAAAAGTTTTTATGTGTTTTATTTAAGTACTTTTTTACTCGGTAGTATAATTTTGTTTGGCGCATGCCTTAGCTGTGGTACAGACGTGGACAGGGCTTTCCTGTACCGTCCGTCCGCGGTTCAGTCTGGTTTAGTCGTCCGTCGAGAGCGCTCGCGTCGCGCGCTTTGCCGTTCCATTCGTATTCCAGTATATAAATATTGTTTACTGTCGAGGAAGTTGTTATAAACTTTAAAAAATATGTTTAAAATGCCGTGTAAATATACGTGTTGTGCGTTCAGCTTGCTGCTGCTGGTTTTAGTGAGTAGTGCTGCCTCCAAAAATGTGGATAATTCCGATAGAACCTTCGAGGAAAGCAATTGCAGTAAGGTGAGACAGTTCCTCGAGACCAGGAACATCTCGGCTGTACCGGCTCGAGGCGCAGACGACAAAGGTAAGAAACCGACAAACCAACAGAACCCACATTCATAAATTGTGGTTCATACGGTTTGGTACAGAATTTCAGTGTTAAAAATGAGTAGTGACGAGATATTTAATTGTAATATTGTTATTTATGTAATATTGTATACTTGTGAATAAATTGAAAATTTTTGGAACTATACATTAATCGAACGTCATTCATCTATAAGAAAATATTAGAAAAAGCAAATCCATGCTTCGTCGTTGAATTATTTAACCTCTAATTTTCAAACTAACCTAAGAGAGAAAATAGAGATGATGAAATGAAAATAGAGAGAGAGGAATACTAGAAGTTTCACTTCTGTCTTGCGTAGGCTTGACACACCCATTTTTTTTTTAAATCCTTAAGTTCAAATTTTTTTCTTTCTATGTTGATGATTCATTTTAATGCTTATATGCTTTACATATGAGTATGCTTTGTCTAGTTTACAATATTTTATTTACACTGCAAGCCAAAACACTGTGCACAGTGGGCTGAAAATCGCTTTGTTAATAATGATAATAAAAATGTTAGATAGCAGTTTCTATGTTTTTACGTTGGCAACATTAGTCCCGCGCAAATTTTTTGTGGTTTCATAATCTGTAGTCGGGGTGTTTTTGGATTTACCATCATGTAATATGTTTGTTCTACATTGATGTTGATTAAATGACAAAATTGTTTAAAAATTATATAATTATTTTGATTGTTTGACCTGAGAAACCATTTTGCATTTTCAATGCATTTTGAAAATAGGTATTTTGCATTTTGCATTTGAAATGCTTTTCTAAAAACCATTTTGCATTTTACATTTTCAAATGGAAAAGTTTTGACCCATTTCCATTTTGCATTTCAAATGGTTTTGGGTACCCATTTTGCACATCTCTGAATATTAGTCTATGACAAATACGCATGTCGCATTCCAAATCTGTGCTGAAATAGACAAACCGATGCTATAAGACATAATAATAAAACTCAACATTCGGGGGTTCTTGCTGATTGTTATATTTAGGTTAATAAATGCTAAGAAAGAGAACCGGACCGGCTGCGCCAATGTTATGTTACAGATAAGAGTGTAGGAAGTATATATACTTTTCTGTGGGTTAACAATAACTTAATACAATGGATGTTACCGAGACTGCCGTCTGTCTATACTAGCTGAGATTCAGAGATGTGCAAAATGGGTACCCATTTGAAATGCCAAATGGAAATGGGTCAAAAGTTTTCCATTTGAAAATGCAAAATGCAAAATGGTTTTTAGAAAAGAATTTCAAATGCAAAATGCAAAATACCTATTTTCAAAATGCTTTGAAAATGCAAAATGGTTTCTCAGGTCAAACAATAAAAATAATTATAGAATTTTTAAACAATTTTGTCATTTAATTATGGACATCAATGTAGAACAAACATATTACTTGATGGTAAATACAAAAACTGAAAAAAAAATGGTGGTCGACTACAGATTATGAAACCAGTTGCCAACGTAAAAACATAGAAACTGCTCTCTAACATTTAATATTACAGCGTCATGGCCCCACCCCATGTTCAGTTTTTGAATCAGTATTTTTTGTAATGGTATCACTCAATTGCAAGGGCTCCTACCAGGGAGCAACAAGTTAATAATAATTAATATTTAACATTTGTAATATTAATAATTAACATTTGTCAAGACAAATGGAAATTATCTCTCATAGCGAGGTTGAGGTCCGACTAATATTTGGGGTTAGTGAAAAAAAAATGAGTGAAGATAGTAGGAAGAATGTTGCAAAAAAGCATTTAAAATGGAAAATGCATTGAGAAAAGCATTTAAAATGCAAAATGCAAAATGGTTTATAGAAAAGCATTTAAAATGCAAAATGGAAAATACCCATTTTGCATTTTGCATTTCCATTAGAAATGGATTTATTTGAAATAAAGCACATCTCTGCTGAGATTTGGGATGAGAGAAGAAAACTTGAGCAATTGCAACTACTTCTTTACGGTAAACTCTTTCTGTCTCAATCTAACACTACTCAAGTCAAATTAACATTTTAATAATCACACAAATATAATTTCAGTTGTGTCGTGTAACATGTATAACATTCTAAATTTAAAAAAAAATAATACTTACTATTTGCAGAACACACGATAAATGATAAATTTATGCGGCCGCTCGCACAATATGTGTTTTTATTTTCAAAAATATATATTTTTTTTTAATCTTATGTCCCGTGCTTTTTCACGGTAGAGTAATATATATTTGAAAATATACAAAGTTATTATGACCATGGTAAGGTTCTGTATATATATATATATTTTTTTTTTTTATTTGGTACAATATTTTTTTACATTTCAAAGTTTTCCAGTAATGTTGGCCTCACTGGGTGACTTGCCCGTGCTGAGACCTTCATTTTATAATATGAAAATATAATCTAAATACAATCTACAACATAAGATAAAATAATACATTTAATATATAATCTTGTGTGTTTGTGAGTGATGTGTGTTTATATTGGTTTTGTGTGTTACGTGTAGGTATTATTTTTATTTTATGCTATGGCATTTTGGTAATATTGTCTTTTTTGTTCTTTAATCCATTTTGTGTGTGAATTTATTTTTATTTTCCTCAATTTTAATTTCAATTTTTACACTGTTGAAAGCTTTTATAGCATGGTATTGGTAGTGTCTTTGTCCAAAGCTTGAATTTACATACCTCAATTTTTATCAATTTTTATTAATATAAATACCACACAAGAGTCTAACCAGCTCCCTACAAACTGTAGACAATTGGATAATGAGCCAGTATTTTGAGAGGAAAAGAAGATGAGTAAGAGGAAGGTAAGGAAGTACAATTTGATCTAACTTAAGAATAATAAATAAATATAAACAAACCATCTAGCTGCGGTATTAGAGTAGAAGGCGTGTGCAAGCTCTTCGTAGGTTGCATTCCTAAAGAGTGCCATGACGTTTGGTGAAGTGAGAAAAGAGTGTTTCAGTGTACCATCGACAGTTTTCAACTGCGCCACTAAATCATTTAGACTCTCCAATCTGATTAATTGTCCATTTTGATTTTCCATCTCGAAAAACAGACTTTCTTTTCTTAATTCATCTGAAAAATGAAATGGGCTCACATTTATTAGATACTTCATTTCAGATTATTGTTAAGTACCTACAGTTGAGTTTGATGGTCTCTGTGGCCGAGTGGTTATGTACAATTGTTAAGTTAAATTGTCAAGTACAATTGTTAAGTACAGTTGAGTTTGATGGTCTATGTGGTCGAGTGGTTATGTACAATTGTTATGTTAAATTGTCAAGTACAATTGTTAAGTACAGTTGAGTTTGATGGTCTATGTGGCCGAGTGGTTATGTACAATTGTTAAGTTAAATTGTCAAGTACAATTGTTAAGTACAGTTGAGTTTGATGGTCTATGTGGTCGAGTGGTTATGTACAATTGTTATGTTAAATTGTCAAGTACAATTGTTAAGTACAGTTGAGTTTGATGGTCTATGTGGCCGAGTGGTTATGTACAATTGTTAAGTTAAATTGTCAAGTACAATTGTTAAGTACAGTTGTGTTTGATGGTCTCTGTGGCCGAGAGGTTAAGGTCTTCTTCTTCGGTTTCAGATCCAAAGACCGGAGGTTTGAAACCCGATGTGCATAAATAAATTTTATTCAATACTAGCTGTACCTCACCACGCGTTGCTTTGGCTCAGTCTGTGCAGATAAAGAAACAATTTGATGACTGTTTTTAAAAAAAAAACATGTTTGTCCGACAGATGGCGCAGTTTTTCATAAAAGCATGGTTTTACCTATCGCAGGTAATATCTATATTATATATGTAAATAAAAACACCCTTGTATTTGAATCTAAAGTTTTGTCAAAATTTCAAAGCAATCAGTGAATAACTTTCGGAGATTTATGATTTTGAACAAACGAACATTTACATTTTTATTTATATAGGTAAGTTTTCATTTTCGCGGGACGCTCCAAAGTGGTAGATGCTCTTAGGGGGTATTTCAGTATCTCTGATTATGTTCTGACTAAGCACTAATCCGCGGATTAGTCATTTTTTCGTTTTCACTATATCTGAATAACGCTAACGCTCGGGTTAAAGTTCGATTTGACTAATCAGTGCTCGAACCTCACGTTAGGCGCTATTCATCGAATCAAAGATGGCGTCAAAACATTCCGAGTTTGACAGCGGAGAAGTGAGTCGAATTTTGTTGCGAATTATTATGGATACCGAGGTTTTTGATTTACAGAAGCAGGTGAAAGGGCGGCGATGCGAAGGCCGCGAGTTTTGAGAGCTCGAATGAATTTGAATGCTTGTATGATCCATCCTGAATTATTTGATTGTGTTCAAAATAAGAAACAATGTATTAATTCGACACGAATCTATCTAAAATGACCTGATAATCAACATAACATAACCAAAAAAATGCACACTTTGCGGTGTGCGGACTGTGACGCATGACAGCCGTGGCAGTAGATGGAGTAACTGCAAACATTTTGCGATGTTGCCAGACTATTTCGAGTATCTATCCGGAAGCTCGGAAACAATGGGGAAACGGTCGCCGTTGAATAACGAAGTTATTCTGATCTTTAAAGCCAGACAACGGATAGCTAGTCAGATATTTAGCCCGACATAGTGAAATACCCCCTTAGTGTCGCCTCGGCAAAAGATCACCACTCAAAAATGTTGCTTCAAATGACTTTAGCCATGTTGAGTGACTAGATCTGAACCAATACACCTATGTTGTGAGGCTGAAGAGAGAGAGCAAGGGAAAGAAATGGGGTAGAGGAAGGTAGGGAAATAGCTATTCAGATCTGGTCATCATATTTATAAAATAGTAAACAATCATATGTTTTCAAACATTGTTATTTTTAAATTATATAAAAATTAAATAATCGTATTTTGTTGTACCTTTAAAAGCAGGCATTTCTTTCAGGATGACTCTATCCAAAGACAATATCTGGTTGATACTGGTCACAAACATACTCCAGGCCGTGTAAACTGGCAAGAACCTGTGTCTCTCTTTGCACGTGATCATGACGGGCTGCTGTGTGTCTCCCAGCACATATTTACATACCCGAGAACTCCTAAGAAACCAATGGAACTAATAAGTATAGAAAGTAAATAACTTAATATTGTAATGTAAAAATAATCTTCTAGTAAAACATATTATGGGTATCGCAACTAGAGTTGACTCGAACTCGGTACCATTGCGTTGCTTGCATACAGCCTGTTTTAATCTTTAAAAACACAAACTCATATATTCGAATACATGCACTTTATCACTGGAAACAATAAGCAGGTGCATATACGAAAAAATGTCATTTCTCAGTGAAGTTTGTCAAGGAAATAACTTTCAGAAGTGAATACAATTCGCACAATCATATGTGCGTGTTTTAGGGCAACTTTAAGAGCTTATAAAAAGGTCTGACATTCAGGAAATTCTTTTTCTTTTGTTGCAAAGGTTGTTAGATAATTTTGTTATCTTACTTGAATAAATCCAACGGATAAATGTTAGTACTGTATCGCTTTTTATTAGTCATGTAAACATTGGGGCCTCCTCTGTTGAGGCACCTACTGAGGTCACTTCTCTTCTTTACTATTCTCCAACCATCCACTTCCTTGCTAGTGTACCGCTGCTGACAAGTTCCTTGAATATCGCTCTGTAACATTTAATATTCATCATTGGTCATTGGACATAAAGAAGTGTGTGCAAACTGAACCAATTTATTTCCTTAAAAATCTAAAAATACAGCTGTCCACCAACACAATGCACACAATAAAACTGAACTAAATAGGTACATTAAACAAAGAAATTAAATATATAGATGAAAACATATTATTATGCGATAATGTACAAAAGAAAAATAAAAATATTAAGTTTAGGTGTATCCCACCGTGAACATAAATATGATATAAGAAGTAATTTAACATAAAAATATTGTGAGAAACAAAAGAAAATAAATGAAAAACGATTTCTTTATACATAAATGAAATACTTTGTTAATACCACCAATAATAATACATATTTCAAAGCCAGTGGCTTCTTCGTCAGGATTATTTTTCCGACTTTAAGTCTGGGTTAAATCTTCCCCACAGGAAAAACTAAACCATTCCACACACCTTTTCCACAAATGATCATCTAGTCAATCCACATTATGCAAATGCACTATATAAGCATAATAAATACAAAATAATACAAAAACAACACCTCAAATCACCAAAGATCAAATGGGAAAATAATTAACCGACTCCAGATATTCTATCGGTAGAACTTCTAATTGGACCTATAAATCTACTGATCCCTCAATATAAATATTTAAAAAATCTTTCGCAATCCTACATGTATTTAAAATGACTATATTATATACTATATACCGACTTTATGTCCGGGTTAAATCTTCCCCACAGGAAAAACTAAGCCCTTCCACACACTTTTCCACAAATGATCATCTAGTCAATCTACATTATGCAAGTGCACTATATAAGCATAATAAATACAAAATAATACAAAAACAACACGTCAAATCAAAGATCAAATGGGAAAATAATTCACCGACTCCAGATATTTTATCGGTAGAACTCCTAATTGGACCAATAAATCCTACTGATCCCTCAATATAAATATTTTAAAAATATTTCGTGATCCTACATGTATTTAAAATGACTATATTATATGCTATATACCGACTTTATGTCCGGGTTAAATCTTCCCCACAGGAAAAACTAAACCCTTCGAGACACTTTTCCACAAATATTAGATTATTATTTATATGTACATATTTTATTTTAATAAATGAAAAATTACACGTCACTGTGTTCGTACACGTTAATCTCCGAAACCGCCCAACCGATTTCAATGATTTTTTTAGTTTGTATGGTTGATTGCAGCTTGAATTATAGGATAGTTTTGAACCCTAAAAAAAACTTTTTAAAAAATCCTTTTTTTTATTTTCAGGTGTCTCATCCAAAAAAACAAAATTTTTAAAATACAAACACAAATTTTAACTTACCTACTTAGAAGGCGGTCTGTGGCAATACAACATCTTATATTATAAAATGTATTCTAAATGGTTGAATTAAATTCTAACTGGTTCTTAATATATAAAAAATCAGCCTGCGAATGTTAGTGCTCGCAAAACTATAAAATTAGTAAACCGTTGTTATTAGTGCCAGGAGTGTTTAGATGCTTAAATGGTAGAAGAAGTGTGGGATGTCCGAGGAATACTTAATGCAATATCTCTGCACCGTAATGAGATACGGAGTCGAATTAATGTCGATGTAAAGTAGTTTTTTTGAACAGTAACATTGTGGTATACAGTAGTGAATGGAGGAAGGAGGCGGAGGCGCCCGAGAAAGACATTTGCAATAGCGAAGAATTGCGGCGGATCAACAAGTAATATATATAATAATAATATTGGATGACTTGTATAGCGCCGTTTTTGTGCAAAATCACCTCAAGGGCGCTGTGAATCAAATATATATATAATCAAAATTAATATACCTAATCAAAAAGACGCCACACAAAGTAATTTTCCAACTATTGAAGAAGGTATTTCTTTCAATTACTTTCAGTTATGAGAGATTTGCTAAAGAAAACATAGTTTTTTAGCTCTCCTTGTACATTTAGTATTTGGAGTTGCATCCGTATGCTTCTCGGGTGCAGATAGTGAAAACGCATTTTGATAGTGCGACCGAGCGTCGAGAAAAGCACTGAGAAGTTTGCACATCAATACAGCACCTTTAAAGAAAATGGTCTAAGATTGGTACCTACTTCAACAACAGTGTAATTAGCATCCTCCGAGCTATACTGCAGAAGAGACACAATACCTCTCTTCACATTGAGGACCCAAGATGGTTCTGAATCTCTGACACATATCTCTGGAATGCTTCCATTGCTGTAATGTATATGAACACTATTCTTTGTCAATGCATCTGAAAAATCTTTCGCTTCAGTGTCATCTCTGTTCACTGCGCCTGAAGTGTTTGTGCAGCTTTGCAAGTTTGCATTTTCAATCTAAAAAGTCAGAAAGAAATAATCTGTAAATCTCTATATTAGATTTATAATAATAATCGGATAATTTGTACAAAGCCGTTTTTGTGAAAAATCTCCTCAATTGCGCTGAAACAAATATGACTACCTACCGACCAAAAACATCCCAACCAAGGCCAAGACACTGAATCAAATTGGCGTGCTATTTATATGTATAAGATCGTCCTATTTAATTCGACGTACCCGAAGAACCATGTCAGAGATGTGCAAATTTGTAGTTTTGCAGTAGAGCTGTTTAAAGTTTCGTCTCTGCATTTTTATTTGAGTTAAAGCAAAATATCAAACACTATATTTCTTGATCTCAAAAAAAGTAAAGATTCAGAAACGAAATTAGAGCAAAACTACAAATTTGCACATCCGACATTGTTCTTCGGATCCGCCAAATTATTTTATTACGAGTCATTCTACTTTATATACCTAACTGTGTACTTCATTTAAAGATCTAAGGATCTTGCATAAACAGCAGGTCAGGGTTGAGGTGCTTTTGGTCTAACTCATAGTTCTGGTAAGGTAGTAATGTGAACCACTTATAAGACTCCAATAAGGGGGGTTTTAATGTATTACTAAAATTTCAAAGGTTTCTAGAGGGATCCCTACGGATGTAAGTTATTTATATTAAAGATTAATAAAAAAACGACTTTACAACAAAAATATTTTTTGGAAAGCGGTTTGAAAAAATTTATAAAACGTTTTTCATCTATAAAATAAACGGTAAGCACCTGCTTTATTTTTCTAGACGACGAATTAGTAACTTCCCGGGGGATCCCTCTAGAAACATTTGAGATTTTAGTAATACGTTCATCAGAAATAATTCAAATAAACTCCACGGAAAGATATATTTTCTAGAGTGACCGGACAAATCATCACATATTTAAAAAGTCATGGAAAGTGATGAAACAAAAACTTTATTAACTGAGTTAAGTAGGTTAGGTTAAAAAAAATTTCATCGTTTCTAATGACTTTATATCACTTTTTAAAAGTGTGTTAAATTGTCACTGTGTTCAGTTATCATAGAACCATTTTCTAGGCCTGCTAGGGCAAAGTCGACCGTAGGTCCATCCACGACGCCGGCCCGCGAATGATACGAGTATATGTCAATACATCAGGACCGCGCATCGCATATTCTTGTGCACGGCTGCTTCACTTACGTCGTTAAGGTTCTGGGTTTATTTTAGGGTATTGTCTCGTCTTAATCATAAAACTATAGTCACTTAAAAATGATTAGCGTGTACATTCAATTTAATTTTAAGAGAAACTTTTATGGTGATGTTGCACACAAAGAGTAAAATTAGTGCACAATTTTCTGACAAGCAGCTTTAAAACTCACTGATAATTGCAACCACGTGCAACAAACAAAAAGCATTGACACAAACAAGGTCAAATATCCCTCACAAACATATAAGTACAGTAACTTATTATAAATATATGTATATACTTACTTTCATGATAAGTTCACATGGTGATAGAATGTATATTTCAACATCAGAAGTAAAGGTGAACCCTGAGTCTTTGTTTTGGGTGGCATCGTCAGATATGTTAACAGAGGTGATGACGTCACTGGCGTATGCATACACATAAGTATGTCCAACTTTAAACACAGTCTGCTGCGAGGGATCGCATGTTCCTGAGCATGGATATTCCTTCCCAGATAAAACTAAGAAAACAGAAGAATATGAAAGAGTTTCATTCGGAACGGTCCATTTGTCCTCACCTTGGTAGGTATTATGTCAAATGTGCTAGCTAAATCTCCAGCATCGCACAAGCAATGTTTTCTGCTTATTTTGATGAGAGCAGGATGAATTCAAATATTGTCACGTTATTCTTACTCTGGGTGTTTGTCTTTCTTTTTAAAGAAAAAAAATATATTTTGAAAAAAGTTCCATTAAAATATAGAGTAATATGTACTCTGTATTTCTTGACTGTCCTAATATTTGAAAAATTTCATAATTAGACGGTCAAAACAGTTTCATGACAGTATTAATAATTGTCAAAACATTCAGCCTCAAAAGAGCACACACAAGAAATGGAGAGATTGGCAACACATTGTTATCAATGACAGTAAAAATGCTCCCCCCAATACTGCAAATAAAAGAATTACCAAGCAAACCAAAGCTGCGGAGAATATAAAAAGTGGTGAACGAATAAACGGCATTAAAAAAGTGTACTATGCTTTGTGTTAATCACTAATAGAGTACAGGATAACTATAAAGGTCTGCCTTGAGCACTCACATAGAGCGGCTCAAGATAGCCCAAAAAGTAGTACTAAAGACAATTCTAAAAGTTCCGGTTAGAACTCCAAACGAATGACATTGGGGAACAGTGTCACTAACGGTGCCTCCAGGATATAGGGCCTAATCTCCCAATATTTAGACCTTACCCCAGCACTCAGGGCTGTGACACTCGTAGGATCAAAAATGAACCATTCAAACAAAAAACCAGGGGACTTCGGGGAACTTTAGGGTAGTAAGGAAGAGAGCTGAAGCCACTTCGTTGGACTTTCAGGGCATCCAAACACTTGCCTCGTGGGGCTTTCAGGGCATCCAAACAAAGAAGGAATTCCGATGAGAAAACCCTTACCCCTACAGAAAACTCCGAGGGATCCATTCGCGTGAAATCACAGACCCTCACAGGACATGGAAACCATCTTATAGTAATGAGGTGAAATAGGAGATAGGCACAATGGCCCTTGATCTGAGTGCTCAAGTAAATTATCCGTGTACTCTGAATGTTATAATATATGTGTGAACTATAAATAGGGTACTATTGGGAAAGAAGTTTGCGACCAACATATCACACGCAAAGACCAAACCAAAATTGCCAAGAAAACTGCAAAGGGATCTGCAAGCGAACATTTCATTATACGAACAGCCGTACCATATAAAAAATGTCCACTGTGACTTCTTTTTAAATTATGAAACATTAAACACAAATTTAAAACCTTTTAGAACGGGAAAAAAAGTAGGGGATCCTTTTGTCAACAATATACTTTACAAATTAGATCGGTAGAAGAATTGATTAGAGTTGCTTCAACGCCGCATGAATGGCGGCTATGTAACTCGATTGCCTTTGTATACCATACCCTTTTACTTGTCTAATTCCAAATTCAGGCATTTGCAATAATTAAAACTTGTGATAGACAAAGATCATCACCCTTTTTATGATGCATTATCATATTTGTAGGAATCGTAGACGCAAAATCATTATTTAATTTTTGTTGTACTGAGAATTGTGTTCCAATTGATAATATCAATTTTGTTTAAGAGAATTTATTTTCAAGGGAGATATGTAAATTATTATAATATGATATACGAATGTTAGAGGGAGCGTGCTAATTTTAAAAAACGATAGTAATTAAGCGAAAATATTTAATAAAATACGACTCATTTGAAATAGAGCAAAAATCTGTAGATAATTGCTTTAGTTGCATTTAAAGATACATTGTGAATTTTTTCATGCCTATAGCATATTAAATAACAGAACAAAACGTGTTTTTAATAATTTTCGGAGATCACTTTGCGATTTTTTTCTATCTAGGGAACTTCATATAATTAACGTTTCGGTATAACAAATGTACAGATATTATAATCAAAAATAACTTTTGTTTTTGGACCTTAAAAACTTAAAGAGTTAACGCGAAGCTTTTTATAAATCGTTAGAAATTAGGTATGCGGGGGCTTAAAAGATACGAAATTCGGTTGTGGAACGTTAAAAACAATTCAGATTAAATATAAATAGAAGTATTATTTTCACTTTCGATATTTTTTTTTAAACAGTTTTTTTCGATTTTCTTAGAATGTACTCAGAGTCACATAGCCCATATTTGATGTGCAGCGGTGATATTATATATTTGTGCAGCGCCTTTACAGTACATCCAAAAATTATTATTGTGAACAGCACTTTATAGGGATATCCAAACAAAACCATCACGACCGCAACCTCCGAAACTGCGGCCCTCATGATATATTACTTGAAATGATAACACCGTGCAAATATAATTTTTACACTGCGTCAGGAATTGAACTCACATCCCCAAGACTCAAAGTTGTTTGAACCATTGTACTACAAAGTACCACTACTATCCAAAGTTGTTTGGACTATTGTACTACAAAGTACCAACTACTATCCAAAGTTGTTTGGACCATTGTACTACAAAGTACCAACTACTATCCAAAGTTGTTTGGACTATTGTACTACAAAGTACCACTACTATCCAAAGTTGTTTGGACCATTATACTACAAAGTACCATCTACCATCTAAAGTTGTTTGGACCATTGTACTACAAAGTACCACTACTATCCAAAGTTGTTTAAACCATTGTACTAAAAAGTACCAACTACTATCCAAAGTTTTTTGGACCATTGTACTACAAAGTACCATCTACAATCCAAAGTTGTTTGGTCCATTGCACTACAAAGTCCCATCTACCATCCTATAAGTATTATTATTTTTATATTAAGAACACACTGGAAGCCCTATGAAAAATCGTTTCCCTTTAGACCTGTAAATTATTTTTAAAATACTTGTTGATAAGTACATAATTATATTCCCTTCATCCTTTTCACTGTCAAAATATAATGAAGACTTACCAGATTTGATAAACAGAATAACGACAAACAATTCAAAATACAGAGCTCCCATGATACGTGTCATCTTCACCTTTGTGTTCACAACACACTACGCTTTATGTTTGCAAAAAGATATTACGCCTTGATCCTTGATCGCTAACAGCTAAGATGACCCTCAATTTACCAATTTAATCTTTATTGAATAATAAGACGAATACATCACGGTAATGCAAGTGAATACTCTGCAGCAATGATATATTTATAAAGTGATATTTATTGCAAGTGTCAACTAAACAAGTTCACAAAGAAATAAAAGACTTGTTTTAAATAATAAATCCATTTCCTCAGCTTAACGAAAACCTTGTCAATATTATTAACAAAGTTAAAAAGTTAAAGGAACATTTGATTGTTTGATTATATCATGGAATGTAATGCAATATTATTAACAAAGTTATCATCGAACATTGGATTGTTTGATTATATCATGGAATGTTATGAATGTATTGGAATTATATTTTTACGTTAGCTCCAAGCAGGAGACCCTGAGGACAATAATTTCCCTCAGGGCCCATGTCATCTTTGGGGATGCTGTGTAGAGGGTATTTTTAGTAAATAAAGAAGAGGATGTTCTGGGAAGGAAAAAGGTAGAAGGGGTGGATAGGAATCTGCGGGTCTTGTGTCCAGGATTGACAGACTTTTGAATCCATCCCTCCCACTAAGGGATGTTCTAACCCCATGAACCCAGGAGCTCCTGCCAAATCACCAAACATAGCAAGCCACGATGACCTGGGGTGACCTATGGTAGAGGTATTGGTTTTGATGTTGGTTTTCCAATCAATTTTTCCCTGGGCGGCGGTACACATACCCGCCTCCTAAATTGTGTCCATGTAATATTTCTTTATTTAATAATTTACCTAATCTACACACATAATTTCTTCCTTCTTATTGATATTACTTAAGTTATGAAGCCTTCTTATTCCAGACAAAATTAGATATCTTACAGACAAGTATTTATTGTTATCAAGTTTAATTTGTAGAACTCCATTTTAAATTTTTTTTATATATTCAATAATATTGTTATTGGGTTTATAAAAACAGTTTATTTTTAAACAAGTTCTGCTGTGTAATTATTATTACGCGTGACAGATGAAAAAGAAAAAAAAACTTACAGACAATTTTAGAATAATAGGTACTATAACCTTGTAAACTTAGTATATCTAAACCTATCTTATAATTAGTAACAACCTGTTTACCTATGTAAATAAATATGAAACTTTGAACATTCGTAGAAAATTGTGGATGATGAAATAATTAAGACATTTTGTTGATAATACTGATGATAAACAAATCACTGACGGCCTCCGTGGTCAACCATTTAAAATGCTCAACTAATAATAAGGTTGCAGGTTCGAATAACGGGGCGTGGGCAACCAAATTTTATTTAATTAGTGACATCCCCAATTGGTGTATGTTGTGAGGCTGAAGGTTATGGGGAGGGGAAAAAGATGAAAAAAGGGAGAAGAAGTTGGGGAAATATCTGGCTATTCAGATCTGGTATATATCTGTTATTGTTTTGTATTTGAAATACATACATATGACAGATTTACAGAAGAAAAACATTTGGTTCTAAAACAAATTACAATAAAATATTTTCTTTTTAACGCAACTACCCAATTCAATAAAGAAAAACGTTTCTCGTGTTTGAATTGGGGAGTAGTACCATTATAGCAGAGATGTGCAAAATGGGTACCCAAGACCATTTCAAATGCAAAATGGAAATGGGTCAAAACTTTTCCATTTGAAAATGCAAAATGCAAAATGGTTTTTAGAAAAGCATTTCAAATGCAAAATGCAAAATACCTATTTTCATAATGCATTGAAAATGCAAAATGGTTTCTCACGTCAAACAATTAAAATAATTATTGAATTTTTAAACAGTTTTGTCATTTAATAATGGACATCAATGTAAAACAAACATATTACATGATGGTAAATCAAAAAATGCCACGACTACGGATTATGAACCACAAAAAATTTGCGCGGGACAAATGTTGCCAACGTAAAAACATAAAAACTGCTATCTAACATTTAATATTACAGCATCATGGCCCCATGTTCAGTATTTTTTGTAATGGTATCACTCAATTGCCAGGGCTTCTACCAGGGAGCAACTTGACAAATGTAAATTATCTCTCATAGCGAGGTTGAGGACCGACTGATATTTGGGGCTTATGAAAAAAGATGAGTGGAGATAGTAGGAAGAATGTTGCAAAAAAGCATTTAAAATGGAAAATGCATTGAGAAAAGCATTTAAAATGCAAAATGGAAAATACCCATTTTGCATTTCCATTTGAAATAAAGTACATCTCTGTATTACAGTATACATAAGGTAAAGAAAAGAAAGAAAGTTTTTATTTATAAAGTAAGAAATAAACAAATTTATATGCATGATAACAAAAGTATATTTAATGAAATAGACTAATATAGCAGTTACTAAGTTAGATACACAGTAAATGTAAATAAATTTAAGAATATGGATGTAGTAAAATAAAAATAATATTCTTACATTCGATTAATAAGTAGGTACATGGAGTTATTCTATTCAGTTGGAATAGAGCATTATCCTACCACTCTCGATATAAGTTTGGGAAACACTTTGTTTAAATCTTGTATATATTAATTTATGACGATACCTAACAGCTATATAGTCATTAGCACGTACATGAAGTTCGTGTGATCATAGATAGATGCAGATAGTTTCTCCATTCTATTGAATTAACTTTTTTTCGAATAAGTAGTACTAACGTATTTTCGTGCAAGTATTAGCAAAAAAACTAATTCAAAAGATTGCAAAACCCTTCTGAACGGCTGAAAATCCCATTTAAAAGACCATAATCGAAATATCCGAGATGGTTCAATAAAGAACTTGTTCAATAAACTGCCCTTAAAAAAGTTTTACATAAGAAATATAAAGAAGACAGGTCTTTATCAAATTATATTGAATTTAAAAACGTTAGAAAAGATTGTAAAATCTTATCAAAAACGTGCTAAAATTCTTTTATTAATAATGTTGAAACTTCAATAAATCATAATGTAAAGTATTTTTGGAACTATGCAAAATCAATGAAAAATAACAACTTTGGTATACCCGCCAACTTGGAATATGCAGTTACAAAGGCCAAAGACACTCAAAATATCGCTGACCTTTTTGCTGATTTTTTAAAAGCGTTTATGAATGTGAGCCACCAGTTTCTGCTAGTACAGTATCAAATTTTACTACTGATCATAATCTTAATTTATCTTTTATCCACATAGAATATAATGATATATTGACTGAACTAAAATTACTAGATCAAAGCAAAAGTGGTGGACCAGATAAAATACCTCCTGTATTTTTGAATAATTGTGCTACCAATCTGGCGTATCCTTTATATTTGCTGTTTAATCAGTCTTTACGAACAGGATGTTTTCCTACTAAATGGAAATTCAGCTTTCTTAGGCCTTTTTTTAATAAAGGCGATAAACACGAGGTGATTAATTGCAGACCGGTGTGCCTTTTATCAACAATTCCTAAAGTTTTTGAAAAAATTCTTCTTAAAAAAGTTATTTTCCAATTAAACCACGTAATTTCTCCTAAACAACATGGTTTCTCTACTGTAAAATCTACCCTTACTAACTTGTTAACCTATCAAAACTATATATATGATTCCATGTCTAGTAAATGTCAAATTGAATCTATTTATACCGATTTTAGCAAGGCGTTCGATAAAGTCAATCATGAGTTATTGCTGAATAAACTCCATAAATTCGGTATAGGTGGTTCACTATATAAGTGGTTTAATAGTTACTTGACCAACAGATTACTGGCTGTTAAAATTGATGGTACATTTTCATACATATTCACTGCTACGAGTGGTGTTCCCCAGGGGTCACACTTAGGTCCAATCCTGTTTTTATTATTTATAAATGATGTATTGTATATTTTCAATGATGTTCAAGTGTTAATGTTTGCAGACGACCTGAAATTATTCAAAGCAATCAGAAACATTAACGATTGCCATATATTGTCAAATAACTTGTCAAGATTAATTATATGGTGTCGTGATAACCGCTTGCAACTTAACATAACCAAATGCCAAATTATGAGGTTTCATTGAATAAAGAATCCAATATTTTTTTATTATTCCATTAACAATATGTCGTTAGTATCTGTCTCGGAAATTAATGACTTAGGTATTTGGTTTGACACGAAACTTAACTTTATTAAGCATATTGAAATAATAACCAATAAAGCTTTGAAAATGTTGGGATTTATTTTAAGGGTACCTAGTGATTTCAATAATATAAATACTGTAAAAACATTATATATGTCACTAGTAAGGAGTCATGTAGAATACAATTCCACGGTTTGGTCCCCAAATTATGAGTTTCATTCACATGCGATTGAAAGGATCCAAAATAAATTTTTAAGATATGTAAATTTTAAAATGGGCATTCTTAGAGAAAACCTAAATTACGATAACGTACTTTGTTCATTAAGTTTAATAAAATTATCTGATCGCAGAATTATTTCCGATTTAACCTGTTTGTATAAAATTATTAATTCAATGTTTGATACCCCTGATTTATTATATGTAATCTCTTTTCATACTCCAAGCAGGTCGGTTACAAGACAGTACCTACCATATTATTGTAGCAATTCTATATCAACGTCCCAATATCACACTCCTATGCGACGGATTCAACAGCTAGGAAACAAATACTACGATGTTGTTGATATATTTAGTACATCAATTTCAATATATAAGCATACCCTATTGAAGTTTTTTTCATCAAGTAGTGGAATATTTTAATAAAGGTATTTAATTTGATTTGACTAACACATAATAATTTTGTCAACTGAAACAGAAAAAAATATTTTGTATTTTTTATGTTTTGTGCCTGCATGCTGTGTGATCAAGTTCAGTGATATTTTGACTTTATATTTATTTTTCTGCAATTGTTTTAAATAGTCGTTTCCTGCACTATTTACATGTATAATTTCGTAAATATTTTTTTTATATATATGTATGTAAAAGCCTTAATAGGCGTGAAATAAATAAATAATAAGTGTGGCAAAGTTCATATCACATATTAAAAAAAAATATGCCCTTGGACCATTGTGCTTTTTTAAATTTAGGTACAACCATTTTCCTGTGGGCTATTAATTTTATAATAAAACATTTTAAATGTTCAAATCAAATGAGCTCTCTCAATTTTTCCGCCCATCGTGACACGGTAAGCGAATCCCGTTACCGCTCATTAAACATTTTATTTTGTTGTGTTCGATTAATACTTACATATTTTGATTATTTTATCCAAATACACAATATTTAGTATGATACGGTATTCGTTTTACCTAATACATTAACGGCCCTCGCTATTAAATGTTTCCAGCGCGAATTCGAATATTCAACTCACTGCGTCTGCAGCTGGCCAGTGCGTTCCATTCAATACAAGACACGCACAGAGCAAAACAAATTATTATCAATTAAAGATATTGTGATTATGAAAATTATCTTAAAATATATTTTAGAATGTTCGTGGAGGAGGTTCTCAGTAACAACATTTAATATAACGTTTTATTTGGATTTATTTTTTTTGATAAATACAATTATAAAGAGTTACAAAAGGCTTCCCTTTGTTCCAGCCTGGTTTCGCAGTGCGGCGGGGCACTGTTAATACTAAATTTTATAGTTTAATTTGAGGTCACGGGTTCAAAAGCCGGCGAGGACAAAACAAATTTAATTTAATTTATATAAGTATGTCATATTATAGAATTAAAATAAATTTTATATAGTTACATATAATGAATCTGTACCTCGTTCAAAAGTGGAAGATACGTTCAGTATCACCCTGGTGAGAGACCATAATTCAGGATTGAAAGTTGCTTGAGAACGGCGTAGATATGTTTAGTGACTAGATCTGAATAGCCAGGAACTTTCCAACCCTCCTTTTCCCTATCTCTAAAAATGTAGACCACATACATAAGGAATATAAATGAAATTTCTTTTGAAGACACTTCAATGAAAATGTTATTGATTTCTTCTTAACAATTCCTTCTCACATGTTTTGGTTTTAGCTGAAACCAATTTTACTTTATTTCTTTTCGCTATTATGCACTTTTCTAAATACTCAGGATTTCTAATAGGCATGCAGCGATTATGTCGAGGATCAATTAATTCGGGTAGCATGCAAAAATTGTAAAAGCGTTTCAGCTGTTCAACCATATTAGTTTGCCAAAATTCGTCATCCCTTAAAATTTTTTCGATTTTTATTCCGAGTTCAGTCCATACAACAAACATACAAATAGCTTTTTTTGTTACATGTAATTGGCCCTGAACCTGGTAAAACCAATCGTGGGATGTATTTACCAGCATTTCTCCATTTTTGTTAAGTTTCCAAAAGGTATTTTTTTGGATTTTACTGCTTCATATATGAGCATACTGCGTGCTGCGAAAGGACATTTAATTTCAATCACGGTGTCTTCAGAAGAAATTCCATCTGGGGTCGCACCCATATAAGTATACTCTTCATCTATGAAAATACCACACTTTTCTATGGTAATGCTTTCTAGTTCTGCAAGCTCCTTCAGGACATTGTATTCATGTTTTTGTCCGTGTTGAATTGAAGGAATATTTGATAAGGATTGCTGGTACAGTATATTTTTGACTAATGGAGCGCAACTGATATTTTGCCGCCGTTTCCACACTTTTCCAAACCACGATGTCGTAATCATATTGCGGCGCATCTCGATCCACTTTCCACTAGATGCTTGAAGTACTGTCGCCCTTTCAATTGCTTGCCTATCTTTGGCTATGGTAAAAAGCCTTTCCAAAAAATCATCTTTAGCTGCCTCATACGATGCTTGGTCCATATCAGGTTTTTCTGCATTGGGACCATAATGCTGATCTTTTGCTGGAGCGAGCTGCAGGGTTTTTCTTTTCTTTTTTTTACTTAATGCTTGTTGATTATTTTTCTGCAATCTTTTTATTTCTAATTGCTTTATGAGTTTTCCGGGACTATTACCGGTTGAAAATTTATGCAAATAATAGTGTGGACGATTGGTGTTGAACGCCACTACTGCTGCAGCGCACCTTCCATTGTAGGACCGTTTCAAAGAATAGTTAATACGCTTTCCACCAACAAATTAAGCCACAACATTATTATAGCACTCCACAATATTGCTATCTACATCATGTATTAAACTTCGAGCATTAGATGCCAAAAGTCGAACGTGCTGCATGATTCTGGACATTATCAAGCTCGAAGTCATATTGGGTACGTAATTAGTGTCGCCAGTATCGCGTTTGCAAAAGTATGCCCGTTCCTTGCATAGTGAGTGGTCTCCAAATACATGTTTTGGACCATTCAATATATCCAAATATAGCTGCTTTATTTTTTCCTCTAGACTACAATTCATAGCCTTCCGGTACGTTATTGCACAACGTACAGCCGTTCTCAGGCATAAAATACGGCTTGACACAATCTTCCTCAATGCTAAGGGATACTTTGTATCTTCTGACAGTGATCTAAGTTTTTTGCAATAATTTCGAAGTAAGTGATTTCGGCATTCGATCTTTTCGACTGAAACATTTTTATACGATGTGTTTCTTTTATTTTATTGTAAGTGCTGGAATATTTTATATACTTTTATATTTTAAAAACATCAAATTGTTTATTACTTTATTTATTAGAAACCCGAAAAAAAGTTAACAATAAATTAATTCTTAATAATATCAAATTTTTTATTACCTAGAAACCCGAAAAAATGTTAAAAATATATTAATTCTTAATAATACCAAATTGTTTATTACCTAGAAACCCAAAAAAATGTTAACAATAAATTAATTCTTGATAATACTATTTGACACTACACAGCTTCGACGGAAACGCGCAGATGAAACATAAAAAAGGCGACACACTATTATAGTCCCTACGCGCAACGCATAGAGTGGAATATTGTTGAAACGTCACATGGAAGTGTAATAATTACGCGGACTTTCGAACTTTGAAAAAAGATTGAAACGACGGACCGTAGGAAGCGTGCATTCACGGCCACCTCATAGAGCCGAATGAGTAGGAGAATTCTTAGATGTTCATTATATAGTATTTAACGAAAATAAATTGTTAGTAAAAACATATATCTCGACAGAAAAATGTATTTATGATAGCCTAGCGTGGCTACATTGTAGATATTTTCACGATTAATAACTTAGATTGTCGTTTGAATCTGACAATTCATGATTCTCCATACAACGATTGAGATCGCTAGTAAGGAAGGCCCTTAACGCATTGTTGAGGACCACTTGAACTCTGTGTTTAGTATATTTACAGAGATGGCGTGAAATCAGTTGATAGCACCGACAAGAAAGGGTTAAACCACCATTGGTTCGATGGGTTAAACCAGTGGTCGGCAAACTTATTGGCCAAAGAGACAAATATGTAAAGTACAACGATTCAAAAAAAAATCTGAGAGCCAAATCTGTTTTTTAATTTAGTAAACCTCTGTTATAATTTTAGACCTTCATTAAATTACGGGTACACTGAATAAAACTTGATTTCACCCTTAATAAAAATTTATCCGTTGATAGACAATAATATTAAAGTAAGGTACCTATCCATAAATTTAAATTATGTCAATGACTGACAAACACTTAATGCGAACAACGTCCTTGTATCTTCTTGGAAAATGTCAGTAAGTCAGGTTTTTATGTTGTTGTTTTTAATTTGAAGCATGATTCCAAGTTCTCATCAATAAGACGACTTCTCAGTTTACTCTTGATAAAGTTCATGCTTGAAAAAGATTGTTCGCATGCATATGTAGAATTGAAAAGGGAAAAAACAACAAACGCGAGTTTTTTCAGCTGATCGTAAGAGTCAGGAATACTATTCCAGACGTTAAAAATGATCATGTCTTCCTTCTCCAGGTCTTTCAAAACAGACCACTTGTGTTGTGAACTAAGATCACATTTGTTCTTCTCCAATATTTCCAAATCAATACAAAGACGTTGAAATTTAGAGCTCCATATTTCCTTGTTTTTAAAATCCTTCAATTGTATTTCAAATTTACCCATGTAAATAAGAAGATTTTTGACGAATGCTAAGGTAGCTCTGCGGTTTTTAAACTTCTGAAACCTGCTGAGAAATGCTTCCCTCATATTTAAAATTGTTGTTTTGAATGGTGTTTGTCAATAGAGGAATTATTTCAGGAGTTTAAAAACAGCAGAGCGACCTTAGCATTTGTGCCAGAACCGCACTCATGGAGCCAAAGAGTCGCATGCGGCTCCGGAGCCGCACTTTGCCGACCACTGGGTTAAACGAAACAAAAGGAACCGGTTCCTAGTAATAATATCCTGCAATCCAGTTGTTATAACTATACTCAAGGGAGTTAAATAATTAATACTATTCAAGCTAAAGAAAAGGAGGAACGAGTACAAGAAAAAGAAGTTACTTAGTTACAAAACACTCTTAAAATTTATTTAATAAAAAATGTATAAAGAAGGGTTAGTCTTAATCTAGGCGTAATTTATAGTTCTTATCTTGAACCGCGGATCTCCACGTTCGCACTTATCACCGACATCACACAAGCGGCAACTTGGGTTGGATCCGAAGGGCGGAATTAGTTCAGCCTGGGCCAAGGCTCCGAAGGGCGGAGTCGGCAGGCAGCGACTCCTGAGAGGGCAGCTTCCTCGTAGGGATATCCTCAGCGCCGCTCCAAGGGGGAGAGCAGGAAGTTTCTCGGCGGAGGCGAGACGGTAACTTCTGCTAGGGCAGCTCCCTGGTCGGGAGAGCCTCGGTGCCGCTCCAAAGGGGGAGAGCAGGAAGTTTCTCGGCGGAGGCGAGACGGTAACTTCTGCTAGGGCAGTTCCCTGGTGGGCAGCTGCCTCGGCGCCGCTCCAAGGGGGAGAGCAGGATGATGACTCCCAAGATGATGACTGTCGAGTGCGGAAATGTGAACTGTCGAGAACTAGGCGAGATCGTGACCGCCGAGAGGGCAGCCTCCTGGGCGGAGGCGCCTCGGCGGCCGCCCCAAGGGGAGGCGAGATGATCACTGTCGGGTGCCAAAAAAAATCAACTGTCAACTGTTTGACTCGGGACTGTTGGTTGCGGAATCTGTCTTCAGCTGTTGAGGCGAGATGAGAACTGCCGAGAGGGCAGCTTCCTCGGCGACCGCCCCAAGGGGCGGGCGAGATGATCACTCTCTGACTGGGTACTGTTAACTGTTTTTGGTTGCGGAATCTGTTGAGCTGCGCAATCCGGCGACCGTAACGCGCCTGTCGTGGGGTGCTGGAACTAAAGTGGTTCCGCTTTACACCACTTCGCAGTGCATTTTCTCGAGTCCGTGGCGCTGGCATCGCCATTCTCACCGTAGTCGTTATTATTATTTTAAAAGATGCTAAAATGACATTTGTACAAAAGACCTTCAAACAATTACAATATAGCCTAGCCTTGGGCGAAGGTTTTTATTGCCGGGTCGCTGGTTTAACAATACACCCATTCGGATTACGACTTGATGGGTCTAGAGCTAAATCTGCCGACTAATTAGTGTATTTCTAAGTTGGCTTTCTATTTTTTTTTTTGCGATTTCCGGCGAAACTATTGACAAAATATTTAGGGTCTAATAAAATCTGAACTGCCGCCTCCATCTGCGTGTAAAATCACAGAGACAAATGCTGGAGCACGTGTTCACTTTGGTCTTTCTGTGAATTCAAGTCATGTATATACCTAGGGACATATCACAGTGATAGCAAAGTTACAGGGACAAAGTAACCGGGAAAGAAATATTGAATATATCTATATTCTCTAGTTTCTCATCAGTGATGTCATTCCTACCAAAATTTCGGTAGATCTTCCGATATTCACAGAAAATGGACCTATTGTAGGGATTTTATATATATGTACTTATTAAATTTTACCTATACTGTAGATCTTTGGCGTATCTTATATCTAATTAAAATCTATTCTAGTATTTACGCTTCACCTCTAGTTAGTTTATGATCATATGTTTATTTGTGATCATATCTATGAGTGGTTTATTTATGTATCTATGGTTCAAACTTCAAACCGCTTCAAACGTATTTATTTGTTATTTATCTTCAAACGTCAACTCATCGTCAGCTCAGCTGTTTAATTTATTGTAATCTCACTGATTTCGATAATTCACTTTTTTTAAATGATAATAAGGTTTGTCCATATTTTAAAATTTTGTGCGAACCATTTTCTGTAAATTTAATAATATTGTACAGGTATGCAATCCATCTGTCAACTAGAAATGTCATCTAGTGTGTAAACATAACCTATGTGATATAAAATGGTTTATAATTTAAATAACAAAACGTTTAATTTAAATAACGAAACATTTAATTTATATAGCGACACATTTAAAGAAATTGTTCAAAGGCCCAAAGGGCAAATGCTGTTTAAAAAAACAACACTTGATTTCAACTTAAATATCGAATGGAGACATATTTAAGTTGGGATTTGTAAACATTCACAAAATAGGTTTTTAGGGTTTATTTTGGGTAATTTTTCATCGGTAAGTAGAGTTATACCATATTCAGTAGTTGTGTAAATTAATTTTTAATGTTAAAAACTCGTGGAGCATTTGCGTGGCCTTCTATGTAACTTCTATTTATACATAGCTCAATGTCTAAATGCGCTTAAATTACAAAATTAACCCAACTAATAACCAATTTTGTGCACGTTACTAGTTTCTTGTAGTAGTTAAGGAAATAATTACCCGTTTTTGTTATAATGTACATTACGGTACATCTTTGAATAGGCATAAACAGTTTTTATTTTTTCATTTGAGAGTACCTACTATCACTTGAACCCTCAGATCATAAATTCTCAGATCAAAGATTCTTAAAATAAAGGCACTAAAATGGTGTGTACTGTTTCCTGGTCAGTTTCAACCTCTCAAAAACCCAAGCGTGTCTGATTTCGGCAAAGGGGGAGTTCATTGTCTGGTGCAATTTGATGGGAGAACCCTCCCCAATAAAGACTCCATTGAAATGCTTGGAGGAAGTATCTCAGACCCGCTCAAGTATCGAGACTTCGTAGAAGCCCGAGTAAATCTGGCTTCCACGAAACTGGGCATCTTGTACATAGCTAGCAGATTCTTCAATAGTTACCAGCTGCTAACTTTTACTTTTACTTTTGCTTTAGCTGGTACTTTTGGTCGGAAATTGAAGTCTGTTTTCTTATAAAAAAAAATAAAATGTGTACTTACTTCATTCACTATACTCTTTAAGTACTTTTTATGATTTATCTCTAAACTTGTATAAAAAATATTTGTACACTTTTATTAGACACTGAGCATTATCTATATACAAAATAATTTTCTTTTATACTTTTTCCTTATTTACATGTAAAAAAATATTTTAATTTGTTATCTACCCAGTCAATCTGTGAGAAATAGTTAGGATACAGGCGAATTCTCAAGTTATTGTTTTACAAAATTATCTTTTAATTTCTGTCTGTATCTGTGTTTTCTCCTTAAATAAATAAAATAACTCTGTACAAATCTCAAGTACGTCCAAAAATTGAATTTAAGGGCCACATCCGGGCTGGATTCTGCCAGGAGGCCGATCCGTTGTTAACAGACCGATTGCCATTTCTAATGAACATGTCTGTTCTGGATTTCAATGGAGCTTCTCAAAGCACCGTTGCACCCTGTGCACCGGTGTGCACAGGGTGCACATGTGCGCGAGATGTCTGCTTCAAGAGAAGTATAGTTTCTTCATCACATTTTTATGTAATATATGGAATGAGCTACCGGTGTCTGTTTTTCCTCCTTCATATAAAGTTCCTGCCTTAACCCGCCTCACAATGCTGCCCAACGTGGTGATATAGTTCGCCTGTCTTTAGACAGACAGGGGCGCTCTTGTAAGGTGTCATGTTTAAAAATACAATGTAAACATGCTCATGAAATCGATAGATTTGTTCTAAATAATAATTTTCTTTTTCAGATAAAGTGCCACGATGACTTCCACTAAATCATTCTTCTATTTTGCTTATGGCAGCAACTTACTAGAAAAAAGAATACGAATTCAAAATTCATCAGCCACTCGCAAAAATATTGGGCAACTGAAAGTAGGTTCCTAGTTAACACAAAAATTCTCCTGAAATCGACAGCTACTACACAGGTCTTAATTATTTATGAAATCCCTATTGGTTCCCTATTTATTCACCCGCAGTTCTCGGTGGTGGGAATGCATATAACTTCTTTTTTTTTTAACCCCTAGGATTAAACTGGACTTTAAATTGCACAATGACCCCCCCAAAATTATAGGAATAATTTAATAAATATATTAATATGATTATTTTAATTATAATTATTTTAATATGAATAATTATAACTTAAATTTATAATTATTATGCATATAAAATATTATACAAAAAATCTGATCAAATTGTAAATTGAAATTTAAAAGCTATATTGACAGGTGGCAAGTAGCGACATCTAACATTTCAGTTTGAAGCCATACCCATTCTATATGTACTTATGCTCGGTCAAAAAGTCCGCTGACCCAACTCCTGTATCAATAAGCACCATACAATAAACGAGATGAGACTATGGCCTAATATTATGCTTATGAAATTTCGCTAACTGGATGTTTGGGTCATGTCCGAGACGGTGACCACCCGTCAAAATGACAATTCAACACACCTCCAAAAAGTGATATAAAGTCATCCAAAGTGATGAAACAAACACTAAGTCAATTAGGTTACATATGTAACTATTAAATCTAGTTTTTGTTTCATCAATTTTTAGAGGTGTGTTGAGTTTTCATTTTGATGAAATATCAGGGAACCGTCCGAGACAGACTAACAGAGGCAATACGATGAATATAATTATGTGTTTAAAAACGTAGGTCGGTTAGTTAAATATAGTGTTAATGTTTTGAATTTGAACAGTTTTTAATATCTTGCCGTTGTCTATAATTCGTGACGAATCATATTTTTAGAAACCAGTTGATGTCATATTAAAAGAAAAAGATTAATTTAACCAAGTTTATGTCACTAACCACTTCTCAGCAGTTACATATGGAATAATGGCTTCATTTAAAATATGTTTTCTTTGGTTTTTACTATTCTTTATTTGTATAAATATTGCAGATACAATAAATATAATATATTGCATAAAATTATTGGTAAATGATTTTTTTTGTGGTTTACAAATAAATATTACAGGGTATATTAAAGGTAACTCTGCATTCCTTATTCCTAGTAGGTAATTAATTATTACTCACACAGAGTTAAAACCAATGCTAAGTGACTTATTTATTAATGAAAATGTTAAATTATGTTTAAAAATATATAAAGCATAATTTGAGTTCCGTATTCATGAGGTTCCTACAAATTCATTGGAATATCAATTAAAGATTCGTTACAAATATATTTTTTTATGACCTTCGTCGTCGGACCCCAAGAGCCGCCTCTGGTTGATGGTGATGTCGGTGGGTTCATTTAAAAACTGCTCATAATTATTTGTTTTCAGGATCATAAATTGGAATTTTTTGGCTTCAGTCAACGCTGGGGGGGGGCTTCTGCTACCATAGTACCGAGTGTGGGCCACGAAGTCTGGGGTGCAATATGGGAAATAGGCATGGAAAATATGGCGGACCTAGACAAGTAAAAAATGTTTAAATCCTTTTTGAAGCTTGACATTGTTAACTTTACTGGCGTCCAAAAGTGGAGCTAAGGACACCATATTTTTTTCTTATTCGGCTCTCAATAAGATAGAAAAAAAACTATGATAAGTGAAGCATGGAGCATTACTCTGATGGTTTTGGCATTCATTGACTTTGAAAACTTATAAAAAGTCATGTAGAGAGTGACCGGGTGTGTCATCAAAATGACAAGGCCATTTTTTCTTATGGGTCCTATTTTATAAAGAACTAGCTGAAGTCCCTTTTGTTGCCAGGGCTTTATGCAGAGTTCTCAAAATCTCATCTAGACATTGACCTTCCTCATGTTTTGATGGTCATGGGTGCAAAATTCCATCAATCTTGGAATAAAACTGTAGATTAGTATAAAAATCAGATCCACGCTGCCCGCCTGGAGTCCGCCCACCACAGGCACTTCTTTAAGAAGATTAACATTAAGAGATTGTACATCATATTATCGAAAAACATTAAATTGTTTTGTTTGTTTCAGTCAAGAAGGTGTTGCAGAAAATATATACTTTCCCAAGACTGTAGAGGTGGAACTGGCTGATGGTGGCAACCTGCAGTGCCGAGTTTACCAGCGTGCCGTGGATCCCTCTCTGGTGAACCCCAACAACAACCTCGCACCAGATAAGCCCTCGCTCCTCTACAAGGAAACCATACTTCAGGGAGCCGTAGAAAGCAATTTACCAATAGCCTACTTGGAAAAGTTAAAGGCTATATCCCACAATGGGTACCAAGGACAGGCGCAAATGGGACATGTCCTTAACATTATGTAATATGAGGATGATTATGACCATGTTATTATCTTTTTTAGGGTTGACTTCTTAATTATGTTATTTATTCATTAAACAACCAAATAAATCCCTTATTTTTCTTCTTAAACTAGGTGATTTCATTTGTTTTTAATGTTACCTAATCATTATCTTAATATATCCACTAATGGGAGGTAATATAATTTAATTTGTAATAATGTACCTTTTTACACGCCGAAAAAGTATACTTTGGACAGATATACTTTTTATACAGTTTGGATCTCATCGGACCTAACTCCCTCAGAAAAAAAAGGTCAACACAAAAAATTCAAACAAAGCAAATCCATAGCTGATTATACAAACTTTAGGGAAACTAGGAAAAAATGTAAAGATCTTTCTAAACATTGCTACAAAATGTACATAACTACCATTGAGAATAATGTTTTTAAATCCAAAAATCCCTGGAAATTTCTTAAAAAAATAAACAATGAAAACACGGATTACCCACCAATAATGCAAATGAATGGAATCAGTGCAAACAATACACAGGACATAGTAAACCTTTTTTTCAGATTTCTTCAAAAACGTATTAGATGACGAAACCCCCGATGATAAAATACCCGAATACAAATTTAGTAATACTACACACTTAACAAATTGCCATATCACACAAAAATCTTGCGAACAGAAATTACTTTCCTTAGACACTGACAAATCTGCTGGCCCAGACGACATTCCACCAATATTCCTTAAAAAATGATCCAATGCATTATCTAAACAGCTTACAGTACTATTCAACAGCCTCTTGTTCCTTGGATATTTTCCAAGCCGCTGGAAATCGAGCTTCATTACACCCATCCTCAAAAAAGGAGACGACACTGACATAGCCAATTATCGCCCCATTTGTATACAGTCAGTACTTCCTAAGCTTTTTGAATCACTGATCCTTGATGAAATCTATCCCAAATTAATAAAACTAATTGACCAAAAACAACACGGTTTTATCAAAGGTAGATCAACCGCAACTGACGTAACAATATTTCAAAACTTTATATTAGATATAGAATCTTTTGCAAAAAATAAACAAGTCGACTGCATATATACAGACTTTTCGAAAGCATTCGACAAAGTATCCCATAAACTACTAACCCGAAAACTATTTGCCCTAGGAATAAGAGATAACATGCTAAAATGGTTTACTAGCTATTTATCAAATCGTAAACTATTTGTTAAAATAAAATCTTTGCTATCGAAAGCTTTCTGTGCGACCAGTGGCCTACCGCAAGGAGATCGAAGTCACCTTGGTCCGGTTTTGTTTCTCATTTTCATTAACGATATAACAAATTGCTTCGACGATGTCGAGGTATTGCTCTTTGCTGGTGACATCAAGCTATACAAAAAAATAACTGATGTAAATCATTGCCAAATACTACAGTAAAATATTAATAAGTTTAAAGATTGGTGCGTACAAAATAATCTGTTTTTAAATGTAGACAAATGCAAAACTCTGACTTTCTGCAGAAATAAAAATCCTATTTTATTTCAATATTCCATTAACAATACAGCTTTAGAAAGAGTCACGGAAATGAGAGATCTCGGAATTATTTTGGATGAAAAACTAAGTTTCGCCAATCATATCCACCAAATTGTAAACAAAGGCATGAAAACACTAGGCTTCGTATTAAGAACAACTAAAAACTTTAACTTCATACAGTAAACTGTTATACATATCTCTAGTTAGAAGCATAATTGAATACAACTCAGTAGTTTGGTCTCCCTCTTATAAAATTCACATTAATAACCAGAGATGTGCTTTATTTCAAATAAATCCATTTCAAATGGAAATGCAAAATGCAAAATGGGTATTTTCCATTTTGCATTTTAAATGCTTTTCTAAAAACCATTTTGCATTTTGCATTTTAAATGCTTTTCTCAATGCATTTTCCATTTTAAATGCTTTTTTGCAACATTCTTCCTGTTATCTCCACTCATCTTTTTTTCGTAGGCCCCGTATATGAGTCGGTCCTCAACCTAACTATTAGAGATAATTTACGTCTGTCAAGTTGCTACCTGGTAGAAGCCCTGGAAATTAAGTGATACCATTAAAAAAAATACAGATTCAAATAGTGAACACGGGGCCATGACGCTGAAATATTAAATTTTAGATAGGAGTTTCTATTTTTTTACGTTGCCAACATTAGTCCCGCGCAATTTTTTTTGTGTTTTCAATGGTTTCATAATCTGTGGTCGTGGTGTTTTTGGATTTACAATCATGTAAGTACTGTAATTAATATTATTATATCTCACATCGAACTATCTACCTATGCACGCTTCCTAAAGAAAACCAATATATTATGCTAGAATTGTAGAATGCTATTTTAGTATTTATTTATTTATGTCTATTCTTGGATACACGTTTTACAAATGATTACAGTGGTTTATATTGTAGTACAGAGAAAAAGTACAGAAAAAATGTATAAAAAATAAAAAATATAGGTTGATATAGGTAAAACTGTGTGTGGGTGATATTGTATGTAACGTGAACACCTCACTAGGAGAACCTGTGCTGAAGTGTTAACGTGTTTGAGATTATGGGTGACGGGTATATGTTATGTGTTGTGGTAGAAAGTTATTATTATTAATTTTTTTTTCACAGACATATATTGAAACATGAAATCACACTTTTATATGTGAGTGTATGTATTTTTAGATAATTCTTGAAGAACGTGTATAATATTTAATTTTACTCATCATATTTTGGTTATGTTGGGTTTGGAATTATAATCTTTTGAATAAAGTGAATATCTTGATTTTTTAACCAGGCAACGATATGTTTTTTGAGAAAGTTTGAAGATGTGTTTGTAGTCAATAATTGTTTCAAAGTAATGGGCATACTGTTAAAAAGTTTGGTTGCATAACTGCATTTTAACCAAATATATTTTTCTTTCAGGGTTGTGAGAGATTTCACAATACATTACCACAAAAATGAAGTATTTCCTTCAAAGATGTTGGAAATGTTCCCGCCACTTACTCAACTTGTTCAAAGGTTTTAAAAGGAAACATGGTCGCTACTACAAGTACAATTTGCGCTACAGTGTCGTATCCATTTTTTAAAATGAAGTGGACACCTAAAGAACAGAAGGACATAGTCCGTTCACTGTTTTTACTACAAATAAGGAAATTAAAAGAAAATACCAAAAAATGTTATGTAAATCCACAAATTGGAACTAATAGTCTTGTACAGGATGAATCTTATTTTTTTCGAAGATAATGAAGATTCATCTGATTCTTCCGCAGCAACAGCAGGAACTCCAGATTTAGAAGCCTTGCAATACCTTCAAGACAAATTAACCGATTTTGAAATGTTCCATGACTACTCTACTGTTAGGCACATGTTCATCAAATGCAATACTTGTCTTCCGAGTTCAGCACCATTTGAATGTCTCTTTTCAAATGGAGGTATAATCACGAAACCTCATAGAAGAAAAATGAGTGATGATGTTTTTGAGAAGCTCGTTCTTCTAAAATCTAATAATGGCTAAGGCTACATAATATAGAATATATATTGGTTTTCTCAAAGTTGTATCATATTATCTGTGGGTTTTCTAGTGCGCCTGCTTAGAGTTTTCTGTGACAATCTATGATCAAATATTGGGTGCGCACTAGAAAACAACATTTTATATTGTCTGATTGTCTCACTGTCCTGTATTTCTTTACTGTTCACTGGTGGATGTCCCCTCACTAGAGGGTTACTACACAAATTAAAAAATCATTAAAAATGACAATTTTTAGTTAATTATAGATTCTATTATATTCCACTCAAATTCAATTGTTTTTTACACAGTACATATCAGTATGTATGATTTGTTATTCCACAAGTTGTTCTACATTGATGTCCATTATTAAATGACAAAGTTGTTTAAAAATTCTATAATTATTTTAAACCTGAGAAACCATTTTGCATTTTCAATGCATTTTGAAAATAGGTATTTTGCATTTTGCATTTTAAATGCTTTTCTAAAAACCATTTTGCATTTTGCATTTTCAAATGGAAAAGTTTTGACCCATTTCCATTTTGCATTTCAAATGGTTTTTGGTACCCATTTTGCACATCTCTGTTAATAACATTGAGCGAATACAAAAAAAATTTCTACGTTTTATAAATTTTAAATTAAATATCCGACTAGAAGACTTACAATATAATTTCTTATTAAATACTATAAAAATACACACATTGGAAGACAGGCGTAAAATAGATGACTTAACTTTTTTATTCAAGATTCTAAACTCTAAATTCGACTGTTGCGAACTTCTACAACTCATAAACTTACGAATACCTACAATAACAACACGACAAAATACACTATTCTACTGCAACACACATAAGCGCAAATAAATACAACGGTTTCACGCTATGGGAAACCAATACTTAGGTGATGTTGATATATTTATATAACTTTGCGAATTTCGTGGATCACATAAAAGACTTATTTCAATACTATTCCTAAATGGAAGTTATATTTTTGTTAACCAGTCAAATCGCTGTATTTTTTAATTTATGTTCATGTTATTTTTAATTTTGTTTCTTGCATATATTATTTTTTAATGTAATTTTATTTTCACTATTTCTTTCTCATGTTTCAAAACTGTCTGTCATTAAAATTGTACCACCTACATGTAAAAGCCCTCTGGGCGTTAAATAAATAAAAACATATAAATTTATATTGCAACAGCTATCTTACATTATTATATTCACAATGAGCTAGACAATATTATTTAACCCAGATGTGCCCACCAATGTCTAATCTCTAAATAGTATAAAACAAAATCGCTATAGACATCTGTCTGTTTGTACGCTTACTTCTTCTAAACTACGCAACGAATTTTGATAGTGTTTTCACTATCATTTAGAGAATTTTTTCCGGAAGGTTTATATATATATATATATATATATATATATATATATATATATATATATATATATATATAATACATGCATATTTTATTTATAGAAAGTAGAGGAAAGTCGAGTAAAGCCGGGTACACGTCAGTTAGTAAATATATATGTTATAAAATATGGGATAAAATGTTAAGTATATCAACTGTGATGCATGTATAATTTTATGCAAAAGCAATAAATCAGAAATTTTTCTCAAAATCATTCTCAACCCCAAGTAACGACGTGTACCTACATGTCAGCTAGTAAATATTTATGTTATAAAATATTATATGTTTTAAAATATTATTGTTGGTTGTACATCAGTTGGTACACCTAACTGCACACTGCGCTCGCGGGTGGAGCGCAGTGTGCTCACCATAGCGAGCACTAAGGGCGGATCCGGGAGGTCGTAGCTGGATACGCGGTTACCGTGGACGAGCCGTACCCACTTGCAGATTGATACAATATCAGATACGTTACATGCTACACTCTTGGTGAGTACCCTGCTTAACATTTTATCCCAAATTAACATCCATCAAGAAAATCTTTAAGGAGGATGATTTCAATATTAAAGCCTACCACACAAATTCAGAATATTTCTCCCTTGTACCTAGAACATTAAGAAATTATAAAACTATACACTGCTCCAATAATGAAATAGACATTTTTAATGATCAATTTAATCACTTTAAAAAAAAAGTTTAACATTTTCATATCAAGCATTTTGATGAAGCCCTTTATTTGAAGACAGACAATATTGTACCTACTAAATCAGTACAGATGACTATCAAGGTTCATAGAAAATGTATTTATCGAGGTTGGCTCATACATTGGCCGTTCGCCAGCTCGTGACGTAGATCGATGTCCAGTTGGAGTCCGAAAGGAACGATCTCTTTCACTTTTCACTAGGTATATAATTTAATTTTTTGGTAAATCTAAGTCAATTTTCCCGCACTTATGTTTGTACACGCGAGCCGAATTAATGTGTATAAAATGTTGTTTTTTAACAGTAAAAATGTTGTAATCAGTAGTGAATGGTAGAAAAAGTTGGGGACGCCCGAGGAAGACATGGCGCGATCAAGGGAAACAAATACTTATGTATGGTTAAATTAGGAGTGTGTAATGATCGAAGAACAGGGAGTGAGGAGAATGTATGACGGGGAAGTGAATGGTAGAAGACGTAAAGGACACCCGAGAAAGACATGGGACGATCAAGTGAAACAAATACTTTAAAAAGTATACACCAGCTATTACATATAATTTATATACTTTTAATACTTGAAAAACACCCTTGACTCGGTACAGAAACGTGTGGTCCGTTTAATAGATCAAACGGATTGGATTCTCTAGAGCTCAGTCGTCAGGTGGGAATGGTGTCCTTGTTCTACCGGTATTTTAATGGAAAATGCTCTGAGGAACTAGTAGCATTTATCCCTTCGGTATCGGTACATAGTCGGAGAAATATGACAAACATTTATACTTGGTTAACTTTAATTATCTCAGGAAAACGGGTCATTTCTACGACTCGTTCTGGAGTTCAACAGTTTGGCTGTGGAAAGATTTTCGCGTTTCCTCCCTCTACAACATGGATTCATCTTCTCCAAAAAATCCTCCGCACAGCATCCCCAAAGATGACATAGGCCCTGAGGAATTTATTTTAGCTGTGATAAAAAGAGTATGGGGAAGGGAAGATAATGAGGAAAAGAAAGTGGGGAAGTACATGGCAATTCACATACGGCCACCAAATACGGCTAAAGCCATTTCAAGCATGCTTCGATTCCGAATGGTGGTCTTTCACGACTTTCACCAAGGCGATGCTAAGAGCATCATCTACCACCATGTTCGACTCTTTGTATTAATACAATTATTTTCAACACTTTCCCTGTAATATCCTTGTCATGATAGTTTTCTAAATGAGAATTTCCATTGGAAATTTTGAATATCTTTATAGGCGCTAATAAATAACTTCGATTCTACGACATCAATGTATAAGTAACACTGCAAACATTCCTGGGATTTTTTCATTTTATTCCGAACATTAGTTTTAATATAATAATTAGTATAATGTTACCAACGCGTTATAAATAAATCATCGCGAATGCATTCTGAGTCGCTTGACGCCACTTGTTTTGCAATAAATTCATATATCCCAGTGGGCTTCTAGCTACGTCACGATTTTCTAGCCAATCACCGCTCTACCCTTCTCACACAAAAAATATTTACAAAATAGCACTTATTTTATCTGTAATTGGAGACTATTTTGGTATAAAAATAATCGCCTTTGATTTGATTTTATTTTGATTATGATTCATTGAAAAAGTTAATATTTTACTGATTTTATCAAAAATTTACACAAACACAATTGCGCCTGTATTTTCCTCATTAAATTATTTGATAATATAATTAGCATCGATATTATATCATCGTCAACAAATATATTTCGATATAATAAAAGAACTATCCTAATTTTTTTCTAGCTTCTCTTTTAAATACGTCCATGTGATTGGTTTATTTTTGACGTCCATTTTCATTACCATTTTGTTCCACGTGCGCACGTGCGTCAGTGATTTGTTTATCTGCCAAAATAAAGATCTGATCAAGGCGACTGGCGAACTATTTTGAGGGTCTAGGTTTATCCTAATGTTCGAGCGCGGCAGTAAAAATCACATCATCAGTAAACCGATACTTTTCTTACTGCCGATTGCCGAATGGAGACTGAGCGTGCTAGACAGAATCTGCCGGATAAGGTCGTTGTTTTGAAATTTGACGTTTCATTGAGCGCATTCAGCTGTCAAACCCACATGAAGCGTAGATGACAAGAAAGCAGAAATGTCATGTTTTGACTCTCTCCGGTTTGTTAATAGGAATAATATTCATCGTAAACATCTACTTCCTTCATGTAATAAGCAACGAACCCGTGAGCGCGAGAAAGTCCTCGACCCAACATAATCAAACCCCAATAAAGACAATTAGTGAAAAGTTCATTCCAGCGTACTCAAACGTAAATACTCATTTTTATTCGATATTTTATGAATTAAAAAGACAGTTAACATCGAAAAAAACCGAAAACATTTCCATTTCCACTATATGGACGGCAGCCAAACAGGTAATGATTTTTTCTAGAGTATTGTCTTTTTATTAACATGGATAATTATTAATGATACGCGTCGATTAATTGCAGTGGCCTTTGGACGGGTTTATATATTCCACAATCGACCCACTCTTTGCCAATGTCCTGGACGCCCTCAGGACCTCGAAAATAATTCACGCTGAGAATTCACAGAAAGGAACTCAACTTAAGTTGTTGCTTACACTCGAGGTACGTCCACTTATTGCACTAATTGGTCAGACATCATAATAATAATATATTATGTCTAATCAGATTCACTGCATTCTTACTACATTCAAAATTAGAACCGCCCTTAACAAAAACAGTCCATCTTGTGTTATCCTCAGTCATTGCGTAAAAATGATAATGTTATCGACAATCATTATTTAGAAGAGTAATAAAATATGCATTATTATGTATCACCTAAATGTCGCTTGTAAAACTTTTTGAAGGATTCTATAACGGAGCCGACAATACATAGCTATATCACACGTTCATACTCGACGGTTTGGCTTTATCGAACATGTTGACTTAGAAGAACCGTGCCTATCATTACATCTACACGCTCAAGCAGCTCGACACAAGATGGCATTCCAGCCTTTACCCGGCACCACCAAGACGCTCAGTCAAATTAAATAGTTTAATTTCTGTTGAACATTGAGCAAGAATTATGGACATTGAATCTTTATCGCATCGAACGAGACGGTACATGCATTGAGACATGTTTGAAAGGGCGTAAAATCACTGAGCATGAACGAGAATAATAAGAATGCCTTATTTAATGGGCCCATATCTCTGAAAAGTTCTCTTCCAAGCATCAATGAAATACATCGCTACTTAACCTTTAGGCTGCGTTCAAATGTATGGGTGATTTCACCTCCACGCTACACATTTTTTCATCTCGTTTCGCTGGCCAATAATACTTTTTAAAACTAATTAAATATATTTCACATGATCATTCTTTATGTAAACCTTGCTAAAATTACGCATCCATATCTTAACTAATCATAAATAACTTAAAATAATTGCTTTGGCGTGATGTTTATATTACTGAATATCAACGCCAGCCGGGCCATACCGCCTGGTGCTTACGTCTGCTTGCATTTGAATTTTTAAGTCACATTACTTGATCTATGCGCCGATTTGTTTATTATTTGTTAACTTATTTACCACATGTATGCAATCTTTCAAACATTTTTCGTTTTAAACTTCGAGAGTAAAGATGATTTTTTTTGTCTTATAACGATAGAATAATCATATTTTTACAAATATTAATCAATTTAAAATTCAGTTATTTAAAATACTTATTAAATTTTTTGTACAGGATATACATATTATAATTTTATATAAATAAATTAAAATATTATATTTAAATTAAAACACATTGTGTTCCAAAACATAAATTCTCTAAAACACGAAAAAGGAAACACGGCTTCCGTGGTGGTTGAGGGGTAATGCTCTCGACTAACAATCCAAAGATCGTGGGTTCAATCCCCGGCGTGCTCAAATAAATTTTATTTGATTCATTTGAGCTCATTTAAAAAAATATATGGTATATTTGCTGCACGTTCCAGAGTGGATACTCTCAGTACTAGTAAGACTACCATTCTGAATTGAGACATTGCTTGAAATGTCTTTAGACATATTTGGTGACCAGATCTGAATAGCCAGGCACTTCCCCACCATTCTATTCCCCTTCTCCTTCCCCTCCCCACTACCTCCAGCCTCTCAACATACCTCAACTGGAGATGCCATAGTCTCACTGGCTCCAGATGGTCTGGAGCAGTTGGGACTCGTAGTATACTCGGAGTGCGGTATTCACATTAAAAAATATATGGAAAGTAACATACACTGCTTGCAAATCTCAAAAAAAATAAAAAAATTTAAGTTTAACAGCTCTAATACCTAAATTAAACATTTTCTTAAAATATCTATTTTTATTCCAGCGAAATGAGATTGTCAAATGAAATTCCTAAATTCACAATTGCTGAAAAACCATCACAAAATCAGCCTAAAATGATAAACAGCGAACGATTCCACTGATGTCGCACTAATCGTCTATTGCGCATGCGCGCCTAACAAGACCGTTTGAACCGGCGCAGCAAATTTGAAACATGCTGAAGGGGAAAAACTGTCTCGTGTGCTTGAAATCCTTACCCACGATAAACAAATTAATTTGTAGAACATACTTCTAGAGATATGAAAGGGGAATTTTTTTAAATGAATTTCGGTTATGTATCGCGCTTTTGTAAGTGAGTATTCAAACCTAGAAATAAGTGGTTCCTGCGTGAGAGGCAAGCGCGATAAAATTAGTGTAGATGCTTCCCGCCGGCTGGGGGTTAATAGGTCTCAAATTTTAGTTCACACAAACGGAGCAAATTTGAACGACTCGGATTCAAATATGATTTAAGATTTTCACGGCCAAAAGTATTTTTGTTATTTGTTTTTGGGGTATTATGCCGTGTTGCGCTAACTCCTTCTTTAGCCAACGTTTCGGACAGCATTGCAGTGTCCATCATCAGGGCAGATGTCTTATTTGAGGTTGTGTTAAAATGTGAGCTTAAGTATGAGGTTGTGATACCGTGTTGCCAGCTCCAACCCTCTGAGCTAACATTAACGTATCATTTTTTTATTTAAAGTGGTTTTCTTCGTTTAGCTCTGGTGTATCCGTCAATTACCGGATACCAAGAACTATTAAGCTTAGCTCCATCGTCTCTATTAATGTTTACGGGATTTTTATGAATTTCAATGGCCTCCGTAATCAGCCGTGCTCTATAAGTTTTCGGTCTCCCCAGGATTTCAGGAACAAATCCAAAGTAATGCCCGGTGTCAATCAAATGCTCGGCAATTGCCTAGGGCATACTGTATATAGGAAACCAACCCATACGAATCGGTACTTACACGCTGATTCGCACCACCACCCAGCGCAGAAGAGAGGACTTATCCATACATTGGTGACCCGAGCGACCAGAATATGCGAAGAACATAAAATCGGAGCGGAACTTACGAAGCTGACCGATGCACTGGAGCGTAACGGCTACCCAGCAAGTCAGACAAGGCAAATCATAAGAGCCAAATCTGCACCAAACGAAGACAAAGTTGAACAAGAGTCGAAAGGCTGTGCCTTCCTGCCTTATGTGCACAATGTGACAGACAAAATTGCCAAGCTTTTGAGAAAGGAAAATATCAAGACTGTCTTCGGAACAACAACAAAGATACAGGACTTACTGAGGTCTGCAAAGACTAAGTTTCCTCTGGAAACAGATGGAGTGTATAAACTCAGCTGTTCCGGATGTGACAAGGTCTATGTAGGCCAGACAGAGCGGACTATCTCCAAAAGAATTTCGGAACACTTCAGAGCTTGTAAACTCGGCCACCCTGACAAATCGGCAATTGCCGAGCATTTGATTGACACCGGGCATTACTTTGGATTTGTTCCTGAAATCCTGGGGAGACCGAAAACTTATAGAGCACGGCTGATTACGGAGGCCATTGAAATTCATAAAAATCCCGTAAACATTAATAGAGACGATGGAGCTAAGCTTAATAGTTCTTGGTATCCGGTAATTGACGGATACACCAGAGCTAAACGAAGAAAACCACTTTAAATAAAAAAATGATACGTTAATGTTAGCTCAGAGGGTTGGAGCTGGCAACACGGTATCACAACCTCATACTTAAGCTCACATTTTAACACAACCTCAAATAAGACATCTGCCCTGATGATGGACACTGCAATGCTGTCCGAAACGTTGGCTAAAGAAGGAGTTAGCGCAACACGGCATAATACCCCAAAAACAAATAACAAAAAAAGACTCGGATTCAAGTTACGCGCAAACCACGGGTTAATTGAACATACATCCAATAAATATTTCTAAAAACAGCATCAGTCCCCACAGAAACTATTTACCTATTGGTTCCTTGTAGTATTATTATTTAAAATAAAACAATAACTTCTTCAGATCACTTTAAATCATATTTTTACATATGGGTCACTTATTGTTTATACATAGCACATACACATCTTATAACTCTCAGCATGGGAGATCCCAGTGAGGATATCATTATCTCTATATGTTACTAAGAAAAGAAGACAATAAATCATTATTATTATTATTATAAGCACCATTAATTTTAACCATGAGATTTTCACAACATAAACTCTCTTTACAATTCACCAAACGAGAATAATGAACCTAGGAATTATACTTACACTATTTTACGGACTTTTCACGTGATTATCTATACGAGGAGCGAAATAACAAGCACTTTAAACAACAACGAAAATATAAACCCTAATACAAATGACACTAGCGTCGGTCTTCTTTTTTCAGATTTTCTTTCTTCCAAGGTAAGACTATTAGGAATGGGACAAAAAGCATGGGAAAAGGCAATTTGAGTAGGTACTGGATTTGGAATAATCATAAAACTCTTCCAATGTTAAACACCTGTCTTTTACAGGGTGGGCAGAATGTGCTCTTCAAGCCGCAGTGGTACGCTCGAGATTTTGTCATCCGAGGCTCCGTGTACTCGGGGAAGGACCGGCACAATGCGGAGGTGGTGGCGTCCTACCTGTCCATGCTGCTGGATATCCGATGGGTGCCGCTGGCCGTGCTGAGAAGACTTAACGCCCGGACAGACATCTACGACGTAGCCACGCCGCAGCTGAAGCAAACCATGTTCACTAAAGGTGGCCTATTAACTTCATACTTAATAATGCCATACACACATGTGTATATTGTAATTTCTGTGTGATTAAGTATTCCATGAGTAATGGTCTTGATTTGTCCAGAGAACGGGACCATGTGCCTGTACGGCAAATGTTTCTACTGCCGTCGTAACGAAACAGTGTGCGGAGATCAACGTGGTGAGGTAGAGGGCGCCGTGATTCTGGTTGTGGAGCAGCCCTTCAAGAAGTACCGCTCTCCGTGGCAGAGGACCTACAATGCCCAGAAGCAGGCAGACTGGGAACATAACACTGAATACTGTAGGTTGGTAATAATAATATGGCTACATAATCAAATTACTTGAAAATTGGGTTAAAGTGCTAAAATATTAGAATTCTTCATAAAACAATAACTTGGTAACCACCACTTTTATTTTGTTATACTACAATGGCAGCTTCTTCAGGGCTGTATAATACAGTATTAACCAAAGCAAGAAGCTACGGCTGTAGCGACACCCGTTCGGCATTAAGTATAAAAAATTAAAGTGGTGTTTACTAAGTTATTTTTTTATTTTAAATTATCACATCACAAAGTATCGGCTTATGAACAAATAAGAATTCTTCTCTTATCCCTTTTTATTAAGCATGGGTCTGTGGTTTTTATCAGATTATTGCTTTAGTCTTGTATATTAACGAGGCTTCTTACTAACGAAAAATGTTCAAGAAACACCAACTATAATTGTAAATGAATCAATTATCTGTCAAATGAGAACTTTAGTAAGAAACAATATAACTGGCACACTAATCAAATAATAAACAAAACAGTTAAAATACCTGGATCAAAAACAAGAAATACAAAAGACTTAACAAACATTGTCAAATCGAACAACTATACTTTGCATATGCATGAAGACATTAAGAGTTTGCATCGACTATGCGGTTTGCATTTATGCATTACATATTATAATATATTATATAAACAAAATTAAATCGATTCAAAAAAATAAATCATGAAATCCATTTCTTACAAATTGCACAATCGATCTTATAATTATCATCTTGCAACTGTGATTTTCAAAAATTGATTCATTGTGTGTACATAAACAGTTTTCTGATTTCGCATGGACATAATCAGACAGACAGAAAAGTAGTTTTAGCCATTGTAAAAAAATATATTTTTTTAGTGAATACCGCACAAGAGCCCCATCTGCACCCAAACATCTAGAGCCAGTAAGACTATGGCATCCCAAATTAGGATATATATTTTTATTTATTTTGGTACAATATTTTATATTTCTTAGTACAATTTAGTAATGTTGACCTCACTGGGTGGCTTACCTGTGGTGAGGCCTCCGTTTTATATAGGCTGAAGGTAGTACGAGGGTAAGAGGAAAGTGGGGGAGTACCTGGCTATTCAAATCTGGTCACCAAACACGGCTGAAGCCATTTCAAGCAATGTTTCATTCTGAATGGTGGTCTTACACCAAGGCAATAGTGAGAGTAACTTCCACTCTGGAACATGCCGCAAGTATACTATATATAATTAAAAATTGTGAAATAACACAAAGTTATTTTTTTATTATTATATTATATATTATTTTGTTATGTCTTAGCTAAGCACATCCGATAGCCACGGTGACTCCACTATCGCTATTCAAGAACAGAGTCAAAAATTCCTTGAATTCCTTGAATTTTTGACTCTGTGTATCTATCATAAGCGACACAGTAGTCATTACGATAATTTTACAGATCCCTACAATGTTCTGCCTAAACAAAATTTTAGACCACTCTAATATACGAAAAACGTGTACAGGGACACAGAATCCAATTTTGGCGTGATAATTTGGTATTCTCATTTAGGACGCTTATAATTTAACCTTACGATACAATCTTTTGGTAATCATGGCTATGTACGTTATTACTATAGCAAACAATATAAATTAAAACATTGAAATCCATATAAAAATGTATTTATGTACAGGTAGGTAGTGCTGCAATTTCGATTTATTTGCAATTTACAGCAGGTTGTCGCACACGCCTCACCCAGGCACCAAATCAGCATCACCTCAGCTCGAGCCGTTCAGATTTCTCTGTATGAATGTCCATACTGCAACGCACACTAATCAATATTGTAAGGCATCACCCAGCCTCGGGACAACCTAGTGAAATAAGGCAAGGCGGTGCCGATCCGATGCCAAGATGAAATGTGTGCGAACATTAAGTCTTCATTTGAATCATAGATTGTGAGGTACAAAGCGCCCTTGGGGTGATTTTTCACGAAAAATTATTACATATTTTATTGTGAATTTGGTGGCTAGTATGTGATGGAGTACTGTTAAAATAATTGAATATTTAGTTTATTGAGATATTTATTAGATTATTTTTCATTCTATTGACAGCATAGTGAAGAAAACGCACACCCTGTCCCGAGTGTTGGACCTGGTGGATGCGGCTATATTCGACTTCTTGCTGCAGAATGGGGACCGTCACCATTATGAGACTTACCTGGACCGCATTGTTCTCCTGGACAACGGAAAAGGCTTTGGAAATCCTAATAAAGATTTCACCGACATTCTTGCTCCGCTCTACCAGTGCTGTGTGTGAGTTATTTTTTTTTTTTTTAATTTTTATTCCAGATCTCGGGGAGGGTGGTGCAATCCCATGAGCTCCATATTATACATAGAATATATATAAAGTAAATATAACAAAATATTGTAAGATAATACATACACAATAAACGAAAACATAAGATAATAATAATAATAACACAAAAAACATAATGAGATTAAAGTTTTTTAAAAAGAAAAAATATTTAAAAAAAATATATATATATTTTATCTATAACATCAGGATTTGGCTCCATCGCTTTTAAATAGGTCCCTGCCAGAAGTGCAGTGCTGCCATCACAAGACCGTTTAATAATCGCATTATATTATATTTTTTGTCAATGGGTGCTTTTAACGTTGAAGAAAAACTTATTTTACTTAGTTAGTTTAAGGGAGATATGTACATATATATAACATAGACGTAAATGTGCATACATATATTATGCAATTTATACAAATACATAATGTCAATAAGGAACTGCAATGAAAAATATTATGGTTTAAAAAAATATACATTCATATCCCCTCGAGTGGTCACGTTTATAACTGGAATATGAGTTAAGTGATAGGCGTTCGAGTTGGACACTTCTCACCTTCATTTAAAATAAATCATACCTCTGAATTTTAATACAGAGACATATAAACTTTTATTGTATTATTTATGTTCTTTTACAGTAAAGTTAATTCGTTGTATTTTCCATATTTTTGGATTACACACTCCCTCAAATAATACCTTTATATTAATATTTGCAATATATGCATTTAGATTGAGGAGATCAACCTGGGAGCGACTCCTGTTACTCCCCGGGGGCTCCCTGTCGGAGGCCCTGAGTTCCCTGTCCACATTGCCAGGGGCCCAGGGGCCTCTGCTAGCCCCCGCACACCTGGAAGCCCTAGATCGGCGGCTCCTGACAATCTACTCCACCGTCGATACCTGTGTTCAGAAGTACGGAAAGTATGTTTTAAAAAATAAGTGAATATGTATTGTATTCCAGATATTTTTTTTTAAATATATTATAGTATTTATTTTTATCTGAATGTGGTGTTTTATTATCAAACATTATAATGTTTATTATCTTGTATACAAGGTAAATCAATACATGTTTAAAAAAATAATAATTGTCCATACCTAATTGGGGTATGTTGTGAGGCTGAACGTAATTGGGGAGGGGAAGTATTTGGCCATTTAAATCTTGTCATTAAATATGGCAAAAGCCATTTCAAGCAACATTTCAATTATTCTGGACTTTCATCAGGGATCGTTCCACTCTGGACCGAGCCACAAATCTTAATACATAAAAATTCAGCCTGCGTATGTTTGCGCTTGCAAAACTCGAAAAGTATTCGACCGATATCGCTGAAAATTTCAAAGTTTGTTCTCATTAATGCCAGGAGTGTTTAGAGAGTATTTGAATGGTAGAGAAAGTCAGGGAAGTCCAAGGAAAGCTTAACGCAATATCTCTGCACAGGAATGAGATACGGGGTAGAATTAAAGTTGATGTAATGTAGTTTTTTATCAGTAACATTGTGGTATACAGTTGTGAATTATGGAAGAAACTTCCAATAAAGACATTAGCAAAAGCAAAGCATTGCGTCATTGGTCCACTTGTATACTAAATATCATGTTATTCTAAATTACTTAAATGTGAAATAACACAAATTAATCTGTGTTAAGTCGTTGGCGTCCGAATTGTTGAGCTAAAAATTGGCCCTCACTAGTGGCGGCTCTTCTAAGAAGGTCATTTGGTCAATGACCTCCCAAAAATATGCTGCAAAATAGTATTAATATAAAAAAAGGATTTAACAATCTACCCGATTATTAATTTAGTTTTATTCATACGTTTTTTCAATTCGTTCCAGTGTCCAATTTAGAAGCTATTGCATGTCCTAGCGTGGGTCACTTTCTTTCTCTTTGCTATAGAGACAAAGGAGGTAAACACTATCATGTCTGACGCATGCTTAGTATCATACAAAATTTATTTTTAAGAGTCTTTCGGACATGACCGCGGTGAAATAGATCTATGACCATAATATTAAGGTATTAGAAGAAGGTGTGAAAAAATGTCAGTCGAAAGTTTTTGTGTAATAAACGATAGCCATCTTGAACTTGAATATTAGTTTGCGAAATTATGTTTATCATAATTGACGTAATTTGCATGGAATAATTTAAAATGTCAAATTCTGTGGATGTCATTGTGAAAGAAATTGCAAACAATTCATTGAATGATGACAAACATATTCAAATAAAGTGACAACTAGTTTATTTTACAAGAGAGGTTAAAAATAATATTACAAAATGAAAAGTTATAATTTTTGTCAGTGTTTTGCGGGTGCAATAAAATGAATGTATAGGTACTTTTTTATTTATTTATTTTTATTTATTTATTCTTTAATATATTTGTTAAACAATGGTATAGTATATTGTCCTCCACGCTAGGAGTTCACCTGTGCTGTGTTCACCACTTTTGCTTTCATTGTTTACTTTTTCAATCTACTTATAAACAATGGACTGAGGTTGGAGTTAGTTATTTAAAAACTTTTAGGAGGAAAAGATCTTTCAAAAGAAAAAAAACATCAATTAGTTATATGTGTAAATAATTAGATAAATCATCTTAAATTAAACAATATTGTACTACCGGTTTCAGAATATGTGAGTATTGCATTAATATTTCTTATTCTTTTTTTTATTGACCTTCTACTTCTGGACTCCTAGAGCCGCCTCTGGCCCTCACATCTGAATTAATTTTGTATCAAATTGTTTAAATCTGCAGTAGTTTACTAAATCTAATATAACTTTTAAACCCTATGTTAAACGTAATAAAAAAATTATAATAATGTGAGTAAATGAAGATATGAAAATAACTATTTTTTTTACTCAAAAAAGTTGAACGTTATTTACGTGTATAATATATGTATAATGAAAAATTTAATTTGGTATGATAGTCCTCAAAGCATCACCATAACTTTTTCGATCAATGTTAACGATACCAGAACCACTCGCCATTTTGAAAAATCACTATGATGCTGATCGCTAACGAAACTTAATTTGTAATTATCAGGAAAAAACTTTACCGACTTATTATTGCCAACAATACTCAATGAATGCTTCATTATCTTTAGAGCGATTCGCATTTAAAATTTGAAACTCAGATGTCACCTGTTCGACCGTTTTTAAGCTGACATACTTCAGACCCGCCGTGCCGGCGTGGTTGGAGTTTAAGACATAGCGATACACCATGGTTTGATGCCAATGGGTTAAAGGGATTTGAATCCGGAAACTCTGGATTCGTAGTCGGGAGCCTTACCCCTTAACCACGGAGACGGTCAAAAATTAGAAAAAAACTAGAAGATAAAATGTGTTCAACTAACGGTGTTTCTATTTGCATAAAATGGCTAACCTCAGTGCTCAGAATGCAGCAAAACATTTTAATATTATAAAATATTTTAGTCAAGAGTTGCAAAACCCGTTGTGAAATCTCTAAATAGTATAAAATAAAGTCACTATCCGCGTCTGTCTATTTGTGCGCTTTATTCTTTGAAACTGCGCAACGGATTTTGATAGGGTTTTCACTGTCATTTAGGGCATTTCCTCCAGAAGGATTATAGGGTAAACCACCCTATCATTGGCACTCCACCAATTTATTGGCATGCTCTAGTTTTTAAAAAAAATTAAGATTTTTTGTAGCCAGATCTTATATTTTTTAGTAGAAATTAAACAGTAGTATCATTTATTACTCAACTGGCAACACACGTTTTAATTTTTTTCAAACATGGCGGCGCATTTACCATCTGTTTGACAAGCCGCAACCTGTGCGACAAAAACAATCAAAATATTCGTTTTTTACTAAGGTAAGAGCTATCGTAATCTTTTAAAAATTGCAAATCTATTTTGTTTTTCTTATACCTAATCATTTTGTTTTATTATTGAATATATTAACTCCCTTTTTAAAACATTATTTTATAATTTAACCGCCAACTTTTAGTTATTTGTGGGGTGCCAACATTTGGTATGCGTAAAATCGGTTTATCCATTTTATTGGCACACATGCCAATAAAAGGGTATTTAAAATAATTTGAGTTTATTAAAAATTATACCTTGTTTGTCTCAAAATTCAGTTTAAATTGCATTGAAAATATTTTCTAACGTTTTGAACACACCAATCCAAAAGTTGGCCCACTGCCAATTATATAAAATCCATTTATTGACACGGGTGTCAAACATTGGGTAAAAACGTGCCAATAAAAATATTGTCTTTTCAGCCACTTTCAAAATGAAGCCTAGTCAGAAGAAGTCTAGAGAAAAAAATAGTAAAAAATGTTTTTAACGGAAAATTTATACCTACAAAAAGCTCTCCACGAAATATCAAAAGGCATGAGCAAAAAACTTGCTGCAAAAACCTTCAGCGTACCACGGTCTACTATACAATTCAGATTGGAACATCCTGATCATCGCTCTAAGCCCGGTCCGTCCACAATTTTAACTGACGAAGAAGAACAGCTTTTTGTTGACTGGATAAAAATCAGTAGCAAAAAAGGGTTTCCAAAGAGGAAAGAAGATTTGATAAAGAGTGTTTCAGACTTTATCAATAAATCGGGGAGAGCCAGCAGTTTTAAGAATGGTGAGAAGTGGTTTAAATTGTTTTTAGCTAGACATCCAACAGTTACATTTCGAACACCAGAAGCCGTAACAGCTGCCACCTCCACAGTCTCTGCATCTGATGTAAGAGGCCACAGAGAGATGGCCACAAATGGCACTTGACGTATGCTACCAGTGAATTATGTACTAATTTAGGTATAATTCTCATAGCGTTATACCCTAACTGCACTAGGCTCCTTCAACCTGCAGACGTCGCCGCATTTCATGTCGAGACTTGTCAACTCACTGTCAAGTCAAAGCATTGAATTTTGTGGTATATGCCTAAATGACTTTCGACAGTCAATACGCAATGTCTAATTTCTAATGCCCTTTGAACCATCTTCATGCTTTGACTTATTATTATCTCCCATTCTTACTTTTATATTATTATTGTCATTGTTATTGTCTTCGCTCCTCATTTATATATGCTCTCCTTTCACTGTCATCTCTGTTTATAAAACTTATTCGTGTAATTAATATGTTGTTAATGGACTAATTGTCCGTAAATAAATAAATAAATTTCAACCATTCAAAACACAATGGCAGAAAACTGTCCTAATCCATCTCAAGCGTTAACGAAAGATGTTTCACAAGATGTTGAGGAAATAGTCCAATGCTCTGAATTAAATTATTTTATAGAAGATACATCAACCCTACAAGAACCTATTCCAGAAACAGTTAGCCAACAACCACACAATCATCTTTCACCCACTCAACAAGCATTCATTCAGCCAGAATCCATAGAGCAAGTATCCTCCCAAAAAGCCTCTACTTCCTTACAGCATGCTTCGATCTTACAGCCATCATTCACTTACGTACCAAGCAACAAACAACCATCCACACAACAAACATTTGTTCAACAAACATCTATCTACGAAGCGTCCGTTAGCAGTCAGCAGCAATCATCAATATATTCAACTCCCCAAAAACCGTCTATCAGAGTAACTGGAGATGTCAAAATAGGTGCAGATCAAAATAATTTTATGCAACTGAAAGTACCACTGGTTAAGGAAGATAATATATTAAAATTACAAGATATTTTGGTACTTCCTAAAACGCCACAAAGAAAAGGGATAAAAAATACCAAGAAGACGCCTTTTGTACTAACATCTGCCGAATGGAAAGCTCAGGAAAATGAAAAAAATAAAATTAAAGAAGAGAAAGCAGAAGGTGTTAAAAAGAGAAAAGAAGAAAGAGAACAAAAGAAATTGGAAAAAGAGAAACAAATGGTAAAGAAAAACAAAAAACAAACTAAAGACAATGTGTCTAAAATTTTGTTTCCGGATGATTTCTATAAACTTGAAAATGGCAAATTGAAAGCTGCACTTAAAAATAATAACAAAGAAAACCAAAAAGCAAGTGGGTACTAGCAAAAATTGCAGTGCTGCTGAGATAGAAAAAATGTTGACTGAGGATTCAGATGACTAACGTGACTTAAGAATTACTTATGATCTTAATCAATTAGATTGTGATTTAATTAAATATAATTAAGGAAATTAAATAGTCTTAAGCTAAAATTGTTCTATTTTTCGTTCAAGCCTAGGTAGAAGGCTTTTTTGGTTTTGTTTTAATACTTTATGGAAAGTTTATTTAACTATAAGCGTTTCAACTGATATGGGATGTTCCTATATAAATAAATGTTACTTTTCTCAACAAAGGATTTTATTTTGTTTATTTCTATTAAGAATTATCTTAAAATAGGTACCAACATAGACGATGTATAATACATTTTAAAACCCCTACATAAGACCTAGCAGCCATTTTTCAGTCTCGGGAGAACAGTGACAATAATAGGTAATAATCACTGCCAATGAAAGGTTTGGCTATGCCAGAAACTGGTATTTGAGGTATTTTTTTAAAAGGTACACTATATTGAAGAAAACGAAATAATTTATTAATGATAAGTACTTTATAATATTCTGCAGAGATTAGAAGACCAATATAAATGCTTTTCTCTTTGTTAAAACATATTTTTACATGCAAATTTTACCGGTTTTGTGAAGTAGCTGCTTAAAGTGCCAATAATTAGGTGGTTTACCCTATATAAATAATACATGTGTATTATATTTGTAGAAAGTAGAGAAAAGTCAATGTTTATCCTAGAATTCACAACGTCAAAACTTTACTCCAAATCATTTGCAACCCCGAGCAATGCCTGGTCAGCTAGTAATAATATATATCGAATTTCATTTATTTACTCCCGTAAAAGGCTGTTACATATTATACATTTACATAATTTATATAATCTACTCATAAACAGTGCAGTGGATAAGGATGACTGATGTAAAAATATTGCAAAATATTTTACTAAAAAAGATAAAAATTTATATATACAAAATACAGGGTGTCCGGAAACTCGTAGTACAAGCGGGAAACTGGTGAATCTACATCACATTTGGAGTCGATTTTGTAGTATATTTTTTTTTTATTTGAGCTTTCGTTATCGAGTAAATCGAGTTAGAAGTTGATTTTTTTTTTTTTTTTTTTTTTAATCAAATTCTTATAAATTATTACTGAAGATCAAAGTACCCAACTAATTAAAACTATTTGAAAGTAAAACAAATGAAGAAACTCTGATTTGAAGCATTATTTTCAAATCACCCTTCATTTAATCCGGTGTAATCATAAAATATTTCTGCTCTGCAGGGTTAAAACATCTGTTGTTCAACCCTAAACACCAGAAAAAACTATAACCCTAAAATAGCCGAAAAATATTTTTTTGTTTTTTTTTTTTTTTTTGTGAAAATGCTCAAATCAAAAAACTTTATGTTTATTTGGGTTCCCCATGTGGTGTAGATTCTCCAGTTTCCCGCTTGTACTAAGTTTCCGGACACCGTGTATAGTATATTTGCAGCACATCCCAATGCAGGAACTTCAACACCATTCAACTTCCCCACCTTCCTCTTCACCATCTCCTTCCCCCCCCCCCCACTACCTTCAGCCTCACAACATTCCCCAATTGGGGATACCAGTCTCACTGGCTCCAGACAGTTGTGAGCAGTTGGGACTCTTGTGCGGTTAAACATTTTTTTTTAAATGTTAAATAGTATAATTAACAAATTGTGTAGATTCTCCAGTTTCCCGCTTGTACTACGAGTTTCCGGACACCGTGTATAAGTAATATAATAAAAGTATCAATATAATTGGACACTTTCAGCTATTGAACTAACTTTCCTTTAGACAACTAGAGTTAAATAAATTTAGGGATAGCCGCGAAAAACTGCTGTGACTTTTTTTATGATGTATTTGTAATATTTATATCTAAAAAGATTTTTAGCCGTGGTAAAATCCTAGGTAGATTTGGCAAAGATAGGACTGCTCATACGAAATATGAATGGTAAGTAAGCAGCACATCTTTCTCGGCCACTATAACACTGTTTTAACGACTGGCCATGACATACACAAGGCTGAAGAATGAGGCCAACCACTAATTGAACTCAACTTTCTTTAAATTACAGGAAAAGCAGAGGAAAACTTACTCCATTGTCCTTGACCTCTTTTTCACTTGTACTAGAAAAGCTACAATATTATAAAAACTGGCCTTGGCCCGAAATTAGATTTTTTTTCAATAAATTTATTAAAAAGGATATCTACAAACATTTATGTATGACCCAATAACATTTTACTTCCACGACTGACTTGTAAAATTTATCTGTGATAATATGAAACCTTATAACTCAAGCATTACAAGAGATGGTACCGAATGCTCGCCAACTAGCTTGCCGGTTTTTTTGTGAATCGCCTAATTCAAGGTTTTGTGAATCGCCTAATTCTAGGGCACGGAGCGGCCAAACCGTATATTTACGGGGCAGCTCCTGGCCCGGCACGTTACGGCAGGAGTGGGGAAAGAATTACAACATCGCTTGACTAGCAGATCTAGGAATGCAAACTAGGACTTGCCCAAACTAATTAAATTAGTCATGTGCGGCGACCATACAGCAAGCGATATCATGTCACACCCACATGCATTTTCATATTATGATCTGTAAAGGGCTTAAAAGTTTTCACAAATGATCAATTCTATTTAGGTAGCATTAAATATTAAATTACATACATGTATGCTATACAATCAACGAATTTTTATGCAAAGCAAAAATCAAACTTCTAATCCCATGTAAGTCAATACATACAGTTTCACTATGAAAGCTGTTTTCAGTGCAGTAAAGGGTGACAGAAAATAATGATGAAATCTGTCTATTTAGGTCGAAAATTAGTTTTGAATGCCATCGTGCGCATTTTCACAATACGAATGAAAGATGTATTCGGTTTTGGAAAGATCCCTGCACCTGTAGATAAATGAAAGAGAAATATATGCCACCTAAGGTCAGGATCAGGGGTCCACATGCCAGTACAAGACCAAAAAACCCCTCCACCCGCTACTTGCTGAAGGTCGTCTCTTCAGGACATTGAACAGGCGGCAACCAGATTCTTTGTATTTTCTAAGAACAGTTTTTCTACTTTAAAAAATAATGCAAACTTCTATTTTCTGAAACAAAAGGTATACTATAAATTTAAAACAATATTATCAATACATATAAACTAGTGTAATATAAAATACTGCATAAAATAAATAAAAACTGATCTTGACCATTATCCTTGTCACCCCGTTTTCAAGGTCAACAGAATAAACCCACTTAGGGAAGATGGGTGTGCACTATATAATGAAAGGCAATGGTAAAGTAAAATTATTTGTACTTTATTAAATTAAAAAAATTATAACAAAAGATATTCGATCATTGGTAGGAATGATAATGAGAACAAAAAAAACCTTAAAAGCTAAAATGTACCGCTATAACGAGGCTTTCATACATCATACCCATGTAAATACTGACTAGTGGTACATGCGTAATCAAAAGCCTAATCAACTTCTTCCATTCTGGAAGCATCCTCAGCATCTCCGACTAGTGGGGGTACATCCCCAGGAGCGGCTTCTTCAGCCACCATGGGTTCCTCCTCGTCAATGCCCAAACCCAGCTTGATCATCCTATAGATGCGGGCAGCATGAACCTGAGGCTCATCCAGGGTGAATCCAGAAGAAAGTAGAGCAGTCTCAAATAGCAGGATAACCAGATCCTTTACGGCTTTGTCGTTCTTATCAGCATCAGCCTTCTGTCGGAGAGTCTCGATAACTGAATGGTCGGGATTGATTTCCAAGTGCTTCTTGGCGGCCATGTATCCCATGGTTGAAGTGTCTCTGAGAGCTTGGGCCTTCATGATACGCTCCATGTTGGCAGTCCAACCGTACTGCGAGGTGACGATGCAGCAGGGGGATTCCACGAGCCTGTTGCTGACAACAACCTTTTCTACCTTATTGTCCAAGATGTTCTTCATCACCTTGCACAGACCCTCGAACTTGGTCTTATCTTCTTCACGCTTCTTCTTCTCCTCCTCATCTTCGGGCAGCTCCAGTCCTTCTTTGGTCACTGATACTAGCTGCTTGCCATCGTATTCTTTCATCTGTTGCACAACATACTCATCGATGGGCTCAGTCATGTAGATGACCTCGAAGCCACGCTTCTTGACCCTCTCTACAAAGGAAGAATTGGCAACTTGCTCCTTGTTCTCTCCAGTAATGTAGTAGATGTGTTTCTGGTTCTCCTTCATGCGAGTGACGTAATCCTTGAGGGAACACGCCTCATCTCCGGATGCAGAGGTGTGGAAGCGAAGGAGTTCGGCCAGCTTGGACCTGTTGGCAGAATCTTCATGGATACCCAGCTTCAGGTTCTTGCTGAACTGTTCGTAGAACTTCTTATATCCCTCCTTGTCTTCGCAGAGCTCATCGAAGAGTTCCATGCATTTCTTCACCAAGTTCTTCCTGATGACCTTAAGGATCTTGTTCTGTTGGAGCATCTCACGAGAGATGTTGAGGGGTAGATCCTCACTGTCTACAACTCCCTTCATGAAGTTGAGGTACTCTGGAATGAGGTCCTCGCAGTTGTCCATGATGAATACCCTCCTAACGTAGAGCTTGATGTTGTTCTTGCGCTTCTTGTTTTCAAAGAGATCGAAGGGGACCCTGCGGGGCACAAAGAGCAGGGCGCGGAACTCTAGCTGACCCTCAACGGAGAAGTGCTTGACGGCAAGGTGGTCTTCCCAGTCGTTAGAAAGGGACTTGTAGAACTCTCCGTACTCTTCCTGGGTGATGTCATCAGCATTCCTTGTCCAGATGGGCTTTGTCTTGTTGAGTTCCTCATCCTCAGTATACTTTTCCTTGATGGTCTTCTTCTTCTTTTTCTTGTCTTCCTTATCTTCGTCCTCATCCTCTCCTACATCCTCAATCTTGGGCTTGCTCTCATCTTCCTCTTCTTCTTTCTTCTCCTCCTCTTCATCATCCGAAAGTTCCTTCTCGCGCTCTTTCTCTACCAGCAGCTTGATGGGGTAACCAATGAACTGAGAATGTTTCTTGACAATCTCCTTGATCTTGCTTTCTTCCAAGAACTCTGCCTGGTCCTCCTTGATGTGGAGGGTGATCTGGGTTCCACGGCCCAGGGGTGCCCCGGTGTCGACAGCTACGGTGAAGGAGCCTCCAGCAGAGGACTCCCAGATGTACTGCTCGTCATCATTGTGCTTGGAGATGACGGTAACCTTATCAGCGACCAGGTAAGATGAGTAGAAACCTACACCAAACTGCCCAATCATGCTGATGTCAGCACCGGCTTGTAGGGCCTCCATGAAAGCCTTGGTGCCGGACTTGGCGATGGTTCCCAGGTTGTTGACAAGGTCTGCCTTGGTCATGCCATTACCGGTGTCGATGATGGTCAGTGTGCCCTCGCTCTTGTTGGGGATGAGCTTGATGAATAGATCCTTGCCGCTCTCCAACTTTGATGGGTCTGTCAGAGATTCATAGCGGATCTTATCTAATGCCTAATGAAAACAAAATTGTTTATTAGTATATATTCACAAAAGAAATCAAGCTTAAACATTAGATCGATTGAATTTAATGCAGTAGTTATTTAAACTAGAGAGTAAATGTAGAAATAGACTTGTGTTTTGAACACATGCAAACTCATTCTACTCGTGTATTTTTCTTGGAAGCACACGAATTTATTCATACTAAACAAATCAGAATAATAACATTAATTAAAAATAATGATTCCGAACATTCCGAACAATAGACCTGAACACAAGAGCTCAGATTTCAGCCGGGAACAAAAGAAAAAATATAGGTACTTACATCAGAAGAGTTGGAAATCAATTCTCTAAGGAAAATTTCTTTGTTGGAGTAGAATGTGTTGATGATCAAGCTCATGAGCTGGGCGATCTCGGCCTGGAAGGCGAAGGTCTCCACCTCGGCATTTTGAGTTTCTTCAGGCATCTGAAAAAATATTATACATTATTATTGAGTCAAATCGTACGAAAAAAACAAGCATGTACAAGAGGATGTTGTCAGAAAACGATGGTTATATGAATCTATCCAACAACGCCTGTATTGGCGAAGGCTAATCAAAGGCGCAATTGCAGAATTCCTTCGAACGGAAAAATGCATTTCCCAAATTTTGTAAAAAATCGGTAAAATATAAAGCGGGGGACCACTTTAACGGAGACACTGGAGTAAAATCAAAGAGATGCACGATATAACACACACCTTTTAATAGTATTTGTTCACTTTTTAGATACAAACGCCTTAAGCCGGCTTGCTTCGGGTACAGAGAGAAACTAACAACCTCTCAGGGCTAGCACAATATTCAAATGACAACATGTGCGCGCCGAAATCCGCTTTTATATAGACATGGACGGATTCTCCAGAACAATCCAGCGTATTCTAGAAGGTACTGTTTGACTTCCGGACAATTGGCTATTTGTTTAATAGATATTGTAAATAATTCCTCTAGGGTAGGTAAAGAAATTATTCCAAAAAATGTTTTTTTATTAAATACTTTGTTTTTCTTATTTTTTTTAACTATGTACAATAGTTTTAAAAAATAAGACAACTAGTTGTTTTGAAGTAAACATTCTAGAAAATACCCGACATTTCTCGGTGTTGCTACTGTGCAGAATTATTATATGGTTGCGTCAAATAGGTAGATACTAACATCGATTTTGGTGTTTTCAAGATTATTCTAGAATATTTTTCAGTGTAACTACCAATTGCATGCGTTTCACTTTATATAATTTTATTGTATCTAGATATTTTTTTTAAATATGTCTTCGATAGTTTGATACATTTTTATTACTTCAAACCTATCAACCGATTTTTACATTAATAGTATTTTTTACGTTGCATTTGAAGTAACATTTTACATTGCTTTTCATTTTTTAATATTTTTTGCTGTAGGTTGCTATAATATGCTTTACATAATTTTTGGGGATTTATTCATCACAACTAAAAGATTTTTTTGTTGACTGTAATTTTCTGTAAGTTCAACATTCGATTGATTGTCAAAAATCATTGTGACGTTTGTGCATTAGTAAAATATTATTGTCATGCCGCTGTCAGTTTATTTTTAATAAATTTATATCTTAATCCGTGGAAACATTTCTTAAAAACATGTTAGACTTGCATTCACCATGTGTTGTGGTTGTTAGTGATTTTACAAATCCAGCCTCCATTGTGAAACGTAATTTTGATATTATTTGTTTGCTTATGTTCTATAATAATTTTGCTTATTTTCCTAATTGACTGGCATTCTTCATAGTTTAATATTTTACAGAAATTCTTAAATGTGATGATTTGCCAGAGCCCGTTTGCCTAGCAGAAAATGTCGAGGGATATTCCTGGGAAATTGACACAAAGTATTACAAAGCATGTGTCAACATTTGTCCGTTGAAAAATGATGATGTGCTCCCCGAAAAATTGTGTAATTCCACGGAAGGACTTATCCTATACTTTGACAGTCAAAATGTAAGAAACATAGAAAATATTAAATTTTTATATTAGGCGGCTACCTCATGGGTTGGTCCTTACCATCATTTAGGTATATAAATAGAAGGTTAATTATGTACCTAACCGCCGCAATTTAGGCACTGATTATAGAAATTACACTTTCTTTCAACAGTTACTACAAGAAACAACTATTCACATGCACAAAATAGGTTGTTAGTTTAAGTTAATTAAGTAATTTATGCATATTTAGATTAAACGAGATTTTAATCCATGCTAAAAAAATACTGAATTTCAGCAAAGTGATTGTTTTGTAAGGGAAATTATCTTTGATTGAATACAGATGGAAACATAATGCATCTTTTTTCATCTCTCTGAAAATAAATGGTCGTTTCTTGTAGGAGTAATTAAGTTGAAACGAAGTTTAATTTCCATAATCTGTGCTTATGAAAAGTGCAACTATTTTGTAAATATTTTCAAAATTGTGTCTACCTTCCTTGCAAAATGTGTGTATAATATTATTACCACAGGGAAAGTAGGAAAGGGGCTGAGACTATCTTTTCCAGAGTGACTTGTGCAGTATCTTAGACCCGTACCCGGCGAGCGCTTGTGGGCTTGTTGACTGAAGCCCATCTTATCTCTATGTAGCCAATTAGCCCAAAGTTGTTCATGCCCATAGATACCTCAATGTAAGGAATCGACATAAACCGTGTGCAGTTAGAAATCATGATACTGAGAGTCCTCCGTTCCATATATGTATTTCTATTGGTGCCTGTACGCCGGGCGATGCAACGTGGTAGCGCTCTTGCATATTTCCAATCCCCGCATTCTTACTGCCCCTGGTTTATGTTGATTGCTTACCGACTCGTGAGGGAGTGGGTTAAGTCACTACCTGCATTGGAATATTTGTGATGAAGAGGAAGATAGAAAAGTTTTATCTATTTTCGCTAATTGTTATCCTTCAACTGGGAATAAAAATAACATTCCCGTGATAATGAAAAGTAATCAGAAATGCTTAGCAATCAAATTAATTTTTGTGAATAACTCTTTAAAAAAAAAGTGAACTGAAAAAGTTTGTAATTTTTTTTATTATAAAAAAGTAATAATTTTCAAATAAATTCCAAAATGTCCTAGATATAATGTTGTTGTTTTTATACAGAATTTGTGGTTTTTGTGAAGCACACGGAACTATTTCTGTTAAAACCATAATACAATCACAGTTCTGGATATGTCTGGAAATAATTATTATTTTTCTTCATTAACATATAAGTTTCTTTGTGGTGATATTTCACAAAATGGCACTATTTATACTAATTAGCAAGTATTATTATTTCAAGTGTTATTCCAGTGTTGTGTAAACAATAATATTACATAATTGAAATATGAAACAGTCCTGCACGGGCTTTACACAGCATTTTTTAAAATTATATGTAGACAGTAATTTTCCTCTTAACACAATGTTTGCGGGGTTTTTTTTAATCAATCTACGCCGTAAAGCGGGCATTTTTTATCGTGTTCGCGCGCAAAATTACGTTTCATGTAAAATAGCTATAACTGCTGAACTATTGATCAAATTTAAATAAAATTTTCAGTATTTTACCTTATTTGAAATCTTTCATTACGATCAGGTCACAAATTTTTATATTTTTGAATAAACAATTACGATATTTAAGTTTAAATTAAAAAAAATGCACTTTTGTCGTATTGTCGATTTAGTCATTTTATGCACATTCAAGGTGGTATATATATTTTGTAAAATACACACCACTAAACACTAATATTGTTTGAAAGTATGAAATCGTTGGATACAATTCCCTTTATGTAAAGGTACATCACAGAATTTACATATGTACCGGGTTTCGCTACGTATTTTGTGTACCGCGCACACACGACATCGCCTTCGTAGATTCTTATTTTTACCAGGGCCTTCAATCTTTTTCATTATATGTTTTCTCATATCCATCGATAGTCTTCCTGGAGGATCAGATTTTTAAGATTTTTTTCGGATACCAGATGTTGATGGTGTTGATTCCGGGTCTTGACTATTATCTGACGAAATCTGATCAGCCACCCAGTGTTCTGCGATTTCCTTAAAAAAATTATATTTTATTTTCCTTTCTTTTACGGAGTTGTACACAACAAATGAGTTGAATAATGCACAATTTATTGTATACATCTCTAGCCTTTTTGTCCATTTAGTGGTTTTTCGTAAAATAGAATAATACGAAAGATATTGGTCTGCTCGGTGAACGCTTTTCATATATTTATTGTAATCGATTATCATTACCGTAGTCCATTTTTTATAGGGTATTTTTTATGAAAAAATATCCCTTTATTATGTAACAAATAACTAACAAATATGTAACAAATAACTTTTCGAGCACAGCACACAAATACTTTGTAAGAAATTTTTAAAGCGGAATGTAGGCAGAAAAGAAAAGAAAGAACGTCTTGAACGAAACAATATCGCTTTAACACTGAAGAAATGTAAAGATTTAAAAAAAAAACGAAACATTTATCTTACAGTTATTTTATTTCAAGTGCATGTTTTATGACCACAGTCGGCTGGTTACCCGACCCTAATTCCACGAATTGCCAGGAACGTAGTACACGTCTCACGAGAGCTGACGCATAATTTTTACTTCACAGAGTAACCAACATCATACGTTACTCGTAATATATTGTTACTCTAAGTGTACCTACAACGCATTTTGGAGTCTTCCGCGCTTTACCAATAGTGTACAAATACGAAAAACGCTTTTAAGCGTCTCCCGCTCTCTACCAACAGTACGCAAAAGACGCTTTTAAGCGTCTCCCGCAAACAATGTGTTAATAAGAAGTAAATAAAAATCATAATTATTGGATAACTTGTATAGCGCCGCTTTTGTGAAAAATCACCTAAAGGTGTGTGTCAGCTCAAGCTCAGATTAAAATAAGATTTTTATAAAAAACAAAGCCACGCCACCACAGACAATCTAGCTGAAGTCCCCGGTGTTGCCCAGACTTACTTACACAGCTTTTCGAAATCTATTTTAGTGAGTGACCTTTCCCTTGTTTTGAGGATCAAGTTGGCAAAATTTCATCAGTATCTGTATAAAACTGTAGGTTTATATACATATTAAATCCACGCCGCCCGCCCGCCACAAACACAGACACTCTCTTTTATATACCACTTGGCATATATTGGCTGTTGCACGCGTTGGCTGCCAATGTTGGCCGGCCAACCTGATTATTGTCGGTCTTTCAGTATTCACACGCTCAACGTGTCCTAGGGGCTTAATACAATTGTATTATTAAGGGTTAAACAATAAGGAGGCTAAAATAAATTGTTACAGTAGCCCATACTTTCTTTTTATATTCTAGGCAGACTCATTTGAGAAGGTTAAAAAATGGAGTGATTCTATGAAAGAGGATCCAGAAATTCTACTGCTGATCTGCGACAGTTTTGAAGACATTTGTGCGCACGGAGTTAGTAAATCGGTGGCTCTGAATTGGTGTTTGGAGAATGGCTATGAGCTAATAGAGCTTCAGGACACTGATACGGAAGGCCAGGAATATAATGACATCATTCCTGACAAGAAGGGGGTGGACAGAATCATCGAGGCTTTGGAGGCACACACCTGGTCCAACTTGGAGATGAAAACAACTGGCAAATCTAACGGAACCCATCCCTCAGGTTATTATTATTATCAATACATATATTTTTTTTTATCGATTAAAAACCTTTTTAACTTTCTGACCGTTCAAGCCGGACAATTTTTAACATTTTAACGGGCATCTTCAGACTGGTACAATTATAACATCTGTAAATAGTAAGTAATAACATAGATCACTGTAGAAATTTATTTTAAATTTGTACAGCGCCCTTGAGGTGATTTTGCACAAAAACGGCGCTATACAAGTCATCCAATTATTATTTTTATTATTATGTATGTCAGGAATGAGCAGTAAGAAATGAATGCATTTAAAATTTTTTTAAATCATTGTGTACCACCACCAAAAGGTGGCTGAAGAACATGCTCTCAGGCCGGATATTTACGGTGACAAGGGGTGAGGTGAACATCAGAGTACTGGTGACACGGGGGTGTCCACAGGGAGGGGTCTTGTCACCCTTGCTGTGGAGCCTAGTGGTGGACAACCTCATCCGGAAACTCAACAACAGGGACCTCTATACACAAGGGTATGCGGATGACATTGCGACCATAATAAGGTGTTGGGATGTAGACACAACCAGAGGCCTCATACAATCAACACTGGCAACAGTGGAAGAATGGTGTGAAGAAACAGGGCTGTCGGTCAATCCAGACAAGACAGAACTAGTAATGTTCACACGCAAAAGAAAACTAGAGGGATAGAACAATCCATCCTTCTATGGAAAGGAGTTAGACCACCATTCAGAATCGAAACGAAATGGCTTTAGTTGTGTTTGGTGACCAGTTCTGAATAGGCAGGTACTTCCCCATCCCTCCCCCTCCCCACTACCCAACATAATGGAAAAATGGAAAAATTAGAACACTTGGGAATAAGAGGCAACTTACTCGAATGGCTTAGAAGTTACTTATCATACAGAAAATTATCTGTAAAAATTACCTCCACAACTTCTTACACTTTTTTTGCCTTATGTGGGGTCCCCCAAGGTTCCCACCTAGGACCAATTCTTTTCCTACTATTTATTAATGACATTTCACTAATTTTCGATAATATTCACTTTCTTCTATTCGCCGACGATCTAAAGATGTTTAAATCGATCGGTAATTCTTCTGATTGTTTAACTCTACAAATGAACTTAAATAAACTTTATGAATGGTGCATCGTAAACAAATTACATCTTAATATCAACAAATGCCAAACGATCAGTTTCCATAGATCTAAAACCCCTTTATTATTCGACTACTTAATTAACAATGACAATCTAAAAAGAGTTTTTGAATTCAATGACCTTGGAGTTATCTTTGACTCCAAATTACGCTTCTTGAATCACATTAATAGCATTACCAGTAAGGGATTACAAATGCTTGGATTTATTCTCAGAATCGCTAAAGACTTTAATAACATAAAAACTATAAAATTACTATACACGTCTCTGGTTAGAAGTCAGGTTGAATACAATGCAACCATTTGTTGTCCTCATTTCAACTCTCATTGTTTACAAATTGAAAAAATTCAAAATAAATTTTTACGTTTTATTAATTTCAAAATTGGTATTCCTATTATTGAAATCAATTATGTCAATTTACTCAGTAAACTTAACTTATTGAAATTATCTGTAGGGCGAAAAATATTTGATCTCCTTTTATTATATAAAATTGTTCATTCAAGGTTAGACTGCACTGACACTATATACTTGCTATCTTTACATATACCTCCAAAATATACTAGACGGAATATTTTATTCTACAACAATAACTTCGCTACGAATTCTGTGTTAGAAAGAATACATAGGTTGGGCAATGAACTAAGCGATGTCGCTGACATATTTAATTTAAACTTCTATACATTTAAAGCCAAATTAGTCCACCACTTTTTAAATGTAAATAATGTATGAGAAATCATACATATTTTTTTTATTTATATTTTATTTCGATTTTCTATTGTTTGTTTTATACTGTTGTTAAAAATGAAATTTGTAATTTTTATGTACTTAAAAGCCCAATAGCGCGTCAATAAATAAATAAATAAATAACCCAATTGGGGATTCCTGTTGACAAGGAGCAGTAGGGACCATTGTGCGGATTCACATGATGATAATTGAACTGTTCCAGATCTGAATATAGAGGGAGACAACGCAGACTTCACAGAGCTGTTCTCCCAGCTGCAGTCCATGAAGGAAAGTATCCAGTCCCTGCCGGCGCGGGACCGGCGGAACTGTGCCGAGCAGGTGGTCGCCACCTTCTGGAAGGCCATCGGGGGGGATGATGATGAAATTGATGATATCTTACCTTAAACTGCTACTTACCAATAACCTTCCTTTCCTTTTAATAAAATTAGATAATCTATTATTTAGATGGTGTTTTTATTTTATTTTAAAGCCCAAGGCCTACAGGCATCAATAATAATATAAACTACTTGTCACAAATTTTCAAGGTGAATGTGGACCATCTGTGGAGTAATTTCATAACTCAGCTCCCTATCTAATTCCGTTGCCTTGCTTCGAAAGACTAGATCTTTTAACACTTCTTTCCAAAATAACACAGATCAAAATTAACCCAAAATCATACAATATAATTTTATTTTTGAAGTGAAACTTCTTTAGGCGCGTAATGGATTTTCGGGGACGGAGTAAAACCGAGTCAGGATCGACACGAAAATGCGGGTACCCCCACCACCGCTCACCGTTCACTGTCCCTCTCTCACCATATGCGCTTGTTGAGGTGGGGGAGCCGCTCACGAACGTTCTCTCTCTTCTCTTCTTTCCTCTCTCTCAGACACCAGCGAACTGCGCCACGCCAAGCATCAGCTGCTTGGTTAGTATACTGCGTCGTGAGTGTAATACGAGTGAAATACGTAATTGATTGTGGTTCATACGGTTTGGTACAGAATTTCAGTGTTAAAAATGAGTAGTGACGAGATAGAGGTGATGAACACATCATTGTCATTGTAATTTCTTTGTAATTTTTAATTGTAATATTGTTATTTATGTAATATTGTATACTTGTGAATAAATTGAAAATTTTTGGAACTATACATTAATCGAACGTCATTCATCTATAAGAAAATATTAGAAAAAGCAAATCCATGCTTCGTCGTTGAATTATTTAACCTCTAATTTTCAAACTAACCTAAGAGAGAAAATAGAGATGATGAAATGAAAATAGAGAGAGAGGAATACTAGAAGTTTCACTTCTGTCTTGCGTAGGCTTGACACACCCACTTTTTTTTTTGTGCATTACAGATTGATTCAATCCTATTACAATACACATGAAATTTACAAAGATTTAAATGAAACATTTTACAATAACCGATATTTTAGAGTTCTTGCCTAAAATGACTATTGAAATCTTTAAGGAAATGTTGAAAATGTCAAGGGACCTAGAGGTATCATTTAGCAGCACCATACCTCTTGTCATGCTATGCTGGGTCATAATGTCCGTTCTTCCGTGTGGAATACAGAGCAAGTCGTGGCGTCGACCCTGACGGTAGTTACAGACGGTAGACGGTTAGACGGTACAAACAATTTATAGCATTCCAAGAGGTATGGGCTGTCAATGTAATCGAGTCAATCAATCTTAATCTGAGCAGTTTAAGATCGTCAGCAAAAAGCAAGCAAGTGGTACTTTGGATGCATTCTTGAATATCATCTGTTAATATCAAGAATAGTAGAGGTCCCAAGTTTGACCCCTGTGGTATTCCTGAAAATGCCGGGAATTCCCTGGACTCATGGCCACCTATGAATACATGTTGTGTTCTGTTTTTTAAATATGTTGCAAGAAATTGTATTAGAGGTCGGTCAAAGCCTATTCTACAGATCTTTCGTAAGAGTACGTCGTGATCTACACGGTTGAATGCTTTTGCAAAGTCAGTGTAAATCACGTCAGTTTGATATTGTGCGTCTAATACTTTTACTTCTTAATGTGAAAGTTCGAGGAGATTGGAAACAGTATATTTTTTGACAGAAAACCATGCTGATTTCCTCCTAAGAATGGTTTTATTTTATTTGTCAGTTTTTCACAAATTGTGTTTCAAAAATTTTTGGAAAAGATGATAAGACCGCTACCGGTCTATAATCATGTACCTCAGTTTTGCAACCCAATATCTCTCTCTCTGGTTTCAATCCTGGGATTGGTTTGCAGCAATTTCATCTAATCTCCTCTTCCATTCTTCCCTGTCTTGTGCGGCTCTTTTGACTTCTGCATATGATGAGCAGTGCACGTCCACCAGCAGGTCCTCCAGGTACTCTCGGCGTGGGCGTCCCCTAGAGTTGGTCCCCTCGGTCATACCCTCCATTATGAAATGCAAGAGGCCTTCTTGTCGTATAACATGGCCGATCCATCTTGCACGCCTTTCGGACAAGGTCCTGAGCAGGTGCCTTCCTCCTTCGATTCTTTGGAGAACCTCCTCATTTGTAATATGGTCTCTCCAGGAAATTTCTAACAGTCTTCTATAGGACCACATCTCAAAAGCCTCTAGTCTCCGTTTATCTCTTTCGGATAAAAAAGATAAATAGATGATAAATATAGCCCAATATACGACTTGTATATTGGGCTCACCTTGGTGAGTTTTCATTTTTGGGGAAAGGTGGAAGTAGCAATACTGAAAATTATGTAGCATAAAGGTTTGTATAAATATTCCCCTAACATGATAATTACATGAGGTGGAATTCCATCCGGTCCCGTAACCTTGTCGGGTTTTTGGTTATGAATGCATATTTTTACTTCCTTGGGTCTAAATTTTTTAAGAGAGATTGAATCTATAAATTTCGGCACCTCTTGCCGGAGACTTTCCGCACCTAAGTTGGGACATACTTGGTTGTCGACCGATTTAAAGTATTCCGCAAATTTCTGAGACACTAGTTGGGGATACTGGATGATTTCATCCGCGTCCATGAGTTCTATAGAAGTACCCCGACTTGATTTTTGTGACCTGATATATTGCCAAAAGTTTTTGACATTGCTTTTAATCCCATTTTTAACATTAGTCAAGTAAAGTTTCTTTTTTAAAAACATGTCTTTTTTTAGTTCAGATCTTTTTGCAAAGAATAATGAGTAATCTAAATTGCTTTTAGTTGCTTTATATTTTCTGCGAAGAGATACCTTGAATTTAATTTTTATCAATTATACATTTGTCAAACCACACCGGATAGTTGACATTTACTTTGAGTGGTTTTTTTATGGTTGCACACAGATCAAAAATACTACTCAATACCGAGTAAAAATATTCCACTGTATCATCAACAGATTTTATGTCATGTAAATATTTCCAGTCAAAAATATTTGTTTACACAGGTTAATGTTTAAATTTTAATTTGTTGAAGTGAATTCTTTCCAGAAAAGGTTTTTGATTTGCGTAGTTTGTCGATAGATGGCTCCGCTAGTCCGGCCGGGCGTGAGCGAAGAGCGTTGCGCCTGACAATGGCCTGGCATTTCGACGGCCGTACGTTGATTTTGATAGTTTTATTCGTATATCTAATGTAGGGTGGTATTTATCTTCTAGAACTAAAGGCTCATCACTTCGACTGACGTCACAAATATTTGAGTTGTTTAAAACAAGATCGAGTATATTGTTGAAATAATTTTTTATAGCATTATATTGTCGGAGACCATTTGAGCTTAGGAAATATGAATGTTCACATATGATCCCCTTGGGCATTTGTCATTTTATACATAATATTATTCATTTGTCAGCCGATAGTAAGCCAGATAGGTACTCGTCGCAAAGATGATACTTAACAATCCAACAAACTTGGATTTGATACGGATAGATTCTAGGGTACAAAAAATGTATTTATATTTTTAAATACATATATCTATTTATATGTATTTAAAAATATATGTATTTAAGTCATAATACAAGACATGCAAAAAAAACCCAACAGTTCCGCCCACCACTTCCTCATCTTTAGCACAGAGACAATTCTCATACTTAGGCCCTAAACTGCTCAATCTCATACCTGATGCATGGAAGGCAAAGAGTACTAATATTCTGCGTATGCAGGTAAACAATTGGCTTCTGGTCTTGGGGAGAGTTGAATGCGAGAATATGCTAAAAAACAGTAATTAAATTGTAAATTTTGTTTTTCTTTACATTCTTCTTTACATTTTAACTTATATTGGTATTATATTAGCATTACAGGAATTGTATTTTTACATAAAGAAAGTTCGAAAATTGTTCAATTCTTCGTGATATTTCTCCTTAAAGGAAAAGTTCCTTCTTTACTTTCATTTTTTATTTTTTGTTATTTTTCATTTCCTTTTTTTATATATTAATATTTCTTTAGTTTAATATATCAGCTAAACAATAGTAAAAAAAAAAAATGAATATACATTTGTATTACTTTACCAACAGAATTTCTTCAATTCAGTTTCATTTTCAAATTCATTTTCTTGTTTTTATCTATTAATTCAGCTTATGTTATGTTAATTCAGTTATTATGTCAGCTAAATAATAGTAAAATATGTCGTGATATAACTGGAAGTATTCTAGAATATGAATATACATATGTATTTTTTTTTTAACAACAGAATAGTCAACACTATAATGTACCATAATTTACATGTAAAAACATTATCATATTGGAATGTCCTAAAACGGGCAATCGCCTAGTTGAACATTTTAAGTTCATTAATTGTATTATGTAATATTTACAAACAAACAATAAATAAATAAATAAATATTTGAAATTCAATTTTGTTTTCGTGAATGAATGAATGCAAACTTACCGACATCCAATCGAGCTGAAACTCAGCAGATAGACTCGTTGTCGATGACAATGTAATCTATCAACTTTTCGTGACCATGCATATATGCGTGTGGATAAATACGCATTTCTCTGAAATTGGATGACATTACAGCAGTTAGCACAATGTTTGCGGAAGACGCTTAAATGCGTTTTTTTCATACTGTTCGTAGAAAGCGGGAGACGCTTGAAAGCGTTTTCTGTATTTAGATACTATCGGTAGATGGCGGCTAACATGTTGTTACGTTGTTGTAACGAGTTGTAAGTAAAAATTATGCTTGAGATCTGAGACGTGTACTAGGTACCCGGCAATGGCAGACCGTGCATGTATGAACTTGCACATGAAACAGCGGTAACATTTTGTTTTTATGGCAACATTCTTCGGTTCTCTGTTTTTGTTAAGACATTCTCTATTTTTGTTTCGGCCTCCATTCCGCTGTTACAAATTACCATAAACAATTTTTAAAGGACACCGCAGTTCACTGGGTGACCGATCAGATTTGGGCGGATAATATTCATGACCCGGAACAAACACCATCAACATCTGGTATCCAAAAAAAAACATAAAAATCAGATTATCCAGGAAGACTTTCTATGGATATGAGAAAACATATGTTGGAAAAGATTGAAGGCACTGCTAACAAATAATAATATACCAAGGAGATGTAGTGTGTGATCGGCCCACAAACTAGGTAGCAAAACACAATATATATGTAAATTCTGTGATGTACCATTACATAAAAGGAACTGTTTCCAACGATATCATACTTTGAAATAGTATTAGAGTTAATCCTTTTATATTTTACAAAATACATATTATGTTGAACGTGCATAGAATGTATAATTGTTAGACAATATGAGAAAAGTGTAGTTATTTCAAAATTTTTAAATTTCACATAATGAATATCATAATTTTATATGCGAAAATATAAAAAATTGTAACAAGATATAATAAAAAATTTCATTTGTAAGATACTGAAAATTTTATTCAAATACAATCAATACTTCAGAAGTTATAGATATTTAATGTGAAACGTAATTTTGCTTGAAAATCTGAAAAAATCGCCCGCTTTATGGAGGCGCTTGATAAAAAAACTAGCGGCAAATATTGTGTTAATATATGAAACAAATTTCGGTCCTACCCAATCGGTATTTAACTCTAGTCCCTGTGGAAGAAGGTTTAATCCTCGTTCAAACCATTTTTTATTTTTTTTTTTACACAATGCAAATTAATGCAAAATTGTGTATTTTGGTTTGAAAATCTGATCACTCGGAAATATTATAGACGTTTTAAGTAAATACTGCAAGTAAAACACTTCTTGGCCTTAATAATCGAGTATCTTTTTAAGTCTAGAAAAAATAAAGTATCAGACCTATAAAAAATACTTTTGAAGTTCAAAATTTCCTACTTACAAATCACTTTTCTATTGTAATTTTATTGTATAATGTGGTAAATTAAGTTCTTAACAAATTAACGAAATAATGGAAAAACATTTTATTATTTGTGCCTGAATTTCATAAAATAAAATAAAACGTCCATTTTGGCAATGTTTTTTTGTAATGAATTAACACAAACGGCACACAACGAATTTGTAATTACGAATTTAAACCTTATGCCACCTACCGAATTGGCCCAATCAGTCAGTTGTTCGACGACATTTGTGAAGTTGTGTTTCATTGCAAATCCTTACCCGAGGTACCCCCGAGAGGAAACCGGCATTTTACAGTCAATGTCACTGGCGTAGGTGTCCAGTACACATATAATGTAAAATGTGCTAAAAAAAGTAATTAGATATGTTTTAATTTTTGCCCTTTTGACTGCTAAAAAAAATTATTTGTAGGTTGGTAACTGCCTCAAACACTAGGAGCGTGGTGTGTGTGTACGTATAGGGCTAATATGATTTAAGATTTTCACGGCCAAAAGTATTTTTGTTATTTGTTTTTGGGGTGTTATGCCGTGTTGCGCTAACTCCTTCTTTAGCCAACGTTAGAGCAACACGGCATAACACATAGGGCTATTCACATTCATGCATCGTCTTATGTATAATCTTCTTTGAGTGTTTAGGGGCTTTGGACTTTCTAGCAATGTTACTTGTAAATATGTGTTAACCTAATTATACTAACTCGGAAGATACTTCTGTAGATGTAATGAAGGACGCTGCTGCTGAAGAGCTTGATTGGATCTTTGGATTGAAATGGTGTTTTTTTTTAAATATATTTTATTTAGTTATTATAATTATTATATTATAATATTTACCATGACCCCCACCCCCACTATCTTTCGCGGAGTTACTTTGGACAGGAGCTTGAACTACCGGCAACACATGGAAACAGTGGGAAAAAAAACTAGGACATGGCTTAACTTGGTTGATAAGCTAGCTGGAACTAGTTGGGGATGTGACGCCAACACGCTCAGAACAGCATCCATTGCCCTGGTTTTCTCAACGGCTGAATAATGTGCTCCAGTAAATAAATGCTAGAAACGCCCACACTTCAATGGTAGACGTTCAGCTTAATGCCACAATGCGAACCATCAGCAGGACTTTAAAATTTACTCCTCTCCCTTGGCTCCCCGTACTTGCAAACATAACCCCGCCAAAAATCAGGTGAGAAATTGCAACACTGAGGGAATACAAGAAGGCGCTGCAAAAAAGCGCAATACCTTTGCACGAAGATGTCGTCTCCCACCCGGCATGCCACTTGAAGTCCCGAAAGTCCTTCTGGGCGATACCCCAGAAGATAGGTGGAAACTTGAGTGGCAAACGGCCAACGTGGGAAATGCCTATCTCATACAGGACCCCACCGAGAGACAGCCTGGGTTCTCATTGCCTCGCTAAACCTGGTCCGCCATCAATAGGTTAAGGTACTCCCATAGCCGCTATGCCCACATGATGCACAGATGGGGCCTTAAAGAGTCGACGATGAGTGAATGTGGTACGGTGCAGGCCACCGAACATGTGGTCAACGAATGCCCGCTCCATTCATTCCCCGGCGGGATTGATGAGGTCCACATGGGGACTCCTGAGGCCCTAGACTGGCTTGCAGACCTAGATGTCCCCCTCTGACCCACCCACCATACGAAAGAAGAAGATTTAGTTATAGAATTTAGTCCTATTAAATCTAGTATTTTCCATTTATTAATCTACTACAACAGTGTATAATCACTTATTCCCTTTTCCTACCAATATTACCTGTGTACTAAAAATTTTACTTCACAACATCCCAAGGCTTTCAGCTTTTTTCAGATTTATCCAGATTAGTAATGATCGATGTCATTGCAGACGGCTTAAGGGGAATCATTCCAATGTCAACAGACCTATTGCCATATCTAATGCACAGCCAAAATGTAGGAATGCTCAGTCTCTAGTTAGTTAGTAGTCTAGCTCTTAGTCTCAGGCTCAGTTTTACAGGTATTTCAATGGAACCTGCTCTAAGGAACTAGCAGTATTCACCTGTGCACAGGCAAACGTGCATAAAACTCGACAGATGTGAGTGGAATACCCGTTTAACCTTAACCCGTCCCACGACGCTGCCCAACCGGTGGCGATACAGCTCCCCCGTCATTACACTGTATAGACAGAGGCATTCTTGTGAGGTGTCGCATAAAAATTTTAAAAGCTATTCAGATTTGAAGATAATGAAGATTTCTTAAATCGTTTTTTAGTGAGAATACAACTAGACCATTTCATTCCTTAATATTTATTATAATAAAACCTTATTAAAATACATCCCTTGAGTTCCGGGATACAGAAAATTTTATAAAAAAAAAAACATGCAAAAACACCAAATAAGTATCTATCAAATTACTACGATGAACCGAATGTACATTGTTTCTTTTGCTCTTTTATTTAAAAGAAACAGTTTTTTGTTATCTGTCTTACTTACTTACAACTGTCGGGTTCACTCGTTGTTGTAAGACTTTTTACAAGGTTAGTTAGCGGCCAGGCAATGTCGGTTGGTCAATTACACTTTCCAGTGTTCGGTAAATATGTTTGCATGTTGTTGCGAGACTTTCTACGAGGTTAGTTACCGGCCAGGCAATGTCGGTTGGTTAGTTACTCTTTCCAGTGTTCAGTAAATATGGAAGAAAACAATAAAAATACAGAAATATATTTTATATTTATTCAGAAATGTACATTATTTGTTTGTGGTACAAAATATAATAATTAGGTAGTAGGTACTTAGTTTAGGATACATTACACATGATGATAATTGAAATTCACGCTTGCTATACAGTATTATAAATAATAATAATAATAATAGGTACTCATTGCAAATGATTGCTGCGTGGGGTGGTTGGTTGATTGATTGTTTGATTGATTGATTGATTGGTTGGGATTGGTGGTTGTTGGTTGCGTGGTTACAGAGGAACTATGATCAGACTGGGGTGCTGGGATAGGGCTCCACTACCCCCGCACTGCTCGGTATGCCGTATGTTGCTCTCCGACACACAGACAATATGTATGACAAACTCCGTGGCGCCCGGTCACTACCCATTATACTAAGACTAGTCTAAATGAATTTCTTTACCACTTGTAGCGTTCGCACAACGCCTCGTCCTAACCTAAAAGTTCACAAATTAAGAGAGAAAATTATAATTTAATCAACACACATAAAATGTACAATTATCTTATATTCAATGTTTCATCACAGTCGCAAACTCTTATGCGTTATATATGTTTACTGATAAGTATTTCAAAATGGCTAATTAGCACGGAGAAAAGGCACATCACTCTTTCCTTTCTCTTCTAATCTTTCCAAAATTCTGCTATTTGCTATTTGCTATCTGCCATCCATGCCAGAGTTGTACGTCTATAGCTATAGCTACATCAACATCGACGTTGGCACAATCATACTACATATCAATATAACAAACAAGTACATAAACGTAATCCATAAGTCCTATCCAAGTCGTCCCCTCTTTCTCTGGCAATTCACTTTAATTATATAAACCATACATCCAAATCGGTATAATTTCTATCAAAATAAATTGTGATGTAATAAATTGCAATAATTTAACTAAAATAATAATATAGAACACGCGGATTACGGATTTTGTCAAAGTATAAAATAAAAAGATTGTAAAAGTAGTTAAAAAAGCTTCATTATTAATTGTGACATAAAAATAAAACATTGGCTTTTCATTCCATTCTATTAGCACTTCCTTATTGAATATTTCAATATGTATTACAAATTCATTATTGTGGTAATATAACAGACTTAAATAGGAATATACATTTTTCTTCGTTGAACTTATTTATTCGTAAATTTAGTGTAAAAATATTTCACGTAATATGCAATATACAGTAAACAATTAAAATGCATAATTAAATATACAAAGAAATGAATAATATTCTAAAAGTGTAAATTTGAATAGTTAACAAACAAGCGTCAGCTAGGATCTGCCACTACTCGACGTACTTGTCAATAGAGAAGTTTGCCTCTGAAAATTCACATTGAACACAACACATCTCCTACTACATTCAGGATTCAGACTCATCAAGACATCAGATACCCGGTTTAGACTTACACATTAGAATTACACACCGCATGCACCCACACACACATGCACACACGCACACACATTCAGGCTCCTGCAAATCTTATTTAAATAATAATAGTGGTTTTGATTTTTCAATGAGGTAATATGTTAAGGATATTCTTTTTCAATATTTACTCGAGTATATCCGACGAGCGCATCACTTTTCATTTCTCTAAATTGTCTATTCACTGGCGATAAGTAATAAAATAATCGCACTGTTATCGCGAGTGAATAAAAGCATAATTTGTACATCCGGTTTTATAAATATAACGATTCGTCAAACTTATCCACGACAATAGCTTAAATTAAATAAAAAATATTATTTATTAAATTAGGCATTCTTTATTGTTGTTCCGCCGAGATTTTTCTTTATGCGTTTTTCGACTGACGCGGAATATAATTTCACAGAAAAACACCGAACACTGCACTGCACTGGCACTGACAGCGGTGGCTGACGGTGATCAAAGTTAGTGTTTGTTAGAGCACTTAAAGTCACGGCTCGGCGCGGGGCTAACAGCGCGAAGTGCTGAGCGAGGAGGGGTTGCCGTTGTTGCTGGCGCGGGGAAGGTAGCCGTTGGGGGCGCTCTGCGGCGGAGACACCTTGGGCGCTTGGGGCGGGGGCACCGACTGCGAGAGTCCTACGAGGGCCTCCGTCTCGCAAGGGTCGGCGCGCTCCCAGTCCTCACAGGGGACCAAGCTGATCATATCCCGGTAGGGCGAGTGTCGTGTGGAGGCGGCCGGAGACACGGCGGGGGAGCTGTCTATGTCGGCGGAGAGGGGTCCTCGGGCCCACGAGTTCAGCTGATTGCCCGAGGCCGACGGCTCTGGCTCTTCCACCACTCCTGCTAATTTATAGACAAACACACATATTATTATATACTATCAGTTGGATTGCAGTTAAAGTACCATTTAATGGAGATGATGTGTTGTAAGGAAAGGTGCATTATACAATCTGGCCGTGCATGCAAAACTATTTTAATTTACTTACATATTAACTCTATTCTTCTGCCGCATTTAAACAGTGTTTTTATTACTTATGATGTACATAAACGATCCAAAACAATTCACATCAAATTCTATACCTAAGTTAACTAGGTCTACTATCATCTCGTTATGTTCTATCTAAGTATTGACTCTTCAGGCCTCAGTCATATTTTGACGGAAGGTCGGAATATTTACGCTTAGCAATAACCAATATTTCTGAACGTATCCGAAAACTAAAAACTGTTTTTGAAAGGTGATGAAATACGCTTTCAAATATTGTTATTAGAAATAAACATATATTTTTTGAAATGTTAAAATTTTGAAGGCAGAAAATTTTGAAAATGTTAAAGAAAATAAAAATACAACTTAAGTTTTTTGTAACTAAAAAAAATTAAAAACAAACATTTTATTAGACAAATATACTACAAACGTTTTTGTCACCTTACTTTTTAGTAATTTCATATAAAAATAATTAATTAAATATTCATTAAGTATCATAATTTTTTTTTCAAATTGCATTCGGAATCCTTGGTTTCATAGAGGTGTAATTTTTAATTCTTCTGTGGTTAACTTCTAGATTTGAATTTAAAGCGTGATGTTTTCTCTCTAATACAGTTTAGATTATATCTGTCACCATGACAATAAGGGAAATATAACGATTTCTGTGAGACCATGTGAGTTGTTCCCTAAAGCGAATTAGCCTGAAGGGTAAGGGTGAAAGAAACTGTGCTGTGAATTAACATAGCTCCTACAGATAGGAAGGGATAAGAAATTTTTTTCTTTTTTTTGATACTGAATCAACTCAAATGCGTTTGTTGTGGTTAGTAGTACCTGATTGTGGTTGAGCAGCGTGCAGCAAGTCTTGGCCCTGCGTACTAAAGTAGAAGGAGTTCATGCGGAAGACGGCGTTGGCGTCGGCGACCAGAAATGCCACGAGCTGCAGGAAGGAGGGTCGGGTCAGGGGGCGGTGCTGCCAGGTGAGCTGCATGAGCTGGTAGAGGCGGTCGGGGCAGTTCTCGGGCCGCTCCATCACACCTCCATCTATCACGTAACGGAGGACTTGGTCGTTACTCAGACCCTGCAAGAATAAACAAGGTTAATACATCAATCCAGCTAAACTCCTTTCCTTGTTAATCATGTTGTTTTGAATCATAATTACTTGATATGGTTGTGAAGCTAATGTAGCCATTTCCCACAGAACAACACCATAACTCCACACGTCGCTGCTACTTGTGAAGACCTGGGAACAGAAATCATTTATAATAATGTCTACCAAAATTAGACAAATAAAGCAAATAAGAAAAAATTAACCAGACATTGGATTTTTATTTGCATAGTGTATATTATAGTACATAGTACATAGTGTATATTTCTGATAATTAGAGATTGCCGAGTGAAACAGAAAAAGTATTCGCGTCACAATCGACGAGTTTTAATAACTATTAACACATTTCTGTCGGGTATTTTTTGCGCTGGCGCTACACAGTCTCTGGGCGAAAATAAAGGTCCCATGCGAATTTGTTTTAAATGGCTATATTTACGAAAATAATTAAAATATTTTGATGAAAATGTCAACGTAGTAACTCAGCATAACCAAGCTATAAAAGTACTAAACGAAAATCGAATATTATTTGAAATGCAACTCAATTAATCTTGTAATATGTTTATTACGGTCTGCATATCGGTATTTGCCCATACCTGCTTTCTTTCTCAATACGCCCGATATCTCTCGCTCGCTTGCACATAGGTTGAGTGGGATAGAGATTCGAATCGAATTTCACATTCATAAAATCCCTCATTCCAGGAATCGAATTATTACCATAACAAAATATGTTATCTAAATAATATACTATCCTTTTGTTGAAATACCGATGTAAAATATAAAAAGATTTCGATTTAATAATTATGTACATATAGTTGGGACCTTTACAAAGAAATTGGTATATAATATTCATATAAAAACATTGAATAATTCCACCTTTTCTGCCATTGAAATGAGGCCGGCGCAAAAGGTAGAACTACTCTTCCCGGCGTTAAGCATCAATTGACCGAACGGGTAGAACTACCTTTCCCGGCCTAAGTGTGTTAATAAATATAACACGAGTAATATGTAGACCTGAAATTTTCGCATTGCAATAATGCGATTTTTTATGCAAAATATGTTATCTTTTGCGAATTGGCGTTTTCAAATGAATAATGTGAAATTGGTGGTTTCAGATAAATAATGCGAAATTTTCATATGTAAAAAAAAGCAATAGTATAATATATGTTCTAAATATTTCTTTGTTTCGACAAACTTGAATACCAATAAAATGAAACGCGGCTAACTTTAAAACTGTCGCAAACTATAGTTATTTTTTTAATTAAAATAAAAAACATTACACCACTTGTTTGTTCAAAAATATCAAGATGTTAACCAAAAATAATGTGAATTTTGCCAATATTAACACCAACGTCCAAAGTAATGTGCCACAATTTGATAAAAGGGTTGATTTGTATGAATTTGTACACCGGAGCTTGCAATGCTACTTCCCTTATGAGGAATAAAAATTGTTTAAACCTTTTACTCTCAAGGATTTACTACGGTACATAATTCTATAATGTATATGGTCGCTGGACATATATGTGAAAAAAACTTCAATTTGAAGATTTTAAAAATAAACCAATATTATAAATAAATACATAATAACTATTAATATCTAAAGAATAATCTCACCCCGTCCTTTAAACTCTCGGGGCTCATCCAGCGCACAGGCAGCAGCCCCTTAGAACCCTTCCTGTAGTAGTCCGTCTCGTAGATGTCCCGCGTCATGCCAAAGTCGCCCACCTTCACAGTGAGGTCGTGCGACACCATGCAGTTGCGTGCGGCTAAGTCACGGTGCACAAACTTCTTAGCCGAGAGGTACGCCATGCCGTCCGCTATCTCCATGGCCATCTGAACAATTATCAACCCATTCATTAAAAACATTCTATTGACTGTTAAAAAGATGTGAATGAAAAACAAATTGGAAAAAAACTTGTATGTTCCAAATTAGGTTACTTTTAAATTAAAATTTTTAAGGCACTAAAAAATAAAATATCATGGGCATGAAAATTCATGTAGGAACCCCATAAAGGTGGCGATCGAGCATTTGCGCGATGTGAGCAAGTTACAACACAAATATTCGCCCCGTCAGTAAAACGAGTCGAGCTTCTCAGTGTAGGCTCAAACTTTTTTAAGCAAATACCTATTCGGCGCATGTTAATCACTATACGAGCGCCTCGCGCGCAGGAGTATTTTTATTGGTGAAAGTTACTTTTTTTATTCATGGATAAATACCACGACCATCCACTACTGAGGGAGTATAAATAGCAGTATCGTATTAGAGGGAACGCAGCACACACAACCAGCATGTCCGCCATTTTAACTCTAGTGGAATATTCATTGCATTATATAATAGCATTGCTCAAGACAAGCAAATATTCAATTCTAGGTATGTTACAGCCTTGGATATAAACAGAGTTAAGACTTTATTTTATCTGTATTATGTGACTGTAAAAGCCCTATGGGCGTTCAATACATAAATATATATGTATACTATTCCTCCATGGTTTCAGTTTTCTATCAAATAGTAATAAGCTGATAAGCTTAAGAACATGATAGTTCTCCTCTTGCTGATCACAATTTAGTTCAAAAGCTGAAACGGACTTAGAATCGGAATTTAACGGGAACCTTTTAACTTTCAAAAAACCAAAATGGCGCTGAATGGCCATTTTATGACAATGTTACATTTGGATTTCCGCGAAACAACTGGGCCTAAACTCAGATGATTTGGAGACGAACGGATGCAGGGATAAAGCAGTTTCAGGAAGGATGAAGGAAGGGTCAAGTGGATGGAAAAGAAGAAGCCAGGGGAGATATGGCACCTCCAAAGATTATGTAAGACTATGGATGAAGAAAGTAATAGCTGGCAGAAGAAGAACTAATTGAGTTAGTACCTGCAGTATTCTCGAGAGGGAAGGAGGTTGAGCCTGACGGGGCTTGTCTGTGTCGGGGCGGTGTGATCGCAGGTAGCTCTTGAGATCTCCATTAGCCATCAGCTCCATGACCACGAGGGTTGGCTGGCCGCGCGACACCACGCCCAGCAGCCGCACCACGTGCGCCGTGTCAAATGCCTTCATCACGCTGGCCTCGTTCAAAAAGTCTATTCTCTCCCTGAAAGAAACCAATTTCATTATCACAATCATCAAACATTAACAACAAACATTATCAGTCACAGTAAATTGGACAGTTAAATAAATGATGAGAGAATAAGAATGTAGTTTTACCTATCTGTGGCGTGTTCGTTCACAGTCTTCACCGCGCATCGTATTTCAGTATCATGCTTTCCCAAACCTTGCGCTATTCCTTCGTACACCTGAAGCATAAAACTTGTATTATACAATCTGCAATATTGGCGAATAGATGACGCACGCAATGAAAGTTTTCATTGCGTGCAGCATCAATCATGGTAGTCAAGCGTATGAATGGTTAGTGAACATTCAGTAACATACACCCTAATAAATAAAATCTGTATTTTGACACACCGATCGGAATAAACTTAAACTTGGCGTTACAACCCAACCCAACCGCCCGTGTATAATAATCAAATGTGCGTGGCGAACCAACTACGTCGGCAGTGTTTGATTGTTCTAAAATTAAATAACCGCAACTGGGGTGGGGATACTGCGGCCCGCGAGGTCGTTTGGTGTGGCCCGCAAACACTTTTGGTGCAGTCTGCTGAAAGCATGGCTAACAAAAAAACATTCAGAACTTCACGGTGTGTCAGATGCATTTTTAAGGAAGTTATAATAATAAAATTTGGCTAATTTATATAGTGCCGTTTTCATGAGAAATCACCTCAAGGGCGCTGTACAAATATATTTCTTAAATAGTTAATACTAGAACTACTGACTTATCTCTAAGACTTATATCTAGTGACTTACGACTAAGGCCTATAACTACTATCTTAATGACAAATATACGAGTATTTACATATTTAGCAACTTACAACTAAAATTAACATTAACAATCTAATCTTACTAGCCAGAAGAAGAAGGAAGTTCTATTATATTAGGGTGTTTTTATTGTTAGCTGGATATATATGTTAAATGAATGAAATTAATGAATAAAATCAATCGTCAATCTTAAACGCATTTAGATGATTCATCTGCCAACAATTAAACCGATTGACTTGTTATGTTCCCGCTGATATTGTCCATTGTCCATTGGTAGGCAAGTCAATAGCAAAATTGAATGAACTAGATCTGTAATTTAAATCGCTAGTTAATTATAGTTAACCGTTATAGTTGACCGCCGTTAGTTATAGTTGACCGCCACAACTGTTTTACGAAAAGTACCGACGAACTTATCTTGTATATAGCTCAGAAAAAGATCCAAGAAAATTTGATGCATAATTTGAACATTAGATAGTATCGCCCTGCCGCTGAGAAAGAGTTACTTTGTAAGGCTATATAATCCAACAAGAATTGTAGAAGCCTTACCATGCCGAAAGAACCTTGCCCCAGCTCCTTGATCAGGTTGATGCTGTCTCGCGTGACTTCCCACTCGTCCGGCACGTACACGGAGCTGACATACTCGGGGTTGACGCTGGCGATGAGCTTGGTGGGTGGCGGAGGCGGGGGCGGCATGCACTTGCGCTGCACGTACAGCGCCACAAGGATGAGCCCCACCATCACGATCACCGCTCCTAATACGCCCCCCACTATCTCCTGGGTGGTCGCTCCTCCACCTGAATCCTGCAAATTTATTAAAAAATTAATAAAAGTTTGAGTTGAATTACATACACATTGTCTCGGAATCTGTCAATGGAGACTTATTAGTATAATTTATTAAACACCACCTCAAGGACATCAAATCCATAGAATCCTGCAAATTTAATATAAAATAATAAATGTATCGAAGTTCTCTGTCTCACAATTTGACAGTGGAGACTTATTATCTGCTAAACACCATATGAAGAACAATCAATTTTTTTAAATAAGAATGACCTTGTAACAGATTTATCTTAATATGTTTACATTTCCAACGCCCAATAGCCCCTTTAGGCGGTGCCAATGCAATTCTAATGCTGTTTGGTGAAGGCGATAAGGGATAAGGAATGACGTAAGTTCGGGAGTACTCAACAATTCAAATCTAGTCACTAAACCATCTAAACATAGCTTTAGCCATTTCAAGGATAGTTTTAGATATAGCATATACCAATACTTACTGCTACCTGTGTGTTGGTATAGTTTTATTTTGAATAATTTAGCCACAAATAATAATCTATTCCGAAATGAAAATTATGCTTTGTTTGTTTTCTAAAAATTTTTTCTATCCATTTATTTATCTTAATTTTGTTTAAATAGTTTCATTCTATGTATATTATTTGTGATGAAAAAACACATCAAAAACAACTACCAATAATGTATGTATTTGCAAATACTATCCCAACTAATTTTTTATACTTATCATATGCAGGGTGATTGTAAACAACCCGAAAAACTTATTTCAAATGTTGGTAGAGTTTGGGGAAAAATTATATTTCTTTGGGAAGAGAAAACTTTAAGAGCACAAAGCAAATCACATCCGTGCTTTCTTTACTAAATCAAGCAAATAAAAATTAATGCAAGAAATGCAAAAAGGTTTTTTCAGTAAATAAAGTTTTAAAAAGTAGCCTGTCAACTTGCGCAAATTAAATATTTTTTGTTTCTATTATCTATAAGTCATTTGATACTCTGTAAAGTTAGAGTATCAAATGACTTATAGTTCTTAAATTCATTTAAATATAAAATGTTTAGTTCGGAAAAAGAAGTGTTAAAATGCTACGAAATCTAAATTCTACTGGGAAGCACTTTCAGTTTTTCGGGAAGTTCAACAAAAACTTCGCATTGGGATAATGTATTATTTTCAAAGCATATTCAGAAATAATAAAGAAAACACAAAATCACAAATAAATAAAATATTTTTTATTATTTATTTACATATTCACAAAAAAGAATCCATCTTGCAATTTAGCAAGAAGAGTACCAAGTAGTGGTAATTATAAGTCTGCCCCTGCCGCTGCTATTGAAGTAATATATCATCATTATGGTCCAGGCTGTCCACGTCCAACCTATGTCGTACTGTACCTCGGGAAGGGGTAAGAAGAGCAATTAGAAGTGTGTGGCCAGCAGTGTGTACGGTCTGTCTCTGCTACTGCTATTGAAGTAATATATCATCATTGTGGTCCAGACTGTCCACATCCAACCTATCTCGTACTGTACCTCGGGAAGAGGTGGATGCTAAACGTCGGTTTATCCACCTTTTTATGTGAACCCTTTTAGTACTTTTTCCATTTCCGTGTATTTTCAAAGGCAAATAAAACACGGGCAAATCCTTGTCTGCAGGGTGATCTCCAGTAAAAGTATTGTATTCAACTTTGTCTATAACTCTACTTAGCATATTATTTTCAACAATTTTCTTGTTTGACATGGTTTTATTTGACATTTTCTGTAAAAAAAAAAATATTATATGATAATACATCTAACTAACCAAAAAAAAAATATTCATACAACCTAAAGGGTGGTCCCATCGGGTACGCAGGATTTAAATTTCCCTCCATTTTTTTTGTATTTAAGCTGGCAACTCTAATGTTTGATAGTTGTCATCTGCTGTTATAGAGGTTAAAAAATGAGTGACTATTCAAAAGAACAACGTCTTGTTATTGTTAAAACGATTTAATTTCTAAATTAAATCCGGCGTATCTGATGGACCATCCTATATTAGGTACTGCAGAATGGATTGAGAATTTTTTGAGGTTCCTTCCAAATTTCTAAATTTATCTCTATGTGTCAAGTTATATGAACTTATTAACTGGTATTACATTTGAATAAACGCTGGAAGGTTAATAAACAATATGTGACATTTCCGAACCTTCTCCTTGTGGTCATATACTGAATAATACAATACAAGCCTTGCTAGGCAATACAGCTGATTTACAAACAATTATTAAACTAACTAGTGATAAATAATGGGAAAGATGACACTGTAAAAGTTGACACAACCACTATCGATATTTTAACATTCTTAAAGTAACATTATTACTAATAGGGTACATGCAGTGTATGTAATATAGTGTTTTAAAAGCATTTAATATATTTAAAGAATCTAACTAAACGTGAATATCGTACTTAAAACCCCAAAAAGTTTTAAATAAATTATTTCACTTTTAAAGTTGTTTGAAAATTTAAATACCAATAAACGAGTCATTATTGGCTAGCAAAATTGTGACATCACAACCTCCTCAAGTTAACTTGCTTTTAGGTATTTTTGTTCCCGAAGCTGATTTGATTGCTATAAAAGTTTAGTTACGCATTCTAAACCGATTTGCTTTTGTAAAACATAAGTGAATACCTGCCATCATGACGGACAGTGATTTTCTACAAGGACAGTCTGATGATTTGCCAACAATCGACGCAATTATCTCACAAATTGATTTTTTGGTACACTTTTAAAGTACCGTTTTTAATACGCATTTTTTAAAAACAAACCTTTTGTTCACACTTAATGACAATTACAGATGAGAGATGATGGAAAATAGTGCTATTTAATATTATTATTATTATTAATTAATGCACGCAGAAGCTGATCGGTGTTAGGTTCAATAGGCAGGTACTGCCAATCTAAAAAATAACTTAACCAGGGGTTATAAATGCAGGATCTCCGTATCTCGAAATTAGGTGCGAAAATATAAATATAATAAAGGATAATAATAAATGTTTTATAGGTCCAGTTAGGAGTTCTACCGAGCCGAACCCTCTGATATGAAAATATCTGGAGTCGGTGAATTATTTTTCCATTTGATCTCTGGTGATTTGACGTGTTGTTCTTGTTTTGTTTTGTATTTATAATGCTTATATAATGTGGATTGACTAGATGATCATTTGTGGAAAAGTGTGTGGAAGGGTTTAGTTTTTTCTGTGGAGAAGATTTAACCCGGACATAAAGTCGGAAAAAATAAAAATAGCAAACAAACCTCTACTCAAAATAACTCTAAAATTATGTAAATAAAAAAAAGATGATATAAATAAATTATGCATATTATTATAATGAATTACCCCTGGTTTTTCATATGAATAAATTACATGTATTATTAAAAAAATGCTTTATTGTAATACATATTATTTATTTATATTATTTGGGAGGCGGATATGGGCACTGCCGCCCCAGAAACTATTCATTGGATAACCAACACCTCTGCCACACTTCAGGTCACTCCAAGTTGTTGGCTACGTTTGGTGAGTTAGCATGGTGCGCGGGTTCATGGGGTGAGGATTGTCTATGTCTTGGGAACGGATGCTTCTGCCCACCTGGAGAGACTGGTTGAGGGATACCTTTTTGCAGCAGGACTCTCTCGACCCATCGCCGCACTGCAATGGGAGGGATGAATTCAAACGTCCATCACTGCCGGACACTCCTCAAATATGACATAGACCCTGAGGGAAAATATTTTCCTCCAGGAATATGTTTAATGTATTTATAACATTTTTTTCTTTGGTTATTTTATTTACGTATTTGAGAGAGATTTTTAGTAAACATTTTCGTACCTTATTTCAAACTAGGGGGACCCTGCGTTTATAGCCACTGGTTAAGTGATTTTTAGATTGGCAGTACCTACCTGTCGAACCTCACATTGATCGGCTTCCACAATGTTTTGTCAAAAATAAGGTTTTAGGCGTATATTAATATTTACGAAAATAAAATTAAATAGCACTATTTTCCAAAATTGTAAATGCAGATAGTCACATATTACTGTCATTAAGGACGGGTTGTTTCGGAAAATTTGAACAATTCATCACATTTCAACGTTCATTTTCGGGTTCTGTGAAAGTCCTATTCAAGTTCTGATATTATATCATTGTAGGCTAGTTGCTTGACAAAACTTAAATAAAAACAGAACTTGAAAAAATCATTCACAGAACTTGAAAATGAACGTTGAAATTTGATGAATTGTTCAAATTCTCCGAAACAACCCGTCCTTAGTTAAATTAAAGTTTTGTTTTTGAAAAAAGTGCCTTAAAACAGTAGTTGTAAGTAAAAGTTTACTCAATTATGTAGTGTAGGCGGTTGAAAGAAGTAAATACAGGCACAGTGATGTCATAAGCAGCCATTTTCGGGCCTAATTTGAAATGTGAATATTCAAAACGTTGTTGAAAGACTATTCCAGAAGTAAATTTTTTTGTTTGTTTGTATATTCCAGTTTCTAACTCTTTACTTTAATTTTTGGTAAAAAGAGGTTCGTCTAGGTCTTGGCGGCGGATGCATCCACTCCACCAGCTGCGAGGCGGGCCGGATCAGGAGAGGTCGAGGGAGACCCTTTGACTTCTCCAGCCAGACTCTCTCAATACATTGCCTTGCACCGCAGTGGGAGGGACGGATTCATACGTCCGGCATTCTGGATACTCCTCTCGTTCTTTACCTTAAAAAGACCCTCCACACAGCGCCCTCGAATATATCATAGGCCTTGAGGGAAAGTATTTTTCAATCTTAGCACTCTAGCTCACTTAAAAGTCAACTATGTATACATGTTTAAAATATTGTCCTTCTGGTACCCTCACTTGTCCAAGGATTAACCGGGAAACCATTACCCAGACTTTGCGGGCTCCAGCTGGAAAAGTTGAACTCACTAGTACAAAGCCATGATAGTGTTTTAGACACTTAACTTTTTAATAATGCACTTTAGTGTTTGCCCCAGAATTAGATGTAACTAACAAGTAATTCTCTCAACTTCGTTTTCATTTAAATTTGTACATCGTTCGCTGTGATGTTTTTTTAAAATTGATTAGTTAATATTTAATAATACAAATATATGGTGAGATCTCACACTCCAGTGAAAAGTTTTTAACTTTTTACTTACGAGGCATCATGTTGTCAACCCTCCGTATAAGACTACTTTATAACGAGGAATTCAAATTGAATTACAAAAAAAATTACAATATTCACAGATTATTATGCCAGTTTTATTTTTAAATTTAATGCAGATTTTAAAAATCCTTCAAAAGGGTCCTTTTTTTCTGGATAACGTTGCATAGTAGTCGTTAATATTGTATGCGATGGTATGGCAGTATCGGATAAACTCAGAGCCGAACTGGAGTATTTAGGTATGGCGGTTTTCAATATTTTTTTCAAAATCACTGTTTAATAAATGGCCTCAGCACGGGTAAGCCACCCAGTGAGGCCAACATTGTACTAAGAAATGTAAAAGATTGTATCAAAATAAATAAATAAATAATAAAATTATTTTACAAATAATCTTATTCAATAAAAGTTCATAAATTCAAAACGGGGTTCATAATATGAAAATTAATTTTTTTAAAGCCATAATTTTTTTTCATTGAAATTCCTCATTACAATATTGATGTAAAACATAATGTGTATAAAGAAAATAAATATTTAGGAATTATTTGACTTGTAATTAATCTGTAATTTGTATATTATTTGTAATCTGTATGTATGTATTATGAATAAAATGATACAAGTCTGCAAAACATCTACGTATTTAAGCAATAAACAAAGATAACTTACCAGTTTTTCCAGAAACTGCCAACACGGGTTCATGTCCCATATATTCATGATAGTAGGATTTATTCTAAATAAATATTGCATATGAATATGTATAACCTTTATTAAAAGTGGCATGAATGTACAATGGCCAATACCCCGAGTTTAACCTCTTGATGAGTGAGTTTTTGCAAACAAAACTGCATATCATAGAAGTCGTTTTTAATTCAATATATATTTACTTATCTGCAGTATCATTGTTATCAAAACAAAAAACAATGTTTTTATTATGACATTTTTATTATGGGTATACCTAATGTGTACATTACAAACACATTATTTTATATAGTTAAGTTTTATTTACATGCATAAAATTTTGTATTTTTTTTTTGCTAAATCTAAAAGCAATCATCACCTAAATGATGCGAACGAACCTTCATTTCATTTGAACAAATTTTTTCTTTTGAAAAGTATATTATATTATTTGACATATTTAATATAAGTTTATCATTATATAAGACATACCTCAACGATTATACCATGATATTATTATTTAGGAGCATAGCATATGAGCGATAATTTTTTTTTTTCATTCAGTTTTTATAGTAAATTACTTGTATTCACTAGTAAATTACGTATTATAAACCTGTACTATTTTAATTTATATTATTTTTATGTCATCTGCACTTTTTACACCATTTTTTTTCTTCTTTCATTATATTATGTACATTTAAATGAAAAATTATGTGTACATATGCTATGTTCATTTTTTAAATTTTGGTTTGTTTATTTTGCTGTTTTTATTCTCTGTTGTTGTTTTAAAAATAAAAACCTTTTGTTGTCACTGTTTTATGCAGTAAATCTTGTAAAATATGTACTGAAGAGTCCCGTTAATTTGAAAAAACGCGTAATTCGAAACATTCGCTAAAAAAATATCCCCAGTAAATTTTTTTCATACAAAATGGGTTTTTAATTCGATATTTATTTTTGTCCGTGCACGAAAATTTATTCATGTAATTCGAAAAAATTCGATTATTGCGAAAAAAATCATAAAATTTCTTAAATCTGAAATTGAAAGACAGCCGTGGCGGTAAAACGCCGAAAAATGTATTTTTACGTGGTTATTATTTTGAAAATCTGAAACGATTGACACTGAAAGGTTGTTTTTATTTCAAATATCCGAGTTCGAAGGGCCGACAAAAATCGTTTTATGCGGAAATATGTCGTATTTTTACAAATTTACAATGTGAATTTAAACGGCCGCGAAAATTAAACTTAAGCAGACTTTTACAAAATTTACTTCGAATATCTGAGTTTGAAGAACCGGCGCGACGGAAATCGACTGTGGAATCTCGATTTATGCGGAAATATTAATAGAACTGAACTTAAAGGGCCGACCGCGACAGTAATCGGCTGCGAAAATAAAATGGATGAATAATTTGTATTATTACAAATTTACTCCAAAGATACTACCCGAATTTGAAGGTGCAGCCGAGGAACTTGATTCTTGGCGATTTTTTTTTTTAGTAAAATTTCGAACTAAGGACGGGTTGTTTCACAGAATTTGAACAATTCATCAAATTTCAAAGGTGATTTTCAAGTTCCGTGAAAGTTCTGTTATTATTTCAGTTTTGTGAAACAACTGGCCAATAATGATATAATAAAAAAACACGAATAGAACCTTCACAGAACTTGAAAATCAGCTGTTTAACTGTTATGATGAATTATTCAAATTCTGTGAAACAACCCATCCTTAGTGGGAATTCGTTAATTCGAAATTTTATTTGTGATTTTCTGTGGATTTCGAATTAACGAGGTTCTACTGTATCATGTAAAAGCCTATCAGGGCGTTTAAATGAATAAATAAATAAAAAATAAAATAAATAAATTTAATTTTTTATGCATGCCAAGAGGTTAAGTACTGTCCCATTGTCCCAAATCAGGTAAAAAAGGAAAACAATGTTTTATAGTAGAAGAAGCTAAGGAATCACATAGAAAGAGTCGGGAAAGCTTGAAACTAAAAGTAGTGAGATTCCACTACAAGTGACATTGCCAATTACTGGGCCTGCAGCGTCTATCTGATATCTCCAAAGTTCTTTAGTACCATGCCTAGTTCACTACAGTTAGAATGCTCCTTCTGGTAGCTAGCTGGTAGCCGTTCTCTCTGCCCAGAAAAAGTGTTGTTACCCTTAAACTGCATCAGTTGCAGTCACAGCCGCTGATCATGCAAGAGGCGCCAATGGAGCGTCACGGAGTACTGCATACTGACTGTGGGCAAGTACAAACCTGGGCACATATTAGTATTGATGCATCTTCACTACATCAGTTCCCCTAGGGCAGCTCTGCATCCCAATGTGAAACAGAGATAGTCCAGGGTGAAAGTAATGGATGGTTTGGGGAGAGGTAAAGACGTATGAAATAGTACAAACCTCGATGAAAAAGTACTTGAGAGCCGTGTAGTTGCCATTGCCTGCGAGAGAAGTGGCCATCACCCTGACACTGTAGTTGCCGGCATTCAGGCCCTTGATGGTGTAGGAACCCCCACCCATCATGAACTGTTGCCGCGTTATGCATTCTGTGGTCGGACTATGCTGCAAGTCCAGAGAGAACACTGATTATAACACTGATGTTATTACAGATAACCCTACACAGTGATATAGCGTAGAAACAACAACAATGATTGCGTGACTTCTTGTTCTATTTGTAAATTGATTACTAACTTAACGATTGTGTTGAATGTATTAATAAATAGTAAGATAAATAAATAGCACTCACATTCTCAATATCGATCCTCTTGTATTGTATGTGAAAAGTGACGACGAGGCCGTTGGGCTTGGGTGGCTCCAGCCAGTCCAGGCGCACCACCCCCAATGACTGGTTGGCCTGCTGGACCTTCACGTTGATGTCAGTGATGTTATCTGCTCCCTCTGCCACAACAAACAAACATGTTAAACCAAAATTCTATTTTAAACATTCCAGATAAACATATTAAAGAAGACCTGCTTGTCTGTAATGGAAAAAATCTGTAACTGATTGATTCAAAGTGCAACGGGTTCAATCTAATTTAGGCAGCTAGATCGTACAAAACCTAAAGTACCTTTCAGATGAAGGGAGATTTTCTCTCTAATTTGGGCAGCTCGGACGCTAGAATGGGCTAGAAATAGGCAGTCGTTTGATAGATTCCTCTATCTTAACAAACGGATTGTAAACTTTACACAGCAGCGGCACAGTCTTCAGGCAGGAATGCTGAACTTGTTCTACTAGTATTTCAATGGAAAGGCACCGGTGCATAGTCGGGAAACATGCCAAATGCGTACCCAAGATTTGAACACGGTTGACATTTGTAACATGAGAATGGATTGTTTCTACGACTCGTTCTTGAGTTCAACAACTCAAAAGACTAAAAAGACCCTCCACACAGCGTCCCCAAATATGATATAGGCCATGAGGAAAATTATTTTCTTCGGGCCCTCCTTTGGAGTTATGTCATAAAAAGGCTAGATAGAAAGAAAGTTTAATGAGAACCTCTAGAATCATCGAGGTTTTCACTCGGCAGCAGGTCAGACCCTTGAATACACTCAATAGAGAGAAAGTTTCACGAGTGTGCCAAGAACCTATAGAATCATCGAGGTCTTCACTCGGCAGAGAGAGTATATGTAGTATGACGACGAGTGTGTAATGTTACCCAGTTTCATGGTGCGAGCCGTGACGATGGACTTGATGCTGCAGTTGCTGGTGTCGATGTTGGGGTCATTGAGGTCCAGTTCCTCTTTCTCCATCTCTCGACAGGCGCACACGCTGATGGAGTGAGAGGCGTAGTGGCGCAGGTCACTGATGTTCAGCGCAGTCTTCTCCACCACCTTGAAGTACATATTGTAGGTACCTAAATAATAAAATATAATGTAAGGATATGTATATTAACAGTACAAATAACTGCAAGAATTCAAACAAGGTTAACCTCTAAAGCCTCTGTCAGAAAACAGATTCTGTGGAAAATATTTTCGCATTACAATTGATTCCAGGTAAATTGGCTGTTTTCGAAAGTATTTCAAAATAAATATAAAAAGTTCTTGAAAGCAGATGAAAGACTCTAGAGATTTTAGTATTGCAAATCGACATATGCAATTAAAATATTAAAATTTTTATCGCAAAGAAAGATAAAGTTTTTGAAGTCTATTGTCCACTGATGGTTTTTAACGTATAAACTGTAATTACTAATTTACACGAAACAAAAAAAAAAATTTGACACTTTTTCGTTTTATATAAAAATATTTATTTAGGACGGGTTGTTTCGGAGAATTTGAACAATTCATCAAATTTAAACTTTCATTTTCAAGTTCTGTGAAAGACTTATTCAAGTTCTGTTTTTATATCATTGTAGGCTAGTTGCTTGACAAAACTGAAATAAAAACAGAACTTGAAAAAGTCTTTCACAGAACTTGAAAATGAACGTTGAAATTTGATGAATTGTTCAGATTCTTCGAAACAACCCGTCCTTAATGTTTTTGCAAATCTTGTCTAATATTTTTTGAATGCTAAATGTTGTTTCATAGAATTATTTCAAATTAGGTGATGTGTACCCGGAGTTTCTGGGGGTTATCCTTAGGAGATAGATATATAAAGTAGGCCTATTCAAGATGTACATTTCTATAGTACATTATTTTGGTGAAATCTTATAAGATTTAGCCAGCGTTGGCAATGTAAGCGCCCGAAAAATATTTTTTACGGCTTGATTACAAAACATTGACTTTTCTCTAGTGTCTATAAATATAATTTACATGCATTATATATATAAACGTTCCGGAAGATATTCTCTAAATGATAGTGAAAACCCTATCAAAATCAGTTACTTAATTTAGACAAACTAAGCGCACAAACAGACAGACACGGATGGCGACTTTATTTTATACCATTTAGATATTTTTCGAGAGCATTTATGGTAATTTTTTAATGCAAACTGAAAGTTTGAATCATATTTCTCAGTGTAATACAAAATGAGGTAGCATAACTTTTGTGATACTGTTCAGGCTGGGAGACAAATCTCCCAAAAATACTCTACGTTTGTTTGGGTCTGTAAAAAATATCTTTGCCCAAAATTGCCCAAAAGGGGTTAAGAAGAATAAGAATAAGGTGCTGGGTGATAGAGACTATTTAAGATGAAGAAGAGGTTCAAAGAGAGGAAGAACTAACCATTAACTTTGATGATCTGCATGTCTTGGGGGCTCTGAACCTGGGCATTAAGGTTGCCTTCGGGGAAGGGGTGAGTGCCATAGCGTTCTTTGGTGGCCTCCACGTCGCGCCGCCGCCGGTTGTCATCCAACACCACGCGCTTTGCATAAACCTGCGCAACACAATAGTTAATCACTAATTTATTAATCATCCATTATACAGGGTGTCCGGGGGTAAAGTGCACCGTCCTGGGCCTAAACGCTGCCGTTTTGTCAGTCTACTCAATTGCCGTGCCTCGTGTCGATAACTTTAATTTTTATTTCCAATGGATCTGATAATTTAATGTATCTAGCAGTGTTTAACTTTAAAAACTTGATTGTTTTAATCAAAACTTGTTAATGTATTATGTCTTTATCTTAATGTGCATTTATTAAGACCTACTTGAAAGAACATATTTATTCAGTGCATGTTTTCTCCGAAGACTTACTTTTAACATTGTGTTAATTTGTACATAATTTTAATTACTGTGACAATATCTGGCTTCACCCACTAAGAATGGGAAAGAGGACATTTTGGAAATTCATTAAATTACTCAAAAGCAGTTAATTGATTAATAGTTAAATAATTTTATAATTCAAAGTGTACCTATATTTTGTTAATTTTAGTACAGTTCCCTTATTGAATTTGGTTTAAAACATATAAAATGTTGCATAATTGTAAACGTCAAACTCTCGGCCTAATGTTATTGTTTACATGTGGTTTCACAACGTTGCCACCTCGTTCTCGGCAAGCTCACAAGCGTAAGTATTCGCTAAACTCAATACAACAACGGCACAACACCATTGCACATATGCAGCTATTAAATGTTTTAACAAACTTCATAAAGATATACAAGCTGAAAAAATTAAGAAAATTTTAAGAATGAACTTAAAATATACCTTACCTATGACTAATTTGGTTATTATAAAAAATCAGTGTTAAAAATATATGTATAAATACACAGACAGGAATTAAAAAAAAATATATATTTTGTGGAAAATATTTTTTCTATGTTTGCAATATTTAGCGTATTATTTGTAGCGTGTTATTCTGTGCACCTATGTTCATAATTTTAAAGTTTATATGTATGGTAGTATTCCTAAAATGATTCAATGTTAAAACCTTAAAACGACACTCCCTCGCTAAACACAAGTTATTCTCAATTAGAGAGGTATTAATTAACAGCTTGGAACATATACTATATACTTACCCTTATGTAGATCATTTGAAATAACGTACTGTTGTTCACCATCATTGGACGGTTGGTATATATATTTTATTATTACTTTGCAATTTTCTTAATACTAACCCTTTGTCTGCTGTACACTTACTGATGTTCTTACTTACTTCTATCAATATTTATTATTTGTTATCTTATATTAGTAAAAAAAAATTTTGTACCTCACACAAAGGATTTTTAGTAGGTATGTCTTTTTGTGTGTGAAAAAAAAGTTATATATCTTTTTTACTCCTACCATCATGTAGAATCACCTCCCAAAGTTAGTGCACTACACCCCCTATTATTTAAAAATAATATTGTATTATTACGCTAACGTCTGTCGTGCACACTCTCCACGTGCTAGCTACAAATGGAAATGCTGCCATCTATAATATAAGTTTTCCTTGCATTTACTTCTATTAATTATTATGTTAATTACAGACTCTAGTGAGGCGGGTAAAGAAAATTATGTATTTATAATTTAATACAGTAGAACCCCGTTAATTCGAACCCCGATAATTCGAAAAAACGCGTAATTCGAAATTTTCGCCAAAAAAATTTCCGCAGAAAAAATTTTTCATACAAATTTTTTTTTAATTCGAAATTCGTTAATTCGTAATTCGAAATTTATTTTTGTCTGCGCGCGAAAATTTGTTCTTGTAATTCGAAAAAATTTGATTTTTGCGAAAATAAATCATAATATTTCGTAAATCTGAATCTAAAAGTCAGCTGTGGCGGTAAAACGCCGAAAAATGTATTTTTACGTGGTTATACAACGTCCTAATTAGTATTATTATTTTGTAAATCTGAATCGATTTACACTGGAATGTTGTATTTTTTCAAATTTATTTCGAATATCCGAGTTTGAAGGGCCGAGAAAATACGTTTTACGCGGATATATATCGTAGTTTTACGAATTTACACCAAATATCTGTATTTAAAGGGTCGGCCGCGACGAAACTCGGCCGCGAAATTTCGATTTACGCGTAAATGTATCGTATATTTACGAATTTATTTCGAATATTTGAATTTAAATGGCCCGCTGCGACGGAAATCGGCGGCGAAATCTCGATTTACGCGTAAATATATCGTATTTTTACGAATTTATTGCGAATATCTGAATTTAAAGGGCCCGCCGCTACGGTAATCGGCCGCGAAATTTCAATTTACGCAGAAATATATCGTATTTTTACTAACTTTACTTCGAATATCCGAGATAAAAAATACGGCGCGACGGAAATCGGCCAAAAAATTTCGATTCACGCCGAAATATGACATATTTTTACGAATTTATTTCAAATATCTGAACTTAAAAGGCCGGCCGCCACGAAAAACTGCCGATAAAATTCGATTTACGCGGAAATATTTCATATTTTTACGAATTTACATCAAATATCTTAATTTAAAGGGTCGGCCGCGACGGAAATCGGCCGCGCATTCTCGATTTACACGGAAATATATCGTATTTATTTCGAATATCTGCATTTAAAGAGCCGGCCGCGACGGAATACGGCCACGAATTCTCGTTTAACGCGGAAATATATCGTATTTTTACGAATATCTCAATTTAAAGGGTAGGCCGCGACCGAAATCGGCAGCGAAATCACGATTTACGCGTAAATATATAGCATTTTTACGAATTTATTGCGAATATCTGAATTTAAAGGGCCCGCCGCTACGGTAATCGGCCGCGAAAATAAAGAAATAATTGGTATTATTACGAATTTACAGCTAAAATACCACCCGGATTTGAAGTGGCGGCCGAGAAAATCGATTTTCGGCGTTTTTTTTTTTCATAAAATTTCGAATTACGTGGGAATTCGTTAATTCGAAATTTGATTTTTGATGTCCCGTGGATTTCGAATTAACGAGGTTCTACTGTACACACCCGGGTTTCCGACATTGAAACTGAATTTAATAATTTATTTATTTATTCACTTATATTCTCTTACATACAGTTTACATAATAAGTACCAGTTATACAAACAATGTTAATATCTGTATGGGTTAGTAGTAGTGTTTTGTGAACACTTCACTAGGAGAACATGTGCATTAATTACTCCGCAGGTTTCCGCTATCAGATTCTAGAGTGCTAAGTGAAATATAGAGAAATGAAATGAATGGTACTGAAACTAATTACTACTTCAGATTTCCATTTGTGTTGGATGGATTACAAAGGTCTAAGCTTAGGTGGCTGAATGGTTTGGAGGCAAAAACCGCACCTTAAGCAGTTATACAAACTGGGGTAAATAGTAGGAGAGCGGTAGGAGTGGAGACATTTCCTGGAGGAAACCAAGACTCTACGAGGGTTGTAGCGCCGATGATGCAAGGTGGATTACAGTAATCGATTAGTAATACTGTAATGAATAGTTTTACAATTAATGTCATTTGTACCTGATTTTGTAAATTGTCCTCAAAGGTGATCTGGCCAATAACTTCTTCATCATTCCACACCTTGTTGTCGCACTGGCAATTCTCCTCCTTCTTGGCCTTCTCCTCCTTCTCCTTGGGAGTCTCCTCTTGAGGTTCAAACGGCTTGATCACGGTGGCCACCAGTGCTGGAATTTATGTTAGTTAAGAAAACGTTAAGCTGCCTTTACACTTGGAAGTTTTTTCCTGTAAGTTGCTCACGTAAGCGACTTACGACAAATTTACCAATGTAAACGACACCATAAGTCACTTACCGTAATTTTTACCAAGTTAGGGGAGTTTTTTTTACGTAAGTTTTTGACAGGTCTAATCGCTCACGCGGGAATTTACGGCTCTCTCACAGCTTATCAAAACAGATTGATAAGTTGAGACGCTTACGGTAAGTTTTGACGTCACTGTCTGGATGGTAAAACAGAAATCTGACAGGTCTTTCTGCCGATGCTCCTCGGGACTTGTTTATTTGTCGCCATGAACAGCTTTATGAAATAATACACTGCAATAATCTATGGAGACTAACATAACATTATTTATCATTAACACAATGTCATGTTTAAATGCCTGTGTAAATGTGTGATAATGATTCTAGTATTCGACTTCACGAACTGATGGATCAGCTATCAAACTTCAAAACAAATTAATATTTCCAGTGAATACATACACAAATGCAATATGAATACACAGAATACATTACCTGACGCAAAAATCGAAGAGTCACCATTAATTTTTTTAACTAACTAACCATCACGCCGTTTCCCCGCAGGGGTAGGCTGAGAGGACGGACAGCCAAACAACTCGGTCTTGGCACACACTTATTGCCTCATTCACATTCATACATCGTCTAATACATACTCTTCTATTATTATGACTGTTGACATGGCCCGATTCAAGTATCTGATTCACTTGGTCGTGCCATGTCTTCCTTGGGCGTCCCCGACTTCTGCTACCATTCACATTTGCATCGTATATTCTCCTTACACTCCTTTCTTTGCTCATTCGCTCTACATGCCCAAACCATCTAAGCGTCCCTTTCTTGATCTTACTCATTACGCTTACATCAGCCTTGTACTCTTTGCGGATCTCCGCATTTCTCACACGATCGTACATGGTGTTACACACATACGCCTCAGGAATCTCATTAATTTTTCAGCTGGCGAAATAGCATTCCGAAAACGAGTATCATTCTTTTTAATTAGCGGTCCAACCATTTCCAAAGTTAGAAGTCAGTTTCTCTAATTTGGATAAAATTAAGTAATTTTCGTTGACCCTCAATTCTTAATTCTGCCGTTAAATCCCCATCAGTACTTTTTCTTTGAAGCCAACTCCTAGTCCAATACTCTGCGGGCCCTTACGTTTTTGTTTGACAAAATTGTGCATATTATCGCAGCGGCAATCCGTTGTGTGCGGAAATGGGTACTATATGGGGATCCATGATCTAACCGTAAATAAACAAATCCCTTATCAAATATTACTAACTGACAGCTGTCAAAGTCGGCGGCAACGCGTTGTTGTCAGGAAGCCATCTTACCAAAAATAGAATTATTGGTGTAGCGGTCTCTGTGAGAAGTTCGTAAGTTAAACTTCCAAACAACTTCCGTGAGCATTATTTACGATAAGTTGGATGCATATGTAATCGCTCCCGTGAGTAACTTATCAAAAATTTACGAAAGTCGTAAATTTTACTTACAAGTGTAAACCTAGCCTTATACTTATTTGTGCATACTTACACAATAAACAAAAATATCTCAATACTTTTTGGGTACACATATATTTATGTAATATATGTGTATGCCTAGTAGGCACCTAGTATGTACCTCTATATATGTACAGCGTTATGTGAAAAAGTGATATTTGAGATATGGGGCTGTTAAACATTTCATTTGACTGTAGTGAGCGTATATATATTGAAAGTCAAATAAATTTATATGTAATAAGGTATTTCAATTAACATTTTACAACATATTAACAAATAACATAATGCGGAAGTAAAACATTATCACCATAATAATGGCATATGCCAAGCGCAGATCGCACAAACAGTCAGTCTCAATTAAGTAATGGCCAACTTGTATTGAGAGCGCGCTACTACTGTACATACTATCATTGTGGTTGAGATTATAAAACGATTTTTGCTGTGAATGTAGTTCGATGTATGGCGTATATTTTTAATGGATCTGCACAAAACAGCGTTGTTTTTCCACATAAGGGCTCGATTATAATGTACATTTGCTCGATATAATCCTTATTTGTGCATATAGTTTGAAGAGTTAGGAAAGAACGTACATAAGCTGTTTCAAAATAAATTGCAGCAAGTTTGTCCCACAGCATCATTGAATTTTACAACTTTTATCAAATTCATATTACATTATATAATTCACAAGATAAATATAATATCTATTAATATACTCACGTTCGTTGCAGTAGTTCCTCTGCATAAAGAAATCCTCTTTATCCTCCTCCCACTTGACAGAAACCCGGTACTGTGTCACGTTTCCATGAGGCGACGCTGGGGGCTCCCACTTCAGGATGAGAGAACCGGGGCTCAGAGAAATGGCTTGGGTTATACGAGGCGAAGAGGGCTCTGAAAACCAATCATTTGTTTTGATATTGTTTTTAATTATAAATCCATCTCATTATTTGTAATTGTAATGATTTTGCAAATTATTGCAACTGCGGGAGGGTGGAATTGGCAATATCATTTGAAATCTTTTCTATGGGCTACGTACTGTTTCCAGAATTCTCTACGAATCGTATAAGAGAAGCTTTAATTTAACCCTGTCGTTTAACCAGTGGAATGTTTATCCGTTCCACTTTATATAACCGTGTTTGGCGCTTGCGCACTTGTGTGAGCTTTAGTACCATCCACACTAATTTTAACTCTTATGCTTTGAAAATGTATAAAGGAAAAAATCAAAATCACTTGAGCTGGAGATTCTACTGTTTATTTCATGAATGTAAACCTCTTGTCAGAGCTTATAAAATAATTTGTCTATGAATGTCAAAATTCAAAGTAAAACGGTGTCGTAAAAATGAGTTTTCAAAGCAGTATAAAAGTCATTATTCTTTGAAAACACCTTTTGATAATTGTTTTTTTTTGTAGTGTATGTATTAAGGTATACGTAGAAATAATAAAACCGGTTTTTTTTTTCCAATGTTAGGTATTCTGGGGAAACGTCGTATGATTTTGCAAACATGAAACAAATATAAATAATAAGATACATTATCTGGTAAACAAAAAACTCGTCAAGGCTATTTGCGCGTATTTTCAAAAATTCTCACCTGACAGTTGGGGGTATTTTGACCTAAAAAAACAATTATCAAAACATTCCACTTTTTCCTACTCCTAACCTTGGTTAGATAGTTGAGCAATCAAAAGCATCAAGTTCCCACCAAGCATCAAGCGTCGAGGGTTCAACATTTTCCGCTTGTTGTGATGGAAGTACGAGAAATAAAAATATTGCCAGGTTATTCGTAACCTACGAATGTATGTATTTCTTCAAAACAATAAATAAAAAAATAACCTACTGATGAAAAGAAAGTGGCTTGCTGCATAGTTCTCAGGTAAAAAGTATTCTTGTTGTGTTTAATCTCTTGTGCGCCGCGCGGTTAAATAGCATTTCAAAATATAATTTAAAAAATCATTTCTCTGAATATAAGAAGCTTTTCTGGGGAAACTACGTATGGTAGATTATATACTATTTTTATAAATACATAAACAACTTATCTGGTAAAAAATGGTAAAAAACGAATATTTCATTTTCATAATAACGAAGTTATTATGAAAATAGAATATGCAGGCGCATGACAAAAATTTAGAGTCAGCACACAAAGAGCTAAATTACGTGGCTTTTTACAGTAAATAATGTTACAAAAATCATTATAGGTAAACTTACGTCCAGGCAGTGTCCGCACATACATCATTTGACTCTGAGCGCCGACACGCTCGGTGGCTATAGTGTACGTCTTGACGTAGATGGCGTATTGCGTGTAGGGCTTCAGATGTGTTAGCAGATGGAACACTTTCTCTTCCTTTTGGGAGGCCTGGATGTCGTCCAAATGCCACCTGTAAAAATTTAAAAGATTACGTTGATGATTCTGATAATACTGGTTTTCAAAAAAATTATACAGATTTTTTAATTATTTTACTCAGGGAGTTGGAAAGTTCCGCTTCACCTCCACTCTAGTAACAAAATATCTGCACCATGCTTAACCTGACGGCATCACCCGTTGCCAGGAAATTAAAAAAATTATTAGTGTCAAGCTTTCCTTCACAAATCTTTCATTAGATGTCGAACACTGCGCATTTTACACAATCCATCGTGAATGAACACAGCACATTGAATTATGCATGCAGTTTAGATAAATAAATAAATTAAAATTATTAATCAAAAACACTGTTTTTATAGATAAAAGTTTTTTCTTTTGCAATTAAAATGACCCCATATGTAGTGGTGCGATTCTCAACAATTTGTAATATTTTTTTTTAAATACCAAAATAATTAATTTAATTGAATATCGACAGTGTTTTTTGGATTTTTTTTTTTTCTCAAATTATGTTGTTAAATGATGTCTCCATCAAATAATTATTTTTTTTAACTCTAACCTATCAGAATAGTAGATCTTTTGTTTTGTAGTAATATTTATTTCTTTAAAAATAAAATCTATCATTCGAATGATGCTGCCAAAAAAAATATGTACCATAGAAAGTTGAACCAAAACTAAAAAGATCTGCAATTTAAGCTGATTCCAGCGAGGTCACTCTCTAATGAATGATTATTTTTTTAACTACTCTACTTTAGTCTACTCGTGTTGGCACGGTAATATGGAATACTAACCCATCGCCTCCGCAAGCGTCCCTGCCTTCGTACAAGGAGATGTTCTGGTGCTCCGACTCGATGCTGTGCACCACGTAGCCCAGCAGCGAACGAGAGTCATCATGCACAAACGCCTCCCACGACAAAAGCATGCTCACTTGCATGCGCTTCTCAACCGTCACGTTAAGCAGGGTCACATTGCCTGCAATACACAATAGAACACATTAACAAAGTTAAAATTGTAACTTATTAACCTTTTTGCACGGGATCGTGTAAAACATGTGGTGCAGCAAGAAATTAGCATTCACACTTAGAGACTCCTGGTAGTCTCTTGGAAATATCCCACTCCTCGTCTCACGTCTCTCGCTGTCTCTTTCCTACTCTGTCCCGCCACCTAAGTTTAGGCACCCCAACGCTATGTCATTTTGCAAGCTGATGGATGATAGAGCAGCCTCTTTGGTGAAGGTCTATTTGACTATATGAATGTTTTCCAAAGGGGCAATATTCCACAATGTAATTTTGCTACAAAATAAGTTCTTTTATTAAATGATGCAAAATTGTTAAATTGTACTAGCTTCACAAAGCAGAAAACTCCAATATCTTGGACTTATTACGAAAAGTGCCAAATTTAAAATTGTCCACTCGAACAATGGGGTATTTACAAAATAAATGCCTTGAGCAATGGAGATTCCCGGTCATTCCGTTTTGGATTCGGCCGCATTCATTCAAAAAATTATACCTCCGAATATTAATATGGAAATAAACAAACTGCTCACTGTGTTTAAAGCCAATGTATCCACCTATATTTCATCGTTTATCAAAGAAATTCGAATAAATCGTTTACCTAAATTTAGGTAGCAATCGTTCAAGGCCTAGAGCGATGAGACCTAAATATGGGTAGGCATCATTCAACTGGCTAATGATAAACCGGGGAGAGTTTGATGGCAGACAATCTGCCGATTAGGCAGATTACCCTGATGGTAGGACAAAGATAATAGGGAGATAGGAAAGAATGATAATACGTACATGCCACCTTGTCCCCGTTGGAGTTCCTGGCGACCTCCAGCTCAGTGAATTGGGACTCGCGTGCCATCTTCTGCAGCGGTTCAATCTTCTCGATGCACAGCTTGGGGTTGAAGTGGAAGAATAGCTTGCCATGCATTATTTCAATGGGGCCATGCATCGTCCAGTCCCACAGCTCCTGCAGGTTCTGGTTGTCCGTCACCGTCAGGGCATTTCTACAAAGAAACATATAGGCCCATTTAAATTAATGCTTATCCACTTTATAACAGAACTACAAGTTAATACCCCTCCGGCTTCAACCTAATAGGAAAATATATATTTTCAGTATTTAACGATAAAAAAATTGAACTAGCAACATGGAGTGTTGACTTATTTCAGTAGCTCATGGTTGAAAATATTACTTTGGAACAGCAATCACGCATGTCTTCAAAAAGTGAAATGGCTCTCATCAATTAGAATAATTGGAGATTGTATTCAATTTAAAACTGTATCTTGAATAGATTGATTTGAATTTTACTTGCATTTCATTTAGTTATTCCACTGGTTAAATGACACTGTGTCCAAGAAATAATGTTTTTGCAGAATAAATTGTATAAATGATTGCGACATTGCGCAGTAATTTCATTTAATTTTCCTTGTTATCGTACCCAGTGGTGTAAATATTTTTCAATGTTTACAACATTGACCGGTGCCATTCTGCATACTTTCTACAGATGTCTTAGCGACGCTTAAGCCGCTCGGCAATCAGTTGGCGCCGCATGCTTGCTTTTATTGGTATTAGTTGAGAACTTTGACAAAAAAAGGATTTTTATTAATGTGCCAATCATTATTATTTGTAAATTTATAAAATTACATTTTGATAAATGTCTCGTGATAACAGAGTTCCTAAGGAAATACCTCAGATTTTGTTGCTTTTCTGAATTCATTTTTAAAGAATTTTTAGACCTTTTCGTTTCTATTTTATAAAGTTTTATTGACATATTAAGCTTTGTACATTAAAGTTTTTTTTTTTTTAAGTTTTCATAATATTAAAAATATACTTGACGTCCGGGAACTCGTAATACAGTCAGGAAACTGTTCTAATCTATATGTAAAAATCTACCAAAAAAATTAAAAAAGCCAATCTTATCATTTCAATTTAAAAACAAAAAAATGACTTTTTCAATTTTGGCAAGAAAAGGGTTAAAAAAAACTTTTGGAGTCGGGCCTAGGCTTCGACTCATTTTAAAGAGATTAAACAGCTGAGAACCTTCTAGTGAAAGTCAATCTCTTTGTAAAGGTCCCAACTATATGTACATAATTATTGAATCAAAATCTTTTTATATTTATCTTCGTGCCTTTCGTTTACATCGGTATTTCAACAAAAGGATAGTATATTATTCAGAAAACATATTTTTTTATGGTAATAATTCAATTCCTGGAATGAGGGTTTTTATGAACGTGAAACCCGATTAGAATCTCTATCTCTGTTCCGCACCCACTCAACTCCTATGTGCAAGCAAGCGAGAGATGTCGGGCGTATTTAACCTGTTAACCGGGGATTCCATTTTGAATTACGCAGCATATAACAGGCGCGAACTATTTCACTAGGACGTGTCAGTTATGTCACGCCCGGAGGACATAATTTCATATTATTATTTTTTTTATTTATGCATTATAAAAATGGATACATTGAATTAAAAAATTAGAAATTTTACAAACAATTATAAAGATTACAAAAAATATAAAAAAGGTAACAATTACAGAACAATAAACAAAAGCACACAAATAAAATAGAAACATTGAGTTTAAAAAATTAAAATATGTAAAAATTCAAAACTCAATTTCAGTGTGATATGCTCGGAAATATATGTACGTCCCGCCCGTTCCAGGGTGCAACATATATTTCAAGGACGTATTCATATATCCTACCCGTACCCGATACTGTTTAAGTTTAACGTATTTATACGTACCGCTCGGTTAACAGGTTAAAGAAAGCAGGTATGGGCAAATACCGATATGCAGACCGTAATAAACATATTACAAGGTTAATTGAGTTGCATTTCAAATAATATTCGATTTTCGTTTAGTACTTTATAGCTTGGGTATGTTGAATAACTAGGCAGAAAATTTTAACGAAATATTTTAATTATTTTCGAAGATTAAAAATTTAATTTTATCCATTTAAACAAATTAAAGAAATTTGCACGGGACCTTTATTTTAGCCAGACAGCGTAGACACTAGTTAAGAGGAAGCTACAAGCCAAAAATGTGTATATTATTGGTATACCTTATATTGTAGGTAATAGGTATTAGATCTCTTGACAAACGGAGTCTAGAAACGTTCGATTTCAAGCACAAAAATGGTTTTTATTTATTTTGTAAATAATTTTATAAGAAAGCAAGAAAGTTAATCAAGTGAAACTGTCACAGATAATCTTAGCTATAATAGTATTTTTTTAAAGTAGTTTCATTTATGCGTTCATTTCTATTGAAAAAATTTTTTTTTTAGTAGTTTACATTTATTATTAATTTATTTTTTTATTTGTATTCTACTCAAGCAAAACGATAGGAAAACCTTCAATTTATCGAAAGCATATTTTTTGGTATTTATAATGTACACCAATTCGTTATAAAGATTAATCAAAATAGTGATTTAGCATTAAGCATTCGCCTTAAACTCTTTTTTCAACCTCCTCAGTATTTTTCTAAAAATTTAACAAAACTAAGAGGCTGAGAGCCAGTAATTTCTGTTCCTGATGCTGGCTTCGCGGAGAACAATATTTATATCAAAACACATTAATTGCCAGTTTGGCCAATACTCACTGATAGAATTCAGTCCTCTCGGAGCCGTACTTCTGCTCGCCCCTGATCACCTTGAGGCTTTTGAGGAAGTTGAGGGAGACGAGAGGGTACGAGCGTGCCACCTTCAGAGAGCCGGTGATCTCCTGGATGAGGCCGAGGCCCTCCTCCAGCTCCCTGACGATGCTGCCGCCTCCTCGGATGCTGATCTCCAGGGAGCCGATGATGTGTGTACAGCCCTTGAGCTTCTCGATAGCCTGGATGGAGTCCACATTCATGCTGGGACATTCCTTGCGACAGGCGCCCTTGCACTCCACGCAGCGGTACACACCATCCTTGCCTCGCTCCTGGAAACCAACACACAACAAATTCATTATAAAGGTTTCACATTTTTTATATCACTCTTTTCTTGATACATGCATAATCTGTTTAATTACTACGTTATTTTTATTCTACTTTGTTTTAAGAATAGTATAAAAGTACAAAACATTTTATTTTTTTCATTTGTGATTTTATTATAACAATATATGTAAAATATTTAAATGTTTGAAATCAAAGCCTTTTGAAATATTTTTTTTTAGATTAGTGCTCCATGATTATTTTACCCTTATATAATACTATTATATTAACAAAATATTAGTGATAAAATTTTTTATTTCTTTAAACATATCATTTCGTATAAAGAATAAGATTCATCCGATAGGGTATTTTCACCGTTTTTTTTTATTCTCGAAAAAAATTACGGTAATGTAGGTATATTTTCTATAACGATTTGAAATGTGCCATTTTCGATTTGCTTGCCAAAACGACATGTTCGTTTTTATTTGTAAATATTGGCGGCGTTGACGTCACGCCGGGCAATATTGGTGACAGCCATCTTACTAGCCACTGGCGTTTTCTACAACATAATAACTTTGTAGCCAGTTGGAATCGTTTCAGCATGTGCGTTTTTATATCGTTTTTGAAATCAATAATATTATGGATGAAAATATTAAAATGACGTAATTTTTGGGATGATAATCATAATCAGAAAAATAAACTTTAAATCTTCCAAACATTTTTAACGGCATTAATAGTTTGAGAAAACATACCATTCAGTCGACTCTCCCATAGCCGGGAAACGTAAAGAAGTTCATAGAGTATTTTTGTAAACATAAATAAGAAATGGGTAAGTATTAATTTATTTTTTGCGATAAATAATGTATATCTTCGATTGAAACATAAATTTAGTAAAACTTTAATAAGAATTTGGTGGCTAGTTTGGAGGACAGTTAAAGGTATTAGGTGCATTATATAATAAGAGTGTTACCTCGTCAAAGTTAGGTGGACACTGCAGCATGCAGGTGCCGTTGATGGGCTTGTAGGGGCGCTCCTGCTTGTCGGCCCCAAACTCTCTCGGGGGCGGCAGCTTGCGGCACTCCTCCTCGGAGATGCATCGCCTTTCCTGGTGCTGAAACCAAACATTCAACAAAAACATAAGTATCTTTATATTAATTATACAATAAATTGTCCAAAGAGGCGTTTAATAGTAGCTTCGTCTTAAAAGCAAAAATAGAGTCTTGACGTGAGAACCGATAGAGGGACCCATATGATACTAAAAACTCCTGATGTATGGCAGTGAGGCATGGAACTGCCAGTGGAAGGACAAAAGTAGAATGAATGCTGTGAAATCATATATTACCGTGTGAAAACTGCGGAGGAATGCTAGGCTGATGTAAGCGTAGTGAGTAAGATTCATAAAGGAAAGTTTAGATGGTGTGGGCATGTAGAGCAGATGAACGAAGAAAGAAGTGTAAGGATAATATACAATGCAAATTTGCTAGAAGAACGCCCGATGAAGATATCAAGTGAATCAATTACTGTGATATTAACTTTGTGTTTTACATATTTTCTGTAAACACGTATCTTATTCTTTTTCAGGGTATTCCCCGAACACAATTTTTCAATAAATACTGTGTAAAACTGTCTTAAAAAAAAAACCTGTGATTAGCCAATACAGATTCTCCTGGTAAGGTGCTCGCGAAACACTATAATATATATATTTTTTAATCAGTTACACACATCATCAGTCTGTATTTTGTTGCTTTCTTTCTTATAATATTATTTAACCTAATAATATAATCAAAGCACAACAATACTACCTGCAAAAATACGGGAACACCTCAGAACGGGTTCTCCTAGTGACGTGTTCACGAAACAATATAATATTTATATAAGTTACAGTATAAATCATTCTTACTTTAATATAACATTAGGTATACAAAATCTATGTACATATATCGTCGCTGTTAAATCAAACCGGCATATGTGCAAAAATGGAGCTTTTGAGTTATTGGTGTCAAAAAATTTCTTTTTTTCCCTTCTATTTTTATGTCGAACCGGCATGTCGTATAGTTGAATAAAAATCTGTCAGATGGCGTTGGGCCGGTATGCATTTACGCGGGAATCGCCATTTTTTTTAGCAGAAGACAGACCTATTCCGCAATACGCCAGTTGCTTCAAAACTTTCAAGGGGGAAAGGCGTCCATCATGTAAGTAAAACTGAATTATCTCACAATAGTACATTTTTATTATTACCCAGATATGACTTATTGGCAGATAATCCGGTTTGCACTTAACAAAAGCGTTTATAGCAGCCTCAACTAAAACAAACCGGCATATATGCCAAAATGTCTGACCCGGGTAAAATATCTCCCGGTTAAAAAAATAAATTAAAATAGGCAAATTTAATAAAAATAACTTTAGCAAACTGAAAGATGCGAAACTGCGGTGAGGAATACGAGTCTAAAACCCGTGGAAGAGTGAACCAACGAAGCATGAAGCCTCCTTGCCACAACTGTAAACTCAAGTGTTCCTAGTCATTACTACAGATCTCAAAGTTCTCGGGAGTATATCGATGGTGGAAAATCTATCGCCGATCACAGAGATTATCTAAAAGAAAGAAAGGAGTGAAACCTTGCAGGAATCAGCTACAACCAGTACAGAGGTTTTTTCAAGTCATACAAACTTTCACGCCGAAGAAAGATCAGAGTGATGTTTGTCTCATTTACCAAAATACGAAACAAAATACGACAGAATATGAGAATCATATTCTAGAAAAGGACTTGTCCAGACTGGAAAAGGAGAATGACAATAAAAGCACAAATTCAACCGTCGTAGCAGTATAGGACCTACAGGCAGTGCTGTCATATCCGCAGGGGGAGGCGTTTTCCTACTACTACATTTCAAAACTAGCCGTTTATAATTTAACAATTGCTCGACTGAAAGGCGACAAAACAGTAAATTTTTACACTTAGGATGAGACACAGGGAAAAAGAAGCGTTATTGAGATTGGGAGCTGTGTGCTGAAATGACTGCAACATTTAAATGACAGAGCTGACTGTCCAATAGACGTTGTCTTTTACAACGATAATTATTGTGGACAACAAAAAAATAACTTTATGATGGCAATGTACAAATATGCTGTTACAACATTAAAAAAACATAAAATCTATCACACACAAATTTTTAGTAAAGGGCCACACCCAAAACAAGGTGGATTCGGCTCACTCAACCATTGAAAAATAAGTTAAAAGAGCACTCCGAAGCAGACCGATATACTTACTTTCCCACTACGCCATGGCCATGAAAACGGCAAAGAAAAGTGGCAAGCCTTACCTGGTTCATGAGTCGAGTCACGAGGACTTTTTGATATAAAAGCTCTGAAGGACCCCCAGGTAATTTTACCCATTTTGGACATTCGAATGTTTAAAATAATTAAAGACGACGGCAACTTTTACTTCAAAACATCCTACGGATCACATGCCTGGGAGGAGGCGAAGAAAAGGAATAAACGGGGCAATCGGGGAATCCTGTTCTGATGCAAGCTTATTCCAAGAGACCATTGATGAGAAGAAGAAAAATGGTATCCTAAAGTTAGTCAGATTGTGAAACTTTGAAGTTACCAGCAAAGGGAAGAGCAGTATTATATAAAAAAATTGTGAAGCAATAAATTATTTTTTCATTGACAACATTATCTTTTTTTTATACCTAAAACAGGTTCCAAAAGAAGAAGCCACAAATGCAAATATTACACTGATTTTAAATCATACTATCATACTGGCATATCTGCATTTTACTCTTAATTTAAGTAATTTTCGATTTATTTGCAACTACTACTTCAATAAGCAGTATTCGTCTAAATTTTATTCATTAATAAGGTGGCTTTGAGGTGAACCAAACGGACGTTAAAAGGAAAATATCATATGCGAAATCTTTAAAGCGCTCTGGTGAAAAACAAGCATTTTGCAGATATGCCGGTTTGATTTCACAGCGACGATATGTATAAGGAAATATTTTTTTTTATTATTATTGTTATGTAATTGAAACAATTTCAGTATAAATAAAATAATATGCAATAAATAAAAATAAATAATTAACTTGAGTCGGGTCACGTCAAGAGTCAGAATAACATAAGGGTATGTTGAGACGATGCATGAATGTTGAAAGACCGAGTTGTTTGGCGGTCCGTCCTCTTTGTCTACCTCTCCGGCGAAAGCAGGGGTAAGCAGAGGGGATGACGAAACGTACGTCAGTTTTCAAATCAGCGACCTCTGGATCCGAAGTACACTCGGCCATTGAGGCCCTTGTCTCCCAGTGCCGACAGTCCTCAGTGGAAATGTAGTGTTTGTTACCTTGAAGGTGTTGTTGGGGCAGTCCTTGATACACTTGCGGTCTCGCAGGTCCCCGATGGAGAGGTCCCGGCACACGGTGCAGTTGAGCAGGCCCGAGCAGCCGCCCAGGCAGCTGTTATCGCAGCACTCGCCGCTGGCCGAGCACGTTCTAGTCCCGCAGATTGGCGCGCACACCTTCTGACAGTGATACTTGTCCCAGCACACGTGCCGCTTGTTGGCCAACGGGCAAGACAGCTCGAAGGGGCACACACTGCACTCGTTCTCTGGTTTGTTTTCCTGCAAACAACACACAAACACGCACTTTTAATAACATTCTTTGAAACGTGTTTAATATCGAACACCTTATACTCTTCACAGAAAAGTCGGACACGAAGTGGCTTAAATTTACGACTTCCTCACATCTCCTTGCAATTCCAGAAGGAAGACGCCGAGTTGATCGCCCTAGACAAAGTTGGACAAATCAACCCTAGAGGTTGTGTGAGAATATTGGGCCTGCAATGGTGAAAGTAGTAGCCTGTGACAGGAACGCCTGCAGGCACCTTGCTGTGGAAAAGGGATCCCAAAAGAAGATGATTAAAAAAAGCACTCAAAGTGGCTTGAATTTACGACTTTCTCACATCTAGTTCGAATTTTAGAAGGAAGACGCCCAGTTGACCGCCCTAGACAAAGTTGGGCAAATCAACCCGAGGCTGTGTGAGAAGATTGGGCCTGCAATGGCGACGGTAGTAGCCTGTGACAAGAACGCCTGCAGGCGCCTTGTCGAAGCGATGGATCCCAAAGAAGATGATACATTCTATAAATGGAGTGTAGTAGTGAAGAATACAGTCGATGACCAAGTTCCGGAGAAAACATTTTATTCAGTGATGATAACAGATTGAACTAAAATACAAAACTCTTTAACAAACCTAACCCATAAATCCCATTAAAGCACTCCACCCACGGACAATTATTACATTAAATTTAATAACTGTAAAAAAAGCTGCATAACATCTACCTTTAAAGAATCTGAAGATAATTTACCAACACGCAAACAAAAAATAAATAGATCAGAAGACTGGATAAAAATTAAAGGTACTACCTACATAATTTTTCCAAAACCTTTATTTAAAAACATTTTATTCACCCCAAATCAAACAACACAATTTAATAAATATTTAAATTATATAATTAGATCTACTTATAAATAGATTATTATTGTATAAAGAGTTGACAATGTTTTAAAATCTGGCATTAATACTGCCATCTTTGATTTGTTTTATTCTCTATTAGTCTAAACTGCGTCAGTAATGAAGTGTCATTTTCTTTTCTTTTCATTGCATTGTATCTATTTAAAATTATAATGTATCTGCTACTAACCTAATATAGAATACTGCCGCCATCGAGAGAGCCTCAAGTAGGATAGTGCGTTTTTACTTACGACGGCAGAATAACACTTCATCTAAACCAGGAGTGGGGAACCTTTTCGCCGTCAGGGGCCATTTGGATGTTTGTAGTATCACCCGCGGGCTGCACAAAGATTTTGCTGGTGGGGGGGGATGGGGTGGAATTCTCGATATATATTATCAGCAACTGAATATAGATATGATTCTGCAACTGCACACAGTCTGCATCTTGGATTTTAAAAACTGCACTTGAAACATGATAATGTTTTCCTTCAAAATGCGTCCGCAGATGAATCCAAAATTGGAATTTTATCGTTATATTCTGAATACCATACTGGTTTTAATTTAAGAGTTACTCCCTTGGCGAGTTCCCAAGAATGATTAACCTTTAACTATGGACGTCGGGTCTCAGAGGCCCAACCCCTTCTTCAATTTCTCGGAATAAACACCTTCCCCGCGCGTGCCATCCCCGCGCGTCTCAGTAGCTTCAGTTTTGGTTGTGTTATGACGAAGGAGGGAGAAGGTCGCGTCATCCGGCACTTATTACGTGAGTAATAATCATTTAAAATTTGATCAGGGCCTGGGAGACCCGTTGACTATAATTTCCATACAAATATACTCGGGCCTATGTGACCCGTCTACTATAATTTTCTTACATTTTAGTATTATAATCTTTTTTAATTTGTTCTAGATTTAAGTGGAGTAAATGCTTACACCTTGTTCAATCAGGAACAGGAAAAGAAAATAGAAAGAGGTGATTTTTTGAAAACTTTAGCGCGGTCTCTAGTCCTGCCACATGCTCAAAGACGAGTTTAATGCACAAAGTTGCCTAGAGAATTGAGGTTTACAATTACTCGAATATTAGGTGCAGATGTGCCCCAAGCGGCAATACAGGCTGAAGAAGTTGGTCCTAAAAATCGTAAAAGATGTAGATTTTGCCCATCAAAGCTCTCTAGAAAGACAACCCATGCCTGTATTAACTGCAAGAAGCCAGTTTGTCTTCAGTGTTCCAAGCCTCTATGTTCTGAGTGCCAGTAATTTTACATAAGTTTGATCCTTGTGAGAATTTTTATTTTATTTCTTTCAGAAGTTTTTTTTATGACCTTTTGTTACTGTTTCTTTTATTAGCTAGGAAAAATGATTGGTTTTGATTTTTGTAATACCTACTATAATTAAGGAGCCTTAATATGATCTCAAGTCGATTAAGACTGAAAACTGACTAGGTTTGTTAAATTTGGAGATAATTATTAAAATATGAATAAAAGTTGATTATTTTTATTACTCGATCTTTTATTTATAAATACTTTATACATATAAACTCCTTGCTAAAGTCAGATTGGTCCAGGTTTGAAAATTAGAAGAATTTTATGAAGGGGTCTGTGTGACCCGACGTCCATGGGAGTGTGATTTTTTTTCACGTCCATAGTTAAAGGTTAAAACTACACCCAGAACACGAAAACGGTTTCTTCCGATTTTTGCAGCACATGTATGCAACAAAAAACTTACTGCACTACAAACACGAGAATGGCTTCAGGGGCGTCGCCAGAATCTAAGCTAGGGGCAGCTTAATTTATTTATAGAGCTTATAGGGAAGGTACAAGGATATAGTCAGAATAAACTAGGAATATTTACGTACCCGGCGAGGCTTGTGGTTATGCACAGGGCCGTTTTAAGCCATGTAGGAGCACAAAATATTCTTTTGCATTTGGAATGGTCAAATAAAAATGAAATGTATTTTTTGTTCCAACTCCCTAATAATCTCGGAGCCCTGTGGAACTATGACATCCCTAATTGGAGTAAGTGAAAAGAGCCAAGTGAGTGGAAAATTAGTAACTCTCCCAAATACGTGGAAAAGCACCGAAGGCGTAATTCCCTCCATGGTATTCCATGGGGTAGGTATGAGATGTGGGTGAAGGGAGCGGAATATGAATTGCTATATTCACAAACACACAGAAAAAGCACCACAGGTGACATCTATATAATATAGGTACATAAAAACACACGTGTATTCGAATGCAATGTTGTGTCAAAATTTCAAAGCAAAATCGTTGAGGAACTTCGGAGATTTAAGATTTTGAACAAAAGAACATTTACATTTTTATTTAATTCAAGTGATAAATATGCTTTGTTTTATTTTATTTTCAACTTAATATCATGTAATTTATTTTGATGTACGCTTTTACATGGCATACAGAGTATTGCACTCGCACCGCTGTGTTCAGCTGAAATAATATTCTAAAATGAAAAAATTATTAACATTATTTATATAGATATCGAAGACGGGTCATTTTATGTAGCGATGACCAAGGTAAAAAACGGATTATTTTATTATTAAAAAACTATTAATTTCTATATTGTTAAGTAACATTTTCGTAATCTTAGCAGGAAGATTTTTTCATGTCATTATAAAATGCATGCAAGTGGCCTATTGTGCATAAAAATGCGGTACAACGCGCACCGCGCACCATCACCAGTTGAATTTGAGCAGCCGTCGGAGTTGTGTCTCGCTCGCTCTAACGCAATCGAATTCCGAAACACAATTGGGATATTATGATATATGATAATATTTTTCAAAAATGCACGAAAAGCACTTAAATTGGATTTGCTATCAGTAGCCACCACCGCTGCTAGTGTTTTGTTTTTATGAAACTTGAAGAAACAGCAGCAAGAAGAATAGTTTTTATTGAACCTACATATTCCAGGAGAAGTATATTCAGTCATTCTGAATTGACAACATCGGCAGTACCTACCACAGAACAGTAGTTTGAAGACAAATAATATCAACCAAAAACGGGGTGAACTACTTGACTCGTTATCAAGTGTATGTGAATGTACTGGTTATGTTATCATCGGTAGTAAGGAAGAATAACGATGTTATTGTACTATTATTTTGTAAGTTTGTCGTAACATGTGATTCTAGGAATTCGGCGGCTTCTAGCGGAAGTGCGACGTACGCGGCGGCCGTGGGGCACACCGTCCCATCCGGAATCAGTTGATAACCGGTTGTACATATATATGTCGGTATGCCGGTAGCGTCATGGAAGCGGATATTCCCCATTCTCTGTGTTATTTATTTATATTTGCGACGTTATTCACAAAAGGTTATCATATCATTCATCATTCATCACCGTGAATACGCACTTCGCTTTATACATCTGTACCTGTACCTATAGCTACAGGCGCGCTAACGAATTTGGACTTGCGATCCGAACTCTGATAAGAGTACGAAAATTGTACGTAATTTTTTAGTAAAGTTTTGAGTCCTCTTTCGTTTCTTATAACTACGATAACTCTATCGTATCAACGTAGTATATATACACACAGAGTGGCGTGCACATATTTTATCAGGAAAGGCAGTAGAAAGTAAGTTTTCGCTAAGGGCTTTAGCCGATGTTGGTTTGGATTATCTGAGCCCCTGTATTGTACAAATATCCAAATAACCGCTTCATTTATGCGTATTACAACCCAAATACTACATTATTAAATCTGCATATTTTTTCTACCGCACAATTGCATGAAAGAAAGCCAACATAACGTGATAATCATTTCGTTAGTAGAGTTGTACTAATCAATAGAGGTACCAACAGATGCCACTGACTGCCAAATTTTGTGATTTGTACCGAAAGGCACCGCAAAACAACGACAACACAAACGAGACTTCCCTTGAAAGAGCATGGCGCACCAATGTAGATTTTTGTCTCGAATGATGACAACGACTGAATATATGTGCGTCATTTTGCATAATTAGTTCCTGCCTACGATACTTTATGGTAGAACGATCGGAGCCGCGCTGTGATTATAATGTTTACTTGCGTATTTTTTTAAGTGTAAATTAATTTCTGGCAATAATTTTCCAAATTTTTATTTTATTTTCATACTAAGGTAGGGTAGGCAGTGCTTATATGGACCGCACTCCCCTTTATTCAAAAATGGCTCATCCAACCAAAGACACATCTCATGTTTCTATTTATATGAAAAATAAATTCATTATTGAAACGATCAAACTACTCTCGCGATAAATTTTATTTTAGAACTCATCACATTTTGCGCAAAGAACACGGATATAATAATACATTAGTAGTTATGTGTCCACCTGTTTGTAAACAGGCGAAAAACCATAAAAACGATTATAGTTAATAAATAAGATACTCAATTAAAAAAGGTTTAGCAATCGTGCATTAAATTTCATGACCAAATAAACATCAAGTCATCTCTCGAACTAAGTCGTAATCTCTTCAATAAAGTTTCATTAATCTTATTTCAACAAACTTCCGCTGCGACCTTCCATTCCTGTCCGCTTTCTTGGTTTGCCAAAGGAAATCTGCCGACTGCCAGTGGCGCGGTTTCCTTGAAGATGAGACTTGATTTTAATGTCACAGAAAAGGCACGAAAATATCAAATAACACGCGTGTATGTGCATCTGGTACTCGAGCTATGCTAGAGACGTGGGTGTGAAAATGGTTGGATTGTTAATCATTATCCTTTCATTCATTACTAAGTTAATACATAAACTTTCACTTAATTTCCCCGCAAATAGACAAAATAGAACGTAACCCAAGTTTGTTTTTGTAAAATACTCATATTGGTCATATTGTACATCGATACACTCATAATAACATACGTTATTATTGTTTAGTTGTACCGACTCTTGACATGACCCGACTCGAGCATTTGATTTAATCAATCGTACCATATTTTCGTAAAGCCGCCCTTGACTTATTTTTCCGTTCACTCATTCACTGGCATTCACTCAAAACTAAAGCTCCAAACTTTGATAATTCTCGTTATGTAGAGGTTAATTAAGAGATTGGGTCGGCGCGCGGCAACTGTAAGGTAAAACCAAGTTTGATCGTGTGAGAAATGTGGAGATTTGCAAAGATTGCTAGAATAAGAAAGGAACGCTTAGATGTTTGGACATGTAGAGTGAATGAACGGAGAAACGAGTGTAAGGAGAATATATTCTACGGATGTGAATGGTAGAAGAAGTAGGTGTCGCCCGAGGAAGACATGTTGCGATCAAGTGAACCAAATACTTAGAATATATAAGAGATGATGTATGAATGTGAATGAGGCAAGGTGGGTGTGCCAATACCGAGTTGTTTATCGGGCCGTCCTCTCTGGCTGCCCCTGCGGAAAACAGCATGATGATTATATAGTTAACGACGGAAAGATTGGGTGCCTACGCCACTGCATACTATTATCTACACGGTGTGTAAAAACATATAAACATTATATTCTCCTTAATAACAAAATCATTAGTCGGAAAACGGTGAAGATGAATGGGGTATGATGACACCGCGCGCAACAATACTCGTAAACCGAGCTAATGAAACGTAAGGTCACTGATTGCTCTAAGCAAGCGCTGCGCTGTAAACAAACCGCGTGAAGGTCTGCCGTAGTGCCGTGGCCACGTGGCGAAGGTACCGCCCACCTATGGCCATAGTACTGTTTCTACAGCCCGTTACTTAGGTCAGGAGCTTTCGAGGGCCTGAGATGAATGTATCTTGGACCGTTTGCAGTAAAGTAAGAGACCCGGCTTGATTGATAATCAAAAATACTGATTTCGGTTGTTTGTCTGTCAGTGATATTAATCGGATTTGTTTAGAATTTGGATATGCGCTAGTAAATAATAACAGTACTTTATTAATGTAGCAGAAATATAAATAGCAACAGTAAATGATTTTAGAAAATAAATACGGGATTCGTATTGTTGTTATTTTTAAATTAATTATATTGTGGTGTGTAGTTTGTGTAATTGTTTTTTGCAAGCTGCAAGAAAAACAATGTTGAAACTGGTGACAAATGTCTTGAAAAGAAAAAGAGCACAACATGCTTGAGCTTGATTGTAGATTCTCAGCTCTCGTGGGATAATAATAATAATATTAGACAATTTTTATAGCGCCGCTTTTGTGAGTTATCACCTCAGGGGCGCTTTACAGTTGATGCAGGTATTACAAAAATTATAAATATTACCAAAATAAAGTGAAGTTAAGTAAAGTAAAATGAAGAACAGGAACAGGTGACATGAAGATAGAAGATGGAGACTCTGCAGCAAGAATCCTAGGTGGTGAAGAAACTGGACCAGCTGCTGCAGCGAGAGAGACTATCTTGCCCACCAACAGTGCCAGCACGAGGTTCGTCATCCGTTCAGGTATGTGTCTGCTGCTAATAAAGCGCTGACACCATATCCTCACATAGATAACAGACCTTGGCAGCACCGCTGTGACGATGTGATCTCCAAACAAATCGTCCAAAGGAGAAAATTACCACATAATTGGTGAACTATATAGGCTTCAAGGATTAATACCCATTTTTTAACAAATTTCCTGGTCCAAAACCGAGCTCTCAGAAATGTTCTTGGTCTTCCATAGGACAGTGTCAGGAACATCTATTCAGTTTCCAGTATCCTTCCAATCACAATTCCTAAACATGAAATCAAAAGCACCATCCTACAAATTACTCAGTAATCAACACACACTAAAATCAAGCCACTTCACAATCAAGACATCCACAGCCAATTGTGGTATTGACTCGAAATAACAATAGAATTCCTCTAATGGTACATATACATTTGCGAACTTAAGAGGAAGCTACAAGCCAAAAATGTGTATATTCTTGGTATACCTTATATCGTAGGTAATAGGTATTAAAATCGCTTGACAAACGGAGTCTAGAAACGTTCGATTTCAAGCAAAAAACTGGCTTTTACTTATTTTGTAAATAATTTTATAAGAAAGCAAAAAAGTTAATCAAGTGAAACTGTCACAGATAATCTTAGCTATTAAACTGTATTTTTTTAAAGTTGTTTCCTTTATGCGTTTATACATTTCTATTGAAAAGATATTTTTTGTAGTAGTTTGCATTTATATTTTTTATTGAGTAATTTATTTATTTATTTGTATTCTACTCAAGCGAAGCGATAAGAAAACCTTCAATTTAACTAAAGCATATTTTTGGTTTTCATAATGTACACCAATTCGTTATAAAGATTAATCAAAATAGTGATTTGCCATTAAGCTTCGCCTTAAACGCGAACCGAGCCACGAATTACGGGAAAGGAATGAAGCAACTGCATGCTGCGTTTCGCGCCATTTGCGGTTGCTTCGTCCCTTTCCCATAAGTTCTATAAGTGGTTCAGTTCGGCAGTTCGGCTCGCGTTTGATTGAACATTTACCACAAAATGTTCAATCAAATCTCTGAACTTCTATTGCCTACACACAACATTATATAAATCTCTTCCAGATATATGAAAACAGCCATCGTAATGAACCGGTTCCATGCTAACTCAACACAGTGACTATTCAACATACTAAAAAGTGATATAGTCATTAAAAACGATAATTTTTTTTTAACTTAACCTAACCTACTTAATCCAGAATAAAGTTTTTGTTTCATCACTTTCCATGACTTTATATAACTTTTTAAAGATGTGATAAATTATCATTTTGATGATTTATCCGGTCACCAATGAACCATATCAAAGTAATTCTTTAATTTTCTTGCCCTTTTTTGTTTGTATTGTTTTTTTTTCTCTCCTTTTATTTTCTCTGTATTTGTATTCATCCATAATTTATTTTTACCTATGTGCAAGGAGATAAATGAGTTTTGCTAATTTATTAAGAATCTCTTCAAATTATTCGTAATCCGGTTAAAAACGGGATTGCAGGCCCTTAGCGAATGAATTGATGGGTATCCTTTCAATCATAATATTTTCGCATTATATATTATCAAAGCAAACGCAGGTGCATGAAAACGTGTTCCGAAATATGAGGAATTTACTAAAAGTTAATCAGTAAACGACCTACAATCCCGTTTTTAACCGGATTAAGAAAAATATTGAGAGATAATAAATCAGCAATATCCATTATTAACGTGTGTGACTGGATATGCAACTTTCGGTAAATTCCTACTTTGGGTTGGTGCTCATTATACTATATTATGTAATTGCATTCTTGTATTGTTTCACTTTTTTGTTTTCTCTTGTTTGTTCTAATTAAACTCTATTTTGTATTGTACGTGAAACATATATTTTTGATATCAAAATACCTATGTTAAATTGTATATATTGCCTCCCACTTATATATTGTTCATTTCTCCCGTCCTGAAATGAATTTTATAACTCGTCGAAATTACTACTCGAGCAATAAAAAAAGAATTTTATAACTCATCGAAATTACTACTCTAGCAATAAAAAAAGAATTTTATAAACCATCGAAATTACTACTCTAGCAATAAAAAAAATAATTTTATAACTCATCGAAATTACTACTCTAGCAATAAAAAATGAATTTTATAACTCATCGAATTAATAATAATATTTGGATGATTTTTATAGCGCCGTTTTTATGAAAAATCACCTCAAGGGCGCTGTACAAGTATATAATACATTTCTACTATGTTATTACTAACTATGTATGGAGATAATAATCGAAATTACTACTCTAGCAATAGAAAAAAATTGGGCGTGAAGCGAAGGAAACATACTTCAACGAAGAATCCGATCAAGGACTGTTTTAGCGAATAGGCGTTCCACACGTCCAATCTAGTTTAAGGCGATGCCATACGTAGTAATGCAAAATCATGTGTTTTTGGTTTGAAAATTTAATCGCCTAAAAATGTTTCAGATGCTTTAATTAAATACTGCGAGTAGAAAACATCTTGGCCTTTGAAATAATCGAGTATTTTTTAGATAAGTCTTTTTATAAGGCCAGAAAAAAATAATGTAAAGGTCTATGAAAACTGCTTTATAATGATAATAAATAATAATAATAATACCTGGATGACTTTTATAGCGCCGTTTTTGTGCAAAAACACCTCAAGGGCGCTGTACAAACTTATAATACATTTCTACAGTGTTATTACTTAACTATTTATGGAGAAAATATACAGTACAATACTTACCTGGTAGGTCACTTGAGATTAACACTTAAAATTAACATTATCTAATTGTTTATTGGCGAAATTTAGATACAGGGTTTAGGACTTTATTGAAAAATTGAATATAACTGGACTTTCTCTTAGGATTCGTATATTTAATAGGGTACGACAACTTAAAAAGGTAAGTTTTTAGTTTTAGTTCAAAATCTCCTACTTACGAACCCATTTTTGGTTATAATTTTATTGTATAATGTGGCAGATTAAGTTATTTATAAAATGATCGAAAAAAAAAATTATGCCTGAAAATCCACAAAATAAAATAAAAGGCACCTTTTGGTCATGTTTCTTTCTTGCATAAATCAAAACAGGCGGATGGTGTTAAGCGGGAATTTAAACCTTGTCGCCATCTACGTAAGGGTTTTTATTGATAGAAATAACGCTCAATTTAAAATATTACACGACGTAGTGCATCACCTTAATACGTCATAATAAAGGTAGGTATAGTAAGTTAAGTAGGTAGTCCGCGAGTAGGTGTTAAATGGTGTTGGTTCGAGTGGCGACTAAAGTAAAGATGAATCAGGGGGTTTGCATGTTTGCCGAAGTAAACCATCAATCTGTACACCTTTTACTGCAATTTGGCGAAAATAGAAGTCAAGAAGGGTGTACATATATCAACAATAATTGTCTGTATAAATTTTCTACACCAATTTTCTTTCTAAATATTTTTTCTTTAATTTAATTTTTGGTATTCTAAAATATCTAGTTAGGTGTACTTATTTATTTGTCAACAATTTATTTATTATAATTCATGTATTTGCAAGTGCGTTTATATGAATCACTGTTGTTGACCTTGGAGGAAGAATATAATGTGCTGTTGACAGACCAGCATACACTGTTATTGAAATGACGTAAACTTCAAGTAAAATTAAATAGTAAATATTGTTTTATGATTTAATATTTTATTTTAAGCTGCCCATGAAGTATTTTCAAAAATCCCAAAAACCATGTTCAGAGATTTTTCTGCTCTATAATAATAAAAATAAACCATAAATAGTAAAAAAAAAAGTTTGGATAAAGCATCCATACTTATCTATATTGAAGTAATAATGTAGGTATTATAAATAGAGTAGGAATAGTAACATTGATGAATGGTTTCGGGCAACAGTAATAAGTAATAAGAATAAGAAGTACTTATGTATTATAAATAAGGAATGATAACTGGGACAAGTGGAATGCAGCTACACCCTTGCTAATGAGCGCGAAAGAAAAGACAATTTCCGGCGAATAACGACCGCGCACATGCGATATTACAAACACATCTGTTCCGAGAAGCCTGGTTCAAAGAAGGAGTTGTTTTAGCGCGATGCTATTTTCCCCCACATTTCGTACCTACGGAATCTAACGGGAGTGTTCTCAGGCGGTAGTTAATAAGCAGAGTTATTTATTTTATTGTGGTATTTTAAATAGAAAATAAAATATATTAATAAAAATCTGACGGCTTGAAGGGTAATGCTCTCGACTAGCAAGCTGGATGTCGCGGGTTCGAATACCGGCGTTAGCGCACGTGAAATCAACTCGTTGGAGAAGGGACGCTACTCCCTCCATCTTTCACGTCCCATGTCGATCTTGATATCCCAGATCGGCGAAGCGATGAAAGCGTGGGTTTGCGTTGCGCGTGACAAGTATGTTTCTAAAGCGTCTATTTCCATACAAAATGTATGGATTGTAATTATTTCAGATATCGTAATGCATTGATTACTTAACGTACGTCGACCCAGTGTGTTTCTACCTTAATAATGCTCGTGTTATCGATGAAGCCACTACCGCTCCCCTGGATTTCTCAGGCAACCTCAAGGGTGCTAGCGATATCGCAAACTTTGAGAATCATTGCTCTAGAGAGGCTGAAGTTAGCTACAGTCCAAGTATGTGACTTAATATTTATTAATAATACATGTTTTTTATCAATTTTATGCGGATAATTTAAAAAAAATGTTTAAATTTAAAAGTAAACAAATACTGTGGAATTTGATCGTATTGGCAATCCAACTCTTCGCCCGTTCTAAAGTCCACTATTAAACATAAACATCGTATTCAAGAATTCAAAAATTGCTAGTGCTATGATTGCTAAGTGAGAGAATGGTCGATCACCGACGTACTAGTGAAAAAGCTGGGATCGGAACTTTTTACTCCCGATTTGAAAGCAGCTTTATACAGAAAACATATTGTTTTGTTATCAAAATAGGCGAAAAAAAAATAATAGGCACATATTATAATATGAAGTAGCCTCCGGCATTGCGATACTGCCCGCCCTGTCAATGAGGTGATCACATTAATGAAAAGATGGCGCGATGAATGACACCGAAAACGTGGACCAAACAAAATAAAAAAAGTTAAAAGAATAATAAATAGATGTTTCCCTAGAGGCGGCGAGAAGCGATCTAACGAATAACGAGTTACATCTAACGCGGCGTATTAATAGGGAGTTATAAATAGGGTGAGTAATATATTGTTTACACGAGAGAAGCATAAAAAGTCGGATGATCAATCGATGGAATAGTTCCAAGTTGCGGAATGCGGATGTGGAGAGGAGTCAGTGAACGGGGCCCGCGGCCACCTAGACCAGGGGTCGGCAGACTTTCAAGAGAGAAGACCCATACAATCTGGGAGGGAAAAATAAACCAGTTATACAAATCAACAGTTTTCGAAACCACCCCAATCTCCTTTTCCCACCCCTTAAAGCAAAATTTTGATACTTCCTAGTGAAATTTTGCACACCTTGACGTTCAAAATAAGAAAAAAATTACCGTTAGTACTAATTTAGAAAAATTCTGCACAAAGCCCGGACAACGACGGGGACTTCAGCTAGTTCTGAGATAAAAAAAAAAACAAAGATTTTAATAGAAATAACCTTGGAATTATCATTTTTGTACTACTTGAATGAGTTCAGTATAAAATAAAGTGCTAGAATATCTGAGCTAAACGAGCTGAGTTGGCAACAATAATGTTGTTAAAAAATAAAATTTCGTTCGGCGGCTCCGTCTCATGGCGGCTGGTTGAGTGGAGGTGAAATTGGTGTTGATGTGTGAAGAGCTGAAAAGCCTATGCAAAGAGCCGCATACGGCTCGCGAGCCGCGATCGTGCAATCCCTGAACTAGAATCTACAATCAGTGCCACTATACCACCATACCGCCGTACTACCCCCACCGTACCACCGCGCACCGCCGCGTCAGCCTCCAAACGGTCCCCGCTCTCAAATCCCTACTCTGCGGTACTACAGCTGCGGTATACACTAGACACAGACACATAGACAGCAGTGGCCACTGTCCTCTCAGCTCCCTGACTGGCTACAGCCGTACTAGGGATTGCAATCAATGATTATGTAGATAGGAGAAAAGGCACTGAATGAGGCTCCGAGTTAGTTTCCCTTCTTTATTTATTATCTGAGTACCGCATAAGAGTCCCAACACAACTGTTCCCAACCGTCTGGAGCCAGTGAGATTATTGCATTCCCAATTGGGGTATCCTGCGAGGCTCACGGTAGTGAAAGTCAAAACATGGCTAAATCCATTTCAAGGATGAAATGTGAAATAACACAAATTAACAAAATTTACTTGCTCACGCTGGAATTTCAATCCACGACCTATGGATTCGCAGGTAAGGATTGTAACCATTCAACCACGGAGGTCAAAAACATTTTAATCGCGCGCAAAGACTAAAAAGCTGCATTATTTAGAACAAAGACGTTTAAAAGCTACCTAGGTATAGGTAATCGAATCATTTCAATGTTCGGTAATGGAATCCTAAGCATGAGATTTGGTGGATAGAGAATAGCTACGAATTGCTGATAAAGCAATATATGCAACTGCACGATAACAAATATAGGAATGTGCTTAAATTGTCGGAGAGAAAGATTTGGTATATCTACATAAAATTATATATGATTCATTAGATAGTCCAGAATTGCTCGCACTGATAAGTTTTCAGATTCCACTACGTAATAATAGAAGTCCGGATTTATTTCAGTGCAGAAATTCTGGGACTAACTACCATATGCATTCCTAATATAATAATAATCGAGTTAAATAATTATACTGAGTGAGTGGACATCTTCAATGTATCACTAAACAATTAACAGGATTTTAATAAATCAGCAATACTCATTTTTCTCCATGTAACAATACTTGGATAATAACAGAAGATAATAGGAATATGTGTGTACGATTGTCTTGTTCTGTTTCATGTTTCGCTTATATTTATTAGCATTATCTTCTTATTAAGTATTTAATTAATTAAAGCATATAATATAACGATTTCCACAGAAGTCGTGGGTTGGTTCACACAGAGTCAATCTTTTCTTTCCAATACTCTGATCTTTTGTAATTTATTTTACTCGTATACTGTTTTTGAGTAAGGATCCACTCGTCTCTTGAAGTTACAGAAGAGTTTTTTTTTCCTATAGGACCTCTCTAATTTCCGCATAAGTCTCTTTTGGTTTAGGCATTCATCGTCAAACCAGTCGTCAGACTTTCGAACTTTTCATGTTTTTGATGTTGTTGGGGCATATTTATTTAACAGAAATGAACAATATGTCTCGACAATTTCTACCTTGTCTTGCATTGCCTTAGTGCGGAGTTGTGGATATATTCAAGGTTATAATCATGTCCAGAAGTTAGATTCCTGTAGTAGCCACACAGAGGCCACATGAACTTTCTGTCGAATATATTATGTTGACAGGTATATACAAACACATGCCCGCGAAATAAAGCTGTTTTGATTCGTGCTTTTTACCTTTGACATTCTGCGGTTTTGTTTACAAAGATTTAGGAAAATAATATGTCTAAGTAAACGTCCAATCTGCAACCGTTGGTAAGGAGTGAACAAGATAGGCGTTTTGACATCGAAAATACGAATCAGGACGACAAAAATTGAAAATAGACGTTAACAGAATAGTTTTGATTTTAATCTGTTAAAACAAGTTTTAGAAGCTAGAAGCCGTTACAAAAAAACGTGGGAAAAATTAAATATCAATACTTTCAGATTGTGTCGAAAAAATTAATAGTTCATCGTACGCTCAATTAAATTAGCAATTACAGAAAATTGCGATTTTACAGGGATGATGATCCGCAACCTCCACCTTAACTCGACTAGTGCGATGAGGTGCGGTGCGGTGCGGTGCGGTGCGGTGCGGTGCGTTGCGGTGCGGTGCGGTGCGGTGCGGTGCGGTGCGGTGCGGTGCGGTGCGGTGCGGTGCGGTGCGGTGCGGTGCGGTGCGGTGCGGTGCGGTGCGGTGCGTTGCGGTGCGGTGCGGTGCGGTGCGGTGCGGTGCGGTGCGGTGCGGTGCGGTGCGGTGCGGTGCGGTGCGGTGCGGTGCGGTGCGGTGCGGTGCGGTGCGGTGCGGTGCGGTGCGGTGCGGTGCGGTGCGGTTCGGCGAGGTTCGGTTCGGTGCGGTGGGGACTATTTGTAAAGGGGTGAGCAGCAATAGAATGTATTTCATCCCTGTCTAAATCTATTTCATATATAGAAGGTTAATTAAATCAATCTGTTTTTACTGGTTTTCGTGTTCCTAACAACCCACTTTTTGAAGCAGAAAAAATCATAATAAAGAAAAAATGGTTGCAGTTACGCGCGGTACAAATTATGTCATCCGTAGGTAGATAATAAAATATAATATAATGAAGTAGCGAATTTTCAAATCGATGTGAAGTGGGAATGTGGGAACCAGGCGCGGGCGAAGGGATTCCAAGAGCTAGACACAATAATCATTAGGAATAAGCTGACCACAAACCACGCTTGTAATTCACAATTCGACAGTCATTACTACTGCCAGTACTGCCGCTGGAAATGATCTCGGGTTACGAGTTCTGTCGACGTATTCACATTATTACAACTACTATAATCCGAGAGTTACAGTGAACATTTAGTGCTTGGTATGATAGTGTCGCGGAATAGGAACTCGTCAGCATGAGTTGATTCAAGATTAATGTTTCTGACGCTTACAACTAGTAGGATTTTAAAGATATATTCATTTACTAGCTGAAGTGAACCCGGAGTTGCTCAGAGTTATTAATGGTTAGGTTAGGTTATGTTTTGAGATTGTGAATTCTAGTAAACTAGGTGTAGTTTTAATGTGGAAATAATAATATTTATTCCGCCACATTACATGACAAAAATTACGTACAATTACATTTCACGAAAAATAAATTTAAATATAAAAATAATAGGTAATGATTATTTAAAATATGTAAATAAATTAAATACAAATTAAGAGTAAGCTACAAGCAAAAAATATGTATATTCTTGGTATGCCTTATATTGTAGGTAATAGGCATTAAACTTGCTTGACAAACGGAGTCTAGAAACGTTCGATTTGAAGCACAAAAGTGGTTATTATTTATTTTGTAAATAATTTTATAAGAAAGCAAAAAAGTTAATCAAGGGAAACTGTCACAGATAATCTTAGCTATAATACTGTATTTTTTAAAAGTTGTTTCCTTTACACGTTCATACATTTCTATTAAAAAAAATGTAGTTTACATTTATATTTTATATTGAGTAATTTATTTATTTCAAGGGAAACGACAGGAAAATCTTCAATTTATCTAAAGCATATTTTTGGTATTCATAATGTACACCAATTCATAATCTATTAATAAATATAATAATTAACAGAAAAAAAATTCTGATTAAATAATTCAGGAACCGAATGGAGTTTTCTCATTAACCAAGCTCCATCGGCCCGAAGAACCAAAGAACCAAAGAACCAAAGAGCAGAAATCATAACGGGCTATAACGGGCTCACTTGGTGATCTCTCAGTTAATTAAAGGTTACAATTACATTCTTAATTGATTTATAAATTACGGAAGAGATTGACTCTATTAAATAAACTGTTTTAACCAGTAAAATTTTAATCGATTAAAGCTATTATTAATCGTCGGAGTTTAGAAAGTGTTCGATTCGGGATAAGTTTCATTTAACTTAAGCCTGACTTATTCGTTATTTATTAAATCATAAATAAATAAATTTGGTTAAAAGATGAGATATTTTATTTGCAGGTTCCTTAATGTTAAAAGATGAAATATTGTATTTGCAGGTTCCTTAATGTTAAAAGATGAGATATCGTACTTGCAGGTAGGTTGCTATGTTAAAAGATAAGATATTGTATTTGCAGGTTCCTTCAGGTTAAAAGATAAGATATTGTATTTGCAGGTTCCTTAATGTTAAAGGATGAGATATTGTATTTGCAGGTTCCTTCATGTTAATAGATGAGATATTATATTTACAGGTTCCTTCATGTTAAAAGACGAGGTATTGTATTTGCAGGTTCCTTAACATTAGAAGATTGCTTCCTTCTTTAGTCAATTTTTCACCTTACAGAGGATATGGAGAATATTGCGATTTAGCAAAGACCAATCTCGTGAATTATAAATCAATGCATTCACACAAAGTAACAAAGTACAGAGTGAACCACGCCAGAGCGATGTTCAACCCAACAATTATTTATTTTAGTCAAGAGTGGGTGGGGGGGAGGTGATCTGTCCTGAGCGAAAATATCAAAACATCACGTGACGTGGGAGGGAGAGGAGGATTGTTGATGTTCTCTCGTCATAGGTCAGGGGGCGTTATGTTTGTTTCTGTTACAAATATACTGCTTGCTCTAAGCAAGACATAAGACAGTCTCTCGATAAATGATTGGATGAATTCGCATTATTATGTGTAAAGATAAAAACATTATTACTAATACACGGCTCAGCTAACCGAACCACACCACAGTACTGTCAACCTAAGAGCACAAGGAACACGATAAATATTTTTATACTGGAATAACTTGATGACTAAAACCTAAAATTGTAATATTTAACCATTGCATAATCAATAAAGATAGCAGCAAAAAATGTCACGCTCTCAGTTGAAGTACGATACAGTTATACGATACGGTCGAATTAGCTCAGTGTACAGAGCACTTCTCGGGCAAGGGAGAGGTCCTGGAATCAATTCCTAGTTGCGACTGAATCTTTTTCTGTATTTTCTGCTATTCATCTTTCGTTTAAGAGTTGTTAATATTGTCTTCAATGAAAAGACGAAAAATATTTTTGACAAAAAGAGATTCTAGACATTTATCCAACAAAAAATGAGTCTTAAGGTGGAAACACATTATTAAAACCCGACGCGACCCGATGAAACGCGATGCGTGTTGAGTCGAATCAAATGTATTGTTTTCTTATGACCAGAATCACACTATGAACATCCGACGCGACGCCATGTCGGGTGTTCATAGTGTGATTCTGGTCATAAGAAAACAATACATTTGATTCGACTCAACACGTATCGCGTTTCATCGGGTGGCGTCGGGTTTTAATAATGTGTTTCCCGCTTTAATCTTCTTAACTCAGTAAAAGTAGACTCAGTGACGTATGAAGCGTATGAAGCGTATGAAGCGTATGAGCCATGAGCATACTGTGCTCGCCCTATCGGCTCCCCCGCTACGGAATTCCCCCGATACGGCTCCCAGCTACCCAGCGTAAGCGTATGAATGATCGTACGACTCTTGGTACGCAGGTGTAGAAACATATGTTCTAATCCAGATGTCGTACTAGCAGACGCCGTTTACGTCTCTGAGTATGTAATAACACTAATAACAATCATTACTTGGATAATTTTAATGGTGCTATTTTTCCAAAATATCTCTCGAAAAAAAGTGTTAACGTTCAATTGAGCCGTGGTTCTGTTCACGTGAAGTCGTACGAATACGGCGCATGTAGCGAGCTCAATTATGCGGCTCGTTCATGAACGACTCATCGCTAGAGGGTACCTATTTAAGAACGATGTAAAACAGTGGGAAATGTCCAACCCAAGACAAGATCGAGATCGGTTGACAGCGACATGGCCGACATGCGACGCGCTGCGGGCTGCGGCTGCGTTCACACAGGAACAGGGAGAGGAAACAGGCACTGTACGTACCTACAACCTACTCGTGTGAACGTTGGACAATCATGTATCGTACTGCGCAGAAGCCGCCACGTGTAGGACGGCGCACTTCCGGAAAACGTGTTTATCCGCCATTCGGGAAAGTGGCACCACTGGTAACCGATAGCATGTTTACATTTTGACGTTGGTTGGTATGCAAGTCAACTTATGTTTGTGCATTGTAGCGGTTGGACATACTATTATACTACGTGTACCTACAGAAGAGTAGCTAAACAAACAAAAACACTGTAACATATTATTACATTGAATAAATATGTAGAAGCCCTTTTCGAACAACTCCTATGTTCTAATAGAAATCGATGTATCTCCCTTTCTGTCATGGTGAGAAATATGATCTAAATGGAGTGATAATTAACATTTGTCTTACCAAAGGTGTCTTTCTTTCCTTAAGAGTAATTTTAGTAACATAAAACGTAAGAAAAATATTTCTAATAATAATTCAATTTAAATCGGTGATTTAGGCTAGTATTTGTATGCTTTTCTTGAAAAAAATATTTACGTACGAAACATAATATTGAGTGTGTACGGGCGCAAACAAATAATAAGTCTTAATATTTTAAAACATAACTTGTAAAAGTGTATTTTCATAAAATAATTAAATTAACGCCATCTGTTAACGCATAGATTATAAATTATAACATATGGAAAAAATACTTAAACGGTGGAAAAGCGAGATTTAACTTTTTTTTAAAACCTTTCATATTTTTATTTTAACATTATTTTATAATGGGTCCTAGACATTGGACAGCCACTTTGTTGGTGAATACGCCATTAGGCGTAATGTTTACGAGGCGTCATATTTCCAGATAACAAAACTCCATTCAACATGGCCAACAGGACGTAATAATGTGGCTAATATCGCGTACGGCCAAAAATCATTCATAAAAACGGCAGCGGTGCGTCATCAGTGAGCGTGGCGTCTTATCGGCACATTCAACCTCACGGGGAACATCCTTCAGTCGTCATTGGGACTTGGGACTTGAGTTGGAGGTTGGAGCCTTCGGCGACCTCCAAACAAACGACAACACACAACACAACTATGTGTGTTATCCTTATAAAATAAGGTTCTCATTCTAATTATTGCTTGGGGAGGAGCAACAAACTCGGCTATCAATTACATAGAAACCGCACAGAAAACGATCTTAAAGGTAATACTAAAAAAACATAGACTGACTGATACAGACCAAATATTCAACAGCTGTGACGTACTAGATATACGCCAATTATACGTTAAAACACTACTAAACTACATTTTTGACAAAAAAATAAATTTCAACATACACAAAATAACACTAACAGACCAGTTAGACAAGCGTACAAAGAAAACATAAAAAACTCCGACAATAAATTCAAGCTTTGGACAAAGACACTACCAATACCATGCTATAAAAGCTTTCAACAGTTTAAAAATTGAGGAAAATAAAAATAAATTCACACACAAAATTACAAAATGGATTAAAGAACAAAAAAGACAATATTACCAAAATGTCATAGCATAAAATAAAAATAAAACCTACACGTAACGCAGAAAACCAATATAAACACACATCACAATTTGTTATTTACAAATCACATTAATTAGATAATGGTGAGGGCAGAACTTTTAGAAATTTGTTATTTACAAATCACATTAATTAGATAATGATGAGGGCAGAACTTTTAGAAATTAATTATTTACAAATCACGTTAATTAGATAATGATGAGGGCAGAACTTTTAGAAATTTTGGAAAGTATCGAATAGGACCGAAGATATTATAAGCCGTCAAAACGTAGATATATAGAAAAGCGTGTGATATCACGGGGTATGCCATTTGAATTATGAATTGGACTATGTGTGCCATCCCGAGACGACACAATTGCACACGTATTAACAAATTTATCTCTGGAAGCTCATAACTTCGCCATATGTAGAGATATCGAAAAACTAAATTTACTATCGTTATTTTAACTCTATGAATACGTACATTTTTTTATCAAAATTTAAAAAATGTAGATATCCTCACTCTGTCATGCAGTCATAAATTAGTAGACATCCTCACTCTGTCTTACAGTCATAGTGATGGGAAATCAGTAGATATCCTCACTCTATCATGCAGGAATAGTCATGGGAAATTAGTAGACATCCAAACTCTGTGTTGCAGTCATAGTAGACATTAGCAGACATCCTCACTGTGTACTGCAGACATAGTCATGGGAAATCAGTAGACATCCTCACTCTGTCATGCAGGCATAGTCATGGGAAATTAGTAGACATCCTCACTCTGTATTGCAGTCATAGTAGACATCCTCACTCTGTATTGCAGTCATAGTAGACATCCTCACTCTGTATTGCAGTCATAGTAGACATTAGTAGACATCCTCACCTATACTGCAGTCATAGTCATGGGAAATTAGTAGACATCCTCACTCTGTATTGCAGTCATAGTAGACATTAGTAGACATCCTCACCTGTACTGCAGTCATAGTCATGGGAAATTAGTAGACATCCTCACTCTGTCATGCAGGCATAGTCATGGGAAATTAGTAGACATCCTCACTCTGTCATGCAGGCATAGTCATGGTAAATTAGTAGACATCCTCACTCTGTCATGCAGGTATAGTCATGGGAAATTAGTAGACATCCTCACTCTGTATTGCAGTCATAGTAGACATTAGTAGACATCCTCACCTGTACTGCAGTCATAGTCATGGGAAATTAGTAGACATCCTCACTCTGTATTGCAGTCATAGTAGACATTAGTAGACTTCCTCACCTGTACTGCAGTCATAGTCATGGGAAATTAGTAGACATCCTCACTCTGTATTGCAGTCATAGTAGACATTAGTAGACATCCTCACCTGTACTGCAGTCATAGTCATGGGAAATTAGTAGACATTCTCACTCTGTCATGCAGGCATAGTCATGGGAAATTAGTAGACATCCTCACTCTGTATTGCAGTCATAGTAGACATCCTCACCTGTACTGCAGTCATAGTCATGGGAAATTAGTAGACATCCTCACTCTGTCATGCAGGCATAGTCATGGGAAATTAGTAGACATCCTCACTCTGTATTGCAGTCATAGTAGACATTAGTAGACATCCTCACCTGTACTGCAGTCATAGTCATGGGAAATTAGTAAACATCCTCACTCTGTCATGCAGGCATAGTCATGGGAAAGTGTCTTTAATGAGACTGATACATATATTCTTATTACTATTGACAATAATATTGGGATGATTTATATAGCGCCGTTTTTGTGCAAAATCACCTCAAGGGCGAATGACAAAATAGTTGAAAATCGTCGGTTCAACCTATAAATAAATGTCAAACTTCATGACGCCAGAGCTCCTTTACAGGAAAGATATGATTTTATTTTCACTCAATAAAAAGGTACGATATTTTTTATATTATTTTTTAAGTCCTTTTAAAAAAAACGAGTCCTTCAAATGAAGAGGTTCTTTTGTAGAATAAGAAGGGATCCAAGAAATTTTGAAGTCACATTTTCATGTGAGTCCTCGTCTTGGCCCCAGGTCCCGGTCGGGAGCCCCTGACGTACGCCTATCGACCCACTGGAGAGTGGAGACATGTCTGACCTTCGGGCGAATAGGCGTGGGCAACACTTTCTGAACATTTCATTTCATTATTGGTTCTATTCAAAACAACAACTCTATTGAGATAGGCAGGCCTGACTTCTTTTTGTATCTATGATAACTTTTATGACTTTTATGACTTTTACAACATCTATGACTTTTTGTATCTTTTGTATCTATATAAATAAAGGCACAGAATGAACTGAGTATAATTAAAACACATATTTAAAAATCAGAATCTCTCTTATATCAATCTTCTCAAATAATATTTTATTTATTATTTAAATTATCTAGTTTTAGTAGGATTATTCGAAAAAATTGTTACCGCAGTGGGAGTGGGAAAGTATCGATTAGGAGGCGGTTATGGGTACCGCCACCCCGGGAACCATTCATTGGTTAACCAACACATCTGCCATCAGGATGTGTCTGGGAGGGGTCGGTTAGGTAGATCCTTTGACCTCTTCCCCGCAGTGGGAGGGATGGATTCATATATTCCTCTGCATACATTGACCCCACCTTCTTCTTACTCTAGTCACTCTCACTCTCACTCTCACTCTCCACTCAACCACTCTCCTCCTTATCCAAAAAGACTCCACACAGAGGGAAATTATTTTCCTCGGGGCCACCTGTGTGGAGTTAATGTAAAATAAAAATCTGGACACTAAACACCACTAAAGCCATTTCAAGCAATGTTTCTATTCTGAATGTTGGTCTTCCAACAGGGTGACACTGAAAGTATCTCATAATGTATCTAGCACTCGTTAGTTGGAAAAGTATAATGTTAACTGGTTTCATTAATTTCATAGACTCATAACCTCTTATTGACCAGCGTATTCGTAAGCATATTATAGATAGATTAATATGATAGATTATATACTATTTTTTGTAAATATAAACATATTATCTGGTAAAAAGACACAATTAATTAACAAAAACATAATTATGAAAAAATCAAGTAAGTTATGACGAAAATAAGATCAGCACGGTGAAAATTCTTCGTCGGCGATGAAAAAGTTAATCGAGAACCTTCATTATTATGAATTATCATGGTCATAGACACAGAAATAGAATAGCAAGTAAATAAATTTTAATAATCACACATCTAGGACACAAATTCCAAAGCGGTGACATATCCAATCAGGCGAATCACTGAGGAATGCGGTGATGAGATGATGCTGACTGCTGACTACTTCTAGGAATGATCCTAATAAACCGCTGTCAGTAGGAATTTCAAATGCTCGTTTTATTGATGAATTGAACTGACAACCGACGAACAACAATTTATTGAATTTAAAATTGGTTAGCAATTCAATTTCTCCCGCATCCATAGTATGTCATTCAGTCACACAAGACTCGTACTTGTCTGCGAATTATAAACAACAAAGACGTAGTCAAAGCGAACCAAGGGACTGAACTGTGCTCATGTATGAATGTACTTCAGACAGGTGAACCAAACCTCAATTGAAAGTCAAACTAAATCAAAAGCGCAATAACAGTCGGCTATATTGGCTGAGGGACCAGGAGTAAGAGCAGAGATTCAAAGGGTCAAGTCAATGACTAAAGAAAATACCTTAAGCATTGTTATTCTATATTCAATGGGGTAAAGCATTGTTGCATTGTGATTTGTTCTTGTTGGTAGCCCACCACTGGAGCAGACGCGCCGGCCTGGCGCGTAGTTTGTAGCTTGTGGGGATTGGTGAGGGGTGGGGGGGGGGGGTTGAAGGGGTCTGTCTGGCCACTGATCCCCCCCGAGGAATTCTATCACTTATTATTGTATGGCACCCAAAAAATCAAGACGAATCAAGCCCTCTGCGCCCCTGTCTAGTGTTCTGTGTTTGCAGCGTTCCTGTCGTGTTTACGTTTCACCTGCCAATAACTCCGTCGTATCAGAAATCTTCATATCGCTGCATTGACAGAAGCGCGATCTGCGGTTATTTGGCAGCGGAGCGATGACCTTTTGGCCGTTTTGAATTTTTGCGAACACAAACAGGGAAATCATTATTATATAGGGTTTTCCAATAAGAGGTGTTATTTTGAATAGCCCGCTATTTCGGTAGATGTTACTTTTGAAGCTGTCATTTTTTGACATTTGACAAGTAGAAACTACGCCATCAATAAAAATGGAACGATACATACACGCTTCAACAACGCATTGAAATTATTAAAATTCACTTGAGTGAATCAAATGCAAATCATCTTGAGTGATGAGGCCCATTTCCACCTCGGTGGCTTCGTCAACAAGCGAAATTGTCGCATCTGGGGCTCGGAAAACGTTAGTTTTCGAAAAACCAAGAGTTATTTTTGAAAAGCCTCTCTATCCTCAACGTGTGACTGTTTGGTGCGGTTTATGGTCCGGCGGAGTCACTGGACCTTACTTTTTCGAAAATGAGGCTGGAGCAACAGTTACGGTGAATGGATTGCGCTATAGAGAGATGATTAATGATTTTTTATGGCCGGAATTGGATGGTATTGATCTGGACAACGTTTACTTTCAACAAGACGGCGCTACGTGCCACACAAGCAACGAAACCATTGATATTTTTACGATTGAATATCAAAATAACACCTCTTATTGGAAAACCCCGTAGTAAAACCTAAACAAAGCTTCAATTTACGAGTCGGGAAATTTTTTACGCAGACCCGTTTTACGCAGCATAAAACGCTCTATCGCGGCTGAAGCAACTCGCCCCACATCCATCAGTATCGGTGACATTCATCGGGATGAATTCGACGCCTGCCCGATGACCTTGACGTCCTCTTTAGCGACCTTGACGTCACGTGACCTTGCCACCGCAGCGGCCTTGCGTACAATAGACGAAACATGCCCACTCGGCGCGCCGCTGTCCAGTCCCAGTCCACTCTCCACACTCCGCGCAGTGGTAGCGCGCACTGTCAAATCAGCTGCACTAATCGGTACATTGGGTTAGCGAAGTCCGCCAAATGCCATACGGATTATCTGTTATAAATATGAATGGACGAAGCCGCACAGTCTAGCGGGACCTTAATCGCTACGTTTTTTCAAAGTGTATATTAAATAACACCGGAACACCGAATTTTGAAGAATGATCGTTGAATTAGATGCATTCAAGTCACCGAAATTAAAATTTTAATGTTCATTTAAAATAAATCAATCATCTTCAAAAGAAGTTATGTTGATTAGTTATGAGCATTTACGCTACATCATTTTAATACTGAATATAGCTGACGTGAACCCGGCGTTGCGGGGGGTTATCCTTAGGAAATAGACATGTACCGTAGAGGATTTTTCTGTAGGCCTTTTTAAGATATACAATTCCGTAGTACATTATTTTGATGTATCTCATATCTTAACCTTTAAGCCAGCGTTAGCAATGTAACCTTACCTTTCTCTACTTTCTATAAATGTAATATGCATGTATTGATGTATGATGATGATGATGAACTATGTAATGGATTTTGAAAACCCTGTCGAAATCCTTTGCATAGTTTAGAAGAACTAAGCGCACAAACGGACTTTAGTTTTTACTATTTATAGAAAATATATATTCTCGTTTAACTTCAATTAAAATGCAGTCTCGCAGTAAGTGCTGCTAATACGGATTTATGTTCTGTCCTCATTGACAAACAAATAAAATGGTTAAATCGAATAATCCTAGACATAAAACAACAGCAACAATATTAATGGTGTGGATTAAAATACAAACCTTGATGTAGTGTGCTTCCTTCCCGTTAGCGGCTATGATGTCCCAGTCGACAGTGCTGACGTAGCACATCTTAAAATTCTTCTCAATCCTCACTGAGCCTCTGGTGATGTCCGTCAAGGAATAGAGCCCGATTTCCTGAAAAGACATTCACTTTATTCTTTGTCGCTTACGGAACACTGAACATTCTCGAAAGCTCCGAGTCTGAAGACCGCATGAATGATTCATACAAGATCAAACCGTAATGTCATCTAAAAGGGAATTTTTAGATTTTGGATCTTAATCAATCTTCCGTCAAACGGCGTTCTGTAGATGAGTTTAAATCACTCAATAAGCTACTGAACACATTCATCATAGATTATTCGAAGAAACTTAAAAATTACAGGTTATAATTTTTACTGACCAAATTTACACATGGGACTACTAGTAGGTATTAGATTTTTAAGTGGGTTGGGTACAAATGCAAACAGATATGGATTTATCGTGAATTTTATGCACCCTGGCCGCAGTCGACAAATGAACGAGATAACAACATAAGCACGCCGGTGTTATCGAGGGAACGAGGAGAGAGTTATTAGTGACTAATGTCGGAGGGTATAAAGCATGCGTCGCCAATGATTGTGTTGTTTTCGCCAAATCCGCCAAAGGCAGACGAAGTTTTCATACCAAGGTTAAAACGAAAAAAATGTCGTCTAGACACTGAAGATTATGTTTGCGGTTAATTCATATAGATACCTAGATTTAGTAAAAACGTCACAATAAGATAATTTTCACAAAATACTCTATGAATAAGGAGGAGCCCATCATTTAAATGAAACCTGAAACCTAGTCCGTCAAATTGATATCGCGGAAGACGTTTCTGTAACGCCAAAAAAACACAAAATATTACAGAGATAATTATTCTTAATTATTTTAGCAATTGCTCCCCATTAACGAGGTTGTTTTTGTGTATTTTTAGAGCTGCCATGCCTACTTAATAACACCTATAGCGAATAGGGGAAACTCCTGAAATTCAGAACATAGCTATCTATTTATAAGAGTCTACTATTGATAAATAACCATGTGCCTATCCTCGATGTACGTTTTAGCCTGGCGGATACCAGAGGACTTCATTCAGTGAAGTTGAAGGAATATTACTAACATTTTGTAAGATTTAATGTTTCGCGTTGTCTTCCCAGCTCACCGCCCCGACCCCTGTCCCCGTCCCCGCCCCCGCCCTACGCGTTCTGATACTTAATGATTATAGTATCGACACCGCGAGGAGCTCCGTTAATGGACCAAGTTAATGGTAGTAAAGCTCCTCCAAATTGATGCAAAGCGATGGTTGAATGTTGACAGATTGCCGCTTTAGTGTTTAGTACCGTGAGGAATGGGCGCGCATTCCGTCATTAATTCGGTCGACCGGTTTCACAACAACGGACAAGTGTGTGAACTGCGGACGCGCCGAGAAACAGGGCTGCCATACCGTGGTCGGGCACGGCTAAAGATTTACCTAAGACACTACTTTCTGTGAATCCTAAATGAGGTATGTATTCGATCAAACTTTCTACTATACAGGGTAGGAGGTAAATTTAAAAACAATGATGCCAAAAGTCACTATTTCCTATATTAGCCGCGTGCAGAAATTAGCTACAGATCCGTGGAGGAGTACCAAAAGGGTTGTAAGAGAAGCTCACAAAGAAAGATGTTAGGCTAAACTTGTTGATTACCACATATTTGCAAGACAGTTCTAAAACTAAACCCGTTGATTAGCACATCTTTGCAAGACAATTCTAAAATAAAGACCTTCAAAGCGGCACAAATTCCGTTATTTTATATTTCACTATAAAAACACGAGGCAATTAATAATGAATATTATAATAACAACAAACCAATCTTTGAATAAATGATGTTGAGTATTTACAAAATCGAACCTGGCGATGAAAATAGATTCAATAAACAAGCCTAATAAAACGTAGTACAAAGTGAAGCCCATGAAGTATGTTTTGAAAAAAATTTCAAACATACTATTTCCGTTGTCTGTGTTATTAACTTAACTTATTTTTGAGCCGTCAAAAAAGTGAGGTGATATTGAAGTTTGTTATACATTTGTGTAATAAAATACGTGCGCTTTTATATATTTTTTCGTTTTCAGTAATTTTACTTACAAAATAACGTAAAAGAAACATTTAATTTTTTTTATCTTTTTACTCAAAATATAAATATTAATTAATTTAAAAATGTATAATATGTTTATTTTTAATAATAAAGAGTGCAAGGCCTTGATGTAAGCGTAATGAGTAAGATCAAGAGAAAGGGACGCTTAGATGGTTTGGGCATGTAGAGCGAATGAGCGATGAAAGGAGCGTAAGAAGAATATACGATGCAAATATGAATGGTAGCAGAAGTCGGGGACGCCCGAGGAAGACATGGCACGAACAAGTGAATCAGATACTTGAGTCGGCCCATGTCAAGAATCAGAATAATAGAAGAGTATGTATGAATGTGAATGAGGTAAGGAGTGTGTGCCAAGAGAGAGTTGTTCGGCGGTCCGTTCTCTCTGCCTACCCCTGCTGAAAAAACAGTTTTCGGATTCGTTCAGAAATATTCCATTTATTTGGATTTAATTGCAATATAATTCGAACAAATATTCCGACCTTCTAAAGAATATGTCCGAGGCCTGAGTAGCTATATATATTATACTCTTGTCCAGCCGATGTGGCAGCCCTGCTAGGCCGAGGCGGCTATGGGCTCGGCAGGGAAGGGGAGGGGGGGGGAAGAGAGGGCAATCAGAAATAGACTGTAAACAACAGAGTATAACATTAAAATCAGGCGGAGGGCGGGGAGCGCGGGGAGGGGGAGGAGGGCGGGGACAGCGGGGCCTTATATGCCCCGTCACAACTACTAAACTCTAGTCACTACTCTCTACTCAAAACACACTGCTAACAAACAGTAACAAGTGGACAGAATCAAAATTTAATTAGAATTATATTAAATTGTGGGGATTATCAACACACCATCGAGAATACGGGAGGCTGTCTGTTTGCTCAGAAACGATGGACACTGAACGGTAGGAGATAATTACAGATTAAAAATAAATGTGTAATATCGGTGTGAGATTTTCAATGACTTTATTCCTAAAAGGTCAAACCGAAATGTGTCATAAGTCAATATTAACGATTCTGAATATAAACGACAGATACCGAAAACAGAAAAAGATTCAGTCGCATCTAGGAATTGAACCCAGGTCCTTTTCCTTGCCGGGGAAGTGTTCTGACCACTGAGACTATAATTCTAATTCGACTATATCAATATCGACCGAGAGCTATCATTTTCTTATAATCGAATATGTTTTGGCTGCTATCTTTACGCAAGATTCTACCCGATAGTCGAATAAGCTTGATGGTCAGAATACTTTTCCAGCAAGTAAGAGGTCCTGGGTTCAATTCCAAGATGCGACTGAATCCTTTTCTGTCTTTTCTGTTTCACATCTTTAAGTTATTGCACCGTAAAATTAATTTATAAATCTGCCCTGATGATGGACATTGTAATGCTGTCCGAAATGTTGGCTAGAGAGGGAGGTAGCTCAACACGGCATAATACCACAAAAATTAAATCACTATAATATTACAGTTGCTATTGAAACCTACATTTCCTACAAGCTTGATTCATAAATGAAAATGTTATTTTTTGTGTGTTTTTGGTCTTTGGGCGGAATGTTAGCGGAAGTCGCGCGCCTAATAATTGTTCAGAAGATGACTGCCCACAGAAATATATAATATTGTTGAACCTATGAGAATACATCATAATAATATATTGTAAAATGTTAGATTGGATGACGTAAGAAATATTGACCTATAAAAGCGCTGCTCATCGAGTTGTCTCTTGCTCCGATAGCAGAACTAGCTGATGGGCAGATAGCCTGGGCATTGGGCAGTTGGCAGTGGGCAGTGGCCACTTGGACAAAGAGCGGCTATCAATACCTACTGAATACACATCCGAACTTCGAATCCACATTCCGTAGTAATGGCTACTTTCCATCCATAAAATAAAATGACTGAATGAATATTTATATGTGGTCAAAGCGGCGAAGGCGGCTGGTTACTGGCTTATGTTCGGATCGTTACTCATTAGAACGGACCCAGCAACAGAATAGGCTCGGAATAAGGATCAAATAGTTTCTGGCTACTGGCTGCTGCAAAAGGAGGAATGACCTAAGATCGCAAATGAGATCATACAGAGAAAGGCATCCAAGGCAATATCGCGAGTATGCCATTCGTAAACAACATTACAGACGCATGTTATTATTCACTATGGATACCTCACCATACGGAGAAAATTTACGGATATAAAATACACATTTTTTTTTTAAATTTTGGTTTTCCTGTTAAAAACGGGACTGCAGGCGTTTAACAAATAAATTGGCAGAGTTCCTAACAAAGTATCAGTTAAAAGCGAGTGTTTTGTGAGGAGGCGAAATAGGTGTCGTGATATTATGATCATATTGACATACTTATATTGTCGCATTCTTCCATGATATTTACTAGGAAGAGATCACGTGTTCTCGATATATTCTGAATATTGATTAATAATTTAACGGGAAATTGGTATGCTATTACTTTTTAATAATTTTTCTCAATTTATGAATACGGCTACGCCAGGCCTTCTTGGGAGACTGCGACAAATTATTGTCAAAATCTTAGATATCATTGCAATATTGCAAATGAATTTTAATGTTACGTTTTATTTATGTTGCATGCAGAACGTGTATGACAAAATACTTAGAAAAAACATAAGCTATGCAAGTAACAATGAATATAATGAAAACAATTTTATGCAGAATCACAAAGACCTCCATGGTACACTGTCATGGTCATGAGCAATTCTGTCCCACAACAACATCCCCCTAATAATGAGAACTATTGTATGCAGAATCACAAAGACCCCCATGTTATACTGTCATGGTCATGAGCAATTCTGTTCCACAACAACATCCCCCTAATAATGAGAACTGTTTTATGCAGAATCACAAAGACCCACATGTTATACTGCCATGGTCATGAGCAATTCTGTTCCACAACAACATCCCCCTAATAATGAGAACTGTTTTATGCAGAATCACAAAGACCTCCATGTTACACTACGATGGTCATGAGCAATTCTGTTCAGCAACAAAACCCCCTAATTAAAGTACCTACTTGAAGTAATAGTAATTGAAGGTAAAATTAGAGAAAAACCAAGTGCTGGAAGTGAAGAACATTCTGGCCGAAGAAACTTCGAGAATGATGATATATTAGTTATAGGAGTTCTTTGTTGGTAGCGGCTCCCCAAACAAAAATACGGTGGCGCTCATTAGAAAAGTTGGCAACAAGTCTTATATTATACATACATCACATACCTATAATAATAAAAATAGTAACATGTCAATTTGGAAGTTTCCACTGATATTAAATGATAAATGTGTTTTTTTAGTTAAAGTAAATATGAAGGTGGGTGGGGAGGGGGAACATAGGATTAGGATAAAGGGACGAAGGATGGGAGTAGAAGGGAAGGTAGATTGAATGATCTACTTTGAATCAAGGTGGGTGGGGAGGGGGAACATAGGATTAGGATAAAGGGACAAAGGATGGGAGTAGAAGGGAAGGTAGATTGAATGAACTAGTTTGAGTCAAGGTGGGTGGAGAAGTGGAACATAGGATTAGGATAAAGGGACGAAGGATGGGAGTAGAAGGGAAGGTAGATTGAATGATCTAGTTTGAATCAGGGTGGGTGGGGAGGTGGAACATAGGATTAGGATAAAGGGACGAAGGATGGGAGTAGAAGCGAAGGTAGATTGAATGATCTGGTTTGAATCAAGGTGGGTGGGGAGGTGGAACATAGGATTAGGATAAAGGGACAAAGGATGGGAGTAGAAGGGAATGTAGATTGAATGATCTAGTTTGAGTCATGTTGTGTGATGAATTTTCGTTTTATGTAATCGAGTTAAAAATGTCAAAGTGGTTATAATAATTTGAGTTAAATGAACTTGTGGATATGTTGATAAAGGAGTTCTGTTTGGAATTGGTCTTGCAAAGAGGGAGATGAAAAGTAAGCGACTGTCTGCTGTTGCTATTTGGAATATGGAGTGTTAGGCGTTGAAGAAGATCAGGACTATCAACTAAGTTATGTGCGATTTTAAATAACATTACCGAATCTGCTATATATTTGCGGCAAGTTAATATCTGTATATTGAAGAACTTTGCAGAGTCTTCATTGCTAATATGAGATCGAGAACAGCAGAAGTTAAAAAAATCTATTTTGGACGCTTTCAATTCTATTTTTTCGTAGTGCATAACCCGGGTTATTATATGAACACCTGAGATGCATATTCCAGAATACTACGAACATACGAGATGATGTAATGAGTGTGATGCTATATATTAGTTACAAAAGAATAAACGAATTCTTACCTCCATATCAACCATCTCGTACAAGATGAAAGCGTAGTTGTTGAAGAGTTTGTGTCCGCGGATGACGGCCAGATTTGGGAAGAGCGTGGAGAGGGTCTTGAGGCCGTTGACTCGGTACATCATCAGGTAGCCGGTGATCTCGCGCAGCTCGGGAAAGCTTAGGTTGGTGAAGGCCGTCTCGTTTAAGCGGTCGAACAGCAGGATCTGCAGGAATCCCTCCACCACGCGGCATCCCGATAGCAGATCGAACATCTCGGGGCCGTTGCGGATGTCCAGACTTTGGCAAACTGCAAACACACAACACAACAAACACTGATGATGATGGACTGATGTTTCGTAAAAATAATTAACAACATTTAAAAAAAATTACAAACAATAAACGTGTCTCGATTCACAATAGAAACGAATTGAGGTATTATATAAAAGCATTCCAACAGGCACCGAGTTACACGGAGAACAAAATAATATTACCGATTTATTAAGAATCTCTTTAAATTATTGGTAATCCGGTTAAAACAGGATTGCAGGTCCTTAACGAATAAATTAATAGGTTTCCTGATAAACTCTAGAATTCAGATTTGCTTCGAATTTATGTGTCATTTTCAATTTGGCAGAGTTCATTTGAAGCACCTACCTACAATATAATATTTTTTAAGGAAATTATTTTAATTTATATTTTCAAAATTGGAATTGATTTGTCGAAAATTCAGGCTATCCATGGTCTTTAATTGATTCGCGCAGTATTTCATGAAAAATGCCGAAAAGACAAAATACCAAGAGCACAGAAATTTCATTGGGTATTTCCATTTGGTTATTATTATAAACTTTTGTGGCTCAGTGATAGTAGTTTTAAAAATAACATAACACCATTTGTATTTTTTAAATACTTACTAAAAATATATTTTAAAATTTTCTTCATATGAAGCAAGTAACCGCTTAATATGAAGAAAAAATATATTTATTTATTTTAATTTACCCGCGATTTTTCACGGGTCTGCGCTATTATTATATAAAAAAATCCATTTATTAGTCACAATACTTACTAAAGTTTGTTTATCGTAGAAAATGTGGAATTACTCGCTTTTAAATTTCCGCAAAACTAGACATTAAAATAAATTTAAGAGACAAACAAATATTCGATAAATGGAAAATGTATTTCCATTCCAGACCTTAAGACAAAAATAAACGGTACCAAAACAGCTTATATTTTCAGAAAGCCATCAAATATGAAAGTAAAATGAATTCCTTAAATTTGATCAAGCTGCAGAGTAAACTCGCTGTAAATACTTCCTTAGATTTTCAAATTGACGAAGAACCGAGTCGGAGGGTTCGTAAGAAAGTGAAATGGGGGTAAACAAGGGGTGAATTGGCAAATGGCGATGTGAATTTGGAATGGGAAATATATGATCGATCATCGGAGTAAATAATAATACGTGAAAGACGGAGACACCCTCGCAATGAATCCCGGCTCGGCAGGAGGCCATAGGCCATCCTCGTGTGGGAATGTTAATCCAATTGGTCGGTCACTCGCTCTTTCCGGATTGGATTCTCCCGGTGCAGTGTAATAACCTGTCCATGTTTTAGTGACCGACCGAAATGTCGCTTTCGGCCAATTCGGTCATTAATGGACTATAGAAACATCGGCTCAGTTGATACATGCGTTCGTGATGTTTTGGATCACCTTCGGCTTTATATAATTTAAATACTATTTTTAAAGAACCTGATTTATATCAGTTCAAAGTTTTTAATTTGTGAATATTATTATGGAAGGGGAAAGTGTTGCTTGTGCAATGATGGAGGATTTATCTAGCAGTGGTTTTAACTCGCGACGCCTGGGTGGGAATCTGACGCATTCCACGCAGGTACAGCAAAGGTTTTTCTAATATAACTTTCATTAAAATTTCTCTTAATAGTTTTCTTTTAAGGTCTTTAATTAAATTGATTTTTTATTTAAACTATTTTTAATATTTTATTTTTTTATTGTGTAGGTTAGATTGTTAAGTGCAATTGAATTATATTTAAAATGTAATATTGAGGTGTTGCATATACGGCGGAAGACTGCAGGTTTTCTCCGGCCTTGGTGCTCGTCTACTGTCTACTTATTATAATATGTACACTATATCTTTAGTACATCTATTATAATCATCAGGACAACAGACACAGCGCCGTGTAGGTAATGCTTCCACAATAAAAATCGTTTAACTTTAAGCCCCCTCATTCCCAATTCTACCGATTTATAACGAGTTTCCCTTTGACTCTTTAAGTTTTCAAGTTTAAAAAAAAGTTATTTTGAAGATAATATCTTTACATTTGTTAAGCTGAAACGTTAATCGTACGAAATTCCCTCGACAGAAAAAAAACGCAAAGTAAGCTCCGAAAATTATTGAAAATTATTATAACACGTTTTGTTCTGTTATTTAATATGTTATAGGCTTGAAAAAAATCACAGTGTATCTTTAAATGAATCTAAAACATTTTTCGAGATTTTTACTCTATTTCAGAAGAGTCGTGTTTTATTAAATATGTTTTACCATTTTCGCTCAATTGTTTTCGTTTTTTTATATAAGCGCGCTCCCTCTAACATTCGTATATCTCCCCTTAAAACCATCTTTGAACGCTTACTACGGGGCCATAAAAGAAAATCGTATTTTTACATTTAAAGGTAAAAGTTTTACTGCCATATCAAACAGTCCCATTTACGTAATTGACATTACGAATGAAATTTTAAAACGGATCGAGTAATTTGAAATAAATATTTATAATATAGAATCAAAGAATAAAATTGTATTATATTCAGGACTGTAATTTTTCAAGTAATTAATATGTTTATTGTCTGTTACAAATGGGCCATTAAAAAAGTGAAAATATCTCATTAAATTTACGTGTTAAGAAAAAGGATATTTAATAAAAACGAATGTGGAGGTGTGTGGCGAAATTCACAGAAGTGCAATTAAAAACCATCATGAAAATAAACGCCAGTAATCAAAAAACATTTTCACATATAAAAATAACGTCGAAATCATCAGTCTACAATAACATTTCTCGTTTTTTATATCTATTTTATTTAGTTTCCATTTAAATGAAACGACGGATATATCATTCCGCGATGATGAAATAATGACAGACAGAGCCAAGAATGCGTGGCATTTACCATTTACCGAAGTAGGAAAGCAACAAAGCAACAACGAGGTATTGATTGCGCACCGGCCTATAAATATGCGTATTCCTGGAACTTTTCCTGCTATGAATGTATGTAAACACTATCTAGAATCTAGAGATGACGTTGGAGACTGTAATACATTGGTACTTATTTGTATATTGGTATATTGCGATGCGTGAGACTATCAAAGAAGGAGGTGAATATACTGATTTTATTGATGATGATCTTAAAATTTACAAAACTATTAAGTACTAATCTTAACGATTGTTATGTATTACAATTAAATCTTGCAAGGTTACAAGAGTGGTGCGCCCATAATGAACTATTCCCAAATATTGAAAAATGTCAAACGTTAACTTTTGGCCGTATCAAAAATCCTATCATGCATCAATATACCATAAATAACATTATTCTAAAAAAAGTCGAGCAAATCAAAGACGTTGGCAGTAAATTAACTTTTGCTCCTTATATAAATGAAATAACGAACAAGGCCATGCAATTTTTGGGGTTTATTTTGAGGACAGTGAAAGATTTAAAATTAATTCATTCAATTAAATTACTATTCACTGGGTTGGTGAGAAGAAATTTACAGTATAATTCGACAGTGTGGACTCCATTGTATAAGATTCACCTACTTAAAATTGAGAGAGTGCAGCATAAATTTCTGAGATTGATTGATTGTAAATTAGGAATTCGAGTCGATGATCTTAATTACACATTTTAAATGGACTTACTAAACTTGACCGACTTATCATCAAGGCGCAAAATGACTGATTTAGTTAGTCAAAATAGCAAATGGCAGATTAGATGCCATGGATTTAACGAAACTTGTACCCACGCGTAAGACAAGACAAGACTGCTCTCTATAATTTTCCAAAGTCTGCTAATAATTATTTCGCCAATTCAAAGGCTGCACAGATTATACACAGGTAATGAGTATAGTTCAATCGATGTTTACAGCCACCACTCAGTGACCAAACTAAAAATCTAAATGATTTACAACATTCTTTTTTCTATGTTTCATAATAAATGTTTGTTGATTACAAATTTGATTTATAACAAACCGTTCTTGTTAATTCTTATAATACTGTTAATATATGTTCTGTATAATACCCAATATGGCATTATAAAGGTTTTCTAAATACTGACATGCCCAAAAATAAACATTTCATATTTATTTTACTAATATCAAGATCGTTACTAAATATTGTTCCACTACTACTTTCATAGTGCCTTAAATACCTATCTTGTACTCTTATTATTATATTTATTTATTGAACAACTGTTTCTTGAATGTACAACAACTCTCAACGATAACTTGTATTGTACATGCTTATATTGTCCGTACTCGGCCTAATATGTTATGTAATATACACTCTTTATTGTACGCTTGATCAGCTTACCTTAAACAATATATACATGTAAAGGCCTTCATGGCGTGAATAAAAAAAATATATATTTTTAAAAATACACTTAAAAGTTTCTTCTTTAATTACACACCTAAATGATCTCTACGTTGGCATAAACATCTAATTAATGTGTCAATAATTAGGAATGGCACTGTACCTTGGTCCCGCGGATTTTCATGTACGGGATTGAAAAAATACTGAATTTACACCAAAAGCTTTCTGTGATGATAGTCCTATCAATTTGTGCGGAAGCAGAGAGCGTGTTTTCCGCTGTGGGGCTTTTCTGCACAACTTTTCGTTCCCATATGGGTGACCGGCATAGTCTGTGTTTTTAACGATTTTTTAATGTTTTAAAATATTCATTACGTTACGTTTTCAATGCATTTTTTCATAATATTACTACCGCCAAAAATGATCTCTAATAACTGTAGAAACCTGTCCTTTCCTGTGTGAAAGTTATGTTATTATATTTTTTTTTTTAAAGTTTTTTTTTTAAATACTTAATATGCTACATTTTCTGTTTTTTTTAATAATATTACTAGTTCCAAAGATGATTGTTACGAAAAGTTGTCTTAAATGACTTACATACTATGTTACCTTTTTAATGTCTTTTTTATACTATATTAGAATCACAGATAATTGATACTAAATAATAAAAAATGTATTATTATTCAATTTAATATCCCGCAAACCCGTAGGATTTTAAAAGGGTGCGGGGTTTGCAAACCCTAGCTAGCACCCCTATTCCAAAGTAGTTGTTTACAGAGAACTTCAAAGGCGATTGAAGATCAATCCTATAAATTGTTGTTATCAACGAAAGCTAGAATATTATATAAGTATCGTCTACCGTACATAATTATTATGACTTTGATAATAATCAGTTAGTTGACGATGTTCGAAACGGGGAGTTTTTAAAAGATGTTTTTCAGTCCTCACATAAAGATGGTTTGCTAATAGTTTGAAAACTGTTTTAAAAATAGTTGGTGAAAGCCTCAAGCTAAAATCGTACGTTCGTCGAGAGGACTTGCAACGCAAATAAAAATCACTCGTCAATATTAGGTATTATCTATCATTCACACCATTTGCATCATTTCGACGAGCTGGATACAAACCACCATGTTTTTGACACCAGGAGTGTTCGAGAATGCTTTGAATATCTGTCGCACTTTTGACTACCGAAGAGCGCACATTGAAAAAACCTGACCATGCGCAGAAAAGCAAAGTTCGCTAAAGCAAGGCAAAGGTTTGCAGCGCTGTTTTCATGGTGGGACTTTTCAGGGCAGGATCTGAATGCTTTTTTTTAAACGCTTGGCTTATCGACGCTAAACTTGGGTGAGGTGGGTAAATTATAACACATTTATAAAAATTTAATTTTAATTTAATTTAATAGAGTGAATTTTGGAAACAAGCCCGAACTTTATTTTACCCGATTTGGGATAAATAGTTAAGTTTTTACGCAACCAGCATTTGCCAATTTGCGCGCTATTATAAAAAAGGATTAGTAATTCCTAAGAAGATTTTATTTTCGAGGACCGAATGGTGATATTACAATGCGAATTGCCTGTATACTGTCAGATTGATTTATTGACAAATCACCGAAAGTGGGACGGTCGCGTCGCCTCCCTTGGTTGGTTTGTCCCATTTAACGCCTCGTCTATGAATTTGAATGTTTAGGGGTATTATCATCTATTTGATCCACTTGGTGCCGCGGTGTATAAAAATTTATTTGTGTATTATTTTTATTATGTACTATGATAACTAATAGGCAACCATATAAAATCTGGTTATATGACGATATTACATAGGCGTGAATTTCACGTATCAATATCACACTGCCCATATTAAACATGGATGAAATGAAGAGAATTACACGTAGGTACCAGAATTCATCAAAAAATCCTATCCTGTTTTTTTTTCCCACTATGAAATTCATTTAGCAAACTCTAAAAACCTATTAACCCCTTCGATACCAGGGTTCTTCCTCAGGAAAATTAAGAAAATAATGCAGATTTATTGATCTTGTGAAACAAATGGCACCGTATTTTGCGTATCGGTTGTGAAGTATATTCATCATGGCGTCTATTTTTTCTGCTAGGTTGCAATCCTTATTCCAGCGACAAATACCATAAACAAAAGGAAAAATTCCGTTTCGACTGTTTTGCTTGGACTATGATTATTTTGATGTTATCTTTATATTTATGTATCAAACAGTGTAAGCATAGACATATGAATTAATATTCATATGTCTGTGACTTTAAGTTAATATATTTTTTGATTAAACAATTTTTTGAATGATAGTTGTTTTTCTCACTAATAAAAAATAATTCACTGAGAGCTTAAAATAATAAAAATCAATTTAGAAAATATCTAAATTTTTAAGCAAAAAAAAATCTCAAATAGTTATCTAAGGTATTATCAAGCATAAAATATGGCATGGTATGGAGGAAACAAGTGATGTGAAGAAAGGGTTAAAAAACAAATTTTTCAAAAAAACAAGTTTGTAATTCCGGTAGGAGTAATTTAAGTGGTTATAGGTGTATATCTCCATATCTAATATCGTCCGAGTGTAATTTTGAAGGTGCGTAATTTTGTCCATGTGTATTTTGTCCGCGTGTCATTCAGGGAGTGTAATATTGGTAGGTACGTGATATTCACACCTGTTAAAATAGTCCTGACCCCGTAAAATTTCAAGTAAATGATAATGAGTTGTTTTAAAAATAAAAAATCGTTCCGCAAAGTGGTGCCACACGCAACACGCCACACCGTAAAGAAGTGTTAGCCACTCCGGACTCTGGGTGAGATAGTTGGGCGCGCCTGTCGGGTGGCGGCGGCACAGCGCAACATTACCCTACGCGGCGGCACTTGGCTGTCGCCCTCGTAGAGTGGGGTTGGCCCGCCTTGACTGCCCCAATCTTTACACAACCATGGTGTTGAAGATTTGTGAAGATTCCCTTGTTCACACATCGCATGAATGGGCGATTCTGGGATGCGTACAAATGTATGTTAAATGGTTTTCGAACAAAAGTAAACTTTGTTTAATTCAAGCTAGTGTTATCCGCACATTTTTTTACATAATAACAACGATAACACGTTCGCTACGTATTATTATTTTAGACCACCGTAGATGTACATTGGCAAAGCAGATTAGTTGGATTTGGATTTTCTGTTATACCCCAGGCACCCAATTCCGACAGGCACCAATAACTGAACAGCTGCTAAATATTGGAAGGGATATTTGATATAATTTTCATTTTTTGTTTTTATTTTTTTTTGCTATCATTGTTAATAAATTGTTGCTATTTTAGCAAATAATTAATTACTCGCCTGACATATCCGTCCAAATTGAAAATCTCTCCCGAGTAAAAATAAATAAATGCCGCCGACGGGAATTGCACCCGTAGCTTCTGATTGCCGGTCAGGTGATCTGAACCACTAAGCTACGTCGGCTTATTCCCAACCCGCCAAATAATTCAATACGTACTAGTATTTCAATCAAGAATTACATATTTGGTAGGTCACTTAAAATGAATTAATTGACTAAGTTTGGTCCTGTTGCAAACTATGTAAAAAAAAGTTGAAGAGTGGGGCAGAACTTCGAATGAAATAAATGGATATAGACACTTTCGGGGTGTTAGGACCTAAAGCCTGGAATGGACTGCCATATGATTTAAGAACGATCACAGACTCGACAGAATTCAAAGCTAAACTTAAAACTCACCTTTTCAGACAGACATATTCATAAAACCTTTCACCTTCACAGACCGCGAAAAAATGTAAATAACTACGAATTTGTAAGCTTTTTAAAGTCATTTCATAAAAATTCTCCAGTCCTAAAGAGTCCTAAATTCTCCAGTCTTTAAAAAAAGCTGCCACCGTAGTTGTCACCACGACTTGTTTAAGATGTCACACGGCAGAAAAGATGTTCTAGCACAACATAGCATGACACGAGGAATGAAATTACTGAAACAGTAGACGTATTCTAAAATTCTAAAAGAAATTCTAAAAATATAGTACTATAGGATTCATATGACTTATACTGATTTGTAAATGTGGAAATTCTAACTATACAATTGTAAATGTTCTCCAAAATGCCCTGGAAAGAATCTCAGACTTGTGATGTCCCGAAAGAAACCATTCATCTGTTCTGAATGCAATTACTAATGTTATCCCAATTGACCCTGGTAATAAATTACATCTTTGCGATTCTTTCAAGGATAAAGAAACCATCCTGTCACTTCGAATGCAATCAACAATGTTCTCAAAATTTGTTTTGACAGCATTCCATTGTAAGAATATTATGTACTAAATACACAATTTGGCTGTCCTGAAACAGGGAATCCTTCCCAGTTGTTTGTATTGTTTGTAATTTATGTATATATATATATATATATATATATATAAAATAAATAAAAAAAATAATTCCCCTTTAAATAGAATTAACCATCTTCCCAGATGTTAAGAGTGTCAGAATGAGAAGATTGTACTGTAATTAGGTGAATAATCTGTTGGGCAATAATAAAAAAATAAAAATATCAACTCTATTTTTGCCACTAATCTTGTAATAAAGTTTAATGTTTAATAGTAATGGAGGGGGAGCAAATGTAAAATCGTCCAGTACTTTTAATATAAGTGCATGCAAAGTAGTATCTTCTTGAAGCTTAAACTTTCTATTAAAAGAGTGTTTATCTAAAGTAACATGCCAGGTAAGTATGTTTTCATCAGTCTAGAAACAATATAAATAACAATAAATTGTATAGCGCCCTTGAGGTGATTTTTCACAAAAACGGCATTGTAAAAATAATCCAATTATTACTGTTCTTCAAAAATTAAAAATTAATTTTCATGTTTGTGAAAGTTCTGTTATTATTTAAGTTGAAACAAAAAAAGTTCAACTCGCCCATAATGATATAATAACAGGACTTGAGTAGAACTGTCACAGAACTTGAAAATGAATTAATTGTTCAAATCCACTCTGTGCAGAAACGGGTGGTCCGTTTGATAGATTTCCCTATCTAAACAAGCGGATTGCAATCTTTAAGCACAGGCGTCAGGTAGGTATGCTGTCCTTCTTCTACCGGTATTGAAATAAAAAAGATGCTCCGAGGAACTAGCTTCATTGATCCCTTCGGCACCGATGCATAATCTAGAAACACGCCAAACGCGCGCCCAACATATGTACACGGTTGACATGTCACATGGTTCCATGGTCATTTCTACGATTCGAGTTGAACAGCTATAATTCTTTAAGACCTGTGTATATTACATCATTATTATTTTCCTCAGGGCCTCCTGTGGAGTTGGAAACAACCCATCCGCCTGCCTCACATTTCTTGAGTCAAGACGAGCATAAGTTACACAGAGTAATTGAACGTGAGCCATATTTTCAGTTACGCATAATTAAAATTAAAGAGAAGGTACCGGAATACCAGCCTGGAACTGTAAACAACAATACAAACAACACAGATAAATTTCAACAATAACGTAAAATAATGATAGTCATATTTCCAGTTGTAACTAAAACACAGCGGTCATGAGCCAGTTTTGTGGCAGTACCAAGGAAAGGTTTTCCCGGTTGCCCCGGAACTGGCGGCCGTCGACTGGCAGCTAATTGCCGGAAGAAATATAAATGAAAAAATACAAGTGTATTCATAAAAAAAACACGCGCAAGAAATACATTTATAGTCAAATATGTGAAATACATTTTAAGTCAAATATGTGAAATACATTTCAAGTCAAATATGTATTTAGGTTACAGAATTCTAAATAAAATTAGCGAGTAATGCTGGGAGGCAAATCCTCAAATAACTACTAATGCTTATATTAAAATAATTTTCCTAAAACCCACGAAGAGCTTTCCAAAATAATTTACTAGCTAGAGTTTTATAAACAGGATCGGGATATATAGGGTTGGATGTAGCAAATATTTTAGGTAGCCGCCAAAGAAATATGTTTTATTTATGATATGCATAATAGAGTGCATTTTCAGTCCCGTGCATTAAACCCAGCCGCAGCACGTTTCCTCGATGGATTGCTTGCATGTCACGAAGGTAGAAAGCAGGTAGGTACTCTGGCCGACAATTTGAATAATATTCACATTATCGGCTGTTAAAATGTCTGAACAATAAATATCGGCGCGATCTTATCTGCAAGTAGTGTTGACAGCAAAATAGCAACTAAATTTATTACCATATATTTTAGGTATCTACGTATGGAATATCCGTAGAACGTATGAATGAATACTATTGAATGCTTACAGAAACATACCAAGGTATGGTCTGATGTGGAAGAGATACGAGATTCTACGAAGTTGTTTTTTTGGACCAGATAAATATTTAGTAGAACAGGAATATAAAATACATTTTAGCGATCAGCCGACGGATTGATCGTTAAACTGTGTTGTGTGGATAGGTATTTATACTATAACAAATAATTTAATATAACACCTACCTTTTATTTATGAATTTGTTACATTTTCTCAGAGTCTTTCTCGACAAGCATTATATGTAAAATAATTCACGCTTGAATTTCCCAATAAGTACCACGCCTCGCCACGGTTTATTGTGCAGATTGAAGTGACTCTAAGTGAACAACAACAGTACGCTGATATTGGTGACATAATGGTATTGACAGGGCCGTGATTGGGCGCCATCCTGCTACATGTCTCAGTCGGGACACAGTGTACACTAGCCGCCCGTCACCCCGTCACCCCGTCATCCCTATATCCATGGCAAATAGCACACTAATGATATCCCCGGAACTCCGGCTTTCTAGTGTCCAGGCATGGACGAAGGCAAACACTCGGATATATTAAGGTTTGCTTTGCCGTATTGAGTGATACTTTATGGAAACGTAACGTTGAGCGACAATTATTATTACATATTTGTAATAAGCACTTACTTCGTGGCTCGTTATAATTTACAATAAAAGATATACATTTGTTTTAGACCACTTTAATTTTAATTGCACTCCACCGGTTTCGGAAGTACCCTTCCTTTAATTGCAATTGCACTCCACCGGTTCCAGAAGCCTTCCTTCGTCAGGAGAATATGGAAACTTTTAATATTCTCGTAATTTCTTTAATATATCTCGTTTTAATATTCTCCTGACGAAGGAAGGGTACTTCCGAAACCGGTAGAGTGAAATTAAAATTAAAGTGGTCTAAAACAAATTTATATCTTTTATTGTACAATTATTATTCTCTGAATGTCTCGGCCATAAAGAAACGGACAGAAAACAAAGATGAATATTGGAAATTATAGAAGAACTAATAAACTAATATCATCAAACTATGGTTAGGTTAGGTTGTATCTAAAGAAACTTATTATCCACTGGTAGTGTCAATACAAGCAGTAGGGTGGGTCACGACTGTATGAGAAAGAAAATCCAGTAAATGTTAAATGGAGATAAAAAAAGTTATTTTTTGTAATATCATTATCTTTTACCTAAGGATTGACATTGAAATTTCCCACCCTTGTTCAATCTTAAAAATGAGTTTGGTAAGACATTCGAAATGCACTATTTTTTAAATAATACACATAACATAGGGAATAAATTGATTTATGAATAAAAAATATAAATGATTTGAACCCAAATACTCTCAAAGCATTGTACCCAAATATCAGCAAAAAAACTATCAGATTTCAGCAGTATGTTTCCCGACTCTTGCAGACTTTATACATAAAGTACTCGAGGGTCACAGTCTTCACTGCTTGGGTATGACATTGCAAACGTACAAGAGGCAATTTACGCGTGCTACAAAAATAATTTAGTCATTTTCGTCAGATATATTATTCAGTATTGGGATATAGTGATGAACGTTTTAAAGTTAGAACAGCAACCTGGCTTCATTTGATTTCTTACTGCATACGACACACACGATACAGAACACGACGCGCAGCTAATTCTCGGACATTCTACGCTAAGCTCCTTAGCGTAGAACGTAAAGTAACAAATTATCGGGGTGTGCGAAGTAGCTGTTTCTTTTGATGACAGAATCAATTATTTAGTTTTTAGTTCAGCTGACAAGAATCTATCGCTATATACGCCGAGATTAACTACCAGGGGGACTGCTCCATCTTTACAAGTGGGTTGAGTTTTAATGCTGAACCTAGTGGGAGTGTAAAATAACAACATAAGATTTTCTGAAGGAGCTTCCGTTGAAACATAAAGAATTCGGTTAGCACACGTAGCCATCTAGGATGAGACGTTTTTCCTGGTGATCTGTTGCCTAAATCTCCAGGAAATTCCCCCACCGTAACTGCATCAATAGTCAATACGAATTTATCGATGCTGTGCAGTCTAAAATGATTTACATACATTTGTTTCTATTTTTGGTTGCTAAAATCATAAACAACAAAAAACGAGTTGTTGAAAAAATAAACCAAGAATGTCGTTTCTGACAACTTTAGCACACTAAAATGTCACGAGCCGCCACTGGTTCCGGGGTTAAAAAGTTAAATAATAAGCTACTGTTACTTGAAAAACAAGCAGAAATTTTCATCACCAACTTTCTCGGATTTAACGATATGATTACCCAAAAAAGTAGCTAGGACATCTTAATTAAGTAGGTATTTTGCTAATTAACATTAATAAGTTATGAAACAAAACGATTATTGCATTGAATGCTATACCGAAATAGCACATCATAATATTTTGAAACAGAAATAATCTTGATAAACAATTCTTGCGCACAAATTAATCATTCAAATCTTCGTGTGTGGGTTTTTTATTCAGGGAAATGGGAACCTGTTATTGTATTGTATTATTTGTTCATGAATGTATCATGATTTTGTCGAGTTTAAATCCAAGTCAATATCCTCAAGTGTCCATTGTCTGAAAGTTAGAATAAAAAAGGATAAACTTTTGTTAACTCGTTTGAGGTTGCATTTTAAGACGAATTTTGCGGGAAGTGGAAATTATTGAAGGTTGTAGAATAACATGCGAATTTAGAAAAAAAATCGTATTACAATGTGAATGTGTACATACTTACTAAGAAAATAATGTTAAAGGTAAAGTATTCAGTATACAGTTTTGGCCAAAAAAGTGTCTCTCTTACAAGTTTATTAAATAAATAAAAACGCCTAATTTCTGGGTAAATGTTTTAAACTTATCTAAATAAGTATTGATTTCGGTTTCAGCTGAAAATTTAGTTTCGGCCGGAAACTACCTACATCTATGTAAATAATGAGAGACTTCTTTCAATCAAGTGAATAGGTACTAGGACTTATGATGAAATATACGTGAAAAAAATTGTAGAAAAATTTTAAACTAAGATTTTTTTTAAATATGTATATTACTTAAATGAAAAGATCAACTAATGAAGGTCCACGTACTACTAGGCATATGAATAAACACGTATTTATACCCTACAATAATTAAATTTGAGGCGTGTAATCTAAATCCCATTGAGTCGGAATGCCGAGAGCACCAGACGAACATCTTGTATTAAAATCAAGAATACATCAGATTTAACAGTCGTTATAATTATTCAAAAAGAGTTGGGAAATTGAACGAACGGTATTTTTCCTAAGCTCCGGTGGTCACGGGTTCATAATCCGGCGGAGTACTGTAGAGGAGTGATGGTGACGTTAGAGGGGGGGGGATTCATCACCGAATCATTGATGAACCCTTCAACGGTAGGGAAATGCGTGCGTAAATGTGCGTGTACAAACGAGCATATTATTATTTCAGAAAATAATTTACGACATATTACATTGATGGATATAACCTTTAAAGGTTAAAGATAAGTTGATTCAATAAAAATATTAATTCCTACCAAGACGAGATGAATATATAATATCTAAGCCTAAATGTATAAAAAAATATTAGAAAATAATACCAGATTTGAATCATTAGGTTGAGTTTATTTTCATGTCGAAAATTAAAGCAAAGTATAACGCGAGGGTTTTGTTATGATATGAATCAGGCCTCTTTAATGAATAACTAGTAGTTAAATCGGCAAAGATGTTTGGGAGAATCAGAAAATGAGCTAGAGCAAAAATCAATGGAATTAGAATATCTGCGATTTGACGACATTCCTTAAGTTGATTTGTAGAGATTTCGCCTTTAATATTGGTCAACATCCACTGTTGCTTTCTATGACATGTGCGACCTAGATTTTTGATCACCATGTTCGTTTCACGTCTTAGATATAATATAACGAAAGACGTCCGCTTTCAATATAAATTATATTATTCAGTCCTAGTACACTTCGGTTTAGTATTGAACCTTAGAGTGTTCTGTTCCTCCCCCACAGCCACAGTCTGCGTCCGGCTTACGGCCCGAGGCCGCATTTCCATTACATCCGGTCTACTTTCTCCGCATTCCTGCCAAATCCATAAAGAATTCCTCCGGTCAAATTGTTTTTTAACATTATCGTGATCATCGAGCTGTATCAATCAATGATCTCAGTCTATTTTCACTGCATTCTTTGTTATAGATCCGAGCACGAACTGTGCTTTGAATATTGAATCGAAAATAGTGGATACCTACAAAAAATCGTACACTTGCGTAGTAATTTTGCGTTTTTTTTACTGTCGTCAATATTGTGACATACAATATAATCTGATGTTTCCCTTGTCATACTATGCCACATTATTTCGCCCGGGGTATACCTACATAGCTAGTACCGGGGTTTAACCAAATTTACTGCTTTATTACAAACCTATTCAACTTCTTGGTAGCGATTTTATCGTCAACTTACTGTGTCAGATTCATGATTTATTTAGAAATATTCACGGTTGAGATTAATTTTCAAATAGATTCGCTATTTTTTTTAACATATTCCAAAATGAAATATTGTTTTTGAAATCAGATGAAAGACTCTTTCAGATTTTAGCCGTTTGAGTGCCAAAAAATTCATACAGTTTGCTTGTAAAATACCACCAAAAAAACATTATTTTTTATGAAACTATATATTTTTTTAAAACCCCATAAATTCTTTGAATTTTCAAGGATTTCGATGATTTTTTCGGTGTTTTATTAAAGAATATTGGTTTAGAATCACGCGGAGGAGGATCCCGAAGTCCAGGCGTTTCGAAAATTTTACGTACCGACGTACGCGCGAATCAGACACGACTGACGCAATCGACGGAAATCGACGATCGGCAATCTTCGTTAAAACACGAATCGACGAAAGTCGACGATTGGCACTCAAACGGTTAATAATACAAAGGAAACTAAAAACGTATGTAATTACACAAACGTATTAAAAAAATTATTGTCACTTCACTTTTTTTTTATTTGCTCAAAAATAATTCATAAAAATATCACAAATCTTACGCGAACATGCAAGCAATGGCGATCGACGACTTTTTGGAATATATTACAATTATCTTGAAGTGTCTGTATTTTTAACTTATAAATACAAATTCAAATGGTGGTGTTGACACTTTGCAATACTGCTTAAATTATATATCTCACATTTATACAAGAGAAGAACGACTTTTATAAGGCCGTATCTTATTGTGCCGTAAGTACACAAGAATACTCTACTACTGTCAGTCTACTGTGTACTGAGGGCATAAAAAGACCCCGTGCAGAACCACATCTAAAAAGACAGAAGGGTGCAGAACCACATCGCATCAATCTAGTAAAGCTCACACAACTTTGCATATTTCAATGTTGAATTAAAGTAACTCATGAAAAAATCTAGTTCGTCCAATTACGAATAGACGTGTTTGAAAACTGTTAACATGCCACCAAATTCATTGTTGTCAAAGTCTGGCTCATAAAACATGTTGCATTAAATTATATGCAACATTCTCCGGCCCAACTCCTTCGGCCGAACAATAGTGTGAGTCACGATTCGTTACACCGGTCATGGTGTCTTTTGTATGTTGTCTGTGGCATTCACTTTACCAAATAGGTACATAACCTGCCGCCGTTGCATGGACGAATTCACCAACTTATTTGCGTTACATTGACGCCAAATTGTCCTAGAAGTTGCCACTAATATGGAAACTGTTTAGATTTTTAAAATTATATTTAATCAACTCCACACGGGAAGACTGTTACAATGAGGAGCTTTGCCCGTTTCGTAGGTGTGGGTGAGGATGTTGCGCTGTATACTAAACATGATACGTACTTTACAATGAGGAGGTTTGCCCGTATCCTTATATTGCGCTGTATACTATACATGAAACGTACTTTACAAATTATATAATCGAATTATTAATATTTTTTATATTGAGACCGTGCATTGAGATAAATGTCGTAAGTGATCTTTGGGGATGTTGTGTTGTGGTTTTAAGGGAAGGAAAGACCCACATTTTGAGGAATTAAAAAATATTCCTCAGTCGAGCTGTTTAGGTAAAGCATCTGTTCTCATGTAGAAAATGAAAATGGGAAGATTGGGAAATCTATAAAACACCAATTTCGAGATATATAAAGGGTTTCAAACCAGTGGTGGATGCCAAAATCTTGACTCCGAACAGTGGGGCATCTTCATTTGTGTCAGTTTTCCAATATCCAGAACAGAGCCAAGGCGCAAATTTTATAAAGCGAAACAACATATTTTATTATTACGATGCGAAAAATCTTTTTCCCGGAATATTTTTCAGAGTAAAGTTACTGGATATGTGAACAAATGACACTTGGCAGAGGTTGCCAAGGAACCTTAAGATAGTTGGTTGCGCAGGATTCTCCATAATAATAATCGTCAACGATAAAAAAGTTACATGTTTTTCACATGAATTATCCACAAGCATTACTTTCAATAGTATAGGTATAAAATTTAACACAGTTTCTGTATTCTAGCAACAATTGAATAATCGATATTAAATTACATTTATTTCGGCTTTCAACGACTCGCATTTAATCTTGTGTTTAAGCTAGGTAAAATTAATAGTTCAGATTATGAGTAACTAGTAGTTCTGTGAACAGTAGACCGAGCGTCCAAAAAAGTTTTTTCTAAAAGATTAAAAAGAATTTTCTCTTTAATAATCAAAACAAAAATTCCTTCTGAAATCATAAAATATGTAAGAACGTACTTAAATACCTACCTACCTTATTATAAATAAAATATTAAGTAACATTTTTTTAAATTTCATTAAGGAATACAATTAGTCCAAATAAAATGTCATCTCAATGATTATTCATTTTTTAAACTTTCTTCATGTCTGTAGGTACCATAATATTGATTATTCCGATTTGACAGCTCGTGGTAGGTACCACGATCATGTACACTCTAGTGGGATAAAAGATAGTATCCAACACGGCTACCATCTTGAACCGGAACCGGAACCTGAACATAACAAACAAATTTACAGATATATGAAAAGCCGTGTTGTTCGAGTTGAAATTTTCGAGCATTATATTCGAGCAAATATCTGAGTAGGTTGTTTTGAGGTTATTTTTGACTTGTTGGGGAATGTTGTGAGGATAGAGAGTGAATAACCTGGATTCAGAAATAAAGTAAAATTAAAATATTAACTTCGATTTGAAATATATATATTCGAGGGTCCCAGAACAACGAACGAAACGAAAACTAAATAAAAAGTCATCCAATTTCGAGCTAATAATGTGTTCAGCACTCAGTGAAGGGCTGGTGGCTGTTTCTCTAGCTGTTATGGTGCGTGGTTCATTCTCATATGTAATAGCATCGGTAGGCGTCACCGGATGCCGTGTAATCCAAACATCGCCAAATAACAACACACATAATATTCAGGGGCGTTAACTAAAATAGTACCTACATATTGCGATAATAACTCTATGAGCGTCGAATGCGAAATTGAATGTAGTAATAAACAACATAATTTATTATTATGTGGTGTTACCGCGGAAAAACGTTATCTCGACAGTAATAACCGACCTAATATATAGACCACAAAACTAGTGAATTACAACGCTACCAAAGAATAGTTAACAAAGTCCAGGGCCTCGATTCTCGACCAAGTCATTCCACTCGAACAACGAGTGGTTCGACCTACTCGTTGTTCAAGGGGCATGAACGACGTTTGGCATACGTATGTACCTCCGACGAGACTCAAGAATAAGAACTTCGACCAATTGATGTACTTTCGACGGCGATTGCGAGCGGCCTAGATTGGAGAATCAATACCCAGAAACCTTATCGCCTGAAAGGGGGGGGGTTGAAAATGTGTATTTTGGAAACTATTTGGTCTACAGAAACGGTTCTAAGATCAAATAATAGAAAACTAGTAGGGGTTAAAATCGGCAAAAAGTGAAGGTAGAAAATTTCCGAGGTTTTTGGATTGTTGATATTGTTGCGTTCGGCGCTCCAGGTCAGAAACTTGGATTATTCATTGGGCTAACGTGATAAACAACACACCAAAAAATCAGAACTAGCGGATCTGGCGCAAGGTCTGATGTACATGATTACTGGACTAATATTTATACTGAAATTATTCTTAACAATAATAAAACATAATATATTCTTAACAATAATCAGTCATAATTGGATTGAAACAAATAAAATAAATGTGATTAAGATTTAAGAGACGTGGATATGTAGTTAACGTACAAATTGATTCATGCCTAACTTATTGGTCCTTTGGTGATAGTTTATAGGTTTAATGGCAGAGAATTCGGCGCACCCCAAAGTACGTGGCCCCCGGCACGTAGCACCAACACTTACCATCTAAGCTCTAGCTAACGGAAATCAGCGTACACCACCGTGACACAAAGACCGACACGATCTAAAATAATGAAACTTAGAAGTAAGGATAGATATGCCCCTTGTTGTGAATAAGCCCGTGTCTTCATTTCGCATTCGATGGTATCGAGACGTGTGACAAACATTGACAACACGCGTGTTCTACGAAAACATTCCTCGCCGATTTGGGCTCAATGGAACCATCCGCGTCATCGGGTTGTCATCGTAAACAGCGAGGAATCTTCCGCGAAATGCCTCGGCTCGGTCAAAACAACAAACTTCTCTGCTAGCCGTGCTGTGTCCCTGGTATCTGTATGGTTACAGGAAACTGCGTGGGAGAAGAGAGGCCGAGGCAGAGGCAAGGGGACACGTGTATCGCCAAGTGATGTGATGCCTTATTAATCGTTTTGTTTATAAAATAATCGTAGAGTAATAGTCGTGCGTGCGTAATGCGTAGGTAAGTCCACGTTTTCCTAATCTAGTCAGTTGAACGACTGGATTAGTAAACTAACTGCATAATTTAACGCAGCCACGCAATGGCTTGTTGACTAAATCGCAATCGATTATTATTATCGAGGTTGGCAAATCGCCGATAGACCACCTACTTACTGCCAAAAGTCAACCGATCTCAATTGTCTAACAAAAAATATATATATTTATAACATCAAGATATAAACAGGAACATTGTCCGTACGAGGAGCCTGCGAAGTTGATTATGAGAAAACTAACATTTACCAATAATCTTTTTTTAAATTGATCTCTCCTATGGTTATAAAATAAATCAAAATAATGTTATTATTAACAATTGCAATCTGAACTACCAAAATCTCACTCATTTCAAAGAAAAGATCGGACGGGTTTATTTAGAGGAATGTAATTAGTTAAAAACGAAAACATTCCCTCTAGATAACTCTTTTTACTAACCTTTAGTTTTTAGTATATAACCTTTAGTTTATGGTTTAGATTTAGTGTTTACCTATATTTTTAGTTACCTATAGGCTGTAGATACCTACCTATGTAGATGATCTACTATACTATGGACTACACAGGAATACATAAAATATAAACAAATTAAACAGTAGACGCAGAGAGACATCAGTGAAAACCCAATCTGCGTAAACTACCCGATGAGCTTGGTTTAGTGTTAAGTCAATTCGAAAATGGTTACGGGGCGATCGGATCCACTGACTGCCATAAGTAAAATTACTGAAGGGGGGAAATCGGCCCAACCGGTGATAAAATAATACACTAAACACTCACTACCCTTTCAGCAGTTTAGGAATGACACTACTAACTGCTTTTAGAGCAAGAAGAAAAGAATGCTTTGATTTCGTTTATTTACACTTCATGTAAATTAAAGAATACAAAATTTGAATAGGTATTACCAGCAGGTCCTTCCCGGCTTCATCCGAGTTTGAACGGTGACCGGATAAATCATCAAAATGATAATTCATCACATGTTTAAAAAGTTATATAAAGTCATGGAAAGCGATTAAACAAAAACTTTATTAACTGGGTTAATTAGGTTAGGTTAGGTTTAAATTTAATTTTTTCATCGTTTCTAATGACTTTATATCACTTTTTAAAGGTGTGTTGAATTGTCGATGTGTTGATTTATCACGGAACGTTTGAACACTATGTTTTCTTACAGAACAAATACTTTGGTGTATTAAAGCAAAAGGGTTGACTTTAGATAAATTAAAACGTCACGAAAAATTGGTTCTGTAACTTAAGAAAGATTTAAACTATACGTTTTTATACAACAACAAAAATACTTTATTTCATGCGTATTACTCTGTGTAGGAGCCGTGATACTCAACTACTACATTTCCCAACCGCAACCAATTCCATTCCGCCCCCGCCAACCCGCCACCGATGGGAAAACGTTATAAATTGCCACTTTTATTTGAATACGGGACACGGAACCACCCGCCCCCATTTCTGGGCGGCAGATATCAAGATGGGTCGAGGCGGAAATAAAATAAAACCAAAAAAGGAAAACCCCCATTTAATTTCGGTTATCGCTGAGAGCTTCGGAAGCTGCTTTTCATTAGGGAAATCGCTTTGCCGATCTTCGACGAATAATAATTATTTTCTAGGGGCCTTAGTAATAAACGTGTTTTAAATTTTATAATGCTGATAAACAACAATAAATGTATGGTAAATAGTTGTTTATCAGTAGTGCATACATCGGGGGTGACTAAACCTAACCGTTTGGTGAGCCACGCAGCGAAGATTGCGAATAATTCGCATACGGGGGAGGGGCTCGCTCTTTCGATCCCCACTACAGGTCCGAGAGTCCGACGTCTAATCACAACAGTTTCACAAAATATTATGTTAATGTGATAAATTTACGAGAATTTTTTTTAAAGAATACCTACCAAAATCCAAAACATTCTTTTGGGCCGCAAAAAATCTTCAGTTGGGCCGCAGGTTGGTGTAAGAAATAACGTTAACATACAAATAAATGGTAAAACACTGGAAGATACATAATTTAGGTAAATTTTTCGCGTGCCATATTGGAAAATACAGTTTCACAATAATATTAAAATGAAAGCACCCAAAACCGTAAAATCGATACATATATATACTGTAATCTTCCTATATCAATAAAATCGCTACCATAAAATGTTAACTGTACGATGTATTACTATGAATGAAGCATGGAGTGTCAAGTGCCAAGACCGAGTTATTTGGCGGTCCGTCCTCTCTGCCTACCCCTGCGCGGAAACGGCGTGATGGTTAGTTAGTTATTGATATATAATAAATTAATGTTTATTGATAACTAAAATACCAATCTCTTTTCTAAACATATGCATGTATTTATTTATTTATTCGACCAATTTGTTTAGAATTTATTACACACTTGGTTGCATGGCCCAGAACAAACGTGATTTATGCGTACTTGATTTTCTAGTAGGATAACAACTTATGCATTTTCCATTTCTTGTCCGATATTCGTGTGTCCCAAAATTATAATTAATTTTTGTTTTAAATTTATCTTATCGAATTATTACCATCGTTGTCAAAGAGAGCCTTATCGCCCCGCTTTATTGCAACATTGATTGGTATATACAGGATGTATCGGCACGTACCCGACAAACTTTAACCAGCTTTTACTTAGCACATTTGGAGTAAAAAATGTTATGGGCACTTTGCTGTCCGGTAACATTTTTTAAATTAAAAACAAAAAATGATAAAAAAAATCCACACTCCGTCACTGTCATTGGCATTGTTTCTCGTGTTCAACAGCTGTTATTAGCAAGTGTGTCAAAAAGCGTGTTCGCTCTTTCATACACACTACATAATAATAGCTAAAAATGAGACGGATGGTGCCATGCCATTTCGTTGTGATCGTAAAAGCGCGCTAATGTAGGTACGTACGTATATTATTCAACGAAACTCGAATAAAATATTGCCAGGTGGGTTTTCAAACTTTGACAAAGGATAAAACATTGGTGACATGTGGTGAAAATATGAATAGTAATTTTTTTATTAAAAAAAAATGTTACCGGACAGCAAAGTGCCTATAACATTTTTTACTCTAAATGTGGTAAGAAATAGCTGGTTAAAGTTTGTCGGGTACGTGCCGATACACCCTGTATACCATATCGGTATATGGTAATATCAAGAACATCCCCGATATTCAAAATATACCAATCTGCACTGCTGAGTAGGCACAATGTCTACAAGTACCTGAGTGCAGTATTGAATGGACCTGCATAATAAAATATACCAATTTGCCCTGCTGAGTAGGCACGATGTCTAGTGCAGTATTGAATGCACCTGCATAATAAATCTCATTTATTATACTTCCCATTACAATGATAATCGTAATTCACTTCTGCAATACACTCACTTTTAGTGCAATCGATTAAAGTAATTAACCTTTCCCCTGATCCAATGGCGTTACAAATGTGCAATTCTAGATTTATTGAACTGGTGGGCACAGATTGCAGGTTTATGTAAGCAATATCCGGGTTTAAGGAATCGGAGATTACATACATCGTATCAAAATGAAAGTAAGAGGGATGATAATGTTATATCCTAAGTCGACGTAAATGCATCATTAATTCACAGCGGTAGAGCTTTTGATAAAAGCACATGACCTCAAATTATTTCCAATCGAACAATTAGGTGTTGTGTTTAAGAGTAGGTAGGTATGTAAAAAGGGGATTTAAAATAATTGAATTAATGAATTACAAACTAAATTATAATGCTGAAAATTCAATTAATACCATTATAAGTGGGTACCTAAATAATTAGTGTCGACAGTCATTATATAAGCACAAAATATCATCATTATATAAGCACAAGATTTCACAACGATAATTCGTGTTCAATTCTGTTATGTAGAATGTAGATTGGGAAATGAGCTAATAGATGTCGCTGATATTTTCGATTTAAATTTTGACATAATGAAAGCCAAATTAGTTTAGCACATGTATTAAAAGTAAATAATGAGTAATCTTAATTTATGCATATGCTTAGTATTCACAATATATAAATGTACAAATTTCAAGGGTTCTTTAACGTTAGTGTGATAATAACATACTAAGTATATTGAAATTTATGCTTAATTTTTTGATTTTTTTATATCATGTGCTAATACTTTTAGAAACATATTTATTATGTAAAAACTGACATTATATAGCAAACATAATAGTATATCTTAAAATATTTTAAATTCAAACATATTAAAAAACACAAACAAAACATCAATATTTGCGGTGGACCACAGAAATAGGAATTAATAGACGAGAAGATAATGGCGAGGGGTAAAATCAACTGTTGAAGAACGAAGGGCGTAAGGCTGACTGTGATTCGTCAATAAATCAATTTGACAGTAAATAGGCATCTCGCATTATAATATCACCATTTACTTCTTAAAAGTAAAATCTGCTTTTGAATGAATAGACATTTTTACATGGGAGCGCAAATTACTCGCCACGTTATGAACAAATTTGCGAAGTCCAAATTCGGCAAAAAAATTCGGTTGTATTTTCAGAGTCGAATATTTCGTTTAAGTATTTAGTTAAGACACTTTTATAAATGTTCATAATTTACTTCCCAGCAACCAACCAGCTTTGTGTTTCGCGTCCAGACGTTTCTCGATATGATAGTATAATATGTTTCTAAAACTGATCTATATTATACGATGTGAATATGCTTAAAATAAAGTAAAATAATGCTTATATATGGAATGTAATACGACAATTGGGTTTATTCTCTTTTTCACATCTATTTTTACAAGTTTTCATAGTACAAGTCAACATTTTGCCGTGTTATTTCGTAAAATGAACCGATGATGCCTCGACCATAGTTCGCACAAGAATGATGACGTCACGTTTTCAAATTTCACTTGAGGCCATACGCCAGCCCAGCCGGTTCCAATGGAACCGGTATGGGGAGTGGGGATAATACGCTTTTAATCACTTAGGGCAGGTCTACTAATATTCATATGTCTATGCGGTGGACATACTTTCTTAATTCCCCTTTGGAGGATTGTGATTATCGCCAATTTAAATGGGTTGTTGGCTGAATGATTCTGTGGTTCTCCAATCCGCAGAATCCAAAGTTGCGTGATTACTCTCGGTGGACAATAATGAGAATTCGGATATTTCCAATTTATTAATTTTATTTTAACAAAACTCACGTGACAATAATTTTATGAACAAAAACAGATCGCGTACGCTAGAGGAGATTTTAGGGCTAAACAGTCGGCTAGACCGCTGGAGACAGAATGAATTATTTGCCGCGCGAGAATATTGTCATATTTTTAATCTCAATTATTTCATTTTTTTTATGTTAAACTGTTGTTTTCAATTTAATTAATAATCATTATGTAAAAGCTCAATAAGGCGTTAATAAAAAAAAAACACAAAATCAGTTAATAAACATAATTAAAAATGGTTTTTTTTTATCCGACTGACAAATCCGGATAGTTAAATAAATAATGAAAACCCGGAAAACACGGAAAATTAGGTTAAAACTGTCACTGTGCGCATAATTAAGAGGGTAGCAGAGATAACGATTTTGTCGAAATTTACTAAAATAGTTAAAAAATTGGTCAACTGTGTCGCCCTCATCGTATTTTGTAGACAATTCCGCCAAAACTTTACTGAACAAGTGGTTTGTTTATACTATCCGGGCATAAACACCCGAGGTCTCCCGATCGACAACAACGAACATTCCCGATGACAAATTCAAAATAGCGTGTTTTATCTTAGCCGTTTATGTGGTAGCTGGCTTTCAATTTTTCCCTACAATGTGGGAATTTTCCCTTGAGATTCCCTAATGTGTTGATAAACATTATATGAACGGCTTTTTAAAAACTGGCGGATATCCACGATTAAAATAATTTGATTTTATAAGTAAACTATGAGCTTTTTACTGAGTTTAACCACTACTATTTATGCTTATTTTAGTTTCAAAATACATAAATGTCGAAAGAGATCTCCAAGTTTTATGTAAATCTGCATCTTCTCCATATGATATAATTATTAGAGAGGTATCGATTTAATTAACATGTAAACTAAAATTCCCTATAAAATTGTAAGAATTTAGGAAAAAATATTTTTTCCCCAAATATTGGATATATTTCAATTCGATGAAAACACTCACCAACGGCCGGCTCTCTTGTGACCGAGTAATAAGCTTACGACTGCTGCTATGGTTGTTAGGGCTGTCACAACATTGAAATATAAAACACCGTTGAGAATACATTTATTTAATTAAAAGTTTAAGTTTTTACAGTGAGTAGGCTGTCACAACATTGAAATATAAAACACAGTTGAGAATACATTTATTTAATTAAATGTTTAGGTTTTTACAGTGAGTAGGCTGTCACAACATTGAAATATAAAACACAGTTGAGAATACATTTATTTAATTAAAAGTTTAGGTTTTTACAGTGAGTAGGCTGTCACAACATTGAAATATAAAACACAGTTGAGAATACATTTATTTAATTAAAAGTTTTGGTTTTAACAGTGAGTAGGCATATAAAAAACAGTGTTGTTTGCTTTATCTGGTGTTTCTGATGTGGGAAAATTAATTTAAAGGATATGTATATGATATTGGAATATTCCAAATAATAGAATTTTTGTGCTATTCTTTTTTTGCCTAGATCGTAATAGTGAAAAAGTTTGGCGGTAAAATGATTTACGATTTTTTTACAATATTTATATATGTATTTTTATAACGTCCCGATAAACCAATTTTTGGCAGATTGACTAACGGGTATTTTAAAAAAAAATCTGATATTAATATTCCATATATTGTACTACATAAATATATAAAATAAAACATAAAAACAACAATAAAACATTGCATAAAGTAGTATTTCAGAACTTAAACCAATAAAAACAATTTCTTTCAGCTAGCATGTCTCCAACAATTATGTTGATTCCGTTTATAATTTCAGTAGCTAAAATATTTAAAGAACTAGAAATCTTGTAATTGAATGTTCTTTATTCACATTTATGTGTATGCTGAATTGCTAAGGTACAAGTGATTTGAGCTCTTTCGTTTATTGAATTAATTCGTGTTATTTCACAAATAGATACACGCATTTTTCATATGAACATAAAACTCAGTTCAGTAGTATATTTACCGTACTTTCCACAGTGAAATGTACTTTCCACAAAAAAAAAACGATCCTTAAAATGGCTTTAGCCGTGTTTGATGAACTGATGTAAATAGCTAAGTAATTCCCCACTTTACTCAATAAAATAATACCATACGATACGATGCATGAATGTAAGTGAAGCTCTCAAGATATGAAATAAATGGTGTACAGTTATTGTAGGGTTTTCCAATTTCAATAGAAACAACAGTTTTTTTCATAAGGAACATAATACAACATAATTTAAAGAATGTATCAATATAAAAAATATGTGCATGGCGGGCAATTGGAATATAATGTATTTGTTTTGCGCAATGTTACAAAATGGTACATAGTTCAGGTAAAAGACACGAGTAAAAGACATTTATATCTAAGCACAATGAAAATAATTTCAATAAAACGCAAGTTAAGGTTGTAGCAAGCATAAGGAAAATAAAATCAGATAGCCAATAACCTCACAGACGCGATGTTCTTACGTTTTTTTTTATGGCTTGCTCTATGTAAGGAGGATTTCTAATATCCATGCCTCTTTCGTATCTCGGGTCAATGATTTCTGGCAAGTAACAATCAAAGTAGAAATTTTGAAGGCGTTTTAACATTGAAAAGTGAAAGAAAGAGTCATCTCTTCTTATGGTTTCAACCTTTAATGGAATGTTATTCGAGGTCCATACACCAAATATACATATATCGGACTTGGTGATGTGGAGTTGTCCTTGAATTTGGAAATACCAATCATGTTTTTGGTTTACTTTAACTTCACCGTCTTTGTCAATATGCCAAAACTTAATTTTTTTTTTCTTTAATTGCTGCTAACGGCTCCATACCTCGAGCGCTAAAACAGCATTTAATCTCGACTATAAAATTATCTCCTTTACTATCGGGAGTGGCACCTAGGAAAGGATGACATTCATCTAAAAACAAACCGCATTTAGTAAATGTCAAACCTAATTGAGTGGAAAGCTGCATTAAGGCCTGGGCCTCGTTGTCATTACCAAAACGCACTGATGGCACCCCTAGCGGACTTTGGTACATTATACTTTTAACTAACGGTCCACAGCTGATGTTTAATCGTCTTTTACAAATTTTCCCGAACCAAGATGCTGTTAGCCGCTTTCTCCGGAGTTCCATCCATTCTCCTGACTTTGATTGCAAAACGGTTTCATTTTCAATACGCGAACGATCGGCGTCTGAGAGATTCAGAGACTCTAAAAATATTTTTTTGGATTCCGTGAAAAGCTCGTCATCCATATCGGGTGAGTTTAAATGTTGACCATAATCGCTATCTGCGACAATATGGTTAAACCCGGAAGAAAGTTTTTTTTTTGGGGATTTTTTTTTCCTTGCAATATGTGCACGCTTCGCTTCCATTCTTTTTGACCACGTACCTGGGCTGTTTCTAAAAACCTCTTTATGTACGGAATAATGAATTCTCCTGGAATTAAACGACACCACTGCTGCGGCACATCGACTCTGGTACGAATTTCGGGACGTATAATTTATTCGCTTACCTCCAGTCATTTTGGCAATTATTTGGTTAAATCTTTCAACCACGTTGCTGTCAACATCACAAATCAAACTTCGAGAATGTGATGCTAGAGTGTTTACATGCAGCATTATTTTATCAAACATCTTGCATTTCTCTAATAGGGGTGTCCAATTGGGTTCACCGTTTTCAGCACGTTTGCAAAAATATCCGCCTAAGTGGCAGGATTTGTGATCGCCAAACACATGCCGGGGTCCATTTAATATGTCAGAATTTAATTTGAAAATTTTGTCAGCCATTGTTCCAATTTCTCCTTTCCTATGCGAGATGGCACATCGCACAGCAGTGCGAAGCCGCAAAATTCTGGCTGACAAAATTTTTCGTGAAGCTAGAGGATAAAATGTTTCTGTTGTAATCTTACGTAATTTATTACAGAAGTTTCTTAAAAGATGGTTGCGGCATTCAATTTTTTCCACTGTAAGGTTTTTATAAGGCCTTGATTTTAAAATTTTTTTGTACGTGCTGGAATCTCCATCGGCGATGAGTTTGGAGTATATAATGCCGTGTGTGCTCATAGAAGACATGAAACCTTCTACCAAAATGTCTGACTCCATGCTTGTAGAGCTGCCGGTGTGGTTTTTGAAACACGTGTGTTCTTTGGCAGCTTCGCCTTTATTTTCAGCCCTGGTACATATTACGCAAAACTTATTTTTTACTTTGTAAAAAAGGACTTGACCAAATTTTTGGCCAACGATTGCCGCAGCCCCAGAAAGGGCAGAGTAGTTAGTTCCATACGATCTTTTGGACCAACATCCATCCGCAACAACCGTTATCAACGGAGTACCACTCGAATCTACACTTCCTATTTCTCTCGCATATTCTGCCTCTCTCTGTGCTGCTTCTCTCATTTTTATGATAGCTGTGGATTCATACCACGAAGAAACTTTATTTTGAATTTTACGAAATGTTGTTCCAGTCATGGACGGAATTTCCATGGTTTCAGCAAGTTGCTGCAGGTTTGCGAAACCTATCCCAACGGTTACAGCTCCAGACACAGCAGCATGGTTTACATCTAGAGGTATGTTTTTGTCGTACGATGAAATATTCATTTTGAGGTGGCACATATTACATTGGAAAAAAAAAGTTGATTGGAATCCTTTTCTATTTTCCTTATAAATATAAATATTGGACAGAGTACATCCTAAAAGTGGGCAATGATTATTAATTTTCTGCAATTCCGCAAACATGTATTGGAAATCGACAATCCTCCTTCCATCAATGGCAAATGGTTTTTCTGGTGGCTCCATTGCAGGAATGTCGTGATCTGCACTATCCATGAGCTGATACTAAATTAGATTGAAAATATAAAGTAGTTAGTAATTATATATAAATTTATAATTCATAATGCGTGCTAAGAAAAAAAAGCTTCATCGTATCTCTTACTTCACCATTGCCGGATTCCATTGATTGTGCGGCTGTAGTAGATTCGTGAATGTCATCCACACTTTGTTCCTAAAAAAAACAATCTTATGTGAACAACTTATACATTCAATTATATAAAAAAACCCATATAATCACTAGTTGATGTTGCTTACCGCTAAAACAGATATACCAGCCGCAGCCGTGGCAACTATATTCGTGGTTAGTTCAGTACTGAAACTTTCAAAGTTGTTATCCACCAAAACCTCCATTTCCAGAGTTCTCAGAAAAATTGGTCCTTACAAAAAACAGTCAAATTTAAACTAAGAATACAGTGTATTAACAGACATAACCAACAAGACAATTACTGAGATTATTTGGAGTGAAAAATTTTGATGTCACTTTGGATCGGTGACATTTTTTTTTCAATGAAAACACATGTTACCACTGGTTACAAACTGATGCAAGTGGTACGCACTATAAACTAAATAGACTAAGCGCATACCACGTGATGCATACGGTTGAAACTGGTGGCGTCAAGTTGAAGAATTTTGTTTTTTATTTGAAAACATGTCAGCGGGTAGCAAAATGAAAACTACATTTTTAACGTAAAATAATCTCAAGAATTTCTGGGTAAAGTCTTATAGTCCAGTCAGTGGGGGATAAAAAAGGGGTTAGGTAGTAGCGATTTTCACATATGTTGTTAAGAGACCTTGGGAGGGTCGAGCTCGACCCGCCATCTTGGATTGAAGGTGCCAAAATTTGGTTTTTTCAAAATAATTATGAAGTGGTTGATTTTACAACCAAATTGTTGAAGGCAAACTTAAAGACAACTAAATTACCTACATTTTTTAAAATAAAGTTTTTTTTTGTAAGTCTAATAGGTAACGAGTTACAGCGGTTGAAAAAAGAAAATTTTGACAAAAAATTGTAAAACTCCAGTTTTCTTGATAAATTTTGTACGAACATATTACACAATATCATTTTAACGTATTTCTGCGTTACAATATACTTATATAGCATCATCCGTGTGCTCGATGACGTTGATTTGTTATAGTGGGATCCTAGTCTACAGCTGACTTGGCAACACTGATTGAGTCCTGGTTACAGGACGTTGCCTGGATGCTCATGTCTGCAGATGTTATTTTCGATGAAACAATGCCAGTTCAAGTTTCACAAGAACGATTTTTAGCCAATGAAAATAACAAAGTCCGTCTGATTTCGATGCTTACAAAGCAATTTATACAGGATGATTTTACAGTTAAGCAGGCTGAAGAAGATGCTGATGAGTTGATTGACAATACTGCGATTTCCTTGTATTCATCATATGACGCTGTTTTCATTATTGGTGAAGACGTTGATCTCTTAGTTCTGCTGACAGCATTAGCACCACCCAAAAGTTGTATATATCTTCGCAAACCCGGGAGAGGCAAAACTTTTGAAAGACTGTATTCCGCGAATAGTGTGAAATACAAAGAGGCGGCTGAGAATATTCTGTTTCTTCATGCTTTTAGCGGCTGCGATACAACATCGTCCTTCTTCAACCAAGGAAAAACAAAATTTTGTTAGATTAAATTAGACTTACAAAAAAAAACTTTCTACAAAAAATGTAGGTAATTTAGTTGTCTTTAAGTTTGCCTTGAACAATTTGGTTGTAAAAACGACCACTTCACAATTATTTTGAAAAAAACAAATTTTGGCACCTTCAATCCAAGATGGCGGGTCGAGCTCGACCCTCCCAAGGTCGAAAACTTTTTTTTTCTTTAGAGTCCCAATCTTAACAACATATATCAAAATCGCAACTACCTAACCTTTGCAAGGTAAAACTCCCCACTGACTGGACTATTAGGTCTTGATATGGTATTTATTAATAACAGTAGTCTTAATATATTTAAAGTATTTATGTTATAAAGATATTAAAAAAATCATACTTTTTCTTCTTTCTGTTGAGCTGACGGAAAGTTTTGGAATGCCATTTGTTTCCCATATTTATACACTGAAAAAAAATTAATAAGCTAATTTTCATTTCTTCAAAAATGGCAAATTCTAAATAAAATTAACAAATATATTCAAAGAATAACTAGGGTTAGATATAATTTAACAATATTTTTCACCTCTAATTAATTTTTCAAGAAAACTTAATTTAACTAAGCAAATCATAAATAATAATAATGGTTATAGACAAAAAAATATTGTCAACACTTAAAACAGTCATATATTTACCTGTTACAAAAAAAAATATATATACATATATTATTTTATATAATTATATTATATTTTCATTTGTTCAATTCACGAAGAACTATAATAGCCAAATTAAATAATCAAATTATTATTATAATAAAAAATCTATTTGCACAGCCCTATAACAGGAGTCACATGAAATACGATACGTCTGTTCGTCTATCCTGCTGGAAGCAATTATAATACTGCTGTCTCGTTCGTACATATCCACAGCGGGCGCTGGCAAATGAGATGATTTACAATAATTAAGACCTGCTACATATTGTTCAGCTGGATGGTAATATATGAGAAAGTACAATCATCTCAACAACGTTTGCCTCCGCGCGATTCACATCCTTGTTCACCTTTGACTCGCTCCCTTCAAATTACATGAACAAATTCTACGTTTTGATTTTATGTCTACAATATGTACGTATATCGAAAATAAACTAATACACTTACGTTTTTTAATACTACTTCACAGAAAACAGCGTCGCGAAACAACCTCTTGTGGCGAACGATATTCGCGTTATGATTGAATATGTAAAATGCCAACATTTATATGTGTTTGGGTTTAAATGAATATAGAATATTACTAATTAAATCTTTAAATTAATTTTATTTATTTATCAATTAAGATAGTATAAATACTGTCTAATTATACAGTATATTTTTTTTGTTCAAATTGCTGTTTTTTAATACATAAAATTGACTTCAAAGTAAGTTGATTTACATAGTTTTTCCAAATAATATCACACAGTTATTTAGCTATTATACAAACATATAAAAATTGGGTCCTATAGGTTGAGATATGTTCTATTACAAAATATTTTTTATATATTTTTGTCATGTTGTATGTAGTAGCAGATGAAAGTAATGTTGAGGTCGATTGGCGATTTATTGAAAACTACTATTTTATAAACAGCTGTAAAGTAAGAAAAATATTTTTTTAGATTATTTATTTTTAACAGGTTGTATAAAACATACATTTATCTAAAAAACATACACAATAAATATTTTTTTGAATATGCTGTTACGGACACAAGTGACTTCGAAAATACGAAAAAAACCGCAAAAATAGAAAAAGCCCTCTTGGACTGTTAACGACAACTTCAAGGAATTCAGTACCTACGTAGTGATAATAAATCCATCAGCGGGTGCTAAGAACACACATGCGCTGAGTTCAAGCGGACACAGGATGTTTACAGAGACCGAAGCTTGATGACTTCCGTATCCACCTAAATACTTATGGCGAATAAGAAACAACGCTTTCACTTGTGTGCTGCACTTTCCCGGAAAAGCTTTGTTTTAAATCAACGCATGTCGTTGTATTTATTTTAATATTACTTTTATTTCATTATCATATCTATAATAAAATATGGTCGTTTAGACAGTGTTAACTTAGACATTTAAAAAACATGGCGTTAATTATTTGTAAGAAAAGTGCGATCACTTCAAAGAGCAATGTTGTTTCTGCTGTAAAGAAATTCAACTCTTGCGCAATATAAATATATTAAAAAAACACAAGCGTGCAGTCTGAAGAAGCGCTCGGTTTGGCAACGAAACTCCGGGAGAACTGCGCGCGAAAAGGTTGTCGAACCTTAGGGAAGACCTCTCACACATACCTTCAAATGTCTCGGTATATATGCAGAATACAACGCACCCATACTAGAGCGCCTCGCTAAACTATCATGGAACAGGGGCAGACAGGTTATTCCCAGCCGTATGTCAAAACAACCGTGTGTCGTGCGGCTACTGAGCGAGGTATTTTTACATTAAACAACGTTTTAATTCAAATATAAACGAAGGGTTCTATCGTCTTTAACGGCATCTTTGAACGAACTGGTTTCGTATAATTTGCATTGTAAATGCATAATTTATAAATGAATCTATCCTAAATGGACTTTGAAACTCATGAATTGCTGCAGTTTTAGTTTAAACACGGAGAAAAATGAGTATTGCTGATTTATTAAAAATCTAATCAAATTATTGGTAATCAGGTTAAAAACGGGAATACAGGCCGCTTCCTGATAAACTTTTAATAAATTCGTAATAATAACACATGTTTATGCACATTCATTCTTTAATGGCCTGCAATTCCGTTTTTAACCAGATAACGAATGATTTAAAGATATTCTAAATTAGCAATATGTTTTATGAGTAAAATTTCTCCGTGTACTTAACTAAAAAAATGCTTGGGTAAGTTTTTAGATTCTCACGGCCAAAAGCATTTTTGTTGTTTGTTTTTGGGGTGTTATGCCGTGTTGCGCTAACTCCTTCTTTAGCCGACGTTTCGGACAGCGTTGCAGTGTCCATCATCAGGGCAGATCCGGTAGATCCGGTAGACACATCTTCGGATCTACCGGATCTGCCCTGATGATGGACACTGCAACGCTGTCCGAAACGTCGGCTAAAGAAGGAGTTAGCGCAACACGGCATAACACCCCAAAAACAAACAAAAAAAAAAAACAAAAAAAAATGCTTGTTCTAATGGTGGTAAATTCCTAATATACCCCTACTTCTACTAAATTTTTTGAAGTTACTGAATAATAAAATGGAGAAATTATATTAAAAATGGAGAAATTATATTAAAAATAATAAATTATATATTATACTAACGCCTAATTGATGCCTACCCCAGGAAAGCTTCCCAGGGGTATGAAACTGAGCTAAAAATGACAAACAAAAATAGTTACCAATCCAAATATGATTTTTTTGTATTGCCGACTAACTAACACACCATCACGCCGTTTCTCCGCAGGGGTAGGCAGAGAGGACGGACCGCCAAACAACTCGGTCTTGACACACACTTCTTACCTCATTCACATTCATACATCGTCTCACACATACTCTTCTATTATTCTGACTCTTGACATGGCCCGACTCGAGTATCTGATTCACTTGATCGTGCCATGTCTTCCTCCGGCGTCCCCGACTTCTGCTACCATTAGCATTTGTATCATATATCCTCCTTACACTCCTATCTTCGCTCATTCGCTCTACATGCACAAACCACCTAAGCGTCCCTTTCTTAATCTTACTCATTACTACTAGCTTGTCATTGAATTTCATGCAGTAACCAAAAAATTATCCTACCATGAATACGATAAAATGCCGTATAAATGGATGTTGCATTTGGATTAAGACAGTTTTCAGCTTGTTGTAAATAATAGCTCTCCTTAATTTCGATTTTCCTGTTTCTAGTAAAGTTTGTGGCGGGTTCTCGTGTTTGTCTTCCGAGAGAACAAAGGACGCTTGTTGCTGTGACTATAGCGAGGAGACCTTCGTGCCAACTGCGACTGCCGGAGATCATATACCCGATCTGTATTAAATTAATGGAGTATTTATGTATCAATTGTTACTATTAGATATGAGGGGAATTACTAAGGTTGTTTCGGAGAATTTGAACAATTCTTCAAATTTAAAAGTTAATTTTCAAGTTCTGTTATTATTTCAGTTCCGTCAAGCAACTAGCCTATACCTGATCATATAATAACATAACTTGAATAGGACTTTCTCATAACCCGAAACAACCCGCCCTAAATAAATAAAAAAATCTTCACTTTGAATTACATTATTGAAATGTTGACTTAATAGAAAGAACGGTTATTATTTCCCATTTTTTATTAATAGGTTTTTACCCCTCGAATGTTACGTAGGATACTCTGTAGGAGGTATGTAGATAAAAGAAGGTAGAGACGTGTAGAGACCGGTGGACCGTACAAAGCCGTAAATCAATCTAGAAACCAACGTCTAAATCACAGCAGCCGTCGAGTTAATTAGGTCGATAGCAGTACACGATCACATCCCGATCGAGTAGGTATTATTAATGTTAAATATAATAAAAATGAAGCCGGTCGGGCGGTAGAAATTACTACACGTCGCCATGCAGACTAGTGACCGTAGCTGCGGTCGTCTGCTTCACGACCATTAATCACCCGAGACTTGGACGTTTTACCAACATAACATAAATACCGCACTCCAGCAGACTGCGGATTGGCTGCCTGCTCTGCCCATGGTGGATATATCTTGCTTGGTCTGTGCCCTCCGCTCACTGCACTCACACTGCACTCACACTGCACTTACACTGCACTCTACTGCACTGCGGCCGGGAAAATATGAAAATGTCCTCAGAAGCTTCTATCAGCGGGTAGGTTGATTAAAAAAATAATTTAAAGTATTTATATTACACGCAGTAAAATAATTGACAGTCAATCAATAAGCTTGATTTATGGCGCAGATTGAGACATTTACAATGTTGACTAGTAAATCTCTCCAGCAAATATTGCAAGAAACTGTCCTGTATTTGTAGGTACTGGGCTAGGTATTACCCTCGTGCCTCATATCGATACAATTATATCACGGAACACGGTTACTTTATACCTACCAACAGAGATGTCGGTTATTCGAATACAAGTTATTGTTCTGTCCGTGCAAGTCAATTACTCCAATATTGTCCTCGCCGAAATGAATAACTCCAGACAGTAGACACTGACTTCAGATGCATGTATTACTGGCACTACGGGTGTGACATGACAAATTAGATTCCGTTTGAAGGAACTGTGAATTTATGAACAGTATTTTTGCACCAGTGTGTTGGCTTGACTTCCAGCCGTTCCGGTCGTAAATTACGCCTTTGAAGTTTTCGTCCGCCTGTTTCAGACTCTCGGGAGGACCGTATGATAAAAGTCGTTAGGTGTCTCAAGGTTAGGGAGGTCCGCTGAAGCGTTGCCTGCTCCGTGGAAAACACATTATTATGGATTTCCTGAATATTCAGATAAATAAATATATAGTCAAATTAAATTTCTAAAAGCAAACGTTTTAATGATTAATTAAAAGTCAACAATGCTCCGAGAAATCTATTACTTGCTAAGCCCATTAACGATGTACGAGGAACGAGGCGACATTCCGACACACGAGTCGCGTTTAGTCTCCGATGAGAAGTACAGATCTATTTCTTGTCGAGAGACTTTGACAGAGATAATATTCTGTACCCGAGAAGCATACGGATGCAAGTCCAAAAAGCTAAATGTTCAGGAGAGCCAAAATACTTTTTTTTTCTGTAAGTTTGGTCTCATAACTTCTGCGGATATTCATGATAATTGATTTTTATTTTTTATCCTATTGAATCAATTAATTTTGAATCGAAAATGAGAAAATAAAATAAAATATTTTATATGCAAAGCCTAAAAAAATGTTTTAAAAAAAGCATTGTGGACTTGAGTCCTTCTGCTTCAAAATGATATTGAATATTTTGGTATGACACATGGTATATTATAAAGGGATCAATGTTGAAAACTTCACTCGGAAGTAAAATAATAACTATATAACAGGTAAATATAAATATCTATTTTATTTATATTTATATTTCCCTATAAATAAAATAGATATTTATATTTACTAGGTAAATATAAATAAAAAGACAAATAGATATTTATAGGTAAATATAAATATAAATAAAATAGATCAATGTTGAAATTTCATTTGGAAGTAAAATAATAACTATATAACCGGTATATATAAATATCTACAGTGGTGCCTCACACAACGAACGCCTCGCACAGCGAATGCTGCACACAACGAACTTCCTTTTCGTTCATTTCACGATTCATACAACGAACTTCGCTTCACACAACGAAGTCGCCCGATCTTCTACGATCACTGCCGATTAATTGCATCCTCCCGCGCAGGCAGTCGTTAGACTCGTTAGTCACTGCGTAGTACGCTTAACTTACGCACGTATCGTAGCAATCGTTCTTCATTACGAATTATTTTTTTTAACATGTATTGTTATGGGAAAACGCGTTTCACATAACGAACTTTTCGCATAACGAACTTGCTCCTGGAACGAATTAAGTTCGTTGTGTGAGGCACCACTGTATTTTATTTATATATTTTTTTATTTAATTATAATTATTTTTACAAATTATTGGTATTTTCCATATCTTCGTCATCTGACAGAGAAAAAAAAGATTTAAAAAAATAAGTGTAAAAAAAGTGCAGTGGCTCTGGTACCCACTGTAACATCTTTTGTAGGACACCAAAATTTGGTGTATTTAATGCGATTGGAATTGTATTTACCTGGGCAATACCTCCGGGGTGCTCAAAACGGTTCCATGATAAATCGACAATTCAACACACCTTTAAAAAGTGATATAAAGTCATTAGAAACGATGAAAAAAATAAATTAAACCTAACCTAACCCACTTAACCCAGTTAATAGAGATTTTGTTCTTCACTTTACCATCACTTTTCATGACTTTATATAACTTTTTAAAAATGGGAAATTATCATGAATTATCATTTTGATGATTTATCCGGTCACCGCTCAAAACACCTCTCCTTTTTCTTCTAATATAATAATATTTCTTCTAATATAATATAAGTCAATCAGTGAGAAATAGTTAGGATGCAGGCGAATTCTCAAGTTATTGTTTAAGAAAATTATCTTTTAATTACTGTCTGTATCTGTGTTTTCTCCTTAAATAAAAAAAAAAAAAAAAAAAAAAAAAAAAAAAAAAATATTTAAATTCAGTTTCCTGAAAACCATTTTTATATTACGTCAGCTCGTAGCCATAATACCGTTGATATTAGGAAACTCTTACCATTCATATTCTTCTTTCGATATACAAAAGGTGATTGTGAACCAGTTTTAAAGGGAATTTAAATATTTGAAATTTTATAAGTTCATTGAGTGTACAATGTACTGATTATTAGTTTTGCAATATCTGATGAATTCTTACCGTTAATTTTTTTTGTCGTGCGGTAAAATATTTGGAATTGGGTAGTTTTTTTTTGCCCTTTCAATCGCTGAATGGACAGAGTCTACTTCCAGGTAATAAAAATTTAAGATGATTGATCTTGAGGTTTTTAATTTTTTATAAAACCTGCCATACGTAGGATATGGCTATTGTTATATTTCTATTTTCACCTGCACAGTTGTCAGACCATACGGTTATTTCTTCAACATTATTCCCCATATCGCTGTATATCCACTTTAAGAGGCAAGAAGCTACTTCATTTGCCCCCTGTTTTCCATCCCTATACATATAGTCCATTCAGTAGTATAATGATGAGGTAAGGTAAATGTAAGTAAATAAATAAATAAGTGACATGGTCAGGTCTTCAATAATAATATCACCACCTATGTTTCCATCAGTCTTTTAAGAAGAATTCTGTTTCTTGAGCCTCGTCATACATTCATACACGGAAATACCCTTTTTCATCATTATTTATTGCAGGAATGCAATAAATAATGATGAGAGCACTGGGATTGTTCTGTTTAGTTCCACAGAAAACATAGAAATTAGAGGCAGAAGGACTCAAAATGGACTTGAGTCTACATTCGAATATTTACTTCCATGGAAAGCTTAGTAATGTTAGAGGCAGAAAGATGCAAGTCCAATGTACATCTTTATGCTTCTACGGTGTGAATGTGCTAATGGTTCTTGCATCCTTATAATATTTTTGAAAATACCATAAATATTCAAGATAGGGCTTGCATCTTTCTGCCACTAATGAACATGATAATTTACTTCATGTCTTCATCAAAAACTCATTTCTTCAAATTTTGGACTTGCATCCGTATGCTTCTCGGGTACAGATATGTCCCCTGCCTATTAATAGGAGTCCATCGCATTGTTTTGGTGACACGGTCCAACGCACCCAGACGCAATCATGATGCAATAAATACAGCACGGACTGCATTAATAAACGTCCATTATTTTAAGCCTAACTTAAACAAGCCTCAGGTATCTACTGCTTTAACTTTTGCTAATAAAAGCTAAAGACTTTAATAACATAAAAACTATAAAATTACTATACACGTCTCTGGTTAAAAGTCAGGTTGAATACAATGCAACCATTTGGTGTCCTCATTTCAACTCTCATTGATTACAAATTGAAAAAATTCAAAATAAATTTTTACGTTTTAATTTCAAAATTGGTATTTCTATTATTGAAATCATTTATGTCAATTTACGCAGTAAACTTAACTTATCGAAATTATCTGAAAGGCGAAAAATATTTGACCTCCTTTTATTATATAAAATTGTTCATTCAAGGTTAGACTGCCCTGACACTATAAACTTGCTATCTTTACATATACCTCCAATATATACTAGACGGAATATTTTATTCTACAACAATAACTTCGCTACGAATTCTGTATTAGAAAGAATACATAGGTTGGGCAATGAACTAAGCGATGTCGCTGATATATTTAATTTAAACTTCAATACATTTAAAGCCAAATTAGTCCACCATTTTTTAAATGTAAATGATGTATGAGAAATCATTATATTTTATTTCGAATTTCTATTGTTTGTTTTATACTGTTGTTAAAAATGAAATTTGTAATTTTTATGTACTTAAAAGCCCAATAGGGCGTCAATAAATAAATAAAAAACCGCAAGAAAATAATTGGTCATAATCAGGAAATTTCTAGGAGGTATATGTGATACCTTCGACTTCTGGGGCGAGACAGAATGAAACAATATTATCAATAATAGCGTGTGGAAAAGAGAAGAAATCAGGAACTGTGACACAATTAAACATTTGTTTCCACTACCCTCTTTCCACACAACATCGTTTAACGTTGCGTAATGTAAGATCTAAGATAATGTGTTCGGCACCTAATAAAATTCTTTGTGTGCAGGGCATTTTACAATTCCACGGGAGATGCATTATCAGTCGAGCTTTAAACAATAATAAACATCGACATACTCTCCATATCAGAGTGGTCTTAGGTCCGGTTCTTTTTTTCGTGATATAGCCTAAAGTCGTAGTTAAAATCTATGGTGATACCCATTATTATAAGAATGTGCCACCGCAATTAGGAGCAATCCTGTCCCGGTTTACTACAGCGCACAGAATTGTAGGACTTAAAACACGTTAATAAAGTTAATCATACGGTGTACTTGCACAGCAACCTGGAGCGACCATAGAAATGTAGATATCAAGAGATTTTTCTTTCTTGTTTATTACAAAAGCCTATGCTACTGAACAAATAAATAATAATCAATTTAAGTCAAACATATTCCGTAAAAACTTGGAAGTTAATCCGACGGTTGATGCGGGTTCAAGTTCATGAATGTAATAAAATAATATAATGAATAGTTAGATAATTGATCAAGTGGGGTGTAGGAGATTTGCCCTGGACCCAGTACACCACAGAATAGGAGCGCCACGCCAGGCCGCCAGTACAAAGAGGATGCACCAGAAATAGAGGCGCGAACAGCCGACATTCCCGCGATGGGCAGGACAGGGAGTGCATCTCCATTATAAATAAACGGAAAGACCATCATAAATGGGCGATACGAAAGGCGTTACGCGTCTGACAAAAGCGCGGGATAATCGCAAACAAAACGAGGCCGAGACAGTCTGGAGAGCGGGAGAAGCGCGAGGGAGGAGATGAAAAGAAAGGTAGCGGTGGAATGCGATTCTACAGGAAATACCACGTCGCGCGTCAACCCGTGCAGTGAGTCCAGGGCCTCATAGGCGATATTATTATTCTCAGACAAGAATGCGCCCTCAAGGAAATGACCTGAGAAATAATCTATATACCTATCTACTAATTGCTGGCTAGGAGTTACGCAATCGTTTAAAGTTTAAAGGATGAATACAACTATTTTAATATCAATATTGCCTACACACTCTATAACTCTCTTCCAGATATGTATAAAAACAGCTAGAAAAATTCAAAGTAAGGCCTTAAAAGAATATTTTTTAAAAACATATAAAAACGAAAATAGGTAATTCTTGTCGTGTTGTGCTTTGTTTTGTTTCTTTATCTCTCCTTTTCTATCCCCTGTATTTGTAATCGAGCATAATCTATTTTTACCAATGTGTTAGTGGGTAAGTACGTTCATCTAAATTCCTACCTTCACTCTGTACTTATTTGTATATCCCTGTCTGTTTCTTTTTTGTTTATTCTTGTTTGTTCTACTTAACCTCCGTTTTTCTATTTTTGTACTGTTTCGTATGTGAAACTTATAACGTTGATGTTAAAATACCAATGTAAAATTGTACCTATTAACTCCCACCTATGTATTGTAAGTTCTTCTCGTCCTACAATGACTTTCGTAACTCATAGGGATTGCTCTAGCAAGAAATAAAAAAATAATATTTTTAGTTATTTATTAAACTTAAAATATTACCACTTCGTGTGGTCTAATATAAACGTACATTTCAATTTACACTTTGCTTATTTCAAACACTTGGATCTGCTTTTGTAAATTGAAAGGTGCAATAGAATATAGACTCCGATAGTAAGCATATTATATTTAAAGTACAACTGGTAACGGTCAAAATTTAAGAGTGACTAATACGCGAACTGGCTTTTTATATTCTCCGTTCGCGTCGTACATTCATCAGAGACATACGTTAACTTTTGTTCCGTAGTAATAGTAGTTTGTTCCGACCTACGTTATTTCACTTATTACATATTTAAATTTTTCTTTAAATACGCATAATCTCGGTACATTTTTTTAATTCCACAGAGAACTAACCTAAATATTTGGATGCCTTTAGACAGTAAACAATTCTGTGTTTCGAAATCTTTATTGTAATGTAGTTTGTTTCTAAAGTAAGCCGGTAGAAAATATTTTTGAAAACTTTGTACACAAAAATTAAAACGTTATAGAAAACACTCATTATATCTTTTTTTTTTTTTAAAAGAAAGACAAACATTTCCAGGTTACGAATAACCCAACAATGTTTGAAAATCTCCTACTACCACCACAGAAAGCCGAAAATGTTGCTTGTGTTGTGATGGAGGACTTAGCCAGCCGAGGAATCGAACACGCGACGCTCGGGTGAGACCCAAGCGCTATGCCCACTCAACCACTGACCGGTCGTAAAACTAATCTACTTCTATCTATTTTGTGGTTCCCTGATAATTCATCAAAATGAAAATTCAACACACCTTTAAAAAGTGATAAAGAGTCGGTAAAAGTGATGAAACAAAAACTAGTTTTAATAGTTACTTATGTGACATATTTAACCTAATTTTTGTTTCATCACTTTTCATGACTTTATATCACTTTTTTGAGGTGTGTTGAATTGTCATTTTGATGACATACCCGGTCACCCTATTTTATATAAACCAATTAATTATTTTTGAACAAAAAACTATCACCACGACATTTTTTTTAAATGGAAAAAAGATGAGTGCAAAAATTAAAAATAATAATTTTTAGTACTTCTTTCTTCGTTGAATATGACTTTGATGACTATTGAATAATGGTCCATCAAACCAAAAGAGTCATAATACCTATGTAAAGAGTCGTTCAAAATTATCAGTCGTACACTTCGCGTGTTACTATTTTGACCACAAGATAAAATAAGACACGGATTTATTTTTAGGCTTGACGATTGTGGTCCCTTCCAAAGGCCGACGCAGTGTTCTGATAATGCATCAAAGGCGAAACAGCGATCATAAAATAATTGTATCTACCGTCTGATTTATCCAAAGCATTTGATAAAATCAAACTTTGGTCCATCTAACTTGTTTCGTTGAGTAACTTCCTATATACATCACAAGATCACAAGCTGTAACAATAGAGGGATCTAAATTTGAAATCAAATTCAACGGTATTCAACGATCTAACAAGGGTCCCATTTCGTTTCGTTATTTTTTAAAGTTTTATATATTAATGATTTAGAGAATGTTGTAAAAAAGATGGAATTATTTTCCGTTGATGCCAAACTGTACTGACCCACAAATAACCTAAATGATTGTATCAAATTGCAGGAAGACTTAAATAGCGTAACCGTCTATTGTCAGAATAATCAGTTATTTTTAAATGGTTCAAATGTCGCAAGGATATTAACAAGAAATGAAAAAAAAATCTACATCAATTTATGTTATAGAAAATAAAATTGTAAACAGCTCCGCGATCTAGGTTTCATTCTCGATAGTAAGTTACAATATAAATAAAATGCTTGGTTTCCTAATAAGAAATACAAAAGAATTCACAAACATTGCCCTTATCAAACTTTACTTTGCGTACGAAGCCATCTAGAGTTTGCGAAAACTGTGTGGTCTCCATTTTATGCACTACATATAAACAAAATTAAAATCAATTCAGAAAAAATCATAAAATAAAATTCTTACTAATCGCACAATCGATTTAATATTATGTGGATGCAACTGCATTTTTCAAAATTGTTCCGTTGAGTGTACGTAGACAATATTCGGACGTGATGTTGCTATACAAAATCGTAAGCAACTTTACTGACTGTCCGGATTTATCAACAATTGATTCGGGCGCGATGTTGCCATACAAAATCGTAAGCAACTTTACTGACTGTCCGGATTTATCAACAGAATTGATTCGGACGCGATTTTGCTTTATACAAAACCGTAAGCAACTTTACTGACTGTCTGGATTTATTAAACAGAATTGATTTAAAAGACGTCACGTACGCTCGCATACAATCGTTTTAATGAAAAACAACGTAACGTAACATAACAACAACGTACTAATTCATACCAAAATGCTTGCCTTAAGAGACTGTTCAACATATAATAAAATTGTCTCTGATGTAGATATCTTCAATTGACATAAAAATAAATATAAAAAACTGTATTCACTTGTACAATAACTAAACCAAACTACATAAAATGTAATGATATATTGTGTAATGAAATATATTATGTAATGACATATATAATATCTGCTAATTTTATAAATGTAACGATATTATAACTGTTTATTTCCCTAAAATAATAAAAAATATAATAATTAAATACTTTCATAAAAAACTTACCAAAACAGTTACACACGTTATTGCAATCTCGAAAGTAAAATACATGTAGGAAGGTTGTTATGCTAATGTGTGTTGGTTGACTTTAATTTTAGATGATGACTATCGATGATCAATATTATTAGTCTTATTATGTACGTACAAACGAATAACATTATTTTTTAGAAAACAACCTCCAACACATCCTGTTTCCAACATAATGAATCTAACGAGACCACTCAACTAAAAAAAACTAGGATAAATTTTTAGGATTTATTAATGTTATAAAAGCATATTAAGAGCGAACTTAGGGGAAAAGTTACTAGTTACGAGGCACTTTTATAATTTTCATGAAAAACATTCCAATTCAAAACCAGAAATTCAGATTTATTTAGCAAAATCGATCAAACGCCTCAATAAAAGCCAGTTCACCAAACCACCAAAGTTAAATTTGAAAAGGACCAAATTAAAGCGAAAAACACACGTGAGTAACTAAAAGGGAAGAAAAATCGACAATTCAATATGCCTGTAAACCGAGGTTTAGCCAGAAAACATTCAATCTGGAGAGTAAATAGTAATATTAATTGGATATTTTGTATGGCGCCGTTTTTGTGAAAAATCACCTCAAGGGCGCTGTACCGTAATATCACTATTTACAAGCAGATACCGAAAACATACTAAGCTGGCAGCTTACTTCACATAAAGACACTTTCATTAGAATGTTTATTTATTTATTTATTTGGAAAAGTTGACAGCAAATCTTTAATTATATAATGATACAATAATAATATTATCAATTATGCCAATTATGAACTTTCCACTGATGAATAGTTAATGGTGTTACAATGGTGTACAATGGCATAGAGATGTTCTCTTAAATTAATTTCTTGTTTAGTTAGGAAATATTAAAAATATTAAAATAAAGGAGGGTGGGGGGGAGGAGGGGGAAATATAGGATAAGGATTAAGAGGCAAAGGACGGGAATATATAGGAATTGAACTTCTAGTTTGAGTTTTGTTGACTATTGAGTTTTTGTTTTATGTCGCGTATAGTCGAGTTAAATATGTCAATATGGTTATAATTTAAGTTAAAAAAGTGTGTGGATCTGTAGATAAATGAGTTTTGTTTGGAATTTGTCTTACAATGAGGGAGATTAAAAGTAAGCGACTGTCTGCTGTTGCGATTGGGAACATGGAATAATAGGCGTTGAAGAAGATCAGGACTATCGATTAAATTGTGTGTAATTTTGAATAACATTACCGAATCTGCTATATTTCTTCGAAAAGTTAACGTCTGTATATTGAAGAACTTTGCAGAGTCTTCATTACTGATATGAGATCGAAAAGAGCGGAAATTAAGGTACCTTAAAAATCTATTTTGAACACTTTCAATTCTATTTTTATGTATTGCATAGCCTGGGTTCCACACTTGTGATGCGTATTCAAGGATACTACGAGCGTATGAGAAATACAGTGTTTTGAAAGTAGCAATGTCTTTGAATTGTTTACAGGAACGGATTATGAAACCCAGCATAGAAGATGCGTTAGTGACTACGTGGTCAATATGTTTATTGAAATTCAGTTTACTATCAAGTATAACCCCAAGGTCCTTAATTTCTGATTTGGTAGATAAAGGTTGATGATTAATTGAGTATTCGTGTATAAATATGTTTTTGTTTCTAGTAAAGCGTACGATGAAGTATTTGGATATATTTAATTCCAGACAATGGGCATTAACATACGCGTTTAAACGTTGTAAATCCTTTTGCAGCTTGTGACAGTCTTCGATTGATTTTATAGGTGAGAAGATTTTCATGTCATCTGCATATAGGATGGTCTGCGAGTGAGCTTGAGCTGCGAGTGAGTTTAAAAGCTTGGAGAAGATTCAACTTTGCACAGCTATTATAGGAGACAGATTAGTAGCAATAATACATGAATCACTGTTAAAATGATTTTTTCCGCAATCATGGAAAACTTCCACAATAACAATCTTGCCCAAAATAGTTAATGCTAACATTTTGAAGACTTCAGACCAATACATGGATTATGGAAATATGAACAACTCCTAGAATCCATAGTTAAAGAACAGACAGAGAAATTTATTATTTAGTTATTTTATAAACAACAATCTGGGTTCAGAAAAAAATATTCCTGTGAAACAGCAATTAACATAAGAAAAGCACAATAGCAGTGTTCTTGGATTTTAGACGTGCTTTTGCAGCGATAGACAGAGAAAGACTAACAATGAAAGTGAACGACATAGGAATTCACGGCAATGAACTGCAGTGGTTTATTGATTACCTAAAAATATAAAACAAAGGACCAATATTGGAGATCTATCTATCTTTGAAGAACAACAAGTAAACCTTGGAGCTCCTCAAGGATCTGTTTTGGGGCCGCTCCTTTTTATTGTATGTATTAATGATATAGTGAAGTGCCCAAAGCACTGATCCATTAAAAGTTTTGCAGATGACGCACTTTTATACATTATATGATGATGTACATACGTGATGTAGTGATAACGACGCAGTGTCAAAAATACAAGTAAAATTCATTAAATATCTAAATGGTTAAATATAAATAAACAGAAATTAAACTTACTAAACTAAAAGTTAATTCATGGTGTTAGGTAAAAAAAAAAACTAACCGTACTTATTACCCTACATATAGACTGTTAAAATATTGAAAAAGTAAAATATATTAAATACTTACTTCGGGAATTCTAATCGATAACAAAATAAAACTTAACACTACCTTTGAAATGTTAACCAAAATAATTTCAAAAGGGGTTAACTTATTAAGTAGGATAAAGAGAAAATTAGACCTTGAAACAAGGAAATTGCATAATTTGACATTATTTGCTATTTCTCACTCCATTACCTACTATTGAAATTACATTTATTAGAAGATTAGTTGCAAAAGTAGAGTTGATATTTATTTTTAGGAATTAGAGAAATCAGGACTCTTTAGGACTGGAAAAAAGCTTACAAATTCTTAGTTGTTAAATTTTTTATACATTGTTATTTACAATGTCGTGGACTGTGAATGTGAAAGGTTTCTAGCGCATTATTTATTAGGTACTAAGACCAAGAGCTTGTTTGAATTTTGATTTCTTATCCGAAGATGTTGTTCATTAGTCAATTTGCCGATGAATTTTTTGCACGGTTGAACTATTATCAATACCCCGCGACACAGTTCAGAGCCATGGACATCCATTAGCCAGTTTATCCACATCCACAATCCAGTTGAAGCAAAACCTCCTAGATCGTTGAAGCGGCTGATGTCTGTGAATTCAACTCTTAGACGATGCGCCACGGGCGGGACGCAAATACCTCCGCGGAACAGATGACTCAGTGGTCGGGCACGTAGCTGCATCATCAGGGAACGGAGATACTCGGCATATCAGGCCGGCTGCGAATGTGGTAGGCAGAGCAGATAGTAATCAAACTAACCCAGGCGGTGGTCTTCTAATTATACGAATCCCGTGGACTTTAAGCCAATGCACTTTATTTATAGAAGCTACACTGAATGTTTGCTAACCAAAGATGATGGCATTACCAGGTACCTAGTTCGATTGACTAAAAACGATTGAAAAAACAAATGTTTTTCAACATGTTTGCACTCGAAAAAATTCCGTTAGTAATTTAGTTGTCCACTAAACTTTTGAAACAAAATTGACCCGCAAATCTGATTTCTAAAGTGGAACTTTGCTGTCTGTAGGTTACAGCTAAAACTCTGGTACGGTAAGCTTTGGCATCATTAAATTTTCATACCTTTTTCTGCCTGGAATTGGGTCAACGCAATTAATTTCAGCATCATCTCCACCAGGAACAATGGAGCCTTGAAATATCCATCAAATTGTAAAAAAATAATAAAAGACGTCATATTGTTTGTTCCGTATACCTTTCATTTCAAATGTGAGGTAGTAAAACCAGTTATTTTTATAGAAGTTCTATAAAGAATTTGATTAGTAGGTAGTATGACGTAATTAGTACGCTCGCTTCCAAGGAGTGTAAAGAAATGAAGTTCTTCTTGAGTTGTTTTTTGTATAAATGTTTTCCTTATGTTCGGATCATTAACCGCATTCGTACACCTTGCGATTGATACTTCCGAGAAAGACGTCAGACGAGAATGTTTCCACGCGCCGCTGAAGATACTGTAGAACTGTAGACGCGGGACGCGGCCCATTGATTCGCTTTTGAGAGTCCAGGAAAATGTCATGGATTTTTCATATTCATACAGGAACAAAAATAGCAACGGTGAAAATAGAATATCCAAAATAGTGTTCGTTTACGAAATGGACCGTTTGGGCTCGCCAGTGGGGCAGTGGGGGCGGACTATGCCGGCTGGCGAACCCTGTAAACAACTAATTATAGAGACAACGCAGGACCGCCCGCCACTGCACAGTGCACGTCTTCTCTAGTCAGCCAAAGCCATAGATAGATTTGTCGCTCTACTTCTGTAACTCCTATTTTTTTTTATATTTGAAGAGTGAATTTTTTCAGCGCTATTGTTTTTTCCAGTTGCATTATTCCAGAAATGGTTTCCGCTGTTCGCAAGCAGTCAAAACTCTGGAACAGTGAGATCTGAAGTCAAGAAAAAATTTAAAAGCTTTTCTGTGATAAATTTCTGAGTTAACGAAAATACTTTCATATAGTAATTCATTTAATTTAGGCGTGAGCTGTGAAACATCCATCTGTCAATATAGCAAAACAAGTCACCATATTATTTGTTTCATATTTTCAACGGTCCAATAGTAATAACTAACCATAAATTGTCAGTATGCTAGTTTGTTAGGTACGTAGCAATGCGAATAAAGAACAGAATAATCAAATAGTAAGTAATTCAAAATAATAAAAAAATATTTATTGCACAAAAAGAGTACAAAGGGTATAGCTTATAGGTTACATCCTATTTCTTCCAGCTAACCCAACAAATACACGTACGTTAGTTACATTTCTCGAGTAGTCCCTAATGCCGGCATGTGTAAGTCATTATTAGGCATCAAAATCAACAAAGTAGCGAATATTAAAAAAATAATGGAAATAATCCGGGCCTACGACGTATCGGAAGGTGTAACGAGCGGCCAGCATGGCAGTTTAGTGTTTAGAATAAATAATAAACATGCCTTAATCAAGGAGCGGTGAGCTACAGACTCAAGGCCAGCCGATTTCGGATCACGAACCTCTACATAACACTTCTCTAATAGGTGCTGGGTGCTGTGCTGTGTTGGGGGTACCCACTTAGGGTACGTATACATTTGCGAACCGTACCGCGAATTACGGGAAAGGAACGAATCAACTGCAAGCGGCGTTTCGCGTCATTTGAGGTTGATTCGTTTCTTTCCCATAAGTTGAGGTTCAGTTTGGCAGTTTGGCTCGCGGATGTATACGTAGTATTACACACCGAGCTATAGCTTTGGCTTTGGCGAATAAACCAATTGTTTTACGTGTTTACACACCTGGCCAAATATTATTACAAGAGTAATAATAAAAATACTGTCCGAACCGTTGGCTAAAGAAGGAAGAAGCGCAATAATAATAATTGGATTATTTGTATAGCGCCATTTTAGTGAAATATCCCCTCAAGGGCAAATATGACTTCCTAGACTTATCTAATTATTTACAAAGATATACGGGAAACATAATTACCTAGCAGATAACTTTAGATAAACACATCAGTTTTGTTAGATAGTTTAAGCTTGAAGAAGATATTATGCGGTAAACATTATTAAAAATACTGCACATTACACGATTTTACCGTTACTATTTTATCCTCATTCACTATTGATATAACATTTATTAGAAAATTAGTGGAAGAAAAAGAAGAGTTGATATTTGTTTGAAATGTTAAAAGTGTCCGTGGGTAAAGTGTGCTAACTTCGGGAGGTGATTCTACGTAATGGTAGAGGCAAAAAAGATAATACGATACCATTGTACCACCCCAGCCAGGAGCACTTCTATCCCGGTGCGACCGGTACACCAGGGGGCACTGATATGTTAGGACTTGAAACACATGCTCTGAGGATTGGAAGGAGGTTGGAGTTTAATCGACCGGTATAAAGGCAACCTAATAAGTCAATATTGGAATTTAGGACGGGCAGGAATAAAGGAATTGATTGAGCGTTATTTTTTCTTCTTTATGTCTTCAATCTTTTTGCCTCTTCTTACATTTCCTTGACTCTTTTGGCTCTTCCTGGTTCACCTTGCCTCTTTTTGTTTATTTCTTACAGTTTCTCGTGGTTCTTCTCGCCTATTCTTGGATCGCCTTGGTTTTTCTTATATTTTTGCATCTTCTCACCCCTGCTTGACTCATCTTGTTTCTTCTTGCGTATTCATATCCAAGTCCTTCTGCCCCTTTTTGCAACTTCTCGTCTCTTCCAGGCTAGTCTTGTCACTTCTTAGCTCTTCTTGAATCTTCTTACTTCTCAACGCCGCTTTTTGTCTCTTTTAGTCTATTCATGCCTCTTATTGCATCTTCGGGCCTAGGCTCGTCATGTCTTTTCTAGTATCTTCTTAGCTCTTCATGCCTCTTATTGCATATTCTCAACCCGTCTAGGCTCGTCTTGTCTCTTCTTGTCCCTTCTTGCCTCTTCTAGTGTCCTATTGCTTCTTCTTGCAACTTTTCGTCCTTTCTTAGCTAGCCTTGTCTCTTCTTGGCTCTTCTAGTCTCTTGTTGGCCCTTCTAATCTATATATGGATCTTCTTCTTTCTGCATCTTCTTAATTATTATCGACCCTTCTCGGAAAATTGATCGGGAAAAAGTTGGAGAAAATTAAAAAAAAAAAAATAATTTGCATATTCGTATAGAAACTTAAATTTACATTTTCTCATGGAAAATGAAATGTTTTTCTCCTGTTCTTTTTGAAAATAATAGAGGGCGCCATTTCCGTCTAAAATAATCAAAACTGTTCAGGCATTCAGATACTAATACTATCAGATGAAGATCTCCCATTTTGTTTTCAATAACAACACTACGCAGGTGATTTAGGGGCAGTTGCTCGGCTCAATATTCTCATTGTTGAAATTCTCCTTGTGGAGCAAACATTAATAGTTTTACGATTCGACTCCAATCAACATCTTTATTAGAAATGATTATTACAACTCTCGCTGTATGTTTATTGCGTTCCCAGGTCATTGTTCCCGCACCAAGCAGAACATAACAAATATTATAATGAAACACCAAATAAATCTTACGTATTAAAATGGTTAGTTGTATTCCAACTAACGTTATATCTGCATTAAATCTCTCCCAGGATATATACATTTATTTTTATTTATATACATATAAATAGTAAACTTTAAAACACGTTTATTATTAAGAACCATAGCCTTTAATAATCACAACTTTTATTGTCTACCATAATTGCGTAGATTGATGACACGTATTAACTGAAAGTCGGAACGTGTTCCCGCCAAAGAACGAGCTGCTTTTGACCAGTTAGTAGCAGAGTCGACTAATACGTCGGGTTCACCCAGGCGTCGTTCTTTTTTCGCTTGTAATGATGGCAGAATGAGTTTTCAAATACCGTTGTTATTCGTAACCCGGGAAATTGTCTTACATAAAATTATTATAAAATAAATCATGGACGGGTTAAATCTTCCCTACAGGAAAAACTAAACCCTTCCACACACTTTTCCACAAATAATCATCTAGTCAATCCACATTATGCAAGTGCATTATATAAGCATAATAAATACAAAACAATACAAGAACGACACGTCAAATCACCAGAGATCAAATGGGAAAATAATTCACCGACTAAAATAATAAATCAAAAGAGATCAAATAGGAAAATAGGGTTCGGCTCAATAGAACTTCTAACTGGACCTATAAATCCTACTGATCCCTCAATATAAATATTTAAAAAATCTTTCGTAATCCTACATGTATTTAAAAAAAATTATTTAGAGTTTTGCATTTTTATATATAAATTCTTTGCCAGACCTAATACGCCTAAATTTTGAATGACAGAGCTAAGTATAATGCCAGTAGCCGAAATAACACATGGTAATATTTTTATAGTCTGTCTTTTTATAGAAGTTATTATTTTAACTGTCGAATTAAAATGCCTAATAATTTTAATTCACATCGCCTGCATGACGTTATGAACATAAATGTAGTTTCCTTCAATGGCAGCGGGTAAAAAGACGTAGATTTTAATGTTGGAATGAGTTGGTTAAATGGATTTTTTTGATTTATTTGAATGCTTACAATATTCAAGCGCAACTAAATGATTAGGACGTGAAATTAATCTAACGAGACCTAACTTGAATTTACAAAAACTTGTAAATTGATTACGTATTCAACCATTAGGAAGCCTTATGGTTCTCACTTGCAAATTCATTTTTTATGTGAATACCGCCGAGAGTCCCGACTGCTCCCAACCGTCTGGAGCCACTGAAACTATGGCACCCCAATTGGGAAACTTGTGCGGCTGAAGGTAGTGCGGAGGGGAAGGAGATGGGGAAGTACCTGGCTATTCAGACCTAGTCACCAAACACGGCTAAAGCCATTTCAAGCAACGTCTCAATTCTGAATGGTGGTCTGTCACCAGGGCGATATCTGGGAGTATCTTCCACTTTGGAACGTGCCGAAAGTATACCATACATTATTTTAAATTAATAAATTGTGAAATAACACAAATTCATCAAATAAAATTTAGTTGAGCACGCCGGGATTTGGACCCGCGACCTTCGAATTGCAAGTCGAGAGCCTTACCTCTGTAATTTTTGTTCATTGTTATTTTAACCCTTTCAGACCTAAATTGAAACTGCCAGTGATAAAAAATGAAGTGATACTCGATACCTTGTAAAATGATTTGAATATGTTAAGTGTAGTTTTTTTAATAAAGAAGATATTGCTATTTTTATTTTTTTTTAAATTTCTAAGGACGTGTTTTACAAGAACTGACAAATAATACAATGTACTTATACAAAAGCTACAACATTTTATTAAATAAAATATACCTTCAAAACTTACATTAAAATTATCTTTAACTTATTTATAGAGAGAAAAAAACGAGATTTAACACAAAAACCACATTTCAAAATATTAAATTGGCGCACAAAACCAGTGATGTCAGCAATCGAAAAACAAAAAACAAAAACCGCAAATCTTTATTCGCCTTATGTAGGGAGGAAAAAAATCTGATATCTATATATTTAAAAAAAACGTATGGTACGAAAGGGTTCAGTGTTCATGACGTTTTTTTAAAACTTTTTTTTGCAAAATTAAAATGAATTATAAACAATTAAATTTAATTGGACTAATTAAAATCAACGAAAAACATAAATTCATTACAAATATCACATTAATTAATTAATTAGTAATTTAAAACCCTAACGCGCACTTTGTTTGGTGGGGATAAGTTCCTTTGAGCGAGGGAGACGTCCTCTTCTCCACTTTATCAATGAAGTTCGTTATGAATGCAAAAAATTGCAGTCATTCATTCAACAAGGGACAACATAGCGAGCGCATTCTGAGTAGCAAATCGTACTACTACTATTATTACTATACTACGGTGCACCATACTCCGCCACACTCGCCGCTATCACCATTTGTGCACACACTACCAAGTACCGTGCGCGAGTATGGGAGAAGTGGCATGGAGGAGCCGGGTTTCGAAAGGGTAGCTTTACAACGCATTGGTTTGTATTAACGACGATTTTTTTAGTAGGAATACTGTCCATAGACATATGCAGTTGAAAAAATAATGCGCTCGTTAAAAAGTAAGTTTTTATTATGACTTGTTGATTTATGACATAATTCGTGGTAAGTTGAATCTATTACTGCATTAATGGATATAATTAGAATATTGTTATTAGTACAAATTAAAATAATATAATTTTGTTAAATATATACGTATAAAATAATTACCAAGAGTGTGCTTGATTTTGAGGAAATTAATTATATTAGCAAATGTTACGAAAGAGTCGAAGTTAATTTATTTTTTCTGAATAAATTTTTTTAATATATTAACAATGTATTTATTTATTAAATAATTAATCAATTTACAGTATAATAGTATTACAGAGTATAATCAATAATGTTAACTAAAATAATTCATACAATTAGTTTTCACTGCTTTTGATTTTTTTAATGTTCCTCTTCTATAGAAGCTGGCGCTTGTGTCTAGAAGAGTGGTGAGCATCAAGCATCAAGAATATTTAGGACGGGTTGTTTCGGAGGATTTGAATAATTCATCAAATTTCAATGTTATTTCCGGGTTCTGTGAAGGTCCTATTCAAGTTCTGTTATTATATCAGCATAGGGTAGTTGCTTGACAGAACTGAAATAAAAACAGAACTTGAAAAAATCTTTCACAGAACCTGAAAATTAACTTTGAAATTTGAAGAATTGTTCAAATTCTCCGAAACAACCCGTCCTTAGTGTTTGTAATTATGAATAAAATAATTACTCGGCATTGAAGAAGACGGCAGAGTTCAGGGGACTGGTTCAAATGTACAATATGTAACCGATGGGCCCATGAATACTATGCCGTTAGGGGTTTTTACAAGTTTTTTGTGTAAATTGCCGCTGGAGATTTTTTTGTCTTCTAAATTTTTACTATTCTTTTTTTCTTTTCTACAAATAGTTAGATTTTAATGTTTTTTAAGTAAAACATATTAGCATTTCGAAAAGATTAAAAGAGAACTTCGTTATGTAAATTTTAGCTTAATTAGTAGATTTTTTACTGGCAGCATATTTTGCCTTCATAAAAAATACAAGTATAGAAAAAAGTAGCCCCTTTATGCCACCTCTCCCCTACTCGGAAGTCGGGCGTCTGAGTCTATGGGTTTACAGCACATACTGTGTGCCTTGTATACTGTGACTTCACACGACGCCATATGGCTCCGTAGCGATACTATTACAAGGTGATTGTACTGGTAGGAACAAAAGCCTCCGAAGTGTGGAGAATCAAGTCGCGAGGCTACGTTTCGTTTACCTTTGCTTCATTTGATTTCGCATTTAATGAAACTGCTCAACGAACGGACATACATGAGAACATAATATAAAAGCGTGTGCGTGGGTAATGAATCGGCAAGAGGTTCCCAAACCAAATCATTAACATCTTAAATTAGATACTTGTTATTTATGCAGATATTATTGAACCTTGCATTCCCGGTGCATGATAAGGCTAAAATTTAAAAAAAAATTAAATCATTCATATGCACGTTTCAATTAATTTGGGGAGAAAAGTGAATAATACAGGTACGTGTTTGGTTTTGAAATGAGAATAGGGTTGGTTCACACCGGAATGTCATTTATCTAGTTCCTACCTTTTCCCTACCAATCACTAGCTGGAAACTATTCGAGTAATGAAACTTACTATTGCAAGAAAATTGTGCAAGTCAAGTGTTTTGGACCAAAAGAGGAAGGATTCGGAGTATCATTAAAGCAGGTTGTTGGTGTTGTTCGTGTATATAATCTCGTTTTAAGTACTCTTTCGTTTCGTTGTGGCAATAACTGCCTCGAGGTACGCGGTGATCTAGCTATATTATGATTGCGTTGACATTGTGTGCTCCTTCGTACAGAGGTAAGTGATTGGTCTTCCTTCTTCCTTCTTCCTTACATACCTTGTTGTATCCTACATACTACATATACCATTACATAATTCCATCAAGCACCGTTTCATTTAGTGTCAGAAATCCATTTTTAAGTTCATCTGAAGCCGTATAATTCATATGCAATTTTGGATGCAACAATATTATTAAGTATAGCAGTAGTTTGGGAATGTTTGTCATTTTGGAAAACTTTAGGAATTAGGAACCTCTGGGATAATAATATATTTTTTGGATGATTTCTATATTTTTTTGCAAAAAACCACCTCAAGGGCGCTGTACAACCATAAAATATACTTTTACAATGCCTCTATCTTATTTATTACTAACTGTAGACAAGACAATCCACCGGTTTGTCGATCACTAATACAACTATATGTACAATTAATTTGAGCAATTAACGTGATGCTGCGTAGAATGCACATTTAGCATTATTTGTTTATATTCTGTGCAGGCAAATAATATACAGGACCATACTTACCTGGGAGGTCACTTGAGATTAACACTGTTTATTAGAGAAATTTAGATACAGTTTGCTAGATACAGATAGACTGACGATAATTTATTTATTTACAAGTAATTGCTTTGAAGAGAACTAAGAGAAAAAAGATTACTTTTGTCGACCACTAACGGTATCATATTATAATGATATTCAATGATCTCATTCCTAAATTGATGTTCCACGGATATATCAATAACTTCTGCAGCACGACACATTCCTATTCATTCCTGAATTACGCTATAAAACACTTTGAATTGGACTCATAAATTAAAGTACACCTTGTGCATAAAACTAACGAGTCCACGAATAAATTTAAAAGATTTAATATTTTGCATCTCAGTCGACAGATTCCCGGGATTTGCATGCATCTCATTTTATTACCGCGCATAGACCAATTACCATTCAGACGTGTCGATGTATTGCTCTTTTAAATGACTATATTGAATTTTTTAATGAATAACGAACACGGGCACACGGTGATATGAAAGGAAGAAAAATCGTAAAAGACTCCCACGCACGAGGACGTCTGCGCGATACCCTCGTTGTACTGTCAAGCGGGGTCGAAAATTTGTATTTGTATTCAACGGTCACCGTGGCGTCTGCTTGTCTGAATACGGTGGACGACAGTTAAACTGACATTATTTAAATAGTTTATCCCCCCATGTACCAACAGTATAATAAATCTATAAGAATACAATTTGTGGCTATACTGGCAAAATAAAACGTTAATTCTAAAATGGCTGTTTGAGAAAACGAAGTTTTGTACCAACTTAAAACTTTTTTTATCAAATTCAATTGCAGTTTTTGTTGATATAAAAATGCAATATCATGATGTGTGTTTATTTAAGAATGTCTTTTTCATTTTTTTCCTTGTTTATTCCAGATCTCGGGGAGGGTGGTGCAATCCCACGAGGTCCATATTGTACATAGAATATATAAAGTAAATATGAAAAATATTGTAAGATAATACATACACAGTAAACGATAACAAAATAAAATAATAATAATACAAAAAAACACAATGAGACTAAAGTTTTTTAAAAATAAAAAAATATATGTATACCTGTATTTTTTTTAATCTATGACATCGGGAATTGGCTTCATCACTTGTAAATAGGTCCCTGCCAGAAGTGCAGTGCTGCCATCACAAGACCGTTTTTGCTCGTGGCTATGAATTTTAATTACGAATAGACGGTTTTGAAGTTATTTCCAAAATGGTAGCAATTAGTATATTTTGCAAGACGTTTTTGTTCTGACAAAAATTACTAAGTGCTTTGTGTCCGTCAGGTACTTGTTTCAAATTAACTGCTTCACTTTCTTTTCAATGCATTACACGTTTGCATTACATCTGCTATAAAAAATAATATTCCACTCGAACTGTCAAACAAAAACAAATATGATAAATGTTATGTGACGTTTACTTCTGTAAACATCATATCACATAATATTTATAATGGACACACGCGAAACGCCTACAGTCAATAACAATTAGATAAAGTTGAAATTTTCTGCCAAAAATTACAAAAGCACACAAGTACACATTCATAGATATAATATAAGGCTGATCGATTTAACGCTTTTTTTTCAGTACAAAAATATACGTTTTCGACGATCGTTAAATTTATTTTTAAAATAATGGAAAATTATTATGTAACGTGACTTGGTGTGTTGTGTAAGTTTATAGAGCGTAAATAATTTAATTGTACTGCATTCTTAAGTCAAAATGTCAAATGCTTACGAAATATAATAATTATACCGGTCGTCTGTGGTTAAAATGCGCTAACTTCAAGGGGTAATTCTACATGATAGTAAAAAAGATAAATAAATCAAATTAAATTAATTTCAATTTAATAAAATAAAATAAATTTTATTTGATGTAACACTAAATGTATAAACTATATTTAAAAATAATATATAGGGTGTCTGGGGGGGGTTAAGTGCGCTAACTTTGGGGAGTGATTCTACATGATGGTAGAAGTAAAAAAGATAAATAACTTTTTCGAAATTCCAACGTTTTAAGGTAGTTAGTTTATAGGTATAAAAAAGTTGAATAGTTTGTATGGAAAAATAAATATTGTTCTATGGAAAAACATTTTTTATTGGAGAATAAACATTGGGATTTAGAATAAGTTACTTATCGTTTTGCTTCTACCATCATGTAGAATCACCTCCCGAAGTTAACCCACTTTACCCCCGGAGACCCTTTATAATAAACATTGGGATTTAGAATAAGTTACTTATCGTTTTGCTTCTACCATCATGTAGAATCACCTCCCGAAGTTAACCCACTTTACCCCCGGAGACCCTTTATAATAAACATTGGAATTTAGAATAAGTTACTTATCTTTTTGCTTCTACCATCATGTAGAATCACCTCCCGAAGTTAGCCCACTTTACCCCCGGAGACCCTTTATAATAAACATTGGAATTTATAATCTATAAGTTACTTATCTTTTTGCTTCTACCATCATGTAGAATCACCTCCCGAAGTTAACCCACTTTACCCCCGGAGACCCTTTATAATAAACATTGGAATTTAGAATAAGTTACTTATCTTTTTGCTTCTACCATCATGTAGAATCACCTCCCGAAGTTAGCCCACTTTACCCCCGGAGACCCTTTATAATAAACATTGGAATTTAGAATAAGTTACTTATCTTTTTGCTTCTACCATCATGTAGAATCACCTCCCGAAGGTAGCCCACTTTACCCCCGGAGACCCTTTATAATAAACATTGGAATTTATAATCTATAAGTTACTTATCTTTTTGCTTCTACCATCATGTAGAATCACCTCCCGAAGTTAGCCCACTTTACCCCCGGAGACCCTTTATAATAAACATTTGAATTTAGAATAAGTTACTTATCTTTTTGCTTCTACCATCATGTAGAATCACCTCCCGAAGTTAGCCCACTTTACCCCCGGAGACCCTTTATAATAAACATTGGAATTTATAATCTATAAGTTACTTATCTTTTTGCTTCTACCATCATGTAGAATCACCTCCCGAAGTTAGCCCACTTTACCCCCGGAGACCCTTTATAATAAACATTGGAATTTAGAATAAGTTACTTATCTTTTTGCTTCTACCATCATGTAGAATCACCTCCCGAAGTTAACCCACTTTACCCCCGGAGACCCTTTATAATAAACATTGGAATTTAGAATAAGTTACTTATCTTTTTGCTTCTACCATCATGTAGAATCACCTCCCGAAGTTAGCCCACTTTACCCCCGGAGACCCTTTATAATACTAGTGGACCCCGCAATGCTTCGCTATTGCTAATGTCTTTCTCGGGCGTCTCCGACTTTTTCCACCATTCACAACTGTATACCACAATGTTACTGTTAAAAAACTACATTACATCTACTTTATTTCGACTCCGTATCTCATTTCGGTGCAGAGATATTGCGTTAAGTTTTCCTCTGGCGCGCCGACTTCTACCATTCGAACAACTCTCTAAACACTCCTGATACCACAGACATAGGAATTAATGGACGAGAAGATAATGGCGAGGGGTAAAATCAACTGTTGAAGAACGAAGGGAGTAAGGCTGACAATCTGACAGTAAATCAATCTGACAGTAAATAGGCATCTCGCATTATAATATCACCATTTACTTCTTAAAAGTAAAACCTGCTTTTGAATGAATAGACATTTTTACATGGGAGCGCAAATTACTCGCCACGTTATGAACAAATTTGCGAAGTCCAAATTCGGCAAAAAAATTCGGTTAGATTTTCAGAGTCGAATATTTCGTTTAAGTATTTAGTTAATACACTTTTATAAATGTTCATAATTTACTTCCCAGCAACCAACCAGCTTTGTGTTTCGCGTCCAGACGTTTCTCGATGTGATAGTATAATATGTTTCTAAAACTGATCTATATTATACGATGTGAATATGCTTAAAATAAAATAAAATAATGCTTATATATGGAATGTAATACGACAATTGGGTTTATTCTCTTTTTCACATCTATTTTTACAAGATTTCATAGTACAAGTCAACATTTTGCCGTGTTATTTCGTAAAATGAACCGATGATGCCTAGACCATAGTTCGCACAAGAATGATGACGTCACGTTTTCAAATTTCACTTGAGGTCATACGCGAGCACAGCCGGTTCCAATGGAACCGGTATGGGGAGTGGGGATAATACGCTTTTAATCACTTAGGGCAGGTCTACTAATATTCATATGTCTATGCCTGATACTAACAACATCAAACTATATATTAAGATTACAAATTTAATAAATCAGTTAAATTTATAAACCAATTAAATAAATTAGTGCGTAGACGCGATTTATGTTGTGGGTACTTTGTTCCATTCGGACTTCGTTAAATCTAAGGTGGAGTCTTTGAACTTGAGATATTAATCTGCAATGTGCCATGCTCTGGTATTTGCTATCAGTGACAGGATCGCAGGCTCCGGGTTCACCGAACGTTTTCTATCAAGAGACGCATACTATTGTTTATTTATGGACTGTCAGCTTATTATAATAGTATATACACCAAAGCGACCATTAACAATGTCCCTGAAGGTTTTGCACGGGTCTGAGCTAGTATCTACATATTTCGTTTAAAACTATAAATGTTGGGTCTTATTTTAAGGGTATCTAGTGATTTCAAAAATGTAAATACAGTAAAAACATTATATATGTCACTAGTAAGGAGTCATATAGAATACAATTCCACGGTTTGGTCCCCAAACTATGAGGTTCATCCACATGCGATTGAAAAAATCCAAAATAAATTTTTAAGATATGTTAATTTTAAAATGGGCATTCCTAGAGAATGCTTAAATTATGATAAAGTACTTTGTTCATTAAATTTAATAAAATTATCTGATCGTAGAATTATTTCCGACTTAACCTGTTTGTATAAAATCATTAATTCAATGTTTGATACCCCTGATTTATTTTATGTAATATCTTTTCATACGCCAAGTAGGTCAGTTACAAGACAGTACCTACCGTATTATTGTAGCAATTCTACATCAATGTCCCAATATTACACTCCTATGCGACGGATTCAACAGCTATGAAACAGATACTACGATGTTGTTGATATATTTAGTACATCAATTTCAATATAGAAGCATACTTTTTCATCAGGTAGTGGAATATTTTAATAAAGGTGTTTAATTTGACTAACACATAATAATTTTGTCGACAAAGGAAAAATAAATATTTTGGATTTTTTATGTTTTATGCCTGCATGCTGTGTGGATCAAGTTCAGTGATATTTTGTCTATCTATTTATTTTTGTGCAATTGTTTTAAATAGTCGTTTCCTGCACTATTTGTGTGTACAATTTCGTAAATGTATTTTATATATATGTATGTAAAAGCCTTAATTAGAGTGAAATAAATAAATAACGCTATCTGATGTAGGTACATTAACATTCCAGACACATAGCGTTTGGCGGGTTGGAAATAAGCCGACATAGCTCAGTGGTTTCAGAGCACCTGATCGGACATCTGAAGGCATGGGTGCAATTCCCGTTGGCGGCATTTATTTTTACTCGGGAGATATTTTCAATTTGTATTGATATTTCAGGCGACTAATTATTGCTTACAATTATTTGAAAATATTATTATTAAGAACACGTATTCCGACTTCATCCTAACATATGCGTGCTTTACTGAGTTTGTGAATTCGTTCGTTATAGGCCTCCAGTCCCATTTTAAACAGGAAAACGAATAATTTTACGAGATTTTTAATAATTGACAATATTTCATATCGGTATGTTTTCTCCGTATTATTTTTTAAAAGCAAACAAGACACAAACATAGCGTAGGTTGAGTAAATTATTGACGACGGTTGTTTCACTGAATTTGAACAATTTTTTCAAGTACTGTGAAAGTCCTATTCAAGTTCTGTTATTATATCATTATTGGGTAGTAGCTTCACAGAACTGAAATAATAACAGAACTTGAACATTACTTTCACAGAACTTGAATTTTAACTTTGAAATTTGATGAATTGTTAAAATTCTGTGAAACAACTGGTCCTCAGAATTGGTCGTTTCCTAGGAATTCGAAATTTGGCCTCAATAAATAACATAAGATTAAATACCTTTCATTATTACCAAATGAAAATAAATAGGTTGGTGACGCCATGTACGATAATAACGCGGGCTGTTTGAAAAGCTAGCGCTATGTGAGGAATTTCAGGAACACGAATATTTAATATATTTGTTTACCAGATATGGAATGCGCTGCCGGCAAGATTGAATCTGGCATACTCACCTGTAACAACAGAAAAATAAGAATTAGACAAACATTTGGGTAAACACATGAATAATTAACATTGGATTCACATGTTTATAGGGTGTACATACATAATTAAGATTAGAATTAATTTTATATATACAATCTATTATTAATAGACTGAATGAAGTAGAAATGAGATCCCTTAGGCGTATGTGCGGTAAGACCATGTATGATCGTCTGAGAAATGCGGAGATCCGCAAAGAATGCAAGGCGTATGTAAGCGTAATGAGTAAGATTAAGAAAGGGAAGCTTACATGGTTTGGGCATGTAGAGCGAATGAGCGAAGAAGGGAGTGTAAGGAGAATATATCGAGTATACTCGAGTCGGGCGATGTCAAGAGTTAAAATAATAGAAGAGTATGTATGAATGCGAATGAGGCAAGGCTACATAAAAAATACTTTCTCTGAACAGGTTTTGTATAAATATTTTGAAATATTCTTTTTCCGTATTTATTGTAATACCGCACCAGAGTCTCATCCATTTGGAGCCAATGAGACTAGGGCATCCCCAATGGTGTGAGGCTGAAGGTAGTGGGGAGGGGAAGGAGATGGGGAAGAAGATGGTGGAGGATGGATGGGGGGTGGCTATTCAGATCTGATCACCAAACACGGCTAAAGCCATTTCAAGCACGTTTTAATTCGGAATGGTGGCCTCACACCAGGGCGACATTGGGAGTATTTTCCACTCTGGAACGTGCCGCAAATATACCAAAAACCTAAAAAATAACACGTTATTCGTTAATCACTTACATTATTGACCAAATTACTCAATAACACGCATGACATCATGTCTGAAAATAAAAATAAATAATACTCCGAGTAGCCCCACACGTCCCACACCCATCCAATGTCCTTCGGCCGTTAACTTATCAATGTAAATACATTAATATCGGTGTAATATCAAAAAATAACTCTTATCACGAATTACTTATAAAGTACCCACCTTTATAAATGTACATCACAAAAAAGTTACACATTTTTCAGCATTCCTTTTTTTAGCTGTTTTTATCGGTCGGGGCAAAGAGTCAAAGTGAAGATTTGAACGCAGTGGGCGAGATTGGGAAGTGAGCGAATGTTTTGTTGCTTTTGGCGAGGTAAAGTCGTTTTGCCGGCCATTGGCCGAAACGCGGACGGGTCATTACTCTCTCCAATACAGAACAGAGATGGAGGCAACGGGCAGTGAGATCGCGCAGAGGAATGTCGAAACCCGTTTCGCACGCTATCCACCGGGAGAGCTGGGATAGTTGGATAGCTGAAGCTGGATACACACGGCAGAGCCATTTGGCTGAATCCAGAAGTTAATCAAATATTTGAGTCGGGCCATGTCAAGCGCCAGAATAGTAATAGTAATAATAGAAGTGTACGTATGAGACGATGTATGTATGTGAATGAGGCAAGGAGTGTGTACCGAGGCCGAGTTGTTTGGCGGTCCGTCCTCCCTGCCTACCCCTGCGGAAAACGGCGTGATGGTTCGTTAGTTAGTTAGCAAATTAGGGGGCCACATACGACCGAGCCGAGGAACCGAGCCAGTTTGATCTATGTAAAGTGGATACCATGGAGCAAAAATGAAAATCGGTAACAATATTCAACAGAGAGTTATTAGGACGGGTTGTTTCGGAGAATTTGAACAATTCCATCAAATTTCAACTTCATTTTCGGGTTCTGTGAAAGTCCTATTTAAGTTCTGTTATTATATCACTATAGGCTAGTTGCTTAACAGAACTTGAAAATTAACTTTGAAATTGAAGAATTGTTCAAATTCTGCGAAACAACCCGTCCTAATTAAAATAATAAATGTAATCAGAATAGCTTCTATTTGCAAATATTCAACAAAGAAAGTTTATTAAAAATAATATAGGTACATAAAATCGTTTAAAATGTTTTTCTATAACATCCAGTACAAAGTTCGTGTGCCATATTTTGCCACAGAGCCTAAATTCATACTGAGCGGATTTTGGCTAGGGGATTGCACACACGACAAAGCCGGCAAGCCACTGGCTCGGGAATTTGCCACATACGGCCGGCGCGCCGTTTTGGCTAGGCTCTGTGGATTTTGGAGTAGCCGAATATCAAAAGGAGGCTGCCGATTTTCGGGTCCGGGGAGAGGATTCCTAGCAGGAAGCCAGCCATTTCTAGCTCCCGAGATAATATTGTGTTTAATTGGCTTAGTCCTTAGTCTATTCATCACCAACCTAAAAGGTCTCGAAGTAAGATGCTTGATAATAATAACAATAAAACAGAATAATAATAATAGATATATTATGTTGGATAATTTGTATAGCGCCGTTTTAGCGAAATATCAATTCAACTTTTTTTTTTCTCCAAGGCGTAATTATGTAATGTACCAATGGTGTGTGCTAATTATGTTGGTAAAATATAGTGTTGTGAATACTAGTTATGCATTATAAAACAATATCATTTTTTTTCTAAAGCTGTACTGCGCGGGGTATTTGATCCCACAATGAGTTTATTAACATTAAATTATAACAATAGTATAGATTTTAACAAACTAAATACAGAAACAATACCATGATAATAAAAATACATAAAACCTTCCGAGATTGTTATCAACTGGCCGGAGACCCTGCGCAGAAAAATCCCAAATTGAGTTTTCGGTTTTTTGTTGATTCCTTACCGTTACCGATTACAGAGCCAGTGGGAAGAGGGCTCAAAACGCACATGCTGCGTCGTTGATATTCAACGACTCTTTAAACGATTTCCTATTACCGGGAATTAAAAGAACCAATTTGGATATGATTTCATCTCTCTTCTTATTCTGAATTTCACAAGCATCTATTATTTCAGAGGAATTGCTAGCAACGTCAAATTTCTTACACAAAAAGTCAATTTATTTGAAATCATTCTCACTTATCTGATCCTTTTTACGGCGAAACACAAAATTTAACCTCAACCAATAGATTTATTAAAAAATGTATTGTCGGGTCATCACCACTCTGTTTTGCACGCTTTGTTTTACCTAAAATGCGAGGATTATTGATCAAAGCTTTTGGAATGTCTGTAACCAGGTTTTACTTTTTTATCGTAACATGCTAGCTTTTAAAGTTGTTTTCGAGGAATGGATTATTCCTTGCTACAATTCTAAATTTACGCCTATACGAAATGATTTTATACGAAATTTCAACAGCAATGTAGGCGTGGGCATAACCTAGTTACTACGGAATAGCAAAAACATGGGATTTCAAAAATTAGTCTCTTACTTGATTATATTCTCCCCGAGACTCCTTTCTTCGTCCATTCGCTCGACATGTCTAAAATAATCGAATTAACCTAAAATTTCTTCGTTAAATACAATACGGTAGTTATTTTTTTAGGAGTGGACGGACGGACACGAGTGAAATCTTTTGTATGCAGATTGGTGAAGTAATGCCATGCCATGTCCTGGTCATGGTGCTCAGTGCAGTCAGTGCAGTGTCAGCGGGATCAGTGAGAGGAATTCTCGGTGGTTCCGGAACAGTGTGTGAACGCGGCCCCGGTCGGCTAACGGACCGCATTCCGTGGTCGAGAACGCTGTAAAGCTTGTTACACACGAGGAATATAATGTACTAGTGTAGACCCGTGAAAAGCACGGGATAGTCATACAGTCGCTATTGCATACTAACTCGTCTTAACGTGTTTCACTATTGTGCGGGGACCGGATTCGGTAGTTTCCGGTCGTTCGGCGTTAGAGCGTTGGAAGCCAAATTGGTCTAATTGGAGGTAGAAAGTCTCATCTAAACATAATAAAGTCAATGGGGATAGTCTGAATTCTCGACAAATCAGTTCCAAGTTTTTGGTTAAAAATAAAATTTAATTGGTTGGTACTTAATCGCCTGTCTGAATTCTCCAAACAAACGCTTCCAATTTTGAAAATGATTTTTTTTAAATATTTTTATCATATATTTGTGGGGGTGGTCTACGCTCGACATGCAATCCATAGATATACTCGTCAGATATATTATAAATATTAAATTGCCTGTGACGACTGTACGGGATTGTATAGTGAGCTATATCGTAAGATAGGCCAAGCCCACAAATATTTAATAAATATATACACATAATATTGTAATCCTCGTGTGTAATAAGTTTAAGCCGCGCTCGACGGCTGTACCACTGGGCGAATCTCGTTCGTCTCCGCAGTTTATCTCTCTTCTACAGTTAGTGCCTACTGCGAGCGTGTACCTATTTCCTGCCTTGCAGTTCTTCCGCATTCTGGACGCAGGGCAAGGAACACATTACGTACTACTTACTTCAGGTAAACGCGGCTTATTATACTATTTAAACCGAATTACCGCATAATATATAAATATATCCGAGCCAAATAGTGCGTACACACGACTATTCGGTCAGTACTTACAGAAGCCACCACGTTGAAAGTTCGACCGTCCTTTCCGAAGTCAGCCCACTGTTCGATCCCTTCCCAAATGTTTCTTAAAAACCGTGGGCAAGTCGGATGTTTGTTTAGGAGGCTCAACAAGCAATTTATGTGAATATACTGGCCACATTAAGGGATGTTGTGTGGAGAGTTTTTTTTATATGAAAGGAACTAGTGAACATGGGTATTAAAAATAACCACGTGTAGAAGGGAGAAAATACGAAAGCCGGCCAATCATTCTACATTCTACAGCCTACATCAGAGTCATAAAGAAAACCCGTTATCGTGCGGAAAATTTCAACCGTGTGAACATAAAATATAATGGGCCCGAGTTTGACGTAAAAATAATAGCGTTATAAAGGATTGCTCGTTTTGTACAGAGTCAAAGGGTTGTTTTATGCAGAGTCCAAAGTGATATTTTACTAGTTTGATTTCAACCAAGGTTGTTTTAACCGTGTTTTCCCTTCGTCGAATCTTTCCCCACTTGAACTCCGAACACAAAAGACTTCAACAGCGTACAATAATTATTAGTGTTGTCAGTATTCGGTCTAAACGCAGGGGAGATAAAACGTTGATGATTATTGGCCCTTGGCGGATCTGCTGGAGAAGCGACTTCCTCTTCCTGGTTTGGTGTACTCCTATTCAGATATTATGATGCCGAGAGGGAAATGGAAGTAAATTGAATGTTTGCACGATTCTAGTCGAAATCAGATTCCATGCAACTCACAGACATTTTGCCACAAAAAAATTGCATAGTAAATAATAAGTAACACGAGGGATACATTTGCTAAACTGGCCTAAGCAATAAGTAGGTATGGATGTTTCATCCGTGCTATTAAAGCGGTGTTTAATATCTATGGCGATTGAGAGTATTGAGACAACATGTCCTGCTTTAAAACTTTATATATTATAATAATGGTTTGGAATGGAACTTCAAAAACTGAATGATTTTAAGTTCTAAAGGTTTTAAGTTTAAACAACAGCTTCAGATACACCACGAAAGGCCGCCCCTATGCGGGCGCAATTGCAGCAATCCGCTCAGGGCGGCGGATTGCCAACGCGCTGATAACACCTCATCGCGCTTGAGATTATTTATGACAAAACGGCGCTACACAAATATACAAATCAACCAAGTATATTTGATGATAAACATTTCTCACAAACATGACGGCATACCAGGGAAGCAAAGTGTAAGGGTTTGTATGACGATGCTTTTAAGTTACCTTTGCCGTTGACTTCCGATGGCAGACGGTCATGCAAACTCACACTTTTATATATCTTGTACATATTTTGCCCTGAGGAAGGAACGGTTGTTCGAAACTGATCGGCGTTTATAAATAAATATGTAGTGGTTCAAACAAAGTTACATTGTTTCATTAACTGATACATTTTATTTCCCTGTTATTATGCCAGTATGCCGTCATGCCGTGCCTTGCTGTTGCCGTAGTAATTATACTCTACAAGTCCTATCACTACACAGCATACATTTATGTAAGATTAAACGCTGCCTAGAAGATCGATAATTAGTCGTAATTTGTAGTCCCGCATACTCGGAAACACTGCATAATAAAACTTCTAGTTTGTATTCAATCAAGACTAAAATTAAAGAATTTCATTCTATTTTAGAATATGTTTGTTGTTGACTTTGTCATTTTATTCCGTAATCATTTTATTTAAATAAAATAGACAATAAATACCTCGCGAAATTATTTACAAAACACTTCAATAAAGGCGGATTTTTTTAAAACGTGAGTTCTATTCATCCTTATCCTTTCGGGAACAGGGTACAAAAAAAACAGAAAGAGAAGTGCCCAAGTCGGATTTTGGTATTTTGAATTAGCTATCAGAAACAGTGGCGGCTCGTGACTTTTGGATGTACTAGAGCGCTAAGTTTGAAAAATACGCTCTAGATTAATGAAATCGAGGTTTACCTGTCTAAGGTACGAAATAATGGTTCGATAATAGATATTCATAATAATAAAACATGTTCAATAATAAATATTTACACCCAAGAAATCGACTAGCGACAAGCGCATCCCTTTCCTACACATTTCATATATAAAATTTGACATGCTTAGGCTAACATTAACCTATGAATTATATCCGTAATTCGTGAATATCCTCGATATGTAAGTGCAAATGGGTTACATTCGCAGGCCATTAATAAAACAAGGAAAACTTTCAAACATCAAAAAGACCTCAAAATTAACAATCTACTTAAAATTAAAAGTTGCCAATTTCTTTTCGATCTCAATTATTGCGAGGGCGTAAGAAAAACCTACACCGGAGCAAACACGAAACTCATTATTTATATTGAAGTTGTTATCATCAGCCATCAAAACATAAATGATTATCATTATAATTGAGTTACCAAAGAACCGTGACACCGCTGCAGAAGAAAAGGTGTTTCGCTTTGGATTACGGCTCACGTCCTACCTCCGATACAGAATGCACTAGAAGAGTTCTTATCATGAATAACATACTAAGGAAGTGAAGAGAACTATAACCAACTAGGCCAAGTTGTTCGGATCCCGTCACATTCGACATCGTCGTCAAATCGGCAATCGGCATCGTTTACAATTTTACCTTGGTCCCCGTTAACCAGCCATGTTTGGCCTGTCAGTGTATGATAAAATGTTAAGTAGGGTTGTTTGATCAGTCGTCAAGCATGACTGTAATCAAAATGAAAGTAAACGTTGTCAGGCTGAGAACACGCGATTAATGGGAACCAAATAAAAAGTTCAACTATATTTGTGCAATGCAATGTAGAGATGCAGATGCATCACTTACTGACGATTTGGTGGTTTGAAAGAGCTGACGCGATAGTCCTGTTTATTTTGCTATCGGATTAGGGAGCGCCTGAAAGGCCAATCTGGTATTTTCTTTACGATGGAAGGAATCAATGGACTTAGGCAATTACTTCGTATCACGATCGGACACCTTGGGGATAAGGTAAAGTGCCAACACAGAATATAGACGGAACAAAAAAAGTCGACTCGGGAAGTGGCAGTAAGCGTAGGGGAGATGCATCGTAAGGAATGGATTATCCAATGATTTAGAAACAGCGAGTGCAGAAATAGTTAATGCAACGGAAAATGTGAGTTTAGTGAATATTCTGCGCTGGAAACAATTAGTTCAATAGGTAGAGTAGACGGGGACGATTGAAACGCGTCATGGTTGAACTATGATACCTACGAATATTGTGACAGTTTGGGACATGTCCTAATGTCGTTAGTAGCCTTCAAGCGACACAGTCGTGCAAATAGACATTATTGAATATCGCTATTTTTTTCATAACTTCTTGTAATCTTGTAGCTTCACCAACATTTTATTATATTATCTGTTTACGAATATTTGTACTGCAATTACGTGCCGTTAATGTCTAAAAATACTTATTTTTAACATTGAAGTAGATAATTCGGCATTAGTGTAACTAAGAGTACTCTAACGCACATAATAAAAAACATATTTTAAGTTGTTTTATTTCAACTCTGGTATTTATATTCTTTTTAAATATTCATGTTATGTTTAATGACTATTAACGATTTCATTGAGCACTATTATTATAGCGAAAATGTTTAACACTGATTAAAATTACTTCAATTATTCCAAAGATATTTGAGTGTTTCAATCAACCCCACTATGGGGTTCATCAGTCCCCCAGACCCGACCCCACTACGTGGTCAATTGGACCAGAATCAATACCCTTACAACGGACCCCACTATAAAGTCAATTGAACCACACTTCCCCATCTTCTTTGAGTGTTTATTGCCTGTACGAGTTGTCGCCACCCAACAAATTTTATTTAAGAACTAGATAGATTATAATTGAACTTGTATAAACATCTTACCTGTTAATACAAAAGATACTACACGCAGTTAATGAAAAAATGTTTTAATTATCCCATACTATGTCAACCATATCAGTCTACTATACTGTGCAAGAAACAATAAGTTCCCATCGGAATTGTACGGTAAGCAATAATAGGCCAAGTCCACATATATTATGCGAGTATAGGGTACGTATGAGACTAGCATTAACAAAAATGTAAAGCACCCATGAGGAGATTTCATTACAAAACGGCGATCTCAACTTGACCATCTGGAGGCTACGGACGCATGTAATACCTGCCAATTCTGCATATAAGATAGATCCAGTGACCTTAAACCCCCGATACCTAATATAATATTTGGCTAATTTATATAGCGCCGTTTTCGTGAGAAATCACCTCAAGGGCGCTGATACCCTGATGACCTAGTTACAGATCTAGAAATAGTGAATATTGTATTATTTTCCCGACATTTTCCCAAAAGTTTGACGGACTGACGATCGGGTACCTTGCTGACAGCGAGCCAAAAAGTTAATCGTGCGCGGAACGTTAATTTTATTACTGATTTCTGACGCCTGCTTCGTGTAAATATGACCGGATTACTACACGAGTACAACATTTAACTAATTGGCTACTTAATTATAAGAAAACATTTAAATACGAAATGAACACATTAAATCACGTCGTATTAATTTGAATTAGGAAAGTATTAGGTAGGTTGGAATTTAGAGCGTTGCGATCTTCTCCTACATAGGTACTACGTAAGAACAGTACTGGTGCAGAATCTACCGATTGAGAAAGAGCGAACAGTGGATATGCTAAAAGTGATTGCACTATTATAGTGACGATACAGAACACAATGCGCGGGAGACATGGATCAGTCTTTGATGTGAAAGACACGCCATATGAAAACGGTTTTAAAAAAACGCGATGCAGTTAATAAAAAACAGCCCGTACTCTGTTATACGACCTCACGAGAGATACAAAGCTTTCAGTACAGGACACTCAATTCATTCTTCAACAAGCATAGACATTTTTACATCTTTCTTAATTGTACAGAGCACGTTTCGTAAGTAAAGACCTACTATATAGCTTTTTCGTAGACTGCACACATCGTGCTAAACCTATCAACTGAATACGAATTCAATAAACTATTCCACGGGTTTCGTAACAACCACTTATCTTCGCCAGGAAGCAATAAAAATTAACAATTATTTTACAAGCAATAATTATTCGCCTGAAACACTCATCCACATTGAAAAATCTCCTGATAAAAGATACATGACGCCAACGGTCCCGTTGGCGTCATGTATCTTTTATCAACGGCCCCGTTGGCGTCATGTATCTTTTATCAGGAGATTTTTCAATGTGGATGAGTGTTTCAGGCGAATAATTATTGCTTGTAAAATAATTGTTACCCTTTGTGCTATGCATAAAAAATCTTGTCTTAAAACCATTAGTTTACCAAAAAAAAAAATAATCAATAAAAATTAACTTATTGTTTCGCTCTAATAAAATGTTAAATTAAACGGAAATATGCCTGCCGAGGGTAGGTGTAGGTAGAGGCAGTATCAACCTAAACTACCAACCACACGAGCATTTCTTGGAAGCACACCGGTTTAAAATTATTTGAAGGGGAAAAGGGCAATCGCTCTTCGAATCTACTTCTTTATGGCGTTATTATTATTAAATCCGTTGGGTTTTGCTATGGCCATTATTTCCCAAAGTAGTTTTTGCAGCTTTTCATATTTTATAGGCAAGTCATTAATTTAATTACTTGATTATTTTTAGGAAACCTACGAAGGCAAAGGCAGTACAATTTTTATTAAAACAATATTTAATCGGATGAAATCATGTACATATTATGTCGATGTAATGCACCGTACCGACTACATTCTTACATTCAACTGCAGCATAAAGCTGTAAGGCCCCATACGGCGTAGGTACACTGCTATCAACATTCAACATTCCACATACTGTGCACAAGGTCTACTAGAATTAATCAAATTGCTTTACTAATGTATAGTGAGCTTATTGATTGCACGTTATGACAGTGCCAGGAAATGCGCGATTTAAATATTTTTACAATATATATACAAGTTATTTGTACGTGTTACAAAGTATATTTATTACAAAGAAAAGCTTTTTAGCTTTTCCTCGCCATAAAGATACAAAGTATTGTGTTTGGTGAGGGGATTCAAGCACAAATAATACAATATTGTAAATAATAACGAGAATATAATTTAAAAAAAAAGACAAGATTTATCGATAACAGAACAAGAAGATTTAAATAAAATAATAACAAAATATGGACTCGTAGCAGTTTTAAGTAATTTTTCAATTTAATTCATGAACATTTTCGATAATCTTTAGTTTTTAAGGAAGTTTGTTAACCCCTCCAGCGTTTTAGCGTCATTTATGACCGGGTGTCCACATTTTGTTAGTGTTTTATCCTTTTTTGTATCATGCGGAAGTACGTAATTTTTATGATGTTAGAAAGAGAAATAATAATTCTTTACAGTTTACCTCAAATATAGATGCCATTAATAAAATCCTAAAAATGGCCAAAATGAATAATTCATATTTCACGTTAAATATTATAAATTAGCATTTTTAGCATTTAGCATTTTTGACAACATTTTTCACGTTTGATATTAAAATTGTAATATTTATAAATATTAATGATTATTTTAAATGCATATATACCGGAAAGATAATTTCATCTAGTTTCTAAAACATTTTTTTTAGGAAAAAAGAAAAGATGTATGTAGCGCATTTGAAACACAGAAAACATTGATTGCAAACAGAACATGTTGAAAGGTAGGTATTTTGAACGTGCTTGGTGTTTAATTTCGGGATTTTAACGTTATCCTTAGTCGTAAGTCACTAGATATTAAGAATCTTAATTGTAAGCCAGTTATATTTATTATGCAATACATTATAGCTATATATATATATATATATATATATATATATATATAGGTCCCACAACATTTATTGCGTCCGTGCGTAAATCCGTCTTTGGGCGTCCAGCACTTCTAGTTCTTTTTTTTAGATTGTTTTTGTGAATATTGCACTATGTTTTACTCACGATAATCGCTAATATCATATTTTTTTAATATTCATAATAATGCAGGTTTTGATGTTTATTACACTCTCATACATTTCTAGCGTCACGTACATACTCACGTCCGGGTGTATATTTTTTGTATATTGAAGGTTCCTTTTAATATAGGTTTCACGTCCGTTCACTCTAATTTAATTGTTACGTCTGCCGTATATTGCTGACTATTCTAATAAAGGTTTCACGTCCATACTGAATAATATATTCTTGCGTCCGAGTGTATATTATTTGTTTGTTACATGGCGTTTTGAAGGTCGATTTAATTTTTACGTCTTCCGTATATACGGCCCTTAAGACTCTTGGATTTGTTTTGAGAGTTTCAAAAGGTAAATTTAGGCCGTTGTTATGCCCCTTATATTATTAAACCCCTTAGGATTACATGACTTATTCTGATATGGGAGATATATTTCACCTTAAAAATAATTAATATAAATATTGTTTATTTTAATTCTTTTATATATCGAGACAAATAGACATCTATAATTTTTGCAATCTTTTCTTTATTTTGAATATCTACTTATGTGAGACTTCTTATCATTTTTACCAATGTATCTTATTTTATTAAACGCTTTTGCTGTAACATTTTTTATTCATTCTATTTTGTTTTCTCTATTGTTTTAATTTTGAAGAATTTATAATAACTGCGATACTCAATTATTAAACTAGAATGTAAATGTCTATTAGGTTTAATAAATAAATTAACAAATAAATAAACAGCACAAAATATTTTTTACTTTTCTAGTGAAGTTTTCACGTTCATAGTGAATTAATTAATTAATTACAGCATCTGTGGTTGAGAGATAAGACTCTCGACTCGCAATCCGAAGCCCGTAATCTGACGGTCAAACCCGGCGTGCGCAAATAAATTTTTATTTGTTTGTGTTATTTCACAATTAATACATTAAACATAATATAAAGTGTGTTTGCAGCACGTTCCAGAGTGGAATATACTCTCAGTATCGCCCTGGTGTGTGACCACCATTCCGAATGGAAACGTTATTTCCAAGCTTTTGCCGTGTTTGGTGACCAGATATAAATAGCCAGGTACTTTTCTACATTTCTCTTCCTCATCTTCTTCCCCTCCCCAATACTTTCACCCTAGTACTCAGATTGGGGATGCCACAGTCTCGCTGTTCCAGACGGGAGCGGTTGAGACTCTTGTGCGGTATATAAAAAATATATGTATATATATTTATGTTTTATTTTTTTGCCATCCAGAAACACACCAGACCTGACAACAAACTGTCTATTGATAGTGAGAACTTTTAATGAATATCTTGTATACAAACGTACCTACTGGGCGCAGGCGTGCGACAATTTTTTTTACAACGATATCCTTAGTAAAAATGTATCATTTCATAACGCGCCAGTTCGCTCCATTGCAGAGGGCGGTCGGACATTTTTAGGTCGGGATATCAATTTACCGTCCACTGTAAACCATCTTACAAAAATGTCCACCCGCGCAAGGCGCTTTTTAGTTCTGAGTGCTAAGTGGCAACGTTGTAAATGAACTGAATGTTGCCAAATCTGGGATTTTGCTTCACCAAGGACTCAAACAATACATAAAAATGTACAAATTCGCCAACGACCATGGGGACGCAATACTATCGACGAAATGCGTGGACGCAGCACGGCCGTCGTTATGTATACAAAATAATATCTACTCGTGATTGGTCACGAGGATACAATACCATCGACGCAGAACTTCTGTCGTTACGTATTCAATATAATAATATCTGTTTTTATATTTAACTTAATTAGTTCAACCTCAAATTGCAATATTTTAATTAATGAGTTAAACTTATTAATACCATTAAGTTCAAAATAAAAATATATTTTTTATTTTTATTTCTTAACATCTTTAGTGTTACAATATTTACAACATAATATTAAATAATATTTAAATCACTTTTCTGATAAATAAGATGCTTGTGCTTAGGAGAGGACAACAATATATTTTTACATATTTATATTGCAAATATTATTACAAAAACTATTAATAACCTTACAAGAAAATACAATAAACGTAATAAAAACAGGTTAGTCATAAATAATACCAAGGAATGATAAGCAGAAACATAATATGTGGAGTTTATTAAGCAGAATTGATTTGAAAGTACCTACACGGCACACACGCTCATGTAATCTAGTAAAATAAAAATGCTTGTCTTAGAAGAATATGTTCAACATATGTATAATAACATTCTCTCTGATTCTATCTTCGATGTAACCAAAATAAATATAAAAACTATATTAAAAATGTATTAAACGTGTACCAAACTGCATAAAATGTTATTATATTATGTAATGACATATATTATGTAGTATTACGTTATAATAATCTTCTGTTTTAATAATCTCCTGTTATAATAATCTCCAGTTAAAATAATCTCATGTTATAATAATCTCCCTCTTGAATAACGTTATATTTTTTACAAAATGAAACAACACTATGTTTTAAACCACTTTATATTTATTTTATACAATATTTGGGTTCAATCCAAACCGGTCGACGAAATATAAATAAAAATAAAGTGGTTTAAAACAAAGTATTTGTTTCATTTTGTATAATGTCAAGCCACTAAGTGTTTGCTTTCTTCGATAAATTTAATATTTTTTAGTTCTTGTAAGTATAGTTTTTAAATTTTTACATACATAATAGAATAGAATATTGCGGAAATCTGCAATTGGTTTCTCAGTTAGGTAAATTACACGTGTATAAATGAACCACATTGTAAACTGTTGATTTCCCTGAAATAAAATAAATAAATAAATAATTTAAAACAATAAGAAAATTTATTAGGTGGTATTAGAGAATTTTAAATTGTTTTTTTTGTAACTGTCATAATTTTCCTCAGATATATCCAGGAGTAATTTATTGAATAATTTTATACCGTTAAATAAATAATGATGTTTTGCTGTTGTAGTTCGAACTAGTGGTACGGTTAGTCCTCCAATATAAATAATTATTTAGCTTAAAATTAATTATGGAATATTATTTTTATCAAATAAATCTTTATGTAATTGAAGTTCTTAATGTACGAGTATTTTGTCATAAATTTTTGTGAGAAGGGGAACCGGGAAACCTTGGAAAACATTTATTGTTGGATAGTTATATGGCTTTTTTAAATATGATTTTTATTAATATTTTTTGAACTGTCACAAGTGGACGTAGGTATGAGTTATACGCACCCCCCCCGCAAACCACGATTTCATATTGTAGTAGTGTAGAATGTGCAAGTGCAAAATAAATACCTTTAAGTATTTTTAATGATACAGTATTTCTAAGTCTAAAAAACATAAAGATGAGTTTTCTCATTCTGTCTACTGTGGAGTTTATTTGACTTTTCCATTTGATGTTATTATCGATAATTATTCCAAGATGTTCACAGCCTAAGCACCCTGATCAAGTTTCTGAAAGAATCGCTTGGGTACCTACTGGATTATAAGGGTATAACGAGCTATGTATTCGATACATGCGATTATATTAATTGGCTCATTATTTAGATTCACTAATTGACAAACAGTTTGCGTTACATATTGGTATTTCGTTAACATTGATATCAGTAAATTTTTCTTTAGCATAGACTACAATTCCACTACTTTTATTTTTGTGATAATTTGTGACATATTGTTTGTAGTTTGGAATACTTGGTATATTTTTATGTATTGCATGCGAGTGTGCCTCGGATAGTATTAAAAAATCTGGTTGTGGACATAATGTTAAATACATAGGTATACCAGAAGTTCGTCCATGTTTCAAATTATAATCCTTATGTTTAAGTGCAAGATTGTTAGTAGATTTATTATATTGTTCTAGATTATAGTGCATTCGCTGTATGTTTCACATACGTATTCTTCTATATTTAGATTTTTTGTTGATTTCATTTAAGTTAAAGTTTTCATTGCATTTATGAAGGTGTGATAAAATATATATTTATAATTCTATGAATATATTAATAATATTCCTCACAATTTGTGTTACGATATTCTTGCTAGATTTCAATTCATATCTTGAGGTTTTTATTTTATTCTATAAGATTTATTTTAAATTCAGATAATATTCGGGAACTTATAAATTGTTTGTTTAATTGACAACAATATTTAATTTAAAATAAAACAATAACTTTGTAAACACCACTTTTATTTTTTATACTTTGTGCCGACCGGGTTTCGTTCCCAAAAAAAACGCTTTTTCTTTTAAAAAAAACACAACGGACGCAATACTACCAACGTAATGCGTAAACGCATCACGATCGTCGTTATGCATTAAAAACTACGCAGGATGCTTCTTAGTTCTTAGTGTCAAGCGGCATCGTTGTAAACTAACCCAACGTTGCCAAATCTGATGATTTACTCAAACAAACGCTCAAATAATTTATAAAAATGTACTCGTGAATGGCCATGGGGACGCAGTACTATCGAAGTAATGGGTGGACGCAGCAAAATCGTCGTTATGCATTAAAAACCACGCAAGACGATTCTTAGTTCTGAGTATCAAGCGGCATCGTTGTAAATTAACCAAATGTTGCCAAATCTGATGATTTACTCAACCAAACGCTCAAATAATATTTAACAATGTACTCCGAATGGCCACGAGGACGCAGTACTATCGACGTAATGCGTAGACGCAGCAAGACCGTCGTTATGTATTCATAATAATATTTCAACGTGATCGGCCATGGGGACGCAATACTATCGACGTAATGTGTGGATGCAGTACGACCGTCAATATGTATATAAAATAATATCTACTCGTAATCGGTCTCGAGGACGCAATACTATCGACGTAATGCGTAGACGCAGTACGATCGTCATTATGAGTTAAAAATAGTATATTCTCATGAGCGGCTACGGGGACGCAGTACTATCGACGTAATGCGTGGACGCAGCACGACCGTCGTTATGTATATAAAATAATATCTACTCGTAATCGGTCTTGAGGACGCAATACTAACGATGTAATGCGTAGACGCAGCATGATCGTCGTTATGTATCGAAAATTATATTACTTCGTGGACGCGGCAAGATCGTAGAAATGAATAAAAACATACACTGCTCGATATATACATCGTGTAGCGAACCTGTCGGCAAAATGTCAAACGTTCAATATTCGTTTCCAGACATTCTGAGACATTTTTTGCTTCCACAAAAATTTTTGCCATACGATTCTACATGGGGTAAGCATCGTTCTGGCCAATTTTGAGGTCAAAACATTGCAGCGTCCGTATATCGGACGCTGTAAGTCGGTGGACGCTGCAATGCTATGGAGTTTTTAGGGGTCGGACGCAACAAATGTAGCGGGATATATATATATATATATATATATATATATATATATATATAGGGTGTATCGGCACTAACCCGACAAACTTTAACCAGCTATTCCTTAGCACATTTGGAGTAAAAAATGTTATGTGCACTTTGCTGTCCCGTAACGTTTTTTTTAAATAAAAAATTAATTAAACATATTTTCACCACATGTCACCACTGTTTTATCCTTTGTCAAAATTTGAAAGCAACGTCGCAAATCAACCGCGTGTCGCTGCGAACGAAGCCCGTATTACATAATCCAGTACCAGAAAATAAATATTTTATTTAACAATAATGATTATTCACATTTTTCGTATGCGAATCACTGATTGTCTTCTTGTATTGTACACATCAGTTTTATTTTTGTATCTAAATTGTTTCACCTCTGGAATGCTCTGGTTTCACCTCTTACGCGTTTCACGTATTAAATAGTCTAATTTTGAAACTAAGAAACTAATTAGTAGGTTTCCTGAATTTATAATCGAAGTCCAATAATTCTGAGCACTTTTAAAAACAATTTTCCTCACTTAGGTACTTATCAATAATAATAATTGGATTATTTGAACAGCGCCGTTGTTTTTTAAATCACCGTAAGTGCTCTGTCAAAATGTTACTTGCTAGGCTATCCTACAACGTATATTTTTTAATAAATTTAGTTATTTACAACTTCGCGGAATGTGATTTATGAATATTATTGCTTATGTTAAAAGCCTTCCAGAATTACCGGAACATAACGAGCAGCTTGACACACTTAAGTTTATTTCCACTAATTTGAAGGTACAAAGAATGTATAGTTTTAAAAACAATCCTGATGAATCAAAAAACGGTTCATATAAAACTGCTGCGCAACACACTCACACAAAGGAAAGCACTCACACAAACGTCATGACTGCATTGGATTGACCACCTGCAAATGAATGCTGCCAGATTGCTAATTTGTTTACATAATAATTATTAAATTTTATTTAAAACATCGCAAATTTTTTAAAAACTCGACAATAAATTACAACTATAATTTAAAAAAATATTCTTAACCCCACGCTTTTTCGTAATTGATTAATTAATTCAGAATTTAAACGTTGCTTGAAATGACTAGCCGTATTTGGTGACCAGATCTGAATATCCAGGTTCAGAATTTAAACGTTCCTTGAAATGACTTGCCGTATTTGGTGACCAGATCTGAATATCCAGGTTCAGAATTTAAACGTTCCTTGAAATGACTAGCCGTATTTGGTGACCAGATCTGAATATCCAGGTTCAGAATTTAAACGTTCCTTGAAATGACTAGCCGTATTTGGTGACCAGATCTGAATATCCAGGTACTTCCTCACCTTCCACTCCTTCCCTTGGCCATAAAACTTACCCCAATTCAAAATAAAAATTGTGTAGATTATCGGATGTAATGAAATGCATAATAATTAGACCCCAAAATACTTAATTATTCAGGGAAATAAACCCCTGAGTCATCAGTTGGAAATACCAACGACATTAAGTCAAATTTTAAACAATGCAATAATAGGTATTAGCAAATAATAATTTACGACAATTTACTCGGAAATCAATAAAGCCAGGATAATAAAAATAGAAAGTTATCACTTACGTCGTCTGTAAGTGGCTTTACCAAAGTTTGATAATGCCGTCAGAAGGTGAAACAGCTGTCACGCGTAATAATAATTACAACTAGCAGAACTTGTTTATAAACACACTGTTTTTATAATTTTTTTAATAAGACTGTTAAAAATAAAATAAAATCTCTAAATTGAAATGGAGTTCTACAAACTAAACTTAAAATCAAATAAATTTATTGCGAAGGTTCAAAGTACTGTACTGTAATATTATATTAAATAATTTTTACGTGTTTAATTATTGTTTGAAGTCAGATTAAAGCGATTAAAAAACCCACCTGGCAATTCTTATTCGAGTTTCGTTGTATACTTACGTATTGGCGCGCTTTTACAATAACAATGGTATGGCATCATTCGTCTCATTTTTAACTATTATTATTTAGTGTGTAGGAAAGAGCGAAGATGGTTTTCGACACACTTGCTTATAACAGCCCACACGGGACTTGAGACAGAATACGTGTGAAAGAGATGACAGTAGCGCGGCGTTGCCAAGTACTTTACCCCTATACTGGGAGCAGTAACGGAGTGTGGAAATTTTATTTATTTTTTGTTTTTAAAAGAAAAAAAATGTTACCGGACAGCAAAGTGCCCATAACATTTTTTACTCCAAATGTGCTAAGGAATAGCTGGTTAAAGTTTGTCGGGTACGTGCCGATACACCCTGTATATATATATATATATATATATATATATATATATATATATATATATAGGTCCCACAACATTTATTGCGTCCGTGCGTAAATCCGTCTTTGGGCGTCCAGCACTTCTAGTTCTTTTTTTTAGATTGTTTTTGTGAATATTGCACTATGTTTTACTCACGATTATCGCTAATATCATATTTTTTTAATATTCATAATAATGCAGGTTTTGATGTTTATTACACTTTCATACATTTCTAGCGTCACGTACATATTCACGTCCGGGTGTATATTTTTTGTATATTGAAGGTTCCTTTTAATATAGGTTTCACGTCCGTTCACTCTAATTTAATTGTTACGTCTTCCGTATATTGCTGACTATTCTAATAAAGGTTTCACGTCCATACTGAATAATTTATTCTGGCGTCCGAGTGTATATTATTTGTTTGTTACTTAGCTTTTTTGAAGGTCGATTTAATTTTTACGTCTTCCGTATATAAGGCCCTTAAGACTCTTGGATTTGTTTTGAGAGTTTCAAAAGGTACATTTAGGCCGTTGTTATGCCGCTTATATTATAAAACCCCTTAGGATTACATGACTTATTCTGGATATGGGAGATATATTTCACCTTAAAAATAATCAATATAAATATTCTTTATTTTAATTCTTTTATATATCGAGACAAATAGACATCTATATTTTTTGCAATCTTTTCTTTATTTTGAATATCTACTTATGTGAGACTTCTTATCATTTTACCAAGGTATCTTATTTTATTATACGCTTTTGTTGTAACATTTTATTTTTTTTCAATGTATTTTGTTTTCTCTATTGTTTTAATTTTGAAGAATTTATAATAACTGCGATACTCAACTATTAAACTAGAATGTAAACGTCTATTAGGTGTAATAAATACATTAACAAATAAATAAACAACACAAAATATTTCTTACTTTTCTAGTGAAGTTTTCACGTTCATAGTGAATTAATTAATTAATTACAGCATCTGTGGTTGAGAGGTAAGACTCTCGACTCGCAATCCGAAGTCCGTAATCTGACGTTCAAACCCGGCGTGCGCAAATAATTTTTTATTTGTTTGTGTTATTTCACAATTAATATATTAAACATAATATAAAGTGTGTTTGCAGCACGTTCCAGAGTGAAATATACTCTCAGTATCGCCCTGGTGTGAGACCACCATTCCGAATGGAAACGTTATTTCTAAGCTTTTGCCGTATTTGGTGACCAGATATAAATAGTCAGGTACTTTTCTACATTTCTCTTCCCCATCTTCTTCCCCTCCCCAATACCTTCACCCTAGTACTCAGATTGGGGATGCCACAGTCTCGCTGTACCAGACGGGAGCGGTTGAGACTCTTGTGCGGTATATAAAAAATATATGTTTTATTTTTTCGACATCCAGAAACACACCAGACCTGACAACAAATCTTGTTGCATCTTGTATACAAACGTAACTACTGGGCGCAGGCGTGCGACATTTTTTTTTTACAACGATATCCTTAGTAAAAATGTATCATTTCATAACGCGCCAGTTCGCTCCATTGCAGAGGGCGGTCGGACATTTTTAGGTCGGGATATCAATTTACTGTCCACTGTAAACCATCTTACAAAAATGTCCACCCGCGCAAGGCGCTTTTTAGTTCTGAGTGCTAAGTGGCAACGTTGTAAATGAACTGAATGTTGCCAAATCTGGCGTTTTGCTTCACCAAGGACTCAAACAATACATAAAAATGTACAAATTCGCCAACGGCCATGGGGACGCAATACTATCGACGAAATGCGTGGACGCAGCACGGCCGTCGTTATGTATACAAAATAATATCTACTCGTGATTGGTCACGAGGATACAATACCATCGACGCAGCACTTCTGCCGTTACGTATTCAATATAATAATATCTGTTTTTATATTTAACTTAATTAGTTCAATCTCAAATTGCAATATTTTAATTAATGAGTTAAACTTATTAATACCATTAAGTTAAAAATAAAAATATTTTTTTTCTTAATATCTTTAGTGTTACAATATTTACAACATAATATTAAATAATATTTCAGTCACTTTTCTGATAAATAAGATGCTTGTGCTTAGGAGAGCACAACAATATATTTTTTACATATTTATATTGCAAATATTATTACCAAAACTATTAATAACCTTACAAGAAAATACAATAAAAGTAATAAAAACAGGTTAGTTATAAATAATACCAAGGAATGATAAGCAGAAACATAATATGTGGAGTTTATTAAGCAGAATTGATTTGAAAGTACCTACACGGCACACACGCTCATGTAATCTAGTAAAATAAAAATGCTTGTCTTAGAATGTTCAACATATGTAATGTATAATAACATTCTCTCTGATTCTATCTTCAATGTAACTAAAATAATTATAAAAACTATATTAAAAATGTATTAAACGTGTTCCAAACTGCATAAAATGTAATTATATTATGTAATGACATACATTATGTAGTATTACGTTATAAAAATCTTCTGTTTTAATAATCTCCTGTTATAATAATCTCCAGTTAAAATAATCTCATGTTATAATAATATCCCTCTTGAATAACGTTATATTTTTTACAAAATGAAACAATACTATGTTTTAAACCACTTTATATTTATTTAATACAATATTTGGGTTCAATCCAAACCGGTCGACGAAATATAAATTAAAATAAAGTGGTTTAAAACAAAGTATTTGTTTCATTTTGTATAATGTCAAGCCACTAAGTGTTTGCTTTCTTCGATAAATTTAATATTTTTTAGTTCTTGAAGTACAGTTTTTAAATTTTTACATACATAATAGAATAGAATATTGCGGAAATCTGTAATTGGTTTCTCAGTTAGGTAAATTACACGTGTATAAATGAACCACATTGTAAACTGTTGATTTCCCTCAAATAAAATAAATAAATAAATAATTTCAAACAATAAGAATATTTATGAGGTGATATTAGAGAATTTTAAAATGTTTTTTTTTGTAACTGTCATAATTTTCCTCAGAAATATCCAGGAGTAATTTATTGAATAATTTTATACCGTTAAATAAATAATGATGTTTTGCTGTTGTAGTTCGAACTAGTGGTACGGTTAGTCCTCCAATATAAATAATTATTTAGCTTAAAATTAATTGTGGAATATTATTTTTAACAAAGAAATCTTTATGTAATTGAAGTACTTAATGTACGAGTATTTTTATCAAAAATTTTTGTGAGAGGGGGAACCGGGAAACCTTGGAAAACATTTATTGTTGGATAGTTATATGGCTTTTTAAAGATGATTTTTATTAATATTTTTTGAATTGTCACAAGTGGACGTAGGTATGATTTATACGCACCCCCCCCCGCAAGCCACGATTTCATATTGTAGTAGTGTAGAATGTGCAAGTGCAAAATAAATACCTTTAAGTATTTTTAATGATACAGTATTTCTAAGTCTAAAAATATAAAGATGAGTTTTCTCATTCTGTCTACTGTGGAGTTTATTTGACTTTTCCATTTGATGTTATTATCTATAATTATTCCAAGATGTTCACACCCTAAGCACCCTGATCAAGTTTCTGAAGGAATAGCTTAGGTACCTGCTCACGCACTCTACACCTCCTTCCTTGACTGGACTATAAGGATATAATAGAGCTATGTATTCGATACATGCGATTATATTAAATGGCTTATTATTTCGATACAATAATTGACAAACAGTTTGCGTTACATATTGGTATTTCGTTAACATTGATATCAGTAAATTTTTCTTTAGCATAGACTACAATTCCACTACTTTTATTTTTGTGATAATTTGTGACATATTGTTTGTAGTTTGGAAAACTTGGTATATTTTTATGTTTTGCATGTGAGTGTGCCTCGGATAGTATTATAAAATCTGGTTGTGGACATAATGTTAAATACATAGGTATACCAGAAGTTCGTCCATGTTTCAAATTATACTCCTTATGTTTAAGTGCAAAATTGTTAGTAGATTTACTATATTGTTCTAGATTTTAGTGCATTCGCTGTATGTTTCACATACGTATTCTTCTATATTTAGATTTTTTGTTGATTTCATTTAAGTTAAAGTTTTCATTGTATTTATGAAGGTGTGATAAAATATATAGTTTTAATTCTATAAATATATTAATAATAATCCTCACAATTTGTGTTACGATATTCTTGCTCGATTTCAATTCATATGTAGAGGTTTTTATTTTATTCTATAAGATTTATTTTATATTCAGATAATATTCGGGAACTTATCAATTGTTTGTTTAATTGACAACAATCATCCAACAATATTTAATTTAAAATAAAATAATAACTTTGTAAACACCACTTTTATTTTTTATACTTTTTGCCGACCGGGTTTCGCTACCAAAAAAAAACGCTTTTTCTTTTAAAAAAAAACAACAACGGACGCAATACTACCAACGTAATGCGTAAACGCAACGCGATCGTCGTTATGCATTAAAAACCACGCAGGATGCTTCTTAGTTCTTAGTGTCAAGCGGCATCGTTGTAAATTAACCCAACGTTGCCAAATCTGATGATTTACCCAACCAAACGCTCAAATAATTAATAAAAATGTACTCGTGAATTACCACGGGGACGCAGTACTATCAAAGTAATGCGTGGACGCAGCAAAATCGTCGTTATGCATTAAAAACCACGCAGGACGGTTCTTAGTTCTGAGTGTCAAGCGGCATCGTTGTAAATTACCCAAATGTTGCCAAATCTGATGATTTACTCAACCAAATGCTCAAATAATATATAACAATGTACTCCGAATGGCCACGGGGACGCAGTACTATCGACGTAATGCGTAGACGCAGCAAGACCGTCGTTATGTATTCATAATAAAATTTCAGCGTGATCGGCCAGGGGGACGCAATACTATCAAAGTAATGCGTAGATGCAGCATGACCGTCGTTGTATATTCAAAATAATATCTACTCGTGATCGTTCACTGGGACGCAATACTATCGACGTGATGTATGGAAGCACCATGATTGTCATTATGAGTTAAAAATAGTATATTTTCATGAGCGGCTACGGGGACGCAGTACTATCGACGTAATGCGTGGACGCAGCACGACCGTCGTTATGTATATAAAACAATATCTACTCGTAATCGGTCTCGAGGACGCAATACTATCGACGTAATGCGTAGACGCAGCACGATCGTCGTTATGTATCGAAAATCATATTACTTCGTGGACGCGGCAAGATCGTAGAAATGAATAAAAACATACACTGCTCGATATATACATCGTGTAGCGAACCTGTCGGCAAAATGTCAAACGTTCAATATTCATTTTCAGACATTCTGAGAGATTTTTTGCTTCCATAAAAATTTTTGCCATACGATTCTACATGGGGTAAGCATCGTTCTGGCAAATTTTGACGTCAAAACATTGTAGCGTCCGTATATCGGACGCTGTAAGTCGGTGGACGCTACAATGCTATGGAGTTTTTAGGGGTCGGACGCAACAAATGTAGCGGGATATATATATATATATATATATATATATATATATATATATATATATATATTATGCAATTTGTGTACAGCGCTCTTGGGGTGACTTTCACGAAAACGACGCTATATAAATCAGCCAATATTATTATTCTAATATCTTGCTGATATATTAAATTTTAAGTTATTTAACCGTTTTTCTTTTAAAAAAATGTATTATTGATTTTTCTAACATTTTGTCTATTGTAGGTAGATAGGTGGGTACCACATTGAATATTGTAAAAAGGTACAGGTTGTTACGCTCCTTAGAATTTATAAGTATGTAATTTTATTTGAATAAACGTAAAAAAGTATGTTAAGGCATGGAACGCATTATGGTATTTTACATTGATTTATATGGGAAAAATTATTTTCCTTAAGAGCGTTGTTTTCGCGGACGAAATTTCGACTCCCGCAAAAATAATTATTGTCCTGTGTCCCTCTCTAACGGAGCGTGCAGCGGGGAACGGAGAGGGAGTACCTGGCTTTTAGTACGGCTGACGTTGCAAGCGATCAAAAAAAGTTAGATAATATGAGATTAAATAAAAAAGAAATTAAGTTCAATGCTTGAATATTTGCACGAAGTCGGTGAAATGTCCCTTTCGTTTAGTTCATTCCATTAGCAGCACAGACATACAAGGGCTTCCGACCTATTATTTAATAGTATTGGTATATGCGCATGTACACGTTAGGCACTGACAATATCACGCATAAAAGGCCAGTAAAAGAGAAATGCTTTTTTTCTTTAGTGCGTGAATATATTTGCATCTAAACGGGGAATCACCCTTTTGTTTAGTTCATTTAAATTAGCAGATACGTGTATTATTGTAGGAGATACGGAAATTGTACACGTGCATCGTACATGTGGCCACAGACGAAATTATAATAATAGTAATAATAGGTGTATAAGTTTATAAATTAGATAAGTACATAGAATTAACAGCAGTAAATAATATATGAACAGTAAGTAATATAATTGTAGAGAATAGAAATATACACTTACTTAAAATTTGTGTAAGTGCACCGGTAAAGGCCTTACCTTTGACATAATCATTTATTTTTTTAATTTTTACATTACCTTTGAAATTTTTGTGAATCACATTTTTTTTATTTTATCTGGAAGAAAGTTATAAAGTCGTGTCGCTGTGTATATAATTCCGAACACGCACTGACTTTATCACTGGGATTTTGGTCGAGATTATTTTTAAGTGTTGTGTAAGAAGAATATTATGTCAACAACAAAATTAAGTAATACAACTATAAATAAAAATAACCATAAAAATAGCAGCACAATAACAGCAAGAATAATAGCAACAAGCATATTTTATTAAAAAATGTTCAATGAATCGGTATAATTATTTCCGTCCATTCTAGGCAGTGAGGAATACATTTATGGTAGTTAGTCCCAGATTTTTTATACTGAAAAAAATCCTATTTTATAATCTACACAATACATGTGCGCAAGGTGAAAAATAAAAAAAAGTCGGACAGGTAGTAGTTGTATAGTAAGAACAGACTCCAATATAAATAAGCAAATAAATAATTACATAAATAAAATTTAATTAAAAATTTAATTTCATAAAATTTGTCAGTCAACCACAAAATTTTCCAATTTCAATTTTCTAACTAAAGGCATTACTTATATGTTATATAATGTCGGGTGATACGTCTGACATTTTCTGCGACGATATTTCGGGTTCAATCACATCGGTACTAAAAGAAAAAAAAACAGGCATCAAACTGTGAAAACAAAAACTGTGAAAAGCTGAACGGCAATAAAATGAAACTCTCACTACTAACCAAAAGATGATATCTTGATGTTATTGTGTACATTCTCGAGAGTTTGTTCTTGTGAAAATAAAATTATTTGCTTACCGTTTGCTCAAAATCCCACAATTCACATCGATGTTTTAGCATCGAAAAAATCCTTGTTGGCAAATTTAGCCTGACAATCTTTAACATCATTTACGGAACTGAATACAACAAAAAAACATTACATTTTTACCGTAAAAAATAAATACTTATAATAAATATTGCATTTAATTTTCACCTGTTCCGAGTTCTTTCTGTCTTTTTGACATTGCACTTCCTCTTTTTCCGGTGCATACTGGGTGGCTTACCACGTATCCACTTTCGACCTAAAACACAAATAACATTTTATAAAAATCAATAACGTAAGTACCCTAATTCATAATCTAATTATCATTGTTAAAAATGCTCAAATAATGATTACTTACCCATGTTGAATGAAATAAATTATTTGGGGATGCTTCGGTTAAAAACTGTGGAGTTTAAAAATAATATTATTCGTAAACAAAGTAACAAATTCGTCAATTATATGTCCGCGCGGGCTGACTGCGAATGTCACATATACATACACTAGCAATAATAATAAAAAATGAAGGACGATTGACGTAGGTATTTATGCATGTATTTGTTAGGCAGGCGATCTCTCCGGGGCCCCTGCCCCCCGGCCCGTGCTTCACCTACTCTAGCCAGCCCGACTCAAGAAAGTGCGAATGAGACAATAACAAAAAAGCTAGTTAAATATACGTTGAATTTGTGGCCACCAAATTCGGCTTTTGAAGCAAATAAAACTTTTTTCAGTGAAGATTCAAATTTTATTGTATAGTTCATTATATGCCTGAGACGGGATATGTGAGATTTTTTCAAAAAATATCTTCCATTTGGTCACAAAAAATTGCCAAAGATGCCTCGTAAAATCATGTAAAATCGTCATCTTCTGGGGCCTATATTCTATAATTTAAGGCAAAAATCGAAAATCTGATCCATATGCGTACTTTATATATACCATGTCTTTTAACTTAAAAAAAAATAAAAACAGTTTACTCTAGTATTTTAGCCGTAAATCCAAATTAAAATTTTGTATGAAACAGGCACCGCAGCCGTTCCTCTTAACGAGTGTTTCACATAACAAGTGAGATTCTGGAACGAATTAAACTCGTTTTGAGAGGTTCCACTGTATTATAATCGGTGGCGCCTAAAGACTATAGACTATGGCTGTAGGTGTAGAGGCCGTGATAGACACATTATGTAGATAGAAAAAAATACGATGTAGACACGCACTGTCGTTGTCGTGGAGCAAATTGAATTACTCGCCACGTCCGTACACGTCAGAGTGACGTCATCGGGTGTTCTGCTTTCAATTTGAAGTTTTCAAATAAATAATTACACACTAAGGACGGGTTGTTTCGGAGAATTTGAACAATTCATCAAATTTCAACGTTCATTTCCGGGTTCTGTGAAAGTCCTATTCAAGTTCTGTTATTATATCATTATAGGCTAGTTGGTTGACAAAACTGAAATAAAAACAGAACTTGAAAAAATATTTCACAGAACTTGAAAATGAACTTTGATGAATTGTTCAAATTCTCCGAAACAACCCGTCCTTAGGATGGGTTGTTTCATCGAATTTGAACAATTCATAAAAATTTCAACTTTCATTTGCGAGTTCTGTGAATGTCTTATTCAAGTTCTGTTAATTAGAGGCTAGTAACATGACAGAACTGAAATAATAACAGAACTTGAAAAGAGCTTTCACAGACCTTGAAAATTAACTTTGAAAGAACCCATCCTTAAGATTTTACTATATCATTACTGACAAATAATAACAGAACTTGAATATAACCTATACAGAAACCTTAAAATCAACTTTGAAAATTTGACGAATTGTTAAAATTCTGTGAAACAATCCTAAATATAGTACGATGTGATTATTCAACCATCTTTCAAAGATTTGAAAGATTCATCAACATTTCTTACCACAGTCTTATTAATAAGGTAAAACTTCAAAGATCAACATAACATATTATATTGACAACACATTAACCCTTTGACCTCTTCCACTGGTCTCTCGACCCATCGCCTTGCGCCGCAGTGGGAGGGATATATTCATACGTCTGTCACTCCTGGACACACTGATACCTATATTCCTACCCAACCATAATACCTCTAAATTTTCTTTTATGTGACAATCATACCTCCTTATTTTCTTGTACAATTGTTTCCTCATTCACTTGAAGTGAAGAGTTATGATCACAACGCCATCCTATCTTTGTTTTGATGGAATTTTTTGAAATATTGTGATACCGATAGATTACACACACACACACATCCATTTCACAATAGCTCGAGGCCGGAATCTTAAATAAAAACAATATTTTTTTTTACAAATAAGGATTATTATTTTTTATGTGAAATCGCACAACAGTCCCAACTGCTTTCACCCGTCTGGAGTCGGTGAGACTATGGCATCCCCAATTGGGGTATGTTGTGAGGCTGAAGGTAAAGGGGTAGAAGGAGATGGGTAAGAAAGTGGGGAAGTACCTAACTATTCAGGTCCGGTCGCCAAACACGACCTAAATGGTGGACTTACATAAGGGCGATACTGAGAGTATCTTCCACTCTGGAACGCGCCGCAAATATAATACATATTATTTCAAATAAGTAAATTTGTACCCGCAACCTCCAGCTTGCTAGTCGAGAGTTTTACCCTTCGACCACGGAGGCCGTCTGTTTTACCTTCCCAGAACTTCCTTTCTCAAAAAAAACCCACCACGCAGCATCCCAAAAGGCCCTGAGGGAATTTTTTTTCCTCAGGGCCTCCTGTGTGGGGGTTAATGTAAAAAAATACAACGAATAATATAAGTTTTTGTACACAGTTTTTCAATGCTTTTTGACTACCACACTAGGCATATGGCCGTATTATGATAGTCGAAATTTGTGTATATGATTATATACATCTATGTAATACCTGTTAATTGTCAAATACTCGTGTACTGTTTTTTAAAACAATGTATTAGTACAATGAGGAAATATGTAATTGGTTTGATTTGGACGTATTATTTTAGGTACCAAAGGTACGCACACGGAAAATACATGTATCGTTTCATTAATATATAGGTTCCTACATAAATATATAATCTTGCCTAGAACTGACGATGATAGGTAAGTAAATACGAATTATGAGGCGAATCTTGTACCAACTACGTCACTGGTCACTGGTACCGAAATACTAAAATGGGTAAAATAAATATAAAATCTATTCTTGTCGGAATTAGCAACCCGCAATTCTAAATTAGGTACTTAATAGAGCCTAATTTCCCTTTCAATATTGACATGTGACGAAAGGAAACGGAACTTCGGCAATATTCAATATTATGCTGGAATTATTTAGTCCGTATTTTTGTCAGTATTTTTGGTGAGTTGCAATTGTCAGGATATTTTTTACATGAGTTATGAATAATAATTTTAGAATTTATCGTTGAAAGGTTTTTGTCCGTTAGTGTAAATGTTATGTACTAAGTTTTGTCCGAGTTTTAGGATAGGTAATTGTCATCCAACCATTGTTTTAACCTGTTTATTTCTATATTCGCGCTTCGATATGCTTCTTCCAGATTTTTTTTGTATTATATATCCAATTTAATAACTGTACTGTGCATAGTATTCATATACGTCTAATGTATATAAATCGTCATCGACAACATCGAATTTCCACCAATAAAAGGTTTTTCTTTTAATTAGTTACGGAATTACGCAGGAAGATGAAAAAAAAATAGCTAAAAAAACATTGCCTGAAGGATGTTGAAGGATTCGATGGGAACTGAGAAGAAATCGTGGATAATGCCGGGTACGAAAGCCAGAAACATCTAATCAGCTGTAAAAAAATAAGATTAGACTTCGTATCGGTTGTTCGATAATTTTCAATTGTTCGGTAAGAAAAGTGTTAAAGCTCAGGCTAAGACGTGTAGAAACTTCTAGTAGGTCGGTACTGAAGAGTTTCTTCCGACTGGTGTCCGGAAGGTTCCAGGAGCGGAGACACAAGCAGGAGTGTAATGTATAATACAATCACTAGAGCTCGGGATATAATTGGGAGGAGTGTAGGGAATGTGGGTAGTTTAAGTAGCCGTGTCAATGACCACGCGACACGCAAATGCATGGGAGTGCCAAAATATACACAAAACAATACAATAGCCAACTATTTCTATGATATTTACAAAAATAATCTGTCCACACGGAGTCCTAAAATATGCCCAAAATAGACGCGCCTAGGCGTAAATCATTGCGATAGCGTAGGTCTCATGCGGAAGTTTCTCACGGTGCGGAGCGATGTGGATTGCGGTCGCGCGGCGGTGATCTGGGGAAGCTGGGAATTGAGAACTGGGAACAGTCACAGTGGGAACTGAGAATACGACGCATACACGTTACATACTACGGTGACGTAACGTTATTCTTATTATTTTATATAACTGCGCCCAAATTACTCCCCGTCTATTATTAGTGACGCGATACTGAGAGCCTGACTTCCGTCCATTGATGCGTTGATGGAAAACGCACATATAGGTATCATAGGTACGTAATCGAAGATTAAGAATTACAGTTAGTAAATTGAGATCTTCGCGGATTTATTTATTTTATAAGTTTTATTTAGAAACCGCTACTGGGGTAATTCTGCAAAATCAGATAATTTGCAATGCTAGGTATGATACACCTAAGAAGTAAAGTTTTAAAATGTCAAACCTACCTAATTATCATTAACATGAATTGATGAATTAATAAACATAAATGCGTGCCTGTACACTATCGGATATTCACAAATGGTTTCCATAAATTTTGATATACAGAGGCACTCTCTCAGTAATCCGCTGCACGCTTATCCGGTAACTACTACAGGGTGAATAAAAAAAAGACAGTTCCGTTTTGAAAAGCCGGTACATCCCGTGTGGTGGGGGTAGGAGCCTGGAAGGGATCACATTGTGTAGGGGGGGTCTTGCCGTTTTCAGTCGTTACTATTCGCCGTTATTTTGACTAGTTGAAAGCACAAAATGAAGCTACATAATTGGCCGGTATTCGTATGTCAAATTCAGTAGTCCGCCGCTTGCGCCAAGATTTGTACACCGACGGTTTGGGTTATCTTACACTCGTATCTGAGTACAATACCGCCATTTAACTCGCTCTCGCTGACCATTTTTCCAGTCACCAGGGTTAATAACATTGTTGTTTTAGGACAATTCGGTTAGTCCTGTCACTGTGTATTCTAGAAACGTTTCGTTCTGCCACGTTTTTCTTTGAACAAGTTTACAAAATTAAGTCTTCTCGCGAGTGTAAACATGACAGCTTTACTATAAAAGAAAAATGTTAATTTTACGAAATACCTTTTTTAAATTTTAAACGTATTTGTAAGTAATGCATTGTAATCTGCCACTTTACTGTATTTGTTTTTTTCTCATTCAACGCGCTTTTTCAAACGCAACCAAAATAATAATTATTTTTGTAATGATCTAAGAGTATAAAAACACCTTACAAATACTAATGGAAATCATATTTTACCATAAAATGCTAATGCTGACATCTCCACTATGCTGAGGAATTTAAAGAGAATTATTAGACAATCGTTGTTAGCAACATAGCAAAGTGAGCAGACAAACAGGACTCTCCGAGAGAAATGAGCAAATAGTTACGTATAAGGTATAAAGATAGATATATATTATAACGAGTCCGATAAACAAGAAGTGTATTATCACTTTGTCCGTTGATTTAGTAGGTACTCTTGGTACTAAATCAACGGACAAAACGGAGAGCTCATTTCATAAAATAAATTCAAATCAATAGCATTAATTAATCAGTTTGACTAAGGGCCCAGAAAAATTTACCTGTCGTAAATATTTTGAATCAGCCGCCCGAAACCTTTTTTTCTTCAGAAGATATAAAAAGAAATCGCTTGGGGTCATTGGTGTATTTATTATATTTATTTAGATAAGACAGAACTGGAAAAATAGATTCCAATTTCGTCCGTCCAATTACTCCGATTTGGCCTTCCAGCGCTCCAACGCAGACCGAACGGAAACTATAAAATCCGATCTACGCGCAGTGCGCACCGATTATCACTAGTGGAACACGTTATAGTTAGCAATGTCGTCTCTAATTGTACAGCTCTGTGCTTGCGGCGCATTCTTTGAGCGTTCCTGTATTATTGTTACCGTTTTACAAATGTAAAACGTTACTAGACCAAGTTTTATTTGAAAAAAAAAAGAATTTGCATTAAGTTATTATAAATAAATAAAAAAATTATACATAATTGCAAACCATTTCAGAAATCTTTTATAATTTATTTTTTACAAAACTAACTTGCACATCATCACGCTAGGGTACAACGCCAAAAATCTTATGGGTAAAAATTCTAGCAAAATGTTAAATAAAAATGTGGTCCTGTAGTTATTGTAATATCGCACTGTATAAAAAAATATACTGAGGCGAAGCACTACAAAGTAATGTATGTAAGTAATGTAATCACGTGTTTTTGGTTTGAAAATTTGATCGCTTAGAATTAATTTAGATGCTATAAAATACTACGAGTAGAACACATCTTGGCTTTTGAAATTTGAAGTATTTTTATAAGCCCAAAAGAAAATAAAAGTATCAGGCCTATAAAAATTGCGTTAAAGTTCAAAATATCCTACTTACGAACCACTTTCCGGTTATGGTTTTATTGTATAACGTGGTAATTTAAATTCTTTGGAAAATTATCGTAAAAAATATAAATATTTGTGCCTGAACTTTTTTTCTCGCACAAATTAAAACCGGCGGATTGAGTTAAGCGGGAAATGAAACCTTATCGCCATCTGCATAAGGAGTGTTATTATTAGCGACCTGATTCCAAATGTTACACGGCATGGTGCATGGCTACATAGATTACGACATATTGAGGATAGGTCGTCAACGGTATCCTAATGGATAGGTGATATTCCTTATCTAACATTTAATGAAACCATTCAACATTTCAAACATTGGTCCGAAGAATTATTGCAATCGTAAGTAGCTGATAAAACACCAACCGGCGACAAAGCGGCATTCCGGTTATGACTGGTTAACGAGAAGTAATGTATGTTTACCGATCGTCAAGGAATAACAACACTTTTTATCGCAAGCGGTACCTGCCTCCACCTACATCATTTCGCCATCGTAGTGTTATTAGAGTTTTATACATGGAATAAAGAAGAACACTAAAAATGCCTTAAATTTGTATCAAAACAAATATTGCCACTGTCTTAGTATCTTTTAGTTATAGCACATCTAAAACGCGCTATGTCTCTTTTAAACTTACCTGACTGCCCATATCATCATCCCATATGAATCTCAAACGGAGAAAAAAAAGTATTGCTTATTTATCAAGAATCTCTTCAAAGTATTAACATTAACATTGAGACATTATCTACCGTATTACTGCGACAATTCCAACACGGAATCGGAATTGTATACTCCAGTTCGCCGTATACAGAATTTGGGTACTGATTATAAGGATGTTATTGACATATTAGACGTATCAACCACTAAATTTAAACAGGTCTTGGTTAGTAGAATTAATTTTGGCAAGCAGTTGTTGGACAAACTGCATTTATTAATTTACTTATTGTGCGAATGATACCTGTATAGTATGTACATACAATGAAGTATTTAAGTACGCTAAGGATTTTCTATCGACGTATTTGGTGTTTTCAGTAATGTTTCAGATTCTTTTTATTATGTTATCTACTATTTTTCCATATTATTAAATATTTTGTCTTAAAAAAAAACAGTAAAAGTCTCAAAATATCAAATTAAAATATATATATATTATATATTAGTATCTAGTCCAGTTAAAACTTATTATCTTATAAGTTAAGGTATTACATTCAGACAATCCTGATCCCTTCAATGTGATAAGCCTCTATCTGGCGTGTTTATGAGGGCAAAAAACAATCTGCCATCAAACTGGCAATTAGGATACGGTGCGGACACTGCGGAGGTGCGGAGAGCGGAGCGTGCGGATGCTGGCAGAATCAGCGCGGCGCGCGGCGAGGAGGGGTTTGTAATCTGCGCTGAACACTGGACACTTGGACAACCCAACATAAACTAATCAATACAGAATGCCCTCTTAAATGTAACAACAAATAAGTATTATATTATTATTCTGATCTGATTTGTCCCTGGTGCGGGCTAACCAAAAAATACGTCGCTGAAACACAACAAAGAATATTCTCTTACGAAGTTTTTGTGTATGGGCCGATCTGGGGATAAAAAGTTAATTGGTATTTGACCACAGATATACATTATGACAATAGCTAAACAGTCTGAACCCCCACAACAATGACACGGTATCATGATCCGGGTTCTACGTTCTTCGTCTGTTCTAGGAAAAGCGAATTGATGGATTGATGACGCGTTTGAGAAAAAACAAACAACTGACTCGAGATTAATTTACAATTGTACGAGGAATTCAGAAACACGACGTTATAGAATAATGATACCACGTTGAAATCTAATTTCTGTGAGACAAAACAAATTATTTAAGTAATCTCACGCTTGGGAAAGAGCAATTAAATAAAACTGGGCCAATTTTGTTAAATAGGTATAACCTCAATCTTTGGACGCACTTAAGTTCGGTGAGATTAGTTACGCCCTGCTAAGGGCTGGTATTTTATTAAGCCCAGGATATTATATAATGTTCCGTACTGGAGGTGCTTGCAGATGGGTGAAGTCAGCACGATGAATAAGCAGAAAATATTATTACTTTACACATATATCAAAAATCCGCTACGAATTAATAACATCAAAAATAAACACGTTATATACATAAACAGGCGCGGTCCCTTCATAGATACCTTCATGGATGCTGCGCTTACCTTATTTTCTAGGCTTAAAATAATATAATTATTATTATCACTTATTTAATCAGAATTAAAATAAGCATTGGTTTTTTTTCTAGCCGTAAACAGTACTTGGTACTGTAATTTTATGATAACACGACGCGACGCACGGAGCGGTTCGAAACACATTATTATCAATGTCGAATGCCACGTAAACACAAACACAAGCAACAGTGTGGGGTGGATTCTCTGTTTCATTTCGTATCTGGACGAAGACGAAGCTGGAAGAGTTTGTATATTCGCGCATGCGCATTCAGTCCTGCCTGCCCAGTATGCCTAGGTCGAATACATCTAGGACAAGAGAATCCAAAGCACAAAATGCTTATAGGCATAATGCACAGAATAGCATACCCGAAGCGAGTGGATTAATACGATTATACATTTGTTCGCCTGACCATTTTTGGCGGTTTGGCTTGAATAACTGAAACCGATTGAATCGTTGAATATCTTTCGATTACCTATTTAATTATGTCATATAATTTTGGATCTGTAATTGATGTTGTGTACTATAATTTATGACATACTATTTTTGTCAGTAATTGCATCTAGTTGGTGCGCTAATCTATAGATTTGTATATTTGATAGTAGGTATACACAGAGTTTTCCAATAAGAGGTGTTATTTTGATTTTCAATCGTAAAAGATCAAAGGTTTTCGTTGCTTGTGTGGTACGTGGCGCCGTCTTGTTGAAAGTAAACGTTTTCCAGATCAATACCATCCAATTCCGGCCATAAAAAATCATTAATCATCTCTCGATAGCGCAATCCATTCACCGTAACTGTTTCTCCAGCCTCATTTTCGAAAAAGTAAGGTCCAATGACTCCGCTGAACCATAAACCGCACCAAACAGTCACACGTTGAGGATAAAAAGGCTTTTCAACAATAACTCTTGGGTTTTCCGAGCCCCAGATGCGACAATTTTGCTTGTTGACGAATCCACCGAGGTGGAAATGGGCCTCATCACTCAAGATGATTTGCATTTGATTCACTCAAGTGAATTTTAATAATTTCTTTTCGTTGTTGAAGCGTGTATCGTTCCATTATTATTAATGGCGTAGTTTCTACTTGTCAAATGTCAAAAAATGACAGCTTCAAAAGTAACATCTAACGAAATAGCGGGCTATTCAAAATAACACCTCTTATTGGAAAACCCTGTACTTCAGCACCCCTTATACAAAAGGTCACCGACCGCCGCTGTTACGTGGGTATATAGATGTATAATCACTGAATAGATAATAGGGTAAACCACCCTATCATTGGCACTCCACCAATTTATTGGCATGCTCTAGTTTTTTAAGAAAATTAAGATTATTTGTAGCCAGATCTTATATTTTTTAGTATAAATTAAACAGTAGTATCATTTATTACTCAACTGGCAACACACGTTTTAATTTTTTTCAAACATGGCGGCGCATTTACCATCTGTTTGACAAGCCGCAACCTGTGCGACAAAAACAATCAAAATATTCGTTTTTTACTAAGGTAAGAGCTATCGTAATCTTTTAAAAATTGCAAATCTATTTTGTTGTTCTTATACCTAATCATTTTGTTTTATTATTGAATATATTAACTCCCTTTTTAAAACATTATTTTATAATTTAACCGCCAACTTTTAGTTATTTGTGGGGTGCCAACATTTGGTATGCGTAAAATCGGTTTATCCATTTTATTGGCACACATGCCAATAAAAGGGCATTTAAAATAATTTGAGTTTATTAAAAATTATACCTTGTTTGTCTCAAAATTGAGTTTAAATTGCATTGAAAATATTTTCTAACGTTTTGAACACACCAATCCAAAAGTTGGCCCACTGCCAATTATATAAAATCCATTTATTGGCACGGGTGTCAAACATTGGGTAAAAACGTGCCAATAAAAATATTGTCTTTTCAGCCACTTTCAAAATGAAGCCTAGTCAGAAGAAGTCTAGAGAAAAAAATAGTAAAAAATGTTTTTAACGGAAAATTTATACCTACAAAAAGCTCTCCACGAAATATCAAAAGGCATGAGCAAAAAACTTGCTGCAAAAACCTTCAGCGTACCACGGTCTACTATACAATTCAGATTGGAACATCCTGATCATCGCTCTAAGCCCGGTCCGTCCACAATTTTAACTGACGAAGAAAAACAGCTTTTTGTTGACTGGATAAAAATCAGTAGCAAAAAGGGTTTTCAAAGAGGAAAGAAGATTTGATAAAGAGTGTTTCAGACTTTATCAATAAATCGGGGAGAGCCAGCAGTTTTAAGAATGGTGAGAAGTGGTTTAAATTGTTTTTAGCTAGACATCCAACAGTTACATTTCGAACACCAGAAGCCGTAACAGCTGCCAGCTCCACAGTCTCTGCATCTGATGTAAGAGGCCACAGAGAGATGGCCACAAATGGCACTTGACGTATGCTACCAGTGAATTATGTACTAATTTAGGTATAATTCTCATAGCGTTATACCCTAACTGCACTAGGCTCCTTCAACCTGCAGACGTCGCCGCATTTCAACCATTCAAAACACAATGGCAGAAAACTGTCCTAATCCATCTCAAGCGTTAACGAAAGATGTTTCACAAGATGTTGAGGAAATAGTCCAATGCTCTGAATTAAATTATTTTATAGAAGATACATCAACCCTACAAGAACCTATTCCAGAAACAGTTAGCCAACAACCACACAATCATCTTTCACCCACTCAACAAGCATTCATTCAGCCAGAATCCATAGAGCAAGTATCCTCCCAAAAAGCCTCTACTTCCTTACAGCATGCTTCGATCTTACAGCCATCATTCACTTACGTACCAAGCAACAAACAACCATCCACACAACAAACATTTGTTCAACAAACATCTATCTACGAAGCGTCCGTTAGCAGTCAGCAGCAATCATCAATATATTCAACTCCCCAAAAACCGTCTATCAGAGTAACTGGAGATGTCAAAATAGGTGCAGATCAAAATAATTTTATGCAACTGAAAGTATCACTGGTTAAGGAAGATAATATATTAAAATTACAAGATATTTTGGTACTTCCTAAAACGCCACAAAGAAAAGGGATAAAAAATACCAAGAAGACGCCTTTTGTACTAACATCTGCCGAATGGAAAGCTCAGGAAAATGAAAAAATTAAAATTAAAGAAGAGAAAGCAGAAGGTGTTTAAAAGAGAAAAGAAGAAAGAGAACAAAATAAATTGGAAAAAGAGAAACAAATGGTAAAGAAAAACAAAAAACAAACTAAAGCCAAAGACAACGTGTCTAAAATTTTGCTTTCGGAAGATTTCTATAAACTTGACAATGGCAAATTGGAAGCTGCACTTAAAAATAATAACAAAGAAAACCAAAAAGCAAGTAGGTACTAGCAAAAATTGCAGTGCTGCTGAGATAGAAAAAATGTTGACTGAGGATTCAGATGACTAACGTGACTTAAGAATTACTTATGATCTTAATCAATTAGATTGTGATTTAATTAAATATAATTAAGGAAGCTAAAAAGCTAAAAAGCTAAGCTCTAAAAAGCTAAACTCTTAAGCTAAAATTGTTCTATTTTTTGTTCAAGCCTAGGTAGAAGGCTTTTTTGGTTTTGTTTTAATACTTTATGGAAAGTTTATTTAACTATAAGCGTTTCAACTGATATGGGATGTTCCTATATAAATAAATGTTACTTTTCTTAACAAAGGATTTTATTTTGTTTATTTCTATTAAGAATTATCTTAAAATAGGTACCAACATAGACGATTTATAATACATTTTAAAACCCCTACATAAGACCTAGCAGCTATTTTTCAGTCTCGGGAGAACAGTGACAATAATAGGTAATAATCACTGCCAATGAAAGGTTTGGCTATGCCAGAAACTGGTATTTGAGGTATTTTTTTAAAAGGTACACTATATTGAAGAAAACGATATAATTTATTAATGATAAGTACTTTATAATATTCTGCAGAGATTAGAAGACCAATATAATGCTTTTCTCTTTGTTAAAACATATTTTATATGCAAATTTTACCGGTTTTGTGAAGTAGCTGCTTAAAGTGCCAATAATTGGGTGGTTTACCCTACATAATGTACAATTATTTACTCATTCACTTCAAGTGAAAAATTATGATCACAACGCCATCCTATCTTTGTTTTGATGGAATCGTTTGAAATATTGTGATACCGATGGATTACACACACACACACACACACATCCATTTCAAAACAGCTTGACCCCGGAATCTTAAATAAACATTTTTTTTTACAAATAAGGTTTATTGTTTTTTATGTGAAATCGCACAAGAATTACAAATCCTCTCACCCGTCTGGAGTCAGTGAGATTATGGCAAAGCCCGAATTGAGGCATGTTGTGAGGCTGAAGGTAATAGGGTGTTGAAGGAGATGGGTAAGCGGAAGGTGGGGAAGTATCTCGCTATTCTGGTCTGGCCGCCAAACACAGCCAAACCCATTTCAAGCAACATTTCAATTCTGAATGGTGGACTTAGACCAGAGTGATACTGAGAGTATCTTCCACTCTGGAACATGCCGCAAATATACTATATATTATTTAAAATGAGTGATTTGTGAAATAACACAAATTTATCAAATAAAATTAACTTGCGCACGACGGGATTTGAATCCGCGACATCTTACCTCTCGACCACCGAGACAGTCATCAATGAAGTTTTTACAATTAGGTAGTTATTATAATGATAACGCCATGAGTGTGCTGCCGGAGATACAAGCGGAGACCAATGGCCCACGGCGCAATAGTGCAACTTGTCACTGATAAGTTATGATATAATGCGAGCATTATTGTGTGGATCGATGATAATATACAATGGGAAGTTCACCGCCTGACAGGGGACAAACACCGGCTATTACAGTTCACTTATTTACGATCTTGCAACGAAACTGATTAAGGATTGTCTTGCGAAATGCACGCTCCACGCCGCAGTCTACATGAAATGCAAGCTGGAGCGTTCGTGATAATGCATTTGCATGTAATAATAAATCCAACTAAATCTAATGCTATATCAAAACACATTATTTACACGTCGGATCGTACTTAATGTTTTATTGGGGGGATTACTCAAGGTGATTGCACGTACCCACAGAGTATCAAGTACCGACCATGCTTGTTAGATTGTACTAACTACCAACAAAGTAATATTTGGGTACTATTTTAGAGTACATTTAGTTCTAACCATAGACAATAATATTGACATTTGACTATTTTGTGTGCCATTTTCGTGAAATCAGTTGAAGTTCGAAAATAGCATAAAATTAAATATTTAAAATACTGTATCTTTTATTTTATTATTTTACACGCCCGTGGGGTATACATTAGGTAGATACATAGAATTTCATACAAGTGTATTAGTAAGAAACAATGGTTACGTATAATAATCACTTAATATAATAAAATACTCAGAAATAATGTTGTGACATGAAATAATTGTTAAGGTGTGTTTAAAACATCGAATTTGTCATGTTAGAAATATCGATATCACTTTTGTACATAGGTACTATAATATAATCAAGAGCACTAATCCGCCACCACCAAGCTTTGGCGCCGACTAGGCCAATCCAAGAATGCCATCATCTCTGCCGTGGCTGCCTGGATGGATTCCCCATTATGTCCCTCTGGAGACGGTCAAATATCATCAATATATATTGTTTTAAATTTCTGTTTTTATTTTACGTATTGTTATTTTGTTTTACTCTGAATTGTGGAATGTATTGTATTGCGCTATGCCTGCATACCCTTCTGGATAAAAAGATTAATATTTGTACCTTTATTCGTTTGCTAAACTTTCTAGGCGAGGAATTGACGTTAATTTGTATAAAAGTAAACAAATATCGTGCGCTTTGTGCGAAACTTTCAGATTTGCGGGAGTACTTGTCAATACCCAAAAGGCAATTTTTTTATACATACACAAATGAAATTAGGTGGCATACTCCGACCTATCCATGAAAATAAGTTTCAAATGGCTGAAATTAAAGAGACAAATCATTTATTTTAGCTTGCTTATATTATCTTGTTAAAAAAACTACCATTTCTAGGTTAAATGATTATAAAACAAAACTTTTGACTCCGCGAATGGTGTTAAAGTTAATTTATTTCTTCGATAGTTTTCTTTTGGACACTGCCATAAAACCATAAAGCATCAATCTAATCATTATGTTTTAACCAGCTCTCAGCTTTTAAATAATGTTGAAGAGTGAAATCTTACGGTTTCAGAGAACCTACGTAGCAAAACAATATACTGGAAGGACTGAAATTGGATCAAGGTCATGCCAGTGGGTTTGTTTGTTTGTTTGTATTTTTGCGTTCCTTCCATTCCCAAGCAAAACAGGGCATGACCTAAATAATACTTGGTATAAATGCGAAAAAACTTAAGGTTACTAGAAGGGCATACAGAAAATTTCATTAGAAAATCAAATCGAAGGTTGGTAAGATAATATTGATTTGACTAACCAATAGATAGATACAAAATTAATATACAGATATTATTTCAAAGAACGACTATATCCTTAAATAATATATCAAACTTTTATTTAACTCACTGACGTGTTCTAGAAGTGATATATACATAATTATATCACATTAATACACAACTTTGCAAACACAAACAAATGGTTGCTTTACACTATCAACCTAACCTAACCTACAATATGCACAAGTTCTTCGCATGCGAGATTTATTAATCTTCGATTGTTTGAGTGTCTCAGCACATTCTCGAATCGCGCCGAAGCGAAGTCGAAACGCGTTGATGTTGAACAAGGGTGGAGAGTGGAGAGGGTGCAGAAGGTGAAGAGGCAGGGGTTGGTTGGGTGTGTTGGGGGGTACGCTCAAGGCCGACGACCCCGACGCCGCCTATCGATCGCCGCCACCGCCCAAACAAAACTGCGTTTTTACGCGTCGCAATAAACCCGCCCATGCTTTTTACTGCGTAAAATCTTCAACAAAACCAAGTAAACAATGAGGATGGACGAAAACATGCAGTAAAAGGCTTTACCATGGAATGTTTGAATTGATTTAACGCAGAATAAGTGTGAAAATAATAAATATACCCAGGATTGTGAAAATACCACATGACGATCCGATATACCACGAAACTTCGAAAAATATTTATGTTTCAGTACATGTTTACATCATGGAAAGTGTTTTCATGTTGTTATTAATGAAAAATGAATCAGAAATCATTGTTTCAAAAAGAAAAAGAACAAATAATTTAAAAAGAGTTGAACGAATGATTTTCCAATAATTTATAATTTATTGTTCGTCTTCAAAAAGAAACCATATTTTAGTTGTAAGAGGAGAGCGAAACGAGTAGAATGACAAGGTGAAGAATAAAAAACAAAAAAAAGATATGTAAAGTTCGCGTACATTAATTAGAGGGTTAGATTAAATAAGAAGGTGAAGGTGGATAAAAAAGAGGGTAAAAAAACGAAAGATTTACCAGTTTACAATTAGTAAAATTCACGTTCCAAAGCCCATGTAAGGAATACAATCATTTCATTAAAGGGTTTTTAGTTTTTAGTTTTTAGGTAACAAATTTTTCCCTACCGTGAAAATACAAGGACTTTCTATAATAGCCAGGTAAAATTTTAAACACACATACGAGGTAAAAATTGATTAGGCGCAATGACGCCGTTCTGTTTTGTATAAAGAAAGTAAATTTAAATTCAGTAAATTTAAATGATTCACCACTTCATGGCAAATAAGAATTTAGAAAAAGAAAATCATTTGATTAAAACATACTATCGTCTATGACGACCTTTCCGGCTAACTTATCTCCAATGAGAATACAATAAAAAACAAACCTAACTAACTTGGCTTTTGAAAAGACAAATAAACAAAATTTACCGGTTTAATCGTTTTTACTGTCGAAGCTTTTTTAATAGATTCACAAACTATGGAACGTTTAATACTCGAAGTAAGAATATTCAATTTTTCAATTGAGTCCTAAATCCTGTATCTAAATTTCACCAATAAACAATTACATAATGTTGATTAAGTGTTTATCTCAAGACTCGTGACTTACCAGGTAAGTATTGTACTGTATATTTTCTCCATAAATAGTTAAGTAATAACATAGATCACTGTAGAAATGTATTATAAGTTGTACAGCGCCCTTGAGGTGTTTTTGCACAAAAACGGCGCTATACAAGTCATCCAAGTATTATTATTTATTATTATTATTAAGAAATCTAATCAGGGATACTAATTATTAATGGCAGTAAAAAAAGGTTTTTGTGAACTAGCAATCAAAGTACAACTTTTGAGTAGATATGTATTTATGTATTTGCAGACAAAAAAAGAAGTAGGGACCATTTGATGAGTTCGTACAATTATCTCATTCAAGAGTTTGGATCGTTTAACATACTTTTATAAAAAATGTTTTAAGTCTCCGATTCTATTGTCACCATGCGTTGGAGGGGTTTGGCAATTCGAGCATTTATGATTAATATGTGAATTATTTCAGTCTTTGCACTTCATCCACCATTGCAGTTTTTTGGCAATAGTTAACTTACCCACGCGAAACCGACAGCCCGCTATCACAACAAATTAGTCAAGTAGGTATATCTAACTGATTTTAATGTTGCCAAATCTATTCTACACGATTGAAATAGGGAAAATTTTGGCTATATATTTTGTATTAAAAGAAATGTTAAGGCATTTCCATTTCAAGTTTATTCACGAGGCTTTCAATATTATTGTACTTTATACTTAACTTTATATTTAACCTTTAGACTTTATTCCGTATATTTTACTTTAAACTTTATGCTGTATACTTTTTAACTTTATATTTATGTCAATGGCACGTATTGTGCCGTTTCTATTTAAATAAATAATTAATCGAACTGTTTCTCTTGCAACCGAAAAATAGCACCATTATACAGGAGGTTTTCGGTACATGGCTGTCGTCTTCATCAATTAAAATCAATTATATCATCATCAATTATAAACGTCAATAATATATAATGTTTTTAATTATTTGTAAGAAACATTAATGCAACAATAATTATTTAAATAAATAATTATTTTTCTTAAGACGGCTAATGCAACGTTATTGTGAATAAGATATATAAAACTAGGTTCTACAGTAACTTGGCTGTAAATGCCGAGGTATTTTTATAGGAATGTTTTGTCAGCACAGGGTTGATATTGGCGGTGCGTAGACTGAGTACAGGTAAAGCATTTGCAGAAATCTATATGAAAATAATAAAACCCTTATTGAACAGAGAATTACTAACCTTAGGCAATTGTGTTCAATTGTAAGATGTGACAGATTTAACATTGATTACCAGAAGTGCATTTATAAATGATTGTTATTGATGTCACGAGTGATCGCACTGTGGTGGATCCGCCGCACCGCACCGCTCCATTCAGTTAACGGTTATGCGGATGTATTGAAAGATGAATGCAATGCACCTTGCGTTGACAACAACATTTAATTGAATTAAAAACATTTATTTTTATAACAAAAGTCTGCATAACAAAACACATGTACTTATTTGCGATAAGTTTTCTGTGATAACGGTAAAATACATTAAATTGTCTGCATATAGCAGTTGTATACTAAAATTGTAGATGAAACGTCAAAATCACAATAGAGATTTTATCGACAGTAAAAGTAAATAAAAAACTGTATGGTTCGTACATAAAATGAGTAGAGTTTCGGTTACAAGAGTGGATGGAAGATACTGTTTTCAGAGGTAGACATAATACAGAGATGCTCGCACGCAATGGACATGTGAACATTTCATGTTGATTTACTTTTTCAAAAACGTGAGAAATATACTAAACATATTTGATATAAAGAATATATACGTCGACATTGATTTTACACTTGCTATTTTGCCCCCATTACTATTGATATTACATTTATTAGATGACTAGCTATACCCCGTCACGCGTCGCTGTGGCTGAGTCTGCCTGTGCAGGTAGAGAAACGATATCGCGTGTTGCTTTTACAACTAACAGATAGCGCTGTTTTTCAAAAAAACACGTTTGTCCAACAAATGTCTGGTGATGTCCTTTAAAAAAAACATGATTTTACATGTCACTGGTGACATCTATATAATATAGGTATATAATAACAAAAGCATATTCGAATGCAAAGTTGTGTCAAAATTTCAAAGCAATCGGTGAAGAACTGTTGGAGATTTAAAATTTTGAACAAACGAACTTACATAAGTGGCTTAAATGCAGATGGGGAGACTTGCATATATTGCATTCCAATAATCTAGTCGTGAAACAACACAAGAATTGACTAGCAATTTAGTCGTCCTTGTTGGTAGGTTGGTCCGCAGTGTTTTAAGTTTCCAATGGAAACCCCGTGCTTTACAGTTCTGTTCACTTGAGTTTTAAGGGACAAATCGGCGTTTAGATTGACACAAAGTTAAAAATAGTAGGTAAATATATGTTAAAAATACTAGGTAAATGGATACTAAAAATATTAAGTAAATTTATATTAAAAATAGTAGGTAAATGTATAAATTATTATTTTTTGGTAAACTAATGTTTAAGACGAGATTTTTTTGCATAGCACAAAGGGTAACAATTATTTTTATAAGCAATAATTATTTTCCGTTGGCGTCATGTATCTTTTATCGGGAGATTTTTCAATGTGGATGAGTGTTTCAGGCTAATAATTATTGCTTATAAAAATAAAGGTAAATGTATGTTAAAAATAGTAGGTAAACGTGTGATAAAAAACTTGGATCCCTAAATCTTCTTTTACGGAGGAGTTGTTATCACGGAGAAAACTTCCCGATACAAAATATTGCTAATTTAAAAAAAAATCTATTCAAATTATTCGTATTCCTGATAAAAAATTGGACTGTAGGCTATGGCAAATAAATTGATAGGTATCCTGAAAAACTTTAAGTAAAATACCAATTTTTTGTTACAATGTCTAAACACGTGATCATATAAGTCCTCACATTTTTGCATTTCGTCCTGATATATTATTTAAACCAACGCAGGTGGATGAACACGTGTTCAGATATTATTACGAATCTACCAACACTTTATCTGAAAGCGGCTTACAGTCCCGTTTTTAACAGGATGACTGAACATTTGAAGAATTACTCATTTGTCCCCGCGTGTTAGACAAGCTTTTACGTTATGTGGGGTAAGACAAATGCCAATCCCACGGCCATCGCTAATCGGAAATACCACGAGATTATGAAATCTGAGATAATAATTCAATCATTTGTCAAAACAACATTATCCGCCGAATAGTGCGGTTATTTTTCCGATTATATATTTTTTATTATTTAGGAAAACCAAAAGATTTTTTTTACATCTACAAATAAGAAACTTATAAACAATGCAAATAAAATATAATGACAGTTTTTTACGCAAAAATTAAATTATAACAAAAATCTAAGGGTTCAATACCCGTGGGCTAAAATATTTACAAAAATTTAAAATTGTAAATATTAGATATATAATAAAATAAGATTTGAAACTAAATAAATAACAACATATAAAAAAAAATTATCCTCCCTACACTACCAACAGCAATAATCACTAATATGGTGACCGGATAAATCATAAAAATGATAATTCATCACATCTTTAAAAAGTTACATAAAGTCATGGAAAGTGATGAAACAAAAACTTTATGAACTGGGTTAAGTAGGTTAGGTTTAATTTTTTTTTCATCGTTTCTAATGACTTTACATCACCTTTTAAAGGTGTGTTGAATTGTCGATGTATTGATTTATCATGGAACCCACTAATATATACCTACAACTAAACTGAACAAATATTTATAAAATGAATGGTATGCAACTGAACAGAATTCATAGAAACAACATGATAACTTGCAGTAAGTTATTAAAAAATATAAATTATTCAATGTCAACTAGGATATATTTTTTAAATGTTCTTGAATTACACGAAAATATGTCAATATCATTAAAATTCTTATTAAATAAGATACACGCTCTGATTATAAAAAAAGTTGTGTCTGTTATTATTAGTACAGCATTTATACAGATGATTTATTAATTGCATCTCATTGATTGATGTATTATCTCTAGTTCTCGAGCTTGGGACTCAGAAAATTAATCTCTGACAAAAGGGGGCGAACAATCAATAAAGCGATTGATAATTTCATGGAGATATATTATATCTGCGGAGTCTTTTCTGGTTTTTATGGCTTAATGATTATCAATATTTATCTTAAAATTTAATTACTGGACCAATTTTCTTTGGATGGCTTCAATGCGCTTTGTGTAAGTATTATATTGAGGATTCCATATGGGAGAAGCAAATTTATTATGACTGCGCATATAAGAAAAATATAACGTTAATAATAATAATAATTGGATAATTTGTAGAGCGCCGTTTTTGTGAAAAATCACCTCAAGGGCGCTGCACAATTTATTTCCTAGGATCTACATTTGTTATTTAGACCAACTGTGCCAGCACGAGGTTCGTCATCCGTTCAGGCATGTGTCTGCCGCCAATATAGCGCTGACATGTGTCTGCTGCCAATAAAGAGCGCCGACACAACATCCTCACATAGACAACAAACCTTGGCAGCACCGCTGTGACGCTCGACAAAGACAGAAGATGGAGACTCTGCTGCAAGAGTCCTAGGTAGCGAAGGAACTGTACCAGCTGCTGCAGGGAGAGAGACTACCCCGTCCACCAACTGTGCCAGCACGAGGCTCGTCATCCGTTCAGGCATGTGTCCGCCGCTAATATAGCGCTGACATGTGTCTGCTGCCAATAAAGAGCGCCGACACAACATCCTCACATAGACAACAAACCTTGGCAGCACCGCTGTGACGCTCGACAAAGACAGAAGATGGAGACTCTGCTGCAAGAGTCCTAGGTAGCGAAGGAACTGTACCAGCTGCTGCAGGGAGAGAGACTACCCCGTCCACCAACTGTGCCAGCACGAGGCTCGTCATCCGTTCAGGCATGTGTCCGCCGCTAATATAGCGCTGACATGTGTCTGCTGCCAATAAAGAGCGCCGACACAACATCCTCACATAGACAACAAACCTTGGCAGCACCGCTGTGACGCTCGACAAAGACAGAAGATGGAGACTCTGCTGCAAGAGTCCTAGGTAGCGAAGGAACTGTACCAGCTGCTGCAGGGAGAGAGACTACCCCGTCCACCAACTGTGCCAGCACGAGGCTCGTCATCCGTTCAGGCATGTGTCCGCCGCTAATATAGCGCTGACATGTGTCTGCTGCCAATAAAGAGCGCCGACACAACATCCTCACATAGACAACAAACCTTGGCAGCACCGCTGTGACGCTCGACAAAGACAGAAGATGGAGACTCTGCTGCAAGAGTCCTAGGTAGCGAAGGAACTGTACCAGCTGCTGCAGGGAGAGAGACTACCCCGTCCACCAACTGTGCCAGCACGAGGCTCGTCATCCGTTCAGGCATGTGTCCGCCGCTAATATAGCGCTGACATGTGTCTGCTGCCAATAAAGAGCGCCGACACAACATCCTCACATAGACAACATTTTTACATTTTAAATTTTACAAATCACGGGGGGGTTGCAATTGTAGCGCAAAATGGTATTCGCTTAGACAGTATAGGAATACGTCAGGTGTATACCACTTTTGAGTTTGTCGGCTGCAAGGCTTCAGCTAATGGTGCATCCCTCGTGATAATTTCCATCTATCGTCCCGGGTCATGCACACCGACTGCAATTTTTTTCAATGAATTTAGATCTCTCCTGGAGTGCACCTCCAATTACAATTACGACGTTGTTATTCTGGGAGATATAAATATTCATTTGGAAAAGACAGCCAATCCCATGACTAAAAAATTTAATAAAATTCTGCGTGACTTCGGCTGCGACCAGTGGGTTAACTCACCTACTCATGATGCAGGAGGCACACTTGACGCAATAATTTCCCGGGTCGGTTTTCCTCCGAAAATCGTAGATGTTACGGACATTGGACTATCGGATCATCGTCTCGTCACATCCGTGTTTGCGTTCGATCCTCCAAAACTGGAGTTTAAATCTATTATCTCCAGAAATTGGAGAGAATTCGACTTCGAGACATTTTGCATCGAATTAAAAACCTCGCCTCTCTGTGATAAGGAAAAGTATTGCGAAATGCAGGTAGAAGAGTTAGTTACTCTCTATAATTCTACGCTACTGGCATTAATTGATAAAAATGCTCCTTTCACAGAAAAGATCTGCCGCATTAGAAATTGCAGTAAATGGTTCGATGCAGAATGTCTTCAAAGGAAAAGGGAAATGCGTAAATTGGAGAGGGCTTACAGACGGAACCCAACTCTCAGCAATCGGCAGCTTTGGATTGCAAAGCAAAAAGTGTATAAGGAAGAAGTGACGAAGAAAAAATCAAACTTTTGGTGTGACCAAATTGAGTCAGAAAAGGACCCTCGAAAGCTCTGGCAAAACATAAAGACTCTGTCTGGAGAGAGCAACATCAAGGTTGATTCCTCCCTTGAAGCAAACAGCCTCTCAACACACTTCAGAAATAAGGTTGAAAACATTCGGGCCCTCAGTGTAGTAGGATCGCCTTCTGTCGCAGCACCAAGTCCGCTCTCTGGTGACTTCACTACTTTCGCAGCTGTAACGGAAGAAGATGTCACGCGTGCTGTGATGTCTTGTCCTAATAAACAATGCACACAAGACCCCATACCTACCTGGCTCTTAAAGAAATGTCTTCCGGATATAACGCCTATAATTACCGCAATTATCCAGAAGTCACTAGTAAATTCACTTGTACCGGGAACACTCAAAAAATCAATTATAACTCCGATTCTAAAAAAACAAAATCTTGATACAGACAATACGGATAATTACAGGCCAATATCTAACCTACCATTTCTGTCAAAACTGCTTGAGAAAATCGTTGCCAAACAATTGGTGGGGTACTTGAACTCGGCCGGTCTATTTGCCAAAAATCAATCTGCTTATCGACAGTTTCATTCAACGGAAACTGTCCTTTTGCGGGTAATTTCAGATTTGATCATCGGGATGGAAGCAGGTAAGTTGGGTTTGGTATCTGTTCTTGATATGAGTGCGGCATTTGACACTGTAGATCATAGTATTTTATTAAATGTGCTTGAAACCGAATTTGGCGTTCGAGGTGATGTACTCCAATGGATGTCATCGTACCTGTCTGGACGAGTAGCTTCAGTAACTTTCAATAAATATACATCACCTGAAACTCCCATCGAATTTGGAGTTCCCCAGGGTTCTGTACTGGGTCCCATTCTCTTCATTCTATATACTAATCGTCTCGAACGACTCATTCACTCAGCTGGCTTTGAATCACAAGGCTACGCGGATGATCGTTTGATTTTCAAGTTTTGCTCCCCGGATGAAAAAGACGTCCTTAAAAACGAGGTGGTTAGTTTCATTGACACGGTTTCAAGTTGGATGTCTGTTAATAAACTCAAACTTAATCCGACAAAGACGGAATTTATTTGGATAGCTTCTCCTGGAAGACAAGCCCTCATCGACTCCAGTCCAATCCGTATTCAGAATACAAATATAATCCCTTCTACGGAAATAAAATTTCTAGGTTTCACTTTAGACAATTGTCTTTCTCTTGAATTGCAAGTTTCAAAAACTGTAAGTGCTGGCTTTTTCCATCTAAGGCAGATAAAATCAATTAGGAGATGCCTTCCCTTTGATGGAGCAAAATCACTCATTAATTCGTTCGTTGTCTCACGTATGGACTATTGTAATAGTGCATATGCTGGCCTACCTAAAAAACAATTCAACAGAATCCAGTCCGTTTTCAATGCTGCGGCGAGAATGATTTTTGGTGAATCTAAGCATTGTCGTATAACCCCGCTTCTAAGGGATCGTCTTCATTGGCTTCGATGCCCTGAAAGAATAGAGTTCAAGATCTGCTTAATGACCTTCAAAGCATTGCAGGGAATGGCGCCAGCCTATATATCGGAATTATGTGTCCGACAAAACCTAAGCGATAGACAGCTTACTCTGAGGTCAGCAGATCTAGATGTTACCAATCGTTTAATCGAACTTTCTCGGTCAAATCGAGCTGTTTACTATGATCGCTCTTTTCGTGTAGCTGGCCCACTCATTTGGAATAAACTTCCCCCAGCCCTTACCAATATACAAAATTTGGCTGAATTTAAACGGGTTTTAAAAACAAAATTATTCAAAAAATCATATTTAATAATTTGAAATCATTTATATTCTCATGAATCTAAGCTTCTTTTTAATATACTATAAAAAGCCAGGTTTTGAAGTTTTCCGGTAATTGTTTGGTTTCGGTTTCCTCCTTATTGTACTTTTATGTTTAATGTCCACCTATTATATAATATTTTAATGTTTTCCTGTTTTATATAATATTTTAATTTTAAAGTTCTTATTTTTCGTGCACTGTCACTGTCTTTTATTGTTGTCCACTACTAAAATGGCACTGTTATTGTTAAATTTTATTCTCTGCTTTTGTGTAAACCGTTTATTCTTTATTTCATGTTATGTAATTAATTTTTTTAAAGGAACACAATAGGAAATTTTATTTTAAGTTTATTATAGTTAAGCGCACTTGAAGTGAAACAACACAAAACTGCGCTATATAAATGTTATGTTATTATTATAACAAACCTTGGCAGCACCGCTGTGACGCTCGACAAAGACAGAAGATGGAGACTCTGCTGCAAGAGTCCTAGGTAGCGAAGGAACTGTACCAGCTGCTGCAGGGAGAGAGACTACCCCGTCCACCAACTGTGCCAGCACGAGGCTCGTCATCCGCTCAGGCATGTGTCCGCCGCTAATATAGCGCTGACATGTGTCTGCTGCCAATAAAGAGCGCCGACACAACATCCTCACAATAGATAACAGACCTTGGCAGCACCGCTGTGCAAAATCACCTCATCCTAGTCTACCCTAGTCTCTCCAGTCACCTCCCAGCCTTTCATGCCACCTAGTGCATCCTCTCGACCCTTTCAGACTCCTTCCTGGCTCCAATACCTAAATAAAATCCAGCAAAAAAAAAAAAAAAAAATTCTTTCTATTGTCGTGATCCGACGATTTCACACCTCTGTCTCAGACCCTTAGGGCTCGCTTATCGCAGGCTATCATAAGCAAAATCTTGAACCAAAGTCAAAGTGAAGTTTATGTGTGTCATCTGTAACAAAATACATAAACAAAAACAGAAAATAAAAACAAAAACTTTAAACAAAATATGGCTTATCTGTCCTCCACGCAGACATCCTCGGTTGAAAAGGTCCCGTAAATCCCGACACCACTTGACACTTGAGTCAGGTATTAAATCTTCGACTGCACTGAGAATCTTTGTTCTAGGTTCACTTTCAAAAATTAATCGGTTTAAAATGCTATAACAATAGCAAATTCCGGCTAAACGGTAGAAGTTACGCGCATTTCGTGAAATAAGAAGGTAAGCACTATATAAAACACGGATGCTGAACATTTTTCAGCGATCTCTTAACAAGGGAAACCTTCTGAAAGGATTAAACAAACCGGAGCGGTTAAAACACGTCCGCTCTCTTAAAAAGAGTGTAATAATGTATATAGTTTCTATAATATTATTTAGCTTGAATTCTTTTCCAATAATGATGAGTCTCGGAAACCCAGATCGGGATGACATCAAGATGTTTATATTTCGTCAGATGTTCGGACATCGCAGCTTACAGCTTCCGTCCGTGTCATTTGTGATCACACATGACGCGCATTATGTATGTGTGTAGTCACTGACAACTGACACGGTGCAGGTACAATAAAAGACAAATTAGACCAAATAAGATGTTCACTTTTTGTTGGTTTAACTAGATAAAATGTCGACCTTTAAATACTTTATTAACATAAATTGGCAATGAGAATGGCAAAATAACGATTGATTGATTAAATAAAATATTTAAACAATAATTTTTATTGTGCGAGATTTTCAAGACAATATAATTTCATTACTTGAAAGGGGAATTTACCTGGGGACCGCAGAAAAATATCTTTGAAAAGGGTGCACTGAGTCAAATATGTTTGTGAAACTCGCATCTAGAAGATCGTCAATGTTTTTAAAGGGACCTTTTAAAAATAAAATAAATTGACCTTATTACCTTTTATGGTACATTAATTGAATAGAAGTGTTTCAAGAAAGAAGAAGCAGCTATCAACGAAGTATAAATGAAATTGAAATATGCACCGCTCGGCAGTGCATCAGTTAGCAGAAGCCAAAGCGGCTGCATAACTTATGCTAATGCTCGGATTAGCATAAGTTATGCATAAGTTATTGATTAGCGGATCTCGGCTCCCGGCGCCAGCGACTCGGCTACCAGCTACCGGCTTCCAGGGGAAATGATCACCGCCGAGAAGCTAGTATCTAGTAGAGCAGCAGTGAGTGAGGTGTTGCACTGCACAGCACAGCACAGCACAGCACAGCACAGCACAGCACAGCACAGCACCGCATCGCACCGCACTGCACGAGACTGCTCGTACACGCTGATTGAATAAAGCTTCTCTTCAACAAAACATTTCGCTTTATGGAGTGCACGGATTAAAGTAACCTGTAGGTAGAACTTGATTCGTATGTATGAAATAAAACTGAAAATCTCTTTATCGTCATTTATGTTTGGGGCATCATGGCGTGTGGCGTTTCCTCCTTCTTTAGCCAACGTTTCCGACAGCGTTACAGAGGTCATCATACACTGAAAAAAATGAGTTAGCTAAAGTGTTAAGCTAATTGAAGTTGTGTAACCATCGCCTAAAGTTCAGCTACTTTACCTAAAATACTTTATGTGCAGATACCGTCGTTGTTTAGTAAAATGTGCTTGAGCTAATACAACTAAACTTTAATAATAGCACACTAAAAGCATACTTACCTAAACAAAATAATCGGTTTGGTTAATCAAGCTAAAGTAATTTACTAAACCTATTTCACTTTAGTAACTTAAGTTTATGTGTTACTTCCCAAAGTATTTAGCTAAATTTAACTAAACATCTAGTTTGGTTAAATGTTTTGTTCATATAGCAAAACTGAGGTTGGAATATCTAAATTTGGTATTTTTACATAACAATTAGTTGCTTTGCACAAACTTAGGCAAAGTGCAACAAAACTTTAGTTAAAATGTCCCGAACTTTGGTAGATCTTTTTATCGTCGCTAACGGTCGACGCGCAGGTGTTCATTTACGACGCAGTTCTCAGATCGCCACGATTCGCACCATACGCATACGTGAATTGACGTTCGTTGCGCGCGTTGCGAATTTATTTTTGAATTGAATTGAATTTATGTTAACCGCTGTTCCTAGTTCCTAGTGATAATGGCAGACAAAACCGTGGAGGATTATTTAATTTCTTGGAATCTGGAGGCTTACATAGAAACATTTAAAGGTGAGTTTTCTTTTTTCATTTTTTTATTGATTTGGAATTTAGATCATGGAACTATGATATTATATATTATGATAATATCCATTCTATTTGATTTAGAAACTGGCACCTTCATTATTCCATGACTCAAGTACCTACGCAATAGATTTAGAAGATTTGTATTTATTATGTACCTAGTTTGAAGAGTGCGTGTTGACGCTACAACCAAGATTGTGTCAGGAGTCATGACACAAATTACAGAGAGTGGTATATAAAAAAAAATAATAATTGGATCACTTGTATAGCGCCGTTTTTGTGCAAAATCAACTCAAGGGCGCCTTTATTTCTTTGTTTGTTTCCGCCAGTATTATTTTGTATTGAACGAATGTTGTTTGAAACTGTAGTATTTTCTAAGTTACAATTTTACCCTAGCCAGAAACTAGAACCAACCAAACTAGCTTTGAAATCGTATATATTATATTTTAATAAATGTGTATTGCAAATTATTAATTCGGACATAACATTTTGAACATTGAATTCTGTTGTTTTTTTTTTTGGGAGGGATATTTTTTTTTAAATACAGGGTGACCACCCATTGTTAATGTTTACATTTGAAATTTTCATATAAATGAAATAATTTCATTATTAAAACTATTTTATCTCCGCTTGATTCATGATACAGGGTGTTCGGTATCTGCTGTTGTATAAATATACATTTTTTTTAATGAATAATTTTCATACCTTTGAAAAATAAATTTTTATTTTCTTGTTTTGAAATTTTTTGTATTATCTCGTCGTTTTTTTTCTTTATTTCAGACTCAAGCCATAGACTCGAAAACACTCCTGATAATATCTCTAGATGATATTAAAGAATTGATTCCGACTGTAGGGCACCGGGCACTGCCTACAGCACACATTAATGCGCTCAAGGATGTTATTAATCCACCTGTCATAAGTGTAAGTTTTTAAAAGCAGTAATGATGACCAGAAGCGGCCCGTGACTGTAATTACCAGCAGTGCATTTCACTTTTAAAATATACCTAGTCTGTAATTTAGGTGGAGCAAATTAATGAATGGGAACACCTACTGCAATTCATTCTATCTTCTAAGTTATATTTGTAAAATAACTGATTAAATAATACAAAATTATCTCGAAAATAAAGGACTCTCAATTCATCGTTGAAAATATAGCGAAACCGTTTGATTTCACCGCGAACGAGTTCCAATGTGTTAATGTTGTTGCGTTAACATTGAACATTAGTATTTCTAAGCGAATCCATTCCAAACGCATTGGATTACGCATGATCAAAGTGATGCAAAATTCACTCGCCGTCAAAACACTTCGATAATGCACGGATGGGTTATGTATCTGCACTGCTCTAACACGTAATTTGACGTTAAGAGTGTAATCTGTCTCGCTCATGTCACCGTTTCGGCTACTTCGGGCTGTCTCGATACTGCCCGACGCTGTTTTAGTAGTATGGTAAAAGTTGGTTTTGTGCATATCTGGGTATGCACGACCGCTTGCTCTTGGACGGGATTTTTTTACTAGAAGATAGCTCAAATAATGACCTGACGGGAATTACGAATTTCTTACATCGATCACTGGGGCACAGATGTCGTTGTAATTTGTTATGTGGAGATTGAAGACAAGCAGTGCAATGCACAAATGCACGTACCAAGGAACCGCCTCTGATGATGACATATTGTATACCTAGGCCTTTTTTGGCTAACCATTTGGAAATAGTTGTACCGGACGCGATTTTGATACAAAAATAATAGTATTTAAAATAATAATTCCTGTAATTAATGAATAAATCGACTGCCGGGGGGGTCAAGCAATTCCAAAGGGATAAAAACAAAGCTTGACCCCTTCACCCTTTCTTTCCCCTTTGTGTACATACCCGCTTTTTGTTTCAGATTGAAGATATACCTTCAACTAGCAAACAAACAACGCCCATATATTATCAACACGATGACTTCCTTGTAAATGACATTTCCTTGTTGGAAAATAAAAACAAATCACAAAGAATAACGCAAGAAGCTTTTGAAGAGCAAATTTCGAATGTAAGTTAAATAATTTTAGTAAGTTTCAGATACCTAAGTAACTTAGGTTAATTGTTTTATACATTCCGATATATGTATTTTAGTAGTGGCAGCGTAGAATAGCCATCCTGTGACTGATATTATGATGATTATAGAAGTGGTTATTAGTTATTTATTTTTCGGAATAACTGTATTGAGTAAAACCTCAAATTGTAATATTTAAATATTGAAGACAATATTAGTGATTTCTAAACGAAAATCTGAAACAGAAAAATCAGAAAAGGAAACGGTCACATCTGGGACTCGATGTAATCAATATGCAATTTAATTTTGTTTTCCAGGACTTACGCAATCATCTCCTATCAATCAATGAAGGGCAAGCACTTTTAATGCAGTTTGAGTCAAAGGGTCTGTTGGACAATTCTGCCAGACTGTGCAGTACTATTATAAGTAAGGAATTGCAGGGTAATCCAGATAGATCCATTACAAGCAAGAGATTTTATGAATTTGCTTTTCAAATCACCAAAGTCTTTAATAAAGAAAGCGCAGCTGTATATTTCACCCCATATGTGTGTTTTGGGCCTACCCAAAAAATTGCTGCAAAAGGTAAATTACTAGACACATACAGGCAGCGCCGAAAAGAATTTGCCAAATCAGGACACAAACATCTTTTACTATATTTAAAAAAAAATTATAATAAAAAATGATAATATAAATGTGTGTATGATCAAACGTGTTTTCTTTTTTGAGGCTTTGCTGGTAGCTGGAAACAATATTTTGAGAGACGATTCTTAACAAAATAACTTTTATATGAATGAGGTTTTTAAAAAGTACTTTCTAGTCTTACAAAACATAATATTTATTTATTTAGGTTTCATCTCTCAAAAGGGTTGTAATAAACTACCTGCAACTCAAAGTATTTAACCCATGATTCTGAATTATGGGTATAATCCTTCGAGTTGATGGTGGTTACATTTACACCCTGTATTGTTTTCAGCTAAACTGCAAAGCTGCACTTCCTATTTAATTTAGATAATCTAACCAAAAAGCTAAGCTACAGTACCTAAAGCTAGCTAGCAGTAGAGAGCTAAAACACCTATATCGGTAGGGCTATTCCAACCGAAGTTTAGTTAATCAACCTAACCATTTTGTAATATTAACTAAATAATAAGGTTACTACATCTAAACAGTTAAGTTTTTCTAACCGAACACTACAAAATGGTTTAGGTATATAATTTTTAGTTTAGGTAACACAACTAAACACAAAGCTGTCTCAGCCGATTAGTTTAGCTAGAATACCTGAATCGTTAAGCTGTCATAAATACAGTTTAGGTAACACAACTAAACACAAAGCTGTCTCAACCGATTAGTTTAGCTAGAATATCTGAATCGTTTAGCTGTCATAAATACAGTTTAGGTAACACAACTAAACAAAAAGCTGTCTCAACCGATTAGTTTAGCTAGAATATCTGAATCGTTAAGCTGTCATAAAGACAGTTTAGGTAACACAACTAAACACAGAAAGCTGTCTCAACCGATTAGTTTAGCTAGAATATCTGAATCGTTAAGCTGTCATAAATAAACTGCTGTTTAGCAAACAGTAGCTAAAAGTTCGGCAGTCACCACAGCAACTAAACTGTTTAGTAGATAATTACTGAAAATTTGGTAAATCGTACCTAAACATTTCTTTCAGTGTAAGCCGTGAAAATCTAAAATCATACCGAGAAATCTCCTTTGTCTCAATAACAACTGGTAAAATGAAGGTCTGGCGTGAATTTTTTTGGCACATCTATGGGTATTTAAATAGAGTTTACACATATATTTTACTGCACCTGTCTCACTAGGGATATCCAGCGTTGAGACAGACTTGTTTACAAACATTTTATTTTCACATTAATATAGGTAGGTATTATTATTATTACTACCAGAGGCGGCTCGTGACAGAATTTGCCAGCAGTGCATTTCACAAATAATGGTAACATGTAAAATAGGAAAATAAAGTGATTTAAAGGGAACTACATACCCAGTACAAATAATTCATTTGTAGAGAAAATCTATTCGTCGCTCTTTCATTTGAGAAAATTTTATTCTTCAATTACAAGATTATTAAAGTCTGGTATAGACGAGATCAAACTTTTTTCGATGCTCATCATTGATAAAGCATTGAGACGATCTTGGGACATAGTATTCCTCAGAAATGTTTTTACACGTTTCAACGTAGAAAAACACCTTTCGCACTCGATAGTTGTCATCGGAATAGTACAAATTATTTTTAACAGTTTCACTATTTCACTAAAACACTCCACCAAGTTACACTTGTAAAATAATTGTAAAATTGATATTGCTCCGTCAGCATTCGCGAAATCATCTCTAGTTTGTTGGGATTAAATGAACTTCGGTTACTTTTGATAAAATCAATGTTAACCGCAATGTTTTCATTAGCACTCATTTTGAAAAAGCTTTTTGCAGAGCAAAACTCGTAAAAACCGTTAAAACTGTCGCGTCAATCGCCAATAATGAATACTGTCAAGTTTGCAGATATGTAGATCGCGCCGGTAACGCTAGAATATTATAACATTGTTAATTAGTTCGAAATCTGTCAATCCTAACTAATGCATTCCAAACGTTTTACGCATGTTTAAGGTTTTTGATATATATCAGGATGTTTCGGCGCATGCGCCGATAATGCACAGACCAGCTTCTATCTCCACTGCTCTAACACATCAACAGCCGTTATGGGTCTCTACCTGTCTCGTTCATTTCACGGTTCCGACCTCTAGAGACAGTGCCTATAGAAGGTACATGGCATGTCTCGGGCAAAGCCGAAAATGCACGGGTTGATATATTACACTGTTTTTCGCATGCGCGGGAGTCTAGTACAAACTTTGATTGGTAAGAAGATTATAATGATCAGGCGTGAATTCTTGGTGAGTGGATATACGAATTTACATTTCTAACGTATATCGATGTTTGGCAGTGCAGTGCACAAATGCACTAAGGCAGGGACCGCCTCTGATTACTACTATAAGATATGAAAAGTATGTAATACCGTATTTATGGTATCTTAATTTTGTATATGAAATGTTTTCAGTCTCCTTTATTTTTTTTAAATAAATATTTTGACGTCCCCCCCCCCCCAAACAATGATTCCATATTCTATTATCGATTGACAAAGTGCAAAATATATTGTTTTCAGTTTACATTTAAGATTTAGGAAAATGTGTATGGTTTTTATTTGTGATGTGTCCATCTGAGGTTGTGGTCAGACATGATTTCTATCTATTCTATTCCTTAATAGATATGTTTTTGATAGAGTAGGGCAATCGCAGATGTCGGTGTCTATGCATTCGTGTATTTTTATGGTAGTTTTGCCTGTCCCAAAGTAAGCTGTAGATTGCTGAATCTATGTTGTGAATTTTGTTTTCGTTATGTTTTTAACTTGCGTGATTCCTAGCTTAGTTGAGTTATATACATTATTCCAGTCTTTAGCCTTAAATAAATCGTTGGGGCATTTGATTTTCTTTTTACTATAAAGTGCATAATATTATAGTTGTCGGGTAAAAGGTTAAACAAGTTATTTGCATACAAAAACTAGGCACCAACCTTCAAATGAATAAACAGTTAATTAAAGTGCATATTATAAGGTCGCAACATACGATTTTAATAATATTTTCTAAGTGCGCATTTAAATAAGCCGAGAATATTATAAAGTATTGAATAATAAATGCGCAAAACAGGACACCACGCTACTGAACAATGTTCACATATCACTTGTCTTTAGGTATATAACTATTAATGACAGATGAACCTCGAAGTTGCCATTGTCCGTACTCCGTACTCCGTACTAGTACTACAATTATTTAGAAGGATTAGTCTGTGCCTAAGTATTAAAGAAACTGCTAAATGCAAATGACTTCGATGCGTTTTAATCGCAAGTCGTGAGACTGAAGAGAGTAGATTGTAATTCGTTCGTGCGGACTAGAAACTCTCGAACCTATTGTAAGTTTTCAGCTCCGTTCTATCGGGAACAGCGCACAAAATCCTTTCATCGCTCTACAGCTTACAATATATTATTATTCAACTATTCCGTTAATAAAGTACTGAAGGGTCATCATTACTGTTGCCCTTAGACTTTTACACTACCAATTTAATGTTTTGTATTTATTTATGTCGGAGTAATCGCATTGCTAATAAACTGGAAACGTTCAAAGTACCTACCATCTATCAAATCAAAAGACACACTTGAAGAAATAGCGGCAACTACAAATATTAATTAAATATCTTGAGTCAGCCATCGAACAAGGGAGAAGAGATGTTCAGAGAGTTCAGGCGTTTACAAAGGATGATGTATTCCCATACCACGAACAGACTCATCGAATCTTCAATGAACAACGGAGAAGAGATGTTCAGAGAGTTACGGCGTTTAGAATGGATGATGTATTCCCACGCAACGAGCAGACTCGTCGAATCTTCACAAAAGGAAGGAAATAATCCTACAATTACTGATCTACATAATTTTATTAAAAGACACAATCCTGGAATAAAGAATTGATTGATTAGACTCGAGAAAACATGAAAAAGCGTTGCGAAACAAAGTTCTATCGAACGAGGAAAACCGGGGTGGGAATAGGAACATAGTGTGGGTCGATTTCCTTATATTTATGTATATTTCTACCAAAAAGAATTTAAAAATCTAGATGAAGTTAGATTAGACAAACTAAAGCGATACTGTCTTATACATTCGGTTTCGAATCACACAAGTTTGTATTTTTGAGATACGAATAAAACTTGAATTCACCATTTGCCAGTTTCCGGAAAAATATGAGAAATATACGAGACTCGCTTGGGAAAATTGATACAAAAATTTTCTTTATGACACCCGATAAATATTCTAAATGGGACGTTAATCCGCCAGTAGCGACGTCAGCGGTAATAATTTATTTCCCGGGAGGCACGGAGCACAGAGTAACGAAGGAGCAATTGAAATACAAACTTACTGAAATATACAGCGCGAGTGCACATAACTGAGCAGAATACTACATTGTTAAGTATTATTATACTCCAATGTATCTGGCTCTCTATGTCCTCACCGAAGCTGGCAAGGATCGCGGCATTGAATCTAGCGAGTAGGACAGGGAACAATACTTCCTCTGGGGAGGCTAGTTATTAGTTGACTACAGGAGACGCTGCCAACTCATACAATAGGAATCGGACACTGGACTGGAGAATGATTCTTGCTCAGATGCTTTATGATGTTGGCGATTGACGATAATAAGGGTTGTGGAAGAATTAAAGACTTATATTATTAAAAAAGGGGAACATTATTTCCTCACCGTCATGGATTTCCCATCATCAAGAATACCTAGCCAAGTTTAGATAGTCAGAGTAGCTCATAACACGGTCGATCTCGGGTGAGTGTCTTAATTTAAATATTGATATGATCAGACAGTTAAATATATAATCAGTGTGCAATTTAAACAATTAAACTGTTTTATTTAATCATCACATCACCCTGTGACATAATAGCATGACAGCAGTGCCCACCGCCCGAGAGGTAAGTCTTTCATGATCCGAAAGGAGCTGGCGACGCGTCGGACAGACATAATATCATGCTTTGGCGCTCTATTCATTAGAAAAGTTTGTCCGACGTGTCTTTAACTTTAAACCAACATAATATTTGGCGCGCAACGTGGTTTGGCTCGATTTTGTCATGTTATTGTGTGTAGAGTGATTGGTAACATAATGTATATTATCTATAGTGTTATATTCATCTGTTTTGCTGAAATTAAACATAGTGCACTAACATTAAACATAATAAATGTCGTGTCGACGCGTTCTATCCTGGGAGATTACTTTTTGTTTAAACTGTGAATAAGTAGTCATGCCTTAACCTCATATATAATGTTGTATTTCTGTTATTCTGACGTTTCGAAATACTATGGATGACAAACGTTTTATTTACACTGGTATGTCAATCTGTCATCACAATAGATAATACTATGAATAACAAGTGGGTAGTGTTGTTTATTATTGGAATTAACACATAGATATTTCGGCATAGATGTGTCATTTGTCATACAATACAATGTTTATAATATGTAATATCTACATAATATCTTCATATCATAACCTATAAAATAACTGTCAAACTGGTACAAACCAAATACATCTTTCATGCAACAGAATGACATAAACAACAAGATTTCATTCATGTGTTATTTGTTTACGGTTATTTTTCAATACGTATTAAATAGACTTTCTTCGACGTATGATAGACGTATTCGGAACATTAATCTTGTATCTGCATATCAAATTCATGTAATAACAATGTTTATTAATGGTGAATATTATATTGTTATTATGCCGTTCACGAGTAAATTGCATCGCCATTGTTCTTACGCCAGCAATTCCATAGAAGTTTTAGCATAGATGCATAATTTGTAGAGATGTGCCGATTATGACTTTCGCCGACTAGCCGATTAGTCGGTTGTAATAAGACCGACTAGTCGGCCGACTAGTCGGCTAAGCCGATTACGGTTTCGGGGATAGTTCTAGGTACCCTGAAATGTCGCGCATGGCCAAAGTGTACCTCTGCTGTCCCGCAAGTTCTGTTTACAGTGAGAAGCTGTTCTCAGAGGCCGGAAACATATATGAAACAAAAAGAAATCGATTGCTACCAGAAAGGGCAGAAGCTTTAGTCTTCTTACATCATAATTTACCCTCAATTAAAAAATATAAGTAAGTTATAAAAAATATAAGGAGATTATGATATTTTTGGTTGTCACAATTGTGACTTTGATTTGATTAGATTATGTAGGTATGGTTATAAGAAATATGTTTTTTTGCATTTTTTTTTGTTTTTATCAAACAGTTCATGTTTAGAATTTTTGGATATATATATATATATATATATATATCCATATATATATATATATATCCCGCTACATTTGTTGCGTCCGACCCCTAAAAACTCCATAGCATTGCAGCGTCCACCGACTTACAGCGTCCGATATACGGACGCTGCAATGTTTTGACCTCAAAATTGGCCAGAACGATGCTTACCCCATGTAGAATCGTATGGCAAAAATTTTTGTGGAAGCAAAAAATGTCTCAGAATGTCTGGAAACGAATATTGAACGTTTGACATTTTGCCGACAGGTTCGCTACACGATGTATATATCGAGCAGTGTATGTTTTTATTCATTTCTACGATCTTGCCGCGTCCACGAAGTAATATAATTTTCGATACATAACGACGATCATGCTGCGTCTACGCATAACATCGTTAGTATTGCGTCCTTAAGACCGATTACGAGTAGATATTATTTTATATACATAACGACGGTCGTGCTGCGCCCACGCATTACGTCGATAGTACTGCGTCCCCGTAGCCGCTCATGAGAATATACTATTTTTAACTCATAATGACAATCATGATGCTTCCATGCATCACGTCGATAGTATTGCGTCCCAGTGAACGATCACGAGTAGATATTATTTTGAATATACAACGACGGTCATGCTGCATCCACGCATTACTTTGATATATATATTTTTTTTTTCCCCCTTTATTTTTATTTTTGTTGTATTATTTTTTTCTATTATTTTATACAATTCTTTTATTTTATATAATTATAACTTCACATTTCTCATAAATTTAATTATTTCTTCTAATGCTGTCTTACGTAAAATCACAAGGAGGAAATCCGTAATTGGTTTTATTTTGGCTATATTACTTATGTACAATCTGTAAAAATGTAAACTGTTGATTTTCCCAAAAATGAATAAATAAATAAATAAATTATTGCGTCCCCCTGGCCGATCACGTTGAAATATTATTATGAATACATAACGACGGTCTTGCTGCGTCTACGCATTACGTCGATAGTACTGCGTCCTTGTGGCCATTTGGAGTACATTGTTAAATAATATTTGAGCGTTTGGTTGAGTAAATCATCAGATTTGGCAACATTTGGTTAATTTACAACGATGCCGCTTGATACTCAGAACTAAGAATCGTCTTGCGTGGTTTTTAATGCATAACGACGATTTTGCTGCGTCCACGCATTACTTCGATAGTACTGCGTCCCCATGGCCATTCACGAGTACATTTTTATAAATTATTTGAGCGTTTGGTTGAGTAAATCATCAGATTTGGCAACGTTGGGTTAATTTACAACGATGCCGCTTGACACTAAGAACTAAGAAGCATCCTGCGTAGTTTTTAATGCATAACGACGATCGTGATGCGTTTACGCATTACGTTGGTAGTATTGCGTCCGTTGTTGTTTATTTTAAAAGAAAAAGCGTTTTTTTTGGGAGCGAAACCCGGTCGGCACAAAGTATAAAAAATAAAAGTGGTGTTTACAAAGTTATTGTTTTATTTTAAATTAAATATTGTTGTCAATTAAACAAACAATTTATAAGTTCCCGAATATTATCTGAATATAAAATAAATCTTATAGAATAAAATAAAAACCTCAAGATATGAATTGAAATCTAGCAAGAATATCGTAACACAAATTGTGAGGATTATTATTAATATATTCATAGAATTATAAATATATATTTTATCACACCTTCATAAATGCAATGAAAACTTTAACTTAAATGAAATCAACAAAAAATCAAAATATAGAAGAATACGTATGTGAAACATACAGCGAATGCACTAAAATCTAGAACAATATAATAAATCTACTAACAATCTTGCACTTAAACATAAGGAGTATAATTTGAAACATGGACGAACTTCTGGTATACCTATGTATTTAACATTATGTCCACAACCAGATTTTTTAATACTATCCGAGGCCCACTCGCATGCAATACATAAAAATATACCAAGTATTCCAAACTACAAACAATATGTCACAAATTATCACAAAAATAAAAGTAGTGGAATTGTAGTCTATGCTAAAGAAAAATTTACTGATATCAATGTTAACGAAATACCAATATGTAACGCAAACTGTTTGTCAATTAATGAATCTAAATAATTAGCCAATTAATATAATCGCATGTATCGAATACATAGCTCGTTATACCCTTATAATCCAGTAGGTACCCAAGCGATTCCTTCAGAAACTTGATCAGGGTGCTTAGGCTGTGAACATCTTGGAATAATTATCGATAATAACATCAAATGGAAAAGTCAAATAAACTCCACAGTAGACAGAATGAGAAAACTCATCTTTATGTTTTTTAGACTTAGAAATACTGTATCATTGAAAATACTTAAAGGTATTTATTTTGCACTTGCACATTCTACACTACTACAATATGAAATCGTGGTTTGCGGGGGGGGGGGGTGCGTATAAATCATACCTACGTCCACTTGTGACAATTCAAAAAATATTAGTAAAAATCATATTTAAAAAAGCCATATAACTATCCAACAATAAATGTTTTCCAAGGTTTCCCGGTTCCCCTTCTCACAAAAATTTATGACAAAAATACTCGTACATTAAGAACTTCAATTACATAAAGATTTATTTGATAAAAATAATATTCCATAATTAATTTTAAGCTAAATAATTATTTATATTGGAGGACTAACCGTACCACTAGTTCGAACTACAACAGCAAAACATCATTATTTATTTAACGGTATAAAATTATTCAATAAATTACTCCTCGATATATCTGAGGAAAATTATGACAGTTACAAAAAAAAACAATTTAAAATTCTCTAATACCACCTAATAAATTTTCTTATTGTTTTAAATTATTTATTTATTTATTTTATTTCAGGGAAATCAACAGTTTACAATGTGGTTCATTTATACACGTGTAATTTACCTAACTGAGAAACCAATTGCAGATTTCCGCAATATTCTATTCTATAATGTATGTAAAAATTTAAAAACTATACTTACAAGAACTAAAAAATATTAAATTTATCGAAGAAAGCAAACACTTAGTGGCTTGACATTATACAAAATGAAACAAATACTTTGTTTTAAACCACTTTATTTTTATTTATATTTCGTCGACCGGTTTGGATTGAACCCAAATATTGTATAAAATAAATATAAAGTGGTTTAAAACATAGTATTGTTTCATTTTGTAAAAAATATAACGTTATTCAAGAGGGAGATTATTATAACATGAGATTATTTTAACTGGAGATTATTATAACAGGAGATTATTAAAACAGAAGATTATTATAACGTAATACTACATAATATATGTCATTACATAATATAATAACATTTTATGCAGTTTGGTACACGTTTAATACATTTTTAATATAGTTTTTATATTTATTTTGGTTACATCGAAGATAGAATCAGAGAGAATGTTATTATACATATGTTGAACATATTCTTCTAAGACAAGCATTTTTATTTTACTAGATTACATGAGCGTGTGTGCCGTGTAGGTACTTTCAAATCAATTCTGCTTAATAAACTCCACATATTATGTTTCTGCTTATCATTCCTTGGTATTATTTATAACTAACCTGTTTTTATTACTTTTATTGTATTTTCTTGTAAGGCTATTAATAGTTTTTGTAATAATATTTGCAATATAAATATGTAAAAATATATTGTTGTCCTCTCCTAAGCACAAGCATCTGACTTATCAGAAAAGTGATTTAAATATTATTTAATATTATGTTGTAAATATTGTAACACTAAAGATGTTAAGAAATAAAAAAAAAATATTTTTATTTTGAACTTAATGGTATTAATAAGTTTAACTCATTAATTAAAATATTGCAATTTGAGGTTGAACTAATTAAGTTAAATATAAAAACAGATATTATTATATTGAATACGTAACGACAGAAGTTCTGCGTCGATGGTATTGTATCCTCGTGACCAATCACGAGTAGATATTATTTTGTATACATAACGACGGCCGTGCTGCGTCCACGCATTTCGTCGATAGTATTGCGTCCCCATGGCCGTTGGCGAATTTGTACATTTTTATGTATTGTTTGAGTCCTTGGTGAAGCAAAACCCCAGATTTGGCAACATTCAGTTCATTTGCAACGTTGCCACTTAGCACTCAGAACTAAAAAGCGACTTGCGCGGGTGGACATTTTTGTAAGATGGTTTACAGTGGACGGTAAATTGATATCCCGACCTAAAAATGTCCGACCGCCCTCTGCAATGGAGCGAACTGGCGCGTTATGAAATGATACATTTTTACTAAGGATATCGTTGTAAAAAAAATTGTCGCACGCCTGCGCCCAGTAGGTACGTTTGTATACAAGGTGCAACAAGATATTCATTAAAACTTCTCACTATCAATAGACAGTTTGTTGTCAGGTCTGGTGTGTTTCTGGATGTCAAAAAAATAAAACATAAATATATATACATATATTTTTTATATACCGCACAAGAGTCTCAACCGCTCCCGTCTGGAACAGCGAGACTGTGGCATCCCCAATCTGAGTACTAGGGTGAAGGTATTGGGGAGGGGAAGAATATGAGGAAGAGAAATGTAGAAAAGTACCTGGCTATTTATATCTGGTCACCAAACACGGCAAAAGCTTGGAAATAACGTTTCCATTCGGAATGGTGGTCACACACCAGGGCGATACTGAGAGTATATTTCACTCTGGAACGTGCTGCAAACACACTTTATATTATGTTTAATGTATTAATTGTGAAATAACACAAACAAATAAAAAAATATTTGCGCACGCCGGGTTTGACCGTCAGATTACGGGCTTCGGATTGCGAGTCGAGAGTCTTATTTCTCAACCACAGATGCTGTAATTAATTAATTAATTCACTATGAACGTGAAAACTTCACTAGAAAAGTAAGAAATATTTTGTGTTGTTTATTTATTTGTTAATTTATTTATTACACCTAATAGACGTTTACATTCTAGTTTAATAGTTGAGTATCGCAGTTATTATAAATTCATCAAAATTAAAACAATAGAGAAAACAAAATAGAATGAAAAAAAAAATGTTACAACAAAAGCGTATAATAAAATAAGATACATTGGTAAAAATGATGAGAAGTCTCACATAAGTAGATATTCAAAACAAAGAAAAGATTGCAAAAATTATAGATGTCTATTTGTCTCGATATATAAAAGAATTAAAATAAACAATATTTATATTGATTATTTTTAAGGTGAAATAAATCTCCCATATCAGAATAAGTCATGTAATCCTAAGGGGTTTAATAATATAAGGGGCATAACAACGGCCTAAATTTACCTTTTGAAACTCTCAAAACAAATCCAAGAGTCTTAAGGGCCGTATATACGGAAGACGTAAAAATTAAATCGACCTACAAAACGCCATGTAACAAACAAATAATATACACTCGGACGCAAGAATATATTATTCAGTATGGACGTGAAACCTTTATTAGAATAGTCAGCAATATACGGCAGACGTAACAATTAAATTAGAGTGAACGGACGTGAAACCTATATTAAAAGGAACCTTCAATATACAAAAAATATACACCCGGACGTGAGTATGTACGTGACGCTAGAAATGTATGAGAGTGTAATAAACATCAAAACCTGCATTATTATGAATATTAAAAAAATATGATATTAGCGATTATCGTGAGTAAAACATAGTGCAATATTCACAAAAACAATCTAAAAAAAAGAACTAGAAGTGCTGGACGCCCAAAGACGGATTTACGCACGGACGCAATAAATGTTGTGGGACCTATATATATATATATGGATATATATATATATATATATATATATATATAATATATACATATATTAATGTGCATCTTGTACATACAATCTTGATTTAATACATATAACTCAGTTTGTTAATTTAAAAAATCTACTTTTTATTTTAATAATAAGAAATACTTTTAAACGTTCATTGAAGATAAGAAGATATTATGTTGTTTTTTATGTTAATTAGGATAGATACTAATTTTGTTCAATAAATGTCATAATTATGTTTTCTTTACAAGCAAGTAATTTTAAAAACTGATTACCAAAGGAAAGATTGCTTTACATTTTTTAATGTATAAGACTGATTATAAAAAAATTTTTATATAATCAAGGTTTTTATTTCATGTAGTTCCCCGCATTCATATTATTGAGAAATACATACAACGTAAGAAGCCGGATAGTCGGCGCTCTTTGCCGATTAGTCGCCGACTACAATAGTGGCCGGATAGTCGGCTTTACCGACTAGTCGCCGACTAGTCGGAACATCTCTAATAATTTGTTATACACAAAAAAATTTCCATAGATACTCCAGCGTAGATGGGTAATTTGTCAACATTTCGGCGAATAATTAATTTATGAACTTCAATAGATACTTACTATACTTGGAACAACCGATTAAGATGACATACTTAACTAAATTTCATCGATTATTTTTATTGATTTAAAAAAAAAATGTATTTCTCCAAAGTTTCTAATATATTTTTTTTAAATAACGATTCAAATCAAATGTACGTTTCAAATTTAACCTCGAGTATACAGACGATTATCTCGAATTTGAATTTAATTACCACTTTTATAAAAATAATTGATATTAACATTATTTTGGTTTCAATTCAAAACTATAAATATTTCATGAATATATTTTTTTACATTTATGTTTTTCAATGCTAAAAATATTCATCGAACGTCAATACGCTTTCGATTATTTTCGAGATAATTCGAGTTTTTCATATTAGAACTTCACGTACAATTTGATAAAAATGTCGACTCCAATTGCAAATATTAACAATGCCTCTAAAGACGACCTTACCAAGGAACTTACAACACGATCTATCGAACCAGCGTCCACCTTTCACGCGCTGCGTTCACAGGCGCGCGAGTACAATAAAACGTTAAAATCAACAGCTAGTACAGAAATGGATTCGTCAGATTCAGATTCGGAGACAGAACTAAATACTGTTAAAAACCCAACAATTATTAAACATACAAAAATTATTTATAAAGAATCATCATCCACAAATGTTACTAATTGGAACATTAAATACGACGGGAAATCGAGCGTAAGAGAATTTCTCCTACTTATTGAGGAAAAATGTAGAACCAGGAATTTTCCTCAAAATGAACTGGTGCGCGTTTTCCCTGATCTTCTGGATGGCCTGGCGTTGTTGTGGTTCAGATCCATTTACCACCCAGAATTGAAGTGGGACGAGCTGTCAAAACTTTTACTTAGCCAATTTGAAGCAAGCGACCTTCAAACCGATTTAAAAATAAAACTTTTTAACATGTCTCAACAAAAAGGAATGTCAGTACTAGAATTCACGCTAAAAATGAAAGCACTAAACAATATGCTCGAAGCAAAACTTCCCGAGCAGGAACTGCTGCGGCTAGCAATGAAGGCTTTGCTACCGATGTATTCAAATCTATTAGTGTCAAGAGACATATTTACTTTTGAGCAATTAACAACTTATGCCGGTAAATTAGAATCTTATGCATTACCGCCAGAAGAATTTGTGTCATCGTCTTCATTTTCTAAAGCATCAGATGTGCACAGTAGCTCGAATAAAACGGAGAAATTTGTGCCTATTAGTAAAAATTTTAATAATAATAATAACTTTAGACGCACTGGTTATACCCAGAACACTTTTAAGCAGTCATACAACAATAAGAATAATGATAATAGGCGTAATTTCGGTCCATCAAATACAGGTAAACACTCAAATAAACCATCTTCGTCTTCTTTTAATAACGGTAATCTTAATAATCAGGGAACTTCTAAAACTTTTTATAAGACGCCTATTTGTCTTTATTGTAAGACACCGGGACATGTCGTGGCCGACTGTAGGAAAAAACCCGCGGTCGCAGGAAATTCAAAACTGGGTGCTTTTAATGGACATAAGTCAAAAAACTAGTTGGGAGTCAACCTTGTCGCGCTCCTTCCTTTGCGCAGAGGAAGCGAGAGTGGCACAGTTGGCTCCGTCTAGTTCACCAGTTCTTTTCAGTCCCATCATCTGGAACAGTGGGCCCGCTGCCACAGGAGATGGAAATTGAAAACGATGGTCGTCCTTATGCCAATGTATATATAATAAATCATTTTTACAACGCACTGTTGGACAGTGGCGCTACATTATCATGTTTGGGTGGAGATAGTCATAAGATTTTTAGCAAATTAGGAATAGAATTAGTTAAGTCCAATCTTTTTGTATCGACAGCTGACGGTACAAATCAGCCTGTCAAAGGTACAATGTCGTTGCCGGTGACGTATAAGGGAATTACCCGGGAGGTTCTTTTCTACGTCATCCCGACATTGTCGCCTTCAATTATTCTAGGAGTTAACTTTTGGAAGGAGTTCCACATCGCACCGGAACTTTTTTCAAGATTTACTCTTCCTGTTTCGGAAGGAAATATAAGTGGGTTGCGGGCTATTCGGCCAGCCTCATCCCTAACTATTGAAGAGAACAGGGAACTCTCTAAAATAGTTAAAAAATTCGAGTCAATTTCTTTTGAAAAGAAGGGGTTAGGTCTAACACACTTAGTTAAACACAAAATAATTACAACAGGACCACCCATCAAACAGCGGTATTACCCTCTCTCACCCGCACGGCAGAAACAGAAGTTGATGAAATGCTAAAATTAGGGGTTATTCAACCTTCTCGTTCACCATGGTCCAGTCCAGTAATAATTGTAACAAAAAAAGACGGAACAGCTAGATTTTGCCTTGATTCGCGAAAAATTAATAACGTCACGGTACGTGATAGTTATCCTCTTCCCTATATTGCGCGTATCCTAGATAAACTCGGCGGTGCCAGATATGTTTCCTCGATTGACCTCTCCAAGGCATTTTGGCAAATAGCCTTAGACAAAAAATTATGCGAAAAGACAGCATTTGTTGTTCCTGGGCGGGGCCTCTTTGAGTTCACTCGCATGCCGTTTGGTTTGAAAAATGCTCCTAGCGAATTACAAAGACTAGCGGATGCATTGTTTGGACCTGATTTCGATGATAATGTTTTTTGCTATTTAGATGACCTTATATTAGTATCGGAAGACTTGAAATCACATTTAAACTTGTTAAATCGGGTGTACAAACGTCTACGAGACGCGGGTCTCACCATTAATTTAAAAAAATCGGAATTTTGTAAAGCCGAGCTTAAATACTTGGGCTATATGGTAGATTCCCAGGGACTTCGCACCGATCCAAGTAAGATTGATAGTATTAAAAATTTTCCTATACCGAAAAATGCTAAACAAATTCGGGCATTTGTTGGCCTGTGCGGTTACTTTAGACGGTTTATCAAGGGATTTTCAAGCATTGCAGATCCTTTAACAAGTATTACTGGTTCAAAAAAGGGAATTAGTAATTTTAAATGGTCACCGGAAGCTGAATCCGCATTTATTGCACTAAAGCAAGCACTTACTTCTGCCCCAGTTTTAAGTTGTCCAGATTTTTCGAAACCCTTCGCTATACACTGTGACGCAAGCTCCGTAGGCATTGGGGGGGTATTAATTCAAACTATAGATGGACAGGAGCACCCTATTGCTTATTTTTCGAGATGCTTAAACGTTCACGAACGTAATTATGGAATAACTGAGCGTGAACTTTTAGCCGTACTAGACTCCGTTACACACTTTAGACCATACATTGAAGGAACTCATTTTACAGTTGTAACCGACCACTCAAGTCTAAAATGGTTAGGTTCTCTGTCCAACCCCAGCGGTCGTCTCGCGCGTTGGAGTTCACGTCTATCCCAATTCTCGTTTGATGTAATCCATCGTAAAGGTACTCAGCATATAGTCCCAGATGTCCTTTCGCGAATGGATCTTGCCGAAATCTCCATTATAGATTCAGAAAATATTCAAGATGAGTGGTATCAAAATATTTGGAAGGGTTGTCAAGAATTTCCCCAACGTTTTCAGAACTTCCAAATTCGGGAAAACGAACTATTTCGTCACACGAAGACTCGTTTAGCACTGTGTGAAGACACTGCGTGGAAAAAAGTAATTCCTCAAGAAAAAAGATTAGACATTTTAAGTAGTGTTCACGAGTCTATTCGATCTTGTCACCCCGGCGTTTTTAAAACTTATAAAAAAGCACAATTACGGTATTTTTGGCCAAATATGTACAGAGACATTAAACAATTTGTAAATCGCTGTACGGTCTGTAAGGCGCATAAAATCAGTACGGCCTCACCTAACGGTATTTCATCACATCCTAAAAAAGTTACACGTCCAATGCAGATGTTGTCGTTGGATTTGGTAGGTCCATTACCGAGAAGTTACTCTGGTTTTACCGTTATTTTATCCTGTGTCGATGTTTTTTCAAAGTTTACCTGGCTGTTTCCGCTGCGCAAAGGTACCGCGCGAAGCATTGTGAAAAATTTAGAAGAAAGTATCTTTCTTGTACATGGCGTACCGCGCACCATTGTTTGTGATAACGGCCGTCAGTTTGTATCCAAAGAATTTAAGGACTTATTAAATAATTATAATATACCACCTCCGTTTTATAACTCTTATTATACCCCTCAAAACAATGTGGTAGAGAGATATAACCAAACTTTGGGCACCGCATTATCGATATTAGTTGAATCAGACCACCGTAATTGGTCAAAATTTTTACCACAAATACAATCAGCTATGAACAATTCCGTAAAATGCGCTACGGGTTTTACACCTTATTTTCTAATGCATGGTCGGGAGCAAATATTAGACGGTGATTTGCATCGTAACCCTATAGCTGATATTGAATCTAATTCACAAAATTGTACTAGTCAGAGAATCTACGCACAAAGATTAGAAGAACTGTCATCAGTTTATGAGCAAGTCTCAGATGCTTTACTAAAAGCTTACCAAAAAGGAGCAAGCCATTATAACCTGCGGAGAAAACATGTTAGTTTTCAAGTCGGAGACAGAGTTTGGCGTAGAAATTTCGTCCAATCAAACGCTTGAAATTACTTTGCACAAAAACTAGCCCCTCGCTTTGTACAAAATGTTGTTGTAAAGAAAAAATCAGACCTAATTTATACATTAGCTGACATGAATGGGAAAGTTACCGGTGATTTCCATATAAAAGATATTGTAAAATCGGACAATGTCCCGGTATAGTCCTATATTCTTAAGTACTTTGAAGGATCTGGCCATCCCTATAAAGTGCTGTAAATAAAATATTATTTAATGCTTGGGAGTTTCAACCCGGCCTGATCAACCGAGTTGAAGCAACCCGACATTGACAATCTATGATTAAATCAAAAAACGAGTAGTAATTGTTTCTCACAATTTTTATTTAACTCTAGTGATAATGCTCGAGTTCATTATTTTCCGTGTTTATTGAAATAATCGTTATATTAAGCTTTAATATGTTAAAGAACAATTCAGCAGAACAGATGAATAAAATTATGTTATGTATTTGGTTATATTGTCTGGAAATGCATGGTGATACTTGTCCACTATCCCCTTGTATTTCAAGCACAATTTTATGAACAATGTTCATATTTCGTTAATATTATTATTCTATGTACTTTCAATATGTATACCATCCCAGTACCTCTTGGTACTCTGAGTACTTGGAAAATTTAAATACTCATCTACGCAAAAGTTGGGTAAAATATTAATCTTGTTTTGCTATCTAGCTAAACTAAGTATAAATTGCTTGAAAATTCTTCTCGTATAGTGCAATGTTTAATTATAAGAACTGATTACAAATATATACTTATTATATAAGATATGTCCATCACATATGGGACTCATACAAAAATAACACCATTCAAAACAATGGTTGTATACTTTACTAATTACACCATTCATAAAAATGGCGGTATACCTCTACTAATTGCACCATATCCATAGGAATGGTTGATGACGTTTTCAATTTATTAAACCACCTTACACACCTGTGAGAGTGTAAAGGTTATAGTTTTCTCAAATAAGATAAAACTTTATTGCGATGATGTTTTGCTCTTAAATTTATAACTTCCCTTCGTGAACTCACCTGAGCGACCAAATTAGGTAGATTAGTTACAACTCTCCGGAGTGAACATTTTTCCATCTCCTAAGATGTACATTCAGTGCGTAAAATCAGTGAAAAGTGAGGGCTGGTTTTCCACCCTAAAGTGTTGCCTATCGTGGCTATATAAACCCTATTTTAGGGACAGTGTTGCCAAAGTGCATGTTGTAATATTCGGATGATATGAGAAGGAGATATAAATATATATAAATTGTAATTTTGTAGTAATAATATATGAATTTTTAATTTAAGTTTATCTGCTTTATTGTAGATGTAACGTCAACGGCAGTTCTTGACGATAAGTCAGTTTTTCAACACCCAGCTTCATCAATGCTGTGGGTGCTTGTGGACCCCGTTTACGTAACATTATTTAGATATTGTTAATTTTAGGATATTTAAGTTAAAGTTTTCTATATTTAAGTGTAGTTGCTATGGTTTTTGTAAATTTTCAGAACGGAGAATGGTTGCTTCGCAAGCCCAGCCATCCTGCCTTACGCAGGATGGGTGCGATTGGAGTTGCGGCACACCCATTCGGTATAACTTATTAATTTTATTCTATTTTGTAGTTTTATAACAATTGTTTGAGTTACCTTCTTCTTTTTAGTACCGGGATCGACATGGATCGGTTTTTATAGTTCAGGTTTGTAGGTAAATTAATGTTTGGGGGCAAACATTTGTGTGGTGACGGGGGTAATGTTATGAAATATTATTTCATAAACTCAAGTAGGCTCAGGTAGGCTAATTTCGAAAGGGTAATAAATTAATTATGATTCTTGACAGGCAACACAGAGATGAGCGGTCAGGAGAAGGGGGGGGGGCGTTTCCTCACTCTTGTTAGAGAGCCGGCGGGACCCCGGTTCGGTAACGACAGTCGCAGAGATTATTAATTTAAAAACCGGATTACGGAATGTAGTACAGTCAATCGTGAATCGATAGATTTTTACCCTGATGGGTTTGTTATTTTAAATATCCAACATGATATTGGAGTTATCGAGAAAGTGCGTGATTCACATTTTAAAACCATAACGGAGACATTTTGAGAAGCATGTCGGTAGATTGAAATCGACAATTAATCGGAGCCATCTCTGGGTTGACCGTGGTCGCGGATATAAATTCATCATCCTGGGCCTTGTGCAGGCAAGTTATTAATATTCTGGGCCGAGCCTTAATTAATCTCGCCGAGCAAATCTGTGGGCGGATGTCGATTGGTGCCTAACACACGAGAGGGCCAGCGCGCAGCAGCAGAATATTCCGGAGGAGGGATGAGAGGCATCCGACTTGCCTCGGATCGTACCGATGCATTCCTCACCGTCATGGATTTCCCATCATCAAGAATACCTAGCCAAGTTTAGATAGTCAGAGTAGCTCATAACACGGTCGATCTCGGGTGAGTGTCTTAATTTAAATATTGATATATGATCAGACAGTTAAATATATAATCAGTGTGCAATTTAAACAATTAAACTGTTTTATTTAATCATCACATCACCCTGTGACATAATAGCATGACAGCAGTGCCCACCGCCCGAGAGGTAAGTCTTTCATGATCCGAAAGGAGCTGGCGACGCGTCGGACAGACATAGCATGATAGAAATATCATGCTTTGGCGCTCTATTCATTAGAAAAGTTTGTCCGACGTGTCTTTAACTTTAAACCAACATAATACATTTTATTAATTTCTTAAATAATATTTATTTTTACGACAACCCTCGTACGTTCACACAGGGATAGGAGATGGATTTATAAAATCGTCTCGTTTTGCACCTTCCTACCTCTTTGAATTTCAGATGTTCTTTTTTTTAATATTAGACCTAGGCACCAGTACCTACTTCCTATCTGGAAACATTTTTCTACAATATCGAACTAAAGCGTACTGCGAGTGTGCAGTCTAAATAAAACTAATTGATGACAAACATAAAGATCGTAAAATACAGTTGTGATACTGCCTCGTAAAGTACAAAGTATGATACTGGAAGCAGAGATCAAGGAATTTACTTCAGACACTAAGCCTCCACCGCGGAAGCTGAGAGTATTTGGAAGCAGCCCAATGCAATGCTAATAAAAAGTTACACAGGCGCAATGCCCTCCGTATCTTATCTGTAATTCCGGATCTATCTGTCACAGTTTTTCTTGCACCGAGAAAGTTTAATTGAAATTGGACAAAGCGCTGGCGGCACCGATGACGTGAAGAATTTTCGGTAAAACCAGCTATTCGTCTCGTGTCGTTTTTCCTTATCGGTTAACTACCCATTTCGGTACGGTAAGTTCTAAGCAGAGATGTGCTTTATTTCAAATAAATCAATTTCAAATGGAAATGCAAAATGGGTATTTTCCATTTTGCATTTTAAATGCTTTTTTAAAAACCATTTTGCATTTTAAATGCTTTTCTTAATGCATTTTCCATTTTAAATGCTTTTTGCAACATTCTTCCTACTTTCTCCACTCATCTTTTTTTCATAAGCCCCAAATATCAGTCGGTCCTCAACCTCGCTATGAGAGATAATTTACATTTGTCAAGTTGCTCCCTGGTAGGAGCCCTGGCAATTGAGTGATACCATTACAAAAAATACTGATTTAAAAACTGAACATGGGGCCATGACGCTGTAATATTAAATGTTAGATAGCAGTTTCTATGTTTTTACGTTAGCAACATTCGTCCCGCGCAAATTTTTTGTGGTTTCATAATCTGTAGTCGTGGTGTTTTTGGATTTACCATCATGTAATATGTTCTACATTGATGTCCATTGTTAAAAGACAAAATTGTTTAAAAATTTTATAATTATTTTAATTGTTCGACCTGAGAAACCATTTTGAATTTTCAATGCATTTTGAAAATAGGTATTTTGAAATTTGAAATGCTTTTCTAAAAACCATTTTGCATTTTGCATTTTCAAATGGAAAAGTTTTGACCCATTTCCATTTTGCATTTCAAATGGTTTTGGGTACCCATTTTGCACATCTCTGGTTCTAAGTAAATAAAGAAAGCATTAAACTATTACGTCTGCAAGGAAGATGTCGACGAAATCGGGGTTTGGAAAACACAAATCTAAGAAAAAAATTCTCGCGTGTATCAAGAGCTTTCACAAAATAATGACGATGTAATCCGGAAGGTGGAAATGCGTTATTCTATACAGGTACGTAAACATGAATATATGTTTCTCCAAAGTACACAGACACACAGTACAGAGTCTTAGGTCGTGATTCGTGATATCAAAGGAAAACATCGTGATACGTTAGGACTCACGCAAACGGAAAGCCTCTAACTAGGCCAGGTATTCAAGTCGATTTCTGAAGTTAATTTGAATACTCAGTTCAATACGAATAATAATAGATAGCACTTACAAGTATTATTTTGGTGTGTGTAATTCATGACGATAAAGACGATTGCATCGCACCGCAACGTTTTTAAATGATAAGGATAAAACGTAAATATGCAAGCAAGGAACATTGTTGCCTGTTGCATAGAATTGTGCGAGTTGATTAGTGTCCCAAGTATGCGGGTGGTGAAGGGGCGTGTAGAGGTATGCAGGGAGGAACAACGGTTATCAGGTATCGGGCGCGTGCCGCCGGGAGATGTTGTGTCTGAGGCAGATAAGGAGGCACCTGATACATCGCAGATGTGCACTCGCCCATTGTGACGGCACAGACGAGACGCCATTCTTGTCATTACGTTAATCTTAATCATGCATACATTGATTACCTACCGCGCGAAACACTCAAACAATCAATGAAGATGTGTGTGTGTACAACGGTATTAAATTCTTTATTTTTCTACTTAGCGGAATTGCATCGCAATAAGCATAACAATATAGTTAATGGATGCAGAATGTTAAGCAACTTAAAAAAAATAATAGTGTAACCAATTTTACCTTATTTTATTTTTTCTGACTACACTGATTTCAGATAATCACGTTCATCTTCGGACTGATACATTTTTGCTAAAGTAAATGCATTGAAAAATAATATCAAATAAATAATTTAAAATGATACTCTATTTAAATTCGCACTAATTTGAAGTACCTTCCATCAATTCTATTGAGGCACTGACCGACACTGTAAACATTTGAAAAGAATCGCCTGTAATCGGAGCGATCACCGATCACCGTACAGTGGCAAGCGAGAAGTGGCAAGTTGCTAGTTGGCTAGTCGGTTGATTGTTGGTGGTTGGGTGGTTGGTCGGTTGATCGCTTGATCGGTGCGTACCTCCAAATAATTGCCCCCGAGGAATGCAGTTAATGTAATGTTTGGGTGAGTCAGTTAACTCGTTAACAGGTCGCGTCTCGGCAGAGACCTAGACCAAAATATACGTAGGTACAAGAGGCAAGAAAGCGCCTGGGAATGGGAATGTTATCAAACACCGAAAGCCTGAGATTGTCACGGACGGCTGGCGTGAAACTATGCTAATTCGAACGGGTAATGAAATGGCGTGGAAATTGCGCGCTCATGGATTTATTACTTTATTTTGCGACAATTCGGGACGATGTTTAATTCTGTCTACGGCAGAAGCTATCTAACAGAATAAACTTAAAAAACGTAGTTTCTTATAACAGGATGGAGAATAAGCACCGGTCGGTAGATAAGTACCTACCTCCATATCATTCACTTATTTTTTATTGTTTCAGCTTACTGAACCGCATTTAAAGATTATTTTCATAATACATTGTTTCTATTCGGCTCCGCCTGTGATATGGAATAAACAACATTGTATCTTAATTTTGTACCCCAGATAGATTCATGGAAATATTGAAAATGTGCAAAAATTTCAGGATAAATTCGATAATAATTTTTAAATGTATTTAGTTAATTTATTATACATATTTATAAGTATTTCTCCGTATGACGACGAGTAGCTGCCACGCGTAAAAACGTCCAGCCTATCTTAAAAAATATTAATTTAACATTTTTTTATATATTCATTTAAATGATCACCTATATAGTTCTATTCTAGTCAATGATGGCGTATGTTTGTTTGTTTAACACCGATTGTGGAAGCTGTGTGCGTTGCGATGAGAGGATGAAATAGAACAGGGCCAATTCCAATGCAACGCTGAGGCCAACGACGTAGTGGCAATCAATACTGCCACTTCAGTTCACTCACTTCGGCACAGAGACCAGACAGAACCAGCTACAGAGTGTCAACATGCATTATTTGTAATAATCACTCATCAAGCGCTTCATTCAAAACAATTAACCTCATAAAACATAAAACCTCAAATTGTAATATTTAATGAAGAAAATGTTAGCGATTCTTAAATATAAACTTGAATACGATAATATATTGGTTACCTGTATTATTAGTTGTACAACAAGGTTCGTATTAAATGAAGTTATTGTATCAAGCTGATACTATATTATATTGGTTACCTGTATTACTAGTTGTACAAGGTTCGTATTCTTTAAAATATTCATTTCATATTACCTTACAATCTTACATTACACTAAAAAACGAATTAAAAAATAATCAAGTCTATGGTCTCAGTATATACATACGAGTATAAATAAATCATTTTTCATTTAAAATTTCTTTAGCTCATTGTGGAAATATCATGGCGAGTTGAAATTTGTTGCATTGACCAAGAAATGAGAAACAACTGTTTGAATTTTATGCCACTAGAGTTCTCTCCATTCGAGATAATGAACTTCTTTGAACATAGTGTCTTCTTTGAGTCATAAGGAAATACTGTATTTTTACTTACCACATAAGTATAATTAAAATCATGCAGATTGAGGATCTCCGAAAATATAAAATGTAATAATACGCATGTCGATTCTACAAAAACTAATTTTCAAATTCTATCACCAATATTGTCGAACATAAAACAAAAGGTACTTAATGGTTGTACACGTAAACTTTCATATCAATCATATGTTTGTACCTTATATATCCTGAGTTGAATTGCAGCATAAGCTATATGATTGGCAACAAGGTACCGCGGGAGCGATTCCTTGTCAGGACATACTCGTATGCATTAATAACGTCATCCAAGATGAGATGGAGGCTGCTAACAATGGACCCTATGGTACAGTAGAGACTGCTTCTGCATAGTAGTAAGTAGGTCATCTGTTTGAAGGTTGAATATACAATATGTAACAAAACGTTACAGATCCTGAGGCACAGAAAAAAATCATAATAGAATATTTATTTACAATTTATTAACGTAGAGCAAAAAATATTTCTATGTAAGGCGCCTTTGAGTATTTCTTTTACAACACAGAGCCACGAATAAATAATCAAATTTTTATTTCTTAGAGCAAGCAGTCGTATCTCTATCTAACGATAATATCTACATTACTGGAAAACACACTTACACACCATTATCTTCATCATTTAAAAATATATATTTTCCGTTCACTTTAAAATCATCTTCGACCTACGAGTAGTTAGTGTAATACCAAAATGCCTGCATCTAACAAAAATCTGTTAACATATAAAATAGAATAGTAGATACCTACTTGTTGAACAACCTTATTAAATCAAATACTGATATCTGAAAGTATCATCTGAGTAGGTGAAGTAAATTGCTGAAGGTAGGTAGAACGTGTATATCTCGTAAAATGAAATATTGCCAGAATGTACATGTATGCACTCGTACATAAATAGATCCATGAGCAACAACATAATATAATAAATATAACGCAACACTTAATGAAAACATTAACTCAATGTGACATTTGAATATTAATATTATCGTAGTTTGCTTTGAACAACAATCACACTTATATTACGCCGTACGCGTCGTGCTTACTGTGTGATACGCCATTTTACATACGAAAGCCTATTTATAAACTTTTGGGATATTGATACGTACTTTAAAATGAACAATGCACAACTAGGTCGGATTCTCATGCAAGGTGAATGGTAATTGATGCGAATCATTGAAGACCGTAATAGATGAGGTACGTACAATTGGAAAAACTTATTGAGTTCATAATATGAATGTAGTTTCAATATTTGACAGTTCAAAAGATAATCACCTGAAAATATTACGTGTATCCCACGGGATGGATACGTGCATCACAATGGGTGGATACGTGCATCACATGGGATGGATACGTGCATCGCAACGGATGGATACGTGCAACACAACGTATGGATACGTGCATCACAAAGGATGGATACGTGCATCGCAACGGATGGATATGTGCATCACAACGGATGGATACGTGCATCACAACGGATGGATACGTGCATCACAGGGATGGATACGTGCATCGCAACGGAGTGATATGTGCATCACCACGGATGGATACGTGCATCACAAGGGATGGATACGTGCATCACAACGGATGGATACGTCCATCACAAGGGATGTATAAGTGCATCGCAAGGGATGGATATATGGATCACAAGTAATGTAATGTGAGAAGGATATGTTCAATTATAAGACAATCTGTAATTGATATCTGCTACAAAAACCACTGCCACTTTTTTACCAGGAGAACTATTAATGGGTTCAATGACAACTCAGGACAGTGGAAATTCAACACACTTTTGAAAAGTGATATAAAGTCATTAAAAGTATTTCACATATTTCGTAGTTTTTATTGTATTTCTGTAAAATGTTTGTAATTTTTTTATATTTATTATGTTTGTAAAAGCCCTAATAGCATTCAATAAATAAATAAAGGAGTTTAATAACCTACAAAAGCATTCATAACTAGGTAAATAAATAGTAACTAATTAATCAATTATTGTAATATTTTTGTTTGTAGTTATTTATTTGTCTATACTTATTTATTATTCTTATATACCTTCAGTATACTTCAGTTTGTATCCTGAAGAAGAAATCTTTGGTTTTGAAACGTCGCAACCTGCGGGTTGTAATGTCTTCGAGAAGGTGTATACCCATTTCGATGAAAAAATGTAATTATTAACAAGCATTTAAACAGAATACGTAATATCCAATAAGAAAGACAACTAGTTCCCTCAGTTTACCAATACCTACTGTAGACTCCGCCCCAGCATCCGTTTTCGGCAGCGAAACGAGCTGTTTTTATCTGTTATCTAAATTGCTTTTTACATCTCCGTAATGGTTAAGAAATTGCACTACGTCCAAAACCTCTTTTTGTTTTATTGTATATAAAGCATCCATACTACACATCAGGAATCAATGAAAATGTATAATAATATTATATTTATAAACAAATATAAGTGTGAACTATTATATTTATTCTCTTTGCGTTCAAATGCAATCAAAAGGTGATACCAAACATTTTTATCAAATAGACAACATTTACCGTAGCGGTCAAAAGAATTAAAATATGTATTGTACTGAACTTCAGATATGCGAAACCTCTAGACTGGTGAGACTGCTTCCAGATAACGGTCAGATAGACAAAAAATAAATATATTTTTATGAATGAATGTATTATGTTCTGATAAACAAACAAAAAAATGATGAAACATTTGTACGTCTATCACTGTTAGGCAACTTCATGACAACTGCTGCCAGATTTGTCGTTTTTTAAAGTTATGACTGGATAATTTCTATAGCGCCGTTTTTGGGAAAAATCACCCCAATTATTTTTAAGTGTGGTGAGGTTGGTGGGGCGAGGTGGTGGTGAGGTGGTAGGTCAGGTGAGATGGTAGGTTTTTGTAGTGAATACAAATTATTTATGACTTTTACTTATTGTGAAAAATATTTTAAAAAAATACAATCAATCACATAATACAATATAACTGTAGAGTTTTTATTTCGCTCTTATAAAATAAAATAAAACAAAAATTGATCTAAATACCTGTATATAATCATTGAAGACAATGTTAGCGATTCTCAAACGAAAATTTGAAACAGAAAAATCTGAAAAACATAGGTCGCATCTAAGAATTGAAGCCAGGACTTTAGGCTAAAGTCCTGAGCTCAACCATGCGACCGTATCTTACGAATACCTTCAGCTTTACAACATACCTAATTGGGGATGCCATAATCTCACTGACTCCAAATGGTTAGGAGCAGTTGGGACTCTTGTGCACTTCAACGGTGATGATAAATGTAATATTATAATATAAAACACGGAAATGAAATAGTGTCCGTCGTAAAGAAAAGGAGGGAATGAACAGTAATAAAGCTGTGTACTTGTTGAGATAGGTTATGATATTGTTGCAAAACAACATCCAAGGATTCTGTCAATACTTTTTATAATACATTTACATAACTTATTTCTAAACTAAACGGCATACGCTTACATCGACAATATCATAATAAATATGTATTATATAGATAAATTATAATTATGCTCAGTTGTTAGTGCGTGATCAACATTGATAAGACCTGTTGTTTATTAATAAGCAAAGATATTAGTATCTCGACCAAAGGTCAATTAGCTGATTAATATCGCCATGTTAGAGTAAGAACAACAAATACTTGTGCTATGACTTAATAATATACAAACTGTAAACAACAAATAATGTGATATGAAACAAAGTTGTAGTTAACAAATCACTATTAAATTATCATTACAGGTTGATTATCATACGATTTAGAAACGACCTAGAATCCAATTGGCGGGAAATTATTACATTTTGAGAACATTTCTGATAACATAAAAGTAAGAATGAAAACAAAAACAATAAAACGTAGAAGTTGGTTGTAAAATTGATTGTAAAGTGTCGTAGTAATAAACGATGGAAAGCTGTAGAAGCGGTGCCGCTACGGAGACAATGACAGCATTTAGTATAACGAAGGTGCGTGGTGCGGTCATACGGCGGACGATTTGTTGTTTTGTACAGGACAGGTGGTCGGTGTGGGTGGGCCTAACTGTGTGTGTGTGTGCCAGCGGCGTGCGTAGTGGACTACATACACATACAACACTATAATGCGGGTCGGCGGAGAGCGCATGTGCCAGGACCTTGGGATGGAAATACCGGACCGAAATACCACCGGCTCCTCACACACGCACAGCTATTACACACCGTAGCCATTGGAGCTACGTCGCTAGTGCCAGTAGCCAGCCACCCTGTCAGTTGTCAGTATGTAAACCTGCACTCTGTACAGCGCTGCGTACCAACATGCGTATAAAGCCCGGCCACTACACCCCACCCAACAGACAAAACAAACGCACTCGAAAAAAAGACCGAAGCGTTTAAACTGGACTCGAAAAATGAAAATAGGTTGTGACGATCCTTTCTACAAAAAAGCAACAAGAAAATTCCGCTCGACTTGCGGGGCTTGAGGAAGATAGGCGAGCAGCACGGTACCGCGCAAAAAGTAAACAATAACATTGAGCATTGTTTAGCAGGATGAGAACGTCGATATATATTTTTAATACGGTGGTTTCTTTTTACGCGTCGCTTTTCCTATAGCGTCCTCGGTGCGGTTGATTCCAGGTAGTATGAAGATAGAGTGGAGGTATCTAGAACACGCCACACGGTGTATTGTGATATTCAATACTGCCGGCTACTGGCGCTAGTTCTTGTTTCCTTTTGTTTTATGTAACCGCTGGAAAATGGCTGAGGATTGTTCTACGTTACATCGCGACCGTAGGACAACAGAAATACGATACAATGAAGCAAAGGGTGTCACGTTATTTCGGTCGCAATGGAAACAACATTGCGTGTGAGGTATAAAGTGACGTATAAAGAAAATGGCCTCAATGACGTAGAATGACGAGGACAAGTCATCGAATGCTAATAAATAATAAACAACGTCGATTGTCTTACCAAATCAGGAATATAATAATAATAATTAAATTTGTAGACAAATGCTTCATATTTGGATAGTCATTGTTACGCCATATGTAATATCATATTATGATAGAAGCAGACTAATGTACTAACAATCGGACGCCACAGATTGCGCAATAAGCTACAAAAACACTTGACGTGCGCAATCAAAAAGGTATCTATTTACGAGTTACGGACTACGGAGGACAAATATGTTCACGACGCGTAAACATGTTACGCGACACTATTGCAAACCTACCTCTCTCTACCTGCCCGCTAAATTATTCCGGTGAATTGATAATAAATAATTATTATCAGGAAATACAAACAATGAAACCCGATGTTATTAAATTAATACTTACAATTATTAGTAATTTATAAATTTAAATGTACAAATAATTAAAAACATTAATTAGTTAAACTCTCTGTCAAATAAAAAAATAAACTTAAACGAAAGCGAATACCTTTGTCCCACTAGGCTGGTGACAAATGAACTGGTGTCAAGTAAGAACGGAATCGAGAAGGACAAGGAAAAGTACAAAATTATCGCTTGGCTTCGAGGAAAAGATCAAAAATCAATAATTAAATCATGTATGCAAGAATCCTCTTATTTTATGGACATTTCTCGGAAAGATGTGATCAGAGTAAAAATATGGGAAAAGTGTTATTTCAACATAGCTTGAGCTCATAACAAATGAGCAGGTCAAAACCAGACTTCACTATAACACATGTATCTTGTTATGAGATAATTGACTTCAAATATGCAAATCAATTATTAAATTAATGTTAATTATTCATTACAATCGATGTGTATTATACATATTTAGGTTTGCGAAGAATTATTGCGAAGGCAGCATATACCAATAAAATCAGGCATTTTTGGTTCTAACATAATCAGGGCTGCGTGGGTTGGGCAAGGGTGAGGCATTTTCGGCACTACCTACTTTTGTAAATTAATAAAAACCAAAGTTATAGTAATGACATGACATTTAGACAATTTTGTATAAAATGTAGAGCCAAAGATGACTAACCGCATGTAAATTTAAATCAATTTTGCCATTATGCTTGCCTAGTCGCTATTAATTCCTAACTAAACTAGTCCCAGTTAGAGCTGGTGTGGACGTCATCGAAGTTTTTCCGCTTCCTTCTCACGCGTATTGTTTGAAAACGAAAAAGACAGAATATACTAGAACAATGACGTCATGCACGATCTCTCGCTGCAACTAGTATGGACATAGCCTATTCTACGGAATTCATTTTTGGGTGGGTATAAAAATATTAAGTTGAGTTTTAAGGTGTTTTATTTTCGTAATTATTATTATTTTTTAAATGCATTGTCCAATTTATCGTTTGTAACTTTACATCTTTAACTTTATTATCTGTAACTATGTTTAATAGAAATAAGAAGAGAATATTATTATGAACAGTGATAATAAATAGGCTTCTGATCTGCAGGAGCAATCTGCCATTGATCATGCCTGTTAGTAGAGATGTCTCTAGCCTTTGACGTTGCCGGTACTAGTGGAAAGAGCTAATTAAAGAGAAATAGAGGGAAAGTTGAAGCTAAGGTTAAAGGAAATGAGGGATGTTACGTAGGAGATTAAAGTTAGGAAGCACCTGGCTATTTAGATCTGATTCCCGTTGTTTATCCTTCGCTAAGGATAATTCATCATTAATAAAGCTTAATCCGCCTACAGGTCACTAAACATAATGTTTGATGACTCAGGCTAATTTATTTGCTTTTGAGAACAGCTCATATGGTCTCATAGAAATCATTGTGTCTCCCTTACAATCATGGCGGGAAACATAAACTAAACGGCGTTAGAAAGAGAAAACACTACGCTTTATATTCAAATCAGAAGTTAACCATAGAATAATTAAAATGTACGCCTCAATGAAACCAAGGGTTCCGTTTGTGACTCCAAAAATTATGTTTATTTCTAATAATATTCCTCTTATTTGGATTTCATTGCAAAGCGGTCATACTCGGACCTTCTGACAGAATATGCCAGAGGCCTGAGGGGTTTACCTATTTCCAGAGAGGTTTTGATTCTGAATGGTGTTCTCTTGAGACAGGGTGAAAATGAGAATATCTTCCAACAGCATTCTTGATAACATTTTCCTAGCTGATGGTGCATCTAGCTAATAACGTGTCTGCTGTGCTGCTAGGAATGTCTAAGTACGTTCGAATACGCCAGGTTAATATTATTGTTTACGGAAATGACAAGCAGAATAATTAACACGTAAATACTATGGCGAGGTGGTGGTGGTGGGAGCTGTTAAGTTATTCAGCATATTATTATGTTCTTGTAGTAATACGGTCGGATGTGCCAGGGCAAACGTTAAACGCGGTGAAAGGGCAGCAAGGCACAAACACTCACTGTTGAGTGTTCACCGCAATTGCTTGGAGCCGGAATAGCTCGACAATAACCCACTAAATAATGCTACTTCACGGCAATAAAACCAAACTTGGAATCATTAAATATATCAATAATGCAAGAACAATATTAAACAAACTTTATTTAAGTGGGTTTAGAAATCGTTTTCAATGACTTTCGATGAAATAAATACATAGTAATCTTTAAAACGTCGAGGGAAAACATTTTATCCGTGCATACTGCAAATAAACTAATATTAGATACATCTTATCATGTAAATGTTTTAGGAAAAAGGATTAAGAGATTGCCGTGTGTACCAGCTTTATGTATAAATTGAAAGTTCCAATTAAAGATGACAGGTGAAATGAACAGCATTAATTACCAGAACTTGGAAATAACAATATTGATAACTTTTCATGTTAACGACTCCTTCTCAGTAAATAGTGTAGATCCTTCTCAGTGAACAGGGAAGAAAGTTTGACGATTATGAGAAATTCAAACGCACCATTTTTGGATCGAATAAATATCATTGCATTGGTTTGGTTTGATATTTGGATACATTTGTATTGTAACATGAATGATTGCAGCGCACATAATACCGGCAGCAAATATCCAATGACCTTGCATAATAAGTATAATGTTGGAAAAAACATTCTCCCGAAAGTCAGACTAATAATGGATGCACCGCGCCGACTTTATATAGTGTGCGAGATAGTATGAACGGTTGTTAGCAAACAAAAAATACAGCGCGCATGGACAAACAACGAGAAAAAACTTGCAATTAAAACTTATATTTTCCGTTGCGTCTCCTTTAACCAACGTTTGCAGTGCACATACATCATCAGGACAGCTTTAGAATTGATGAGGAGTGCAATACGGCTCAATACCCTAAAAGACAAACAACATAATATAATATGAATATTCATGTTGTCCATAGACATATGAATATTAGTAGACCTGCCCTAAGTGATTAAAAGCGTATTATCCCCACTCCCCATACCGGTTCCATTGGAGCCGGCTGGGCTCGCGTATGGCCTCAAGTGAAATTTGAAAACGTGACGTCATCATTCTTGTGCGAACTATGGTCGAGGCATCATCGGTTCATTTTACGAAATAACACGGCAAAATGTTGACTTGTGATATGAAAACTTGTAAAAATAGATGTGAAAAAGAGAATAAACCCAATTGTCGTATTACATTCCATAAGTAAGCATTATTTTACTTTATTTTAAGCTTATTCACACCGTATTATATGGATCAGTTTTAGAAACATATACTATCACATCACAATGTAGCGATTCTCAAGTGTGCTCATCGTTGTTTACTGGGGTAAGTAAATTATGAAACATTTGTAAAAGTGTCTTAACTAAATACTCTGAAACTAACTACGACTCTGCAAACAGAAGAAATTTACTTTGCCGAATTTGGACTTCGCAAATTAGTTCATAACGTGGCGAGTAATTTGCGCCCCCATGTAAAAATGTCTATTCATTCAAAAGCAGATTTTACTTTTAAGAACTAAATGGTGATATTATAATGCGAGATGCCTATTTACTGTCAGATTGATTTATTGACGAATCACAGTCAGCTTAAACCCCCTTCGTTCTTCAACAGTTGATTTTACCCCTCGCCATTATCTTTTCGTCTATTAATTCCTATGTCTGTGATGTTGTCCCTACCTACCTTACTATTTTTATATTCTATTACCCGGTGTTGCTGGGGGTTATCCTTAGGAGATAGACATATACCATCGTGGACTTTTCTGTAGAACTTTTTAAGATATACAATTTCGTAGTACTTTATTTTTATGTATCTCATAAGGTTTAGCCAGCGTTAGCAATGTAAGCGCCCGAAGATAAGTTTTTTACAATTTGATTGCAAAACCCTGACTTTGCTCTACATTCTGTAATTATAATAAATGTGTATTATATAGACATATATAAACCTTCCGGAAGAAATTCTCTAAATGATAGTAAAAACCCTATTGAAATCCGTTGCATGGTTTAGAAGAACTAAGCGCACATACAGACAGACTCGGATAAGGACTTTATTTTATACTATTTAGAGATAAATGGAATTGCATATCCTATTCGTGTAGCTGGGAATGAAAATATTGTTATTTATATTATTATTATAATTTTAATGCAGTTCAATGTAATTTATAAACACTTGTTTTATGTAAAACTCTTAAGGGCGTGAATAAATAAATATAATGTTACTGTGTTTGGGGCGTCAATATTGTTATCATACATTATTTTTATGTAAAACTCTTAAGGGCGTGAATAAATAAATATAATGTTACTGTGTTTGTGGCGTCAATATTGTTATCATACATTATTTTTATGTAAAACTCTTAAGGGCGTGAATAAATAAATATAATGTTACTGTGTTCGTGGCGTCAATATTGTTATCATACATTATTTTTATGTAAAACTCTTAAGGGCGTGAATAAATAAATATAATGTTACTGTGTTTGTGGCGTCAATATTGTGATCATACATTATTTTTATGTAAAACTCTTAAGGGCGTGAATAAATAAATATAATGTTACTGTGTTTGTGGCGTCAATATTGTTATCATTATTTTTATGTAAAACTCTTAAGGGCGTGAATAAATAAATATAATGTTACTGTGTTTGTGGCGTCAATATTGTTATCATACATTATTTTTATGTTTAAGTATTTGATTTAACTGGTGACCGGATAAATCATCAAAATGATAATTCATCACATCTTTAAAAAGTTATATAAAGTCGTGGAAAGTGATGAAACAAAAACTTTTTTAACTGGGTCAAGTAGGTTAGGTTAGGTTTAAATTTTTTTTCATCGTTTTTAATGACTTTATATCACTTTTTAAAGATGTATTGAATAGTCACTGTGTTGAGTTATCATGGAACCGATTTAACTATTTGCTTAGATCAAATAATATAAATGACACTTTAGACAATGAAGATTTTAAAAACTTAGTACAATGGAATAATATTATTATTGTGGATAAGAATCAAAACAAACCCCTCCTAAACGGAAGGTTTCAGCCACGCAAATATAGCGGGCTTATAGCGTGGTATGTCACAGGCTTAAAGGTGGAAACACATTATTAAAACCCGACGCGACCCGAAGAAATGCGATGCGTGTTGAGTCGAATCAAATGTATTGTTTTCTTATGACCAGAAACACACTATGAACATCCGACATGGCGTCGCGTCGGATGTTCATAGTGTGTTTCTGGTCATAAGAAAACAATACATTTGATTCGACTCAACACGCATCGCGTTTCATCGGGTCGCGTCGGGTTTTAATAATGTGTTTCGACCTTTATCCTTTTTTGGTAGATAATATTGTTAACTTATTAAAAATCTCTTCAAATTATTGGTAATCCAGTTAAAAACGGGATTACAGGCCGTTTCCTGATAAACTTTTAGTAAATTCCTAAAATATGCTCCTTCATTTGCCTTGATAATATGCAATGACGAAATATTATAATTAATACGATATCGTGATAACACGTTCGTATTTTACGAAAAGTTTATTAGGAAACCTATCAATTCATTCGTTAAGGGCCTGCAATTCAGGATTACGAATAATTTGAAGACATTCTTAATAAATTAGTATCAATTTTTATTTCTCCGTGTGTTATCCAAATTAGTTAATTTAACATTTTAGTTACTTGTGAAAATCTATTTCTTTATCATATAGTAGAAATTCTCATTGCCCTAATGTGGATAATTTGCAACTTATTGTGTTCTCTGTCGTTACACAAGAACATTCGATTACACTGCATCCCAATGGCATAAGCTAAAAATCGCTCACGATTATGCTTAACGCCAACTATTCCGCCTACCGAGATACTGCAGCGCCATGGAAATGTTCCGGGAGGGTCGAGTGCACTTTTTCAGAGCACTTCTTCGCCACCGTATGGGAAGCTTATGGCGCAAACTACGCCCAACGAAGAATACCATGGATGGAGTCCCATCTGACGGCCCTCGGGAGACGGTGTGTATGTTTATGTAAAAGTTCTATGGTCATTTGCAAAAAAAATCAATGATATATTATAAAATATAATTGATAAATTTGTTTGAATTTTTTAAATATTTATGTAAACTTACTGAAATATTAAAAAAGCTATGTAACGTCGGTTGCCATTTTGGATGCTGGAAGGTTAAAAGCATGTCGTCGGTAATCAGTATGTAAGTTTACTGAAATATTAAAGAAGCTAGGTAATGTCGATGGCCATCTTGGATACGGGAAGGTTGTAATCAACTCGTCGGTAGTCAGTATGTAAGTTTACTGAAATATTAAAGAAGCTAGGTAATGTCGATGACCATCTTGGATACGGGAAGGTTGTAATCAACTCGTCGGTAGTCAGTATGTAAGTTTACTGAAATATTAAAGAAGCTAGGTAGTGTCGATGACCATTTTGGATACGTTTAGGTTGTAATCAACTCGTCGGTAGTCAGTATGTAAGTTTACTGAAATATTAAAGAAGCTAGGTAATGTCGATGGCCATCTTGGATACGGGAAGGTTGTAATCAACTCGTCGGTAGTCAGTATGTAAGTTTACTGAAATATTAAAGAAGCTAGGTAATGTCGATGGCCATCTTGGATACGGGAAGGTTGTAATCAACTCGTCGGTAGTCAGTATGTAAGTTTACTGAAATATTAAAGAAGCTAGGTAATGTCGATGGCCATCTTGGATACGGGAAGGTTGTAATCAACTCGTCGGTAGTCAGTATGTAAGTTTACTGAAATATTAAAGAAGCTAGGTAATGTCGATGACCATCTTGGATACGGGAAGGTTGTAATCAACTCGTCGGTAGTCAGTATGTTAGTTTACCGAAATATTAAAGAAGCTAGGTAATGTCGATGGCCATCTTGGATACGGGAAGGTTGTAATCAACTCGTCGGTAGTCAGTATGTAAGTTTACTGAAATATTAAAGAAGCGAGGTAATGTCGATGGCCATTTTGGATACGGGAAGGTTGTAATCAACTCGTCGGTAGTCAGTATGTAAGTTTACTGAAATATTAAAGAAGCTAGGTAATGTCGATGGCCATCTTGGATACGGGAAGGTTGTAATCAACTCGTCGGTAGTCAGTATGTAAGTTTACTGAAATATTAAAAACGATAGGTTGTAACGTTTTCACCTATTCCCATCATATTTTACTACACATCTGTGGGGAATGAAATAAAAGATGATGACAATTTAAGCTTTTATTAGCAAGTGAAACATACTCGTGTTTTTATAAACTGATACACTTCAAAACCAAGACTCTATATTTTATTAAATGAATCTACCTTAGGGCAAGTACAAGGTTCCAAGAATCGCTTGTAAGTTGGTGACAAACTGCAAAGCATTTACTTCGTGACATGTGACATTATTAACGTGAAGTACTAACTTTAAAATAAATAGTCGGGCGCCACGTGTATCATATGATTGACATCACAAATTGTAAATATAATTAGAATTAATATAACCAGTGGCAAGAAAACTCCTTTTACGTGTCGACTGAAGATTCGCCCATCAGTCCTTCCCAGGATTCACTTCCACCGTGGCTTGTCCGATGTCCAGTGAGCACTGACTAGCTTCAGTTGCCGGCCGATGCCGCTGCTCTCTTTCCTTTCACACGAGCGGTTACACTCACGCTAAAGCAAGGCGCTCGATGAAGTCAACATCCATTACCTATCAGTTACTATTAGAGTCAACATTCAAATTACCGGGGTTGCAAGTATAACTGCTACAATGTAACGACGATCGCTATCTTCGATGCGAGAAGGTTAAAAGCAACTCATTGGTATTCAGTATGATGAAATAGCAGGCAACATTTTTGTGCACTGCGGTAGATACCAGTATGCAAATGTTTGAATTGGTGGCCTAAAAATACACAGTTGTTTATCAAAGCTCTACCCTATCAGCATGACTCACGGAAATTATCTTTGCTGTCTATTTTATCAATAGAACTTGTCACGTCCGATGTCATCCTGATGAGCGTCTGATGAGCGTCTGATGAGCATGGACCCTTGTCAATCACCAGGGTTATTATGGGGCTAAGGCAAGAAGACATAATGTGTAAAAGCATTAAAGAACCTTGATCATGTTGTCACGTCTGAAGGTGTTTTGAGAGTCCGCCAGCGGTGAGCAGGTTGCGCCGGGTAGAGATTCGTCTGATGGAGTGCGCGAGGCCATCCTCAATTAAACAGCATCCATTGAACGTTTAACGGAACAATGATGATTCATCTTGGTGTCACCTCGACAGCATGCTTGGTAATCCAGTGTAGTCTCCAAGAAATTACGCTTCACAAATAAAACTATTTTTTAATCCAAATAACCGATTGTATATTTTCATCTCTTCAAGCCACAACACTCGAACAAGCACAGGCCGATCTCACACAGGAGTCGAAACGTTGGTTATGTGTTTTGTAAATTTAAACGGAAAGTCTCCAAAGGATAAGTTCAAGGTATCCGCGCGATCTTTTTCTCAAAATTTCAATCTCCATTTTTTCTCGCCTAACGCCACGCGCACCGCGGAATCGTCCTCCCGCGTATTGTTGTCAATCTCCCTACCCGCGTAATTTTTGCTCGCCCCCTCAAACCGATCGCAGGGCAGCCACCCGAAAAACTCTCAACAAAACAATAATCAGGCACTACCGTGGCAATCCAAACTTGCACAATTCTTTGACGTTACAAACTGAGTATTATAATCTTACAGCTTTTATTTCGCGCAGCATCACGTTCATTGCTCAAATGAATTGTACATATAGTTGTTGCATTAGTGATCGACAAACCGGTGGATGCAATTTTTTTATAGTTTGTTTAATCTACAGTTAGTAATAAGATAGAGGCCTTGAATTAATATATTAGATATTTGTACAGCGCCCTTGAGGTGACTTTCCACAAAAACGGCGCTATACAAATCATCCAAATATTATATGTCTGTCACTGCTGGACCCCCAGATTCCTACCCACCGCTGATACCTTTTCCTTCCCATAACTTCCTCTCCTTTCTTTTCCTAAAAAGATCCGCCCCACAGCATCCCCAAAGATGAGGAAATTTTGGTCCTCAGGGCTAATGTAAAAAAATATCGCATTATATTGAACCCCATAATAAGTGTGGACCATTACTAAACTTAATAAACTGTGCAAACTGCATTATTGTATTCCGGAGAGCCGTTGAAGATTAAATAAACCATAATTCGATGTTTAAAATATACATTGATTTTCAATGGTGAAATTATCTACGACTTAAGGCGATGCACTACGTCGTGTAATATTTTAAATTGAGCCGCTATCAATAAAAACCATTACGTAGAAGGCGATAAGGTTTAAATTCCCACACAAATCATAACCGAAAATGGGTTCGTAAGTAGGAGATTTTGAACTTTATAGCAGTTTTCATAGGCCTATACATTATTTTTTCCTGGGCTTATAAAAAGACTTATCTAAAAATACTCGATTATTTCGAAGGTCAAAATGTATTCTACTCGCAGTATTTAATTAAAGCATCTGAAACATTTCTAGGCGACCAAATTTTGAAACCAAAAACACATGATTTTGCATTACTACGTATGGCATCGCCTTAATATGTGATTTATTTCTGATATCCAAGGTGATACGATCGCCGGGTGTCGCAAACGTCGGAAGTATCGCGTAGTGGCCGGACACTGGCGTGAGGCGCCACGACCGTTCCCCCGCGCCGGCGCTACGGCAGCCCGCGCAAAGCCTGCACCACAATCGCGACGTACGAGTCTTGCCTTCTTAATGCACTCGTTAGACCGTGCCCGGCTTTATTATATTTATTCAAGTGTAAATGACCTTAAGATTTTAATCGTGTTTTTAAGACACATTCACCCCAGAACGTGATTTATAGAATTAAGATTTGCATTATTCAATTCAGTTTATTATTTTTATAATATTACAAAACTGTACATTTAAATAAATACATAATTATAAACAGTAGGAATCAACTATACAGACAAATCAATTGGTAATTTCCGAAAAAAATTTTAACAATGTGAAAAATTGTTTATTTTTATGCTGGCACCAAATTTGGTGAGGCTTTCATTTCACTTTCGTATTGCGCAGTCGTTGCTTGAATTATTTAAATCCGGTTAAAAACGGGATTTCAAGCTGTTTCGTGTTAAACTTTTAATACATTCCTAATAAATCGGAAGACGAGTTCATGCACCTGCATTTGTCCTGATAATATACAATGACGAAATGCGAAAAATTATTTTTTTATCATGTTCTAAAAATAACCCATCATGTCAAAATTATACCACATATACTTATGAAAAAGCCCTACGGGTGTAAAATGAATAAAATAAACTGATAATATATATTTTTTTTAATTGAAGAGGTAATATCATAATAAATTAGCAATATTTCTACCAGTAAGTTTTCTCCGTGGGCGTCTGTTCATTATCATTATTATTCGCCTATTTCCACTTCAGCGGTGATAGTTCGGTATGCGCCTTTTGACTCGATAACAACAAATTGTAACTCTCTTTGAACTGCGAGGTGACACCAGAGCATCTAATACACTTTCGCCTTTTTACAAGTTTCGAGGGTTGGGCAAGCTAAACAAATTTAAAAAAAATAATAAACGGATTTGTGGTTGTTAAATTTTTTTTAATGAAAATTGCAACTAACAATATTATCTAGTTGCTTTCCCTTTGTAAATGTCGATAGGCGATGATAAACTCATTGCGTACCTAATTAGGGTGGTATCACAACATTCATGAGTATACGGGGATCGCCTAAAGTAGGAGAGACGTGGATTCCGTCACGTGTCAAGTGAAAATTGCAAATATCATTGACCACAAGAGAAAATTGGAAATGTGATTTACAGGGTTTTCCAATAAGAGGTGTTATTTTGAATAGCCCGCTATTTCGGTAGATGTTACATTTGAAGCTGTCATTTTTTGACATTTGACAAGTAGAAACTACGCCATTAAAAAAATGGAACGATACACGCTTCAACAACGCATTCAAATTATTAAAATTCACTTCAGTGAATCAAATGCAAATCATCTTGAGTAATGAGGCCCATTTCCACCTCGGTGGCTTCGTCAACAAGCAAAATTGTCGCATCTGGGGCTCTGAAAATACAATAGTTATTGTTGAAAATCCTCTCTATCCTCAACGTGTGACTGTTTGGTGCGGTTTATGTTCCAGGGGAGTCATTGAACTTTACTTTTTCGAAAATGAGGATGGAGCAACAGTTACGGTGAATGGATTGCGCTATCGAGAGATGATTAATGATTTTTTATGGCCGGAATTGGATGGTATTGATCTGGACAACGTTTACTTTCAACAAGACGGCGCTACGTGCCACACAAGCAACGAAACCATTGATCTTTTACGATTGAATATCAAAATAACACCTCTTATTGGAAAACCCTGTATAATAAAAAAAGGCGTTAGTTAGGAGTTAGAATCACACCATGTTGATTTTTGTCGTGGCTAGCTGCGAGTGTGTTGTGTGCGTCGTGTAATCGTCGCGTCAATGTGGTGTTATTTATCAGACGCAAGTACCCACCGTACAACGTAGCCATCTTATTACAATTTGAAATCAATAAACGCGAGGCCATTCAATTAATCCCAAACAAATTGTTAAACGCTGACGTTTTATATTTAAGATATCGAGAAGAATGACATGCGCAATAATAACACGTGCACTGTGATCATGTTATTAAATTCAAAAGTACGTAAGTGCACGTTGGGCATGTGCAGTTATTACCTTTTAAAGGAATTATATATTCAAATGAAAAGCGCATATAAGCAATATAGAATTACAAGCCGTAGAATGAATTAAAGTTGCGGGTTCAATAGTCTGCAAGTTTCTTCATCTCTGCACAAAGCTCCACCACTGCACAAACAACAAATTTGGAGTCTATTATGAAAAGAAAAAAATATATATGAAATCGTTACGTTGACCTAGAAACAGTTTTGCTATGTAAATTTACAACGCCGAATTCTTTGCTTAATAGTAAAGATGAATTAATAATCATAACTTTGGTGATACTAAATATTTAATATGATTTTCCAAAATGGTAGGGATCCCCGATTCAAAATAAATAATTTTATTGCAATTATTTTGTAAATTGGTCAAATTGCTGTTCCTAGTTCTAATCAGTTATGTGGGAGACTGAAAAACATCGTCAGCCTGACACAGTGACCATCGAGCCACGCAATGTTGGCACGGTCCTTGTTTACAAGTTTACTGACGATTTCTTGGTATATTATTATTAGTATCGCCGTGTTGTTATTACTGTCATGCAGGACGGATACAGATGCACCGGGTAAATGTTACGCAATACGCAACTGACTGAAGGTGAAATACGTAGGTACAGCTCGATACAGTGAACTTAAACTTAAAGACAATTATTATTATTTACAGAATGAAATTATATCGTTCATCATCGACTCATCTTCAATGATGCCCTAGCGGCTGTAATGAATGTATGGAGCTGTTCATACTTGTCCGACATAATTTGAAAACGGATCCGGCATTTTTTGTCGGATGGATCGCCAGCGCAGCGCGTCCGTTTTCCCAAGGAAGCAGGCACGCTGCGTGCTTGTATTTGGTTATTTTGTTAAGTAAATAAATGAAAACGTATTTTTTATCCCAGCAATCTAGCTCGCTAAAAATTCACGGACCGCCACTGGAACAGCCAGTAGCCAACAAACTACAATATTTTATTTTTAATTAAATAAAAACTAAACGCTTGGTGTGCACAACTTTTTACATCAAAATTATCAACATGTTACAAATTTTATTTTATTTTATTTTTAAACTGCATAACTACTCCATGTTTCGAGATCAATCGAGTAGTATTGATGCATTAGAAATGCAGACAACGGATAAACTTATTTGCTACGATGCCAGAAATTTTCACCTACGGCGCCAGACCCAAGCCCGATCCAGATAATATATTACGAAAAACAGCGATGATGAAGACAAAGTGATAATACTTAACTATTTATTCTAATTCATATTGCGTTTGTACTATGAAAGGGCGCAAACAAATAATTCAAATTGCGTATGTACTATGTACGGGCGCAAACAAATAATTCAAATTGAGTATGTACTATGCACGGGCGCCAACAAATAATTCATATTGCTTATGTACTATGTACGGGCGCAAACAAATAATTCAAATTGCGTATGTACTATGTACGGCCGCAAACAAATAATTCATTTAAGTAAACCCTTAAAGTGGTCGCTTTTCGTCTCAACTCAAAATTAACACCCTTATTTAAGTTTTACGATAAAATATTATATACCTACTAGCTGACATGTACCCGACGTGGCTGGGGGTTATTCTTAGGAGATAGACATATCTTGGCAGACTTTTCTGTAGGCCTTTTTAAGATAAACAATTCCGCTGTACATTATTATGTGTCTCATAAGGTTTAGCCAGCGTTAACAATGTAAGCGAACAAAAATATTTTATTTACGACTCGATTACAAAACATCGACTTTTCTCTACTTTCTGTAAATATAATATGAATATATTATATATATAACCCTTGCGGAAGAAATTCTCTACATAACAGTGAAAACCCTATCAAAATCCGTCGCGTAGTTCAGAAGAACGAATCGCACAAACAGCTGTACGCGGATAGCGGCTTTATTTTATGCTATAGATTTTTCACTGAGCAAGGGAATAATGACTTTGTTTTCATGTACATACCTACTATTTTCAAGCCACAATATGATTGCTAACAATCATGTGCTAGAACATTACGATCTTCCTGTAATACAGGGTGCGGCAAAATGGACAGTACAGTTTTGAAGGGCTATTAAAAAAAACGGCCCATTTTACAGAAATGGGGATTATTATATTTTATTCGGTACATGCGATACATTGATGAAGGCGATTTCTGAAGTAGAAAATTTGGCACATCTCGACGGGAATAGCGGCAATTTCCTCCCGAATTCGATCCTTGAGTTCTTCCAAGATGTGAGGCCGATGTTTAAAAACATTTTTCTTCAGGTAGCCCCACAACAAGAAGTCGCTGATTGCAGGCCGGAAGGCCGCTGGGTGGCGACGAAAGAACGCCCATTTTCAAGAAACGTGCGGACGACAAAGCTCCGGTGTTGTCCGGACCAAACCATGGTAACGACTGAAAACGGCACGACCCTCCCGACACAATGAGACCCCTCCCAGGATCCTACCGCCACCGACCGGATTTTTTATTTTTTTATTACGTTACATTAGATACATGTATATGGCAAAAATGACAAGATAATAATATCGCAATAACTGTATAAGTATATTCAAAATAAGTACAAGTGTTATTATGAATTGTAAGTCGATATTAGTTCCTAGCTAGGCAGATTGCCCGTTCTAAGGAACCAAATGCTGTTAAATTGCTAAAAATTTATTCTGTAAAATTAAGTGTTTTTTTTCATAATTGAATATATATATATAGTTTTTACTAAATGAGCCATTAAAAGGTAACCACGTAAATTTTTAAGTGACATTATTGAATGGTTTTTCAGACTCCACCCTCCCCAAGCCAATCAACCATTTAGTTATTATTGAACCGATGAAGGACATTTTGCATGTTTTAATATTTAATTCTTGGAGGATTTTATTATATAATTTAGGTCAAAGATATGTATACGACTTTTGATACTTTGCCGTATTGCTCCCTGGGACTACGAGATACTTTCGGGTGTGACTTCTTGTGATATATTTATGATGAATTTCATCAAGAATTTCGTGTACCTGAATAATAGCCCTTTTTATGTAATTTTGACGAACATCAAGTACATTAAATCTGTAAGTTGCGATATAGCTTCGTCCGTTCCTCTCCCCGGCCGAAAGCCTGAACTGATTTTTGCTTAGAAATTTTCGGCCCTACATAGTTACTAAATCTATTTTTAAAGATTTTTACTATAATTTTTGAGATAGCACTCAACATGGATATTGGTATATAATTGCCCACTTGGTTTTTGGGTTCGCTTCTGTAGATTGGTACTACTAAAGACTTTTTAAAATGGTGGGGAAAAACTCCCGAAGAAAAACTTTTATTGAAAATGTGATGGATGCAATATTGTGTTTGATGATTTTTAGTGTATGAGTGTTAAGACCATTCGGACCTTTCGAATGTATATTGTTAAGATTGTCAATAATTCGAATGTGTATTGTAAAGATTGTACCGGCTTTTCAAAATTGCACTGTCAGTTTTGAAGCATCCTGTAAATGCGACACATCAGAGATGATGAAATGTGGAGTTTTGTGTGGTAATGGTAACCATTAACGCTTTGGGAGAAAAATAGAGCCGAAGTAAATACGAATGGGGGTATTAGGGTGGGACCGTTTTCTTGTTGTTACGATTAGCAAGTTAGGGTGGGGATGCAACGTCCCGTTCCAAAGATCTACGTCTTACGATTTGCCACCTATTGGAGAGATAGTTGGAGAAGATTCCGCCTATTGATTAACTGGCTTTGAAGCAAACTAATTACGTAATACTTTTTAAGGCGTCTTCTTATTTATAAAGACATCTTTAGCACCAACTAAGAAAAATACATTATGTAAAAGGCACAAATAGCCATTACACAATTACAGCCTTACTAAAAAAACGTGGTGTAAATATTACGCGGCGCGTAAGGTCAGAACAGTGAAAAACTTGACTTATTAACATGGCGTTTGTTGTTCGTGGCCGGCTTTACCACACCGACGTTGAACGGGCGCGTAAGAATCTAATTAGTAATGCAATTAATATATAGCATAATTATTTATTTACAAATGTTAATTAAAAAAAATAAGCGAATTTAAACCATTCGACGGTAACAGAGAAATAAACATAAGTTGTATTAAATAGTCTCAATTATAGAGGTAGAATATTAATTACGAGAATAAAAACAAGGTTATAATTTGCAAGACGTTTTCATGTATTAAATGAAACTAAAATGACTCTAATCATTGTTAAAACTCAAGTTGACATTTTTTTTATTTGAGCAATGATTTTGTAAAAACATTAAACAGCATTATAAAACATAAACGCACAATAAGGCAGTTAAATAACGTGAATAAAAGGACCCAACTTCAGATGAGACACTATTATATATTTACTTCTAGTTAAATAAATAGCAAGAAGTATAATTTACAGTGACACTGCCGTTATTCGGCGGTGAGTTATGCCTGTGACAGATTACGCTATATTCTCGTGGCTTGGCCTATTACAGCGTATCGCGCGCCATACATTCAAATTGGTAGTGTATGGCGAGCGATATGCTGAAATAGGCCAAGCCATGATGCGTACAGCGTAATGTGTCGCCTACCTTATGGAAACCCACTCGTGTCACTTTATTTGAAGATCAAAGATAAGCGTATTTTATCATCTTTGCAATAAAATACGAAATATGACCTTTTTAAAATTGTTTCACATTTGAAGATTTTGCGATCATGGCAGTGTACTTAATGAAGAAAGCACTTTTTTGAAACGTTGATTACTTCGAGTTCTGGCGAATAGCTCTTCCCAAGGAAGAATAATACAATTCTTTGATAAATCATATCAAATTAGTTGAATTCATCATTTCGTTAACAAAGAAGAGAAACTGGGAACGAGGCGGCTGTTTGATATATCGAATATGCGTTCAGTCACAACTCCACATTAATAATTACAAAAGAAAACACCATATTCAGGTAAATAAATGAGTATGCTATTTACGTGATAAATTAACTTTTATTAAATAATTCACTTTATCAGACTTCAAAATAAGTGTTTCAATTTTTTTGAAGTTCAAAATACTTGCATCATTATTGACGATTATGTATCATAATCATTTTGTGTGGATATTTCCGATACCACTTATCGTGCTTATGACGTAGCTGTGTACAAAAAACATCATTATTGGTTGTTGTTTCACCTACTGAGGGCTTAATCAGACTGTTTGAAAGTGCTCTTTAAAATCTAGTAAAACCATAAAGCCTCGTTTCAATGATAAACTGTCGAAAAAGACAACAACAATTAATAACAGTTCGAAGTTGAATGTTGACCCGATGTTGCGTAATTTTCAGACAGAGTTCTGGGAAGACGTGCTCCTATACGAATACGTCAATACGTTGCCATGGTGATGTATCCCCTTCCGACCAGCCCCCGCCACCCCCTCCCCGCCCACTGCTGTATTATCACAAGCATTTAACTAACACAAGGCCACATAGGGCGTATCAAAAATCATTGTTTTCTTACAAAAAGATTTAAATAATTAAAAAGAAGTTCATTCCATCTCGAAATAGTTTTGTAACTACACAAATAATCGAATGTATAATAGGACAATTGTTGTTGAGGCTTCTCTAGGGCAGATGTTATATAGATTTGGATATTCTGATTTAATGTAAACAGTTTCCAATACGTTATAACGTGTCAAAAAAACTCCACACTTCTGCGAAGAATATTTAAATGAATACCTACTTAAAACGCGCGAATTCGGATAAATTATGTTAAAACAGTGCCTATTCCTCGCGTGAATAAAGAAAAAGGTTATCTACTTTGCTATTTTTTTTACCAAAAGTGGTGATCAGCTAAGGCAATTTGCTTTTAAAAAGTACCAAACGGCAAAAGGATATTTATATTTAAAGCTGGAATTAATTATTAAAGTGATTTATATGTTTTTTTTATTCGGTGTCTTCGTTTTATTTGACATTTTTCAGTCGGTTTTAGCTTTGTAGATCGAACAATCCGAGGGGCCCGCTTGGAGGCGCTTGTTTGTTCGACAAGCGATAGCAAACACCGAATCCAGTGGACATGCGGGACAATATACCGCCAAATATCGTCCCACAAGGTCGCGGCAAGCAATTGAGAGAAATTTGTTGCCATAACAAGCGGAGTATAAATACAAACGAGGTTGCAAATTGTTTATTCTCACAAACAACCCGCCAAATACAGTTGGCCTATTGTGCCCAAGGAAACTCAACACTTAACACTGTATAAATACAAGTAAGTGCGTAGTTATGTGCGGTCATTAGTTATTTTATGTCAAACAGATTTTAAATGGCGGAAAACTTCGACACGTGCCTTTGGCGGATATTATTGGTCAGCCACGCTCTTTGGATTTACGTATGTTTTCATCTTAAAGCTAAAAGCGACTTTATGTTAACTCCAGAGTGAAGCACACATTAAAAGACATCTAGTAGTTGAAGTCTGATGATTTGCCAAGCGATTCGGCCCGGATTTCGATGTTTACGACTGTTGACGAATTTAAGAAAATGTGCGTGTTGATTTAAATGTCAACTGGGCTCTACCGTCTACTATTTCGGAGCAAATGAAAGTGTGTTATTTATCACTTCATCATTCGGTAGTGAGTTCTCAATAACATCAACTTAAATACCTGACGATTTATTATTAAACGAGTTTTAGAAACACTACACACTGGTAGGAATGTATTATCCCGTTTTACTGTTTTTCATTCATGGAGATACTGAAAGTACACAATGGTGAAATTGACGCATAAAAAACGTAGAAATAAAACAGGAATGAAGCGAAAATACTTGAATAGAATCTGCCTCCAAGAAAACATTTTAAAAGTCCGTGCTAAGAAATCCTGACGGCCGACATGATTCGGATATTTAGGCACAAATCTTCCGTTGAACTTCAGAATTCTGCCTGTCTGTCTGTAAAACTGACCGTCTAAGAATTTAAAACACATTAGTATAAACATAGAATTAGAGTTACAAATGAAGCCTGAAGTAACTGTCTTTTACTAACACGTAACAAAATATTTGTTTGATTATTCCTTTTCATACTACAGGGGCTGAAAGTTGCCGAATAAATTCTAATTATTAATTCTAAAAGTCGAAAATAAATATTTCATAAGAACAGAGTATGGAATAAAGATTTCCCGAAGTTCGACACTTTCCTTATACTCATTTCCAGGAAGAGGAGGAAGCTACAAGCGAAAATTAACTAATTATTACTACAAACTGACCAAAATATTCTTAATAAAAAGGTATAGCAAATATTGAAATTGGATATGTGCTACTTTATTTATTTGTGTTTAAAATTATGAAATATAGATCATTGAAGAAGTCGATTTTTCATGATTTTAGGGTCATATTAATTGTGATTACTAACAATTATTTCAAAAATATTCAGAAATATAAAATATAATAATAAAAATGAATTTAAAAAAAGCATTTTGATGGGCGTAAATCTAAATTACAAACGACCGTTTTTCGTTGGAACACAAATTTTTCGTAGTTAGAAGTATGTAGTTATATTAAGTGCATACCCCAAACAAGCATTTTTAAATGTTTTAATTTATTTTTTATAATATTAATTAGCACAGTAGGAAGGGAAATACTATTTTTTTGTACTTACAGTTACCCGACAAAAAATATCAAAGTTGCTCCTAAAATCAAGCAAAACTGGATTATTTATTGGTCTATAATAATTGAATGACTTGTATAGCGCCGTTTTTGTGCAAAATCACCTCAAGGGCGCTGTACAAACTTATAATACATTTCTACAGTGATCTATGTTATTACTTAACTATTTATGGAGATAATATACAGTACAATACTTACCTGGTAGGTCACTCGAGATCAACACTTAATTAACATTATCTAATTATTTTACAAGCAATAATTATTCGCCTGAAACACTCATCCACATTGAAAAATCTCCTGATAAAAGATACATGACGCCAACACAAGCAGTAATTGTTGAATGAAACACTAGTATATATTGAATTATTTCGCGGATAAGAGATAAGCCGCCATAGCTCAGTGGTCAAAGCTGTCGACCGGAAATCGAAGGGACACGGGTTCGCGTCCCGTTGGCGTCATATATCTTTTATCAGGAGATTTTTCAATGTGGATGAGTGTTTCAGGCGAATAATTATTGTTTGTAAAATAATTGTTACCCTTTGTGCTATGCATATGCGAAATTTAGATACAGGATTCAGGACATAATTGGAAAATTGAATATAACTGGACTTTCTCTTAGGAATGGTATATTTAAATTTAAGGGTACGACAGCTTAAAAAGGCAAGTTTTTAGTTAAGACCTGAATTCTGTTGGACTTGTTATGGATCTTAGTTCCGGAGGGAGTTTATTCCAAGCCTTCGGCCCAGATACTCAGACAGCGCGATCACCAAACTTAGTATTTGGCTTGCGCATAGGTTCTATCAGTTTGTCTACAGCTGATGATGTTGCTGATCTAAGAGTTGACTGCCTTAGACCAGTGTTTTCCGGGACGCATAGTTCAGAGATGTAGGGTGGGGCCATTTCATTGATGGATTTAAACACCATCCAGCACAGTTTGTACTGGATTCTTTCAGGGCACTTGAGCCAGTGAAGGTTACGAAGGTGTTCTGAAATGTGCGAATATTTTGAAACCCCGGTTATGAGCCTTGCTGCTGCATTGAAGTTGCTATTTGATATTTTGGAAGGCTAGCATAAATGCCGTTGCAGTAATCGAGACGTGAGACTACGTAAGAGTTGATAAGTAGTTTTGTTGCTTCTGTAGGAAGGTTTTCTCGGACAGACTTGAGTTGTGTTAGTGAAAAAAACCGGTGCTTATAGTCCTATTTATTTGACTTTTAAACGAAAAGTCTGAATCTAAATTGACACCGAGAAGTTTGACTGTTGTTTTTGGGATGATATCGCTGCCAGAAATAGTAATAGGTGAATCGTCTATGAAATGTTGACGTTTGTTTGTGGCTGCCCAGAGAAACTCAGTCTTAGATGGATTGAGCTTCTAGACATTGCGTTCTAGAGTTATTGCTTCTAGACATTCAGTTATACGGATCTTGAGACTATTGATTTCATTTGAAGCGCAGTAAAAATAAACTTGCTGATCGTCAGCGTAGCAGTGAGACAAGAGATCAAATGACTCGATTATTTTAGCGCCATCATTTGTAAAAAGGATGAAGAGAAGTGGATCCAAAACGGATCCCTGGGGTACCCCTGAAGAAAGTGTTGCGAAGTTGGACAATTTATTTCCAACCCTTACGGCTTGTAAGCGATTGGATAAATAGGATACCAGCCAATTTTGCCAAACCAAATTCTAATCTCCTAATGAGGAATTCACGATCAATCGTGTCAAACGCTGCACTCATGTCTAGGAGTGAGATAAGTGATAACTTACCTGACTCTACGGCCAGAGTTATGTCTGATAGCATACGAAGTAGTCCGGTTTCAGTTGAGTGGAACTTTCTGTACGCAGATTGACGTTCTGCGAATAATTTATTTGAATTCATGTGACTGGTTATTTGTGCGGCAGCAATTTTCTCCAGGATTTTTGAAATAAATAGTAAGTTTGAAACGGGTCGATAATTACCTAAGTTATCGGCGTCTAGTTGTGAATTTTTCAGTATTGGTGTAACTACAGCTGACTTGAGTGGTTCAGGAAAGTCACCCGTGCTCAGTGATTTATTAAAAACGTGAACTAGGAATGGAGCGAAAACAGTAGAGCATTGTTTTAATAACCATGTCGGTATAGGATCAAGACTGCACTGTTTATTAGGTGTGCGTGAAATAATTTTTATTACTTCTTCCAGCGTTGTGGGTTTGAAGGAAGACAAAATTCCTTTAGAATTTAAAATGAATATTGGATGGATTCAATTTTTTCTCGAATATGTCATAATTCAAAACACAAATATATAAATTAGCACACATCCGCAGTATCCGTACTAGATAATTGCTACACCTTTTGATTAAAACATAAGTATTCAGTTTGGTTGGGCATTTTGCCCTCAAACCAAAATTTACATTTTGTATGAAAAAGGCCGCGCAGCCGTTCCTCTAACGCCAATTCCGCTCAACGAGGCGATGCAGTAGGTATTGATGAATACTGCCAGTCATTCTGCGCAAAGGATGATATTACGGGAAAATAGCTTAAAAAAACAGGGTGATGAATTAAAAATTGATAATTTCGCGTTCCGCGCTGGCAAGGATGGCAAGTGCCCGTGTTTAATTTAACGAAAAGGGTAACGAGAGGGCGGACAAAGACTCACGTTGTAAACGGGGAAGATTTGAGTGATTGGATCAGAGGTTTTCTAGAACAAGTGATTCAAGATACTCGGAAGGAAACTGATAAAATATACTAGGTAGATAACTATATACTAGGTAGATACCTATATACTAGGTAGATACTTATATAATATATACAGTCTGCGTTTCACAATGGTGTCTGATTAAACGGGAGGAGGGTACAGATGGGACAGTGTAATGTATTTCATAATAATAATACTGTAGTGAGGAACTTTCATATAATATGTATGCCGGGCATACAAGATTTTTTTACAGTACTTCAAAAAAGGAGTGTTGGTACCTACCCTGATGTATAGCAGTGAGGCATGGAACTGGCAAAGGGTGAAGGTACACTGAAGCTGTACGTGTGATAAAACTACATTTGATCGTGTGAGAAATGTGGAGCTCGCAAAGAACGCAAGGCTGATGGAAGCGTAATGAGAATGAGCAAGTTTAAGAAAGGGACGCGAAGAATGAACGAAGAAAAGGAGTGTAGGGAGAATATATTACGAGAATGTGAATGGTTGGGGAAGTCGGGGACGCCCGTTCAAGTGAACTAAATACTTGAGTCAGGCCATCTCAAGAGTCAGAATAACAGAAGGGTATGTATGAAACGATGTATTGGTGGGAATGAAACAAGGAGTGGGTTCCAATGTCGAGTTTTTGGCGGTCCTATCTCTGCCAACCCATGCACGCATGGATCGACGTGATGGTTAGTTAGTTTAGTTTTTAGAAATGATCTTTTAGACGGTGGCTGGGTAGATATATATTTCATTAAAATAAATAATATTTAATTTAAATAAAAATATTTCATTTAAGTTCGTTTAATTTAACATAATTCCGATACATTTCACTTACATACACAATTTGTCACATAAAATTGTAAAATGGTGGCTTCAGCACGGGTAAAGCACCCAGTGAGGCTCACATTACCAAATAATACTTATAATGTATGAATAAATAAATATTATATATCGGTAGACAGTAGGCACCGGTATCACAATAGTGTTTAAGTGGCCCGCAACGCCCACGGAATTTTCCTACGGTACTGACTATGCCATCGGGACAAACACCGTGAATTAACATAAAACGGGAAACCTTATTTTATTGAAAGGCTAGGAAGGTTTTACAAACCACAATGCTTTTCCACCAGGCAATGGGAACAACCGCATAACAGGAAAAATAATTGAGTTGTTTGTTTTCCACGTGGACTTTATGGATGTGATGTTATTATCATTTATTATATTGTATTGATGTTTCTAAATCCCACATTTTATATATTTACGAAGGATAAAAGAATTACATTCCCGATGGATAAAATATCAACAATATTGAATATGACTTTTCACAAATTGAAACAACTTTTTATTTATGACGGGACAGGTTTCACCTTATGACGAGCATCTTCAGACAGACTGTCTGGCGAAGGTGGAACCGGTTCGGTCATAAATAAAAAGGGGAAAAAAGAATATAAAGGTGTTTAATCGATTAAAATATCATATTAAGAGGAACGGCTGTGCGGCTTTTATCATACGAGTAGGTAAAAAACTTAAATTTGCATTTGGGGCCAAAATACACAACCCAACTAAATAATTATTTTATTAATCAAAAGGTTTGGCAATATACAATAGTATACATACATAATACAAAATAGTACCTACGGATATGTAATATTTCATTTATTTGTGTTTTAAATTATGCTTTATAGGCAATTAAATAATTCGATTGTTCATGATTTTAGAGGAAACTTTGGATTTTTTGTAACAGTTAATTTAAATGTTGAAAAAATAGTCTTGCCCTACATTCTTTTTAAAAATAAGAAAAAATAACACATCATAAAAAAGGCGTTTTCTTGGGTAGAAATTTTAATTTATATATTAAAAAAATGTTTTCTAACGTACCTAATTTCGTTTATAATTTAAATTTACGCTTATTTTTATTTTATACTAGCCGTACCCCGCCAAAAACAATAAGCCAGGTTGGGTGTTGTCCAGCAGATGGCGCCGTTTTTTTAAAAAAAGCTTGTTTGTCCAACAGATGGCGCCTTCTTCCAAAAAAGCATGTTTTTACCTGTCACACGCTGTATATAAAAACACACGCGTATTCGAATGCAACGTTGAAGAACTTTCGGAGATTTAAGATTTTGAACAAATGAACATTTACATTTTCATTTATATAGATTTCATCATATTTGCATAGTGTATAGGGCAACCTTATTTTTTCGGTATTTTACCCACAAATCAAAATTTAAGTTTCGCAGCCGTTTTTCTTAAATGGAATTCCACCATGAAAACAGTTTTCAATTGAATATTTTCTGTATAAGCATCATCAAACGGAGATGACGGTGTTTATACTAAATAGTAGGCAATAAATATAATTATAGACGAGAACAAACAATTTAAGTGGAATGAAAATACTTATTTTGATGTAAGCACCTACCATTTACGACATGTACATGAAAGTATTCGTATGTACCTACATATAAATTCATTAAAACAAGCAATATGGAGTTTGTTATTATGAGTAAAATCATACTGAAAATGGGTTCAACGGGTTAATAATTAGCATACGCTATGATGTCGGTTGTATTTTCCTACAAGATTCTGCCGTTGAGAGCTCCATTATTATTCACTCTTTCCGATAAGTGCGTTTTTCAGAAAGAGGGAGATCAGGGATTACATATTACTTTATACATTTTCCTGAGAACTGTCCGATTGCATTGCATGGTAACTAAATCTTGACAGCTGGAGATAATTGTCTCACTGATGAATTAAACGAAACCAGAATCGATAAAATCCAATAATATTATTAGTAATTATTCAGTATTACAGAAAAAAATAAAAGGAGTTCTACAAATGAAATCTGATGACAATAAATAAAATGTTAAGGTTGGTTGTCAAACAAAATAGTACAAAAGATAAATTAAAAACATTGTGAATAAATGATTTTTCGTGGATTTTGAAAGAATACGCTATGCAAAGGTAATCATTCAATGACGGATAAATAATTAAATGATTTGTTTTCAAGGAATAACGTTATAAAAAGAACGCCATAAATCCATTATAACAACACAAATGCTTTTATTTAACAATCGATAATATTTTGAATGCTAAAACAATATCTGCCTCAGCAACTCCCAACGAATAGCTGATATGTATTGGAAATCGTATGCAACTTTATATAACATCCGAGTCGTGAGACTGGAGTCAGGAATGTCTGGGCTGCGACCTACGATCAAAGCTGTAAAGGTTCTAGAATCAACTACACTGGAGACAAATTATTATTACAGTAAAACGCGTTGAAATACATTCAGGTGGGGCAAGCAGGCAAGCATCTGTACCGACAAATAATAATACTTTAATAATAGACTGGAAAAAGCAATAAAAATGCCATTCTTGACACAATGTTGCTGCTGGTAGTCAGTGTCAGTCAGTTAAATCGCGTAAAATAAGATTATTTACAGCAAATAGTTGCCATATTATACATAATATTGTTACAACAAAAATAAATTATATTTACACAGATTGTTGCGTAAAAGTTTGGGTTATTTACTGGAGATCTGCCGAAAATTATACAAGTTCAAATTCATATTTTAAAACGATTGAGTTTAAAAAAAAAACAATTGGGTATTTACGCATTATATAACACTCTCAATGTGAATACAATTAATTCGTCAATATAACTTGTTAACCCTTAATTTGGCAAGGATGTCAAAAATGACATTTTATTATGTCAAAATAACATAGTCAAAGTTACGTATACAACAGCATCTAAGTGTTAACTATGTGTAGTTATCTATATTTTTTAATAATAATTACAAATATGCCAATGTACCATTATTTATTTTGACTAAAATAATAATTTCTCGGTTTTTTTCGAATAAAATCATAGATCGTACCAGGAATTGCAGGTCTTACGTAATTTTTAAAGCCCTCTTGTTCGGTTATAATATACTGTTTCCTATTCCCTGATTTTTTCTCTATACGGGATCATCATTTGGTCAGTGGTAAATTCATTTTCCTCTCGTGCTGCAGGCGGTTCATGCTATTTTTAGTTCATTAGTTCTTAATTATCTATCAGAATCATCTAAATTATTAATGGTAAAGAGTAAAAATTTCCTAATTTGCTGATATGGCTTTAAGAGCATTATATCCGCTCTTTAAGCATAACAAAATCTATGACTCCAGGAGTCGAGGTTTGGTGGTATTTCAACAATACCAATAATAATATGGATGGCTAGAAAATCACGAAACTCGAGTTCAATCGATTTAACAGCTTTTACAATGCGTTGAACGAAATAAAATGTGTCTGTCTTACTATTACATGTCTGCTATTATGTAGGGAGAAAAATACTTAAAACATTGGAGAAGAAAATCACCATCAGGCCAATCAATGTAATATTAATTACTTCAGTGGCAGCCCTGTGATAAAAATCACCCCTTTTCAGATGACCTGCGGCGAGCCAATTTTTTGCTTTCGAAATGATAGTTAAAAGAGTTGTTACTAACAAGATTTTTTATTCACCAACTTTCCTAAGGATAAACATTATTGAAAAAAAAATCCGTCAAAAAGTCAGGTAAGTAATGATATTTCAGTGATTAGCCTATAGAATTCGAGTTTCAGTGTTGTATACATATATATATATATATACGTGTATAAAGGCATGTGTAAGTTTGCAGTGCGGAGAACCTTGTGTCTGTTTGAGGAGAAAAAATACAGAACAAACATTTTGGACCGGTCCAAATGGCTGATCGAGATTATCAGAAGAAAAGTGTTTTGTACCTATATCTATACGTATTATAAAGTTAATCGCTTCATTATGCCGGCCTCTGTTAATGACCTTGTGGCCGCCGCGACCGGTGTCAATACTCGATATAATATACGGCCCAATTCGACGGCGGCCACAGGCGAAACTTTTCTTTATGGTATTGGTCTTTTGTTGTTTGGGAAATTTTTGGCGCGTCTTCTGCTTCGGGGACTAGGGAGACGCCTGGCCACGTGAGGAGGGGTGGTGTTATAAATCATGTTGTCGAGAGCATTGACACGAGTGCGTCAGCGGCCAATGTGGAAACATGTTTACTGTCAGTGTTCGGCGGGCAGCGGGCGGCGGGCTGCGGACTGCGGGCTGCGGGCTGCGGGCTGCGGGGCCACGCGAGGAGAACCCGACAGGGGGCAAGGGGCCCCTCTTCCGTCCCGTCCCAAACAACCAACAGCAGACTGAATGCACTTTTAACATCACTATCCATAATCCACTCCGTGTCGGCAATAATTCAAGTCGAGACACGAGGCTAGGGCTGCTGCTACGTAGATTAGATGGGGACGTGTATATTTACGTTCGCCATGTTTTCCAGCAGTGGCAGTGTGACAACAGTATAAGCGAGGTCATTCGCCGCGATGCCTTTACTTTCAATTAAATATACGAAAAGCGAAATCACATTACTTTTGCACGTGTATTAAATACCTTTCGAGAAAAATAAACTAATTGATACTTGAAAAAATATTAATTTTTCTCAGTTTAAAGTACAAATTAACAGTTTATTTTTAAAATATTAGACTACAACGTCATTAGACATTAACTTTAAAATAACCGTTACATCATCAGGGTTGTAAAAGTGTGTTTCGCGGTCAGTGTCCGATGTAGGGGTCAGGGGCAATCGGGTCGGCCGAGGGGCCCGCTATGGGATCATTATAATATCCAGAATAGTCGATCAAGGCAGGGCTGGCACGATTTTATCATATCAGGCATTGTGATTCCGTCGGATAAAGTTAAAATAAAATCTACCTAATTAATAGACTGGCAAAGTACATCATGTTTGGCTGAAGGATCGTTTCACTAGGCAAAATCTACCTAATTAATAGACTGGCAAAGTACATCATGTTTGGCTGAAGGATCGTTTCACTAGGCATATTATTGGTATATCCTCACACTGAAATATTTCTGGATACAATAAACATATCTGGGGTGACATCTGGTTGCAGGGAGCTTATTATAATAAACATTGGGGTTATCAGGGATGTCAACTAGCTACAAGGACCGTCTCCAGGTATAATCGGGATGTGATATTGGTTATATGATATAACATACATTTTGTATCTCTTATCCATTTATTTATTGTTTTAAAATAAATACATAGTTACCTATGTCGTAATACAACCCTTTAATACATACCTTAAAAAAGTGCATTTTTATCAGCATTTGGTATCCTTCCTTTTAAAAATCCTACTATAAATGGAGTTGTGCAAAAACAAGCATAGGTACATAATGTAGGTACCTATACTAACAAAGTACGTAAAAAAATAAAGATGCCCTCATCCCTTTCTTCAACGCACCAAATCAAACGTTCTGAAAAGCAGAGAAATAGCAACCCATGTTAGTAGTCACTTCTTGACTTCCCGAATATATTTAGGGAAATAATTTCATAACCTCTAATGGTACGTATACTACATTTGCGAACCAAAACACGAACCGAGCCACGAATTACTGGAAAGGAACGAAGCAACATCAAGCGGCGTTTCGCGCCATTTGCGATTTCTGTGAAGGTTCAGTTCGGCTCGCGTATGTATACGTACATAAGGTAATATGGAGGAGAGGCACTTTCTTTAAAATAAGATATGTAGTTAAAAACATACCTTCCATCCGACATTTTCAATTACATAAAGGTAATTTTAAATCACAAAAATGTGGAAAGTTGTAATTCGGTTGTTTATTTTTGGATGCGTGCAACATGGACCGCAATCTTAAATACTAGGTAATATATTTACTGTACTTTGACCATTTGTTTCTCAATTTTGCACACTTAAAAAGGTTTACTAATTTTTTTACTTTGATACCGATCTAATCCTCCACAGATTAACAATGTACCTTTGAAGTGCATCGCGTCTTGTTTTTACAAAGTGTTTTTTTAAAGTTTTTTGTGACTAAGGGTTATGCATGTATGAATTCAGGAAAGAGTGTGTGCCAAGACCGAGTTGTTAGGCGGTCCGTTCTCTCTGCCTACCCCTGCGGTAAAGGCGTGATGATTAGATACTTAAGTTTTCAATAATACTTACTGCCTACATGGAAATGGTAAATTTATTATTTATTTTCTTTTGTCCACGTAAAAATGCGCAGTTGTTATTTGTACTTAAGCATGTAATAATAATTGTCAAGCAAAGTCACGAAATTATACAATTTTGAAATGAATAATAATACCGTGAATGTATGTCATCGCACACCACTGCCATTTCGATATGTATGTCAAGGGTCCTTGTTTACTAAGGTAACCATCCGAATTGTTGTGATGTGCCTATAGTTTACCCAGAAGGAACTACATATTATTTTAATACTAGCTGAAATCCCGGCGTTGCCAGGGCTCTACACGGAGTTTTTCACACAGAGATGTTGCAGTAATTGTTAATTAATTAAGTTAATTAATTAGTGTAGAAGTATCAAAATTCTTCTTTAAGGGGTGGGAAAAAGGGATGGGGTGGTTTTTTGAAACTCACGAAGACAGTCACATTCCTCTTGATTTGAAGATCAGGTGTACAAAATTACAACAATCTCGGAATAAAACTGTAGATTTGTATAAAAAACAATTCCACTCTTTTTTATATAATACGAGTCTATAGATATAAGATAGATTTACAAAAACCGTTTCCGTTCTACTCGTATAAAGGGAAATTCAAAATATGGCGGTCTCTGAAGTGGCATATTAAAATATCTTTGTTGTGTTATAATTTACTGTGTACATAATTTTTATCATAATATTTAATTGGTTCATATTGGTTTCTAGACTTTTTACTTTTAGGTTTCATTGTAATAATACGTTGCAGACAACTGCAGGCTGGTGTATCTATGATACAATCTTACCGTTTGGTTTGTCCGCTTCCCCTTTATTCTTGAGACATTCGGCTTTGTCATGTCTCGCACATAACAAATGAGTAGGTAACTTAAACAAACCTGGCTACTAGCAGATTATTCCAAAATCAGATGTCGTTCAGTCACTTAAATGTATTTAAATTTAATTCAACCAAAATATCCGATGGCAACATTGGAGGTCTAGCGAAGACGGAAAGCAAAAGTCCTACCTAGACAAATGGCACATAAAATTTATTAAATCGCCTGAAATTGAACCAGAACTAGGCATTAGGTAGTGGTAGTTAGTTAAAAGGGGCGGCCGCGCCGTGGTATATCGCCAGTAGCCGAAATAACAAATGGTAATATTTTTATAGTCTGAGAATGCCAAATTCTTTTAATCTCATTTCCTAAATCTGTGTATTTTCTTATTTTTTCAGAAACAGATTTTTGAATATTACAGGAATTTGGAATAGCGACATCAATGATATAAGTTATTTTTTTAATTTTGTCATGTTAAACTATACCGGGTCTATTTTGACTAATCGTTCGGTCTGTTAGTAGAGTTTTATCATAATATATTTTATATTTTAAAAGATTTACCCTTACCTAAGCCAAAAGTCGCTAAGAATATTAATTACTAAATAAAAATGTCACGGCACGTCCCTGGTAACTAAATGGGGAACCAGCAGAAAAACACATTTTGTGTATATGTATTTTCATTGTTCTCCACACACCAAATGGTAGTCATGCGAATTTAACGTGGTAATTTACAATATAGTGAATAATTCTTCAAAAGCATCTTGTCTACCGGATATTCTTAAACGTGGACGACAGTGGATACACAAAGGCAAACAAGACCAGTGTCTCAGGTCTCATGTCACAATGGAACACGGTCAACGCGGACTGTGCTAGTGTGGTTTGACGAAATAAATTATGTTCAGTATTCAGAGATATGGTAAAAAGATTGGGACCAAATGTTTGTTACCTATGAATTAGGCAAAAGGCTGCGGCGCTGGACAGGCGGCAGGAGAAGAGAAGGGCATGATATGAATATTGTAATCTAGTTACTTCTAGAGGAGGATGTGACTATCCCACAGCTGATTCGTCACATTGTCATGGATAAATTCTAGCTGTCGTGTAAACTGTATCATTATATTTTCAAATCTGATTACATTGGAGAGGTTTTCATTTAATTTACTTTTAATATAATGACAATAACAAAATCCCTAATATCAAAATAGTATATAACATAACAGTTTTTCCTCGTTCCTCGCCATAAAGAGACAGGGTTCTTGTGTTTGGTGAGGGAAATTAAGCCTAAATAATAAAATAAAGTAATAAAATTATGTATTTAGTATTTACAGCGCAGCAATGAAAAATTCGAAGCAATTGTGTAAAATTGGTTATTAGATTAGTAAATAAAAGTAATCAAAGAAAACGCAAGATTTGTGGAAAAAAGATATATTTTTTTAATAATAACAAAGAACTGTTTTAGTAGTTTCCCAAAATGTATACGTATATGAATTAAAAAAATGTTCAGTGTTCAATTGGGATTTTAATGCTATTGTCACCAGAGTCCACAGTTAGTCAGATAATAAATTTAACATTAGGTTAAGTTCTATCCACCGCTCTTCTGTTTACAGAAAACCCCCATACCCTTGATGATACACGGCCACTGAACAAAATTAATGATTATATCATGTTCAAAATTCGCTAGATTTGGTACCTTTTTCCGAACAATCCTTTTCTAAATATAAAATTAAAAACTCCCAGATCTGAGGACTTTTCCCCAGACATTACATCACGAGACAATGCTTGACAACAACTAATCGCTCATCATAATGACATGATGTATCTTGTATCGAAGAAAGCCGAAAGCGGAACATTGGCCGAAAAAAGAGTGCATGTTAAATTGAAGACTCGATATAAATTAATATACGCTTTCCCGTTTAACATGCCACTTAATAAACTGTTCCTTCCGACGTGGTGGAAAAATCAAGAACGACGTCCGCGATAATTGGAAATAAACATTGGGAAAGAATCGTTTGTACCCAAGCTTTCGACTGTTCACATATATTATTATCCAAACAAGGTAGTAAATTTCTGAATCGCAATCGAAAACGAACTGCTACGAAAGCACAGTAGCAATGCAAATTGCGCACGCTTAGTATGTACCTATCGTATAAGATCTTGTGTGGGATGTTATAACCCAGTGAAGAACCTTTTCGAAGTCGGGGAATATTTGAATTATCACCCGAATTATATTATCACCTGAACGCACTTTGGTAGCGGGGAGGGGGTCGGAGTCCTGGATATATTACCAAGTAGAAACTAGAAAACTCGGAACGCGTGAATGGTTTCCACTGAGTTACGTCTACAGATGAGTCCGCAAATCGGTTTTTAAGTTGCATTAAAAAAACAAACTTAAAATGTTGATCAATGTCTACATACACAAAGATATATAATTTTGGGAATGGACTAAGTATAAAAACACGCTTGATTGAAATTACTTAAGTAACATTTACTTTGGTGTATTATAATTTTCAATTCTTGTTTTGATTTAAATTTATTGATAGAGAATAGGAAAAATTCAGTTTTGTTATGAGAAGAGATCCGTTTCAAAACCTCCGGGCAATTTTGAGAAAACAAACGGAAATGATAAATAATCCAAGTATTTTAAAACATTGCCAGAAAATTATTAATTATTGAACATTTATTTGCTTTTGAATGTTTTGGATATCAAAGCATTATTTCGATATATTTTTTTTAACCAGTTATTTGATTTTTATTTTATTTATTCACGTTCTCCATAAAGCGGTTATACACCAATATATTACCGAGAGAATATATCAATATCAATATTTGCTTCAATCTACGATATTTTCAATTTATTGCAAAAAAGGAAATAACCCAATGAATGTAACATGGGAATTAGTTGACGATAATATTGTTAATTCTTAAATCAGGCTGACAAAAATAATCAGGTCTCAATAGCTCAGTGGTTAAAAAGCGTTATACCGGTAAGACAGAGTTTCGATCCTCAGTTGCGACCGCCACCTTTTTATTTCATGTTTCGTTAAGATTTTTTCAAATAATCTTTTTCTTCAGTTGGAATTATTGTATTTGGGTCAATCTGTGTATATGAGATTGGCAAGATTTTTCCACGTGTTTGCGAATACGGTGTTAATTTTATTTTTTTTTATTTATTTTAGACACAAACAGCACATTTAAAGTTCATTCTTGTATAGTATAAAATAAATTTACATACAAATATAAATGTCCCTAGACTAGAGAATTTCCGAAACGTTCAAAAACTTCCGTACATTTAAAAAAGAAATCGCTCAATTTTCAGAAATTCATAAAGTGTCAGCTACACTACTCGCTTCGACGCTTCGACGAAGTCCTCGACGAAGTTAGCCGAAGTTCGAAGTGCGTGCCCACACACTCGTGCAACTTCGCGAGTAACGCTTCGAGTCCTTTGACTCGGGCGCATTTACCGACAACAATCGGAAGTCGGGCGAAGCGAAGCGAAGTTGCCCGAAGCGAAGTGAAGTTCGTGCCCACACTATCGTATTCGGTCAACTTCGCGAGTAGTGTAGCTGGGCTTTTAGATTTTCTACGAATATCAGTGGATCGGAAGATTTAGTCGGTAGGTGTGGCATAGCTGGTGAGGGGTCACATAAAAAAAAGGAATAATTGACTTACCACCAGTTTCTTGTTGTGTGTTGAGGTCGGTGACGGGTGAGAAACTTTGAGCGGGGGACGTGAGCGAGAGCATCAGTATCCCGAGCAGGAGCGGCCGGCATAGATACGGGGGCACTGCCGCAGGAGGGGCGCGCACGCTCCGCGACCAGTTTGCTTGCAAGCTCGAGCTCATGGTCGCCTTACGATGGAAACATGCCCCCGAGGGGGGCGGATGGACACCGCTACGACCAATCCTGTAGACAAATAAATAAATTAGTAAAAAAGGCAAAACTCTGTTTGATCTATGTTGGAACCGTTTCATTGCATGCGTGAGAGAAAGGGGGATACTTTACTGGGCTGATTCCAAAATGCTGGCACGAATCTTCTGTTACAAAGAAAAAATGTGGACTTTTTTGGACATCAAAATTTTTAGGATGCGAGTAAATCTTAATATACTATTACTGTGAATACCTATAATCACGTCTTGGGACCCTTTACGATACACTATTTATCCACTTACAGAAGAAGATTTTTTAATTTTGATATTCGGGAAAATAGTTATCCAAAAAAAGTTTAAGGCTATTTAAAGAAGTGGGAAGGAGTTCATTAAAAAAAATGAGTGCCCTCAAATAAATAATGTGTATTCTTGACAAATTGGTTTTTAGAGACCGAAAAAGTTTCTAATTTCTAATGGGATAGTCGTAAAATTAAAACATAACAAAAAAGAGTGGCACATATAGTTCGTGTAACTAATAAGTACAGTCACAGAAGACTAAAAATATTCATATGAAAAAGGATAATATTCATAATGTTATGGTATCGGTTAGGTTAACCATATGACTAACAGAACCGCGATGTTAAAGAGTCGTGTAGCGGTCGTTCAAAGCGCAGCATCTAGCCTACGAATCTAGCGTCGAGCTGGCCAATATACCTGCGCCTAACTTTGAAACAAAAGTTTCGCGGATTGATTGTAAAATATTGCAATGATACCTTTCAGAGTATTCGATAGCGCCCAACATTCATTTCATATAGCCAACGCCTTCATTCATGCGTTTTACATGAATGAGAATTTCCGACATTTCCGACATCATTAAAAAAAACATTTGGGTTATGGTTACGATCGTAGCTTACTATCACCGTGACCTGAATTCCTAGAATATTTGGAGATAATATTTATTATCTATTTGGAGCTATAAAATACGGCACTACGATCCATTTGAAGAGGCACCTAATTTAAGTACATACTGTTGAAGACAAATTAATTTCCATGCAACTAAATATATCGCTATTTACATTATTTAAGTAACAAATCATGGATCTGAAGAAAACGCTTAGTAAAAATTATTATAAAAAAATCTTATTAAAAAAGTAAGATGGTGAACCAAATAATTAATACCTAAGTTAAAAATATTTTTAAAACCTTGTTTCAAGCATATTTTATTTACATGTTAATGATTTGCAAAACAGATTTCCTTGCTGAATTTAATAACGCGGCCATGGAAAAAATCGTATACGCTTGCTTCCCCAATAAAATAATATTGGTATTTGAAAAACAGCCATTCACTTAATCATAATGATGATAAAACAAATACACGCGACACGTTCTATAAATATACTGTTTATAATAAATTCAAGCTGGAAAGTTAATTGGGTTTGGATTATATGCAAATGTGCGTTTTTTATTGAACTCAGTATTGAGATAATCGGCCACATTTTAATTCGGACGATTGCGACAAATAATATCGCCACATACTCATACAAACGTATTGCTAGGCCTGGCTGGGAAAGTGACAATCCTCAGAATTTCTTCTCGATAAAATTGATCTGTTCAAAGAATAATTTCCATGTTTGAAAAAGTTTGATCCATTCTCACTCGAAGGTCAATTGAACTTTCTGATTAATTGCGCATTATAAATAATGAGAATTTAATTCAACTATCGCAAAGTTACTACTCCAGTCATACCAACACTATCGGTGTAACTCTTTAGCGTCAATACAATACACCGACCCTTCCCCGGCATAATATGGTAAGCGTACAGATTGCATTTTACAGGAGAAAGTTTTATTCTAAATATCTATATTTGTATTTAACAAAGTAATTTGAAATTAAAATCGTATATATATAAGTGTTATTTAGGAACGAAAAATATGATAATTGTTTCAAATTGAAGTACTTTTGGCTCTTACGAGGTTGTGTGGTGCCCCCTTCAAGAGTTCCATGTTAATGTGTCGTACGCTCACGATATCATTTTCAATGTTTTGTTTGGTACAAACGAATGTAGTTTTCAAAGGAAGCTGAATAATAATTAAGAGATTTATTTCATACATTTTTATTCGTAATAAAAATTATCACTACTTCGTTATTAATTTTAATTTACAATTCAGTAATTGCTTACAAAAATAAAATAATATAATTTGTAGAGCTCGACCTGGTAAAAATAATAATATTCTTTTTAAGGCACCGGTTTGTGGAAAAAGTACACTCCAAATATGTATGTAGACTTAGAAACTATTTTTGCGTCTTTTTGTATCGTTGAAATACCTATCTATACCATTTTGTTACTAAATGAACTGAAAATGAAAGAATGCACTATTTATAATTAGTTTTTATAGTGTGAACATAATAATAGTTTGTGAATAAATAATCTTTGTTTTAATAATTATTATTATTGGTCTTATTTATCACTTTCTGGTAATCATGGCGCTTATGTATCAGCGTTATGGGGAAACGCGAAATATTCTCCTCTGAATCCAAAATTAATGATATACCCTTGGGACAGAGGGACTTAAGATCGTTGTTTTTCATATTATGCTATTTTCAATCTGTCTATGGCTGTAACGGGCCAGATGAACAGACAGTATCATTTCGACGTGATCGTTTCAGAAGATCAAAGTTGATTACGTCGCACCTACATATCGGTAAAGAATCCACAAGTGAGTGGGATTTTTGAGGATTCTATTACCATTGCACTTCGCAATTCATTTATTTTCTAAAATTTTGCTGATAGCAAGTCAATGAAAATGACTTCCAATCCAAGAAATCTTCATTAGACATCTGACATTTTCGTACATGTAATATACGAGTACAAAATGTAATTTTTTTCGATCTACGCCTTGGAGCATTTTATAAAAAACATTTTAAACTTTTTCCTTAAAAAGCCTTTTTTTTTCTTTTTTTTTCCTCCTTTTTTTTCTTTTCTCATTTCCTCCCCAGCGACCGATTTTTTTCACATTTAAGATAAAGAAATTCCAACTTAGTTTTTAATTTAAATTTACTCGAAAACTAAACATCAAATAAAAAAAATATATATTCAACGGTGTATACGCTTGTACTAGGAGTTTCATACGATAAAATGAAAAATGCATTTTTTATGGACTCCAGTTGCTGCATTTCTTGCGATATGTTGCGCCAGTCTGTGCGGGAATGTGTTTTAAGCGGATTTAATAAAACGAAACGAAAATCGTCAAATTGCAGCTTATGATCTTCTGCCGGGAGAGACTATAACGTAGTTTTAATTGGAACCCGATTATAATGCTCGTACCAGTAATGATACGTATACATTTGCGAAGTTGAACGAGAACCGAGACATGAATTACGGGAAAAGCGTTTCGCGCATCGATGTATTATACTAGATTAGCCCTGTCTAGTTAAATTCATTTTAAAAATAACGCCACGTAGCGTACGTCACAAAAATGGAGATGAACTTAACAACCCAACTCTGTTTAAACTCCTTGTACAAGCGTTCAAACTCGTAAGCGAAACTATGGAGAATTTGTTGTTAGAGGTGTTATAATATGGACATAATTCAAATTTAAATATTTGGAACAGCTGGGTTATTTTTGTGATTGAAAAAATGAACCTACCTAGCATAGCTGAGAAGCAAAATAGCTTAACTCTAGACCAACAAAAGGTAAAACGCAATGCACAGTGCCCATTTCGCATTGCGACACAGTGCGTGGGCCTTTTCATAAATGTGCACGTGAACCAAACCAAAATTGTGTTGGGGTTATTTTTAAATGAATATGCCGTGTCTAGTCTAATTTAGTCTATGGTTTCGCGCCATTGCGGTTGCTTCGTCCCTTTCCCATAAGTTGAGGTTCAGTTTGGCAGTTCAGCTCGCGTATGTATACGTAGCATAATATAATAGCCGCCACCAACATGGTGGTGGTAGTCATCGCTCAGTGGGAAAGAAGCTCAAAGGGTATTCTAATAAGATACATTACTAAATGTGTCGGTTGTACTTTATTTTTCGGATATCTTTCAAAAACGAGCCAATACAGAGAAAACCATTAGTTTTTATGCGTGAGACGATATAACTTGCCGCGGTTCTTATGCAATTTCAGAGTGAATTTGGGATGTTTAATACTTTATTAAACGAAAATCTACTTCAGAATGTTAAAGTCAAAATGTTTAAATACTTTCTAAAAGAATAACCCCACTTTCAAATAAATAAAATCAAGACTAAAAGGTATCGTTTAACAGAAAATATCACGCATACTAACCGTTGGTACGAAGATGCAACCAGCTAAAATTGGTTGGATGTGTGTATGTTTTCGAGACACTCCCAAGAATAAATTGTCGCCTTTGTCTTATTTTCGTTGAGTGAAAACACACGAAATAAAGTGACACAACTAAACAAAAAAATCAGGTTATTTTTGGAAATAGCATTTCTTTGTCCTCAATACCTACGTGGGTACGCTCCATCATTATTTTTTTGTACATTTAATTTATTCTCTCCGATACAATATATTCTTAAAAAATACATATTTATGAAAATATATCAAGTGCACTATTATTACTACTTATTATCTTATGTACGCTACATATTTATTAAAAGCGAATCACGTGTCTTATGCATAAAAAAGCGTGTACGACATCTTTGTTCCTACAGAATGCTTCAACAATTATTACAACGTCCAAAGGAAATCGATTATGCTCTAGGAAAACTTAAGTAAAATATTATGTTCTTGTTGTTATCAGCGTTTATTGCGATTGCACCCAATTAAATATAAATAATATGTGGACACGCGTTAGTTCGACGAAACGCAGAATAATAAAGCAAATGCGCAGTCAGGCTCGTTAACGTTCGTTTCTTCAATGCAAGAAGAAACCATCACCCTCACCGCTGCGCCGCACCTCTACTGGGATATTGGTTCTGAACTCTTCATTATGGAAAATGCAAGACTCTTCGTTAAGGCGATGCACTACGTCGTGTAATATTTTAAATTGAGCCGCTATCAATAACAACCCTTACGTAGATGGCGATAAGGTTTAAATTCCCGCTTAACACCATCCGCCTGTTTTGATTTGTGCAAGAAAAAAACATGGCCAAAAAGTGCCTTTTATTTTATTTGGTGGATGTTCAGGCATAAATATTTAATTTTTTTTCGATCATTTTATAAATAACTTAATTTGACACATTATACAATAAAATCGTAACCGAAAATGGGTTCGTAAGAAGGAGATTTTGAACTTTAAAGGAGTTTTCATAGGCCTTTACATTATTTTTTTCTGGGCTTATAAAAAGACTTATCTAAAAAATACTCGATTATTTCAAAGGCCAAGATGTATTCTACTCGCAGTATTTAATTAAAGCATCTGAAAAATTTCTAGGCGACCAAATTTTCAAACCAAAAACACATGATTTTGCATTACTACGTATGGCATCACCTTAACTTTACAAAAGTACAAGAGATAAATAAATCTACGAGAAGATATAATGTTTTTGTAGAGAATATAATACATGTAATTTAGTAACAGGTGTTTCGTTATAAATCAAACGCGCATTTTTAAATGAAAACACCACAGACATAGGAATTAATAGACGAGAAGATAAAGGCGAGGGGTAAAATCAACTGTTGAAGAACGAAGGGAGTGAAGATGACTGTGATTCGTCAATAAATCAATCTGACAGTAAATAGGCATCTCGCATTATAATATCACCATTTACTTCTTAAAAGTAAAATCTGCTTTGAATGAATAGACATTTTTACATGGGAGCGCAAATTACTCGCCACGTTATGAACAAATTTGCGAAGTCCAAATTCGGCAAAGTAAGGCAGCTTCTATATTCAGATTCGTAGTTAGTTTCAGAGTATTTAGTTAAGACACTTTTATAAATGTTCATAATTTACTTCCCAGCAACCAACCAGCTTTGTGTTTCGCGTCCAGACGTTTCTCGATGTGATAGTAACAACTGATTCATATTATACGATGTGAATATGCTTAAAATAAAATAAAATAATGCTTATATATGGAATGTAATACGACAATTGGGTTTATTCTCTTTTTTCGCATCTATTTTTACCAGTTTTCATAGTACAAGTAAACATTTTGCCGTGTTATTTCGTAAAATGAACCGATGATGCCTAGACCATAGTTCGCACAAGAATGATGACGTCACGTTTTCAAATATCACTTGAGGCCGTACGCGAGCCCAGCCGGCTCAATGGAACCGGTATGGGGAGTGGGGATAATACGCTTTTAATCACTTAGGGCAGGTCTACTAATATTCATATGTCTATGGAAAACACCAAATATTTGCAGTAGTAATAATTAATTCTTGATTGCCATCTTCGAGACTTATGGAAGTGCGAATACAAAAAACCAAGCATTTTTACTGCTTTCTATGGACTTTGAAATGCTCGAGTAAGTGACGTTTTTATTAAATTTACTTTTAGGGTCTTTACTTTTCAGACCACATCTCAGTAATAACAATTTTTTTAGAAATAATTAGCTACGTTGACTTGGTAACTAACAGATGCAAGAAGAGGGTGTAACAGTACATAACAAGTATGGGAGTTAGCTACACTTTGAAAATGAAACATATTTAAAGATCGAGGAAAAGGTTGTTATAATGTTGCCAACGGAACACTATTTGTTTTTCTGCCATGGTTATATCGCTAGGTGTTGTGGAGATAATTGATTACCTTAATTACTGAAATCATTCATAAATAATATCTTGTTATGCCTTCAACGGAGCGTATAAAACACGAACACAAATCATTAATGTCTTATTTCCCTTGTTAATTATTACCTTCGGCCCGTCCGTCATTGTTTTTCGTCGTTTCTGAGGATATAAATTATCCAGGCTTTTGATTTAACTAAGAGTACTATTGGAACTTGACACCTGCAAACTGTGAACACTATTACTACTACAATCATAAAAAAACACTAATAAATCAAGACATGATTGTGAGTGCTATGTTCTAGTGTATAATGTAACTTCTGATCTGTGGTAGGTACCTACTATCAGTGACTTTTTCATGCTATGATTTAAACTAGATACAAGTTTAAAAAAATATGCTCTTGGGAGGGTCTATGTGGTGAACTGGGACAATCCAAGAAATGCTGACATATACAGGATTTCACGCAGTCTACTTCACATCCGAATTCAGCATCAGTAGTGTTATCTTCATGGGACCACGTAAAATGTGGAAGATTGTAAACGCCAGTCTGGATCAATTTTGTCATAGGGTATTGAGCGCAATCTTAAATATAGTTTTTATAAATCTGCAGTACTGATAAAGGTGGTATATAAACACAACTAATTATTATTTTTGTTGATTGCACTTTGAACATGATAAATAATTGTTCCACAGTCTTGTGTTTAAGTCGTAATTTAGAAGAGAAAACTTATTTTAAATGTCTATAAGTATAAGTCCGCCTCTTCTGGTTTAGATGCTGGTGAAACTGTTTCGGTCTAGTGAAATATATTATGGTGTGTAAGTTTTAATTCTGAAGAGCCCGTATCTTGATTCAGCAAGGTTTTTCAACGATAAAACACAAATATTTAACTCAATGAAAAAATATTTTAGAGAGATCAATCGCTTTCTCTAATTTCAACTGAAAACAATACAAATAATCCAACAATAATTCTACTTATGCCCCCCATAATATTTTTTTTTTCTTATTTCCTAAAACATAAATACGAACGTCTTTTTACTTCATAATCATGATTACGATGTAACCAAAACTTAATATATACATATACATATTTTAAAATCCTTAATTCTCACAGAGATTTATACTATTTAAAAAATATTTGACAGGTACGATACATTTTGTTAAACCGTTATTTTTTATCCAAATGTACACCCCTCTTCCTTCCACAAGTAAATGCTTCTAATGGAAGAGCAGTATAAATCATAAGATACAAAATAACCCATTGTAAAACCTGTATTATTGTATCATGTACAAAAGATTCATTAATAAAAACAATAATAAAAATCGCGATGGGAAATTCTTACCGCATAATTTGACGATAACCGTATTTTTTAAGATCTCTGGCGCAACTTCATCGACAGGCATAATAATCCTGTGCTCATCATCAATGTAATTTTCGAATGCAAAACCACATTTAAACGAAAAATGCTTGAGCGCTGGAGATTACCAAACGTTTGGTTTTGGATTCGGCCGCGCACATTCAAAAAATCATACCTCCGAATATTGATACGGAAACAGATAATCTCTTACTGTTATTTAAAGCCAATGAGTTTACCTACATATGATCATTTATCTTATATTTGTAGGTTTCATATTTATATTTTTTTTAAATCATGAAATTTGTATGTTTCTTTTCAGAAATCGATCCAGATTATATTTATTATAGGATATGGTCCTGAAATCAAAAATGTTTTTAATTTCAGGACTTTGAAATAACTTTAAATAAGCGGAGATAAAAAAATTATATAATCGATAACGGATACCAGAGGCGGCTCTAGGGATTCAGTCGTGGTAGGTCATTTGAAAAAAATGTGTGACTAATCTTTATTTGATATTGTGAAAAATGCCCATATATTATTAACTATATCAATTTGTTATAGAGTTTTAGAGTCGCGGACTCTAAATAAATATTATGTTAATATAATAAATTGGAAATAAATACACAATCCATGTACTTACGGCAAATTATTTTTAAGATATTAAGTTTTAATGTAGTTGTCCACAACATTAAAATAAATAAAATCAGTGTTTGATTCTATTTGACAATGATTTTTTACGTTTTTTGTTTTGTTTCATTCTAAATCGATAACAACATAAATAATTATTCTAATCCTTTCCCGAACTATGCAATTGAAAAACAACCATTGTTCCACACACTACAAGCGTGTAAAATGAAAAAACGACATTTGTTTATGTCACCATCTCTGTAAAACATATAATATTCACCGTGTTGTCTCCCCCACGGTCATGACCTAAGCGTCCCTAAACTTTCTTCGGAAGCTAATTTTTACTTCGACGAAAAATATAGTGCCATCTCGTTTATTCTATGGCGCGCGTAGGGACAGAAGATGCCAAATTGGACATTCTTTAAATTGACCCAGCGAATCGTGTGGACTTGTGAATGAAAGCTTCTATTAGAGACAACAGATGTCACTGCTAGTCACTCGCCGCCGCCGCTGTTTCGCGTTACATTTTAAATGTTTTGATGCACATAATTGATTATTATATTTATTATTGTTGTCTTATAATTTTGGGGGGTCAAACACCAATTGACCTAAGGGAAGAACCGCCACTGACGGATACATTGATATATAATAACACACAACAGAAATTGCCTAAAATAATCAACCGCGGGTTTTAAAAAGCAACATGAATGAAAAATGAAGAACTTTCTGGAATGTTCCAGAATGGTTTAACAAGAGATGGGAGACATCTCCTTGTTGTGTGAAACTACCATGTTAGCCGTGCGATTAAACGAAGATTTCAACGCGCGCAAACTTTTGAAATAATTCCAATAAATGTTTTAAAATATCTCTTCAAATTGGCCATATTTTGGCCAGCGGACGCTAGCGGGTGTTTTTAAATTGGCAAAAATGTGACCAAAAATGTTGCAGTGGACGAATGATTAAAAAAAAACATTATGTGAAAAAAAACTTAGGTTATTAATAAAAGTGTATTTATGTGTGTTAGAAAACAAAAGGATGAGATGAAAACATGTTTGGATTATTTTCACGTCAGAATTCTAAAACACGATATCTTGAAGAGATTATGTTGTGGACTAGGGTGGCAGTCTTGTAGGAAAACCCACACTAAATTATATGATAAATCTAAACGTTTCTCCTGTTGTGTGATCGTCAGCACTAATAGTATTAGTTTATGTTAATAGCTGATCAATAACGACATGAATACGTTTGCGGTTCACTCATCATAACATCGCAAAATAATAATCATTTCTAGTGTCACGAGTTGGCGAGACTAATCGTAATTCATGACATGTGTATGGATGTTATGTTAGGGCCGTCTGTTTCAACGCTAGCTATAGTAAAAGTAAGAATAAAAGTAAATGCTAAAGTTAAATTTCACCAAAATGCGTTTTTCAATCAATTTAACTCCTGGTTTTACGTCACTTTTAACTTTTGTTTTAACTTCCCGAAATCCGAGAGTTACTCGCGAGTTATTCGCGATTCTCGAGTTACTCCGCCATTTTGACATATTTGACAGTTCTATACGTAAGGTTCTTCTGTTGAGTGTTGTTACGAAACGATTATTAATCATGATTAATATTATCGAAGATGACAGTAGTGAAGATGAATTCGTCATGCAATATGTTTTACAGCGAAAGCCAAAAACATTTCGACCCCGTGTTAATAATATGGTCATTTGGGATGATTCCGAATTTTTGGCACGGTATCGCATGTCGAAAGAGCTTGCAAAATTTGTGACGGATCAAATTGAGGGAGATATTAGGACCACTGGAAGGTAAATTATATTTTTTCCGTGTAATATCGTATATATTATAACAGGTCGTCATTTATTTTTAAATACTCACAGAAATATTTTTCTAGGAACAAAACAATGTAATAAAAGTATACCTTTTTTCATAAACTTGGTTATTATATTAAACCCTGTATATAATGTTTCAATATACATATTATAATTGAAAATAAACTATGTAATAAATATATAAATTTTTTTACAAAGTTTGGTTGGAATTATTAATCAAAGGAAACTAGCCCCTCCAATACTCTCAAGAAATTATTCCTAAAACTATAAATCGATCTTCATCATAGTAACTGTTACTTTTGCATAAAGGCACTTGAAACAGCGCGCGGTCCGATTTAACATTCCTGTTACTTTAACTGACGGTTAAATTTTTAACTTAGCTCACGATTTAGCATTCTGTTGAAACAGACGGCCCTTAGAAAATCCTAACAAAGGATGCCTCCAGTCACATTATAATATGTATTACATTACAGCGCCCCTGAACTGAATTTTCACAAAGAAGAAATATTATACGAACTACCGAAGTTTTATTATTATTGCAATAAATACCATTGTCTATTGCTAGAAATATATTTCAAAAATAAATTAGAATTACTCTACTAAGTAACATTACAATAACGATAGTAAAAGGATCATTTAGGAATCCAACCTAATAACGTGAGACACAATCTTAAATGTTTTCCACAAAATTAAAATTCGTAAACAAAATACAAAACGTTTATAAGGAATTTTGGGAATCAAATGGATTAAACCATTTCTTGCCTAGTTTCTGTGGGAAAAATAATCATTTTTCGTTCAAAAACTAAATATAATCGACCTTCTGTGTTTACAACGTGCAACAAAATAATTGCAAGAATGCTAGTGGAAACAATAACTCAGCCACTCAGTAATGGAAAAGTTAAATGACAAAAAGTCTAATTACTATAATTTAATTCACACTTTTAGTGGTAGTGCTCTCAGTAGCCAAAATAAACGCTACCAAAGTTTGTCTTTTCGATCATATAGTCACAAACAACACAATATTCATCTTGAATGTAATAAAACATTTAAAAGTTTTTGATATTTTATTTTCACTATAATAATAATATAAACTAAGCAGTAAACATTATCGTTGTTGGAGTGATGAATTTTAAATTATTGCAGTTGTGTATACTCACACATCGCTGTTAAAAGCAGTAGTATGTGTATGTATATATTTAATAAACGATTACACAGTTTTATGTCAGAGAACAAAGTAACAAACACAGAACATCGAAGTTTGCTTATCTTTTTCAATACACAACAATAATGATTAACATATATTATCAATGACATTACAATGCATATAGACGAGTTGCAGAGCTCTCAAAGTGGCAAGCAAAAGAAACGCTAATTGTCGTGCTTTGGATTTCGTAGGTTTAATACCAAACTGTCACACGTCGCGTAAGGTCGTATGCTACCTCTAACTAAATTGAATAAAAAATGCCAAAATGCCCTCGTACGTGATGAGAACGTGTTTGCATTTCACGGCAAACACTAGAGGCTAAGGAATAACATTTCAATCGTAAATACACACAAACAGTACATATAGTAAGCGAATCTTGTAATCTTGGTTACACCCGTGATATAGAATGTGGTATTCGACGCAACTTTTAAATTTGAAAACGCCGCCAACCCATACATATTCTTTGAATGTCTATCTTTGTCATACATAAGCAACGTTTGAATTAAGCGTTAACTGGAATAATGTTTCTTACTTGCCACATTTTTTCTTAATTTTGTGGGACAATAACAAGTCTGTTGTTATGTGTTGAAAACGTTATTGCCTATTTTACTTTATTTATTTTGCGCGTGAGAAAGAAGAAGGTACGATTGTAAACGTCCTGTTCCCGAGAATGTGGTTACTGCTTACCGTGCACTTCACGTACTATGTTAAACCTTCAAAGCATAACGTTTTATGAGTTTAAAAAGCCATCCCTTTGAGTAGTTATTTATTTCCCTCAAAAACAAGAGATTCCGCGTATTATTAGATTCGTATCTCCTCAAAAAAGAGAACTTTTTATCTTTTTTCAACATAAGTTTAAAGGAAAAGGGGTGTGCGAAACATACCATATTAAAAAACATAAAGCATGTTCAATCTATGCAAAGTGTGCAATTATTATTTGTAAGTCAGACCCTACTGAATAGCGTATAACAAAGGTACGACCAACGGTTGTGTTCAGTCTACTGTCTGGTATTTGGATGTATGGGGCCCGCACTGCCTCACTCCTCGGGGGTAGTTCCGGTCGGGAGGGTCGTTGGCACCAGCTGCAGGCCACCCCTTACTAACACACGTGCACTGTGCAGTCGCCGTGTGCGCTTCACACGCATACGGCACACAAGAGCCTACACTGACTCACAACAACACTGAACACTCGCCACACTACTTGCACACGGCTATGACCTCTGTGTTGTGTGTGAATATGCAGCGTACAGCGAGGGTATCTACGTACCTTCACACGCCACGTGGGGATCACCTCGCTAGATATAATGCGATGAAACGTTCCCGCTTTCCGTATCAGATGAATATATTTTTGCACGCTAAAGCGGGGGATTGCGCAGCTATTATTTTAAACTTTCGAATGTTCCGACGCGACCGAAAAATACGTTTCGCTGATTCTACGCCGATGAAAAACGTTTTTCATGTAGCGGGATAATGCTACAAATATCAGATTTTTTTGTAAATGGAGTGGCGATAAATTGTGTCTTTCTGTAAATATCAATGGCGTGGAAAAATAGGCAGCAATTTAATAAGTAGGAGCCAAATTTAACTAACTAACTAACTAACTAACCATCACGCCGTTTCCCCGCAGGGGTAGGCAGAGAGGACGGACCGCCAAACAACTCGGTCTTGGCACACACTCCTTGCCTCATTCACATTCATACATCGTCTCATACATACTCTTCTATTATTCTGACTCTTGACATGGCCCGACTCGAGTATCTGATTCACTTGATCGTGCCATGTCTTCCTCGGGCGTCCCCGACTTCTGCTACCATTCACATTTGCATCATATATCCTCCTTACACTCCTATCTTCGCTCATTCGCTCTACATGCCCAAACCATCTAAGCGTCCCTTTCTTAATCTTACTCATTACGCTTACATCAGCCTTGCACTCTTTGCGGATCTCCACATTCCTCACACGATCAAACATGGTTTTACCACACATACGCCTCAGGGATCTCATTTCAACAGCATTTAATCTACTTTCATCCTTTCTTTGCCAGTTCCATGCCTCACTTCCATACATCAAGGTAGGTACCAGCACTCCGTTGTGGACTGCTAACTTCGCTTCTTTGGACAATTTTTTGTTAGCGCCTACGGCGTTTAGTCCTCCATTAACGGAATTACCTGCATTTACCCTTCTTTCAATATCTCTGTCAGCCTTCCCATCTCTCGTAAACATACTTCCTAAATACACAAACTCATCCACCTGCTCCAAGTATTCCCCATTCACAATTATATTGCACACTGTTTTCGTACTCTCTCTTTCAAACACCATTACTTTAGACTTACTTACATTCATCATTAACTTATTCTTCATGCATACTTCGTTCATCCTAGACACGAGAGACTGTAGATCATCTATACTATTAGCAATCAGCACCGCATCATCAGCATACAACAGGCAACATACTTTCAAATTATTCAAATTCGCGCCCAGTCCCACCTCTTTCAATTCTTGCATACAATTATCCATGTATAGATTGAATAACCACGGTGACATTACGCAGCCTTGTTTAACACCTTTGTGATATCAAACCACCCCGTAAAACCACCGTTTACCCTAACACATGCAACGCTTCCCTCATACAGAGACGCAATTTCCTGAGTCAGATTCGTATTCACTCCATACTTGGACAACACCTTCCATAGCTTTTTCCTGTCGACTCGGTCGTATGCTTTTTGTAAATCTACAAAGGCACAGAAAAGTTTCTGGTTTTTTGCCAGAAACTTCTCAGTGAGCATACGCAATGAGAAGATCTGGTCCATGCACCCCCTTCCACTCATAAAAGCACCTTGCACATCCCATATTTTATCCTTTGTTTCCTTTCTTACTCTTTCAATCAAAATTCTACCATACAGCTTGCCAACTGAACTAAGCAGGCTAATAGCCCTATGATTCCCACATTCCATACGTGACCCTTTACCTTTGTATAATGGCATGATCACAGCCCTTCTCCAATCTAAAGGCGTGTAACCTTCCTTTAAACATTGGTTAAAAAGATTGCACAACCATGTGAGAATTACACGGCTACCTCCTTTAAAATATTCAGCAGCAATATTGTCAAACCCAACAGCCTTACCATTCTTCATACATTTAATCGAGCTTTCTATCTCATCCATGCTAATTTCGGTAACATTCACTCCATCGTCATTCATATCTGATTCGCCGCTGGAATCACTGTCACTCACTTCGCTTTCGAAGACTTCCTCGAAATAATTCATCCATCTCTCTTTTATTTTTTCCTCATTCGTCAACATTTTTCCATCTTTTGATTTTATCACTTTCATGCTTCCGTTTTCTGGGCCACTCCGGGACCTTTTGACTTCTTTCCAAAACAACTTAATGTTTTCTTGGAAATGGTTTGTCATTTTCATTCCTTCTTCCTCTTCCAGGCGTTTCTTTCGTTCTTTCACTCCAACTCTTACTTTTTTCTTACATTCCTTATATACTTCTTTCGCTCGATACTTCTCTTCGCTGGAAGCACTGCCAGCCGCAATCAGACACAACCATGCTTTCTTCTTCTCTGAGACCAGTGCTTTAATCTCATCATCCCACCATGCATCACCTTTCTTCCTACCTTGCGTACTTATTCCACAAACCTCCCTAGCAGATTCACAAAGACACACTTTTATGTGGTTCCATGTTTCGTCTATGCTTAGACCATCCATTTCCTTCGCATTCAATCTTATCTCTGCACAATTCACATACTTACTTCTCACATTATCGTTTTGCAGTTTTTCTATTTTGACTCTTGTCGGAGTTGGTACCGTTTTCACTTTAGAGCGCCAACCGCGAAAGAGGTTTACTCTCGACACTACAAGAAAGTGGTCAGTTTCGACCTCAGCCCCTCTGAAAACTCTTGTGTCCTCGGTAACAGCTCTCAACCTAGAGTCAATTACTACAAAATCAATAATTGACCTCTCACTTCCTCTTTCCCACGTATATTGGTGGATACCTTTATGATCGAAGAAAGTATTCGACACAAACAGGTTCCACTCTAAACATACTTCAAGCATTCTGTTCCCGTTGTCATTCGTTCTTTTATCCCCAAACATACCTAAGACCGAATCAAATCCGTCACGTCTAATTCCCACCCACCCATTCAAATCGCCTGCCATTATAATCCTTTCGTTCATATTTTTTAGTCTCATTACAACATTCACACCAGTCCAAAAATCATCTTTCACTTCATCGCTTTCAGAATTAACAGGGGCGTAGCAAATAACAAGAAACACCCTTGTCAAACCGATTTTAAATCTGATCCACATTATTCTCGGACTTACACATTCATACTGCAACATACATTCAATCATTCTGGGAGACAGTAGCGCTGCAACACCTTGACAAGCCCTCTCCGTATCTGGTCTCCCAGACCAAATGACGAGCCTATCATTATGCTGCATTGTACCGCTACCTTTTCTCATACTCTCTGTTATACAAAGTACGTCCAAACATTTGCTCACCATAGTATCACACAGTTCGTTCATCTTTCTTTCCATTCCTCCTCTAATGTTCCATGTACCAATTCGACATTGATCACGTTCCGTCCTCCTCTTTGCGCCACCGAAGGGTTGGCGATGTGATGGATAGCGAACCTCATCGACATCTTTGTCGGCCATTCCCTTCCAAGTACTACTTAGACATCTTACTTATACAACTTATCATATCGTTACACACATAAAACAAATAATACATATTTATACGCTTAATATAACATTTAACTTAAACAAATAAACTACCACTAAAAATAGATATTTTATCACTGTATAATTGTTTTAAAACACTCCATGTAGACAGCAAACCAAAGAGCGCGGGTTCAGTCCGATTTCATCCTTCATTTCCGATGTCATCATTCCACGCGCGGAAGGGCACAAATAGGGCCAAATTTAAGCTTTTAGAATATAATGAATAAATTAGAATAATTATTAATTAATTTTGACACTAGCCCAGAGTCAATGGGACTATTGCATTCCAGTTTCTTCACCACCTAGGATTCTTGCTGCAGTCTCCATCTTGTATCTTCATGTCACCTGTTTCTGTTCTACATTTTACTTAACTAAATTTCCCTTTATTCAGTAATATTTATATTTTTTGTAATACCTGCATCAACTGTAAAGCGCCCCTGAGGTGATATCTCACAAAAGTGACACTTTACAAATTGCCCAATTATTATTATTATTATTCGAGGAATATCGCTTTACCGGAGGAGTGGGCATATGCATTAAATTATCACCAAGACGCGGAAAGCTGAGAAAAATTTTCAACATCAGGATTTGTTTCCCGATCCAATGGGTCTATGGCATCCCCAATCGGGGTACGTCGGGAGACTCAAAAGAGAGTGGCACAACAAAATATAAATTAAAGAATGCGCAGCAGGACAAAACTTTGCGGTTCTGTATTTCTTCTTCGCGTTCAAATCAATAAACGGTGTCAATTTTTATCCTTCGAAAGGACAGTTTCCAATAAATATTTAGTAGCCAAAACTGACAGTATTTTTTAAAGCGATATATTACTATCAAAATAATATATACCAAACATAAACCAAGAAAAACGCAGCAGCCGAAATTTTTATTTATTTTCCTCATCCCGAAATAAGACGTGTTGAATATTTTACTATATTCAATGCCTAACCAATAAAAATAAATAAATACAAATATATGTATATTTATATATATTTAAAGTGAAACCGCACAAGAGTCCCAATTGCTTCCAACTGTCTGGAGCCAGTAAGACTGGCACCCCCAATTGGGATATGAAGTGATGCTGAAGGTAGTGGGGAAGGAAAGGAGATGGGAAAGAGGAAGGTGGAGAAGTACTTGGCTAAGAAACGTTTAAATTCCGAGTGGTGGTCTTACACCAGGGCGATACTGAGTCTATCTTTCACTCTCGAACATGCCGCAAATACACTATATATTATTTTAAATGAGTTAATTTGTGAAATAACACAAATTAATCAAATAAAATTTACTTTCGCACGCCGGGATTTGAACCCGCGACCTCCATCTTAGTAGTCAAAAGCCTTATAGACGATGAAGTCTCAACATATTTGAGTATTTTTTAAAGAACATGGAGGTATCGGACGATTTACTAAAATTATTTTACTGATCAGAGCAGGATCTAAGTTCTTTACATTTGGTTTGAGAGTGACGATTCAAATTCCATTGCTACCCAAATATGTTCACATTTTCAAACATTTTTCTTACATTTTCAAAGAAATAATTTAGTCCGCTAAGTTTTCCTGGCAGCTGAATTGTTAGTTTTGTGAAACTGTCGCGGAGACCGGGCAACTGGCAACGGCTCCGCGGAACACAGATAGGAAACCGCTGGCTTAGAGGTATCGATTATAGGTGAAGTTGTTATTATGTATATTATTTAACTGCATAGACCATTTAAATGAAATGTCACGGTTTTTAGCGCGTTGAACTTTAAACAGTAATTAATACAATGTATGTTATTTTTCTTTACAAATAAATAATAACTACCTACTTATTGAAGGTTGGAAAGCTGGATTCATAATACATAAGATTAGGCGCATAAGGGAAAACACATCATTTCTACCTTGCACTCGCGAATGACATTTTATAGCATAACAATGCGAGAGTTTTATTCTCATTCTATCTTACGAACCTTGAAAATAATACGCTTCAAGAAAATAGATAAACCACGTTGATGCACCAAGCAATAGTAAAATATTTAATACGACTTTTTTCCACTTTTTTATAAACAGAAAAGAGTGTATGAGACGATATTTGAAGGTGAATGAATGAGGTGGAAAGGGGAGGTGCTTAGAAGATCAAAGACAAAAAATTACAATGGAAATATGTTTAAAACAGGATCTTTGATCTTCTGAGCACCTCTCATTTCCACCTCTCACCCCTCCCCTCAACCCCCCCCCCCCACACTACTTCCTTTTCTACCCACACCTGTCTCTATATACTTGACAATTTAGTTTTTAGTACATTAATTGTCCTGATGAAAAGAACATCGTTCTCAAAACATGTTGACTTTATATAAAAAAATAAAGATTATCGTGGTAAACACAAAGTGTTTTAATTATTTTATTAATAAAATTGTGCCACAAAGTGAATTTGCAAAATTTGAAGATATATAATTTTCTTGGGTACGCCTTACCTATTTATCTATTAGCAAAAGTCTTCCATTCTTTTTTGTTAAATTTTTATAAGATGTATTTATATTTACACATCAAAGACACGCAAAAGGAAATAAAATTACTTTAAACTTAATTTTAATTATATTCAAAATGTTTCTTGAGTTTTACTTAGTTGTTTTATATAATATACATTTTGCATATTATATCGTATTATGGTAGATATTTATAATATAATATTAATTAGAATGATATCTACGGTTGACATATTAACATAAAATATGTGTGTGGGGGGGGAAGGGGAGTTATGCATCCCCGATGGGGGGAACGCACTCCCCCCCAAGGCTGGGACCGGAACACGGAATTTAGTCGCTAGAGGTTATTGAACTACAACACGCACTAAAGTGTTTCCCCCAAACACGCGCTCACACAACCAGCCGTGTGTGCACTGTGTATACATATATAAGCATGCATCACACATACATACCTACACACGACACACGGGAAGATTCTAGATGGTAGCTGCGCCTCACATGACTGATACGAACGATTTACACGATACTTTTTTTCATACAAATTCCACGCAGGTCGTCATTCCACGCAGGAATTGGGTCTGGAATATAGCACTGGTTATATTTTTTTATAAGTTTGCGGGGCTATATTTGACAGCGGAGCTGTCTATAAATACTTCCACATGATCTATGATAGGTAATGTTAAATGTGTTGGCAATGGCAACAATATCTGCAAATCTGTATGAAATCGAAAGTATGAAAATAATTACCGATATGGTGTGCATACAGGGATCGGTATGTAAATACATATCGTGTAGCTAGCTTTAGATTACAGAATGAGAATAGAGGGAATAGTACCGTAAGTATTAGGTATTTTCTACGCCGGTGACAGTTTTATTGCTAGGAGCGTGCGCCCTGCTGCCAGGGGATCTATTCCTGAATCGAGGGCGCTCGTAATCGCCGTCGAAAGTACGTACGTTGGTCGTCGTTGCTATTCCCGAAATTGGTCGAAGGTACATACTTCGACGCCAAACGTCAAAAGTCATTCCACACAACAACTACTGGGTATAACCAGTAGAAACAGGGCAGCGAGTGGTAGGTTGTTGGCGTTTCTATGGAATTGGCTGTCAAAATCTAGTCTAGCTGTCAATTTTTGTTTTACCGCGCGGATTCCGCAAATGTAAAAGTGGGTGAAAATTTCCCACTTACTAAGTCTTTATCGGAGCTTACAAGCTCAATTAAGAGTTGCTTTTGGCAATTTGTAATATGTCCCTCAGCCATTTCTGTTTTGAATAACGAATAACTGTTGTCTGTTTGACAGTCACACCATAGAAATCCCAAAAACATCAGGAACATAGACGATATTCACAGGGGTGCCAATATAATCATCTCTTCTACCAACTTCGACCGTTCGACGCTCAAGAATACGTAAAATTGAAACATTCGAAAAAGTTAGTCGCGACGACTAGTAGTTTTTCACTCGAAGACGGCGCATACGAAAACGATTGATCGTTTAACTCCAAAATCGCAGGCCAGGACCATGAGAGGAGTTACGCCCATCGTGTTGTGTATCTGTCGCGTGGAAATACTACACTGGAGACGGACGCGACCAGGTACTCCGAAACTTAAAACAGAATATTAAAAACGTTTCTTAGAAAGCATATTATACTTGTCGACAGCGATAAATAATTCAAGTTCCCCAACTATGATATTAGTGAGCATCTACGAATAATTAACTTGTTTGAGAATTGATCTAAGAATTCGATTTTGACTAAGTTGCATTTTAATGTAAGTAATGAAAAGTTGCCTAAGTTGTTAAAAAAAGAGTATTCACTATCATTTGAAGTTGTCATTGACAGAATCCATATCTATATGCATAATAGACATATATACAGGTCTGGCTACACCAAAGTCGAAATAAAGGTACCTAATAGATAACTTAATAATAGAAAAGAATTTTTATCATCATCTGACCCCGCGTGTCGTGTGAAGCTGGTGGGGCGGTGTTACTGAGTTAGACGGGAAGGGAGATGCGGCAAGCCTCGGTCTAATCTCGCATAGTGCTCCGTCAAATGATGCGATACGTCTTCCTTCCTGCCGAGCGCTTACCACGACTGTTCGGAAGAAACGATGCTGTTATTTGTTCAGAGATTCTCAGTCCAATCCTACTACCTTTTCATATCTCGAGATCTCAACCACAGTTTTATAAACCCATCAATCCTTTGGGTAATTCTTTACCACCGGGACGCGCGAACGTGGCATTCGGAGCTTTAATGGACAAGTTACAGGAAGAAGATCGAGTAGAGGAGATGAAACCAATAAATAAAAGGTTTAAGGCGAAGCCATACATAGTCATTCAAAATCATGTGTTTTTGGTTTGAAAATTTGGTCGCCTAGAAATGTTTCAGATGCTTTAATTAAATACTGCGAGTAGAATACATCTTAGCCTTAAAAAAATGAGTATTTTTTAGATAAGTCTTTTTATAAGCCCAGAAAAAAATAATGTAAAGGCCTATGAAAACTGCTTTAAAGTTCAAAATCTCCTACTTACGAACCCATTTTCGGTTATGATTTTATTGTATAATGTGGCAAATCAAGTTATTTATAAAATGATCGAAAAAAAATGAAATATTTATGCCTGAACATCCACAAAATAAAATAGAAGGCACTTTTTGGCCATGTTTTTTTCTTGCAAAAATCAAAACAGGCGGATGGTGTTAAGCGGGAATTTAAACCTTATCGCCATCTACGTAAGGGTTGTTATTGATAGCGGCTCAATTTAAAATATTACACGACGTAGTGCATCGCCTTAATGATATTAAATTTTTTATTTTAAAAGTGAATCTTTTTGGTGGCGACAGTATGAAAATATCTTTAATAATACCCTAGGTACACGGGGAAAATAAGTGTTGTTAATTTATTAAAAATCTCTTCAAATTATTGGTAATCCGGTTAAAAACGGGATTGCGTTTTCTGATAAATTTTTAGTAAATTCCCAATAATATCGGAACTGTGTTCATGCACATGCCTTGATAATATACAATAACAAAATACGGAAATATTAGGATTTTTATGAACACGTGTTCCGACATCGTGATATCTATAAATCCCGAGAAAAACTATGTTCTATACAATAAATCCCGAGAAAAACTATGTTCTAAACTATGAAACAGCGTATCCGGTAGCCTAACATAAATACGTTTTTCCAACGACTTGCATGTTTTTTATTACTTTCGAGGTGTGAGAATGAGGGGTTTCCGAACTTCAAATATCTCAAACCATGGGGTCAACGAGCGTGACCAGACAAACATCGCCGGAAAGGACGCCATAAGACAAAAGAAAATTGGCTTCCGGTTTAAGTTTCCGCCACAAGCGCCGGCTTAAAGCTCTTCATCTGTATAAACATATTTAGTCTTACTTATAAAGATTCCCTAATACACCGGTGCAGCGCTCGTATAACTAACTATTTAGTGTTATATTATTAGATCTGTTTTGGTTAAGGCACACTGTGGGTTAATTTTAAGATACTACTAATTTTGTTATAGTAAAGCGCACATGAAGTGAAATGATATTAAACTGCACTATATAAATGCTATGTTATTATTATTATACGGTGAAGAGGCCCGTATACTGCTCGGGTTAAAATTTTTACTCTTAATAATATTCAAGCAAGATTTTTAAAACACGGTCCTTTTTGCATTTTTGCAAACTTCACGTTTCTTCAGATGACATTTGCGATGTCATTGACCATTGAGTGGTTTATTTATGTAATTTACCCGGTCTCCTTTGAATTGCTTCGAAATTTGGCCAATTTGATTATGCGTTCGTATTTGCTTTGGTAAATCGATTTAAAATATTCCTCTGATAGTGCGTATTAATGCTTTTTTACATTTTCTTTACATCGATATTTGTCAAATCAATCAGATTGTTAACAAAGCCCGCGATCTCCATCTTAATACGATAGTAATACGTGCCTAATCCTGGGGGTCGGGCGGTTCAAAAATCTTCCACTAATAATACTGTACTATTAAGACCGGTATACGCAGTACACATGCGCGGGATTATGCGTAAACTATTCTTATCCCTCCGTATTATCTATTATGAGTAAGACGGAATAAGTTCACAATTCTTGTAAATTAAGACGACAATAAATACGTAAGTGGTTAAATGCCAAATTTTTCAGTGTTAAAGCTAGGTATACATATAAACGATATGTAGATACTTATTTTATACAGTATGTTTTATCATTCATTTATACTATGTTTCGCGGACAAAGGAAAATAACAATATTCTAAAATTAACCACCGATAAATAGCGCTAAAGGGAAACACTTTCATATTACGGTATCTAAAATTCCGACGGGTGGATGGCCCAAGGTATAAAAATGTTTCAAAGTCTGGCAAAGGGTTGAAATTTAATTCAATTTTCTCGTTTTATAAGTGGTGTTCGGCAGTGTAAAGTTAAATTAGGCTAGATCAAATGGCAACCCTTAGAGATCGACAATCCCGACACTGCCAGGGCGGCAGGAGTACCGAAGGGTTGGCGGATATTTAAGGGTAGTACTTCATTTGAGGGTCGTCATCGTTCACTGAATACTGATGTGGGTAAACAATTTTTCAAATACATTATTTTTAATATGATTTGTGAAGTTAAAATAATATTTCTCGTACACACATATCAGTGAAAAATTGGTAAGGGTTAAAAAAGTATTGACAACTGGATGATATTATAAAACGCGTTTGCAGTTATTATTAAATACTAAATATATATAACAAAATTGACGAAATGACAGAAGGTACCTACAAAATATCATCTGAATATACAGCTGAATGTAATCCACAATGTAGACAAACATAAATCGGGTATATAATTTCTGTACAATGTTTCGATGGAATGCATGATAACCTAACGTACCTACATATTTCACGCCTCCTTTTTACTTTCTACGTGGGTACCAATTTGTAAATGGCATTTATTTTCTGTAAAAAAATACATATTAATTTAGCACTCATTAAAAGTAACTCGACATTGTCATCCATGAAACATGATGAAAAAAACTTGCATAGAAAAGAATCAGTGCGAATTAAGCAGGGAGTTCAAAATCACACTTCCCGATTGCCGATGCCAGTGAGAGATTCGGCCTCCCCCAGCTCTATGCAGCCTCCCACGCAAGGGGAAGGGGTAGTTTGTAGTTAGGACTTACCCAAAGGGCATTACATATTACACGGTACGGAGGTGATGTGTGTAATTAGGGTAGTGGGGTTAAAGAACCAAGCAACGATAACAATACAGTAATGCAATGAACCGTGAAGGCAACTGAATTAGCTCTAGTCATGGTGCAGTGCATCCTGTAAAACAAAACTGTAAAATAAAATTGCTAAGCAACGTTCCAATTATTATCCAAACATTTAGACAAAAGAAGTTTGTCTACGAAAATCATCCGAGCATACCGCAAGACATTTTTGAACTTCACCTATTTCAGCATTTGGTCTTGAATGCTGGGTCATGCAAAATATTGCGCAAAACAGAATTTTAAAAAGTTTTATCATATTCTTCTCCATTGATGTGTGCTGCTCGTTTTGTTCTAAGCCTGCAAATGTAACGCATAAAACAGCGAATATCTCCACTATAAGTATGTGTGATAGTTTACGACTATCGAATAAGACACGCCAATAATATTTTCAATTCGGTAGGGTTTTTTTTTAAATTATCTTCAAAAACTGTGTCAAGTTAATCTTATACATACGAATACATAGTAGCAGCGAGATTAAAACTAACAAGATACGTATTATTAATATTTAACAATCGATTAGTTGTATTTTACAAAAAAATAATTATATTTTGTAGAAGAGGTAATGAGACATATACATCGAATGAAATAATGTATAAAATAATTCCACAATATTGTACAAATAATACACATTAACATATTAATATACTTCAAGTCACCACTCGGTGCTTCATGGCGCCAACATCTTATCAAGTTTTTACAAGACAACAAATAAAATTATATTTACAAATTATACATACATGCGTGCGGTATTCCTGAGCGAAAGGTGTTTGATATATATATATTTTTTATTTCACATCGGGAACAACTTCTTTCTATCCATTCAAATAGAATAATTCTAAATTCGAATAATTTACAGAAGGACACGGCACTTCGCAACTTGCAATGCGCCTACTTTTACTATTATAAATGATTAACTATTACTGTGGAGATTGTGGTGAGGTAATTGTAATTACTGATACCTACATAAACTAAGGCAACAATATCACTTGCCAAATTACAACTTAAAAATAATTATCTATGGAAGTTAGCGGAATAGTCATTTATTTTATATACCACCGTTTATCATGGCACCCTGACAGCTAAACGTATGTATACTCCAAAATGGAATTATTATTAAATGCAGTGATGAAACGTAAACATTTCTTTAGAAATCTGTTATCATTCAAGTACGGGGCTATCTGAATGTAGAAAGCTAAACAAATATTCAGATCATAGCATCAGAACCACATAAATGACATCGATTTTACAATGCAACATTTCAAAGATTGCTTTGTATTGTTATCTAAACAGCGTTTTCAGGAGATTTTTTTGGTAAATATAAATAATAATATTGTAGCTTGTCAAGAATGAATAATTATTTTATCCAAGTTTATACTTGCGCATGAGAATGGAAATTTTCTCGTGAATCGTGTGGTGTTTGTGTTGATATGACACCAGTTTATTATTCATTCTGGAGGTCGCAAGGTCGTGTAAAACAAAATATTCAGCTGTGATACGCCGCGGCGAGCCCCACTCATTTGGCCTGCACTGCTCAATAGTACTTGGAACCAATACATGTGATGTATCGGCAGTGTTAAGTGTGACTATTGCAGCCAACTGGCAAACCATTATCGAATGTTTGACAAGGAGCTGTTGCAGGCCTATCAACATTGAGTGCACGGTTAAGAGCTATTGTAATATTTGACAACACTAGGAGAATATTCAATGTTTTATAGAGCAGACAATTATTGCGGCGCGCGGCGTGTCAGACAATTTGATTATATACAAATAATGCGAGACGAAATATATTTATCGAAGAAAGCAATCAGTTCGCGGCTTGACATAACAATTAAATTAAATGTTGCTTTGTTTTTAACCAAGTTATTATAAACACAAATGAAATATTAAGTTGGAAAACAAGAAAAAAAATAGGAAAAGAATTGGCAACATTATTATAACCTATTGCCATTTTTAACAGTACATATCTGTATCTGCATTAGGTAGAGACTTTTTAAATTGTTTTCGCTGGCATTATAAGGAAGTGCAAAGCATTCCATATCAATGGTAGCCAATCACAGCCCTAACTATTGGCATTCTTCTTTCTTATACACATTTATTTTATTGTTATAAATTATATACATTCAAAAAAGACGCATCATTTTCAAAATTTTTCAAATGTTACCATAAATTCGTTGCTATGATAACAGTATCGGTTGCCGAAAGGCCTATAAAAAAAAGACTACTTTTCTGATTTTCAAAAAACACAAAAACTGCGTACATAACCTATTGTCCATTACCTAAACCTGAGACTCTGAGACCTGACCGGACATCAGAAGGCGCGGGTTCAATTCCCGTCGGTGGCATTTATTATTACTCGGGAGATATTTATTTGTATGGATATTTCAAGCGACTAATTATTGCTTATAATAATTTATCATCATTTGTGATATGCATAAAAAACCTTGTCTTACAAACATTAGTTTATCGTTAAAAAATATCGTAAAAATAGTTCACCAACAAATGTAGATATAATGTCTCGACGCCATCAAGTGGGAAATTTAGCACTAAAAAGCCTTTCCTACAAAATAAAGTTGGTTGTTTACAGGTGAAAAAATATAATAAGTACTAGTACATATTGAATTATTTGGCGTGTTGGAAATAAGCCGACGTAGCTCAGTGGTCTCAGAGCACCTGACCGGACATCAGAAGGGGTACATTGATAATCTATCTTGTTACAATTAGTTACTGGAGTACTAGGATAATCAATTTTGCATTTGTAACTTTGAAATGTTTTTTCACTGGCGGCAATAGGGGATGTTTTTTGTAATATACATTGTACACCCAAAAGTCTCGAGTCGCCACTGGCGGCAATAGGGGATGTTTTTTGTGATATACATTGTACACCCAAAAGTCTCGAGTCGCCACTGGCGGCAATAGGGGATGTTTTTTGTGATATACATTGTACACCCAAAAGTCTCGAGTCGCCACTGGCGGCAATAGGGGATGTTTTTTGTGATATACATTGTACACCCAAAAGTCTCGAGTCGCCACTGGCGGCAATAGGGGATGTTTTTTGTGATATACATTGTACACCCAAAAGTCTCGAGTCGCCACTGGCGGCAATAGGGGATGTTTTTTGTGATATACATTGTACACCCAAAAGTCTCGAGTCGCCACTGGCGGCAATAGGGGATGTTTTTTGTGATATACATTGTACACCCAAAAGTCTCGAGTCGCCACTGGCGGCAATAGGGGATGTTTTTTCGGAATCTCATGTAGACACTGACCTTCCTCTTTATTTGAATCTCAGAATATAACTGTATATTTGCAGAAAAAACCCAAACCCTCTTCTTTACATTTTTATAATATATAAAAATTCAGCTTGATTATGTCTGTGCTAGCAAAACTCGAAAAGTAGTCGAACAATATCGCCTAAAATTTCAAAATATGTTTTTATTAGTGCCCGGAGTGTTGAAAAAGTCGGGGATCCGCGAGGAATAATACTTAACGCACTATTTCTGCACCGGAATGAAATGAATTAAAATCGATGCAATATAATTTTTAAAAGTTATATTATCGAAATATCAAGATATTTTTACACAGTTGCGTTGCGTTCGACAAAAAAATTGAACCGATAATGAAACCTTTTTGTTGCACAAAAAGAGGCAGGTATATGGGACCCTTCCTGTACGCACACAAGGTCCAATGGCTGGGACCCTTCATTTCAAAACAGGAGCAAAAATCTCTTCCAAAAATAGACAGGTGCGATGTGCGACGCTAGCGAGGAGATTAATCCCTAGAAGATGTTCCTAAAAGTTCATTGTTGTTATTTAGGTACAGCCGAATGGAATTTTCCCTCCAAAATTTTAAAATGATGTTTGGAATAACAAAATAATATTGGCACGCAGCGGCTGTTAGCTATTTCTCTACTTAAATACGGTAACATCTTTACACTTGTATATTGTTCAGATTCTTGACTTGATCCCCGCCCGATTAACTTGATCGTGCCAAACGCCCAGAGTTATTTATTTTGATTACGGACAAGCGGTAGATCGGTTGGGAATGGAAATATTTACATGTATTTATTTAATCAAGACAGATAAGATAATTCATTCCGCCGAATTATATTATTGTGTACACAGAAAAACAACTTTGCGCAATGTATCGTAACACTTCAAGGTAATACAGCCGTAAGATAAAGTTAATGTAATGTAATAATAAAACATGATGTAGGTTTGTTTGTAACGATGTTATTTAACGCGTGTGTTGGTTGGCGTTCTAAAGATAAGATGAATGAATTATTATAAATATTACAATAACATGCTTATAGCTTACCGCACGGTGTACAAGACGTGGCGCCCGGAGTATTCCCGGTAAACCCCGGGTAAATCCGGCGGATCGCGGGAACACTTCCCGACAACTTCCATTCAAACGAAGTAAAGTAAACAATCTTAACAAACACTAACAATGTTCACAACACGGAACCACAATACTCGGTACATAATACACATGAAATCATCTGAATGTTACACTTTTTACGCGCTATTTTAGTGTGGGGCCGCGTCATAACAGGATGCGTGTGCTGACTGCTGTGGCTGTGTCAGGGTGTATGTGCTCGCTAACTATACTATAGTACTCTCTACACTAGTAACTAGTAGAGACAGAGACAGAGGAGCACGGCGTGTGATTCTACAAGGTGATGTAAACACAGGCCATGCCGGTTGTGGTTGGCTGCTGCGCTGTGGCTGCTGTAGGCTGCTCTGGTCTACCTCCGCGTGGCCTGCTCCGTACGAGCACTCCTCACTCTCCACCGATTCAACTGCACACACCACTCACTGAACTTGTGTTGTTTTTGTTGTTAAACACTATCCCGGACGCTTGTGCTCCGGCTGACTGCTATAGCGGCAACGGGCCGAGAACCACAACAATGGCCGCCGCGGGGAGGGCCGCACGCACCGCGCAGGCGGGCGACAGAATACTTCTAGTATAACAAACACTTCCCGCCAATATCACGGGAGAGGCGCAGAATGTCGCCTGGCGTCGGACCTAAACACGACCGAATTCATCAAACAAACCGTGAGAAGCGAATTATTCGCAGGGGCGCACAAGGTAAACATGTTAATACACACGGACGTCCAATTGACGAAATCGAACGAAAATTTTGACGTGAACACATCCTCACTGCTCGCTCGTCGAGCGTAAACTGCGGGAGGGGCGGGGACCCCGCCCCGTCTCTACCCGCACCGCCCCACTCCAAGCCAAAGGCCCACGCTACTACAGTCTCGTAAATTTAGGAGACGTAAACGAGAAACTACGTACTACGCGCGCGCTCGAAAAGGGCAACTCAACCGCCGTACCACAACAATACAAAAATAATTTGTGCAATTTAAAAATTATATTTAATCTTTTAACTGAATTTCATCGTATATGGATATCGGCATCGTATATATAGCCGCATTAAATAATTGTATGATTTTTTTAAATAGAAATTTTATAATTCATACTTTTTATTTGACGTAAAATCCTAAACTTGTACTTGGCAGTTTCACAATAGTATAAATGTTCGAATAAATAAGAATTTAAAGTCCGTCAGTCCTGTTGGGTAGGTAAGAAGACCCTGCACCCAAAAGTAAAGTTCACTACGATTTACAGCGAGGCCGTTGTGAGACTTTTCTGCACAAGGCTTCGGTTTATGTCGATTCCTTACCCTTCCCGACTCGATGGGACGACGGCCTAAAAGTGGTGTTAATAAACAAATCAAAATTACTAACTAAAAAAATCCTATTAGAAGTAATATACATACTTAATAACCGGGTAACCACCGTTCACTTGAAAAATATAATAATAATAATTGGAAGATTAGTACGAACTGATTTATATGAAAACTTGTTAGGATTTATCCTATTATGTGCAAACGGATACGGAACATGCTTACCAACGCTATTATCAATAATTCTTTACATTTAAGTTGTATAATATGTGTACTGCATGTACGTGACTTTTTAATCTGTTAACCCTGACATTTAAAACATGGACAAAACTAATTTAAAGAGCGTAACTTGCTGTGGAAAAGAACTTTTTTAGCATCCGCTATGAGATTCTAATTTGATTCATCAGACTTCTAGCTTAGGATCTTACACACTCAGGTCGTACGTTGCCTCAAACGAAAACAAAATAAACTTTTAAAGGCCTCAAGTATTAAAAAAACCGAAACATTTATAAATTAATTATAAACATCAACAACAACTTACAAAAAATAAATGATTGAGTTGGGTACTGTCCAATTTATTAACACAGCTGATTTTTATTTTTTTATATTCATCCTTCTAAATACGTTTTGATTTAACATCAAATCAGTTATTAATAAGATCAAACAATTCGAATTAGAATGGATAAATGCATTTTAGCTTGCTTTCAACTATGAAAAATATATATATTAAGCCATTTACGCGCATTTGAGGCGATATTTCACAAAAGCACTGTAAAAATTACCCAAGTATTATTATTATTATAAAGAGTTTTCTTTTGTCGATGACGAGTGTGACTTTTTTTAACACACTTTTAGGCCACTATGGGTCCGCGGCCGCCGATTGTCTCGCCCCGCTGCCGGCATGTGATCGGTCCGCGCATGCGCAGCGAACTCCCCGCCCAACTCATGAATGGCTATAATACACTACGGCCGTCGCTTTACAACTGCAAGCTACTCTTGCACGCTGCTATTGCTCTCTACCTCTACAACCAGTACTCTCGCCAACTGCCTATTGAATACCAACTTTTGTTTTTTTTATTAAATTGAACAGTACCTTTGATTAATTATTAGATATTTTCAAACATATTAATAAAATATCTTGATTGGTATAGAGCTTACAGGGAAGAAACAAGGAAGTAGTCGGAATAAACTAGATATATTTTTATACAAGCTTACGAGTACCCGGCGTTGCTCTGGGTTATAAACAGGGCCGCCACAGGCCGTAAAACAATATCCACGTAGCACTGATTTATACATTATTCTGTGTCTATATACTAAAGTCTACTACATCAGGTACCTAACATTGGGATAAAATAATACCTACGTCTAGTAGCACTGATAGATACTTTGTTCTGTGTCTATATACTAAAGTCTACTATAGTAAGTACCTAAGAGCGGGAGCACACAGAGAGCGAGAGAGCGGTCAGAGTTCTGCGTTCTAGTGACCGTTGACCGCTCAAGAGTTCCAAAGCACACAAGCGGCGTTCAAATTCTCGCGTTCTAGTTTCGTTTGGGTCTTTACATATTATGCAACATGTCACTAGAAAGTTCATCATCCGATGAAGAATTATTGCTCTTGTGGAATATAAATGTATATGAATGAATGTATATGTGTTTCCTTTCTTTTTTTTTCTTTCTCTACAGATGGCCTAGGCTTTAAGCAGTTATTTCGTCCTGTATTATTTTTATGCCTATTTTATTTTACTATACCTGTACATATTTTAATATTGTTATTTGTGTTTTTGTGTAATATTGTAGGCATCCTGCAGCCTAACCACTATGTAGGGACATTGGAGGTCTAGATTCATTTTATAATAAATGTAGAGTCGTTAAACAAAAAAAAAATTAGAGTCCTTGTGAGAGCCCTGAAGGAGTAACCATCTGTTACTTATACCAGGGCGGGTAAGCGGTGGTTAACCTCCAGTGCTCTTGTGGAGCTTAGCAGCTTCTAAAAAGAAAAGGAAGTATTGGGTGCACCCAATCAACACAACGCGAGAAGAACAAGGCGAATTTACTAGTATTTTTCAGGATTTACTTAAAGATGAACAACGATTCTATATTTTTATAATTTACATAACTTAAATCGTATAATAAACTCATTTCCCTAACCAATTCAATTAACTTTTCCGTGTTTGTAACCTCAGACATCGCGGCGTTCTGGCGTTCTCTGCCTCGGCGGGAAAAGAACTCCTAGAACGCGACGTTCCGTTTTGACCGCCGCGGTCTGACTGCCCGCTGTGTGCGTTGTTGTTATATTATCAGTACATTCTAATGAACGCCGAACGCGGAACTCGGAACTCGGAACTCCTGACCGCTCTCTGTGTGCTCCCGCTCTAATAATAATAATAATAATCGGATAATTTGTAGAGCGCCGTTTTTGTGAAAAATCACCTCAAGGGCGCTGTACAATTTATTTCCTAGGATCTACATTTGTTATTTAGACCAACTGTGCCAGCACGAGGTTCGTCATCCGTTCAGGCATGTGTCTGCCGCCAATATAGCGCTGACATGTGTCTGCTGCCAATAAAGAGCGCCGACACAACATCCTCACATAGACAACAAACCTTGGCAGCACCGCTGTGACGCTCGACGAAGACAGAAGATGGAGACGCTGCTGCAAGAGTCCTAGGTAGCGAAGGAACTGTACCAGCTGCTGCAGGGAGAGAGACTACCCCGTCCACCAACTGTGCCAGCACGAGGCTCGTCATCCGTTCAGGCATGTGTCCGCCGCTAATATAGCGCTGACATGTGTCTGCTGCCAATAAAGAGCGCCGACACAACATCCTCACATAGATAACAGACCTTGGCAGCACCGCTGTGCAAAATCACCTCATCCTAGTCTACCTTAGTCTCTCCAGTCACCTCCCAGCCTTTCATGCCACCTAGTGCATCCTCTCGACCCTTTCAGACTCCTTCCTGGCTCCAATACCTAAATAAAATCCAGCAAAAAAAAAAAAAATTCTTTCGATTGTCGTGATCCGACGACTTCACACCTCTGTCTCAGACCCTTAGGGCTCGCTTATCGCAGGCTATCATAAGCAAAATCTTGAACCAAAGTCAAAGTGAAGTTTATGTGTGTCATCTGTAACAAAATACATAAACAAAAACAGAAAATAAAAACAAAAACTTTAAACAAAATATGGCTTATCTGTCCTCCAGGCAGACATCCTCGGTTGAAAAGGTCCCGTAAATCCCGACACCACTTGACACTTGAGTCAGGTATAAAATCTTCGACTGCATTGAGAATCTTTGTTCTAGGTTCACTTTCAAAATTTAATCGGTTTAAAATGCTATAATAATTGCAAATTCCAGCTAAACGGTAGAAGTTACGCGCATTTCGTGAAATCAGAAGGTAAGCACTATATAAAACACGGATGCTGAACATTTTTCAGCGCTCTCTTAACAAGGGAAACCTTCTGAAAGGATTAAACAAACCGGAGCGGTTGAAACACGTCCGCTCTCGTAGTAGTTCATCGGGATAAAATAATATCTACGTCTAACAGCACTGATAGATACACTATTCTGTGTATATAGGTATACTAAAGTCTACTACAGTAGGTACCTAACATCGGGATAAAATTATATGTACGTCTAGCAGCACTGATAGATATTTTATTCTGTGTCTATACAGGGTGTATCGGCACGTACCCGACAAACTTTAACCAGCTATTCCTTAGCACATTCGGAGTAAAAAATGTTATAGGCAATTTGCTGTCCGGTAACATTTTTTTTAATATTTGCACAGCAAAGCGCCAATAACATTTTTTACTCCAAATGTGCTAAGGAATAGCTGGTCAAAGTTTTTCGGGTACTTGCCGATATACACCCTGTATACAGATATGTTTTGCGAAAACAAAATAATTAAGTACCTTCTTAGTACGTAGGTACTTACTTGAAGTAGGTATGTTATGTAGTACTTACCTCATGATGATTCGTAGCACGTAGTAGCACACACATAAAAAATACGACAATTAAGATATTAAAGAGAATGTGAATTTATATATTGAAAACAGGTTTACTGGTAATTTTCATAAGTTTTAAGAAAACTCTATTTGCGGTTGATTGCTTTTCAGACAACCTGTCTAGAAAATTGACTCTTTCTCAGTGAACTCAATCACAGCAATCGGGAGTATTTAAAGATTTTGTATGTTGTTATTGCGAACTGCAAGTGTCATCATAATCATGACCCTTCCATGAGGACAGGGGAACAATAAACATATTATAATAAATTTATTGATATGAAAACAACAGCCGGCATGTTGTTTTCCTGTGATAAAGCTGTTTTTGTCCCGTTGAGTTGGGTTAGATACTTTGCACAAAAATAATACACATGCATCCTTCAAAATCGGTCATTGGGTTTTTCCAAAAATATTATTTCATCACAGACAGTACACAGTTTAGTACTAAGTTAACATACAGAGGCAAAATTAAATATTATTATGCCATTATGTAGTTATCATAAAGATGCAAGTCAATATATTTTTACAATTTATAAATTAGTCCAAATAACAACGTTGGTTTATTAAGTCAAAATATAAATACGAAAGTCAATAAACCTTATTTAATTCATGTACATATGCAATGACGTGCAGTCCACAAAGATTAAAAAGCTGTGCCTTCATTAAACCCGATTGTAATTACTTACGTAACAATCGTTCATCTTTTCTATTTTCTTCCTAGGATATATCAATAATATATTTAATAATTTTGTACCGCAGATTTGTTAACTATAGGTACAAACAGGCAGAGCCGGCTCTAAGCAAAGCGTCGCAAGGTGCGAGTAAACTTTTGGCGCCCTTTTCAAAACCAATAGAAGCCTAGATAGGAGATCATTGTATGTAATATAATAATATTATTATATATTATATAATAATATTCGGATGATTTGTATTTTGGTCTAGGGTCGATTTTATGAAAAATAATCTGTGTTAGGACTGTTAGATGTTATGTATTATCAACGCCTTGGTAATTCGGCGCCCGGACTGCTCTGCACCGGCCCTGCAAACAGGTACAGAGTACAGAGTGTAGGTACAGGGTGCAGCGTAGTAAGGGGCAGGGGTAAGTGACATTTATCAAGTGATCCGAATAACCCAACGATAGCATCGTACTTTGGATGAGATTATTTATTAGTTCTTGGAACTCGTTATGCACCACGAAACAAAATAACAAATCTAACATTTCATATATTATCTTATAACTTATCATAATCACGTGCAATTCTATGTTTACGTCGTGCACTAACTTTTGCAAACGGTAGGTACCTACAGATCGACACACATTTGCAGTGTATGTGTATATTTTGTGGATACAAAAATCTATGGTTTTCAAAACAGTTTGTTAGTTACAGCGATACAGGTTTGGCCGCCTGAAAAGCTAAGGATTTCAGAATTGAAAATACTCCAGGGTACTTCTCCACCTTCCTTTTCTCGTCTCATTCCCCTCCATTAATATCGTTTTATGTTCCCCGGACACAAATTTGTACTTATGTGATTTGATGTGTCATTATTTGTCATCGTGATTTAGGTATCTACGTGTTTGACAAATTGTCAACGATATAAAATGACTGGAGATCAGAGGTCAATGAAATAGTTGTACTACTATATGCCTTCGTAATCTGTCTACGATAAGAACTTACCGGCAGTATTTTTTTTAAATACATGAGGTAAGTCATAAAACCACGATACTATATACGGACGTCTCAAGAACAGTGCCCCCCAAAGTTGATAGAATTAGTAAAGATCACATAAAAATTTGGAATATTTTAGATCTTTTTAAGACGCGGATCTTCTGTTTCCCGCAATCATCCCCCGCCCTAAGCCAAATGGCGCCGGAAACAGCTTGAATTTTGTCGTCGCGCCGTTTGAAATTTTTAGAATTATTAATATTAACATCACTGCTTTCAAGTTTTCGCTGTTTGAACTCCTTTCATTTTCCTCTTTCTTCTGCAAAATTACACGCAACAAGAAGAAAGAAACCTAAAGAAAATTGTTAATTGTTAAAGAAAATTTATATTAAAGAACTAAATAATCAGATATTATAGGCTCCGTGTGTTTTTACGTTTACTGATTTTTATTATTTTTATTTAGGGCATACAGTAACCGTCTAACATTTTTGGTATTCGTTAAGTACCTACCCCAAAACAAACATGGCGTATTATTGGTACGAGTAGAAACGAAGTTTTTTCCCATCCAGCCGATATAAAATGTACACATTAAAAAAGTTGATAAGTCGAAGCCCGATAAGCCACCGCGGGCAAGGGGATCGGGGAAGTGGCATGTTTTACTAGAGATAAGACGGGAAAATAATACGACGGAGTCATTAATAAAAATAATATCACTATTTCATTCATATTGTCGCCATTCCTACCTACGTCAACTGCCTAAATGTAGGACAGACGAGGACAGCTCAAATTTACAATAATACCGTACAAATCTTCATGGGGGTAGGTACAAGAGAATGTTTACTGTGTGAACGAACCCACAAAACATCGAGCTCATTTTGTAGCTATTTTTCAACCCACAATCATTACAAGGTAAGTGTAGTTACCTGTTACCTATATAAAAAGTTTGGATATTTTTTGCGAAATAAAATAATAATAATAATATTTGGATGATTTGTGGAGCGCCGTTGTTGTGCAAAATCATTACAAGAGAGCTGTATAAATATATAATACATTTCTACAAATGTACATAATATGTTATTATTCTTATTCATTTATATTTTGTACAGACAGATAATATACAGCACCATACTTACCTGGTAGGTCACTTGAGATTAACACTGTTTGGACTTTCCGGTATTTATTTTAATAATATGTATTGATAATAAATATCACCACAAGGGTGTTATCGCTGTGTACCTACGTATTGTATATTTTTATAGACAAACACAATTGACTTTGTATTCGGTGGTGAGGCTACTGTACATTTTGCGGTGTAAAAAAAAAGTTTTTTTTACTCTAATACATCTATTTTAAAACATAAAAAACTTTAAAAAATGGTTTAACTTACGATTGAACTTTCCTACCCAGGTACTGGAGTAGGCAATTGGGTGGAGCGGTATAGTATGGAGATTTGTTAAAAATAATAATGAATTCAGCATCATGCTCTAATGCTATGTATTTCAAATAAAAAATATCAACTAATTATATTAATATTTATTACTCCCACAACGGAAGCTGTTCCTACGTTTGGTTTAAACTTCAGACTCAAAAACGACAGAAAAAATGTATTTCAAACGCAATTGCTCAAGAATAAAACCAAAAGAAAAAATATGCTGAACTGTTCTACGACTCGTTTTCGAGTTCCAAAGCTCGGCTATGGAACAATTTGCCGGTTTCTATCTCTTAAAAAAAAACTCCACACAGCATCCCCGAAGATGACAAATTATTCCCGACGGAAATTATTTTCCTCAGGGCCTCCTGCGTGGTGTAAGATTTCCCTGTTGTGACGAGAACTTAGATAGATTTTGTGTTTCGGCTCAAACAGGAACTGCTGCTATATCTACTATAAGATGTTGACTTAATTTCACAGAGTGATTCATCTCGCTTTGTGAACAGGGGTCAAATTCGCCTAGCTCGAATAAATAAAAGGATTGCCCTTACTAGTAAGCGGTTAATAATCGATTCCAATTAATTTTGGTACATATTTCGACAATGTAATGCTTATATGTTCGCGTGTTTGTATGCATTATCAACCACAACGAGTCGATTTGCCGAGTTTCAGATATATCAGATGTCGGGAAGTGGGTTAATTTCCGTTTCCAAGATTGGCATTCATTCATTACGATGTCTTTTCAAAATAGCAAATGACCGATTGGAGACCGCAGATTTAGCAAGCCTTATTACGCGCGAGACACGACTGACTGCTCTTTATTATGTTCCAGTCTGCTAATAATTATTTCTAAAATTCGCCAATTCGAAGGCTACACAGACTTGATAACAAGTATGGTTCAATCGAGGTTTACCGCCACCACTCAGTGTACAAACTAAAATTCAGTATATTAGATCCAAAAAAAAATTCATATGCACATTTTATCTTATTAATTTTTTCTATGTTCTGAAACGTGCTTTACAACAAACTGTTCAAGTTTTTATTTAAGACAATTATCTAAAAAAACTTACTTAAACTAAGTTATTATATTACAATAATAAACTTATCAAACTCCATTGCACAACTTTCGATATATCTTTCATACTTCTTCATGTGCATATTTTAACGCTGTATTAATTTAGTTATGTGCTGAAAAACGCAAGAGAAAACATATTATTTTTAAAACAATAATAATTACTAGACGAAAACACCTACATAAATTGAAAAAATCTTCCGAAAAAAATACATGTCGTCGGCAGGAATTGAACCCGCAGCGTTCTGATTGCCGGTCAGGTGCTCTACCAATTGCGCTACGTTGGATTATTCAAAACCCTTCAAATTATCAATATGTATCGGTATTTTTCATTCAACAATTATTGCTTATTAGATTTTTTTCACTATAAAACAACCAAATTTATTTTTGCAGGAAAGGCATTGTGATAATGCTAAATCTCCTACTTTATTGGTGAAAATATGTTGACTTCTCAAATAATTTTAATTTATAAACAAATTTTTTAGGCAAGGTTTTTTAGCACAAAGGATAACATAGTATTTTCAAACAATAATAATTATTATGAAACACCTATATAAAATCAAAAAATCAGAGAGACAAAACGTGCCGTGCATTGATCGTATTGAAAATATACAATCCAAATTTATTGATCATGATCATCGGTTTGACCCTACCGCTTTATATAAACGTAGAAAATTTTTTGATGCCCTATTCTTATACAAAATCGTGAACAGTCTTGTTGATTCATCATATCTGCTAGCAAAAATTATCTGCTAAAAAAAAAAAACACCAGATCGAACGACTTATTTAGAACACCATAATGTAAAGCCAAATATGCGCAAAACTCTTTAATAGGACGTAGATATCTGTAAAACTCATAATGCCTCTAGAGATGTAGACATTCTCAAGTGTAACTCGAAAACATATAAAATGCAACCTACTAAACTGATTACTTAATTTTTTATTTTGTGAAATAATCCTATCAACAGTATCAACTTAGTTTATTTTATTGTTTTTATTATAATCATGCGAAAACTGCAGTACTACTAACTGTCTTTAATTGTTTTTATAACATTTTGTAATTCCTTATAATGTTTATTCTTTATATTTCTTTGTCATATATACTATATATTGTATAGGTGCAAATATTGAATCAACGACTAGAATTAATGGAACATTATTGGTCTAATATTGTAAATATGCTGTTTATGCTAAATATATGAATGACTGTCGGCGTAAGGAAAGAAATGACGATGTTTATGTACCTACCTGGTTATTCATTAAAATCTGTAGGCGTATTCCCATTCTCAAGGACATGTTCTTTAATATACCCAGCCTTGGCACAAACCGAAGCGCTAGCGATAATCTCACTCGCTCCTGTCTATGCCAAAGCCAAAACGAGAGGGATAGGTACACTAAGGACAAGTCCCTAGCCAAGGATAAAGAACGGGAATCTGCTTCCTGGTTACTAAATGCCTAAAGCTCCTAGTACACATTGGCAAAACGCATGGGGCCAACGTTGGCGCCAACGTGAAAACGCTGTTGTCGGGTTGGCGCCAAGATCGACGTGCGCCCGAAAACCGACAATAATCGGATTGAATCGGTGGCAACGGCCAGTACACGCCAAGTGGTCCTGTACGCGTTGTGCAATGCACATTGAGCCAACGTGTACTAGAGACTTAAAGTCGTTGCAAATAACGTTTCGGTTCCGAGTATACATAATAATAATAATGATATTTGGCTAATTTATATAGCGCCGTTTTCGTGAAAAATCACCTCAAGGGCTCTGTACAAATATATCTATTGTTCTTGGCGCGTTACTGTGAGCATTTCTATGCCAACTGCAAATTATGATTTTCAATGTATTGAAAATAGTGTAAATGTATTAAAAAAAACTAAATCAATACCTACAAATAAATTTATTTTTTACTACACCTGACTTTGAATCTGTAACTTGACTGTAACTGAAAGACAAGCTACCCACTAGTTAAAAATGTGCAAAATCGAAAACACATTTTCTTTGAAATCTTTCGTTTTTAACGGACACGCTAACCCGTAGGTGGCAAGGACCTAGATCCAGCTCCAAGAACCTATCCACGTGTATTTAAATACTTCAGTTATAAATGACTGTGGTAGTCGATTCGTGTTTTTGAACAGGAATGCCAGAATTATAAAAATTACATTCCTACGTTCCTTTCTATAGGCCATCAAGTAACATCCGTAGGTGTACAACGTTCCCACAGCTACCTGCCAACTATATGCAAGCAGTTATTAAAATTCTAAGCACGAGGATTCTCCACAATGACTAGGTCATAATTTAATCTTACTTTGTTTTATACCTATCAAAATACTAATGTACCTAAATTAATGACTTTGTTTTGTTTGGGCTTTCACGTAGGTACATACGTATGCGTTGAAAAGGGTATTTATGATTCATATTTGCATTTCAAGTTCGACGGTAAATATTTTAGATTTTTAATGGGGTACATTTCGAATAATCTTTTGCTATAAAGCATGCTTTTAAAGATAGAATAACATGTAACCAAAACTTCTGAAAAAGTACAATGAATTAAGACCCTAAATATTATATTCGATATCTTCCAAAGTAAATAACACATACCTATTATATAATATTTCCAAATTTAAAACCAAAATATTAGAACTTTTAAAATAAAACAAAAAACATCTAGCTATTGCACCTTTTATTGAATTATTTCCTCAAGATTGACAAAACAGGCTTATACCTACAAACTATCATGTTTAGATTTGCTTTTTGCTTGGTTTTATATGTCTAATGGTGAATGTTATATTATTGCTTTACTATTCTATATTTATAATCCTCACAATATTTTTTTATATAAACTATGTAAAATGGCTGACCGATCGCCCTCGATTTAGCAGGCCACTACAACCAGTCAAACGCAGTATATTTGTTAACAATACTGCCAATAATTATTTCGTTAGCTTTCTAACTCAAAGGCCTCATACACTATGTGTCGTATTGTATCATGTTACTGCTGCCACTACCTAGCATTTACATATAAATTTTACATTATTTATTAACTAATTTAAGTCTGTATAACTTAGGAGTAGGAATATTCTTATTTTTGTATTATTTACTTGCTGTTATAATATGTCAAATGGATATGGTTATATGTATTTTTACTATTACTTTTGTGAACTTGCAATCTTCAGAATATTATTTTTTTATGAACTATGTATGTAAAAGCCCAATGGGCGTATAAATAAATAAATAAAATAATACTTATCTAAGAAAGTGTGCTCATTAATTTCTGAGAATGCCGATTTACCTACTATGTTATTACGCTGAGTATGATTTTATATTGAAAACAGGATATAAATATCAGTGGAGTATGTTTGAGTATGAAAATCCTTCCAACCGTATTTTTTTGCTGTCTCCGGGGCCGAATGTGTTTACCGCATATTTCCGATGGTAAACAAGGCATCCGAATACGATGATTTATTCACATCAATCAAATCTGTTATTGGGCTTTTTTCAAACCATCCCATTGCAACAGTCCAGACACCTATGCAGTTTTTTCTATAACATGTTCATATATCGGCTATCAGCTCTCCCAGCCCGGGCGTTTCCTAAAAGTTGTTATAAACGATTTTAGCTCGTTCAAAGTAAACGGAGCTTTGTTCAAAATACTTTACACGTACCACTGTCTTTTATACTGTCCTTAGAATTTTACTTATTATGTCCTTAGAATTTTACTTATTCTCTACGTTTATATTATTTAAAATACAAGTTAGCAACTTTTTATATCAACCAAGAAAACTTTTCATATTATTTATAAAGTGCAATAACTAAGTAAAAGTCAATACACTAGACTAAACATGAATCGCTTTTAATAAATATGCCTATTTCTGACTGTCCTAAAACAGGAAATCTCCTAGTTGGACAGCCAAAGATCACTGTAATATGTAATATGTCATGTTTAAAAAAAAATTAATAAATAAAAAAAATAAATGTTATTCATTTTCACGACCCATTAGGAAGGTACTCTCAAGTACAAATAGACCGTCGTTACAATATAATCTCTCCCCCTTTCTTATAAAAGACGAATGTCAGAATTCGCATTCAACAGAAAGAGAGGTTACAAGTTAAAAAGAACCCCTAAGCAGAAGGACCATGCCTATGTAAATAATAATAATAATATTTGGATGCTTTGTATAGTGCCGTTTTTGTGCAAAATCACCTCAAGGGCGCAGTACAAATATATAATACATTTCTACAATGATCTATGTTATTAGTTATTACTAACTATATATGGAGATAATGTACAGTACCATATACTTATCTGGTAGGTCACTTGAGGTTAACACTTAATTAACATTAACTAATTGTTTATTAGCGAAATTTAGATACAGGATTTAGGACATAATTGTATATAACTGGACTTTCTCTCAGGAATGGTTTATTTAATTTAAGGGTATATTTTAGTTTATTCCAATCCTTCGGCCCAGATACTAAGAAAGCGCGATCACCAAACTTAGTATTTGGCTTGCGCTTAGGTTCCATCAGTCTGCCTCTAGCTGCTGATGATGCTGATCTAAGAGTTGACTGCCTCAGACCAGCGTTTTCCGGTACGCATAGTTCAGAGTTCATAGTTGTAGGGTGGGCCATTTCATTGATGGATTTAAACACCATTCAGCACAATTTGTACTGGATTCTTTCAGGGCATTTGAGCCAGTGAAGGTTACGATACAAACAAACAAATAAAAGTAAGGATGGGTTTGTTATCTAGAAATAAAAAAAAAAATTTACGAATACTAAAATGTATTACCACAAAAAAGATACAATAAAAAAGAAATTAATTAGCATCCTACTATTAAATCTGTCAAAGGCAAATCTGCATCTGTCATCTGGCAAAGGGCTTGCATAGATAAAATGAAGGTGTCATACCAGTTCGTTCTTGATGTGAAGTAGTAGATTCCGGTTCTTCACAGCAACAGTTGCAGTTTATAATTTATCCATAAAATAATGTTGTAGTCCAATACAAAACAGCCTCACGATGCTGGTCTCCAAAAGGGTCCCTCTTAACCAATCAGGATCGGCAGATGCTATCCGATTCCATCAATCTAATGGCCAATGCTCCATGTGCAAAGCTGATTCTCACAAAAATTGGCGAATTTGTTAGTCGACCATCAGCCAAGAGGAATGACCGCTGCTCTGGGCTCGTGATCAAAGAATGGCCACTGCTTCCAGTGCAAATCACAGATTCTTTCTTCCTCAGGTTTGGCAACTCTCCGAGTCAGAATTCCAGGGCTGTCATTTGACCAATAGCAAAATGACAATGTGTTCTTAAAGTATTTCTTACAATAGGTCCTTAAAAGTCCCACACACTAAGACCATAGATGCGATGTAAGTAAAGTGATGCACACACACCTTGTTACAAATCTTATATGTAACAACGTTAGCCGATAGTTTGCCAGATTAAAGAAAAAATAATTGGTTGTTACAAGCATTATAATACTTTTGTTGTAATCTTAGTTCTACAGCATTAAAATCATTGTATGAAGTTATGTTCTTTTTATTACACTTAATTAAGGTGTTATGTACCAACTAACTACACGGAGATACCAATTACCAATAATTTCGCACTTCGGCAGATAGTCATAATAACGTTTTTTAAATATTTTTAATTGGGTGTTAAAGAATCATAATTTAATCAATTATCAAGAACTATACTCTCATTGTAGTGAGTAAAATAATTAATTGAATTAACCATATCTTCGTTTTTTATTTTTTTATTTGCGACTACATAATGAAACACGCGAAGATACAAATATTGTGTAGGATGCGTATAAAAATGTTTTAAGAATAACAGTTTAAATTGTCATCTATATATATTTGTTTTTTTTTCTTTTATAAGGGTGAACGTAAAGAACGTTAATATATATTTTTTTATATACCTACTTAATGCCAATCGTCTTAAAGTCACATCACAAAGCATCTGTTTCATATGAACAAAATAAAGTTATTAATTAGGAGCGTTTTCTATGTCGTTTTTACTGATGTTTTAAGGTTATTTCACTGACCTCTTTCAGCCAGAATTTTGACTTGTACTCATTATTGCATCTGGGGGAACCATGTTGTGGACTTATATCTATCTTAAAACCATTAATTTATTTTTCTATTTGTTAAAAAATTGTCCTATTACTATGTACATTATCTCCATTTACCAATCTTTGATCTATCCATAACTTTGCTTGTTTTGATTCATATTAATGTTCAATTAGACAGAGAGATTGGCGGTTTGTAATTTTATTTACCGCTTTTCTATAATTTTATATAAGCACACACTACACACCACACACCTAATGCACTAATATTTGCAGTAACTCACACTGGAGTGAAATATCGGTAATTTAAAAATCTAGGTGCCGATTACTGATATCTCCCAGATCTACACTTTTATGATTGATCAAAAACAGGTTTTTCTGTAAAAAAAAACCATTAGAACCCACATTAAAAGGCAAAATATTTAATTATAAAAATACACAATAGTGATAATATAATATTATGCGTCTTTGCAGACCTTTAGCAATTTTAAACATTTTAACGATCTTTTATTTAATTGTAGAAAGCTATAAAATGCTGCATTTTTATCACCTAGCACAGACCCCTGAAAAATCAAGAGTTTGAATACTTGAAAAATCAGTTCCAATTTTGAAAATAAGAATTAAAATAATTTTCTGTTAATAATATTATACATTAGGTAGGTACCTACCTTATGGCTTGTTTAAAATTTTCACGCAAACAGTTCTAATTTAGAAAATGACACTGAAATTCAAAGCAAATTTGAGTACATTGAACCAGATTTCATCTAGGACTAACGCACAGACAATCGAAATTAGTATGTTTGACACTTTTGATTTGTTCCTGGGGTTACCTCATTGCTATTGACAGTGTGAGCAGTGTCCTAAGACGGTAGGTACTACTATTGATGCTATTTTTTATATTAATAATGATTGGATTATTTGTATAGCGCCGTTTTCGTGAGAAAATCACATCGGGGGCTCAAAACTATGTGGTATTCATTGCGCTCCATTATTATATAATCTAACAATATTTATGTGGAACAATATAGGCCTAGGAAAATATGTCACTCATGTGCATATTCCAACTACAATTTTACTATTGCTTTCCTTATAATTATTACCATTATTGGAGGGAACTAAAGACAAATATTTGTGAATACCGCACAATAGTCCCATCCTTCTGAAACTACAAGGAAGGAAGACTACAACATTCTAGTAAGTTGTTGTAAGTTTCTACATATGTAAATATATAATATATGTCATTAAGATAGTAGTTATAGGCCTTAGTCGTAAGTCACTAGATATAGGTCTTAGAGGTAAGTCAGTAGTTCTAGAATTAACTATTTAAGAAATATATTTGTATAGCGCCCTTGAGGTGATTTCTCACGAAAACGGCGCTATATAAATTAGCCCAATATTATTATTATATCGGCCACTGAAGCTATCTATTTATTACGATAGGGACTAGCTAGTAGGCTAGTAGGGACTTTGTATTTTATGAAAACTACGTTGAACAAGTTAGAGGTTCCGACCACTACTAATAGTAAATAAACGTTCCAAGGTCGTTATATACGTAGATACCTATATAATGGTAGGTGTAGTTTGTTACACGTGGATGGAGGTAGGTAACGGATGTTTACTAGCGAAGCTTTTGGCACGTGTGCAGAGGGCACCGCTCCGAGGACCTAAAATAACACGCCTGCCGCCTTTTCTGCAACTTCCAGGAAAGGTATTTATTTCCAGCACTTCTACCTATGTACCTACCTGTGCCGCTTCCGCCGATCTTCAAATTATTATTTTATGACGTATTTAATAATAATAACATGGCATTTATATAGCGCAGTTTAGTGTCATTTCACTTTAAGTGCGCTTAACTATAAACAAACTTAAAAACGGTAATTCAGTATTAGTGGTCAAGTTCTTAAAATTATTCCTACAGCGTGCCTTACCCAATACAGACCTAATATTATAACACTTAATACACTGTTTATACAAAGTTATGACAAAACTTAGAATAACATGAACAGCAGGACTGGACAAAACAAGAATATTAAAACTAAAACAAAATAAAAAAGGCGGCAGTTTGTGCTCAGAAATGAGAACCTTCTGAGCAGACATTTTAAAAAGGTACAATAAGGAGGTAACCGAAACCAAACAATTATCGGAAGTTTTAGAATATGGCTTATTATAAAATATTGAAAAGAAGTTAAGATTTATGAATGGTAATTTTTTTTAATAATTTTGTTTTTAAAGCTCGTTTAAATTCAGCCAAATTCTGGAGATTAGTAAGAGCTACCCCCCGCATAGACAACTCATAACGTTAAAAACGCATGCCATACATATTATAATTATTGTAATGAATGAATTTGAAACATCCACTCGCAGCGCCTATATATGCGTACGTGCTAACTGTCAGGCGCCAAGCTCTTACTTGAGCTTTGAGGCATACTGTATGCTGTAGACGGTAACGGTCTAAGCACCTAAGTAAATAGTCTAAACGTGTAAGCAGGTTCGGAGATTTCGTTATATTGTGTAGATTAAGTTTTTAATCATCATGATCAGACGTGCAATGATACTCAAATTATTACTGACACACGTAACAAATAGAAAATTAGTTTATGACTAGACAATTCATAACGTTAAAAACGCATGCCATACATGTAATGAATGAATTTGAAACATCCACTCGCAGTGCCTATACTCGTACTATGCGTACGTGCTAACTGTCAGGCGCCAAGCTCTTACTTTGAGCTTTGAGGCATGCTGTATGCTGTAGACGGAACGGTCTAAGCACCTAAGTAAATATGTAGTATAAACGTATAAGCAGGTTCGGAGAAATCCCATGGTGAATGGTTCTAGCAGTTGCTACAATTCCTTGTAATGGCCTGTTTGATTTAGTTATAGTGAATTTCATTAGATTAACCTCCAAGGTGCCAATCCATTATGAATTTGATGCTGATTTGTTAAAATCCGGTTAAAAACGGGATCGCAGATACTTTTAGTACATTCTTAATAAATCGGAATACGTGTCATGCACCTACATTTGTCAAGATAATATACAACTAGTTAATCGAGCCAGGAATGGCCTGAGCATGGGCCCAGTTTATAGAACCTGTTAACATTATGAGATTAATTAGACTCTGAATAAAACAACGTGCTCGGCTAGGTTGACAAAACGAAAGAAGATATTATTTCTTATCATGGACACTCTACATTATAGGTGGCGTTAGTGATAAGTAAAGACATAGTTTTTTGAGTATATTTCAACATTTATCTTTTAAATATTATGTGAAGTTTGGACATTTTCTATGTTGAGTAATTTTTTATTTTTCTGAAAAAAATTCTTTCGGGAAAATTAAAAAATCGGATATTTAAGCTCGGAAAATGGGTCAGGTATTTTTTTATAAAAACATTTATCTTTCTGATATCATGTTAAGTTTGAATATTTTCCATGTGGGGAAAATTTTATTTTTATGTAAAAATTCTTTCGAAAAATCGGAAAAATTAAAAAAACATATTTTTAATTTTTATTTTGGAATGTGAAATTTGTAAATTTATTTAATATCGGATTTTAAATTAAAAAAAAATTGTAAAAAAATCTCGTAAAGTGGGTTCGGAAATTTCATTGTGATGCTAATACTATCAGATGACAAAATGCGAAAATATTAGAATGTTTATGAACATAACGTGTTCTGACATCGCGATAGTTAAGTGTTTAAGGCGATGCCATACGTAGTAATGCAAAATCATGTGTTTTTGGTTTGAAAATTAGGTCGCCTAGAAATGTTTCAGATGCTTTAATTAAATACTGCGAGTAGAATACATCTTGGCCTTTGAAATAATCGAGTATTTTTTAGATAAGTCCTTTTATAAACCCAGAAAAAAATTATGTAAAGGCCTATGAAAACTGCTTTAAACTATGAACTATAAACTATGTTGCTATGGAAATAAATAGCGAGCGATATGCTGAAATGTATGGCGAGTGATATTTTTCAATATGCGAGCGATATGCTGAAATATATCAAAAATATCACTCGCCATACATTTCAGCATATCGCTCGCCATAAACTATGGTTCTATGGAAATATGGCGGTATGCTGAAATATGAAAAATATCACTCGCCATACATTTCAGCATATCGCTCGCCATAAACTATGGTCCTATGAGAATTTTTTTCTTTAGATTTGACGGTAAAAGCCCTAAAAATGCTCCTAGCTTTCTAAAATATATTTTACTCGCTTGACAAGGATAGTGAAGTAAAATTTCATAATTTTTGACTAAATATATATTGTGAAAAACGATTAATTAGCTGGAAAATATAACAAAACTGAAGAATATTTATTACCTTCATTAAAGATATTTTTGAATAATATTACAGAGATTTTTTTCCAGAATATAAGTAGCTATCCTGGGGGAACTACACAAGATACATATATAAAAATATGTATATAAACACATTATCTGGTAAGTAAGAAAAAGAAAATAGTCTCAGTCGGCCTAAGGCGGCCGATTGGCATTTTACCAATGGCATTCCAAAGGTTACGTAGGTACCAATTGCCGTCTCTATTGCACAGCCGCGATGTAGGCATACTGAGTCTATTTTACAGGTATTCCAATGGAGCCTGTTCTAAGGAACTACAAGCATTGATTATTGTTTTTGTGTAAGTCGGCTGGTATGTGGGACGAGCTATCGGAAACTGTTACACCTCCTTAATTTATTCCGGACCTCTCTAAGACCCGCATTAATAAATCTCTTTCTACAGCCCCTTCCTAAACCCGTCTCACAACGCTGACCAACCGGTGGCGAGATAGCTCCCTTGTCTTTACGCATTCCTCTAATTATGCCGTTGATGTATCTATAGTTTCATTGTATATAGTTTTTCAGCGTATTTTATAATCCTAAATAATTATTTTATATGATGTATATTATATAATTTATAATATTTGTATATTTTGAACAAATTTTACCAGTGTGCGTTTAAGGGCGTAACTGCGAATTGTAAGTTTCGGTGCGTGCTTTCTTTTGATTGGTTGTTAAATCTTTTCAAGTAGTTTATAACCCCTCATAAAATTCCGCGCCCCTTCCCATTCCGAAATAATCGTACGCGTCATCTTCTAGTATAATCTGTCGTTTTCAAGATGCGTTAGAAGGAAGAGGACGAGCTCTCGTTGGGAATAATTTACGGTGTTAAATTGCATGTAGTGAATTAAAATGTTTCCCCCTTTTCAAGAAAATTAAAATTCTAATTTCAGAATGAAACCAGCCTACCGAAATCCTCGCATAACCTTAAATTAAGGCCCGGAGCACGTCACAATGCCCAGTATACTATATAGTACAATATACTATGGATAATATGTACTATTAACTACTAACTAACTGCTACTAGCTACATACTACGTTAATGCGTTATCTATAAGTTATCTATACGGTGGACTATCACCTTCTCCATTCTCAGTAACTAGTAAGCATTTGCGTCTTCAACAATAACATGTTGACGTTGACAGTCAAATCCGTTTATCCCTTATCCATGGCGTGAACATGTGAGAAGCAAACACCCTTCGTTTTATTTTTGTGTTAACCGAGCATAATATTCAGAAAATCATGATCAAATCAATTTTTTTTTTGCTGAGCCACTGTTTAAACAATTAACCTTCTTATTACAGTCCTCAAAAAGTCCACATCATCATTAAAACTATTAACATAATCGGGTTAACATCCTATATTTCTTATCCATGAGCATTGATTGACTCTTGCGATAATTGTTCATGTTCATTTGGTAGAAAGCTAACATAATTACATAAGTTATTTAAAATAAGTCTTTATGGACAGTTCTATTAAAGGGCTATCAAGGGCTGTGGGTAATAACCGAATGCGGTAAGCGGTATTCTCACAGTTCAAACCTATAGGCGGATTTCGCTTCTGCGATGTGTAGAGAAACGTTGTTGATTTTCACATGTCTAGTCAAGTCATGTTCGTGCCGTCCGAGAATAAATACATGAACTCTAATCGGGCGTGTCCAGTGAAAAAATGATCTTTTATTGAAATGGATAGTGATAGCTCCTGTTTCGCAAAATAATTGAAATGATACCGCCTAAAGGCCGACGGCGGAATTGGCGGGGTTCTAGTTTCGCGCTAGCCGTGAAAGCTCATACAAATACCCGGCGGAATCCCGCTTGATGTTTTTCGCTACTCACAGCGGCATGTAGCTAATAGGATGTAACAGTCCCATAAAATCGACAATAATTCAAACTTAACTGTACCATATTGAAGTGAAAAGTCAATAAAGTTTTTGTATTTCTTTAAAATTAATACCAATACTAGGTTCCGTACCGCGTAATTTTCTTGGCTATCTAGCAATAAAGACACATTTTTATTATTACATATAAAAAAGCGGAAAGCTATAATAATTCAGCCCAACCTCCACACGCGTCATTATTGAGGCACTTCGAGTTAACACTTCGGAGCGACGACGGTACTACGCGAACGTAAAGTCCGAAAGTAAGATAACATTTGACGGCGCGTGGTACCGCCACTCCGAAGTGTAAGTGTGGCAGAGCCTAATGTGAATGATCTTACAGCAGGAATGTTTTCGGTTTCTGGTCGCACTTCGCACCTGCCCAGCACCAGCGGCCGATAAGTTTAGAGGAAGTCCGCTAATCCTTTGATTTATACATTTGTTTTATTGTCTTCTTGTTTACAGGGTATTTTCAGTTCAGTCGCGGTCATAGCAGATTAGCGTTTAGCGATTAGTTGTTGCTACATTTATCCGCCTCCGTCCACTGATTTAGCGCTCCTTCAAGAACAACATCGGCATAACATTTTAATTACACAATACGTTTGTTTTCCGAAACCGTCATTAACTTTTAATACTGTGGATTATAACGCTATTTAATTATGCTCCCGCGGATATAATATAATATGTATGTTTCACTATTTCATATAACAATGGTAAACGCTTGTCGGTTATTCTGAGGCTTATTTAGGGTGAAATAGGTTAGAAGCTTTATATAAAAAGGCCGACATTATCTTATATGGCAACTAGCAACCATTAAAATGAATGTTGGACATAAACCATATGACTTTTGACTTTTTTTGACTTTTGATTTAATTATTTTTCAGAGTACCTAAACCTAAGTTTACTTGCTCTAGCGTAATTATAAAAGGATTATCTAATGATGCTTTACTTGATTATTAATGTATTTGGAGTATTTTACTAGAAAACTTAAAAACTATACTGCGGCTGTATGCAGGAAAATTCTGTACGATTTATTTTTAATATTAATTTCTACGTAAGATTGATTTTGGCTTTTTAAATTTATGGTGTTCATTCTCGCTGTATTTAGCGAGAGAGTTTATCGTGGGATTTGAGTGACTATCTAGGCCAGCGTAAAACCTAGTAGCCTGTGCAATAATAAAATCTTTAATCAACGGTACGTTAGAGTCATTGTGGAGAGTAGAGATTCTACTCCACTTGGGTGCATTTAAGGCGAGTCCAATGCATTTATTTTGAAAGACTTGAAGTTTATTGATATGAACGTTTGCTGCATGACCCCAGATTGGGCAAGCGTAAGAGAAACATGATCTGATTGTTGACTTGTAAAGCAATAATTTGTTGTCTGCTGATAGACGGCTATTTCTACACATCATGGGATATAGGGCTGATAGATAACGATTTGCAGCTTTTGTTTTTTCTTCTATGTGTTTTTTCCACGTGAGTTTATAATCTAGAGTGACACCGAGGTATTTTAATGATGATTCCCATGGTACGTTTTCCCCAAACAGTTTAATGAAACGGGGTCAGTTAGGCCGTGACTTGTGAAACACGGTCGCGACACTTTTGGTCGGATTAATTGAAATTCTCCACTTTTTACACCACTTTTCTGTTAGAGCGGCTTGTTTCTGAACGCGGCTTGTAGCAGTGGCCACGACAGTTGAACTTGATATTATGTTGGTGTCATCAGCGAATTGAGTAATAATGATGTTATGATCTATTGGCTTTGGAATGTCGCATGAATAAATGTTATATAATGACGGCGAGAGTTGACTGCCTTGCGGGACCCCAGCTGATAGGGGGCGCGTAGTGGAGAATGTGTTATTTATTTTTACTTTGAATGTGCGATCTCTCAGGAAACTATTTATAAGTTGAATGATTCTAAGTGGGTACCCTAGTTGGTACATTTTATATATTAGGCCATTGTGCCAGACTTTGTCGAACGCTTTACTGACGTCTAGAGATAATATTACTGTTTTCTTATTAGTGTTGAAGCCCTCCGTGATGTGTTCCACGACACGGAGGAGTTGATGAGAGGTTGAATGACCTGCTCGAAAACCATGTTGAAAGTCTGGCAAGAATTTACATTTATTTGTGATTTCATTTAATCTTACAAGAATTACTTTTTCCAGGACTTTTCCCAAGCAAGGAAGGAGACTTATCGGCCTATGGTTCTCCGTTAATAATGGATCCTTGCCTGGTTTAGGAATTAAAATGACATCAGCTTCTTGGAAGTCCTTTGGAAAGCAACGTAGTCTAAGTGCTGCGTTGCAGATGGCAGTCAGGGCGCAGATGCCCTTTTTTGGTAGGTATTTAAGGATTTTGTTAGATATTCCGTCAGGACCGGCCGCTTTCTTTTTCTTTAGACCCTTGATGATTTTTATTATTTCTTCTGGAGAAGTGGCTTTAATGGGCGGGTCCTGAGGGTCGAGACTTAATATTGCTTCTACTTTAGAATCCACCTTAGCTACGAAGGCTGGGTCGTCGTGTTCCGTGTTTGGAGTGAATTGAGCTTTAAGGCTATCTGCGAAGGCTTCAGCCTTATCGGTTGCAGAAAAAACTTTACCGTTTAGGCCTTAAAGCGGAGCTATTTTAGTTACTGGACGTCTGAGGCTTTTGGAGAGTTTCCAGTAAGCGTCTCTGTCGTCTTCGAGGGAGGAAATGAATTCATTCCAACGCTCGTTACGGTGGTCGAGGAGTGCGTCGCGTACCTCTCTGTTTAATCTATTCAAGTGTTGCTTTACAATGGGGTTAAAAGAACTTTGCCACTCCTTACGCACTTGGTTTTTTTCCCTAATAAGGTCTTTGACCTCTTCGGGAATACCGTATTTCGCTGAGTTGAATTTCTTTTTAGTATTTTCTAATGACGCTTCGTTGATGCAAGATTTGAAGGTTTTAATTAAGTTGGAGGTGGCAGTATTTAATGCTAATTCGTTAGGTATTGATGTCGGTATTGTGATTTTACTTTCTAATAAATCGCTGAGTTTTTTCCAATTAATTTTCTGTTTGATAGGCACGTGGGGGACCAAAGGATTAGAGCCTCCTGATAATGTTAGAAGAACTGGATCGTGGTCGGAGGTTAGTTCACTAAGTACTTTTAATGAGTGCAAATGATTTGTTTCTTTTAAGATGACTATGTCAATCACGTCCGGGATTGAGTTAGCTTGATGAAGCGTTGGTATGTCCGGCGCGTCTACTACAATTGATTTAGTGCTAGCGTATTTTGCCAGCACGTTACCTTTTAGGTTTGGACGTTGACTGTGCCACGATCCATGTTTTGCGTTCATGTCCCCGGCTATAATGGTGGGTACATTTTCTTCTAATAGACTGTCCAGTTCGGACGGGATCAGTGGACGTTTTGGTGGTGAGTAAACGGAGATGAGTTTAAGTGGTCCTGAAGATGTATTTATTACTACCGAGGTGGATTCTATGTTATAGGCCAGTGCAATTAGCGATTCGCGATCGAAGTAATTCCGGTAGTCCCAATTTTTTTATATGTTATATAAACTGATCCCCTGATGTAAAATCTGAGTTTCCGACCTTGGCAAACCTGTGCTCGCGCCGCCATTTTGAAAAAACTGGCCGAAATCGGGCAAAAATCTAGTTTTTCCCAAATATCTCATTTTCAATGCAAATTTTGGCTAAAGTATATTAACAAGTATAATAGAACATAAAATAACCTACAACTTTTGTAAGAACAAATTTCTTCTATCTCTAATAGGTACCGAGGTAGAAAGTCGTAAAGGTGCGTATATTTTTGAAAAAACAAGTTTTTTGCGCGACTAGGTTTGTTTTTTTATAAATACCTCGTTTCCAGTACAATTTTGTGAAAAATTTATTGATAATAATTTTGTAGAAAATAAAATTTCGTTAAAGAAATAGGTATATAATTTATATTTTTTTATCTCTATTACGTATCCAAACTCTAATCCACCAAAACCAGGCCAAAAATTGAAACAGAGGTTAGGTGTTTTAAACTTGGCATTCCTTGATTTTATTTTTCTTTAACAAATTATTGTTCTAAGAACATATACGTTGACAACAATCGTCATGCCTGTGTCAGACCTAGCTATAAATATAGTAGATAGACTATTTCAGCATATCGGTCGCCATACATTCCTAATGGGAAGACCACTAAAATTGGCCAAGCCACTACATTTGTGCTCGCAGCTTGGTCTGACATGCCTATCAACGTAATCACAACATACATTTAAGATTATTAATACAATTAAGATGATAAGGTACATAAAAAAGATAAAAAATTGGTATTTTCGTAAAATTAACATTTATTGACATTCTTTTCTTTATTAGTTAAGTTGTCAGCATAACAAAAAAAAATTAATGGTAGATCAGTTTAGATAGAAGTACGAGCCCTTGACTATAGTTTCTTACTTCTGGCCCTGCATAGCTTCTTCATCTGTCTCATCACCCAAATTTGTGGCGACTGGGTCATCATATTCCTCGTCATCGTCATCAACGAAGGCTTCTACAGCATTCTCGCAGGAGTTGCCATTGCAATTAATGCAGAGTAGGGAACATTTCAAACCCGACTTTCTGCAGGTGCACTTTCCAGCGCAACCTTTTTTTGCATTGACATGATATGAAGTTCAGCAAGGCCTGAGGTGCAGCTTCCTTCAACATTGTTACTGGAGTAAGTAACCCAACAGCATCCTTTTTCCACCCCCATTCAGTCGGATCTTTATCGTGACCAAGCCAAGTCTGCACTTGCAAGTATGTTCTTGAAGCGTGTTGCTGGACTGCATCTTTGGTGGGTGGTAGCCTGGATAAATTGAATTTGTTCTTTTTTACTCCTTTACAAAAACGATGTACCTTAAATTTTCCAAATTTGATTTCTCGTTGCCGCCATACAAAAGTGCAAATAGTTGTTCGGCAGCCAAAGTGATTGTTTCTGTCTTTGCTTTTGGGTCTTGAAATACACGAACAAGTTCATTCACTGAGTGGTTCTTGAGAAGAATATTACAAAATTTGTGTTTGCCTTGACCGAACGGAGCTCCAGTTGTATCGCAACCACTTATGGCATGAAGGAATAAAATGTTTTCAACTATTTCAATGTGTTTAAAACATTTGTTAGAGTACAACGCGTTAGATGATTTACCTTTTCCAACTTTTTGGTAATATACGTTGGGAGGTGAGAGAGGTGTAAGGAGTACCAGCAGATCAATATCCTGACCAACGATTATGACTACATCATGTTGAGATGACAACGAATTTGCTGTGTTCACTATGAGAACGTCAGCATCCTCTTCAGCTTGTACTGTCGTTATGTGGGATCGTGCAAATGAGGTTCTGAGTAGGGAAATAAAACGAGACTTGTTCTTCTCATTTCCCAGAAACTTTTTATGTGACACTTGTGGGTGCATGCTTTCAAAAAACAAAACTTCAGCAGAAGTTGTAACTCTGGCACGCCGTGCTCTTTCCACCCCTTTAGTGCTTTTCTTTTCCATAGAATCTGGGTATCCATCGAATACCACTACTGCATTGGATCCATAATGATTTTGTACATACCAGACATATTGCTGGAAAATTACTGAAAAATGTTGAGCACGACCCCATACAACTTTGTGCAGTAAATATCCTCCATCAATTACGTGTATTTTACTGCTTCCCAGTTCTGTATTATTTGGTAGAGGGTTGAATGATGAATAAAATATAGACTTCGTTCCTTTGCACATGCCTTCCTCTGAGAAAAGAGACAATGGTACAGGAGAGAGTTCATATTGAATAGCATTAATGGATGTATTACCATAGTCACACCCTGATTTTTGACACTGCTGGTCACCGCCGCAAGAGAAACTATCGCATAATTACGTTTTAAGTGTAGGTTTCCAAAGTTCTGGTTGATAACTTTAGACATAGCTAATTTCCCCATATTTTCAGCCATGTGACAAGTGACTTTGCTATCCCCGATTGTGCCACTGCTAATAGACATAATCACGTTTGTTTTAGGAAATGGTTCATGGCAAGCAAACCAATCAATGAGAGTTTGAACGTCTCGATCATCCCTCTTAATTCTTGTAGGCCTCATCTCTACATGTTGCTCTGACGTTCCTGATTCAATCCCACAGAATGACTCGATACCCTCACAAATGTTATGCAGATAAACGAATCCAGCAGTCCAACGAAGAAGGGAACCGGAGGGAAGGAGTAGAAGGGTGGGGGGTAGCCCCCCCCCCATACCGAAGTGCCCTCTAGTAAATTTATAGATGTATGTATTTAAAAATGCAAACAAAAATTTAATAACGTGATAATAAACCGTGATAGATTTTCTGTGCGTACCTACCTAGATTTGTTTATTCTTTATATCGGTAAAAAAAACTATATAAACATAAAAACTGCACAGTTTTTTTTGAAATTTTATGTTCTACATAATTGGTATCAATAAAATTTTCATGAAATTCCACTGGAAACGAGGTATTTATAAAAAACCAAACCTAGTCGCGCAAAAAACTTGTTTTTTCAAAAATATACGCACCTTTACGACTTTCTACCTCGGTACCTATTAGAGATAGAAGAAATTTGTTTTACAAAAGTTGTAGGTTATTTTATGTTCTATTATACTTGTTAAGATACTTTAGCCAAAATTTGCATTGGAAATGAGATATTTGGGAAAAACTAGATTTTTGCCCGATTTCGGCCAGTTTTTTCAAAATGGTGGCGCGAGCACAGGTGCGCCAAGGTCGGAAACTCAGATTATACATCAGGGGATCAGTTTATATAACATATAAAAAAATTGGGACTACCGGAATTACTTCGATCGCGACCCCCTTTTTGGCGCTAATTGCACTGGCCTATTAGGGGAGACCTAGGAGATTTGTGACAGAGGAGAGTTGTGACAATGACGATTTCTCCCCACCTATAATAGTTAGCGAGATGGCAACAACGCTCGTTTGTCGCTCTAGAGAAGCGCTACTTCACTCAGTACACGCCGGTGGCGCACGAGAAGCGGTCGGCGCGGTCGCGTAGTTACGACGTCTGCGTGTAAAAAAAAGCGAAAAGTAAGTTTTTATTCAAAATTTTGATTGTATTTATAGCATGTCTTATTACATGTGTGTTGTTGTGTTATCTATTCTTAAGTTGTATGGTTATTTAAGTCTCAAAGCGTTACATTGATATTTTGTGTTTGCATCGTGTTTAGAAAATATGAATCATTATTCGGACCAAGTCGGAATTTTGAGCACCTAGGAGGGTTGTGACAGCGTGTCACAACTCTCCTATTTGACTTAATTTTTCTGCTGGGTTATTTTGACACTTTTTAATTAATTTGCGATGTCTGTATATGTGTTTGTGCATTAGTGTATTAAGGTCAAATCTTGCAAGTACAGTCCGCAATAAAATCATGTCCCTAAAAATTCATTCTCGATAAAAAAATATTTCGTCTTGTGGTGTGATATTGCATGCTAAATGACTACTTTTTTGTTACAGAATGCCTAATAACTACACACGAAAGACTGATAAAGGCACTGCTAGTGTCGAAATATACGAACTTGCCTTTGAAGAGGTTACGTTAAGAGGTAAAAGTCTAAGAGATGCCGCGTCCTCTTACAATCTGAACTACATGTCTTTATCAAGATATATTAAGAAGAAAGTTGATTATCAACCAAACCCAGTAGGCGAGGCTCCATCTATGGGTTATACCAGTCCGACGATATTTACACAAGAGGAGGAGAATATATTAAGCAACTATTTGCTAACATGTGCAGCAGCTAATTATGGACTGACAACAAAAGAAACTAGAGTCATTGCATATAAGTTAGCCAAAAAATATAATAAAAAAATTCCAAAGTCATGGAAGGAATATAAAAAGGCAGGAGAAGTGTGGCTTAAGCTATTTATGCAACGACATCCCAATTTATCTTTAAGATTGCCTCAATCTACTAGCATAGCTCGCGCTACCAGCTTCAATAAAACAAATGTGGCCACTTTTTTTGAAAACTACACAGGCGTCTTAAGAAAATATAAACTTGATGCAAAAGATATTTGGAATGTCGATGAGACTGGAATAACTACCGTCCAAAAGCCTGATAGGATAATTGCGTGACGCGGAGAAAAAAAGGTCAGTGCCATGACATCGGCAGAAAGAGGGACCTTGGTCACACTGGCTTTAGCTGGAAATGCAATAGGTAATTACATACCACCTATGTTTATATTTCCTCGTAAACAATTCCAAGAGCATTTAATTCGGGACGGCCCAATTGGTTCAGTCGGAACAGCTAACGGATCAGGCTGGATGCAAGAGGATGATTTTCAAGTTTTCCTTGAGCATTTTAAAAATCATGTTAGACCATCAAAAGAGCAAAGAGCTCTGTTGCTCCTAGATAATCATGCCTCGCATACAGCTCTAAAAACATTGAATTCTGCAGAGAAAATTGCATAATTTTGCTCACATTTCCCCCACACTGTACGCACAAGCTACAGCCACTGGATCGTGCCATTTTTGCCCTGCATTCGTGCCCCTTAAAAAAGCAATTAATACAGCTTGTAACAATTGGATGCGAAGCAATGCCGGGAAAGTCATGACAATTTATGACATCCAATCTATAACAAAGTCTGCATTTGATGTAGCAATCACTGCAAGGAATATCAGTTCTAGTTTTGCTGCAACTGGAACATGGCCGGTTAACACAAACATATTTGGAGAAGCCGATTTCCTGCCAAGTCAAGTCACTGATCGTCCCAACCCAGAACTAGAGCAATCCATTTCAGAAATTTTGGACAATCCAGCAGAAAGAACCATAACTCCAAATCTCAACACCGGCACAGTTGATAACGTTGAAGCAAGATCCATTACTCCAGGTGCATCTATAGATCAGACCATGCCATCTAGCAATTCATCAGTTGTTAACAATAATGCCAATGAACCTGTTGCCTCCACGTATATAGCCCATACCCCAGTTCTGAATAATAATGCCATTGAACCTATTACATCCACGTCTACAGTCTATAGCACAATTGTGAACAATAATGCTCATGAATCTGTTGCCTCCACTTCTTCAGCACATAGCCCAGTCCTGAACAATGATGATAATGAACCTGTTGCCTCCGCGTTTACAGTCCATAGTCCTCTTGCCACTGTTTCTAATGTGTTCTCGCCAGAATTAGTTAGGCCGTTGCCAAAAGCTCCGCCACGAAAAAACTGCCAACCAAACAGACGCAAAGTCAAATCTGCTGTGCTTACTGACACACCTAATAAGGATGAAATAGCTGCTATAGAAGCCAGAAGGAAGTCGAAGAATGTGAAAAAGCGTGTCTTAAGCGACGATAAGGAGAATCCTAAAAAAGCCATGAAGACTAATAAGAAGAAGAGAACAGGTGATGACGAAAGAAATGCCGAAGAAAATAATTGTGTTTGCTTGGTTTGCCTTGAAGCCTATGCAAACAGCAGATCGAATGAGGAGTGGGTGCAATGCCTAGAATGCAAAGGCTGGTCACACGTAGATTGTACTGGAGGCGAGCTGCAATACATTTGCCATAATTGTCCATAATCAGTTTAAATTAAGATTTTTGACTGTTTATAATATGATTGATCTCAAAGCCATACCATAATTACTTATAAGATATAATTACTTGTTATGGGAATGCCATGTGTTGTTTATGTTGGTACTGAATGTACTAAAATATGATTACATTACTTTTTGCAAAAAAAAAACATTTTTTTATTTATTTATAATATGTGTAATGGTATTTTTTATAACTTAAATAGTCTAAATACAAAGCTGTCACAACTTACCTCGGTACCTGTCACAACTTACCTCGATGATAGGGGAGTTGTGACAGAGGGAGTAGTTTTTCTTTTTGTTGATTTTCTCGGAAACTGTAATACTTTTATTAATTTTGATAATTGTTTTGGAAAGGGAAGGAATGGTGCTACATTAATTCATAAAGGTCATTACTGTGGAACGTTTATTGAGCGAGATATATCCCTTAAATTGAAAATTGTCACAACCCTCCTCGGTCTCCCCTACTGCTAGAGAATGAATGCGCTAGACGGTGGTCAATATTTTGTTTTACTAAAATGGCCGTGCCGCCGCCTCTATTGGTTAATCTGTCATCACGGTATGTGATGTAGTTTGGTAATTGAAATTTCTTAGATGGTTTGAGCCATGTTTCATTAATGAAGAATACGTCGATGTTGTATTCTTTAAGAAATTCAATTATTTCACCTTTGTGGGTGATGACAGAGCCATTGGCGTTCCAATAGGCTGTTTGTAAATTGACTGTTTTATTTTGGTGTCTAGACATTATGATTTCTTAAAGTGGCTTGAATTTTAAACATTTCGTCAGTAGCGAGTTTAATCGTGGCTTGAAGAGCTTCTAGCTGCTCTTTGAGGGCTTTAACGTGAGCCGGGTCCATCGGGGACGAGGGTAGTTGGGACTCTTGGGTGGGGGCTGGACCTCTGTCTAGTCTGTGCTGCTGAGAGTTAGAGTGATACATGTGGTCTTTGGGCTGATTACTAGGACCCCTATTAGCTTGATGGTGCGGTCTTTGTTTATAAAAATGAGGCTGAGGCCAGCTACGGGGAATTGGATTTGGAGAGTTGCGTGGGAGTTGGGATGCGGGCTTGCGGGCAGTGGGGGTAGGGTTAGAGGTGGGGGGAGTTATGGGGGGGGGGGGAGATTGGGACAGATGGGGTTGGAAGGGTGGGAAACTCCACTAGGGAGGCTGCGGGAGCTGTTACCTGTCTGGGGGGGTTTAGATGTGAAGTTATATTTACCGATTGTCTATTATTATCATGTTGAATTCTGTGATTATTACATAAACCATATTATTTTGTTATAGGTATATATCTAATAGTAGGTACCTTGACTTTAAGTTCATTCAACTGTTGATACCTATCTAGTAGCATTGAGTCAACAATTGTTAATGTAATAATTAAAATAAAATAACTTTGTTTGAATACCACTTTATTGTATATATTTATAACCAACCGGTTTCAGTTCAACTTGAACCTTCACCAGGGTTAATAAAACATATTCAAACAAAGTTATTTTATTTTAATTATTATAATAATGTATACCCACACAGTGTTTGCTACAAGTGAAGAATTAATTGTTAATGTTTTTAAAAGTAGAAACATCGGAAGAATTTTCTCACCAAGAGATCGTGGATGTTTACCTGTATTATAAATGTGTATTATTTGTAGGTACTTATACAGTCTTACTAGCTATACGATGACCTACGTAGGCATATATTGACCCGGTCTGTTTTGAATTGCTTTGAAAATCGGCTAATTCGATTATGCGTTCCGTATTTGCTTTCGTAAATCGATAATTCGGTTTTAAATATTCCTCTGATGGTGCTGCAAATGGGTATTACAGCTTTTTTTTACAAATTTTACGATCGATATTTGTCAACGGATTAATAACAAAGTCCGCGATTTCCGTCTTACTAAGATGGTAATACGCAGGGACGGTTCTTACCTTAGGTCAATTGGTAAAATTATATGACAAAATTATAAGACATCAATATTAATAAATTATGTGCATCAAAACAACTGGTCTTAATCTTAATTTATTTTAAATGTATTGCGAAATAGATGGCGAGTGACGAGCAGTGACATCTATTGTATCTAATATAAGCTTTCATTCACAATTTAAAGAATGTCCATGGCTTTGGCATCTTCTGTCCCTATGTGCGAAGAAGTAAATATCTGTTACTTATACCAGGGCGGGTAAGCGGTGGATAATCTCCTATCCTATCCTTATTGTGCGCCAAGGTGCGAAAGATTTGGAATAATGTTTTATGTTGTTATCGATGCAGAATGAGGCTGAAGAATTAAACAAAACAAAAACGTAAAAGATCATTGTCAAATAGAATCGCAAGTCTATATTCAAATGGAATTGATAATCGCACCATGGAACCACCATACTCGCATAACTTTGCACCCAGTATCTGTGAATACTGCGGACGGGCATTACAAACTCTAATTATAAGACTATTTTATGGTGTGCACAACTTCATTAAAACGTATCCTATTAAAAATAATTAGTCGTGAGTACATGGATTGTGCAGTTATACCCAATTTAATATATTAACATAATATATATTTTTAGTCGCGGACTCATGACGTACCTACATACAAATTGATTTATAAATAATATATGGGCACTTTTCTCAATATCAAATATAATATAAATATCTTTACTGCTCCTTGGTTCGCCCCCATCTTGAATATGCTTGTGTTATTTGGTCTCCTTTTTATGCTGTCCACATTCGACGCATTGAATCTGTTCAACATCGGTTCTTAAGAGGGATTGCTAGGAGGCTAGGTTTAGAAAAAGGCAAATACTCATATGATGAAATTGAACTAACTCTAAACCTCTCTCCTTTGGAAATCCGTCGGGAAAGAAATGACCTCATTTGCTTCTTCAAAATTATAAATGGTATTATTGATTCACCTACTCTACTGCAACTCATTCCCTTCAATATACCCTCATACACAGTGATGGTAGGTACATAAAAAAACTTTTTCAGGGAATAGGGAAAAACACAAAATATAGACAAATTTTCAAATTTTGGTTTTGTAGCCAAAATTCTCATGACAATATGGGGAAATTTGAAATATTTTTGAAATTGATTAGAAACTAAAAAACGACCCCTCCTCACCAGATCTATTTGTGAATAGGTAAGAGCACTGAGAACATCAAAAAGTTACTTGAGATCCAATCTCTTTCTTCCTCTCCATCATTTCTTTCCACCGCATAATGGTACGTATACATTTGCGAACCGAAACGCGAACCGAGCCCCGAATTACGGGAAAGGAACGAAGCAACAGCAAGCGCCGTTTCGCGCCATTTCCGATTTCTTAGTTTCTTTCCCAGAAGTTGGGGTTCTGTTCGGCAGTTCGGCTCGCGGATGTATACGTGGGATAACACTCCCCAATATTGAGGGATGCAGAATGGATGCAGTTGAAACTGCTTTGACACCACAAGAGAAAGTTTTCTTCTTTTTCGTAAGTATTAGGGCAACAGGACCTAACTACATATCTGGTTTCTACTGGAAATGGACCTGGTTGGTAACAATTTTCGATCTATTATTTAAAGTTAATAGATCGATCATTTTTAAGTGTCAATTGAACTTGAGTTGATTTAACGTTATAATTAAGCATCAGACACGCCCACACTCAATTCGTAGATCACGACATGATTCGGAGAACTAGGCGAAGGCGCGTTGCAAAGGACAATCGGCAGCGAATTTACATGAATTTAAGAAGTGTGTAACAATATCACCTTTGCATTAATCGGTTCAATGCGATTCCCAGACAGTGACACATCTGAGCCAAATATTAAACATAATCATGTCAAATGAATGACATAACCAGGTACCTTAATGTCTTTAGGAGAGTACATGTTCTGTTTTCTTACTTTTTGTATCACAATTGTTTATTTAGCTCATTTTATGCTATAATAATACTAACTTAATGGATATTTTATAAAAAAATAAGTAGATAAGCCAAATTGCGCAAATGATTACGTTTATGCCCTTTTCAAAATGAGAAGATAAGCCAAAATGCGCAAATAATAACTTTAATGCCCTTTTCAAAATTTGATTACTTTTTGTTTTATTACATAAACTATAATATTACTTATTGTTTGCCATTTTACTTTTTTCTTCAATTTTCATTTATTCTCTAAGAACGGGTGTTTCACAAAATTTGAACAATTCATCAAATTCAGTTTTGTGAATATGAATGTGATCAATAATGATATAATAACAGAACTTGAATAGAACTTTCACAGAACCTGAAAATTAATTTTGAGATTTGATGAATTGTTCAAGTTCCGTGAACGGGAGGGTTAATAATAAACAAAATAATTTCGGCTGTGTATAGGTAACATAAAACAAAAACACATAATTAATTTTTATATTCTAAGGACGGGTTGTTTCAGAGAAATTGAACAATTATCAAATTTCAACGTTCATTTTAAAGTTCTGTGAAAGATTTTTTCAAGTTCTGTTTTTATTTCAGTTCTGTCAAGCAACTAACCAATAAAAATATAATAACAGCACTTGAATAGGACTTTCACAGAACCCGAAAATGAACGTTGAAATTTGATGAATTGTTAAAATTCTCCGAAACAACCCACCTACGTAAATAATATAATTTATTCCGCCGTTCTTGCAATCGTTCACGGTGAAGTGGTCAGTATAGTTGCCTTCCAAGCCAGTGATCGGAGTTCGATTCTCAGATAATTATATATTTTTAATTTTACTTAAATTTTTTGACACGTTTTAAAAAATACATATTCTGTAATTTTTCACGCTACTAAATAAATAATAAAAACCGATGAAAAGCAACTTGATAAATAACATGTTGTTTGTTATTAAAACATGTTAGTAGGTAGTGGTACTTACTACCAATAGGATAAAATACACCTAATTGCCCGTAACCAATTTAAATAAATATGACATTCAAAACACCAGAGATCAATACTGATCAATTATATTACTATTATTTCATGTACATAAGTAAAAGTAGGTAAGTACCTATATTTTTAATTTATTTATTTACAAAATCTCCTTACGACGAATTTAGATAGACTTTGTAAGGTCAAACATAAAAACCAGCATCAATCAAACTAATAACCCATATCGAAGTAAATAATATTCGTTTCAATATAATCTATTTCCGCAATCCGCAACCTCCTGGTTCAAAGTTAAATGTTTGAATCTTAGGCCCAGTTGTTTCGCAGAAATTCACGTGTTACTAGGTCATCAAAGGGCCATTTTGTTTTTTTGACAGAAGGAAGGTTACCGTTAAGAGGAAGCTACAAGCCAAAAATGTGTACATTCTTGATATACTTTATATTGCAGGTAATAGGCATTAAAATCGCTTGACAAATGAAGTCTAGAAACGTTCGATTACAAGCACAAAACTAGTTTTATTTATTTTGTAAATAATTTTATAAGAGAGCAAAAAAGTTAATCAAGTGAAACTGTCACGGATAATCTTAGCTATAATACTGTATTTTTTAAAGTTCTTTCATTTATGCATTCATACATTTCTATTTAAAAAAAAAGATTTTTTTAATAGTTTACATTTATATTTTTTATTGAGTAATTTGTTATTTTATTTGTATTCTACTCAAGCGAAACGATAAGGAAACCTTCAATTTATCTAATGCATATTTTTGATATTAATAATGTACACCAATTCGTTATAAAGATTAATCAAAATAGTGATTTACTTAAATTCTCAATTTGGTAGGCGGGAATGGGTACCGCCGCCCTGGGAACCATTTATTGGATGACCAACACCTCTGCCACAGGTCACCCCAAGTGGTTCGCTACGTTTGGTGACTTAGCAGGGGTGCCCGGGTTCATGGGTTAAGGTTTGCCCAGGTCTTGGTGGCGGGTGCGTCGGCCCACCTTCTGCGTGGCGGGCCGGTTGGGAGATGCTGGTTGAGGGAGACCCTTTACAACCGGTTACCGCTGTCCGGGCCGCTCGATAGTACAGGGGCCCGACCCTCAGGCTCACGACTAAGGGTGGGCTGCCCCATCAGCGAGTGAAAAAACCCCGCCACTGCTGTTGTGCCGGTTCGTGACCGGAGGGGACCCAGCAGCAGCGTTTGGGGCGCATTGGATGCCCTCTCCAGCCGGACTCTCCCAGCCTATCGCCTAGCACCGCAGTGGGTGGGCTGGAACCAAACGCTCATCACTCCTGGACAGCCTGAACCCCATATTCCTACCCACCCCTCATACCTTTCCATTCCAGACCTTCCTTTCACTTCATACCCTTAAAAACAAAAAAAAAAATTAAAATAATGAATATACATAAAAACAAACTTAACATCTTTACAGCGGCGAGTAGCAGGCGTCCCCGGTGCGGGCCAAAACTGTTGGTAAATTTTGCCAACATTCGCGGCCTGCACACAAATTTAAATTCCGTCCATCACCATCTTTTGTCCCAACGTCCCAACCTTCTTTTCCTATCCGAAACTCAGATAGCCGAGCCGCCAGACTCCTCCTATCTGGACTGCCCGGGCTTTACCCTCGCAAGCAAATTCCGACTGAAAGGAGGAGTCTGCCTCTATAGTCGAGCTGACGTCAACTGTGTGCGACTATTGAGTCTGGAAAACTCCAGATTCGACGTAATGTGGGTGCGCGTCAATCTTGCCAGTACGGCAAGATTCTACGCATGTCTATACCGCTCACCAAACCATAGCGAATCAGACACTTCCGAACTCTTCAAACATTTGAGCGATACTATTGATGATCTCTTGCCCCGCTACCCTTCGGCCGAGTTTGTTGTTCTGGGGGACTTCAACGTTCATAACGAACCATGGTTGAAGTTCTCAGGCCCAACGGACTCGGCTGGCCGACAGGCGGAATCCTTTGCCATTTGCTACGGATTAGAGCAATTGGTTCAGGAGCCTACAAGGGTTCCTGATGTCCAGACTCACCGCTCCAATCTGTTAGACCTATTCTTAACTACTGTGCCACACGGTTATAAGATTGACGTCACAGCGCCTCTGGGATCATCTGACCACTGCCTAGTGACGACATCAATCCCCGTTAGCCTCAGACCAACCAATGAAAGGCTGAGGAGAAAAGTGTGGCACTATAGGTCAGCAGATTGGTTCGGTATGCGGGCCCATTTCAATGCTTTTCCGTGGTCAGCTGTTTGTTTTCGGACTTCGGACCCTTCAAGATGTGCCCAGGAGATTGGTGAAGTCATCAATTCGGCGATGGATGGCTTCATACAATCGACTACTAAAGAAACTGGTGTGGGCTCAAAGCCGTGGTTCAGTCGACAATGCTCCGAAGCAGTTCGACGAAAAAACGCGGCTTACCGAGCCTACAACACATCTCGAACGCCCGAAAGCAGATCAGCATACAACAAATCGGCAAAGGAATGCAAGAGAATCATCAATAGGTCAAAATTCGAACACGACCTGCAGATCAGCAAAAAGCTGGCTGCCTGCCCGCATGGCAGCAGAGCATTCTGGTCGCTTGCGGGCTCAATAGGTCGAAATTTTTGCAAACCCAGTTTGCCACCTCTTACCAGACCTGACGGCTCACTAGCAAACACCGCCACCGAAAAGGCAAACCTTTTAGGGAAAATGTTTGCGGAAAACTCGACCCTCGACGACGGGGGTGCTGTTCCGCCGTCGGTTCCTCACTGCGGCTTCTATATGAAAAAGCTGAGGATCCGGCATCGGGATGTACTCCACGTCATACGGGGGCTCGATGTTAACAAAGCTAGTGGACCTGATGGAATACCTGCCCTGGTATTGCAGAGGTGTGCTGCGGAAATAGTTCCAGTTTTGACAAAGCTCTTCAAAATGTCCCTGAAGTGTGGCACTGTGCCCTCTGGTTGGAAAAAAGCGGTAATTCACCCTATTCCCAAGAAAGGTGACCGCTCCAACCCGGCCAACTACCGCCCCATAGCGATCACATCAGTTCTGTCCAAAGTGATGGAACGTGTGATCAACGACAAACTGCTCACATACCTCGAGAAGAACAAAATTATCAACGACCGTCAATACGGATTCCGGCGGAACCGCTCGTGCGGTGATCTTCTCGCGTATGTGACGCATGTTTGGGGGCGGTGCCTGGAACGTCACGGTGAGACCCAAACGGTCGCACTAGACATATCCAAGGCCTTTGACCGGGTCTGGCACCGAGGACTTGTCAACAAATTGCATTCTTACGGACTTCCCGCATCCCTGTGTACGTGGATTGCTGACTTTTTAAGGGATAGGTCGATTCAGGCGGTTGCTGACGGTTTCACCTCTTCCTCGCACTCCATAAATGCTGGCGTCCCACAGGGATCGGTTCTGTCTCCAACTTTGTTTTTGTTGCACATCAATGACCTTTTGACATGTGCACCGATTCATTGTTACGCGGATGACAGTACAGTTCATGATAGCTTTTTGTTTGACAAGCCCCCAAAGGGCACACAAACTCCAACGGCTCGGAGGGCTTTGAAGCAGAGAATGGACGGTTATCTCGAGAGTATTTCCTCCTGGGGTAAAAATAATCTCGTCGAATTTAATGTTTCAAAGACCCAATCCTGTCTGATTACGTCTAAAAGGGATCCAAATGATAATCTAGTCTCCTTCAACGGAAGCAATCTTCCGAACAGGCCTTCCATTGATATGCTTGGTGTAACTATAAGTGACCAGCTCAGGTACGGGGGCTCCATCGAAGCTAGAGTAAAGTTGGCCTCTCAGAAGCTGGGCGTACTGTACAGGGCCCGCAGATACTTTAATAGTACACAACTGCTCACCCTGTACAAATCGCAAGTGCGCCCTACTATCGAATTTGGCAGCCATCTCTGGTCTGGAGCCCCAAAATACCTGAAAAAAACCCTTGACTCTGTGCAGAAACGGGCGGTCCGTTTGATAGATTCCCCAATCTTAACAAACGGACTGCAATCTTTAGAGCACAGGCGTCAGGTAGGTATGCTGTCCTTGTTCTATCGGTATTACAATGGAAGATGCTCTGAGGAACTAGCGTCATTGATCCCTTCGGCACCGGTGCGTAGTCGGGATACACGCCTAACGCGCGCCCAACATTTGTACACAGTTGACACTTGTCACATGAGAACGGGTCGCTTCTACGATTCGTTCTTAAGTTCAACAGCTCGGCTGTGGAACGAGCTGCCGGCCTCTGTGTTTCCTCCCTCCTACAACATGGGACTCTTCAAGACCCATGTTCACTCCTTCCTCTCCACAAAAAGACCCTCCACACAGCATCCCCAAAGATGACATAGGCCCCGAGGGAAATTATTTTCTTCAGGGCCTCCTGTGTGGAGTAAATATATAAAAAAAAAAAAAAAAAAACCATTAAGCTTCGCCTTAAATGTGAGTTCCTATGAAAGTCCTTGTCAGCTTTTCAACAAATTGTGATCTGTAGAAGAGGAGAATTATTATGTTTGATGCTTGTCAGCTTATTACAATTTGATAGAAAGCTAAAACATATCTAGCATTTAACGGGGATCTTTGAAAGGTCGCTGCATGGTCATTTTTGATGACAATGTCACATTTGAATTTCTGCGAAACAACTGGGTCCATGTTGGGATTTGAGAGGCACAACTCAGGAGAAGGAAGGATGACATCACATGACTATTCAGACCTGATAACTAAACATAGCTAAAGCTATTTAAACAACGTTTCGTTTCTGAATAATAGTGTTTCACATCGGCGATTCTTAGGGTGTTTTTCTCCTTTTTGATACCTTCAATTTTCATATTAGAATTGGGTTTTAGAGTCAAACAAAAATCTGCTCAGAGGGCTATAATTTTATCAGTGCACTACGTACGAAATATAATCTGGCTCCTGTGTATACTGCGAAGTGCTTTCTTTGCACACGTACTGCATATTCGATAATAAGCACATTGCACATCCGAACGAGTGCCCTTTGAATTTCTGTTTCTGTATTTCTGACAGTTGATGCTGCTGACAAAAAGGGTGACCAAAGTGGAATTTCGTTTTACCGATGTCGGTTCGATAGTTAGTTTCGGTGTTCGGGTCAGGGTTCCTGCGTGGGAACGAGTCCAGAATAATTGACCCCGGTCTCCGAGAGGCGGACTCCGAGCGGCTCAGGGCGAACCCGCGCAGCGCCGCACTTCTCGAAGCTGGCATATTTCAATTATTATTGCCTCGATAATTCAACCAATCAATAGGGTCAACCTTCGTTGGCTTCTATCCCAGTCGCAGTCGCCATGTACCAGGACACGCAGGCAACAGGGTGCTATGAATGCTGACCAGTGCCCAGCAGTCGGCGGCCAAAGTGGGCAGCGGGCATGACGCCGCACCATGATCAATAACAAATTAATATTTCATCGCAAGTTCGAACGCATTTTTTTAATCGCTGAGTTAGTAGGGCCGCTTAGAATTTAAATTAATATTAACAATAAGAGTTTATTTCAGAACGTATGCAGGGGTAGTGCAATGCAATACATTCCATATTTTAAAATGACAGACAAATAATAATAAGAATACACAGGTAGGCAACGCGGAATAGAAGTGAAAAATGTGTGTAAGCAGCCGTTTATGGAGGGTATTTGAACATCTCCCGTCTCCAGAGGGCCATCAGGGGGACTCCATCCAGGCAACCATGGCAGTGATGATTGTGTTACTTGATTGGCGTAGTCTGCGCCATAAGCTTCCCATGTGATGGCGGAGAAGCGCTCTGAAAGAGTGCACTCGTCCCTCCAGGAACATTTCTGCAGAACTTCAGTATCTCGGTAGGCGGAATAGTTGGCGATAAGCATTATTGTAAGCGACTTTTGGCTTATGCCATTCGGATGCAGTATAATCTACCCACACTTATGTCGTGTACAGCGAAGTCCTTTTGACGTTTGTACTGTAAAAGTAAATACGCATTGACAGCATACCTCCTTTAACGGATATAGCTCTTCTTTGTCTTTCTATATCCTCGATGTCTTTCAGGTCGTCTGTGATAATATGTCCCAGGTATTTGACGCTACGACTAACATCCATTGTCCTTCCGTCTAGCCATACTGAAGGCGTTTGCATGATTTAGTTTTTACATTTGAAAACCTTAACGATTGATGACAAGATTACGATTTTTTGCAAAATTTTCACAAATTTGGAGTAGTTTCATTAGTTGTATGTTACCTCAGGGACCAATGAAATCCGGATTCCTAGTAAAACAGGATCACTTCTGCAAGTAAAATAGAATATCAGGCCTTATATGTCATAGAATCTGTGATTAAGGTGAAATACTTCCTGGGTAGGTATATCCACGGGTATGGTAGGTATCTACATATATGTGTATTTAGTTGTTAACAATAATCGAAGCCTATTTTCCTTAAAAAGGTTATTCCTCATCCATTGCTACTTTCAGTGGTTCAAAAAGGGAAGCAATAAAATTCCGGAATTGTTTAACTCATTACCAGAAGATATTAAAAATGAGACATGTCATTCAAAAATAAAAACGAAAATTAGATCGTTCTACCTCCGTCAAACATAAAAACAATTAATATTGTGGTACCAAGATATCAAGTTGAAATTAAATATATTGCTATAAACTAATAAATAGAAAAAGTGAGAGATTTCTTACAATTAAACTGATTGATCAGTTTTGTAAGATCTAAGTAAGAGAAAATAATGTACAAATAAAAAAAAACTGAATAAACACATATAAAAAAAAAAAAAAAAAGATGGAATCATGACCTCAATTTTATTTTTCTTTTTTAAACTTTTCCTAATAAACAATAAAATAATGCATAGGAAATGCTGCGACCATTTCTTCTCCTCCAATATATATCTAAACAAAACTAATAAATATTGAAGACAATATTAGTGATTTCTAAACGAAAATTTGAAACAGAAAAATCAGAAAAGGAAACGGTCACATCTGGGACTCGAACCCAGGACTCTTGTCTTTCCGGGACAGTGCTCTACCAACTGAGCTAATGGGACCCTATTCCCCTCGGTCACTTTTAACTGTATCATACTTCGAATAAGAACTACTAACATTGTCTTCATCTTTTCACCGCAATTTTTATTGGCAACTATCTTCAATATTTAAATATTACAATTTGAGGTTTTACTCAATAAAGTTATTCCGAAAAATAAATAAAAACACTAATAAACTTCTTCAGTAATTGCAAATTCGCTTTGTGGCGTCATTTTAATAAATAAAATAAATAATTTTGTAAACACCACTATCAAAATAATCAAAATGTTTCGAAACCTTTGTTTTTTTAATTTTTTTATTTATTTTTATTTATTTGTTAACATGTTGGGTTATGTGTATTTGTTCGGTTAGCTGGAAGAAATAGGATGTAACCTATAAGTTATACCCTTTGTACTCTTTTTGTGCAATAAATATTTTTTTAAATTTTGAATTTTGAATGGTTTCTTCGCCATGATAAATATATAACGGATATTATTAAAAATAGTATCAAAAAATTATAAAAAATAAATGATTATGGAAAAAGAAAGATATTAAACAGAAAATAAATTAAAGAAATGGATATTTAAAAAATAAATTATTATATAACTGACTGTGGGTGAAATGCAGATCACGCCAAACTCTGGGAATTGAATAAAAATGCACTTTCTAGATGAGAAAAGTGTGTAGAAACTCATTAAAAAAAGAATTAAGGCGCGGAAGAATAAATTGAGGGAGATACAGCCGATCAAAGTTTAATAAAATTGCACTTCGCGATCTGAGGGTAATATTCGGTTTATGGGAGTATAACCGAAATTGAACTTGATTTAGACTAATTTAGGGCTGGGGAATCCGAATCTGAAAGAATTAGGTGGGGGTCGGCACTATTAACTGAGTTATAGGGTTTTGAAACTTCGTACGCGATACATAGGAACCATGTTTTATTTATCAATTATGACTTAAGAAAATCAAATTAGCAACTATTTAATTTTGAAATTTCAGTAGTGCCAACCAAAAAAAGAAAAGTGTTGCCATATAATAATAATATTTTTTTACAAAATAGGTTAGGTGTTTAGTTTGGGTTAGAGTAGGCAGAAGAACATGGGAAAAAGGTATTAGAATTAAATCACAAACCAGTCTATACAAACCTAGCGTAGCCCACAAACTACTTGAAAACTGGGATATAACTCTAAAGGGGACGCGAGCAGGCGTTATTAAAGGGGCAATTTTGTGTAACAGGAAATAACATGGAAAAAAAGTATTAGTATTAAATCACAAACCGTCTATACAAACCTAGCGTAGCCCACAAACTACTTGAAAACTGGGATAAAACTCTAAAGGGGACGCGAGTGGGCGTTATTAAAGGGTCATTTTTTTGTTATAGAAAATCACAGTTAGGTTAGGTTATATGTATACATAAATTAAGTATTTACAAGATTTTAAATAATAAACTACCAATCTGGCAAATGATATTTAATTTTCAGAATTTTCCATGCATTGATATTATTATATGGCAACATTTTTTATTTTTTGGATGGCACTACTGAAATTTCAAAAGTATTAAAAGTTTTTAATTTGATTTTCGTGACAAAATATGGCGGCGGACTGTCCGAATATGGTGATAATATCAGATCGCGAAGTGCAATTTATTAAATTTTGATCGGCTGTATCTCCCTCAATTTATTCTTCCGCGCCTTAATTATTTTTTTAATGAATTTCTACACACTTTTTTCATCTAGAAAGTGCATTTTTATTCAATTCCCAGAGTTTGGCGTGATCTGCATTCCTCCCCTGACTGTTAACACTTTCCTAATTTTATAGTTATCTAATTGTAAATCCATTTTATTAATACGTAAAATGGATATATAATTAGTATAATAAAGACCCATTTTATAATTATTATTTTTTAACAGTAACTGGTCAATCACGGTTAATTTTCATACCTTTTGTCTGCAGGTTCTTATTTGTCTATTATTATTAATTTTCATCAAATGTTTGTCTTGACGGAACAACCATTGGTTTCAAAACATGTCGATTGTTTTGAGTGGTGTAAACAAAGTTATTTATTTTCTTTAAAACTAGTTGTATTTTGAAGGTAATTATCATAAGTATTTTTTTGATTAGTTGTTATTATTTATATGTTTATGCTTTGAATATTGCATCAATTGTTAACTCGTGAACTGAGCGGTGTGATATTAATTTGTGCACAGAGGTCATGTACTCAAAACCCGACGGGCGTGTAAAATGTTTCCATCTATGTTCAATAACCGGATTAACCTTCCCATACCCCTACCCTACTTTGGGTCTCACAACATTTATTGGAACACAAAGAGCCCATTATCCTTCATTGATTTGTATGGTGTTTACCAAACATAATGGAAAATAAAAAAAAATAAAAAATGTTTACGATGACTTTTTGGCTTTATTAAAAACTTGCCACAGTAATCAATATGAGTACCTACCTACATACTTGGCAGTTATTTATTTATTTATATTTTAAATGTATATTTACAGAATGAAAAATTCCAATAACAAAGATACATTATACAATCATAATAATATTTAATAATATTTGGCTAATTTATATAGCGCCGTTTTCTTTAATTTAATTAGCGATTTAAATTTACTAATATGCTCAGGTGGAAAATGTCGATGTCAGAGGCTAGTGAGTTTAGATGGACTATCATTCTTCCGAGAGGCATTGCTAATGGTAAGTTATTCCTACATCTCGGAAGAATGAATGGTTTGTGTCTACGCGCTCTTGCGAAGTTTATCAGGGACGTAAAATAAAATTTTATTCAAAATTTCTGGATTGTTGATGTGACCGTTCAACAAGTTATAGGCCATCATCAGCAACGCAGCTTTCCGCCTGTTGACAAGACTATCGATACCTAGCATTCCGGAAAGGAAGGCTGATGGGTATAAATAGGGATAGGACCCGAAGTCTCTAAGATAAAGATAACGTAGAAACTTATTTTGTACTTTCTCTACCATCTTTTGTACGTTGCATCCCCTGGTCCCCATATTATATATCTACTATATTACCACGTTTACTTATAACTTGAAGATATTGTATTCAGTAAGATAATATAGGTATGTATAGTATTTTACACACATGTATAGTAGTTCACAACGTGAACCGTGAGCCGTAAGCCGTGAGCCGTGAGCCGTAAACCGTGAGCCGTGAGCCGTGAGCCGTGGCAGCAGACAGTAGGCGTAGTATCGTGGTGGCGCCTTGTGTTATCGCTCCTAGATATGTATTACGTACACGTGCCGTCAATAAGTTTTCTGTTTTCGCCAAAAATATTTATCTACTGTTATCATCAAATAATAATAATACAATCCTGTTGGAAATGTGATAAAGTTTTCCTATGCTGTCGGTGTGTAACGTAACTTATCCCTTATCTGAGCCTACGCGGGTGGGGTTTTAAATTTTAATGATTGTGAAGATACTAATTCGTGCGAGACATAATGGAAACTCGGACTTTATAAATAAATAAATAGAACATTTTGACGGTATCTAAAAAAATAACCTTTAGAATCAACCAACTAAAATTTTCCTATGCAGGAAACAGGACACCGGATACCGTAGTCACAATAAAAAAAATCAACCGGTAATTTTTTTGTTTTTTTACTATCTATACATAATACACCTATTTTAATGTCTTTAAAAAAAAATTTTTTTTAAGCTTGTTTGACTGAGGATTGAACCTTCCTACCCAGGAATTGGAGTCGACAACTCAGACAGGACCTACATTTATTTCGTATATTAACTGCTGTAATGGCATCCTAGAAATTCGTGAGTGTGTATATGAACGTGATAGCGACCATAAGTTGGTAGAATGCATTTTCATCGACAGTCGAGCTATAGAAAACGAGTATATCTACCGAGTTTCAACTCGATCGGATTGTTTTGATTTCATTTTCAAAATTTGCATTTTGCAACAAAAGTGAAATTCAAATAGATAGATGTATTTTAAAATAGCCAGAAATTATATTCTACAAGTCTCGGATATAAGAAATAAAAATAACTTTTAATTCAATGTATTATTCCTTAGACCTTTTCTCGAACGACTTTATGCGCTATTTATTATTAATTAAGTTTCCCAACATTTTGCACTTTGGCACGATCAGCGAAGAAATTATTCATAAGTACCTACTACAAAGCGTTACGCAAATTTAGAAAGTTTTAGAAGAATTTAAAACCTGCAGCGAACATACTTGTGTTCTTATTATCAATAGATAATATAATCCATTTAAAAAAAAATGTTTTCCTTTTTTTCGCTTTGGTAAAAATATTAAAATTATGAAAACTAAATAATAAATAAACTAATCTCGGTTGTCGCGTGCGTGATGTGAAATTCTGTATTTTTGTGGAATGCGTAAATTCTTCAACTTTCAATTTTGTAAATTGGAACTGATAATAAGTATCAAATCATTTCAGCCAGCGTTAAAGTAGGTACAAAAATGATTTAATTTTTATTTTTCAAAATTTGTATTTGTTTGGTTCAAATGTTTGAGAGTGGACAGATGTGGCAATTTCTTCTTTTCAAAGGAAATGATCGTGACGCAAATTTAAAAACTATACACATACATGAGCTTCAAAATTAGAATATCCCACGATTTTTCACTAGTCTGCGCTAGTTTGGGATATTTTCATGCCAAGATCAGGAAAGTTCATAAATTTATCATAGAAAACTACTTTCAACCAGATCTAGGTAGAAGTAGATAAGATTGTCTACGCTATGAAAAATGGTAGAAGATTATCGATAAGTATAGGGTTTTCCAATAAGAGGTGTTATTTTGAATAGCCCGCTATTTCGGTAGATGTTACTTTTGAAGCTGTCATTTTTTGATATTTGACAAGTAGAAACTATGCCATTAATAAAAATGGAACGATACACGCTTCAACAACGCATTGAAATTATAAAAATTCACTTGAGTGAATCAAATGCAAATCATCTTGAGTGATGAGGCCCATTTCCACCTCGGTGGCTTCGTCAACAAGACGGCGCTACGTGCCACACAAGCAACGAAACCATTGATCTTTTTCGATTGAATATCAAAATAACACCTCTTATTGGAAAACCCTGTAGGTATATAATATAAATACAAACTTCTAGGTTCTGTGTATTCAGTTTTCGGATATAATAATTACATAAAATCAAAACACTTCCTGTTGTTTTGAAGATGTCAAAAAACGTTGTTATATGAGTTCATTAAATCCTAGCAAAGAAAATGTTCTTCATTACATCAAAGTGGATTATGCCATGAAAAATTTAAAATTTGAAGGTTAATTCAGCAAAGATGTGTTAGTTCCTTGTACCAATCGTTTTTCAAGTTGAAGCTATAAATCATCGTCAATGTTGATGCGCAAAACACATTTTTGTAAAGTGTTTTTAATTATTAAATATATAAAATATTGATAAATATTATATTTGTGTGCATTCATATTATTAAATAATAAATTGATTTTTTTTTGTAAAATTTCTCACAGTTATTTTGTCACACAAACCATTAAAGACGGGTATAGGCATGTCTATAGGCATTATACAAACAGATGATTTTTTCACCATGGATGTTATATATTACATCTTATTCATGTTATTTACTAATGATTATCGAGTAGTAGAGTATAGTTTTTGAAATTGTGTGTGAGATTAAAAATATTGAAACCCATGTAACCATGAGTTTTTTTTAGCAAGATTAACAGAAAAATGTCAGAATTCGACTGTTGTAGATAAGCACAATCATGGTTGCAAATTTTCTTCTGGGTTATTTTCGTTTCATTCATTTATTCGAATTTCTTGTTCCTTTTATAAGGAAATTTGAATAATTCATTTTGGGTTTAAAGAACGATACATCGTTTTCACACGATAGTCCATTTTCTCATGACAATGCTTTGTTAGATGGAAACTTGTCATTAGGAAAGATTTCGATATTTTTCTGCTACAAGGGCGTTTTTATATTGAAAATAGTTTTTTGGGCTAAATAATGAATGGAGTAGACTGAGTGCAATTATATTGTCTATGGTCGCACCTTTTTTGAAATGGCCTTGAGTTTCTCTACCTTGTCTATCATCACCGCTACGTAGGGCTGGTATATCTGTGGTCAAGTTGTGTTCAAACTTTTTTCAAACAAACAGCCCGAAGATATCGATCTAGTGAGTGGTTTATTTATGAGCTAGTATCCTCAAACAAAGCGGTTTTGCTCTATTTCTGTGAGTGATATTAATTCAAATTAGTAGTTTGTCAGCGGGTTTCACACATCAAATATTTAGAAAATTCCTACTTCTCCGCCTATTATTTATCACATATTATGAAACTGTTGAACCACGTAATAAATAACCACGTAGTAAATCCAACGGTCTGTCGTTGCGGGGCTTGTAGTCGCACTCTTCATTTTGATTGTTTCGAACTTTACCACCTGAAAAATAAGTTGCCCATATTCGGCTATAATTTGCCCAGGGGGTTACCTCCAAGCGTTACATTCAGGCATCAATTTTCTAGACGCTCTGGTGAGAGGGTGTGTGGGCGGAAAATTCCAAAATTGATTTCGATCTCTCCGTTAGTCAATAATATCAAGTCAAGCATTATATAATGATGATTCCAATATTTTTAAATTCAAAAATTCACGGAGGTAGGTATTTAGATTTTTTCAATTATTTGTAACTTTGCCATAAATGCTCATATAATATCCCCAAATTGCGATTTAGTGGCAAGGCACTGTCTTGCACGAACCTCGTCAGTAAAATTATAGAAAAAATGTTGTTTGTTGTTTTCTTGTAGGTTTACGGCTTTTAAAATGCCCAAACTCCTGTTCATAACCCCGAGCAACACCGGGTACATGTCAGCTTGTATCTAAATATATTTAGTTTATTCTGACTATTTCCTTGTAAGCTCTATAAAAAATGAACTGCCAACCCTCCCCCCCCATCTTGGAAGCTGGCGACGCGTCGCCCCTGATATTACATTTGAATTTCTGCGAAACAACCCGTCCTTGGTAATGAAATGAGTACGTAAAGCTGGCTCTACACTCGCGCGCGAAGTCGCGCCGTGAATTCACGCCGTGAATATACGCCGCGATCCGCGCGTGATGAACTGTGTCCATCCACACTCGCAAAGCTTCAGTCTTATTCGCCGCAAACCCTTTGTCGCGGGCCAAAAAACCGACAAAAATCGGGGAATGGCGCAAAGCGCGAATGCGAAGATTGCGAAGGCGTGAACAAGATCCACACTCGCGTTTCGCGGCCTTCGCGGCCGTTCGCGCCGCGAGTGTAGAGCGCGCTTTGATAAAAACGATAAATAAATATTATTGTTGTGCGTGTAACGCACGTGCAGATAAGATCTATTTTTGAGGTAAACTTTATTTTCCCTGTCTTGTTCTTTTACACGTTTCGTTTAGATTCAGTAACCGTTTTAGTGCTAATCAATTTTTGCAAAAATAAATGTAAATTGCTATACACATATTGATTAATTTAGAGGAAAAAATAATGGTGTCAAATAAAACACTCTAATTTAGACAAATATCAATCAATTTTATAGAATTCTTTTTGCATTATAAAGAAAAAATGTTTATTGATATGAATATGAAAAAATAAGCATAAAATATTAATTTTATTTCTTTTTGAATTTGAAATTGATCGTTTGTTGCTTTAGAAAACACTTTTGTCGGAGGAATTTTGGCAAAATTTGGTGTTTCTTCTGGTTCTGAAGATGAAGAGGAGATAGAAGGTTCACTTTCAATCCTCAATCTTTTTCTTCAATGCATTATAATACTGCTATCGTCACTATTTGTATCTGTTGTTTCACCTCCCGTAGAATTACTAGGAATCGAATCAACTTTCGAAATAATAGCACATGACATAGTTATTTTTTTAAAATAATATAAAAAATGGAAAAAAGTTACTTTTAAATGTATAAGAACGCCGCAATTTTCGATACAAACTGTTGTTTTCTGTGGCAATCTTCAGGGATATTTCAGATTTTTCCCGCTGTGTTTTTTCATATAAACACTTTGTATTGTAGATACACATTGCGGTTAGTGCTGGGATATCGTAAGGAAGGCTTCTTTCGTGGCGAGGAGTGATCTGCAGTTCCTGAGAATCCTATAATATTATAACATTTAGTATGTACTTATATAGAATAAAGAAGAAAGTGCCTTGCGTATAAATTTGAAAGAAAAAAGAAAAATTTAGCCCAATAGCCCACCGCTCTCTCCTTACACTCGCCTGACATTGTAGATCTCCATCCCATTTGAATTTCGTAAACATAGTTTTGTATTGGAAATTTAAACATCGCTTAGGCAAATACTTGGATCACGAAACACGCCCACGAGGCATTTCTTGTGTTATTCTTTATTCTATGAATATGTACGATGTACGACTGTGAACAGACTATATGTATATCTATTAATACCTTTAAAAACATAAATATTTTTTATTAAAAAAGTTTACAAAACAAGTTTACAGTGAAAAACACCCATTTGATTCGAATTAACTAACCAGTTTATTTAGTTAATCAGTTATTTATCAAATCGTAAAGTGTTCGTGCGACTAGTGGCTTTCCGAGAGGTGGTAGAAATGAATTCTATGTTTCATAAATTTTAAATTAGATATCCCGCTAGAATACATACATTATCCTTCCATATTAAATACTCTTAAAATTCATACATCAGAAGACAGACGCAAAATAAATTATTTAACTTTCTTATTTAAAACACTAAACTCTTAATTAGACTGCTCCGAACTCCTGTAACTTATACACTATAGTATAATATAGTGACATTACCATGCAAATTATTAATATAATACATAATATAATTCTCTGAAACAGCTGTTTGACACTGTGGGAAATCAATACTTTGTGGATCATATAAAAAACCTATGTATTTTATAACATCAATGATTCTTAACCTATTCTTGAACTTTTGTTTGTCACTTTGTAAATCTATCTGATCACGGTAATTTTAAAATGATTGTTTCTTGTATTTATATTTTTACAAAAAATGTCTTATGAACATCAATATTGACGATGATTTATTATAACTTCAACATGAACACAGAATGCTACAAGGAACTAAACACAGCTTTTCTGAATTAATATTAAAATATGTATAATCCAGTTTATATGTAATCAAGAACATTTTATTTGCTATGGTTTAATAAATTCATATTATATTTCACTCACTAACATAGCGTTTTTTGGCACCCCAAAAACGATTATTACACCCGTTAAGTGCAGTGATGGGACATTTTTTATTCATATTTATATTTATAGATATTGATCAAAATACAAATTAGGAAACGCAAAACACCGCCACCAAGTAGGTACTAAATAAATTCAATTTGCCGCCATTGAAAGGAATGTCAAAGTCAATATGCTGCACTAGCGCCTCTAGAGGCTTGGGTTGTTGATATTGCCACTATTTCACTGGAGTTGGACGTATTATTAATATTATAGGGTATTTGGTTATACTGAAGTTGTCTCCAGACTAACGATGTATACAAAAAATGTTAAGTAGATTTATTACAAAGGTCTTTGGCAATTCTTATTATGAAACCGAGCACACCGGGAGGAAATGTGTGGAATGCCGTAATATTTCATCGTAGTTTACCGCTCGGCGATCGATGGACTTTATATAATAATTTAATTTTGTTTGACCGTGAACCTTCATAAATATGTCATGATTGTGTAGTACGGGCACCGGCAATAGGCAATAGGCCCATCGCGAAGTACAGTATCTGTGGTGAAGAGTGGAGGGTTACCCATTTACCCAACCCAGTGCTAGTGGTGCCGCTACCACTAGCCATAGCTGGTTAAGTAGCCACTACCCGAGGACGGAATGTTCACTGGCTAGTAGTGCCAGTAGTGGCTAGTAGGAAGTAGGTAGTGGCGGTGGGCACATGGCCATGGTACTCTGCTAGCACTTTAGAGGGCGATGGCCTCATGTCCTACCCATCCAACAACTGACCTCTACTATAAATGTTATATAAATCTGCCTACCCATTATAAGTAATAGGCTTGTTTGTTTTTGAGGTAGCCACGAATTTTAACTAGTACCTGACACCATGGTGTTCTAGAAAAACAGTGACCTCCACAAATCAGCCTATTAAACTATCATATAAATATAATTTCATTAGTAATGGGATAGGCTTGTTGTTTATTTCGTGTGTTATTTTTTGAGTAGGCAACCGCCGTTTCGTGACCACGAAATTCAACTAGGTACCTACCTACCACAAATCATGACAGGTTTTAATTAATATAAACTATTTTTGAGAAACGTCTTCTAATGCAAATCGGCACATCCTTTTGAAATTTTAACAAAAAAATTCCCTGTATACAAATACTGTATTATGGAAATTTTTATTCTAGAAATATTCAAAAATCGTAAAAAGTTTTTTTTTTTTGTATTAGGCAATTCACCCTATAGTGGGAGCCATCACTAAGGAAAGCTTGTAATGTTTATATCTTCGAGGAATGTATAATATTATCATTCCTCGAGAAGTGTAGGTGTATACATATATATAGGTACCCATTCATGTGGTGTTTTTCTTTAATGTAAGTATCTAGATATAGGTTAAATTTTTTTAATGATTTTAAATTTCTCTTAAAAGATTAATTATATTAACTGATATCTGATGAGACCAGTAAATGAATACCATTTAATTCAAATTGTAGCATTAAAACATATTTAAATAAACACAAGATTTACCTTACAATACTTCAATTGACTGTAAAAATTATCAGATTCGTGATAAAAGAAAAAAACAAACCATTTTTCCCTCAAAAATGTAATGACTCTATAGTAGGTTTTTTAGTAACACTTTTTTTAAATCCAAAAAACACAAATCTTTGCTACCCCGTCAATGTGATTGTTGAGATATAAAATCAATGTGAACTTTTCTGCGCTTTGAAACACGTAGAGTCAGTGTGAAAAAAAATCAACCACATAGCTGTTATGCAGTTCTTATAATTTTGAAATAATCTGCTTTTGTTCATTCATTGGGGGGTGTTTATTCGCTGAACTGTTTACCCTTGGCAATTTCTTACACAATTGAGAAAAATGGTGACCGGATAAATCATCACAATGATAATTCATCACATATTTAAAAAGTTATATAAAGTCATGGAAAGTGACGAAACAAAAAATATAGTGGATCAAGATATTCAATATAGTGTAGTTCACGGCGTAGCCAGGAGAGGGGGATGCTGGGATTCCCCCCCCCCCTTCTCCAGGAAAATAAAACATAGGTACTATAATCAATTACATGTGCCCAATATACTACAGATACTATGCACTAAAAATGTTATGTTCAATTAAATGTGCCTACTATACTACAGATACTACGCTCTAAAAATATTATGTTCAATTAAATGTACCTACTCTACAGATACTACGCACTAAAGAATATTGTAATCAATTAAATGTTCCTTCTACGAGTATACCCCAAATACTACGCACTAAAAATATTATATTCAATTAAATGTAGGTACCTACTATTTTACAGATACTACGTACTAAAAAATATTGTATTCAATTAAATGTGCCTACTATACTCCAGATGCTACGCACTAAAAATATTATATTCAATTAAATGTGCCTACTATACTACGCAATAAATCTCGATGTACGGGACGGTCCTGTGATGGCGCAAGTGGGGCTGTCCGCTCCAGGCGCCGACTTGCCAAGGCGCCAAAGAGCTAAGGAGTCAAGGCGCTGATAATACATAACATTTAATAGAGCACCCTTCAGATTTTTATTAGCGCCAGGAGTCGTTTGGTTCAGGGCTTTCCCTGTGTATTGTAAAAATGAAATGGTGCGCCCTGTTTCATGCCCCGCAAAATCAGAACCAGGCTAAGCCCGTGAGAATACGAAAGCAAAAGAAAAGAAACATTAATCGCTATTTGATAAAAATAAAAATTGTAATTGACTGATTTACCTTTTTAATGTTTTAGTTAAAGCCCCACATATGGAGTTAAGGGGGGGCTAGGGTTAATTCGTACGAAAAAAGGCATTTTTTTGTGAATTTTTTGTGACAACACAGTTAAAATCTCTTTATTAAATCTAATAGTACAGTAAAGTATGAAATTTTAAGAATGTTGTATAAAATTTTCACGGAGAAATATTAAAAAATACAGCAATGGCAGCAATTATTCGGACGCGTCTCAAAAAAAAGTAGAATGGCGGTGCCCCTCATAACTCGGTGCTGGGTCATCTGAAATCAAAAAATTAAAGTTCATTTGTTAGATAATAGTTTTTCCCAGGTAACGCTGGGAGGGTTTTTCTAAATTTTAATTTTTCACTTTTTTGGAACACTTTGAAGGGAAAAACGTTATTTTTAGTGAAAAAAATCGGCTAATTTGTTATTGTAAAATAATAATTATTAACAAATTTGAAAAAAACTCTCCAGTGTTACCTCGTAAATTATGTACAGAAATAGTTTAAAAAATTTCAAAAGGATCGGTGCAGTAGTTTTGAAGTTATGACGGGCACCGACTTTGAAAACGTGAGTTGTGGGAAAAACGCTTTAAAGTTTTGAACACTAAAAAATCTGGTATTAAACGTTTATAAGCAAATTTTATCGGCTTACCTCACACTGAATCATCATTGCCAGGTCCATAAAGGATGTTGCTATCATCCATGATGTCTGAAGCACCTTTTTGCTCCTGTCTACGACGAATTCGGCCTTCTTTAGATTGTCTCTCAGCTTCCTGCTCTGCTCGGCTTATACGTATGGTCGGGTTGGGGTTAAAATCCGACAGGTATAAAAATACTCGTAACTTCGTCAATTTTGCTCCAATCAACTTGAAATTTGAACACAATATTCTTAACATATTAAGCATTTATTTTAAAAATTAAAAAAAAAATGCAAAAAAAATAATTTTAAAACCGTAGCCGTAGGGAGAGAATATGGCACCTGGACAACCGGGCACAAAACTTAAAATAAACTCAACCTGCTAAAATGGGCGCGGTTTACTAGGTCAGTATAATTTCACCGATCGGCGCGAGCAGACTGTTCGTTCATAAACTATGATTATAATTATTTTTTACCTTTAAACGATGAAGTGCAGTATGAAATTTTGTAAAAGCCAAACAGGAAGAAAGTAAAAAAAAACTAGAGATGTCAACTTCAAGAATGCAATTGTAAGTATTTTTACTATTGTTTTTATAATAAATTGCTCGTTTCCGTCACGTTAGAACACAGACAATATTCATATGTCTATGGTTTTGAAGTATTTTAATTTAGAGATTACAATCGCATAGCATTGGTTTGTCAGATGCAACATTATTGTTCAAAAGAGCCGATACCCAGTGTCGATTTTTTTGAGTGTCTGGATGGTACTCATAGTGACATAAATTAGAACAAATAAGCATTAAAATAAATGTTTACTATCGCCGTCTATGTACGTCGCCTTGTTTGAATAATATTATCATTTAAATAAAATCTTGTTAATTTCTTTTGGCGCATGTCACAATTAGGTTTATTCAAAGTTGAAATTTTATTTCTATTTAAAATTTTAAATGTTTAGCCGTGGTTTAGCCGGTGAACCGCTCAATGGATGGGCGTGACAATTTTAAATAATCCCACAGGCCCCGCGTACCTCGTACTTCTTTACCGCAAGTTGGCGACAAAAGTCTCGTAGAAAATGTTCGTATTGACATCTCCTCTCCTTGCTTACTTACCGGCATGGTCTAACATATTATTTATTTATTGCTCTCAAATCATTGGAACAGGAGTTCATCAAAAATTGTTATAACATAACTCTTCTACCGTAGAATATATAACATACCTAGAAATAGATTGAAGCTGAATCTGTCAAAGACCGAGTATCTCTGGACCGCCACAAGCAGATTTCAGACATCAGCTGTCAGCATAACATCAACTCCCCAGTAACCATTTCAGGAAGTTACATCACTCCAAATACATGTATCAAACTACTGGATGTCGATCTGGACGCCGATTTGTCCCAAAACTCAAGTGAACAGAACTGTAAAGCACGGGGTATCAATTGGCAAATTAAAGCAGTGTGGACAAACCTACCAACAAAGGCAACTAAATTGCTGGTCAATTCTTATGTTGTTTACGACTAGATTATTGCAATGCAATATATTATGCAAGTCACCCCATCTGTATTTAAGACCCTTAACGGAATGGCTCTGGCATACTTATCGGAAATGTGCATTCCGGAAAATGAAAAAGCACAACAGTCAACCCTTAGGTCAGCAGCGTCATCAACCAAAGCACACACCAGATACTAATTTCAGTGAGCGTGCTATCGGAGTGTCAGGACCTAAAGTCTGGAATGGACTGCCACACGATTTAACGATCACAGTCATATCCTTTAAGTCATTTCACAAAGATTCTTCCATCCTAAAGATTCTAAAGAGTTCTAAAATATCCAGTCTTTAAAAATAAATGTCAACTCTACTTTTGCCACTAATCTTCTAATAAATGTAATATCAATTGTAATGGAGGGTAAAACAGCAAATCATGTAAAATCTAATGTTTTTTTAAATATAAGTATCCTCCGCGTGCAAAGTTTTCTCTTCTTCTTTCTTATAAAAGAGTGTTTTTCTAAAGTGATCTGTCAGGTAAGTATCGAACGAATTAAACACGTAAATAATTATTATGTAGGTAGAAGAAACGTTAATTTCAGCTAGTGGAAACAATTATTATTACAGTCCTTTATTACTAGAGGTCAGATTCGACAAGTTTTTTCCGCATTCTGTCAGCTGTTTATTGATACAGATGACGAGCAATTAATGTTAACCAGTCAAGGATCAAAGGTCGTTTCGCGCGTATCTAGAAAAGCGCCCAAATCAGAAAGGTTTTCAAAAGCTCTGTCTATTTGTACAATTAATTTGTGAAAATTAAAAATATATATTTTACTTATATGAGTATTGGAAGCTAGGTAGATGGTAGGTACCTACCTACTACTTAATTTGGAAAATAACACTTATTTATTTCCTACGCAAGGGTATTTCAGTAAGTTGTGATTTTCGTTGTCACACTTGCAATGCAAAAAGTTTGTCTTTTTCCTAACAAAAAAATGTTATTATTATACTAGCAGTACCCCGCCACGCGTTGCTGTGGATAAGTCTGTCTGTGCAAATAGAGAAAAGCGCGTTTTGCTTTTACGTCCAACAGATGGCACTGTTTTAAAAAACATGTTTTAACCTGTCACAGGTGACATCTATATAATATAAGGTATATAAAAACACTCGCGTATTCAAATTCCACTTTTGTCAAAATTTCAAAGCAAATCGGTGAAGTACTTTCAGAGACTTAAGATTTAGAACAAACATTTACATTAAAATTTTTATTTATATCGATAGTTTTAGTAGCTGGCCTCACAAAAAACCTTTTTGGCAATTAAAAATTAAGAAAAGCGTAGACACAAAAAAAGAAATTTAGTTTGAAAAGTCAAATCAAAAACAAAGGATTTTTTACTGTATTTAAGGCATCCAAGTGCAATTTAATATTAACCACACATCATTTAAAAAAAATTATGTGGTTAATAAGTGTTAGAAATATGCTAAGAGTAGATTAAAATGTACTTATGTTTATATTGACCACATGAAGTAGGTCTATTTTAAGTTTAATAAATAAATAAAGATAAAAATAGGTTCGACTTTCGATTAGTATTCTGTAGTTAAAGGTTACAGGCCTTTGATTTGATAAATACAGATTGATCGGTTGACAGGTCAACGTGCCAGCAGCGCCAGCAGCCAGCAGCATTCCACAAAATCCAACAGGAGTGTCAATTGACACGATACAAGTAGTTATCTCGATGTTGTAACATTCCGATTGTTTTAATGGAGCCGGACACGTCGAGTTCCATGACCTGAACTGTGGTTGGGTTTCACGGCATCATCGTCCATCGCTATTCAGGATTAGGTGTCCAACATCCTCAACACACGAAGGCATGTGGGAGGTCAGGGACAAACAAGCTCATTATAATACAAACTATTATGGCTCGTTTACATACAGTTTTTTAGGTTTTGAGTGTTTAAACTCCCCCCATTGACGTCGGCCTCAGTATTGTCAACATAAATTACATTCCCGGAAATACAAAAATATTATTTGCACCGCTTATTTTATCAATGTGATATAAATAATCAGTGGTGAAAGTAAATTCCCCCCCCACACCCATGTTTGAATGCTATAGCTACGCCACTGGGAATGGCTGTATATAAACGAGGCTTCAGTTGTAGGGTTCAGTTCAGTTCAATTGCAGGGTGACATAGTTAATAAAATTTCAATTATTTGAATAATAACGAATTGATTACATTATTTATTTATACGGCTAGTTTCATTAAATAATATTATTGTTAATTAATGGAAATTTTCAGCGAAAAACCGAGCTTTCATAATAGTAATATTATTAAGAAGATTGTTGTTGTGTTGTAATGAAGACCATCACTCCAAACTTGGGGGACAATTGGACGGTTGTTGGTTAGATATGGTGTGGCTTTGAACCCAAATATCGAGAATTCAACCCAAATTCTGAGAATTTGTTGTTTACATTGGGTTCGAAAACGATACGTTTTTGTGAAAAGTGATATTTGGTTGTTTAATGGATCCAGCTTAAAACCATGCGCCGAGGATCTGACATTTTTATTGCGTTTTTAAAACTAAAATTCAATTCAATTCAAAATGTATCTTCACCCATACAGATTCGAAGGGTGAGTACCCAAATATTTGGAAACCTGCAATTCTACTTAAAATAATTAGAAATGTTAAATTTGAGGTAGCCAAGGCAGCAAGATTCTTAGTTGTTTATATTTATTTATGCGTTTATCCTGGCAAAGAAACCATTGGTTTTATTAAATAGGTTCACAGAGTTATTTATTTAATTTAAATTCTTCTTTGTGTGTATAACAACGTTTAAAATCCATGCTGTTTTAATTAACATATGATTTAATAAATTTGAAGAATACGGATTTCAATGTAGAAGTGATGTAAAACGAAAAAGTGTTGGCATTATGCTTTTATCTACATTTTTTTACATGACACTTCTCAATTATTTTAGTAGGAAATCAGTGACCTTTAGGCAGAATTGAGATAAAGTGAAATGTATATTTAAATAATTTACAAAAACCTGCAACTTTGTTTCTACCGAAAACAAATTTTTACACAAATAAATAAAATTGCGGTGTAAACGAGAATTATTACAGAAATGTTAATATACCCTGTGTATTTTCATTTCACTTATGGATAAAAAACAGCCAATTAATAGGAATTAAATGCTGTCACATTACGTGTTGAAGATTTCGGGATCGTTCTTAATAGCATTAAGGGTGTAAAAGGGCTATCGATGTTTTCCGGTTTGGCTAAAATAGTTAAAAAATTGTCACAATTTGAAGACAATTCCACCAAAAGATTAACTTGAAATAGATTTGATCCTAGTATATCCCATCGTTAAATCCGAAGTTACAACGAACATTCCTGAACATAAATTAACAATGGCATATTCAATCTTGCCCGTTGTCGTAGAACGCTGGATTTCGATTTTTCCCTTTAATGTAGGAAAATTACCCTTGACATTCCCTATTTTGTTGAAAAATGAATTGTAAATATTATATTATGAACAGTTTTAGAACATACGGATATCCACTATTCAAATATATTGATTTTAAAGGTGAATTGTGAGATAATTATGGGGTTATAACTCTACAACCTGTGTTTATTTTTATTTAAAATGTTTATTTTTATTTAAAATAAATATGTCAAAATGTTATATAAAAATCTCCTTCTTCGCAATATGGAATTAAAAGTAGAGACGTATTGATTCATTTTAATAATATTCATATAAATTAATATTCCCTGAATAATAAGAATGTGAGAATAATAATATTTTCCACAAATACAGGGAATTTTTCTATGGTCTGACAACATTTTCATTTCCTCGTCAAAAGACACGTGTAAGTTTGCAAGAAGAGACATAGGGAAAACGGTTTTACTTAATATGAAGAAGAAAATACAAAACGAACATCTCAGTACAGTATTATATTTTATTTCCATAATTATTATTTCCTACAAAATATACATATTATCCAATTTCCACTGGATACTTATGATTTAATTTATCACTTTTATTTAAAATACTTTTTGGGCGTATAAATAAATAAATATTTAAAATCCATCCAAATTTCGATATGGTAACGATCATTTAAAAAAAAAAATTACAAGAATATTCCTTCACGGAACGAGCGGGTATTTATTTATCGTGTGATAGTGTGTTGATGGCCTCCTCGGTAGAGGGGTGAGGTTCCAGAGGTTGTGGGTTCAAATCCCGTTCAATTCAAAATTCAGTTTTCCAAACCAAAACGCGTAAAATTTAAAAATCAGTAAACATCATAAAATCAATAATGATGAATCCGTGAATATTTTTAATTTAGGGAAAGTATTCATTATCTAGAAGTCTTTTTCTGTTGTACACATTTTTACATCTATATATTTTATGTCTATCGAATAGCTGTAAAACCCACAGCTAATAATAGCAAATTCGAAAACAGATACTCATTTTAGTAATATTAGACAAACGGTTTTCTTGAAAATGCAATTAAGACTTTAACGGTTGCTAGAAGCAGTCAAACGCAATTCATAAAGACGTTAATCTGGTAGTTAATTTAATAAAAGGGGCATCAGCGGTTTGCGTGAGTTACTACCTACACGGAATACAATAATTAAAAAGGTGTAATAAATCAGGGGCGTGCGATTTTTTAAATGTTTTTTCGTTTGTTTATTTGTCGAGTTATGTATTTACAGGAGAGCAATTTTATTTAAATGCGTATCACATGATGAATGAAAAAAACGTAATTTGTTTTAGTCTCATGCTATTTTTAATTTTTTTCCAGATTGATGGAAAATGACAAAAACTATTAGATACTGCTATTTTAGTAATACATCACAATATATTATATAGATTTATGAAATGCTAAAAACTGCACGCCACTGGAGAAATTCTCATTATATTACCTAATTTATGAGAAAACTTTCCTTTTAGAACAGCAGCAGATGTTACGTAGATATAATACTAATGTAGGAATATTTGAAGAAGGGGCCAATTCCTTCATTTTAATCTTTCGGTAAGAACATTAACATTTTTATTACAAAATAGAATAGATAAAGGTTATATTAGAAGGTACACATTAATAATATTATAATTCACTGTAGATTGGAGTTGCAGAGGCTCAATTTGCCCAACTATAAGCAGTGACTATTTGGGAAGCGGGTTTCGGTAACGCCAACACCTCTGGTGACTCAGCAGGGCAGGGACAGATCGGGAGAGGTTGGTTTGGGGAGAACCTTTGACCTCTTTAACTAGTCTCTCTTGACCATCGCTTTGCGCCGCAGTGGGAGGGATAGATCATATGTCCGTCACTCCTGGATACACTGAACCCTAGATTCCTACCCACCCCTCATACCTTTTTTCTTCCCAGAACTTTCTCTCCTTCCTTTTCTTAAAAATATCCTCCACACAGCATCCCCAAAGATATACTCCCGTGTAATGTAAAAAAAAATACATTCATATTCAATTTATTATGGAAACCAATATTTTGCTTTTACTTTTTTAATGTGAGACCTCACAAGGGCGCAAAAGCAGGGGAGCTATGTCGCCACCCGCTCGGGCAGCGTTGTGAGGCAGGTTAAAGTAGGGGCTGTAGGAAGGGATTTATTAATGCGGGTCTTGAAGAGGATCGGATTACATAAAGGAGGAAAAACAGATGTCGGTAACTCGTTTCACATAAAGCCGTCTTACACGAGAACTTCTTTCTTTCTAATGTCTTTATTGGGGAGAGTGCTTCCATCAAACAGTCATCGATCTCCCTTTGTACGTAAATCAGACTCGCTTGGGTTTTTGAGACGTTGAAACTGACCATGTTGGTCTTACCCCAAGCACGAACCTTCTCGAGGTAGTGGTTTCTTTTTGTCTCAAAACTTTCCGAGCTGTATGGACATCATAAGTGGAAGGGGACTTGTATAAAATATAACCCTCGTGAACGGTGCTGTCGTTAGAGTAGCAATTAATTGCTACAAGTTCAACAAAATCGTTGATGTGCAGCACAGATCCTTCTGGCACTGCAGCATTGATGGAGTGGAAGAAGAGCCGTCAACTATGGCTTGAATTGTTCTTCCTTTGAGAAAGTCCGCAATCCAACTATGCAGAGTTGAATACCCATACGATGGTAACTTTCCGACAAGCGCCCGGTACCAGAACCTATCAAAAGCTTTGGAGATATCCAAGCCGAAGGTTTGCAGCCACGATCGGTTTTGACGAAATCCATATTGCCGATCGCTTAGGATGTTGTTATTCTCGAGGTATGTCAGCAACTTGTAATTTGACCACCCTGTCAACCACCCGTGAGTATAGAAGTGATGGCTAGAGGGCGGAAATGGAAGGATCGTAGCGGTCCCCCTTAAGCAGGGTACTCATCTAGCCGTGTAACGTAACTGATACTGTATCAAGTGAGTACGTAGGCGCAAGCCTACTGCGAGCCGCTCGCGGGTGGAGCGCAGTGTGATCGCAGCGAGCCGCCGACGGCGGATTCACTGCGATCACACTGCGAGCACTAAAGGCGGATCCGGGAGCTCGTAGTTGGATACGCGGTTACCGTGGACGAGCCGTACCCACTTGCAGATTGATACAGTATCAGTTACGTTACACGTTACACGGTGCTACACTCTTGGTGAGTACCCTGCTTTAGGAACTTGCTTGGACTATCGCCCTTTACAAAGATCTGTCGGCTCCAAGGAAAGGCGCTGAAGAATGACCGCATGCCATCCCATTTTGCTGCTCTATAGTGCCATAACTTCCTCTTTACATGATTATCGGGTTGTCTGTTCGTGGAGGATGGGGCAAAGGTGGTAATCAGGCAGTGGTCGGAGGATCGGAAAGGCGCCGTAACCCGAGTGGCTCACTGGTAAGAAACAGATCGATCAAGTTGGCTCGATGTGATGGGAAGTCAGGTACTCAGGTATTCTGTTTGGAGATTCTGCGAGTTGGTTTTATCCGTGGATAAGAGCATAGGATTCCGCCGATCTACCAGCCCAGCTTGTTGGCCCGAGAACTTCAGCCATTGTTCATTATGAACACTGAAGTCACCCAGAACCACACTCGGCCGATGGGTATCGGGGCAAGAGAATGTCTACGGTGTTGCTCAGGTATTTAAACAACTCAACAGTGTCTGGTTTGGCATTTCAACGGTTTGGTGAGCGATATAGGCACGCATATATTCTACGCATAGATCTCACCGGAACGATTCCGGTGAGATCTATGCGTACCCATAACACTTCCTGATTGGCGCTCTCGACGTTTGCGAGAAGAGGAGATGGGGATATTGGGAAAAAGGTGGTGAATATCTTACAAATAAATAAATAAAAAACATTAGAAATAATTGGAATATAAAAATGTATGATATTTTATAATTTTTTTCCTACCCAGTATTTTATCTGTAATTATTACCAATAATTCCAAGGAAATTTAAATTTTGATATACATAGATCTTTTACGAAAAACCAGGTTTGATGCTTATTCAAGAAAAATAGTATAAAAAATAAAGTGATTAAAAAATAAATATTTACTCAATATGATATTTATCAGTAGGGCGAGTATTTTTTTCATGTGTCGTTTTACCTCCAAAATCGTAAATATTGTGTTTTTAATAATCACTTCTTCATTAATTAACTTATTTTAATCGTCATCATCCATGAGATAGTGTAGGATAGGGCTGTCTGTATTGAAAACATCCTTCAAGTGCATCAACACCATGGTCTGAATGTCCTCTACCTGCTCTGGGGGGCAGTAGTCGTCCTTGGAGGACCTGGAGATGGTGATGGCGGTGGGGGGCAGGGGCAAGGACTCCAGGAAGAGGCGGAAGGGGCCCCGGATGGAGGCCTCCAAGGCGCGGGGGTCCGACACGTGGTGGGGCAGCTCCGTGTCGTCGCACGTGCAGCCAGCGTCGTGCACCAACAGCCAGTCTACTTCCTTGTCGGGGTAGTGGCGACGGACGGAACGGAACAGTTCACAAACCTGTGTAAAACAACAATAATAACAACTATACAGTTCAGACCTTTCTACTTGTGTTGAAAACGGAGTAATAGAGTTGACACACTTGCGTAATTCTCTCGTGGTTTGTCCTATTTCGGCATATCGCTAGGCGATCGATATGCTGAAATAGGCAAGCCATGAGAGTAAAGCGTGGTCTAACACAGGCATAAGTCGGTTACCTGCTAGTATCGAACTAGTGATGTGAATCAACTTCACCGACCGCTAGTCAAGCGTTCTATCCACCGGACTATCGAACACCATGAGTAACGTTTTCATTGAAATTAAAAAATCATAAACGGAGACAAATTACTATTGCCTATTGGTAATTCCGGTTAAAATGGGATTGCAGGCCTTACAAATGAATTAACAGGTTTCATGGTGAACTTTTAGTAAATTACGAATATATTTTTAGTATTTTTAAAGAAAGACACGAATTACGAATAACCTAACAATATTTGAAAATCTCCCTACCACCACAGTAAGCGGAAAATGTTGCTTGTGTTGTAATGGAGGACTTAGCCAGTCGAGGAATTGAACACACTACGCCTGGGTGCGACCCAAACGCGATGTCAACTCAGCCACCGACCGCTCATGATGTCGCAACACGTGTTTCTGAAAATCCGAATATTTTTGGATTACAAATTATTTGCATCGTCATTATCAAGGGCACAAGGCAAATCGATAATACATTCTTTAATTGATGCATTATTAATAAGGCCTGTTAATTTATCGTGAGGGCAAAAATCCATTTCTCTCCGTGTAGGAAGTTGCTGTGGGCCAAAACCGGTATTTACGTGGTTTACTGAAAGTCAAAAATTGAACGACTTAGATTTTGTATAGATTCTGTAACTATTATTGGGGTTCAGGCTATAATAATTCATGAAAGTAACTGAAATACGATACTAAAAAATATTAGTAGAATGGAAGGCATTAAAAAGGTATTTTTATCAAGACTTCTATGTAATTATTATTTTTATTTATTATATTTTCTATTAATTATTGTAAAAGCTCAATAGGGCGTTAATAATTTTTTGCTTGTTTATTTTCATCCACAAGTTCCAGGGTATTTTCCGTGTAAAATGATTAACACTATACATATTTTTTAAATTGTGTTGACACTTTCTTCCGCAATAGCCTTGAAATACATTTTTTAACCGTACACTGGACTTTATTTCAATAATAATATCATCGATCAAATAAAGTTTTATGGAAAAAAAATACATCAAACATTAGAATGTTGCGAATCAATTCATGTTATTAAACTTGAACTACAAAAATAGGAATTATTAGAATTTATAGCTTAAAAAGTTATAGCAGTCATAAAAACAGAGCTAAAAATAGAAACTTGGTATGCAAACCATTGAACCAAAGTGGAATAAAAAAATTAAAAAAAACTATTGCCTGGCTTGGGATGGAATGACAGGTTGATTGGTAATAAAGTAGCACGGACGGTTGCGAGTGGCGAAGAGTGAGCCGATATATACCTAAAGGCACACTACTTAATAATAAGAATACAGTATTATGTTTTGTGCGAAGTGAGGAGGTATACACCTAGGATTGTTAGAAAATGTGTAAAGAGTAGCTGGAAAAAACCAAACTAATGATGTGGATTAAATCCATCATTGTGTAGTACGAGTGACAGGTACACACAATAATAATAATAATACTTGGATGACTTGTATAGCGCCGTTTTTGTGCAAAAACACCTCAAGGGCGCTGTAAATGTGTGTATTGTGACAATTGTGTCAACATTTGAACAACTCTATGAAATAATCGTTTAAAACCTGGAAGAACTGATCACTTGAATAAGTTTAGGAATTTGGAAGGAGGGAATTCTTCTCATTCAAACATGACAAATAACTATAATATGACTACATTTGAGGTGAATGACACGGCTTCAAAATAATGGGCAAGTATTTGATATATTTTGTCAAATAAAGCTTACACACTGAAGGTATTATAAAAGAGAAAGCGAAAAGTTCTCACCTCCCTGTACACATGGTCTCTCTCCCCTGACCAGTCTCCGAGGCTCCGGTGTTCCTCAAGGTGCTGGAACAGAGCTTTGAGGCGCGCCAGTTGTTGCTCCCTGCGTCCCGCCAGCTCCACCAGCCCGGACTCGGAGGGCACGTCCGGCAGCGAGAAGTTATACAGCTCCTTCAGCCTCTCGTACAGGTCACTCTTTTCATATAGATTCTTGAACGGGTTCATCGTACTGAAGAAGTCTAAATCCACGTCTAAAATGTATTCTTGCAAAGTCTTTAAACCTTCCACGATGCTTTCCACTACCCTCTTGGCTGTGTTTGATTCTTCCACTTCTTCGTCTTCATCTTCTTCGTATATTCCTAAAGTATGTACGGATAGCGTAACGTCTTTCCTATTATCTAACTTATCAGCGGGACAATACAAACCATCGGACAAGAAGTATGATTCTAAACTATCTAGTCGTATTTTTCCTTCGGAGTTTCTGCCGATCGTAAAGTGTCTAGTTCCCTTTTCCATCTGATTGGCCCAGGGAGGCTTGACCCAAACTACTCTAGTCAGGTGTCCAGCGTACGCTGCGGGAAGAATCCAGTTTTCTATGCTTAAGGAATCAAATAGGTCATACTTCTTGCCGACGGTTTCAGCGGACAGTTCCCTAGAAACGAGGAGGTCAGGGTGAGAGTCGAAGTGGATGATGGTATTGTTGTAAACTGGCAAGTGTTTGGAGCCGATACAGCGGTATATGAAGGGCAGCACGTCGTTATGGTCCTCAACAACAAACACTGGGATCTTTTTGTACTTCTTGAGGGGTATGGGAACATCATCCTCTTCCATTATGACAAGTTTTCTCGGTATAATTTCTGATTATATAGCATACGCCTGAATTCACCCTAAATACATGATAAGATCCTTCTATAATGCTTTATTATCTATGAATGGTAGCGATTAATCTGTAACAAAGGAAAAAAAAACAATTATTGTAACACTAAGTTTAATCATTAATTGCGCAGATTAAATAAACGGTAATAAACATCACTAACAGAAAACATTCAGTATACTGAAAGTTCCATCGAGGATTGGATTATGCATTCGTTCGTATGTATGTACATACGAACATACATCACGTTAACTCAATATATCAAAGAATGCATTCAATGAACGGTAAAATTGCATTCAAAGCCCCATACAGCTGCATTCCGCGCCGTTCAGGCCGGGGTTAAAGAAGCACCTTGACTTCCCGATCCGGCGAGCTTGCAGAAAGGAAAGCAGAAGTCAGGCGCGTAAAGCTAAGCCAGGACAGCCCCCGCTACTCGGGGTGGTCGCTCTCGACACCGTCACACCATCACTCTTCGTGGCGCAGCGCGGGCGTGCGAAGTCCGGTATGTGCGATGTACTCGTACCTACCCCGTGAGTCTAGCGGGTGCAGTCGGCTGCGCGCATTCCGCATTGCAGAACCTTCTAGAGGTCTGGAGAAATCGATGGGAGATAGGGGCTTAGAGTAATAATATATTATTACTCTAAGGATAGGGGGCGCCGCAGGAAGGCGGTCAAATTTAGCACAAGCACACACACACGCTCAGTCTGACGTCACAAGAATCTAAGAATGTTTTAGAAGTCTGGAGCGAGGAGCACACTACAACCTTGCCGGTGCAAAGACTTCTCCGTAACAGTCGAGGTATTGAAGTCTAAACAGTAAGCACTAAATTTAATGATATTCAATGGCTAGTAAGAATTCGTCAAAACTAGCATCATCCGGTGAAAAACAAAAAGTTTTATTGTAGTATTAATTTGTACCCTGATGATGCTTAAGTAAAGCGAAACCGGTCGGTTCTTAAATTAATAAATATCGTGGTTTTAAAACAAAAAAGTATTTTATTTTATTAAACAAAAAGTTTCCCTAAATTTCAAGTCATATTAACGCCGCGTGCCTGACGTGTCATAATCACATTATCACTATCAGAAGAGGAACCAGGAAAATCACTTTTGATGATGTTAGAATAATTTACCAACAAATTTTTACAAAACAAAGAGTAGGCAAGCACTCTTGTTAGGTATTCGGGTTTTCTGTAAAAAATGTTGACATTATATCATTTCACCCCTATTTATCGATTCTAAAACTTATCGGGGAAAGATAGAAAATAAAATTGGCACAATCAAAGGGTTCGTGGAAACTCGTGTTTACTCGAAAACAGACTTGGGAAAACAAGGTATTTTCGCAAAAGGTTCACGTCGCGCTCGTCACTACTCGGAAGGAGAGTTTAAGCTTCAAGGGCGTCTGTACTCTGCAGTCTGTAGTAGATTTGGGCAAAATTGAATGAATGAATTAAATTAATAGTCAATCTTGTGACACACTCGATCTGATTCTCAATTTCAAACAGAATTGATTCTTCGTTCTTTACCCTTACATCCTAAGATTCTTTTAACGGCGACATAATTATATATTTTTTTTATTTTTTTACGGTAAAATTATTTCGATGTATAATATTATATTAAGGTAAGAATGATGTTTACTGTAAACGGTTTAAATTTTATAATGTTTCGTAAGTATTCAAATATTATAATTTTGAAAGTAGCTATCCATTAAATTATTCTGGATAATATGCGCGCAGATATTATGGGCGGTGCAGAGTGAAGTTGCCGGAGTTATTGTGCAGGACACCATCACGTATAGTAGTATCCCACGCCGTGATTCATAAAAACCGGGTTCACCTTTATTCCCCAGCCCAAGCGACTGCGCAACGCGTCTCTTTCGCAGTCTATATCTCACTTATTCAAGAAATTAATAAATTTATTCCGTATTCAGTTGTGACGTTGTATTCTTAGAGGTCCGTCCTAGGTCACAAGTTCTACGTCGGTCAGTACCGAGTCTATCTAGAACGCTTAGTTTCAGTCTCTCATTCAAGGAATCAAAACGTTTTTGTCTTTTTCAGTTGTGACGTCCAAGGTTCTATCCCAGTCTGTTTCAATGAAGTTACCAGATAAGCAGATCGTGATTTAGTCATGTCACTGCTAGAATTCATGCCTCAATGCCTTTCGGCAGTTCCAGGGGTCCCTTCTTTCTTGCACAAGCCAAGCTGTCAATTTCTTTACATAATCGGGCGACATACTTGAGTCCGGCCATGTCAAGAGTCAGAATAATAGAAGAGTATGTGAATGAGGCAAGGAGTGCGTGTCAAGACCCAGTAGTTTGGCGGTCCGTTCCCTCTGCCTACCCCTGGGGAAACGGCGTGATGGTTAGTTAGTATTTTTATCGGGCGACACATTCCGATTTCAAACCTGTTGTGTATGCGTGGACACATTGATCATAATTAGGTATATTGTTTTTTTTTTTATTATGATACGTACCTACCTACTTTTAGAGGTAGATCTCGAGTAGATGTGCGAGGTCGCTTCATTGCAAACATTAAATTAGTTGTTATTTTACTATTTACATAGTTACATATTATCGTTCTATTTTATGTTACTGTTACGTTTTACTATGATTGTTTCATGTAAATTTGTTATTTTTTTTCATCATATTCTCATTATACTTGTAATCACAGTTCTATATTTGTGTATGCATAGATCTATTTAGTGACTACTAAAATGGATTACATCTACATTCTGTTACTATTTCCTATATAATACAGATATTTTCTATGTACACTGTATCGTGTATCACTTTTATATAAAAGCCCTTTTAGGCGTATAAATATATATTATACAAAAATCTATTAATATAAAGTACTGAGTATTATATATTTCCATTAAAACGCTCTCAATAAATCAAAACTTGTATGTTCATATTAGACCACATGAAGTGTAACTATTTTAAGTTAAATAAATAAAATAAAATTAGTAAAACATTAGGGGAGAAACAAACAAACAAACAAACTGTTTATGTTAAGATATAATCGTAGACCTTAACTATACAACGCAAAAAATCTTAAATTTTGCTATTCTAGCATAATATAAATGCATTTTTCTATCGATTTATATGTTTGAAAATCCACCTTTATCATATTTTTGTTTTTTTTTGTGAATTAAATGAATGAATACAAAGAATCAAAATCATAAGAATATGTGAATCAGACTGAATCGATTCACTGCTGTAAATAAACCTGCCTGTGTCTACTATGTAGGTAGTAGGTAGCCGTAGAAGCTAGGTACAGGGTATTTAGAACAGTCAATATATTCGTAAGGGATTTATCGATGATGTCGATAATTTTTCGTCGTTCTCGAGCTCGACCGCAGATCGCTAACGTAAAAATTTCTTATTTATTTTAATTTGATACAACAACTTTACATATTTTAAAACGTTATTTGATAGTGTGGGCCTCACTGGGTGATTTACCCGTGCTGAGGACCCCATTTTACAATTTAATAAAATTCAAGAATATGAAATAATACATTTAAATAAAACTAAGATGAAATAAGATGAAATAAAAGGCGGTAATGAACAAAATAAATCGGAAAATATTATGAAGTACGCTGTATATAATGAAGTGTGAATTGAAATGGTAAATTGTAGAGATGTTCCGACTAGTCGGTAAAGCCGACTATCCGGCCACTATTGTAGTCGTCGATTAGTCGGCGACTAATCGGCAAAGAGCGCCGACTATCCGGCTTCTTACGTTGTATGTATTTCTCAATAATATGAATGCGGGGAACTACATGAAATAAAAACCTTGATTATATATTATTTTATTTTTTATTTTATAATCAGTCTTATACATTAAAAAATGTAAAGCAATATTTCCTTTGGTAATCAGTTTTTAAAATTACTTGCTTGTAAAGAAAACATAATAATGACATTTATTGAACAAAATTAGTACCTATCCTAATTAACATAAAAAACAACATAATATCTTCTTATCTTCAATGAACATTTATAAGTATTTCTTATTATTAAAATAAAAAGTAGATTTTTTAAATTAACAAACTCAGTTATATGTATTAAAGCAAGATTGTATGTACAAGATGCACAGTAATATATGTATATATTATATATATATCCAAAAATTCTAAACATGAACTGTTTGATAAAAACAAAAAAAAAATGAAAAAAAACATATTTCTTATAACCATACCTACATAATCTAATCAAATCAAAGTCACAATTGTGACAACCAAAAATATCATAAACTCCTTATATTTTTTATAACTTACTTATATTTTTTAATTAAGGGTAAATTATGATGTAAGAAGACTAAAGCTTCTGCTTCAAACCGTAATCGGCTTTGCCGACTAGTCGGTCTTATTACAACCGACTAATCGGCTAGTCGGCTAGTCGGCGAAAGTCATAATCGGCACATCTCTAGTAAATTGTTATAATATTGCCTTATTCGTTTCCATCATCTTTGTATCGAGTGAAAGATTGTAAATGCGTTGAACGGTTTTATTGCCTGGTATTTGTGGTGTCTACGTCCAAAGCGTATGTTAATTAATTAAGAAAACTTAGTCGTTTCGAACCGTTCTTTGTTCGTTGGTGATCTACAGTCACGTTCGGGAACGATGACAAGTTACCGACATTTCAACAAAACTAGATACCCAGGAACAAAATACTTGATGCTAAATCGATTAAAAGATTGCGTAACGTAAATAAATAATATATCATTATTGTGAGTAATAATTTGTAGAACTCCATTTATTTATTTACTTATTTATTCATTCACGCCATGAGAACTTTTACATGTATACAATGTTAAAGGTAAGCTGTTCAGAAGTACAATAATGAGTGTATGTTACATAACATAATAGGCCGAGTACGAGATATAAGCAGGTACAATACAAGTAATTGTTGAGAGTTTTTGTACGTTCAAGTCATAGTTGTTCAATAAATAATATATAAAAATAAGAGTACCTGATAGGTACTTAAGGTACTATGAAAGTAGTAGCGGAACAATATGTAGTAACTTTGTTGATGTTAGTAAAATAAATATGAAATGATTATTGTTAAGCATGTTAGTATTAATCAAACTTTTGTAATGCCGGATTAGGTATTACACAGAATATAGATAAACATGAATGGTTTGTTGCGGAATTTGTAATCAACAAACATTTATTATGCCCGATGGGGTGTTAATTAATATTATACATATTTAAAAAAAATAATGTTATTAAAGTTCTGCAACTAAATAAGGTTTATAAAAAAAATTGTAAAAATTAATAATAATACTACGAAATGAAATTCAACTAAAATTAATTTAAAAAAAACGAAGGGCGTTTTTTGAAGATATAGCAGATATCTAGAACAGTCCAGAACATTCGAGAGCATTCCACAACGTTCCAGAACATCCCAGATCATAATGATCTAAAAACGGGATTACTGGCCTTTTCCTGATAAACTTTTAGTAAATTCGTAATCGTTACAATAAATTGGTATCTCTAAATAGTATAAAACAAAGTACATATCCTCGTCTGTCTGTTTGTGCGCTCAGTTCTTCTAAACAATCCAACGGAGTTTGATAGGGTTTTCACTTTTCATTTAGAGAATTTCTCGTGTATAATACTCGTATTTAGGGTAGTACGTTGGGTAGGTACAAAGTTGAACTACAAAGTTTGTAACTATGTATGAACCTATAGATGCATAATAAATATCAATGACCAAGATTATTCTATCAATGAGTGTACCGGCAGATATAGAAATGTGCGTTTGGCTATTGCTTCATATAGCTATTGAAAATGGGTAGTGAGCCTAGATTTAAATAAAGCCGATAGAAAACTACCAGATACGGAATAATGCACCCTTATTAAATCCTTTACAATGAACACATTCAAACAGCTGTAGATATATTTTGCATTATTGTAATTCTGTTGCCAAACAATTCGGTGAATAATAAATAATAACAGTTTGCCATGCCGTGTTGCCGGAAACGATATGTCAATAAGTCCAACGTGTCACTAGTAAGTAAATGCAAATAACAAACAGAATGTATTGAAAATAGATTCCATCATGTTCGACTAATAGGAAGAAAGTAAATAGAGGGAGCTTACCAATTCGACAACTTTACTGTAGCTATTGGAGCATAGAACAAAGGGGGCGCATTGGGCTTCAAGCGCTTCAAGAGATGAAATTGGAATTACGTAGGTTTATTCAGTGATTTTTTTATTGAAAAAAACTGTAGTGTTTGGTGTTTGCGCTCGTTTAGCTTCGGGCTCTACCGAAGATAACCGAACGCTACTACAGGCCTTGTATGACATCGTCGGCTGGCGCGAAGTCATTCTCTCGCTAGACGGCCTTTAGGCCACTTGTTACTTGTATTGTCAGTATATTATATTACGATTAAAACAACCTCCGTATATCAGAATCTACGACTTTTAATAGAGATAATACCAGATCCCTATCCTCGATAGAATACTGGAGATTGAGGGCCCAGTATTCTATAACCTGTTAACATCAATACGTTACAGTGGCGCAGCTTAAAAAGGAGTATACGGAAACAGTTTTTCGGATTGCCGGCAAGTCGGATTATTTCACACCAGTGACTTGCGAAAAAAATCTCCGGGATTTTATTGTCGAGGTGACAATAAATGGAGATAAACTGGGCATAATAAGGACAATTGGAAGTAAATAACGTGGCTCTGGGTAACAAAGACCAGACGAAGAATCCAGCGAAGAATCAATAATTTCGTGGTTCTGGGTAACAAAGACCAGACGAAGAATCCAGCGAAGAATAAATAACCACGTGGTCCTGGGTAACAAAGACCAGATCGGTGGTCCTGGGTAACAAAGACCAGATCGGTGGCCCTGGGTAACAAAGACCAGACAAGTTTTACAGAAGAAGAAGATTTCGAATTCCGGGAAGCGGCTGGGCGCTGGACTGCATCGGCGCCGGTTCCTGGAGTCAGGTTGTCTTGTTTCTTGTTTGTTTCTGGAAGGTGTTATTGTTGCCGGGTGGGTTTTCTTTTTGTGTTGTTGTCGTTGCAATCATGGAATCGGGCGGAATTTCCAGGTTCTCCCACGTTAATGGAGATTGGAGTCTATTCCGCTTGAGGTTAGAACAGTTCCTTCTAATTCGTGATGACATTAAAACGACTAAGTTAGATGCTTCACAGAAACGCGCTTATTTGCTGAATCTTCTGGAAGCGGAGACATTAACTCTGTTGATCAACTTATGTTTCCCTGCTAAAGTTACAGACGTGGCATTCGATCAGTTAATAGAATTAATTGAGAAACATTGTTCCAGACCGCGATCGGTATTCAGGGAACGAGAAAAATTTTATCAAGCCAAGCAATCGCATGGGGAATCGGTTAGAGATTTCGCGGTCCGTCTAAGGGGTTTATCTTCTTTTTGCGAATTTGGAACGCGCTTGCCAGAAAGCTTAGCGGATGCCTTTGCAATCGGTATTTTACCAGGCCGGGCTAAGGAGAAAATTTTTCTAGAGGGAACTAAATTAACATTTAACAAGATGGAAGAGTTAGCAATAACGGTTTCAGTTTTAGACAATCTGGTTCCGGAAATTAAATCTGAATTTTCCGCAGAGAATTCGGATGTGAACGCCATTTCGATTCGTTCAAATTCGCCCGGGAGACATTCGTCGCGTTTGGGAGAAACTCAAGGTTTTTCAAGGTTATCTCGTTCAAAGAGCCCCGAACCGAGGAATAAAAAATGTACGATTTGCGGTGAATATCATGTAGAAAAATATTGTAAATTCAAGAACGCAAAATGTTTTAATTGTCACAAGGTAGGGCATTTGAAGAAATTTTGTAGGAATAACAAGGTTAATCCGATTTTTGAACAATCCCAGAATAATAGTATTTCATACATTAATCCGTTTAGGGCTAATGTGGTAATTAACGAAGTGAAATGTGCTGCTATGATTGATTCAGGGGCAAGCATGTCGGTCATGCCGGATTTTATTTTCAATCGTTATTTTAGAAATGTAACATTGTCACCAGATAAGCGTACTTTATCAGGATACGATGGCAAACCACTTAATCTTGTAGGCAGTGCCTGTTTTACCGTGGAATACAATAATCTTAAAAATAATTTATTATTTACTGTTGTGGTTAATGGCACGGAATTGATAGTGGGTAGGGATTTTATGGAGATTTTTAATCTGAAGATAGTTCCTGTGATGAATAATTCGGTTTCATCAATCAAGGACAAAATCTGTTTTATTGAAAATTGTGAGCATGTAAATTTTCAAGCAGTTGTGGTAGCCACCGCAGCGGACAGCGAATTACAGCTGGTATTTAGGTATTTGCGGCAGGGCTGGCCCAAGCGAGTAAATCGTGACAGCAGTATATGGAAATATTGGCTAAAAAGGAACGAACTTTCTATCGTAGGAGATTGTTTGTTTTTGCAACACAGAATAGTTATACCTTTTTCTCTCCAAAAGCAAGTGTTAGATTCATTACACAGGTCACATTTTGGTATTGTTAAAATGAAGGGAATAGCTAGAGCATATTTTTGGTGGACAGCTCTGAACAAAGACTTGGAGGAAGTCGTTCAATCATGTTCAGATTGTGCGTTGTCAAAACAGTCAGCACCAAAAAGTCAATGGGCGGTTTGGCCAAATCCAGGTAAAGCTTGGAGTAGGGTACACGTAGATTTCTGTGGGCCTTTAGCGGGGAAGATGTTCCTCGTGGTTTGTGACTCATTCTCGAAATGGTTGGACTGTATTGAAGTACAGAAGGCAGATTCAACTCATACGATTTTGGAATTGAGGAAAATTTTTTCTAATTTTGGCAACCCTGACTTAATTGTGTCTGACAATGGCTCAGTTTTTACAAGTGAGGAATTTAGAGGGTTCTTAAAGGAGAACAATATTAAACTTATGACTTCTCCTGTGAAACACCCCCAGTCAAACGGATTGGCGGAAAACGCTGTTAAAACTTCGAAAACGTTCCTCAAGAAACTGTTAGTAAACGGTAAATTCCCACTAAATTTTAATGTCAAGTTATTAAATTTTTTAATGGACTATAGAAATTCTTTGCATTGCTCGACAGGTATTGAACCAGCGGTATTGTTATTAGGAAGGAGGCTGCGTTCTAGTTTCGACAATTTAATTCCAGTGAAAAATGGTGATGAGTTTTCGGAAAAAGTCAAGCAAGCAAACGTTAACATTTCTAAAGCTCAATCTGATCAGGTTAAGTTTTACAAAGGGGTTAAAACCAGGGTTTTTAAAGTTGGACAAAAGTGTTTAACAATAGATTATCGTCAGGATAATAAAGTAGTTTGGGCTAAGGGAGTAGTCTCTAGGAAGCTAGGTAAAAAAGTTTATATTATTAAGATAGGGAACACAGATGTGACATGGAAGAGACATGTTGATCAAATGAGGGAAGTGTCAGAGAGCCGGAAGGAAGATGGCAATAGTGCACAGCATCCCGCGTCTGAAATTTCGAGGAATGAGCCTCATGAGTTAGAGACTTCAACCTTATTGCGTGGATTCACTGGTTTTCCTCCTGATTTCAGGTTGGCGGCAGAGGAGGTGGTGTCGGAGCAGACACAGGCCCGGCAACAGAGACCATGGTCGGGGAGATTGCGGCCAAGACGCGAGACACCTACATCTTCCAGAGGAAACGGGGCAACTTGACCCAGGCACCGCGGTTATTAGTCTTAGGATTATTTGTTAGCAAATGTAATAACTTCAATTGATGATTTAATCGTGTTTGGTGCTTAATATTTTAAATTTCTAAGTTGTCTATCTTTAAGAATCATTGTTAAAACCAAATGTAATATAAAATGAATATCTATGTTGTGATTTATATATATGTGAAATATTTATGTTGGTTTGTAAGTAGCTTCAGAATTGAAGGAGGGAAGGTGTAGTGTTTGGTGTTTGCGCTCGTTTAGCTTCGGGCTCTACCGAAGATAACCGAACGCTACTACAGGCCTTGTATGACATCGTCGGCTGGCGCGAAGTCATTCTCTCGCTAGACGGCCTTTAGGCCACTTGTTACTTGTATTGTCAGTATATTATATTACGATTAAAACAACCTCCGTATATCAGAATCTACGACTTTTAATAGAGATAATACCAGATCCCTATCCTCGATAGAATACTGGAGATTGAGGGCCCAGTATTCTATAACCTGTTAACATCAATACAACAACAGATCAACGTGAACTAAAGAGTAAAGGAACGAAAAATCTCAAAGGTGATTCAACTGAGACACAAGTGTTGAAACTGTTTTATTATTCACGAAGCTCTTCTTTTAGTGAATCTATGAAAACCTGCGTTCAAATGCATGTAATAAAGGAACGGTATTTAAAGCCAAATATAAAAATACATAAATATTTTTTAAAATGACCTTGGAAAAGTTGAAAGTATCGGAACGCCGTCCCGGCATACTCCCCATGTCAGCAAAAGCACTGGATTTTTATAGAAATTGACACTTGTAATAAAATAATGACGTTCCGACACGTGTCGTAGCTAGCCTTGACATGCAACCTGATATACCCCGTATGTAATGACGTTTCTTCTAGGAATAGTATACAAGCACACGGAAAAAAAGTATGGCTGATTTATTGAAATCCTGTTATAAACGTGATTGCAATCCATTTCCTAGTAAAATATTAGTCCACAATATATCGGAAGACGTTTTCATGCAGCTATGCTTTTCTTGATAAATATATTAATGATATGTGACAATATTAAAATTTTTATAAACACGCATTCTTACATCTTAATAACATACTCATGTTTTACAGACAGTTTGTTAGGAAACCTGTCAATTCATAAGATAAAGGTCTGCAGTTCCGTTAACAGGAATACGAATAATTTGACCAGATTTTTAGTAAATTAACAATATTTTATATCAGTAATTTTTTTCCGTGCAGTATTTCCTCTTTACGGTTCACAGTACACCGAAAACAATCAACCCATATAGTACTACGTAATATAAAGAATGATTCAGTTGCAGTAGCTTCGTTTACAAGCACTTACAACTATTGAACAGGTTGCATGATGGCATTACGTTAATTCACCATAATAAAACACACTATGATAATGCAGTAGGTACTAAAATAGAATAAAATAATAATTACCTCAATGTTGTCTAAACGAGAATATATTATTGAGAATTGTTTATAAAATAAGGAAGCATAGTTGTATTCTTTAGTAGATAACCATATAAAAAATAAAAATTAACACCAGAAAGCGATAACTTCTATACCATTATATAATTCTTTATGAGCACAAATGTTTGGACAGCATTTTTCCTTGTTACTTCATAATCAGGACATAAAATATGTTTTTATAATAGGTAGGTACCAATAACCCGTGTATCGGTACTGATATGTTACTGCTGATGGCAATTGGCAACTCAATATCTATTAGATGATGAAGGATTATGATTTATTTTATGATTACGTTTGAATGACCCAGTTAGCTAAAAAAAATTTTTTTGAGATCCTTTAAATTACTGCAACTTTTAGGGGTTCAAATATTACTTTTAATGGCAAACATTTAGGTATCAAATCACCATTATTTCGGTGATTGGTTAAGAGGAAGCTACAAGCCAAAAATATGTCTATTGTAGGTTATAGGCAATAAAATCGCTTGACAAGCGGAGTCTAGAAACGTTCGATTTCAAGCACAAAACTTGTTTTTATTTATTTTGTAAATAATTTTATAAGAAAGCAAAAAAAGTTAATCAAGTGAAACTGTTACAGATAATCTTAGCTATAATATTGTATTTTTTAACGTTGTTTCCTTTATACGTTCATACATTTCTATTGAAACAATATTTTTTTAGTTGTTTACATTTATATTTTTTATTGAGTATTTTTTTTTTTTTATTTGTCTTCTACTCAAGCGAAACGATAGGAAAACCTTCAATTTATCTAAAGCATATTTTTGGTATTCATAATGCACATAAATTCGTTATGAAGATTAATCAAAATAGTGATTTGGCATTATGCTTCGCCTTAACACTTTCAATAGCAGAGTTCTTCACCAGGAACACGAAGAAAAAAATGAATATCTCTTTATTTAAAAAAAAGCTATTTAATTATAAAAATAATAACTGTTTTCCCAGTTCACATTTTTAGGCACTCACTGGGCACGTGCCCGCATTGGTGACGGTGATCGAGATGGTATCGATATTAAGTTAAACAGTATTATTGATCACAAAATTAGTTGGTAGATAGAGACTTAATTTATTTATGTATTACACAAAGTGATTAGATATACATCAAAGGTACTTGCACCGTAAATAAGGGCAGACCCGAGAGAAATCACGGGATTTCATAATTCAAATTTTTGAAAAGGCAATTATAATAATTTTCTGTTAAAATATTATATCGTAGGTAGGTACCTTACTTTATCGCGTGTCAAAATTGTTTTCACAATTAATTCCAATTTTAAAAATGACACTTGAATTCCTTGAACCAGATTTCACACAGGAATAACAACGCACATCAAAGAGAACCGAAATGAGTATGATATTCTGAAATTCCCTTCCAACAGTGAAAAAACTTTGCACTTTCCTCTAAAGTCAGATTGTTTTCAAGGACTTTTCAAACTAAAACATAGTTGAATTGTCGTGTTTCCATACTGCTTTATATACGCTCAAATTGACTGAATTAAGTGAAGGGTTATTATATATCATTCTAATAGATTTTCCGCGCACTTACATTGATAATGATAGCCAGTGGCCACACAAAGGCAATATCTACAATATTATAAGAAAGATAATCATCGGGTGACAACAGCCGGCCCTTATTGTCATTATTTACACAGCACCAGCGATTGAAACTTAAGTGGACCCTTTGTGCTGGAAAAACCTAATGAGGAGGCTCTTTGGGACATATTATTTACTCCAAATATGTAGACCACACCTCAATATGTGTCGCCACACGGAGGCAACTTAATGGTATTCCTGTTAAAAACGGGACTGCATAACTTTAATGAATGAATTGACAGGTTTCCTAATAAACTGTCAGAAAAACACATATGTACTAAAGCGATATAGGAACAGGTGTTCATAGAAATTCTAATATATAGTAACAAGATAAACGCAGCTGAATTATTATGAAAGTACTAATGGTTTATTAAGAAATGGTCTGCTATCACCTTTCCAACAGGATTTTAATAAATCAGCAACACTCATTTTCTTCTTGCAGCAATACGTCCTATCAAACAAGCGTATTCAGGTGATCAAGAAATAAGTGGAAAGCAGGTAGATACTCCAACGGGATTTTGATGATCCCGAACCTTTTCTACCAAACACGTTATACTTAAAAAAATAAAAATAAAATAAATAGTTATCATAATTAATTATCATATAACATATTTACCATGAATTCAAAGATGGAATGATTAAATAAATGTTAGGTACTAATTAATTAAAAAATACTAATTTCGGTTCTGTCTGGATTCTAGATAAAACTCAAATTTGCTTTGAAGGGTGACATTTTAAAAATTGGAACTGGTTGTATGAAGAATTCGGACAATCGTTTAAGTATGTACCTACCACAGACATAGGAATTAATAGACGAGAAGATAAAGGCGAGGGGTAAAATCAACTGTTGAAGAACGAAGGGAGTGAAGATGACTGTGATTCGTCAATAAATCAATCTGACAGTAAATAGGCATCTCGCATTATAATATCACCATTTACTTCTTAAAAGTAAAATCTGCTTTGAATGAATAGACATTTTTACATGGGAGCGCAAATTACTCGCCACGTTATGAACAAATTTGCGAAGTCCAAATTCGGCAAAGTAAGGCAGCTTCTATATTCAGAGTCGTAGTTAGTTTCAGAGTATTTAGTTAAGACACTTTTATAAATGTTCATAATTTACTTCCCAGCAACCAACCAGCTTTGTGTTTCGCGTCCAGACGTTTCTCGATGTGATAGTAACAACTGATTCATATTATACGATGTGAATATGCTTAAAATAAAATAAAATAATGCTTATATATGGAATGTAATACGACAATTGGGTTTATTCTCTTTTTTCGCATCTATTTTTACCAGTTTTCATAGTACAAGTAAACATTTTGCCGTGTTATTTCGTAAAATGAACCGATGATGCCTCGACCATAGTTCGCACAAGAATGATGACGTCACGTTTTCAAATATCACTTGAGGCCGTACGCGAGCCCAGCCGGCTCAATGGAACCGGTATGGGGAGTGGGGATAATACGCTTTTAATCACTTAGGGCAGGTCTACTAATATTCATATGTCTATGGTACCTACCTATAAAAAAATATTTTAACTGAAAATTATTTTAATGGTAATTTTCTAAATTGAAACTGATTTGTCAAGAATTCATAAAAACCCGTGATTTTTCATGTAGTCCAGTCAGTGGGGAGTTTTACCTTGCAAAAGGTTAGGTAGTAGCGATTTTGATATATGTTGTTAAGATTGGGACTCTAAAGAAAAAAAAAAGTTTTCGACCTTGGGAGGGTCGAGCTCGATCCGCCATCTTGGATTGAAGGTGCCAAAATTTGTTTTTTTTTAAATAATTGTGAAGTGGTCGTTTTTACAACCAAATTGTTGAACGCAAACTTAAAGACAACTAAATTACCTACATTTTTTGTAGAAAGTTTTTTTTTGTAAGTCTAATAGGTAACGAGTTACAGTGGCGGAAATGTAAATATTTTTCAAAAAAGTGATGAAATTCCCAACTCTGTAATTTTTGCGGGTTATTCATTACATAATTATAATAATTTTGTTAACTCATTTCCACACCACCATGAGGTAGAGAACATTGCGCATTTTTTTTATTGTGGTATCCCCAGTAGGTCAACTCCACAGATATACCAGCGTTATGCTACAGTAAATTATGTTACATTACTGTGAATTATGTTACTATAAATTATGTTACTTAATAACAGTCTTCGTCATCAATGTCATCATCTAACTCATTGCCTGTGATATTTGGGCTTCCATTGACAAAATCTCTTCTTCTTCGTCCTCGACATCGATGTGAACCTCTGGCGAATTTCGGCATGTTTGACCATTACAGCACCCACATACAATAGAACACTTAAATCCAGCTTTCCTGCAGCCACATGCAACGCCGCATCCTTTTTTACTATTGCATGAAATAAATTTTAAGTCTCGGGTGCTGGTTTCTTTGTCATTCTTACTGGAACAAGCCCGTTGATGTCACGTTTCCAGGCCCAGTTTTCTGGATTTTTTTGGATTCCATACCATTTTTGGACTTGATGGTACGTTCTAAATGCATGGTACCGTGTAGTCGTTCGTTAGTGGCAAAGAGGCAAGATTGAATTTGCTTTTTGTTGTCGACAACGACAACAATGGCGAAACGTTTGTAGAGGACTTCTTCCAAGGTTTCCTTATCCATGTCACCCCCGTATAAAGCAACAAGAAAGCGTGTTCCTGCAACTGCTATGTCTTCTGGTGTTGCATCATGTTGTTTGAAGATTCTTATCATGGCATTGAGTCTTGTGTCGTTTTGCACAAGCGAACTAAATTTATTTTTTCCTTGGTTGAAGAAGGACGATGTTGTATCGCAGCCGCTAAAGGCATGAAGAAACAGAATATTCTCAGCCGCCTCTTTGTATTTCACACTTTTCGCGAAATACAATCTTTCAAAAGTTTTGCCTCTACCGGGTTTGCGAAGATATATACTATTTTTTTGTGGTGCTAATGCTGTCATGCTGTCAGCAGAACTAGGAGATCAACGTCTTCGCCAATAATGAAAACAGCGTCATATGATGAACACAAGGAAATCGCAGTATTGACAATCAACTCATCAGCATCTTCTTCAGCCTGCTTAACTGTAAAATCATCCTGTATAAATTGCTTTGTAAGCATCGAAATCAGACGGACTTTGTTATTTTCATTGGCTAAAAATCGTTCTTGTGAAACTTGAACTGGCATTGTTTAATCGAAAAGAACATCTGCAGACATGTGCTTCTTCGATCGGCGAAGTCTTTCTGCGGTTTTCGTATTTTTTTCACCATCATCAAGCGGATATCCATCGAAAACAATGACTGCATATGATCCATAGTGATTTCTTACATAGTGAACGTACTTCTCGCAAATTGACCCAAAATAATCATTCCGATTCCATACAACTTTATGTAAAAGATATCCTCCATCTACAACATTAATTTTGCTACCTTCAAGTTGCACGCCTTCTGGAAGTTGTTCGAAAACACCATAAAATGATGATTTCGTACCTTTGCGCACGAGCACACTGTGTGACCGAGCATCCAGGCAACGTCCTGTAACCACCCCGACTCAATCAGTGTTGCCAAGTCAGCTGTAGACTAGGATCCCACTATAACAAATCAACGTCATCGAGCACACGGATGATGCTATATAAGTATATTGTAACGTAGAAATTTGTTAAAATGATATTGTGTAATATGTTCGTACAAAATTTATCAAGAAAACTGGAGTTTTACAATTTTTTGTCAAAATTTTCTTCTTTCAACCACTGTAACTCGTTACCTATTAGACTTACAAAAAAAAACTTTCTACAAAAAATGTAGGTAATTTAGTTGTCTTTAAGTTTGCTTTCAACAATTTGGTTGTAAAAACGACCACTTCACAATTATTTTGAAAAAAACAAATTTTGGCACCTTCAATCCAAGATGGCGGATCGAGCTCGACCCTCCCAAGGTCGAAAACTTTTTTTTTTCTTTAGAGTCCCAATCTTAACAACATATGTGAAAATCGCTACTACCTAACCTTTTGCAAGGTGGAGCCCTTTTTTATCCCCCACTGACTGGACTAATGGGTCTACGCTAGTTATAATAAAAAAAACATTGATTTTATTGAAGAACAATCAGCCATGAACCTATGTAATTACTTGCAATTAGTTCCAAAATAAATTATTAATTATTCATCACTGGAATGGCTTTAAATTCCACACTACATTCATAAATTATTCGCCTTCACCATCTTTCAGTCCAACAGCCTTATCTTATAATTGGAATACTTATATACAAGCGTTGTACCTTAACACCATTGTTCAACATTCGTTAATTAAAATGCATGTGTAAGTAAACATGCTATTGAAAAGTGGGATATTGTGACAGTGAACAGTGTTTCAAATGATAGTGCAATGATCGTTTTCAAATTTGAATTGTCCAATTCTGTGATACGTTCTGGCCTTCTTTACAAGATCGAGATCGGTGGGATTGGGAATGGACGAAACTATAATAATTAGTAATTACATCATCATCTTCAACTAGGTTCAATCATTAACACTGTAAGTGTGGTGCGTAATTTTATCATTAACGATGCAATGCAAATCAATGCAAAATCATAGAGTTTTTGGATTGAATACTCGTATTTCATCACTTAGAAATATTATAGATGCTTATATAATTAAATACTGCGAATAGAACACATCTTGGGACTTTGCTACAGTGGAGCATTTTTAGTAAGCCTATAAAAAATGCTTTGATCTGAACAATCTTCTACTTACGAACCCCTTTTGGACTATGGTTTTATTGTATAATGTGGCCAAATATGTTCTTTAGTTTAAAGTTTTTGGAAAACAATTTTAAATTTGTGCTTGAACTTCACAAAATAAAATAAGACACGCATTTTAGCGATGTTTTTCTTGCATAAATCAGAACAAGCTGAGAGGTAAATTTAACCTTAACGCCATCTAGGTATGTAAGGAGAGCGAGGTAGATCGCCTTAATAATGAATTCAATTCTCCGTAAGTCCATACGCGGGTTATAACAAAAGTTATAACCACTCGTGCAAGGTAATTTAACCTTAACGCCATCTGCGTAAGGAGAGCGAGGTGGATCGCCTTAATAATGAATCCAAATCTCCGTAAGTACATACGCGGGTCATAACAAAAGTTATAAATACTCGTACAAGGTAATTTAACCTTAACGCATCTGCGTAAGGAGTGCGAGGTGGATCGCCTTAATAATGAATCCAAATCTCCGTAAATCCATACGCGGGTTATAACAAAAGTTATAACCACTCGTACAAGGTAATTTAACCTTAACGCATCTGCGTAAGGAGAGCGAGGTGGATCGCCTTAATAATGAATCCAAATCTCCGTAAATCCATACGCGGGTTATAACAAAAGTTATAACCACTCGTGCAAGGTAATTTAACCTTAACGCCATCTGCGTAAGGAGAGCGAGGTGGATCGCCTTAATAATGAATCCAAATCTCCGTAAGTACATACGCGGGTCATAACAAAAGTTATAAATACTCGTACAAGGTAATTTAACCTTAACGCATCTGCGTAAGGAGTGCGAGGTGGATCGCCTTAATAATGAATCCAAATCTCCGTAAATCCATACGCGGGTTATAACAAAAGTTATAACCACTCGTACAAGGTAATTTAACCTTAACGCATCTGCGTAAGTAGAGCGAGGTGGATCGCCTTAATAATGAATCCAAATCTCCGTAAGTCCATACGCGGGTTATAACAAAAGTTATAACCACTCGTACAAGGTAATTTAACCTTAACGCATCTGCGTAAGGAGTGCGAGGTGGATCGCCTTAATAATGAATCCAAATCTCCGTAAGTCCATACGCGGGATATAACAAAAGTTATAACCACTCGTACAAGGTAATTTAACCTTAACGCCATCTGCGTAAGGAGAGCGAGGTGGATCGCCTTAATAATGAATCCAAATCTCCGTAAGTACATACGCGGGTTATAACAAAAGTTATAACCACTCGTACAAGGTAATTTAACCTTAACGCATCTGCGTAAGGAGTGCGAGGTGGATCGCCTTAATAATGAATCCAAATCTCCGTAAGTCCATACGCGGGTTATAACAAAAGTTATAACCACTCGTACAAGGTAATTTAACCTTAACGCCATCTGCGTAAGGAGAGCGAGGTGGATCGCCTTAATAATGAATCCAATTATTCGTAAGTCCATACGCGGGTTATAACAAAAGTTATAACCACTCGTACAAGGTAATTTAACCTTAACGCATCTGCGTAAGGAGTGCGAGGTGGATCGCCTTAATAATGAATCCAAATCTCCGTAAGTCCATACGCGGGTTATAACAAAAGTTACAACCACTCGTACAAGGTAATTTAACCATATAACCACTCGTACAAGGTAATTTAACCTTAACGCATCTGCGTAAGGAGTGCGAGGTGGATCGCCTTAATAATGAATCCAAATCTCCGTAAGTCCATACGCGGGTTATAACAAAAGTTACAACCACTCGTACAAGGTAATTTAACCTTAACGCATCTGCATAAGGAGAGCGAGGTGGATCGCCTTAATAATGAATCCAATTCTCCGTAAGTCCATACGCGGGTTATAACGAAAGTTATAACCACTCGTACACGGTAATTTCACTTTAAAATAAGTTAGGCACAGTGAGATAGCCGACATAATATAATACGTTTTTAAAGTATGATTGATACGACACTTCTGATTATTACTTTTCAAGACTAATAGATTTTTATTACCCATATATTACAATACATTGATACTTGACACGAAATAACATTCTCGTTTGATCCCAAAATAAATTATTCATAATACACTGGTACGCACTATTAAGGTACAGATACATTAGCGAACCGAAACGCGAGCCGAGTTTCGAATTATGGGAAAGGAACGAATTCCTTTCTTATAAATCGAGTCTGGGCTCGCGTTTCGGTTCGAGTATGTGTACGCAGAATAATCAGACTATACACTATATAGTATATAGTGCAATGTACGGTGTTCTGGTGGGGTATAAAGTAACGTCTGTACACAAGAGTTGGGTCCATTGAGAAGGCTTTTTCTGACGTCAATCGAGGCTCTGACGTAGGTGCTATTAGTTACTAGAGGGCGTAAACATCACCTGCTCCTCGATTCATTGAATGTAATTTGATTTTAAAACCATAGCAACGCGGAAAAGCGAGAAAACTGTTTGGGAAGATAACAGAACTGGGAAAAAGCACGCTCGCATTGGCTGTGACTAAATCTTCGCGCGTTGTTCTGGTACTTCGTCGCTAGTGCTAGTGCTAGTACACGCACTGTAATCTTTTGACAATAATATACTGCATCATTCATATGATCTACCAAATAATAATTTATTGTCATATAGCGTTTAATGTCACGTGCAATAAAAGGGGCCAATAATGGGGCCGAGTAAAAATCATTATGTCATAATAGAACTACACACTGGCGATCAAAACAACAAGTACCTAACGAACGAATTAACTAAATTGAATAGTCCCAATATCTACAGTGGCAACTACGCCCCAAACTTCACAGTTCTCAGTTATTATCTGTATTTTTATTACATTATGCAGATACATTTATGTAGCAAATAACATAGTAGAACGTATATAATATTGTATAATATCTAAAAATATACAAAGTGTGCATATGTGCTACTTTGTCTTATCAGGTCGATACTGGTTCCTAGTTAGGCAGATCGAATGTTCTAAGCAGCTTTTAGATCAGGGCCCGCGAGGTTTTTTGGTGATGACCACAAAAAAATAGTGTATTTAAATTTTTATTTTCAGAACACGAAAAAAACGGCGTTTCAGATACATTTTAAGACATTATTACAAAACTTAGAGAAAGGTATAGCATAACTGACAGGTACGTACGTATGCACCTATGTTACTGGAAAGCAGTTTAGACACAGATAGACTATCTGACATTCATTTTTAATTTCTGATTATTTTACTAATAACATTAAATGTGTAATAAGAAAATATGAGTGCAATGCAAATTAAGCTGGGGACTTGCTTATAGATAAAATTACAAATGTGGATTCATCTGCAGACGAATTTTGAAGGAAAACATTATCGTGTTCGACGAAATGCAGTTATAAAATCCTAGATGGAGACTGTGTGCTGCGAAAATCGGAGGAAACAATTTTCATGTGCTGGGTGTAGTTTTAATCAAGGGGACTCGCACAAAGATTCAATCCTTAGTTTAAAGTAATTTCGCATTTCCAGAGAAACCATTCACATGTTGCAAGTAGAGTTTAAACTCTAGTTTCACACCGCATGTTGCAAAATTCCGGGGAAAACCATTTGTTTGTTCCGCGTGTAACTATTATATAAAGCTAACGATTATATAAGCTGGCGGACGCTTGTGCAGAATTGCTATAATAATTACGGTACTTGGTAAAATTAGGTTATAATAATGTATCCAGGGTTCCGACAGCCCACCCCTAAGGAAATATAAGTATAATTACGACTTCCTTAAGCAACTGAATGATTGATTGATAAATCGTCAGATCAGGGGGATAAAATCAAAGTATACATGTAATTTCGATACGGGAGGTTACGTATTGCACACAACCAAGCTGGAATAAAAATAAAACATAAGCAAAAAGGATTTAAATATCATATTACCTACCACATAAATGGCCCACAACATACTAGAGCTAATTTGGTTATAGGTGATTTTGATAGTGTTTTTCGGAGAGAGAAAGGTACGATGGAACATTTTTTTACCTCGTAGAGTTTAAAATATGTTTTATTTATTAATTTTTAAGAAAATATATCTTTCTATTCTATCTATCTAGCTTATGACTTTGTCATATCATTATTTATTTATTAGAAATACAAATAACTTTGTTTATAACACTTTTATTTATATACACCTTCTACATGTTTCGTGAACGATGTTCACATCATCAGGATTAAATGTATACTAAAGCTAAAAATTAATTATAAATCACCTATGGAGAGGAGGGGTAGAAAGTAGATGGGGAGGGTTAAGAAGTGGTGAGAGTTTCAAAGAATCGGGAATTAACAGTGTCATTAGAAGGGAAAGTCCGGTTAAGTGAGAAAATATTTAAAAGAGGGTTTATAAATTTGTTTTGCTTATTAATGATATCTGTTTTGGTTAGATGTACATTTGAGTGTACATTTAATCATGATGATTTGAACATCGTCCACGAAACATGTAGAAGGTGTATATAAATAAAAGTGAGTTATTAAGTTATTTGTATTTTTAATAAATTTAATTTATTTTTGTTAATTCGCTGGGGAAGCGGTAAATACTAAAGTAATACATATAATGATTTAATAAAATTATAACTTCATTACACTTTATAACCAGATATAAGAGAAGGTTGAAACCCGGGGTGGGTCGGTTTACAATAAATAAAGAGGAGAAAAGCAACAGATCTTTAAATAATATACCCAAAATCATAGAAAAAGGAATAATAATAGAAGTTTCTTTCATAAAAATTTGAATGGAAACAAATGTTCCATTTAGCCCAACAGCCCAGCGCTCCGTCTCACTTACACTCGCCTAGCAACGAAGATCTCCATCCCATTTGAATTTCGTTAACACAAATATTTGGAACGCGAAACACGCACACAAGGCACTTATAAAAGTGATTTCAAATGCGAATTATATTATGGAAATCCCCAAGAACCGAGTTACGCGGCCTTGGCCATTTGAGGCGAAAGCAGTGGTAAGGGTAGTAGAGAGTCAACGAAGGAATGTGTAGTGAAAGTGGCCTGATGCAATGCGATCGGCAATATACTAGCTATTTATATCGCCCTAGAGAAAGTTGCAACAACTTTGCAACAAGTAGGTACCATGAACCGAGGAAACATTTTCAGAAAAAAATAATAGGCAGTAATTTATTAGTTTTATTATTGCCAGTCACTGCATTTATTTCAATTTGGAAGACGGATATGGGTACCGCCGCCCTGGGAACCATTCATTGAGTAACCAACACCTCTGTCACAGACGTGGTTTGTACACAAGTGGTGAGTGGAATCTGTCCCCGTGCCACATTGCCTGTATAATTTACACTGTACAAAATCTGCGGAGGAGACATGCGTCCGCGCAACGTCTCAGTATAAACCACATAGAAGGTTACCCCTCGTGATTCGCTACGTTTGGAGACTTAGCAGGGGTGCCTGGGTTCATGGGTGAGGTTTTTCCATATCTTGGTGGCGGATGCGTCTGCCCACTAGCTAGAGACTCTTTTACCTGTCCAGCCAGACTCTCTCGACCCAACGCATTTCACTGCAGTGAGATTCAGATTCTTTCCCATCCCTCACACATTTTCCTTTACAGAACTTCCTCCCCTTTAGTTACTTAAAATACCCTACACACGTTAACTAACACTGCTTACAAATGAAATCTGGACTTAATTCTGTAGCAGAGTGTTAAAAAAAACATGCTGGAAATAAATATGAAATTGTGTAATAATGCGCATAACCAGAAGCCCATAAAGTCAGTAGCATTAAAGATCTCGGTATCGTCTTTGACCCCAAACTAACGTACTCGGACCACATAGCACGGCTCTCTCCAGCTTGATGGTCGGTTACGTAATGATCCGTACAGGGATGAGCGGCTCATGGCTGCTGCACGAAGGGTGGGGGCGGGTGCGGGGCCGGAGGGGGTGTTCACGCCGCCCTGGGTATTGACTGCGCCACGCCCTCGGCCGTACTACCGCCACGACTACCAGGGCAGCGAGGGCGGGAAGGACGGCAAGGGCGGCAGAGGGCGGGCGGGGGCGCCATTAAGCAGCATGTTGTGACTAGAGCCGCAGCGACCGACCTTGGGGGACGAGGGCGGATTGAAGTACCGACAGGGCGGTGGGGCTAAATTTAGCAGATCGGACCACGATACGATGTGTCGGTAGTCATGGTAGGATAGATTGTATGTCTATGGGCGAAATTAAAAATACTAATTTCTGTTGCGCCTCGTTCTGTTACTCCGGTTTTATGAAATCTAGAGTTTTTGCTTTGAATAAGTTTCATTTTTTGTTTGTTTGGAAAATTCCGACAAACGATAAAGTACCCATCAATAAAACAATATTATAACTAATTTGTCGAGAATTCAGACTTTCCTCATTGAAGTATTATATTTACATGATACAAGTAACGTGATGATGGAACACGTTTCGATGAGATATTAGTACGCAATAGCGCCTCAATTTATTGTTTATTGGAACTTTTCTGTTTTTTTTCTGTATTTTATTTTATTATTTACTGTAATATATATTTTTGTCTTGCTTTCTTTAAATAAAAAAAATAAAAAAATAAAATGTCTATCCCTTGATTTTTCACGGGTCTGCGTTAGTACCTATATAATAATCATTTACATTACTACCATACAAGGCATTAGACTAGTATGGTAGTTAAAAAATGTCTAAAAATGTAACATGAAAACATTTATTAAATAATAAAAAAATAAAATAAAAATACTATAATTATGATATTAATGATTATCTATCAAAAAATTTATATATAAAGATGCAAAAGTCGGTCATTTTGAATACATGTAGGATAACGAAAGATTTTTTAAATATTTATGTTGAGGGATCAGTAGGATTTATAGGCCCTGTTAGAAGTTCTACCGAGCCGAACCCTCTGATATGAAAATATCTGGAGTCGGTGAATTATTTTCCCATTTGATCTCTGGTGAGTTGACGTGTTGTTCTTGTATTGTTTTGTATTTATTTTGCTTATATAATGCACTTGCATAGTGTTGATTGACTAGATGATCATTTGTGGTAAAGTGAGTGGAAGGGTTTAGTTTTTCCTATGGGGAAGATTTAACCCGGACAAAAAAATCTGAAGCATAAAAAAAATAAATAATAATATTATGTATGTAACCCAATGGGTATGGCATGAGGATGTTATTGAATACGAGTAATACGTAGGTACCTAAATAATCTACGGAATATCATAATATCTCTAACTGCCCTACTTATTTCAATAACGTATTAATGGTTTTCCGCGGTTGGTTGAAAGATGCTTTAATATATTGCCAAATAAATATAAAGCATCAATCAACATTGAAGGGCCGTGAACACGATTAAATTATAGACCTGAACTAATGTAACATGGCATAATGTGGTGCGATATTGATAAACTTTGAAACTGTGTAGGTCTTAAAGACAGCCTTGGAACAACACCATACCGAGAGAATAGTCAAAAGCTATATAGGTAATAGTGCGAAGGAAATACACATAGAAAATATTTAGTATCCACTTTAACGCCATGGGATAATCTTCAAGATAATCCGCGAAGCTTCTAGATAAGTCTTAAATCTTATTAGAGAATCCCTGAACACCGTAAAAGCCTGTTAAAAATAACCTTGAAATAGGATTGAATATTATAAATAAACTTGGAAACAAATTAAAACTTTGATGCCTTGAACGCTAAAACGGGGTAGAAACTTTGTGGACAAACAAACTTCCATCTAAATTAAAGAAATATTATATAGGTACTTACCTATTGCTTCTATTACAGCGTTACTCTTGGTCATGGGAAACTTGAATAAAATGAAAGCCCACGAAGAAACTTTTTTATAATAATAATATGACCATGGAAAATTATTTAGATATCACGTGAAATTGGTTGGCAACCAAATGCTAGCGGGATAAATAAAAGTTACATAAACTTTTACATGGATTTTTTATAGCGACATTATTTTGAAGAACTCATGTAAGAAGCTTTCTAACCAAATTAAGGCGAAGCTTAATGCTAAATCACTATTTTTATCAATCTTTATAACGAATTGGTGTACATTATGAATACCAAAAATGTGCTTTAGATAAATTGAAGGTTTTACTATCTTTTGGCTTGAGTAGAATACAAATAAATTACTCGATAAAAATATAAATGTAAACTCCTAAAAAAAATTTTTTTTCAATTGAACTGTATGAACGCATAAAGGAAACAACTTTAAAAAATTCCGTATTATAGCTAAGATTATCTTGTGACAGTTTCACTTGATTAAGTTTTTTGTTTTCTTATAAAATTATTTACAAAATAAATAAAAACCAGTTTTGTGCTTGAAATCGAACGTTTCTAGACTCCGTTTGTTAAGCGATTTTAATGCCTATTGCCTACAATATAAGGTATACCAAGAATATACACATTTTTGGCTTGTAGCTTCCTCTTAACGGGAACCTTCCTTCTGTCAAAAAACAACAGCTTCCTTTTAAGGATCGATCTAGGTACATTATTATACAAAGTGTCCGGGGGTTATCTTCTGAAGGTGATACGTAAAAACGTTTTTTTCCCAAATTCCACTGTCTTTTCACCCATACGCAAACATTTTTCTGCGGAAATTTTTTTTTACGTATAAACAATTCAACTTTTTACCAGAAAACTACCTTTAAACCTTGGAATTTCAAAAAAAGTTATTTAATTAGTTTTACATAATATTAATAATTGGCTAATTTGTAAAGCGCCTTTTTGAAAAATCATCTCAAGGGTGCTGTACAATTTATTATGAGTTCACTTCAGATAAACACACTTTTATTAAGAGTATACGACGCAGAGACACTATATGTAGTAAAAACACTGGACATTACATGATATTACATTTGCCGTTTTACCCTACATTACTATTCATATTACAATTATAAGAAGATTAGTGGCAAAAGTAGAGTTGACATTGATTTTAAAGACTGGAGATTTTAGGACTCTTTACACATTTAATTATTTACAATGTTGAGGGACTATAGAATTGAATGAAGACTGTGAACCTTTGTGGATATGACTGTCTAAAAAGTTAGTTTTAGTTTAGCTCTCAGTTCTACCGACTCTTTGATCATTCTTAAGGCGATGCACTACGTCGTGTAGTATTTTAAATTGAGCCGCTATCAATAACAACCCTTACGTAGATGGCGATAAGGTTTAAATTCCCGCTTAACCCCATCCGCCTGTTTTGATTTATGCAAGAAAAAAACATGGCCAAAAAGTGCCTTTTTTATTTTGTGGGTATTCAGGCATAATTATTTAATTTTTTTTCGATCATTTTATAAATAACTTAATTTGCCAAATTATACAATAAAATCATAACCGAAAATGGGTTCGTAAGTAGGATATTTTGAACTTTAAAGCAGTTTTCATAGGCTTTTACATTATTTTTTCTGGGCTTATAAAAAGACTTATCTAAAAAATACTCGATTATTTCAAAGGCCAAGATGTATTCTACTCGCAGTATTTAATTAAAGCATCAGAAACATTTCTAGGCGACCAAATTTTCAAACCAAAAACACATGATTTTGCATTAGTACGTAGTGCATCGCCTTAATTCATATGGTAGTATATTCCAGGCTTTAGGTCCTGACACTTCGGCACTTAAAGCACGGTCACCGTGTCACAATATCTGATGTGCGCTTTGGTTCCTTCAATCTTCCGATAGCTGATAACGCTACTGAATTAGCATATCCGATGAATAAGTAAGTAGCCGGAGCAATTCCCTTGAGTGACTTAAATATCCAACAGAGCTTTACCTGGATTCTTTCATATTTGTACTACATAGAATAAAGAATAACACAAGAAGTTCTGGGTTATTGGGCTAAATAGAACATTTGTTTAAATTCAAATTTGCATGGTTGGCACGTCTACTGTTATTATTTATTCCATACTGTACTACCTATGATGTAGAATCACCTCCTGGAGTTAGTGCACTTTACTCCCGGACACCTTGTATAAGTTTTTATTTTTTATTTTGTGTTCTTTAATTATAATGTGCTTCATTGTAATATGTTTCATAAAAATTTAAATGGTTACAGTTTTGTTTCTACAGCCACCATAGCCCGTACTATGGTAGTATGCCACTGTAATATGTATTGAATGGAATGAGAACATGTATGAAAGCCCGAAAGCGTAATAACAATAAAATAACAAGGTTTATAAGAAAATCTTTACCCAAATTATCGAGGCGTGAGGAGACTGGTAACCGTTGGATAAATTGGAATTCCCGAACAAAAATACATTGAAACATGTCTATATGTATATATTCTATTACATTTATCTATTATATTTGATGAAAATATGATAATGTTGTCAAATTGAAGTACTTTGGAACTTACGATGTTGCGTCGTGCCCCTTCTAGAGTTCCATATCAATGTCAATGCGTCGTACGCTCATGATATCATTTTCAAAGTTTTGTTTGGCACAAATGAATGAAGTTTTCGAAGAAAGCTGAATAATAATTGAGAGATTTATTTTACACATTTTTATTTCTTATAAAATAAGTTTCATTTATTAAAGTTTCGTTATATTTATACATTTTAATTTTCAATTGTGGTTCAAATAATAATTTTCTTACTAAGGCACCGTTTTGTGGAAAATGTTCACTCCAAACCAGTGGCGGCTCGTGACTTTTCGGGATTCTAGAGTGTTAATATTACAAAAATTGCATTACTTATGTTGTTGTAGATGAAAACGATTATTTTTTTTTTCGAAAATTTGATTTTTTGTATGAAGATTTTCGGGAAATTTCAGTTTGGCCGTGATTCTTTACAGGTCGCTCTGTTGCTACAAATCTCATAATATTTACAAATTTCTTGTCTGCCTGCATGGATAAACGTGTGCAAGTTGATGCAGTCTATACCGATTATAAGTAAGGCCTTTGACAAGATCAACCACAACGTTCTGTTTAGAAAACTTGTTAATCATGGTATTCATGGAGATCTCCTTCGTTGGATAATTCTTCATACGTAACGAATAGGTCTCAGGCTGTCACAATGGGTGGATTTTCCTCCATCTGGAAAATTATCACTTCCGGTGTACCTCAGGGGTCCATTTTAGGTCCATTGCTTTTCTCTATCTATATAAATGATATTACGATGTTTCCACAACGCTCAAATTTTACAATTTGATGATGATATGAAGATAATATATCTTCCTAGAAAGCTCCCCCGACTGCTGTTTGTGTCTGCAAGCGGACCTTTACCGACTGACTGATTACTGTCTCAGAAATAAGCTTTTTATCAATACACGTATAAAAATATCGCATGATTTCGCCATTTCTGGATCGCTACTAAAAATAAAGATTATATACGTGATCTTGGGTTCTTTTGGACTCTAAACTCACCTTTGAGAAATACGTTGATCATATTGTCACCAAAGCAACCAAAAGTCTAGGTTTTGTACTGAGAACATGCAAATACTTCAACAACACTAAGACTTATCTGGTTTTCTATAATTCACACGTTCGTCCACACCTGGAATTCTGTTCACAGGTTTGGAATCCTCGCTACATTGTTTATATTAACAGGTTAGAAAGAGTTCATGGGCGATTTATAAAATTTCTCAATTTTAAATCATTCAACATTTACAACTCTTACGATGAAATCGAGAAACGCTTTAAAATCACGAAACTACTCAACAGGAGGCTTGTCGCTGATCAGATGTTCCTTTACAAAATTATTATCTCAAAAGTTGATTGCCCGGAGTTTTTATTAATAAATATATATCTAGATTTTACTAAATAATAAATCTTCCTCCCCAGGGACTGGAGTCAACCACGCTAATAAATGAGCCAAATCCCAATTTGGTAGGACCGACATTTATTGCATTTATTAACTGTTGTAATGTCATTCAATTTCAGATAAATGCGTATATTCGTATGTCCACTTCTGTGCCACCAAAATGCATTATCATCGACAACGATCTGCCGAGTTTCAGCTCGATTGGATGTCGGGTAGTTCATACATACTTTCAAGAAAACGAAAGTGAATTTCAAATAGATGTTTTGAAAAGGTATAATATTTTGGTCTCGAAAAATAATAATATGAGAAAAATACACAAGATTATCCTCACGGTTTGAGAACTTAAAATGCCCCTAGCTAAAATCATGTCACCAGGAAAGAAACCATTAAAAATACTGGCACAGATCTGACGTCTGTTCGATGCCGCTCTCCGCGGACTTCTGAAGAAATAATAGAATTCCATTCAATGTTTCACTCAAACAATTATTACGTAAGCGCCAAAGTGGATTTTAATTTTTTGTGAATAATTTTATAAAAACGGAAAAAAGTTAATTAAGTCAAGTGGTAGCAAATAAACATTGCCATAAAACAGTATTTTTTAAAAGTTGTTTCTTATACGAGTTCATAGTAAACTCTTGAAAAAGAAATCTATTTAGTAGTTTACGCTTATATTTTTCATCACGTAATAAACAATTTTATTTTAATTCTGATCAAGCCAAGCGATAGAACAAACTTCAATGTATCCATAATATATTTTTGGTATTGATAACCTATACCGATTCGTAGTAAAGATTAATCTAAATAGTGCTTTCACTTATAGCTTCACCTTAAGGAATTTGTATCACTTTTTAAAGGCGTGTTGAATTGTAATTGTGTTAAGTCATCATACAACCGAGACGATGTTTAAATGAGGCAAGGAGTGGTGGTCCGTCCTCTCTTCCTATCCCTGTGAGAAACGGCATGCTGGTAAGTTAGTTATAATTTAGTAACTGGTGGCTAATGGCTAACGGCTAGTGAGCGGTGAGGGCAGGGCCGGCCCAAGCCAAATGGCACCGGGCACTGTGCTACGTGTTAAGTATTATCAGCACTTCGCGCCCAGGCCGGCCCTGAGTGAGTGCGAGGGTGAGGTGAGGCTGTGTAAGTATAGCGACGCGTGTTGTGACGTTGCCTATCGATCCCCGCCCTCGCCCTTGTGCTCGGCTCCTGTGACGTCAGCACACCCTCGCAGATACCAAATTAAGCCTCTCCTTGAAAATGAGATGAATCCAAATGTCCAAAAAAAAACTATGATATTATTAGCCCAAAATTGTACCCACACACGTGCAAAAAAAGCTGCACATCTTTTATTTATCAAAAATTCAAATAATTCATCGACTCTAAAAAAACTGTTTTATCGTGAAATAATTACTTTTGTGTTGGCGCGAAATATGTGGGTCCTGGTAAAAATGTACCGCCCAAATAGCAGTGGATAAATTGGTCGTAGCAGCGTTCCCTTTTTAGGTTACGTCGATTTGCCAGCATATTGGGCAATCTCTTGCGCCATGGGAAAGGGGTTATATTTCGACGCAGTTCTCTCAGAGTAGGCCGTGGGGTACGTAAAGGGGGGGGGGGATGTTTGCCCCTCACCAACACTATCTTACGAAAGGATTCTGCCTATGGTCTTGCCGCTGGCAGCTCCGTTGTAACCTCTCCCTCTCTCTCTCTCGCACAGGGGGAGATGTTTTAACGGAGCTATCAGCGGTATAGCTAAACTGTGCCAAGGCAGCTAGATTTGAAATGACGCGGAGTAGGGCTAGATTGTGGAATAATGGAAAAGGTATCCCCTAACTAATGGGTCACCCGCATGGCCATATTCTGATCGAGGAATCTAAAATTAACATTGTCTCGCTGGGTCACCGGCACTTCCATAGCGTGGAAATCAATATTGTGTTGTTGAATGTAGCACGTGGCTTCACGTTGTTGAGATCACACTAATCGATTAATTTGAACCAAGTAATATACAGAGGCAGGTAAACAGGCTGTGTTTTCCATGTATCTGGAAATATGTACCTACTGCGGATTCTAAAGCAGTAAACCGTGTGTTTACTTATGACGCTGTCAACATTTATCTACGTTTTACAAGTTGTTATCACGGAGTTTTGGATCGTTAGTCGAAAAACTAACTCTAAAAAACGATAACATCGCGATTTACTTTCAAATTCAATAAGACATGTGCCTACCTAAAATTTAATTTATGTAAGTACACAACCTGTATACCTACGACAAATTTAAGACACCTACCAAATTCAAACCTCAATAAAGTTCATGTGGGGAAAAATATATACAAATTGAACGACGCGACGACACAATGAGATTTCGCTGCTTCAAACAGATTCTCGCTTTGTAGTTACGATAAGGGGGCAATATAATGATATTTGTAGTTTAGACTAATTAGACCTGCAATACGTTACAAAAAGTGCAAGTGGAAATTCAATATTCAATACCTACCGAATGATGCAATAGCACGGATCCATTGTGGCATCAAGGGAAGTAAGTAGGTATCCTATTCATTAGTCTGTTGTTGTTCTGTACTGTTGCAAAATGTACCTACAAACAAATACTGCTGGTAGATTCGTCGTAACTCCTCTTTCTTTATAATGAACGACGCATGTAACAGGAAGAGCGGATACAGCAAGGCTCTCAGTGGCAGGACAAACAGTTGTACGATAAGGTGGTCTGTCTTAGTTGCAAGACAATCGTTTTTTTAAAATTAATTACTGGTCGGAAGTACGGAGTAAGTCTCTACAAGGCAGGCGGTTCCGGCGTGACATTGGATTCGGAAGCTTCGCCTTGCTTACTTCAATAATAATTATTATTTGTCTTGACGAACGAAGCAACGAAATGAGATGGGCACCCACCTACCACGCGGTACTAAGTTAGACGGTGTACGATTTACTAAAACGTATTACATAGGTATTTGAAAGATTATAATATAATATGGCACGTGACGAATTACTTCTAGCCCATAGCTGTAATAGGAAGGTAACGGATTCCTTTTTCGGAAACCTCGATTGGGAGTGTTTTGTGAAAGTAAACACATCTCACGTTAAGGCGGTTTTCAAGAAGAATCGATTTTTGGCTTATCGTTACATTTTATTTAAATATTTTTAGCAAACGTGGGAATTATTTTCATGTTCGCAATGACAGTTTGATAATAAATATATTATTGCTTGTCTGAATGATTTTAGTTAACGTAGGTTTTAGTTTCTGACGTCCGCGGTCGCGTGTAATTATTATTTATTGGACAATTTGTATAGCGCCGCTTTTGTGAGATATCACCTCAGGGGCGCTTTACAGTTTATGCAGGTATTACAGAAAATATAAATATTACTTTATTAAATATAAAATATAAATATTACAATAATAGAGTGAAGTTAAGTTAAGTAAAATTAAGTATAGGAACAGGTGATACGAAAATAGAAGATGGAGACTCTGCAGCAAGAATCCTAGGTGGTGAAGAAACTGGGCCAGCTGCTGCAGCGAAAGAGTCCACCGCGTCCACCAACAGTGCCAGCACGAGGTACGTCATCCGCCCAGGTATGTGTCTGCTGCTAATAAAGCGCTGACACACTATCCTCTCACAGATACCAGACCTGTACCATTCATGTACCTAATACTTTCCACTTAGACATCCCACTGTTGACCTTTGCACTCTACTTACAATAGAACATATAAATATGTGCAGCTTAATTATACGCGACAACACAATAAAATGATTAATTAAAATTATTAAAAAAATAAACACTGCTCGGTTCATTACGGCGAGCACCCTTTGTGTAATAATAAAGTCACCCTTTACAATGATGAATAAATAAGCAGCATTGTATAAAAGAGGGGGTGAGTCGGGTGAGTGCATCATAACAAGAAACGTGGCTTTTATTTAATTATAATGAAGAGAGGGGGGTATTCATGACTTAAGACGCCCGCGTCTGTCTTTGCCGAGATGCGAGTTCACACCGAACCCAATTTACTGCAAGGCGGTAAATTGGGTTCGGTATGAGACTAAAGCTGCGGGATCAAAGTTAACCGTCACACATGGCAGAGGAATTAAGTATCAGTCATTGATGAAAATAAATTAAGTTAGCTGTAATGAATACTAATAAACTACTACTTACAATAATATATAATATAATATATCCACATTGACAGAATTCAGAACGAAACATAAAACCTTTTCAGAAAGTCATATCTATAAATTGATAAAGAGTTGCAAACCTACCTAAATTTCATAACTAACTCATAAGTCATAAGTATTTGCACTAATGCCCACATTCTGGATTACTGTAACAGATACCACAAGTCCTTTACATCTATACAGGGTGTATCGGCACGTAAGCGACAAACTTTAACCAACAAACTTTAACCTTTCACCACACTCCGTCACCGTCATTGGCATTGTTTCTCGTGTTCAACAGCTGTTATTAGCAAGTGTGTCAAAAAGCGTCCTCGCTCTTTCATACACACTAAATAATAATAGTTAAAAATGAGACGAATGGTCCCATGCCATTTCGTTGTCATTGTAAAAGCGCGCCAATATAGGTACGTACGTACATTATTCAACGGAATTTGAATAAAATATTGCCAGATGGGTTTTCAAACTTTGACAAAGGATATAACATTGTGGTGAAAATATGAATAGTATTTTTTTATTTAAAAAAAATGTTACCGGACAGCGAAGTGCCCATAACATTTTTTACTCCAAATGTGCTAAGGAATAGCTGGTTAAAGTTTGTCGGGTAAGTGCCGATACACCCTGTATAAATAAAAAATGTAAATGTTCGTTTGTTTAAAATTTTAAATCTCCGAAAGTTCTTCACAACTGTCGAATAGCGAGTGTTTTTATATACCTATATTGTTATTAGCGCCCCTGAGGTGATATCTCACAAAAGCGGCGCTATACAAATCATCCAATAAATAAATAAATAAATAGATGTTACCTGATGATTTATTTAAAAGCGTAATCTGTTGGATAAACATGCTTTCTTTGAAAAATAAGGTCCATATGTTGGACGTAAAAGCAACACGGGCTATTGTTTCTCTATCTGCACAGACATACTGAGCCACAGCAATGCGTGGCGGAGTACAGCTAGTTTGTAAATCATTATTGTAATTTATTTATTTTATTAATTATTTATTCAACGCCCAGAGGGCTTTTACATGTAGGTGGTACAATTTTAATGACAGTTTTGAAACACGAGAAAGAAATATTAAAAATAAAAGAACACAAATTAAAAAATACAGCGATTTGAATGGCTTTTTTTTTCTTATTATTTCTGGCTTTCACCCTTCAAGGGTGTTCTTGGCCATCATTTAAAATTATTGAGAAATGAAAGGTGAATTTAAATATTAATTTTATTTAAATAGGCAAATTTCAAAATTATAATGAAAATTGGAGTCGAGTTCAGACTTAGAAGAGATGAGATGTTGAATGGAGGGGAGGCAATTTTAGATAAGGCTTGATAGAAGAGAGGATATTTGTTAAGAGAGGGACAACCAAAAAATATGTGATCTAAAGTTCCCACTTCTAGAGCACAGAATGTACAATCTGGGGAGTCAAGGACGTGAATTTTAAAAAGATGGGAAGGAACGGAACAATGTCCGATCCTCATTCGAATGAGTGAAGAAATTTCTTTTTTGGAAAAATGAGGGAATTGCTGAAACCACGGTTTTGATGGAATAGTCCTTTGTATTGAGGCATAGCAGGCTCCCTTGGATTGACTAGCAATGTGCCAATACTCAGACCAAACATTGCGGGATCTATCTTTGATGATGGAAAAAATGTCAGATAGGGGAATGTGGTTTACGAGGGTAACAACAGGGTTGGACGCTCCTTGTTTTGCCAAGGAATCCGCAATATCATTCATTACCCATGATACCAACATGTCCAGGAATCCAAATCAGAGTTACAGTTTTACCAGAGCTTTGAATGGAGGCTATCATCTCTCGAATAAGGCATACAAAGTGATCATCAGGATGAAGAAGAGGACTGGATTTAAGTTTTTGGAGGGAACTGAGAGAGTCAGAGAGAACGAGGGAATGTTCGAAATTATTTTTGATTATATATTTGAGAGATTCTATTATTGCAATGCACTCGGCTGAAAATATTGAAAATTGATTTGAAATTGAATGAAATATTCTGTCATTAGAATTATTGTGGTAAACGTTAATATCTATACCACAGTTAGGAGAGTCGGGAGATTTGGATCCATCAGTAAATAAAAGAGAAAAGTTGGGCCATTTAGATGAAATAATGTCATTGAACATATTATTGACAGTTCGGGCCGGGAGATTGGAATGACTTTTAAGGATTCCGATCCCTTCTATTATTGTTGGGGATAGGGTGACGTGACTATATTTTAATATGTACAAGGGAAGTAGATCATTTTGGATGATGTGAAGCTCTGAGAGAGACTTAAAATTTTTACAGATGTCAGGAAGAGTTTAGTTGAAGCTCTGATTGTAGATGAATGGGTTGAGTCAATGAACAACGAGACGCTGGGGATAACCTGATGACATTTAGAATTTAAACATTTAAGAACAAATTTGTCAGCAAATAGTTGACGCCTTAAATAAAGAGGAGGATCAGAACATTCTACTTGAAGGGAATTGATGGGTGACGATTGCATCGCTCCAGTTATAATTCGCAAAGATTTATATTGAATTTTGTCTAATTTATCAAGTACATTTTTCGAGGCAGTACTAAAAAGTGGGCAGGCATAATCGAGATGGCTTCGAATAAGTGCGTTGTAAAGCAACTTAATGCAAGTAGGGTGAGCACCCCACCAAACGCCAGATAATGATCTGATGATATTTAAATTTTTTTCGCATTTAGTAACTAAATTATTAATATGGGAAGACCATTTAAGTTTCCTATCAAATGTTACTCCCAAAAATTTTACTTCAGAAGCGTTGGGGATTGGAGAATTTTTAAATAAAATTTGAACGGGGGGGTTTTTATGGCGGTTTGAGAAGGTGACACACTGAGTCTTTTGGATTGAAAGTTCAAGACCATTTAACATGAGCCATGTGCAAAGGGCATTCATGGCTTCGTTAAGATATTTGACGGCGAGAGGGATGATTTTGGATGATAAGAAGAAAGCTATGTCATCTGCGAACTCAATAACTTTTACTTGTGGGGGAATAGCGACATGCATATCATATGTGTATATATTATACAGTAAGGGGGACAATACATTGCCTTGTGGTAAACCCTTCCAAATAGACCTACTTTGAGGAAAAATATCTGGAAGTTCAATAAAAAATTTTCTATCTAGAAATAGATTAATAATAGATTGGACAAACATGGGGGGAAGGCCAAGGCCTAGAAGTTTTTTTTTTCAAGATTGGGATGGAAACATTGTCAAAGGCGCCTTCTATATCTATAAAGACGGAAAGACAAACTTCCTGTTTAGAAATTGATAAATTAATATCAGTACTGATGATGGCAAGGTTATCTTGAATGGATTTTTTTTTCCTAAATCCAAATTGAGATGGAGAGAGAAGCTGTTTACTCTCGACAAAAAATTCTAATCGGTTTTTAATTAATTTTTCATAAAGTTTACTGAGGGTGGATGAAAGAGCGATTGGCCTGTAGTTGGATCCAGAATTTGGTGATTTGTTTGTTTTTAAAATAGGGATGATTATTTGACAACTCCAGTCATCAGGCATTATACCAGTCTGGAAGATTTTATTTAAGATGCTTAAGAAGTGGTTTAGAACATTATCATTACTATTTTTGATTATGCTGTAAGGTATACCATCTCTGCCTGGAGATGAGTCCTTGACTGTTGATAAACAATTTTTTAGCTCAATTAAGGTGAACGGAGAGTCTAGCCAATGATTAGACATAGGAGTATTATAGATGGGCGTTATTTCATCTAAGTTAGGTACAGAAGGGGGGGCAATTTTGTCCAAAAATTCATCGATCCATTTAGAATGAGACGCTCGAGGAGATGGTGAACTGAAGGAGGATCTAAATCTTCGGATCATAGACCAAACTTCCGAAATTGGAGTGTTCGGAGATACTGAACTGCAGAAGTTGTTCCACCCGGATCTTTTTTTTGACCTCAATACCCTTTTGGCATTGGATTCAGCGTTTTTGTATATAAGATAGTTCTCCATAGTCATATTGTAACGATAGGAAAGAGATTTAGCTTTCCGAATTCTTACTACTTTAGAAGATTCCTCATCCCACCAGGGAGTAGGAGGGAGTTTTTTGAGAGATTTAGTTTTAGGGGGAGGATTTGATTTATTTATTGCAGTTATGAGCATTGATTTGAAGTTATTATAATCATCTTTGACGGAAAATATATCGGTGGCGGGTGAATTTAATAGGAACTTGTCCATATGAGAGTTAAATTCATCCCATTTGGTGTGTTTCGTTTTAATTTTTGTCGAAATATGAGACTTGTCTGATTGGAAAGAAGTTTGATAAGAAATGGTGATCGGGAAATGATCACTGGAGCAAGGGTCGGGGGACACCACCCACGAGGAGAGAGAAGCCAGACTAGTAGAACATATCGATAGATCCACTGCACTGGGGTTTGTGCTGGGGCGTGAGATCCTAGTAGGAGATCCGTCATTCAAAAGGAAAAGGTTGGATTGATCTAGGAAATCCATCACACTTCGACCATCTCGGTCGGAGAAAGCAGAACCCCAGACGGGGGAATGGGCATTAAAATCGCCTAATATAAAGAAAGGAGGGCTTAGTTGACTTACAATTTGCAACCAAGTTTGTTTATTGAAGTGGGCTGTTGGGGGAAGATAGACTGAAATAAAGGATGTGTCCTTTATTTTAGCTGCAACCATTTGGAAGTCAGCATTGGGGGGTTTGATATTATTTATTGGTGAAAATGATATGGATTTTTTAATAAAAAGGGCAGCACCGCCGCCCGAACCTTCCGGGCGGTCGTCGCGGAGACAGGAATACCCTCCCACATTAAAGTGGGTGGATGGAGTAAACCAAGTCTCCGAGATAGCAGCCAAAGAAATAATGTTGGAATTTAATAGGTTAAGGAGATCAGATTTGTTAGAAATAGCACTTCGGCTATTCCACTGAAGTATTCTGACATCCTGAAGAGTCATTTTGAATAAATGATTTTAATGTGGAAATAATAGTAGCAGCGTTGGACGGTAGATTAGTTTGAGAAGAAATAAGGTCAATTAGAAGCATAATAAGAGTTTGGATAAATGAAGAATTGTCTTGGGAGAGTTTTTCAGAAAGTTTAAGAGAGTTCATTGAGGACGGATTATAATTATTTGCACACCCATTTGTGGCATTTGAAAGAGATGAACCATTGGGATTTAAGAGCAGTGAGTTGTGTTGTTGCTGATCGTATCCAGGAGCCGGTTTAGAGATAGCGTTTTTGTATGTGAATTTAGTTGAACGAGAAGAAGTTGTTGTAGTGGAGGGAAGAGGGTTGGATGAGGAGTTGCTGGATAAAGCCTCAGCAAATGATTTTTCGACAGGCGGGAATAGTTTAGAAGCTTGCAGAAAAGACAAGTTCTGAGAGGCCATAGAAATTTTAATATTTTTTTGGCGAGATTGTTCTGGGCAAGATGTGTTGATAGCTGTATGTGAGCCTGAGCAGTTAAAACATTTAGGTGAGGAGGAAGAAGGACATTGGTCAGCTGCGTGGTTTTCTCCACATTTAAAACATCTGGGTTGAGATCTGCATGCAGCTTTGGTATGACCAAAACGGCAGCAATTGAAACATTGAGTGGTGGGATAAGTATACATTTCAACTGGTAATGAGTTGAAGAATAAATATATATGGGAGGGAAGAGATTGACCTTCAAAGGTGATAACGACAGATTGGGAGGGCTTCCAGGAAATTATACCCTCAGAGGAGTCCTTGTAATTTAGCCTCCTGGCTTTTATGGGATTGCCAATGTGTTGGGGGGTTGAAAGTGAAGACAGAATTTCTTCGATGGACAGATCGGTCGAGATACCTCTGACCAGGCCCATGCGAGTGACATTGAAAGTAGGGATATATGCCTTAAACTTTGAATTAGATGAAATGAAGATATTTTTGATGAAACTGTTGGCAGCTGACCCTGAGAGGAATTCGACGGAGATTCGGAAGCGAGCCTCGGCTTTTACACCTCCAGTCTTGATTGAAAGATTCTTGCTATTTGATAGGAATTTGCCAAATTCAAGAGGGTGGATGGTTTTTCCTTGCTCAGTTTTTTGGGCGTATACTATGAATGGGCCACGGGAATGAGGAGAATAAAAGTTTGTTGGAGGAAGTTGAGAAAGTGCTGGTGGGGACTGTGAAGTCGAAGGCGAGTCAAGTTTTATTGGGGAAGAAGGAGTAAATTTCCTTTTTTTGGTAGAAGTCAAAATGACAGAATCACTGTCAGAAATTTCTACATTTCCCCCGTCTGGGGGGTCCGGAGAGGGATCTGGGGGCTTTGTAGGGGTCCAGGAGGGAAATCTTCCTCCATTATTCACAACAGTAAACAACTACAATATCTCTGTTACAGGTCATTTGTAAGATTTCATAATTATGCAGAGGCAGCTTCGTACTTTAAAATTGATTCATTAAGTGTACGAAGACATCATGCAGATGCTCTATTCCTATATAAATTAATTAATAATAATATTCAATGCCCAGAGTTGCTAAATAATATTAAATTTAATGTGCCTGCACGTTTAACACGGTCTTCTATCCTGTTTAAAATCGATCAAAGCAAAACGAACTGTAGACAAAATTCTTGCCTGAACAGAATATGTAATAATTACAATAACATATTATTCAATATCGACATCTTCAATTGCGAATTTACTAAATATAAAATGACCTTAAAAGAGTATTTCACTGATGTTTCTTGAATTGATGTTTCTGATGTTTATGTTTCTAGTATTTATATATTTATAATCCTGTTATGGTATGATTTATATGCACAACATTGTCTTCTTATGGTTATGGTTATGATATGATTTATATGCACAATATTGTTTGTATTCTTATGGTTACCAATGTATCGATAATCTTTTATTTTATATAAATTTTATTTATTTATTTTTTTTTTTTTTTTTTTCCCCCCTTTATTTTTGTTGTATTATTTTTTTTCTATTATTTTATACAATTCTTTTATTTTATATAATTATAACTTCACATTTCTCATAAATTTAATTATTTCTTCTAATGCTGTCTTACGTAAAATCACAAGGGGGAAATCCGTAATTGGTTTTATTTTGGCTATTTTACTTATGTACAATCTGTAAAAATGTAAACTGTTGATTTTCCCAAAAATGAATAAATAAATAAATAAATAAAAATACAATAATAGTATGAAAAATGACAGAAGTAAAAAAGTTTATAAATATCTGGAAATCAGCAGCGAAAAGGGACTCCTGGAAGATCAGAAGGGAGAAGAAACCTCAAGGCACAACACACTACACTTTTTTTTTGGCCAGAAAACAAAATAGAATGGTAAAAAAATTATTTTAGATAGAGCAAAACAAAACAACTGATGACAGCCAAATGTTATTGTTGCAATCATTTGAATGGCTTACAAAAATATAACTTCCATTTAGGAATAGTGTTTAAATAAGTCTTTTACGTAATCCACAAAATTCGCAAAGTTAATATTAGATATATCGACATCACCTAAGCATTGGTTTCCCATAGTGTGAAACCGTTGTATTGGGGAGTTCGCAATGTAATTGCGCTTATTTAGGACGGGTTGTTTCGGAGAATTTGAATAATTCATCAAATTGTAACGTTCATTTACAAGTTCTGTGAAAGATTTTTTAAAGTTCTGTTTTTATTTCAGTTTTTTCAAGCAATTAGCCTACAATGATATAATAACAGAACTTGAATAGGACTTTCACAGAACCCGAAAATGAACGTTGAAAGTTGATGAATTGTTCAAATTCTCCGAAACAACCCGTCAGTCTTCTAGTGGGATATTTAATTTAAAATTTATAAAATGTAGAATTTTTTTTGTATCAATTAAGTAATTAATTATTATTGTGTTATTAATTTGTTGTCATTAAATATAAAACATATTGTTTCACAACAATTACTTTGTATTCAATTTTGTCACGGAGAGGAATTAACAATGTGGCAATGAATTAACAGATGTCGCTTTTATTTTAGTTTCAAATTTTGATACATTTAGTAGAGCCAAATTAATTCACCACTAGTAAACGTAAATAACGAGTTATCTTTATGCGTGTATTCATAATATCTTATTATTTTTTATTTATTTCAAGGGTTCTTCATTTAGCGTGTTATTAAGTTCAGTACTTTCGTCACTTTTCTTCAGTTTGCAATGTTTTCTGTGTATTTAAAATTATCTTTCCGGTTATGCATTTAAAATAAACATTACTATTTCTAAACCATAAAAATTTATTATCAAACCTGAAAAATGTTGTCAAAAACGTTAACCACATTTTTACTTAATTTTTTACTCCAATCATTGAAAAATTGAGAGAACTCGATATTTCGAAAACACATTATTTATTTTTTGGGGAATTTGTTAGAAAACTGTACCTTTGCTTTTATCTCGTTCACACAATAAAAAAGATTTTTTAAAGTTAAACCGATAAAGTTAATTGTTACGATAGCGGCGCGAAATATGAATTATTCATTTCGGCTATTTTTAGGATTTTATTAATGGATTCCAGTACAAATATTTGAGGCAAGCCGGAAAGAATTATTATTTCAAAAAATTATATTTTTCCGCATGGTAGAAAAAAGATAAAAATATTTTTTTTTTAAATATGGACGCCCGGTCATATATGACCCTCAAACGTTGGAGGGGTTGTTATGATGCAGGGCTAGACTCCTTTTGTTTTAATATTTTATTCATTAATTTATTCTGCATCATCACATTTATCCTCGCCGATTCTCTAACCTAGTTAGGAACTGGGCGATTGTCGCGGGTATTGGTTTTGGTAAAATTTCGAATCATAATTTAAAATTTAAAATCTGTACCGGGCGGAAACAGAAAAAAAACAAAAACACTTCCTTGCCTGCAGAGAAACCGGAGAGTGGGCCTGATCTCTCGGCAGACGACAGTCACAGTTTTCCGGAGTGAAATTGTTTGGGAATGGTTTCTCTTTAATCGGAGTGGCGAAGTCTAGTTTTATAGAGTCGTATAAATGGAGTAAAATACGAGGTTCCATAGTGGAATTGGTTCCGTGGCTCGTTCGAATATTGTAACCACGCGGCATCATGAATCGCAAACGGAGTCAGACGTGTGATCTGCTTGAATCCGACCCATCCTTTATGGGATGAAGAAGCCAGTGGCTTGAAATGTTGTGCCCGGTTACCGGAAGCCTAAGGATGGTATTCTTTCTCGCGGTTTGGCACTACGCCGACCGCATTTTCACCAGGGCCGTAGGGAGGCCTATTTTTCCTTGCATAAAGGGAATCCTCGCCAGGATACACGGATGCGACCGCGGGCACCAGATTCCTCTTCCTCAGTCGCCAGATTGCCAGTTTCCTGCCACGGACAGTCGCCAGGAGGCGGAACTGACTCTTCCTCTTGCTCCGTCTGGAGCCCCCTGGAGCTCAGCCTGATGAGGTGCTGCTCCAGCTCGAGTGGGATGTTACATTAGCTAGATAGATAAAGCGTGGTCGGAACCTTGGGGGTAAGCTTGTATCTAACTTTTATTATATTGTTTTCGTTATAACTCACACGGTAGAGTGTATAGACTTGTATTGTATTCGAAATAATATACATTAATGTTACTCTAAACCTTCTTTCCTTGACTCTAAATTACACATTGTAACCTGACACATTTCTGGTTTCGAACCCAACCCCCTGAGAACCCTGGGATCACAAACATTCTTGTGGGTATCTGACCCTCAAGAATTGGCGCTTCCAGTACTGGATAAAGTTTGTGATTCCACATTCATTATTATAACCTGAAATGTCTGGTGAGTATTGTAGGTTGCACGTAGCAGGTAACCATAGCAACTACTCCACGTAGCAATTGGCGACCCACTTAAAACACGGCTATAAATGTGTCAGGATTGTGTTTTTTTTGGATGGTTTAGGGTTATTTTGTTCTCTTGGAGCTCTGATACATAACCTAAAATGTTAACCTTGTTTGTTAAATGTTAACCCGATAACTGTAAAAGTGACAGCAGTGAAATTGTTATCGCATGATTGTATGAATTTCTTATGTGCGTTGTTTTAAGGAATTGTGTGAATGTTAGGGATCATTCCTCCTTTATGGTACCGTTAAATAATAAATTGAAACATGTTTATTTATTAATGCAGTTGAAAACTGAATATTATTATACACAAATAACAACGCATATCGAAGTAACGGGAGTCGGTTCATTGCCATTAGTTCATAGCATGGGTTGCGTTTTCGCAAATAATTTCAAATAAAAAATGTATATTCTAATTAGGTAATTGTTTTCATTTTGAAAAGTGATTCTTTTTTTTTATTCTCGTGTGGATTTAATACGAGAATAAATAATATTCTACGGAAAAATATAATAATATAAAGGGTAAGCTTCGGTTTATGGGTGAAATCCCTAAAAATTAAAACTAGTTATTTTTATACTAACTTTGGGCCGGGGAATCCGAATCTGATACGAATGTTAGCAAAATTAAAATATAAAATGCATATTTTGTCGTCTCCCCCGACATAAAAACTCACCTTTCGTGATAATAAACCTAAATCTAACTGTTTGAATATGAAATATTACTGAAATTATAAACATGTTATTTTACGTTATTGATATTATTGCTTACTAGCAACACTTAATTTTATATATCTTTGGTTATTTTTCTATGGATTTATTGTCAAAAAAACGCATCGACCATTGCGTTATATATTGTTTGCATGTAAAATTTTTAAGTCATGTATTTCAGTTTATATTGCTTGCCCCAACCTAATTCTTTCGGATTCGGATTCCCCGGCCCAAAGTTAGTATAAAGATGTATAAAGATAACTAGTTTTATTGTCAGAAAGCGTTCAAAATGGCCAGTTAAATTGTTTGTGCGTCGAAATTTTAAAGTCGTGTAATTCAGTTAATATTGCTTGCCGCCACCTAATTCTTCCAGATTCGGATTCCCCGGCCCAAAGTTAGTATAAAAATAACTAGTTTTAATTTTTAGGAATTTCACCCATAAACCGAATATATTCCAATATAAATATAATAATAGTACGGAAAAACCAGGGCTGGCAAAAGAAATAAATATTTTATCAAGGTTGCCACAAATTTTATCAAGGTTGCCACATATATTTTATCAAGGTTGCCACAAATTTTATCAAGGTTGCCAAATATAATTTAATAAAGGTTGCCACAAATTTTTTCAAGGTTGCCACAAAATATATATTTTTTTTTTACCTTATTTATCAAGGTTTTTATCTTATAATCAAGAAAAGAACATCTTGTTATTTTTAAATCAAGGGCATCATCATCATCATCATTCATAATAACAATTTGGATAATTGTTTTGAAATTAAGTTCAATAAAGTAAATGTCAACGGTGACACAAGAAATTATTCGATATTTACTATCAATTTTTGAAATAATGGACAATTTACACGCGACGTGTCAGACTTGGAGAATTAAGGAAAAAAAAAACACAATTTTTTTTTGTGGTATGGACGATGACGCAACGTTATCATTGGAGGGAGTTGATGGAGGTATATTCGGTCTGATCAACTGGGTCCTGGTATCAACTCGCCATCCATTAGGTCCATGAGTTCCGAATGGTGAGGATGGGTTTGTACCCCAAACGCAACGTATCGATCCGGAGTCGATCACGTTCACCAGACATGACAGACAGAGGGCGAGAGAAGCTTGCTGTCTGATCATTATACTTGAGCTGCTGGTTCAAGTACGGAACACTGTACTGCATCATCAGTTGGAAGGCGGGGGATTCGTTGCCTGTGGACGGTTTTTCCTGCAGGAGGCGAAAGGCCTGTTGTCCAATGATCTATGTACGTACGTTAGTATTTCGTAGTGAGATATATGTTTGAGTGGTTCGGGTTGTTCTTGGAGGTTGATGATCAACCCTAATACGACACTTAACACATAAAATTCATAAACTCTATTTGAAATCGAGTTGTATGTTCTCTTTCACACGATACTATTTGTAGTGATTTATTGGAAATCACGCTATTATTCTCAAATGTAACAAGTCTAAATTGTAAACATGCACGCCTTTATATTGTCGTACGTTATGCTCATGAAAAGAGCCACCCATAAACAAAGTCAAGGCCATTCGATATATAAAGGATCTCATTCATTCAAGATATATGTATCAAAAGGTTCGTGCCATGCACTCACATAAATTATTATATATAAAATAATTTTGTCTCAATTCTCATAAATGATACAAACTATTAACAAGAAAATGTCTCGTAACTAATTTTCAATTGTAACCATCAACTCCGGTATGAATACTCGAATTGAATGGACTAGAAATGAACCTTATTAGAATTAGTAATAGTTAATGTCGTATTTATTTATTAGTAATGGTTTATTTATTTACTTAAACTTAAGTACACAACAGACTCCAAGTGAACAAATGAACACTCATTTAAAAATATTATGAATTTTGTATAATGAAATTGGCTAATATACCTTAACATGTAGTATGTGTTAGGATATAACATCTTGAAATGTAAGGAGTTACATTCCCACTGTCTCTTTCGTCTCATGATGGTGAAAACAAAGAAGCATTGTCTATAAATTACGTGCTTGAACACTGGTTGTTCTCGTTTCATCATTAATATGTAAACGGATATTTTTGTTATTGTTTTACAGTAAATGTCTTGATGGGTCATGAAAATATATTAAAGACTGCACCAAGCGGTGCACTGAACATTTAATCTCCTAGTGATAAAATGGAGCTGTTCGCTTTATTGCTGATGAAACGAGACATAACTTACTTGTTTTCCTTTATAAGTACGGTTCTGACTTATAATGTGGAACGATATCCCACCACCGATCCTTCCACATTTTAAGCCACTTCGTTGATATGTTGATCCTTGAATCATATTTTCTTATATTTAACCTTAAGACCAGAACATGGGGAGATGTACTGAGACCTTTCCTTATGTTCTGAGTCAATTTTTTCTCGATAAACGTTAATTTTATTTATTGTTGATCCATTTACTTCTCAACAGTCATTTCTGTGTACACACTTGTTGTACTTGTTACAAATAATTTTTTTTTAATTTTAAAAATTGCATTGCATTAAATCTTGCTACCATGTAAGTAACCTGGGATGTTCCTTTCCTATTGTTTTAGAATTTTTATTATAAACTCTAAGTTTATTATACATAATTGTTGTTACAGTCCTGCGAGACTTATTATTAACAATTTTTTTTTTGAACAACTGTTTACAGAGAAAACCATAAGTTGTTTCATAAAAATATCGATTACGCCTTCGTTACTGTTGGACGTATACCTAGATCACTGCACTAATAATAGTTGCATATCACTTAACCCGATTGCACCTTCTATATTGATGGCTGTATACTGTATTAATTTGGCTCCATTCTTATGCGATGGTTGTTGACTGCTTAACACTCTTGTTGAATTAAGATTGTGTATTTTCATTAACTGCTCTGTTCTCTTATGGATACCCCCATACGACCTAGTTAGGTAGATTAGGTATAAACATCGACAAAGTGTTTTCTTATCTCCTATGGAGAAGTAGAGTCAGTGATAAGTGAGGGTTGCTATACTCCCTAAAAAGTGTTGCCTGACGGGCTTATAACCCTATTTTGGGCTAGTGATGCATTATCGCATTTGGTTGTATAAAATGAATGTGATAGACAGTCAGTTATTTGGTTCGTTATAAATGTGGCGTCTGTATTAATTAAGTCTTACTTTTATTAATTATGTACTAATTATTTTTATAAATGTAACGTCAACGGTTGTCCATGACGCTAAGTCAATTAGTCTTCACCCAGCATATTCAAACTGTGGGTGTTGGCGGATCCCGTTCACGTAACATTGGTTGTTATGTTTAGATTAAGTTTTTAAGTTTAGTTCCTACAATATTATAGTTATTTAAGTAAGAATGGCTGCACCGCAATCCTGTTCATCCTGCCTTACGTTCGATGAAGTGCGACCGGATTTGCGGCACGCCCATTCGCTATTCTCACTTTGGTTTAATTTTGTTATATGAATACTTCCTATTGATGGTTATTATTATCTACTGGTATTTTATTGATCACTTTGTTTTTTTTTTCTGTTGTAGTAGACTCTTGGACCGACCTAGAAAGAATAGGGTTAGGTTATTTCGACAATTTTATATGTTTGAGGGCAAACATTTGGTGGCGAGGGGGGTAATGTTATGATGCAGGGCTAGACTCCTTTTGTTTTAATATTTTATTCATTAATTTATTCTGCATCATCACATTTATCCTCGCCGATTCTCTAACCTAGTTAGGAACTGGGCGATTGTCGCGGGTATTGGTTTTGGTAAAATTTCGAATCATAATTTAAAATTTAAAATCTGTACCGGGCGGAAACAGAAAAAAAAACAAAAACACTTCCTTGCCTGCAGAGAAACCGGAGAGTGGGCCTGATCTCTCGGCAGACGACAGTCACAGTTTTCCGGAGTGAAATTGTTTGGGAATGGTTTCTCTTTAATCGGAGTGGCGAAGTCTAGTTTTATAGAGTCGTATAAATGGAGTAAAATACGAGGTTCCATAGTGGAATTGGTTCCGTGGCTCGTTCGAATATTGTAACCACGCGGCATCATGAATCGCAAACGGAGTCAGACGTGTGATCTGCTTGAATCCGACCCATCCTTTATGGGATGAAGAAGCCAGTGGCTTGAAATGTTGTGCCCGGTTACCGGAAGCCTAAGGATGGTATTCTTTCTCGCGGTTTGGCACTACGCCGACCGCATTTTCACCAGGGCCGTAGGGAGGCCTATTTTTCCTTGCATAAAGGGAATCCTCGCCAGGATACACGGATGCGACCGCGGGCACCAGATTCCTCTTCCTCAGTCGCCAGATTGCCAGTTCCCTGCCACGGACAGTCGCCAGGAGGCGGAACTGACTCTTCCTCTTGCTCCGTCTGGAGCCCCCTGGAGCTCAGCCTGATGAGGTGCTGCTCCAGCTCGAGTGGGATGTTACTTAATTAGCTAGATAGATAAAGCGTGGTCGGAACCTTGGGGGTAAGCTTGTATCTAACTTTTATTATATTGTTTTCGTTATAACTCACACGGTAGAGTGTATAGACTTGTATTGTATTCGAAATAATATACATTAATGTTACTCTAAACCTTCTTTCCTTGACTCTAAATTACACATTGTAACCTGACACATTTCTGGTTTCGAACCCAACCCCCTGAGAACCCTGGGATCACAAACATTCTTGTGGGTATCTGACCCTCAAGAATTGGCGCTTCCAGTACTGGATAAAGTTTGTGATTCCACATTCATTATTATAACCTGAAATGTCTGGTGAGTATTGTAGGTTGCACGTAGCAGGTAACCATAGCAACTACTCCACGTAGCAATTGGCGACCCACTTAAAACACGGCTATAAATGTGTCAGGATTGTGTTTTTTTTGGATGGTTTAGGGTTATTTTGTTCTCTTGGAGCTCTGCTACGTAGAGTAGTTGCTATGGTTACCTGCTACGTGCAACCTACAATACTCACCAGACATTTCAGGTTATAATAATGAATGTGGAATCACAAACTTTATCCAGTACTGGAAGCGCCAATTCTTGAGGGTCAGATACCCACAAGAATGTTTGTGATCCCAGGGTTCTCAGGGGGTTGGGTTCGAAACCAGAAATGTGTCAGGTTACAATGTGTAATTTAGAGTCAAGGAAAGAAGGTTTAGAGTAACATTAATGTATATTATTTCGAATACAATACAAGTCTATACACTCTACCGTGTGAGTTATAACGAAAACAATATAATAAAAGTTAGATACAAGCTTACCCCCAAGGTTCCGACCACGCTTTATCTATCTAGCTAATTAAGTAACATCCCACTCGAGCTGGAGCAGCACCTCATCAGGCTGAGCTCCAGGGGGCTCCAGACGGAGCAAGAGGAAGAGTCAGTTCCGCCTCCTGGCGACTGTCCGTGGCAGGGAACTGGCAATCTGGCGACTGAGGAAGAGGAATCTGGTGCCCGCGGTCGCATCCGTGTATCCTGGCGAGGATTCCCTTTATGCAAGGAAAAATAGGCCTCCCTACGGCCCTGGTGAAAATGCGGTCGGCGTAGTGCCAAACCGCGAGAAAGAATACCATCCTTAGGCTTCCGGTAACCGGGCACAACATTTCAAGCCACTGGCTTCTTCATCCCATAAAGGATGGGTCGGATTCAAGCAGATCACACGTCTGACTCCGTTTGCGATTCATGATGCCGCGTGGTTACAATATTCGAACGAGCCACGGAACCAATTCCACTATGGAACCTCGTATTTTACTCCATTTATACGACTCTATAAAACTAGACTTCGCCACTCCGATTAAAGAGAAACCATTCCCAAACAATTTCACTCCGGAAAACTGTGACTGTCGTCTGCCGAGAGATCAGGCCCACTCTCCGGTTTCTCTGCAGGCAAGGAAGTGTTTTTGTTTTTTTTTCTGTTTCCGCCCGGTACAGATTTTAAATTTTAAATTATGATTCGAAATTTTACCAAAACCAATACCCGCGACAATCGCCCAGTTCCTAACTAGGTTAGAGAATCGGCGAGGATAAATGTGATGATGCAGAATAAATTAATGAATAAAATATTAAAACAAAAGGAGTCTAGCCCTGCATCATAACATTACCCCCCTCGCCACCAAATGTTTGCCCTCAAACATATAAAATTGTCGAAATAACCTAACCCTATTCTTTCTAGGTCGGTCCAAGGGTCTACTACAACAGAAAAAAAAAACAAAGTGATCAATAAAATACCAGTAGATAATAATAACCATCAATAGGAAGTATTCATATAACAAAATTAAACCAAAGTGAGAATAGCGAATGGGCGTGCCGCAAATCCGGTCGCACTTCATCGAACGTAAGGCAGGATGAACAGGATTGCGGTGCAGCCATTCTTACTTAAATAACTATAATATTGTAGGAACTAAACTTAAAAACTTAATCTAAACATAACAACCAATGTTACGTGAACGGGATCCGCCAACACCCACAGCTTGAATATGCTGGGTGAAGACTAATTGACTTAGCGTCATGGACAACCGTTGACGTTACATTTATAAAAATAATTAGTACATAATTAATAAAAGTAAGACTTAATTAATACAGACGCCACATTTATAACTAACCAAATAACTGACTGTCTATCACATTCATTTTATACAACCAAATGCGATAATGCATCACTAGCCCAAAATAGGGTTATAAGCCCGTCAGGCAACACTTTTTAGGGAGCATAGCAACCCTCACTTATCACTGACTCTACTTCTCCATAGGAGATAAGAAAACACTTTGTCGATGTTTATACCTAATCTACCTAACTAGGTCGTATGGGGGTATCCATAAGAGAACAGAGCAGTTAATGAAAATACACAATCTTAATTCAACAAGAGTGTTAAGCAGTCAACAACCATCGCATAAGAATGGAGCCAAATTAATACAGTATACAGCCATCAATATAGAAGGTGCAATCGGGTTAAGTGATATGCAACTATTATTAGTGCAGTGATCTAGGTATACGTCCAACAGTAACGAAGGCGTAATCGATATTTTTATGAAACAACTTATGGTTTTCTCTGTAAACAGTTGTTCAAAAAAAAAATTGTTAATAATAAGTCTCGCAGGACTGTAACAACAATTATGTATAATAAACTTAGAGTTTATAATAAAAATTCTAAAACAATAGGAAAGGAACATCCCAGGTTACTTACATGGTAGCAAGATTTAATGCAATGCAATTTTTAAAATTAAAAAAAAATTATTTGTAACAAGTACAACAAGTGTGTACACAGAAATGACTGTTGAGAAGTAAATGGATCAACAATAAATAAAATTAACGTTTATCGAGAAAAAATTGACTCAGAACATAAGGAAAGGTCTCAGTACATCTCCCCATGTTCTGGTCTTAAGGTTAAATATAAGAAAATATGATTCAAGGATCAACATATCAACGAAGTGGCTTAAAATGTGGAAGGATCGGTGGTGGGATATCGTTCCACATTATAAGTCAGAACCGTACTTATAAAGGAAAACAAGTAAGTTATGTCTCGTTTCATCAGCAATAAAGCGAACAGCTCCATTTTATCACTAGGAGATTAAATGTTCAGTGCACCGCTTGGTGCAGTCTTTAATATATTTTCATGACCCATCAAGACATTTACTGTAAAACAATAACAAAAATATCCGTTTACATATTAATGATGAAACGAGAACAACCAGTGTTCAAGCACGTAATTTATAGACAATGCTTCTTTGTTTTCACCATCATGAGACGAAAGAGACAGTGGGAATGTAACTCCTTACATTTCAAGATGTTATATCCTAACACATACTACATGTTAAGGTATATTAGCCAATTTCATTATACAAAATTCATAATATTTTTAAATGAGTGTTCATTTGTTCACTTGGAGTCTGTTGTGTACTTAAGTTTAAGTAAATAAATAAACCATTACTAATAAATAAATACGACATTAACTATTACTAATTCTAATAAGGTTCATTTCTAGTCCATTCAATTCGAGTATTCATACCGGAGTTGATGGTTACAATTGAAAATTAGTTACGAGACATTTTCTTGTTAATAGTTTGTATCATTTATGAGAATTGAGACAAAATTATTTTATATATAATAATTTATGTGAGTGCATGGCACGAACCTTTTGATACATATATCTTGAATGAATGAGATCCTTTATATATCGAATGGCCTTGACTTTGTTTATGGGTGGCTCTTTTCATGAGCATAACGTACGACAATATAAAGGCGTGCATGTTTACAATTTAGACTTGTTACATTTGAGAATAATAGCGTGATTTCCAATAAATCACTACAAATAGTATCGTGTGAAAGAGAACATACAACTCGATTTCAAATAGAGTTTATGAATTTTATGTGTTAAGTGTCGTGTTAGGGTTGATCATCAACCTCCAAGAACAACCCGAACCACTCAAACATATATCTCACTACGAAATACTAACGTACGTACATAGATCATTGGACAACAGGCCTTTCGCCTCCTGCAGGAAAAACCGTCCACAGGCAACGAATCCCCCGCCTTCCAACTGATGATGCAGTACAGTGTTCCGTACTTGAACCAGCAGCTCAAGTATAATGATCAGACAGCAAGCTTCTCTCGCCCTCTGTCTGTCATGTCTGGTGAACGTGATCGACTCCGGATCGATACGTTGCGTTTGGGGTACAAACCCATCCTCACCATTCGGAACTCATGGACCTAATGGATGGCGAGTTGATACCAGGACCCAGTTGATCAGACCGAATATACCTCCATCAACTCCCTCCAATGATAACGTTGCGTCATCGTCCATACCACAAAAAAAAATTGTGATTTTTTTTTTCCTTAATTCTCCAAGTCTGACACGTCGCGTGTAAATTGTCCATTATTTCAAAAATTGATAGTAAATATCGAATAATTTCTTGTGTCACCGTTGACATTTACTTTATTGAACTTAATTTCAAAACAATTATCCAAATTGTTATTATGAATGATGATGATGATGATGCCCTTGATTTAAAAATAACAAGATGTTCTTTTCTTGATTATAAGATAAAAACCTTGATAAATAAGGTAAAAAAAAAATATATATTTTGTGGCAACCTTGAAAAAATTTGTGGCAACCTTTATTAAATTATATTTGGCAACCTTGATAAAATTTGTGGCAACCTTGATAAAATATATGTGGCAACCTTGATAAAATTTGTGGCAACCTTGATAAAATATTTATTTCTTTTGCCAGCCCTGGTTTTTCCGTACTATTATTATATTTATATTGGAATATATTCGGTTTATGGGTGAAATTCCTAAAAATTAAAACTAGTTATTTTTATACTAACTTTGGGCCGGGGAATCCGAATCTGGAAGAATTAGGTGGCGGCAAGCAATATTAACTGAATTACACGACTTTAAAATTTCGACGCACAAACAATTTAACTGGCCATTTTGAACGCTTTCTGACAATAAAACTAGTTATCTTTATACATCTTTATACTAACTTTGGGCCGGGGAATCCGAATCCGAAAGAATTAGGTTGGGGCAAGCAATATAAACTGAAATACATGACTTAAAAATTTTACATGCAAACAATATATAACGCAATGGTCGATGCGTTTTTTTGACAATAAATCCATAGAAAAATAACCAAAGATATATAAAATTAAGTGTTGCTAGTAAGCAATAATATCAATAACGTAAAATAACATGTTTATAATTTCAGTAATATTTCATATTCAAACAGTTAGATTTAGGTTTATTATCACGAAAGGTGAGTTTTTATGTCGGGGGAGACGACAAAATATGCATTTTATATTTTAATTTTGCTAACATTCGTATCAGATTCGGATTCCCCGGCCCAAAGTTAGTATAAAAATAACTAGTTTTAATTTTTAGGGATTTCACCCATAAACCGAAGCTTACCCTTTATATTATTATATTTTTCCGTAGAATATTATTTATTCTCGTATTAAATCCACACGAGAATAAAAAAAAAGAATCACTTTTCAAAATGAAAACAATTACCTAATTAGAATATACATTTTTTATTTGAAATTATTTGCGAAAACGCAACCCATGCTATGAACTAATGGCAATGAACCGACTCCCGTTACTTCGATATGCGTTGTTATTTGTGTATAATAATATTCAGTTTTCAACTGCATTAATAAATAAACATGTTTCAATTTATTATTTAACGGTACCATAAAGGAGGAATGATCCCTAACATTCACACAATTCCTTAAAACAACGCACATAAGAAATTCATACAATCATGCGATAACAATTTCACTGCTGTCACTTTTACAGTTATCGGGTTAACATTTAACAAACAAGGTTAACATTTTAGGTTATGTATCAGAGCTCCAAGAGAACAAAATAACCCTAAACCATCCAAAAAAAACACAATCCTGACACATTTATAGCCGTGTTTTAAGTGGGTCGCCAATTGCTACGTGGAGTAGTTGCTATGGTTACCTGCTACGTGCAACCTACAATACTCACCAGACATTTCAGGTTATAATAATGAATGTGGAATCACAAACTTTATCCAGTACTGGAAGCGCCAATTCTTGAGGGTCAGATACCCACAAGAATGTTTGTGATCCCAGGGTTCTCAGGGGGTTGGGTTCGAAACCAGAAATGTGTCAGGTTACAATGTGTAATTTAGAGTCAAGGAAAGAAGGTTTAGAGTAACATTAATGTATATTATTTCGAATACAATACAAGTCTATACACTCTACCGTGTGAGTTATAACGAAAACAATATAATAAAAGTTAGATACAAGCTTACCCCCAAGGTTCCGACCACGCTTTATCTATCTAGCTAATTAAGTAACATCCCACTCGAGCTGGAGCAGCACCTCATCAGGCTGAGCTCCAGGGGGCTCCAGACGGAGCAAGAGGAAGAGTCAGTTCCGCCTCCTGGCGACTGTCCGTGGCAGGAAACTGGCAATCTGGCGACTGAGGAAGAGGAATCTGGTGCCCGCGGTCGCATCCGTGTATCCTGGCGAGGATTCCCTTTATGCAAGGAAAAATAGGCCTCCCTACGGCCCTGGTGAAAATGCGGTCGGCGTAGTGCCAAACCGCGAGAAAGAATACCATCCTTAGGCTTCCGGTAACCGGGCACAACATTTCAAGCCACTGGCTTCTTCATCCCATAAAGGATGGGTCGGATTCAAGCAGATCACACGTCTGACTCCGTTTGAGATTCATGATGCCGCGTGGTTACAATATTCGAACGAGCCACGGAACCAATTCCACTATGGAACCTCGTATTTTACTCCATTTATACGACTCTATAAAACTAGACTTCGCCACTCCGATTAAAGAGAAACCATTCCCAAACAATTTCACTCCGGAAAACTGTGACTGTCGTCTACCGAGAGATCAGGCCCACTCTCCGGTTTCTCTGCAGGCAAGGAAGTGTTTTTGTTTTTTTTCTGTTTCCGCCCGGTACAGATTTTAAATTTTAAATTATGATTCGAAATTTTACCAAAACCAATACCCGCGACAATCGCCCAGTTCCTAACTAGGTTAGAGAATCGGCGAGGATAAATGTGATGATGCAGAATAAATTAATGAATAAAATATTAAAACAAAAGGAGTCTAGCCCTGCATCATAACAGGGTTAAAAAGTATGCTTTATTTTTCAATTTTTTTAATTTATATGTTACACTGTTGTTGTTTTTATTTAAGTATGTTATACTGTTGTTGTTTTTAATTTACTCTCGTTATGTTTAAGTAACTGATGTTTTTAATTTAATTTATAATTTTATTGTAAAAGCCGAATAGGGCGAATTTTTAATAAATAAATAAATACATATTATCGTAATTTCATACAGCTTGTTTAAATTTAAAATGGAGTAGAATTTTGAAAGCAATTTTAGCTATGATTTCTATTTACTTTCTAGGATTTTAAGCGCCATGTGGTGATATTTCACAAAAATTGTGATGTATAAATAAGCTTAGCATAATATGTAAAAGCGTATTAAGTTATATTGTATTTTTTCGGATAAGTAAATACTTAACTTTGATAATTTTTTAGTCGTTTACGGAATATCGTGTTGTTATGGTAACTATATCCTTCCCCCTGATATGAAGCGTATAGAAAATTTGAATGATAAAAAAACAAGAATAAAAATCTGACTGAAAGAGATTAATGAAAAACTCTGAAAAAACATTAAAAACGACATAGAAAACCAACAAAACAGAAATGAATAAGTTTAGTCCGCCTCAGCACAGGTCACCCTAGTGAGGAGGATTAAGAAATAAAACTTACTATACATATACACGGTGTCCGGAAACTCGTAGTACAAGCGGGAAACTGGAGAATCTACACCACACGGGGAACCCAAATAAATATTAAGTTTTTTGATTTGAGCATTTTCATCAAAAAAAAAAAAACAAAAAAAAATATTTTTCGGCTATTTCAAGGTTAAATTTTTTTCGTCATTCGATCTGAGACGCCGACGCAACGGATAGAAATTATTATTACCATAGGTAGGTACCTACTCACAATATGTAGCGATGTTCCGATCTCCAATTCAAACACACAAACACGTCACATAAATTATTTTAAATGTTCACCGTTAACTTCCAAGCACAGTTGGGTCCGTCTGATGATTGATTATCGCACTATTTGAATCATGTCGGAGTTAATTTTTACCTCGTTGAAGGCTGGATGATAAGTCTCAAAATCAAAACATTAAAAACGTACAACTGTTTTCAAACACGTCGAATGCATCGATTCACTATCTAAACAATAATAACGCGTATTAAAACAGAAAAAATTTCGACCACAATTCGCTTTTATGTTTAAATTAAGAAAACTTCGTAAACAATAACATGAATACAGCCACGTGCGGCGACCCGTAAACCAAAACTGACCTACCTAGTACCTACTTACGATTTAACAGAAATGAGACATCTGCTTATCGTGCGTCTCTTTCCTTCATATGTTAGTTGAACCCAGAAAACAAGAGAAAGCTATATTTTGCGAATATGTCAGAGATAGGTATGCAATTCAAAACAACAGAAGTTTTAACCCTGCAGAGCAGAAATATTTTATGATTACACCGGATTAAATGAAGGGTGATTTCAAAATAATGCTTTTTTCCGGGTTTCTTTATTTGTTTTACTTTTAAATAGTTTTAATTAGTTGGGTACTTTGATCTTTAGTAATAGTTTATAAGAATTTGATCAAAAAAAAATCAACTTCTGACTCGATTTACTCGAAAACGAAAGCTCAAATAAAAAAAAAATATACTGCAAAATCGACTCCAAATGTGATGTAGATTCACCAGTTTCCCGCTTGTACTACGAGTTTCCGGACACCGTGTATATATACAGCATATTTTGTATGTACAATGTTATATTCGCTATTATAAAAATAAATAAACTTTAGGACGAGCATACTAGCATTATCATTATCAGTCCCATCAACACAACAATTTGTCAAATGATTGACAGTTAGCAGAATCTTTCTTTCTTCCGAGAAAGGTTCCAGGGTGAAGGTGAAGGGTGGCTGTGGTATATTTATTCCAGAATTGTTCCGTCATTTCGTATTCAAGGTACCGACGAAAAATATTATTTTGCGTTAACCATTCACATCCTAACAATAACAAAACTGAATATTAAACCACATTGCGTGGGTGATTGGTACTCAGAAAAAATAATATTTAGATATCTAAAGTTAGGTACCTACTTTAAATAAAATATACAATGGAAATAGATCGTGGTGGGTAGATATTATTAAATAAAGGTCAGAGTCACCCATTTTAAATAAATACTAATACAGGGTTTTCCAATAAGAGATGTTATTTTGATATTCAATCGTAAAAGATCAATGGTTCGTTGCTTGTGTGGCACGTAGCGCCGTATTGTTGAAAGCAAACGTTGTCCAGATCAATACCATCCAATTCCGGCCATAAAAAATCATTAATCATCTCTCGATAGCGCAATCCATTCACCGTAACTGTTGCTCCAGCCTCATTTTCGAAAAAGTAAGGTCCAATGACTCCGCCGGACCATAAACCGCACCAAACAGTCACACGTTGAGGATAGAGAGGCTTTTCAACAATAACTCTTGGGTTTTCCGAGCCCCAGATGCGACAATTTTGCTTGTTGACAAAGCCAGCGAGGTGGAAATGGGCCTCATCACTCAAGATGATTTGCATTTGATTCACTCAAGAGAATTTTAATAATTTCAATGCGTTGTTGAAGCGTGTATCATTCCATTTTTATTAATGGCGTAGTTTCTACTTGTCAAATGTAAAAAAATGACAGCTTCAAAAGTAACACTACCGAAATAGCGGGCTATTCAAAATAACACCTCTTATTGGAAAACCCTGTACAACAAACCCTTACTAGCTTTCTAAATATCACCCCAGAAAATGATAAAAATAGTTTCCAAATTTGAAAAAAGTAAAATATTTTGTTTCGTCGTTTTACATTTACGTTTTTTTGGTTTAGCCAATTTTATATAACTATGTAGGTACCTACTTTATTCACATTCGTACACCGTCTCACACGACATACTGTTCTATTAATCATTGATCATACCATGTCTTTGTCGCGCTTTCTTCTTCCATCCGCTTGCGCGGGGTCACATTCAAAATGATCCGAAAATATAATGTTTGCGAATTTCTTAATTATTACGCGAAAACGCGAATTTTACCATTTTCAGAACAATAACGTGAATTTTCGTATTTTTCACACGAATTTCTAATGATTAATTCTAATGGTAGGTATTTAAAATGAATAAATAATAATAATAATTGGATAATTTGTAGAGCGCCGTTTTTGTGAAAAATCACCTCAAGGGCGCTGTACAATTTATTTCCTAGGATCTACATTTGTTATTTGTTATTTATTAATAAAGTAGATTATATTAGTTTATTCGTTTAAACAAGCGCCATACACAGCCATAAATAGGAACGCAGTTAACGCCGAAAACACCGCATACTGTCATTATTTTTTCCAAAAACATTTTTTTTTGCTGCAAAAACTTGAAAGTCAACATATCACTTTTGTCACATATAAAATAACGCGAATTTCGCAAAAAAAAGTCCCTACTTATAGATCATAAGCACTTATTTCTCAATCCAATCGGTCTACATGTCCCAACCGTGTAAGTATCCCTAACCTAAAAGTTTTTTTTACAACACACCTCTTACTGCATTGTCCTCACAAGAGCTAAACACAATATTTTGAATCTCCAACCTCTGTCACAAGTATAATCATACTACTCAAATAACCGCTACTCATAATAATATAAATAATAATACCGGACATACAACAGCCCTTGCTGTGATTTTTCACAAAAACGGCGTGATATAAATTATCCAATTATTATTATTTTATTATATTATACCTATTTTTTTGTATTTATTTACATATATATTTCACTAGTAATAAGATAAAAGATACTATGATATGATTAATATTTATTATTTTTCAATGTTCTCCCATAATATATATTTATATTATTATTATACCTTATTGTACCTATAATTATATTTTTATTATACCTACCACTATTTATAATAATTCATTTATGCCCACCAATCTGGTTTCAGCGGTTGATAAATATACCATTTAAAAATCATTAAGGGTTTACACCACCTTAGAGCTCCGAAAAATATGTATGATAAAAATAAATTTTGACGCAGCTATTAAATTTATACATATTTTTTTTACACACACATATACATAGTCGTTTTATGAATAATTTGAAATAATAACGAATATAAAAATATTAAAAAATAACGGAGAACTCTTTTGAAAATACTTCCTGATGGTGTACTTGAAAATAAATAAAATAATTTTGTTCTTATTTAGAAAGGTAATAGCTAAGAAGTTATAAAAAAGATATTTATCGAAATTTTGAGTTTAAAAAAATTATAATTTATGATCGCGGCATACCATCAAAAAAATCCTACGCAACATCTTAGATAAAGTTATAAAGAAAACATGTTGTAAATTTTAACAACATCGGTTTAGTAGATGTTGAGATATTTTGTAGACCAGTTGAAAAAAGTAGTTTAGATTAAAACGAAAAAGAAAAAACAGTATGGCGTCTTAAAACCAAATATTTTTTAATTACCCTCTACGATTCCTGGATCGTACATGAGGTCTTCCTTTGTTGACGCGATGTCCTCTGACTCCTCTCGAGCAGCTCTTTTCAATTTGCTGGCATCTTTAGTCTCGTGTTGGCTATAGATATTCGTCCGATCGCTACCTGAGTTTCGGGCCTGCATGAAATCTGGGTTGATTAACTCAAATTAGCTTTGAATTTAAGTGTCACTTTCAAAATCATTCATCTGCCCTGAACGATGGATCCTGCGATTTTATTATGTTAGGTTTATTATTCTTCTATTCTGTTTTTTACAGATAAGTTAACATCACGTTTATCATCTAGGTTTATTATTATGTACTTTAATTAATGTAATTTTTTTAAACAACCTTATAACTATAATGGCGCCACTCGCCAATTCAAACACGAGAAATAATTTCTCAATTGAGTTGGGCAGTTTCGTTAAAGAAATGCCATTTTCGCAATTAGCCTCGAAATTTCTGTATTTATAAATATGTTTGTATATTTTAAAAAAATACCCAAAATAAATATCTATGATTTGTCAAGATTTCGGACTATGCCGTGTATGAACGGGTCTGAGCTAGTTCAGATAAATTTTATAAATTGGTTTAACTGTGAATTTTTTAAATGCGACGTTAAATTATTTTGTTAAAGGATACACAGCAGTAGGTATTAATAATAATAGGGTAAAGGTTGACTATATCGTGATAATAAGGAAATAGTAATAGGGTAAAGTTTGACTATATCGTGATGATAAGGAAATAGTAATAGGGTAAAGGTTGACTATATCTTGAAAATAAGTAAATAATAGTAGGGTAAAGGTTGACTATATCGTGAAAATAAGGAAATAATTTTATTTATTTCAGAATACAGCTTTATTGAGGAAATATTTTAAAAAAGAATGCCATTCTTATTATTCTTCTCCTTCAACATAAACATCACACATTAGTCTATTGGTCAACAAGTTATAATAAAGACGATTTAATCTGTACCTATTGAGTAATATCGTCATGTCTTATTGGCAGTATCGTGTTATACTGAGGTTACTAGAAGGCAGTTTTAGATATTTTTAGGAGTCCGGTCACTATCATCACCCGACAAATCTATATTGTCACAACTGTCGTATAGAAGTATTATTGAGTTGATATTATTATGCATGGCTTCTCACACAGACCTGATGAAACCATTTTCCACATTCCATGCATACAACTCCGTGTTCTCTCATTATCATTTTTAACCTACAATATGACATGTTTCAATGTAGAAATATCATAACTGCGCCGTTTATCGCCTTCCATTGCACGTAAACGCACGCCACAGAAAACAAGATTTATTAGCCTTTTCAATTATGAAAGTTAACACGTTTCAAATAATTATTAAATTTTGTATAATATTATGATAAAATAATGAAATTCATTATAATTTCACTCAGTTGGTAATTTAACGGTAAAACTAACTTTTATTCTCCTGATTCTACATTATTATGCGCCATAGAAGTCGTCAAACAAACCCGAAATTACCCTACATCACGGTTTAGCCAACCTTTACCCTTCAGGTAGTTTTTATATATTATTTGTAAGGATCTTGGAATTGGTTGATACGATATGACGTATGAATAAAAGCATACCGCTGATAGAATCTTTGCAAATTTTTTTCTCTCATAAAACTCGAAAACAACTCGAGAAATAGAAATAGAGATTACAACGAAGCTGTCACACGGAGAAAACTTCCTGAAAAATATTGCTAATTTATTAATAATCTCTTCAAATTATTCGAATTCCTGTTGAAAACGATTGTAGGCCATTCACGAATGAATTGAAAGGTATCCTGATAAATTTTAATTAAAAATATCAATGTTTTGTCACGATGTCCGTATACGAAGCATAAAATTTTGGATTTCGTCATGATATATTATTAAGACAAACGCAGGTGGATGAACACGTGTTCCGATATTATTATGAATTTACTAACAATTTATCAGGAAGCGGCATGCAGTCCCGTTTTCAACTATACCAATAATTTGAAGAGATTTAAACCAGCATTATTGTGGCAGAAGACACAGTCTCCCTCTCAAACAAAACAGATTACAATACATAAAAGTAAAATCGTTGACCTTAGCTTTCCACAGATTGATACTGGTAGTATCAATTATTATTGATTATCAATAAAGACTTTTATTCTCAAAGGCTGATCGCCCGTTTATTCAATTCGTTAATATTGCGGTGGGTTCAATGGATTGCTTCATTTAAGTTCTTGCTGCGGGTGACAATCCAACAAATCCATTTAATTTGTTATGTAGGCATATTATTTTTGCTTGGAAAATTATCACGAATGACGATATATTTTTACTGTAGAATGGTTAGTCGGAATGCCGAAGAATCTTCGCATTGCAAAATATCAAAATGAATATGGATCATAACACAATAAATAAATTTTTCCTACTTTAACCGGTGGAACGCTAAAATTTTAACATCCTTAGGAAGCCATACGACTTCCCAACTTAAGAGTTATTTCGGGACCAACTATCACAGAATTGTATTAAAGAAACGCCTTATATCAAATTTATAAAGAATATTTCATCAATAAAATTCATCCCTTAGATAACACACGCAATAGATTCAAGACAAAAGGGCATAATAGCCATCCCAATGCTAAAAACGACCACGGCTCAGCACGACTACCTGTTTTAGGTGTGAAATGGTACGATATATTATCGTTCAAAAAACAAAATTGAGATAACCGAAACTTTGAAAAAGCAAATAAATCCCAGAAATTGGACAATGATACATTGTACCCAATGTACGTTTACTTAATCTATGCTACCTAAGCATTTAAAATTTAAAAAAATTAAATTGGATATTGTTATAATTCATTAAAATTGTGGGTGTTGAATTAAGTTTGTAGTTATTTAACAAGTCTTTGAATGTTGTGTACGCATCTCCTTTTAAGCATTTTTTTATAGACGTACTCCTCCCATAAGCAAGAGCTCCTGGAGCTCATCTTATAGAGTAGTAGAATAATTAGGAAAAAAAATGAATACTGTTATAATTTAAAATCTTGTATTATTTAGTTATAAATAAAAATAAAAATAAAATTATTAGCAACTTATTGCATCCACCGGTTCGTTTCTTGGTTGTCTGTTATAGAATGAAGTATCCGTGTTGTTAGGCACGTAGGCATATTATATTAACCCCTCGAATGCCATTCTCCCGCCACCAAGAATAAAACATATAACATTGTTCATTTCTATATGATGGTTTGTATAAACATACTATATGTATAGATACCATCGTGGAAGTAATTTTAAGTAAGAGGAGTTCCCCTAAACATATTTGGATTTATAGGTAGGTAGTATTTATAGTTTCGGAGTAAAGAGCGATAGGGTTGAAATATTAAGCCCCCGCATTCCGAATTAATAATATAACATATTTTTCGAACACTTTTAAGTTTTTCAGTTACTAAAATAAAATATTATTATTGAAGATAATATCTTTACAATTGAAAAATGTTCTCCGAAAAATATTAAATAATAGGTTTTAAAAAATCACAGTTTATCTCTATATGTAAGGCATTTGTCGAGAGATTTTTGCTCTATTTTAAACGAGTCGTGTTGTATTTATTAAATATTTTCATAATTTTCGCTAAATTATTATCGTTTTTAAATACAAGCGAGCTCGCTAAAACATTCGTATTTACATGTTTCCCTTTCAAACTATCTCATTCTTCTTTTTGGACGCTTACTACGGAGCCTCAATAAATTGCGCTATTTATTATTCCAGCAAATGATATATTGCCAAACATAGAATCTGTATAAATAAAAATGTACACGTTCGTTTGTTCAAAATCTTAAATCTCCGAAAGTTCTTCACCCATTGACACGATGTTGCATTGGAATACGCGTGTTTTATATCCCTATGTTATACAGGGTGTATCGGCAAGTACCCGACAAACTTTAACCAGCTATTCCTTAGCACATTTGGACTAAAAAATGTTATGGGCACTTCGCTGTCCGGTAATATTTTTTTTCCATTAAAAACAAAAAATAAATAAAAAATGCACACTCCGTCACTGTCATTTGCATTGTTTCTCGTGTTCAACAGCTGTTATTAGCAAGTGTGTCAAAAAGTGTCTTCACTCTTTCGTACACACTAAATAATAATAGTTAAAAATGAGACGAATGGTGCCGTGCCATTTCGTTGTGATTGTAAAAGCGCGCCAACGTAGGTACGTACGTACATTATTCAACGAAACTCGAACAAAATATTGCCAGACGGGTTTTCAAACTTTGACAAAGGATAAAACATTGGTGACATGTGGTAAAAATATGAATAGTAAATTTTTTATTAAAATAAATGTTACCAGACAGCAAAGTGCCAATAACATTTTTTACTCCAAATGTGCCAAGGAATAGCTGGTTAAAGTTTGTCGGGTACGTGCCGATACACCCTGTATAGATGTCACCTGTGACAGGTAATTTTTTTTTTAAATCAGCGCTATCTGTTGGACGTAAAAGCAACACGTGCTATTGTTTCTCTTTCTGCACAGACAGACTGAGCCACAGCAGCGCCTGGGAGGGTACAGCTAATAAAGAATAACGTAAGAAGTGTATTGTAGGCGTGTTTCGTGATCCAAATATGTGCCCGATTTGGGCCTATATTTCCATAAAAAACTGTGTATTCGAAACTCAATTGGGATGGAGATCTACGATTTCAGGCGAGTGTATGGGAGACAGAGCGCTGGGCTATGGGCTAAATGGAACATTTGTTTCCATTTAAACTTGTGTGGAAGGCACTTTTTATTTTATGTTGCCAAACAGTATATTCTATGATATAACTTGTACTTTTTACCTTAAATGGGGTAGTTTTAATAACGATTTCCAGTGAAAATGTATCTTCTAAGTTGACAGTTATTTGATAAATTGATGTGAGTTTATTTATTATTTCTGTGGGCCATGGATTCGGCCTTTGACCTATGGCTATTAATGTACATGAACTGCAACAAGCAGTCCATATCGACAGCAGTGACTGGATAGTTTTTATGAAAAGAAAAACATTAAGGACGGGTTGTTTCGGAGAATTTGAACAATTCATCAAATTTCAACGTTCATTTTCGGGTTCTGTGAAAGTCCTATTCAAGTTCTGTTATTATATCATTGTAGGCTAGTTGCTTGAAAAAACTGAAATAAAAACAGAACTTGAAAAAATCTTTCACAGAACTTGAAAATGAACGTTGAAATTTGATGAATTGTTCAAATTCTCCGAAACAACCCGTCCTAAGGCAGTTTGTATTTTCGACGACCTCTGTGGTCGAGGGTTAAGGCTATCTACCTACATAGCTAGCTGGAGGTCGCGGCGGCAAATCCCGGCGTGCGCAAGTAAATTTTATTTGAAAGTAACACAAAATGACCATTTAAATAATATATAGTATATTTGCGGCACGTTCCAGAGTGGAAGATACTCTCAGTATCACCCTGGTGTAAGACCACCATTCAGAATTGAAACGTTGCTTGAATGGCTTTAGCCATGTTTGGTGACCAGATCTGAATATCCAGGTACTTCCCTCACCTTTCCCTTCCCACTACCTTCAGCCACACAACACACCCCAATCGGGGATGCTATAGTCTCACTGGCTCCAGACGGTTGGAAGCAGTTGGGTCTATTGTGCGATTTCACAATATAATTTGTAATTTTTTTTAAACGTCCATGTATTTCCAGCTTACTCCATACACACTTCTCCTCTCTCCTATTGTATAGACTAACGGTCTGGCTACCTGGCTATTCTGGATGGTGGTCCTTTACCAGGGCGACACTGAAATCTACCATATACCACTCTGGAAACATACCTACTAATGTAGTATTTGCGGCAAGTTCCAGATTATATAAATTAAGGTAACCGGATAAATCATCACATCTTTAAAAAGTTATATAAAGTCACGGAAAGTAATGAAACAAAAACTTTATTAACTGGGTTAAGTAGGTTAGGTTAGGTAAAAAAAAAAAATTTTCATCGTTTTTAATGACTTTATATTACTTTTTAAAAGTGTGTTGAATTGTCACTGTGTTGAGTTATCAAGGAACCCTACATTAAATCTGTTATCTGGCCAGTCAATTGAAATCATCATAAAAGCTCGTTTTCCAGTAGCCAGGAAGTAGGCGTTCCGGTTCGTAAAAAAACGAATACGAATGCTGAGGAATTTGAGAACCTAAAAATGCTTGAGAAAGAGATTCGAGAGGAAAGCTGGCATTGTTGTGAGTTTTTTTGGGTTTCTCACAAAACAAATTGTGGTTCGTTATCTTGGGGAGAAGTATACATATACTCCGGTGTCAATACACCATAGGCACTTTTCGATAAAAATCACTAGTATTTATAATAAGCTTCATATCTGATGACTACTGATAGATAACTAACTGAAAAGTTATTACTGAATTAGTGTTGAAAGACAAAATCGGTGAACCAATAATCAAAACATTTTTTTGTGATTTTCATAAATAAATTTACCCTAGATTCAAACCGCAAAGATTGATCAAACCGAAAATCTGTCTATTCAGGGGGAAAAGGCTGTGCAAAATTCATGACACCAGGGCTCACCGTTTGAAAGATTTTGCTGCTTCATTTTCTACTAACAGGTTGCCGCAAAGAAGGTTTGCTTTTGGAATTGATTAATACATGTTTATTATATGTATGTGTTGTGTCAGGTGATGATAGGCAATTTATGCGTAGACATAATTTTAATAAAATTACGTACTTTTTAGAATTAGTACGACTTAAACATTCAATCCATTTGGTTAAAATGGGATAACATGTCGATTTTTATGTATTTCAAACAGCGGCGTCATACCTACTAACATTATAACATGTTCTACGACGTAGGGTCTTGTTATCTTGCACTACTCTAGCTTCAACGTGGTTCAACTTAGATAAAATTACAATAACAACAACAAAATCATGTAAAATATCAATTTCAGGGTATATTATTGTAGGCGTACAGCTGATAGCATCATTGGAACCTATCCATTTTCTCACAAACAACGCATGTAACAGAAAAAGAGACGTAAGAAAAACAATAAACAATAATAATAGTTTTAGAGTAAATTATCGGCATGCCGCTGATAGTTCCATTGCAACTTAACCCTATTAATTTATCATAAGGCGCACTGTAGGAGTAATTTTAAGAACATGACCACTAATACTAAATTATTATTTTTCAGTTTTATAGTAAAGCGCACTTGAAGTGAAATAACACAAAACTGCGCCATTTACTGTTATGGTTTTATTATTATTATAAACAACGCATGCAATTGTCAATGTGCTTACTTTATCGTGTGCATCATGTGCATGAAGTGCGATTGGTGGAACTTCAATCAACCCGACAATATTTTCGCCCCAGTTGCTTTGTGCACGATTGCGAAAACATAACCGAAAGTGTGCTATATACTGCTTCGATGAATTAAAATAGGTCAATGGAATACTGTGATAATCTTTTGATTTTACTTTCCATTTTATTCTGGACAATCGCGATACAATGCAAACAAAACCACATAAAAAATTAAGAAATCAAATTTTTTTAAATACTGTTTTTTTAACTACTTCATTTATTTCAAGGGCTTCTAAATTATTTAGTCTGTTGCCATGACCATTTTTGAACAGAATATTAGCATCGGTGTTTTGATTGAAGGTGATCTGTATCAATAAGATGATTGGCGAATTCGAAAAAACTATTTAGTCATGTCAACAGACTAAATAATTTAGAAGCTCTCTCTCTAATCTAGAAACTAATAAAATTCCCCGTAACCTGTTTATATTTAACTATTTATACCTGTTCAAGTGATGCTTTGTCTCTTTAGATATAATATTTATCCCATTATGTAGGCCCACGACATTATCTGTTTTCTTTCTTTCTCTCTATTACTATGTTAGATTTTAAGTTCATGCTTTCTCACGTTATGTTTTGTCTCACTTTTATGTATATATGAACACAAACATTGTATTTATGATTAGTTTAATTTTTTACCTATAGGACCTATTAATTTAGGAGCCTAGCAGAAATAGAAGACGAGGAAGGGTTTCCGACTGCTATGGCAACGTTACTTCCGCCTTTTTCGAGGGAAAAACATAAAACCGAACTGCTAGTAACGTCAACTTGTGCTTGAAACATGAATAAAAAGTTATATACAGATTTACAGACTATTATTTGACATTCTCATGCATAATAAGATACCAAGTGTTACAAATGATTTTATTTTAATACACATTATTCCCCAGTCAAGAGCGAAAGTCTCAACTGTTTCAATCGTCTCACTAAACGATCAATTAACAATATTGTCAATCGCATCAATGATGTAACTACTGACAATTATTGATATTGATCGTCTCCGGGGCGCTAAATAGAAAGAGAGAAAAAGGGATCTTTCAGGGGCGTATTTTGGCTCAAGGCCGGCCCTGCTTGCAATATCGATCAAAGTGCATCGCAGCGCCATAACAGAAAGTGCAGAGTGCGGCCACGGTGCATATTAAAGGCAGGAGGCCGGGAAGGTGGTTGGGACGGGGGAGAGACGGGACGATGGGAGAGGGAGGAGGTCACCGACCCAACCAAAACACCCGCCATTCTGAATAGGCGCCGATTCACTTCGGTGGCAGGCCGAAATAGGTGACCTCGCGTTAGAGTGCGGTAAGAAAAGCAGTTAACATAATATTATTTGGTAAAAATACATCAAAATTATTTTGATTTTTTTTAAAATTAACTCCACACAGGAGGCCCTGAAGAAAATAATTTCCCTCAGGGCCTATGTCATCTTGTTATTCTTAAAATTAAATGCGATTTATTTTTACGCAAGACATGTTTCACTAGGGAAAAGAAGGTGGTAATCATCAATGTGTATAGAAAACCAACCCATACGAATCGGTATATATATTTTATATAAGCTGAATCGCATCACCATCCAGTGCAGAAAAGAGGACTAATTAATAAATACGTTGGTGACCCGAGCGACCAGAACATGCGGTGAATCGAAAAGCAGATCGAAACTTATAACGGTAACAGATGCATTAGAGCGAAACAATAGTATGGAATGGAACGCAGTTTGTGGCAGTTGGTGACAGTTTGCTTACCGTACGAACTTATGTGCGATACTAAGGGGGTATTTCACTATGTCGGGCTAAATATCTGACTAGCTAGCCGTTGGCTGGCTTTAAAGATCAGAATAACTTCGTTATTCAACGGCGACCGTTTCACCATTGTTGCCGAGCTTCCGGATAGATAACACTCGAAATAGTTTGGCAACATCGCAAAATTTTTGCAGTTACCCCATCTACTGCAACGCCTGACATGTTTTGCCGCAATGTCTATGGAATGCTAGCGTCAACGCCAATTGATCTGTGGTCAACGCCGTCATCCAGTTTTCCGCCACAGTCCGCACACCGCAAAGTGTGCATTTTTTTGGTTATGTTATGTTGATTATCAGGTCATTTTAGATAGATTCGTGTCGAATTAATACATTGTTTCTTATTTTGAACACAATCAAATAATTCAGGATGGATCATACAAGCATTCTAATTCATTCAACAAAATTCGACTCACTTCTCCGCTGTCAAACTCGGAATGTTTTGACGCCATCTTTGATTCGAGGAATAGCGCCTAACGTGAGGTTCGAGCACTGATTAATCGAACTTTAACCCGAGCGTTAGCGTTATTCATATATAGTGAAAACGAAAAAATGACTAATCCGCGGATTAGTGCTTAGTCAGAACATAATCAGAGATAGTGAAATGCCCCCTAAACGCAGTAAATCTAAAGCACGTCAACTGGACCTATAGCCCAGTCAATGAAGGGAAAAAAAGACCCAATGTCGGAACTAATTCCCCGGAAGCTGAATTTTTCACAGATGTTAGAAGACCTTTAGACATGTATTTTTACAAAAGTCCCCGACTTTCCCCCTTGTGCTTCCTTCCCCACCCCCCTTGAATATATTTTTCAAAGCCTTTCGGAATACGCTAATATCTCCTTAATGGTTTTATAAAATCAGATTATTTATTTTTTGTTTAGTTTTTTATTAGTTATTCTAAAAAATTGTATTCTTTCATTTTTCCAAGAAAAGCTTTACAATCTCTACAATTTATTAGTAAAGGAAAAATATCAGTTTTTAAAAATAGTATTTCAGATTATATTTGCACATAACTTTTTTCTGAGCCTGTTAACGAAAAAAAATAAATCAACAAAACTTGTAGACAATATTTCTAGCTATAAAATAATGTATATAATGATGGGTTTTAATTTATAATAAGGCACGTAGGCTATTAATAAGGAGCACGGCGCGCGGCGGCTCGAACGCGCAGCGGTTCGCGGCACAGCGAGAAATTACAAAAACCTTAGGAAAGTAATGATTAATTCATGTGTTTGCTTTTTTATAACAAATTCATCTAACGTTGAAGAGTTTTATTGTTATTTACCAGTTTTAGTTCCGAGGGGAGTGGGGGAATATAAATATTTTCCCCTGCCCAATGAAGCGCTTTCATTATCCACCAACCGCCGTGCCCAGGTCTGGCTAAACAGTCATATTATGTTGTATGATTGTTTGTAACTTATTATTTAAATAAAGGTATGTGGGAAATTTATGGGAATCAGTTTACGCGTCCTCAACAGTAACCCAGATGCTCCAGGGACATGAATATTCTCGGGCAAACAGAGCCTACACTTTAACAGCAGCGTCTCTTGTCCACGTAATCAGAGAAGAATACCGAGATATTGATGGGAAATTAAGACAAATAGAAAATTTGTATCAAGATTTTACGTGATTTGTATTGAAGAATATAAACTATTCACTGAAAATGGGTACTTTACAATAAGAAGAAGCGACAGATATTGGTCCGGTACGTGGACGGACATGATCATCGAGCAGTGTCTCATGCGACCAATGAAGTCAGTAGGAGGTTTGACACATGGGCGTGGAATCACTGACAGCGCTTTGTCAAAGTGGAAACTTGGAACCACTTACTGCGTGAAAGTGCAACAGAGCATTGAAGAATTCATCGGAATAGAATTTAATTTTACTGAACAGCATGTTGAGCTGCGCAAATCACGGAAGAAAAGGGATGAGATAGATATAGGAAAATATACATCATGGCTAAGACAGCACAGCCCGTTCACCAAGCTCTCGGGGGAGCTGGTGTCTTTATCTTTAGGGTTTATTTCGGATAATAGTGTCAATTGTGATAACGCTTATGAGGTGGAACTGGCAGCTATGCAAAAAATGAAAGGATGTCATTTTGGAGATATACGACTGAAAAGGAAAGACATGGTGACTACCCAGCAAGATTCAAATCCGCAACTGTTAGGACGAGACAAGTTGCAGTAAACCCCCAGCAGCTATTTAACAGAATACTGTGCATTAGTGATAGTCCTAGCAAGCTTCAGACCTACTTAGGATATGAATTGGCTTCAAGACCCCTTTTATTTTTGATGAAGTCTCCCTTCGTAAAGGAACAAAATCATGTATGGCGAAAGTATTCATGACGAAGTTGATTTGGAAAATGCTGCAATAGTCATCGATGGGGGATACCTCCTACACTCTGTTGTTTGGCAAACTTAAACTACTTACGGAGACATCATTAAATCATACTCACGTTTCGTCCATACTAAATTTGGCAAACATTCTATTGTCGTTTTCGATGGATACCCTGAAGAACCAACTGTAAAATATGAAGAGCAAAGACGAAGGTCGGCTAACAACTTATCGTGCGATATTGAATTAAACTGCACTACACGTTGTTTGACTAAGAAGGAAACTTTCTTATCTAATAAGAAAAACAACAAAAAAAATGATTGAAGCACTGTGTCATGAATTTAGTGAATCTGGTTTGAAAACAGTCACGGCCGCAGGTGATGCCGATATTGACATTGTACTAACCGGCATCAAACAACTCAACATCTTCTCAAAAGTGATTGTTGTTGGCACGAATAGTGATCTTTTGGTATTACTTGTAAGTCTTGCTCCTGGAGGAAAATCTATTTTTTTCTGTAAAAATGTTGGTGGAAAGGCCCCTTCAAGAACTTTCTACATCATAGAGAAACCTATAATGTTACATAAAGATATTCGAAAACACATGCTATTTACCTATGCCATTACGGGCTGTGATACGACCCCATCTTTATATGGGTTAGGAAAGATAAAAGTTGTTGACATGATGAAAAACAATCCCGAAGCAAAACACGCAGCTGAGGCATTTCTGGAAAAAGATGCAACTGAAGAGAACTTGTTGCAAAATGGAGAAAAATTCGCTCTTGCCATGTATGGTCTTGGTAGCTACTCTAATTGAAACGAAGCTCGATACTATAAGTTTACCAGACTAACGACAAAATCAGCTTTTAAATCTAAATTTGACTTGGCAAAACTACCACCGACTTCAGAATCGTGTCATCAACATTATTGTTGAGAGTTTATTTGCAAGTACAGTTTTGGTTACAAAACAAACTAAACCCTATAAACTGTGGATGGAGGTATTGCTCCTAATGACCTTCTTTCTCTGGTGTCCTATTCCTGCAAGTCTGGATGTGGAAATTACTGTGGCTGCAGAAAATCTGGATAAACGTAACGGATTATCATGTCTGAACACACCCCAGTATGACGAATAAATGGAAGACTTTCTTGACTAGAAAATTATTTAAATATTTGCCTAATTTTTTCATAGATAATTATGATAAGTATATAATATAATTTACAAACCGTTTTGTCATTATAATATTTTTTTAGGTATATTTTAAGAAGCTTGTTTGAAAGTAAACCATTTTAGATCTATGCACTATTTTAAGTGGTTCGTTGTTTCGGTATTTTATTGTTGATAGGTGCACATAATAAAACAAGTGAGAATTTCCACAAAAGATTTTTTAGAACTTCGCCATAACATAAGGTCTGCAATATTTTAATGTTGTGAAAGGGTAGTCCTACGATGTTGTAGGTATTTTTGGGTTATTTAAATAATAAGTTACAAATAATCATACAACATAATATGACTGTTTAGCCAGACCGGGGCACGGCAGTTGGTGGATAATGAAAGCGCTTCGTTGGGCAGGGGAAAATATTTATATTCCCCCATTCCACTCCGAACTAAAACTGGTAAATAACAATAAAACTCTTCAACGTTAGATGAATTTGTTATAAAAAAGCAAACACATGAATTAATCATTACTTTCCTAAGGTTTTTGTAATTTCTCGCTGTGCCGCGAACCGCTGCGCGTTCGAGCCGCCGCGCGCCGTGCTCCTTATTAATAGCCTACGTGCCTTATTATAAATTAAAACCCATCATTATATACATTATTTTATAGCTAGAAATATTGTCTACAAGTTTTGTTGATTTATTTTTTTTCGTTAACAGGCTCAGAAAAAAGTTATGTGCAAATATAATCTGAAATACTATTTTTAAAAACTGATATTTTTCCTTTACTAATAAATTGTAGAGATTGTATAGCTTTTCTTGCAAAAATGAAAGAATACAATTTTTTAGAATAACTAATAAAAAACTAAACAAAAAATAAATAATCTGATTTTATAAAACCATTAAGGAGATATTAGCGTATTCCGAAAGGCTATAAAAAATATATTCAAGGGGGGGTGGGGAAGGAAGCACAAGGGGGAAAGTCGGGGACTTTTGTAAAAATACATGTCTAAAAGTCTTCTAACATCTGTGAAAAATTCAGCTTCCGGGGAATTAGTTCCGACACAAAACCTTCATTGACTGGGCTACTAGTTCAGCGAAACCACACGCGTTATCTCAGTAAAATATCTTCTTTCTTAATTCATCTAAAGAACCTACACACGTTTTATAAAAGATCGACGAGAATAAACACGTAGGTATTATTACGTTTTAAAAAAAACCTTCTCAATATTGTGTTAAGGTTGGTCTAAATTGAAATAAGAAAATATTTAGTATTTACAGAAAGTATGTTAGGAAGATGACGCTGTTATAGTATGTATAATAGTACGACAGCTTGCTCTATCCAAGGGTTTTACGCCATCGAAAACCTTATCTGAACATTATAATAATAAATAACATTAAATCACTTTCAAAACCTTATCTGAACATTATAATAATAACACTGTAATTTAAACTCCACTAACCAGGCAACACTTTACCTTTTTTTAAATATCAATAATATTATTACTACTAGCAGGACCATGCCACGAGTTGCTGTGGTTCAGTCTGTCTGTGTAGATAGAGAAACAATAGCACATGCTGCTATAACGTCCAACAGATAACGCTGTATTTTTTAAAAGCACGTTTGTCCAACCGATACAAAATTACTTAAAAAACATGTTTTTACTTGTCACAGGTGACATCTATATTACATAAGTATATAAAAACATACGAGTATTCCAATGCAAAGTTGTGTCAAAATTTCAAAGGAATCGATGAATAACTTTCGGAGATTTAAGATTTTGAACAAACGAACATTTACATTTTTATTTAAATAGATAGATAGATGACATGAATTTTTTTAGATCAGTTTTAGTCAGATTTTATATTAAAACTTAGGACAATGAATGGCTCGATATTATTTTAATTAAAAATAAATGGATAACAGCGTTTGTAAATTTCTTCAGTCATTATATTTCTAAATAGTATAAAACCACAGACATAGGAATTAATAGACGAGAAGATAATGGCGAGGGGTAAAATCAACTGTTGAAGAACGAAGGGGGTGAAGCTGACTGTGATTCGTCAATAAATCAATCTGACAGTAAATATGCATCTCGCATTATAATATCACCATTTACTTCTTAAAAGTAAAATCTGCTTTTGAATGAATAGACATTTTTACATGGGAGCGCAAATTACTCGCCATGTTATGAACAAATTTGCGAAGTCCAAATTCGGCAAAAAAAATCGGTTCAATTTTCAGAGTCGAATATTTCGTTTAAGTATTTAGTTAAGACACTTTTATAAATGTTCATAATTTACTTCCCAGCAACCAACCAGCTTTTTATTTCGCGTCCAGACATGTTTCTACAACTGATCCATATTATACAATGTGAATATGCTTAAAATAAAGTAAAATAATGCTTATATATGGAATGTAATACGACAATTGGGTTTATTCTCTTTTTCACATCTATTTTTACAAGTTTTCATAGTACAAGTCAACATTTTGCCGTGTTATTTCGTAAAATGAACCGATGATGCCTCGACCATAGTTCGCACAAGAATGATGACGTCACGTTTTCAAATTTCACTTGAGGCCATACGCGAGCACAGCCGGCTCCAATGGAACCGGTATGGGGAGTGGGGATAATACGCTTTTAATCACTTAGGGCAGGTCTACTAATATTCATATGTCTATGTATAAAACAATGTCGCTATACGCGTCTGTCTGTTTGTGCGCTTAGTTCGTAGGATTTTGATAGGGTTTCACTATCATTTAGAGAATTTCTTCCGGAAGTTTTATGTATATAATACACGCATAATTTGTAGAAAGTATAGAAAAGTCGATGTTTTGTAATAAAGTCGTAAATAATATATTTTCTGGCACTTACATTGCTAACGATTATTAAACCTTACGAGATACATCAAAACAATGTTCTACGGAATTGTATATCTTAAAAAGGTCTACTGAAAAGTCCGCGATGACATATTATGTCTATCTCCTACACGTCACCTGGTTTAGTATAACACTAAATAAAACATTAGCCCATGGCCTCAAGTTGAGACTCTCAACCCAATGAATTTAGACAGACAAAGAGGTACATTATATGGATTTATGTATTTAAAAGAATCAAACAACTGGTTTACCCAGCTGATGTTATGTGTGCATTTCAGCAAAGGTCCATGGATATGGCACATAAATACTGGCTGGTTAATATTATGCTACGGATAATTCGTGGCTCAGCTGGCGGAAATTTTGTCCTGTTACACGTAGCATTATACAACGCACGAGAGGAACTCAATGGAGAGACATAACTTTGTTGTTATTGTTTTGTCTTGTCAATAGATAAAAAAAATATATACCGAATTATGGGGCGACTTTTGAAAAGGGTGCGACTTTGATCATCGCGGATATCTGCATAATTAATAATTACTCGCTTATTTTTAATGATTTTTTTGATGACGCTTCTAAAATAGGAGTCAAATTAGTTGGTTTCCAGTTATATTCAAACTTATTGTAGGTTGAATTTCTAAAGTTGTTTTTATAGACATTTTCAGATAGAGAAATGTAAATACATTTTATAAATTCCTCAAATATAATTGTTTCGTGTCATTTATATTGTGAAATATAACAGTGTCTATCGATATTATACAGGGTGACCGGGGGTAAGGTGCGCTAACTTCGGGAAGTGATTCTACATGATGGTAAAAGTAAAAAAGACAAATGACTTTTTTAGAAATTCCAATGTTTATTTTCCCATACAAAAATGTTTTTCCATAGAAGAATATTTATTTACTCGTACAAACAATTCATTTTTTAAACCAAGCATAGAAATTTCGAAAAAAGTTATGTATCTTTTTTACTTCTAAAATCATGTAGAAGTTAGCACACTTTCCCGGGACACACTGTATAAATAACTATACTACATAATATTCGAACTCGCATTTTTTAACAAATACTTTTTGGGTTCATTGTTGTAAGCTTATAAAAATGGAAGGGGAGGGTACGACTTTGATCACCAGTTTTTTTTCACCCCCAAACGCGTATGTATATATTTTATTTTCACCCCCAACCACGTATATACGAGTATATATATTTTTTCACCACCCAAACACGTATATATATTTTTGAAATATAAGTTAGTTATATTTCGATAGTTGAAACATAATATTACACAAAGATTTTTTGTAAAAAAACGTCATGAAGTTTCAGTTGAAAATTGATAAATTCATCCCATTTTAAAGTACATATTTATTATCTTTTTTTATTACTTTTTATTTAGGAAGCAAACAGTCGTACAGTAAAAAATTATAACAATAAACATTCATATGTTCTAGACTAGACCAATTAAGTTCCATTGAGTTAAATGTTGATTTAGTATTTTTTACCTACACAACATATTAAATGGCAAAAAATAAACATAATAAAGAAATACATAAAATTAAAAACAAATAGAAAAAATACAACTTTTCGGATAGCTATACTATTCACTACGGGTGATATTAATGTAATTTTCACAACAACAAAAAATCGAATAAAATAAAAGTATTTTAATTTATTAAGCTGAATTTTATATGATATCAAGTTATGGTTGAAAATGTCTACATCTCTAGAGGCATAAGAAGTTATTATATTATATTATTATTATTTATATTAGGTAAACAGAATTAGTCCAGTTTTCAAAACAACTATACTGATCTATATAGAAGCATAGATAAATCTTTTATGTTTGAAATAAATTAAAAAAAAATCAAAAGGGTCTAAAAATATTTCCAATAAAACATTGAATACCATATTTCCTCACAGCTGGATTGTCTAGTGTCTACTCTACACACTACATACAAGAGGGAATTATCAATGTCATCATCATCATTAATCATGGCCACGGGTTCTGTTCTGATTCCAGAATACATAATATATATTGTATCGGACAATGTTGATTACTCAAATTATGTTTGTTTCAACTCAATATTATTCAAATTGGCAATGCCAAATTATTTAATTTTGAACAGATATTTATTTTGAAGAATGGTAAGCATACATGTATTGTTTGTTATTCGTGTGTACGCAGGTGTTATGGAGAATTATTATCATTTGATATGAGGGTTAAATGGAATAATTGAAAAAAAACATGTATCATTGGTAATCACAATCATCAACATTATAACCTGATTATACTTAGTTCATTCTATTATTCTACTTATTTTCCATCTTTCAGTATGTTATTTAATTAAACAGATTTATTAGGTTTATATTTTTCTTTCCATGCCTCTTTCAATATAAATTCATTTTCAAAAAAATATTTATTGCACAAAAAGAGTACAAAGGGTATAGCTTATAGGTTACATCCTATTTCTTCCAGCTCACCCAACAAATCACAGTATATTACATAACCCAACAATTACATGTTAACAAATGTATGTAAATAAAAAATAAAATAAAAACAGAGGTATTTAATTTATGTAAGGTATTCATTTAAGGTGTAGTGACATTTGTTTAAAAGAAATGTTTTTAGTGATGATTTAAATTTAAGTATGTCGGTTATTTGTTTGATGCTACGTGGAAGGTTGTTATATACTTAAATGGCCATGTAGTGTGGTCCTTTTTGAAATATAGTTTTGTTTGCTTTTGGGATTAATAAGTTTTCTGTGAACCTTGTAGAGTGTTTATGTGTTGAGTTTTTTTGTGGGAACTTTTCTGGAGATGATCGAACTAACAGGCATAACTCCATTATATATATATATATATATATATATATATATATATATATATATATATATATATATATATATATATATATATATATATATATATTTATCCCCTCTCGTACTATGTTGATCTCGCGCGACGGTACGCCAGGTATATGTTGATCCGTTTGCATTTGTTGATCCACCCCGGATATGTTGATCCACTACCCAAGCTGGCATACATATGTAAATCCCTACAGATCAACTTGTGTCATCGAGATTTTGCTGTAAGCCACGCCAATTTTTCGGTCGCATATACATTTTACACGATTTATTTTGTTGATCTATATATTTCTGACAAACTTGACCGCTTGCATGTGTTGTAACTTGTAACCGCCAATTTCGCGCGCGTTGTGGTACTTTTTAGATTCCGTTAGAACATCCATATTCTATGAAAATGACTCTGTACTCAAAGAGGATAGACTGCCTCACGCGTATTTATATTGAAATGGAACTTTCAAAAACGTCAAATCCATGCTTAAAAAATCTTTTGAACTTGATTAAACAAAAATGTAATTTTAATGCATCATTTACTACGTTTCGTGACTTAGCAGGGGTGCCCGGGTTCATGGGGTGAGATTTGTCTAAGTCATTTTATAAGAGAAATTTTGAACATTGATTGAATAAAATTTTATTTTAATGTATCTTTTACCATCTCTCCCGACGTAAGTTTCTTGTAATGATTAAGTTGAAACAAAGCGTAATATCCATAATATGTGCCTATTAAAATTGCGGCGATTAGATTGGTGAGAATTTAATTTTTCAAATTTTAAATTGAAATTGCTGAAAAATTTATTCCAATTTGTTTTTTACTAAACATGGCTAAAGTCATTTCAAGCACCGATTCCAACCAACGATGTTTTAGTATATGTTCGTCAATCAACAGGAGCCATAATGTCTGTACATCAGAGCCCTCGAGAATTATTACAATTATGTGTACCGCCGCCCCGGGAGCCAATATATTAGATAACCAATACACCTACCATTAGTCACTGCCAACGTTTTAGCGAGATAGTTGTTTATTTTTTGTATTTTTTTACATCGTCTCCACACAGGAGGCCCTAAGGAAAATCGTAACCCTCAAGGCCTATGTCATCTTTGTGAATGCTGTGTTGGGGGTATTTTGAAAGAAAGGAAGGTCAGTGAGTTCTGGGAAGGAAATAGGTATGGATGGGTGGGTAGTATTCTGGGGGTCAGTGTGTTCGAGTGATAAACATAAGATTCCAACTCTCCTACTGCGTTGCAAGGCGATGCGTTGAAAGAGGATTAATCGATCCGGCCCACCACGCATTTGGTAGGCAAGCGCATCCGCCGCCAAGAACCGAACAAACCTCACCCCATAAACCCGGGCACTCCTGCTAAGTCACCAATAATTTCAAACTACTTGAGGTGGCTCTCGACTAGCAATCCGTAGGTCGCGGGTCCAAATAAATTTTATTAAAATTATTTTGCACTATTTTACAATTAGTGTTTGGTTATATCTGAATAGCCAGGTACTCTCCCATCTTCCTCCTCGTCATCTCCTTTGAGGTCTCCTTTGAGGATGCCATAGTCTCACTGGCTCCAGACGGAAGTTTTTGTAAGTCTCCATATTCAAATTCGGCGGTATGATTTTTTTATGTGACACCTCTCACTAGAGCGCCCCTGTCTTTACACGTTAAATACATAGAAACTATGTCGCCAACCGGTTGGGCAGCGTTACGAGGCGGGTTAAGGTAGGGGCTGTAGGAATGAATTTATTAATGCGGGTCTTAAAGAGGCCCGGATTATATTGATAGCTCGTTCCACATGCGAGCCGACTTACGATAAAACGAGTCGGAGAAACGACCCGTTCATATATGTATAGATAACATCAACTTAACTGTGAACGTGTATTCCGCTCGGTCCGTCGAGTATCAAGCACGTGCACGGTGCACCGGGGATCAATGCTGCTAGCTCCTTTTAACAGGCTCTAATAAAATATCTGTAGAATAGACACAGCATACGCACATTTCGTCATACATGATTTTATCGCACATATGCCTCAGGGATCTCATTTCTACAGTATTCTGTCTACTTTCAGCCTTCTTCTGCCAATTCCATGCCTCATTTCCATATATTAGGGTACGTACCAGCACTCCATTGTGGACTGCTAGCTTCGCTTCTTTGGACAGTTTTTAGTTAGCTCCAACCGCGTCCAATCATCCATTAATTACCCATTATAACCAAGAACCCGGCCTCCCCTACTAAGTCACGAAGCGTAATCAGGAGAGATGGTAAAAGATACAAGTTCAAAATTTTCTACATAACATTATTCCTTTTGCCGCCATTTTGGATTTTTATGGTCGAAAGGTATCCCTCAACCAGTCTCTTTCGATCCGGCCCGCCACGCAGTAGATGGGCAAACGCATCCGCCGCCAGGACTTAGACAAACCTCACCCTATGAACCCGTGTACCCCTGCTAAGTTATGATTTTTTTATGGATTTGTTTTTGCGAAATTTTCGTTTCAATCTAAATACGCATACATTTCTTATAAACAATTTAAGAAACACACGTCATTTTGATTTGAAACGGTACCATCTCACAGTCATTTCATGCGATATTCGACTCTAGAGACTAATACTTTTAGTTCAATATCACAAAAGATTACGGAATCACATAAAACCTTGTGATGAACAGTCCACCGATTGCCCCCTTGATTGGTTCATTTAGTAAAACCATATATAGGGACACAGATCAACTTTGTCTAATAACTTCTTACCTGGATCAACATACTACGGGAATAGATCAATATATATGAGATCAACAAAATCTTTTGAACTTGATTAAACAAAAATGTAACTTTAATGCATCATTTACTACGTTTCGTGACTTAGCAGGGGTGCCCGGGTTCATGGGGTGAGATTTGTCTAAGTCATTTTATAAGAGAAATTTTGAACATTGATTGAATAAAATTTTATTTTAATGTATCTTTTACCATCTCTCCCGACGTAAGTTTATTAAGTTGAAACAAAGCGTAATATCCATAATATGTGCCTATTAAAATTGCGGTGATTAGATTGGTGAGAATTTAATTTTTCAAATTTTAAATTGAAATTGCTGAAAAATTTATTCCAATTTGTTTTTTTACTAAACATGGCTAAAGTCATTTCAAGCACCGATTCCAACCAACGATGTTTTAGTATATGTTCGTCAATCAACAGGAGCCATAATGTCTGTACATCAGAGCCCTCGAGAATTATTACAATTATGTGTACCGCCGCCCCGGGAGCCAATATATTAGATAACCAATACACCTACCATTAGTCACCGCCAACGTTTTAGCGAGATAGTTGTTTATTTTTTGTATTTTTTTAAATCGTCTCCACACAGGAGGCCCTAAGGAAAATCGTAACCCTCAAGGCCTATGTCATCTTTGTGAATGCTGTGTTGGGGGTATTTTGAAAGAAAGGAAGGTCAGTGAGTTCTGGGAAGGAAATAGGTATGGATGGGTGGGTAGTATTCTGGGGGTCAGTGTGTTCGAGTGATAAACATAAGATTCCAACTCTCCTACTGCGTTGCAAGGCGATGCGTTGAAAGAGGATTAATCGATCCGGCCCACCACGAATTTGGTAGGCAAGCGCATCCGCCGCCAAGAACCGAACAAACCTCACCCCGTAAACCCGGGCACTCCTGCTAAGTCACCAAACATATCATACTACTTGAGGTGGCTCTCGACTAGCAATCCGTAGGTCGCGGGTTCAAATAAATTTTATTAAAATTAATTTGCACTATTTTACAATTAGTGTTTGGTTATATCTGAATAGCCAGGTACTCTCCCACCTTCCTCCTCGTCATCTCCTTTGAGGTCTCCTTTGAGGATGCCATAGTCTCACTGGCTCCAGACGGAAGTTTTTGTAAGTCTCCATATTCAAATTCGGCGGTATGATTTTTTTATGTGACACCTCTCACTAGAGCGCCCCTGTCTTTACACGTTAAATACATAGAAACTATGTCGCCAACCGGTTGGGCAGCGTTATGAGGCGGGTTAAGGTAGGGGCTGTAGGAATGAATTTATTAATGCGGGTCTTAAAGAGGCCCGGATTATATTGATAGCTCGTTCCACATGCGAGCCGACTTACGATAAAACGAGTCGGAGAAACGACCCGTTCATATATGTATAGATAACATCAACTTAACTGTGAACGTGTATTCCGCTCGGTCCGTCGAGTATCAAGCACGTGCACGGTGCACCGGGGATCAATGCTGCTAGCTCCTTTTAACAGGCTCTAATAAAATATCTGTAGAATAGACACAGCATACGCACATTTCGTCATACATGATTTTATCGCACATATGCCTCAGGGATCTCATTTCTACAGTATTCTGTCTACTTTCAGCCTTCTTCTGCCAATTCCATGCCTCATTTCCATATATTAGGGTAAGTACCAGCACTCCATTGTGGACTGCTAGCTTCGCTTCTTTGGACAGTTTTTAGTTAGCTCCAACCGCGTCCAATCATCCATTAATTACCCATTATAACCAAGAACCCGGCCTCCCCTACTAAGTCACGAAGCGTAATCAGGAGAGATGGTAAAAGATACAAGTTCAAAATTTCCCATATACCATTATGCCTTTTGCCGCCATTTTGGATTTTGATGGTCAAAAGGTATCCCTCAACCAGTCTCTTTCGATCCGGCCCGCCACGCAGTAGGTATTTTTTATGGATTTGATTTTTGCGAAAGTTTCGTTTCAATCTAAATACGCATACATTCCTTATAAACAATTCAAGCAACATATATTAGGGTAGGTACCAGCACTCCATTGTGGACTTTTGGAGGAGGCCCACCACTTCCCCGCCCTGTTTTAGGTACTGATGGTACCCCTTCAGAGCTCTCGCAAGGACGCTAATTTTTTTGAAAAAACGAGTCTACATTTAAAATTTCAAAACAAGACCTCCAAAATGTCCATGCATACGATGTTATTCGCAGTATGCAAGTGCTGTGTTTTAATAATTTTAGTAAGTTCTATTCTACTTGGTTAATATAATAAAAACACATTTACAAAATGTCAACAATAGGTAGAGAAGAATTAAAATAATACACAGCCACCTACAAAAAGAACAAAAAAGAAAAATGGTAAAGTATGCGCCTCTTTCTGTGGTGAAGGGGGTGTCGATACCCACTAACAGGCAGACCTAGGGAGAGAAAGCTGGGCGTTGGATTGGCTTCACGAGAATCAGGTTCCGCGCCCCTAAGCCAGGAAACCGGTTGTGCCTCGACGAGAAGTGTGAGTTGGGGTTGTGGACTGCTAGCTTCGCTTCTTTGGACAGTTTTTAGTTAGCTCCAACCGCGTCCAATCATCCATTAATTACCCATTATAACCAAGAACCCGGCCTCCCCTACTAAGTCACGAAGCGTAATCAGGAGAGATGGTAAAAGATACAGGTTCAAAATTTCCTACATAACATTATTCCTTTTGCCGCCATTTTGGATTTTTATGGTCGAAAGGTATCCCTCAACCAGTTTATTTCGATCCGGCCCGCCACGCAGTAGATGGGAAAACGCATCCGCCGCCAGGACCTAGACAAACCTCACCCTATGAACCCGTGTACCCCTGCTAAGTTATGATTTTTTTATGGATTTGTTTTTGCGAAATTTTCGTTTCGATCTAAATACGCATACATTTCTTATAAACAATTCAAGCAACACACGTCATTTTGATTTGAAACGGTACCATTTCACAGTCATTTCATGCGATATTCGACTCTAGAGACTAATACTTTGAGTTCAATATCACAAAAGATTACGGAATCACATAAAACCTTGTGATGAACAGTCCACCGATTGCCCCTTGATTGGTTCATTTAGTAAAACCATATATAGGGACACAGATCAACTTTGTCTAATAACTTCTTACCTGGATCAACATACTACGGGAATAGATCAATATATATGAGATCAACATAAGTATGCCAATTTGGGTAGATCAACATAAATTATGCATCCGATTTCCATACAAATTTTGAAAATTTTATTAACAGTATATCAAATGTTTTTTCTTGCAAACTGGCAACATTGATAATTATTGTACCACTGTTGTCAATTCATTCAGATGTATTCCATAATAGCCAAGTTATATGGTGTTAAAGGTGGATCAACTTAGTCTAACAACTTCTTACTGGATCAACATAATACGGGAAGAGGACAATATATATATATATATATATATATATTTATCCCCTCTCGTACTATGTTGATCTTGCGCGACGGTACGCCAGGTATATGTTGATCCGTTTGCATTTGTTGATCCACCTCGGATATGTTGATCCATTACCCAAGCTGGCATACATATGTAAATCCCTATAGATCAACTTGTGTCATCGAGATTTAGCTGTAAGCCACGCCCATTTTTCGGTCGCATATACATTTTACACGATTTATTTTGTTGATCTATATATTTCTGACAAACTTGACGGCTTGCATGCGTTGTAAATTGAAAACCGCCGATTTCGCGCGCGTTGTGGTACTTTTTAGATTGTGTTAGAACATCCATATTCTATGAAAATGACTTTGTACTTAAAGAGGATAGACTGCCTCACGAGTATTTATATTGAAAAACTTTCGCAAACATCAAATCCATGCTAAAAAAATCTTTTGAACTTGATTAAACAAAAATTGTAAATTTAATACATCATTTACTTACTACGTTTCGTGACTTAGCAGGGGTGCCCGGGTTCATGGGGTGAGGTTTGTCTGGGTTATTTTATAAGAGAAATTTTGAACTTTGATTGAATAAAATTTTATTTTAATGTATCTTTTACCATCTCTCCCGACTTAAGTTTCTTGTAATTATTAAGTTGAAACAAAGCGTAATATCCATAATATGTGCCTATTAAAATTGCGGCGATTAGATTGGTGAGAATTTAATAATTTCAAATTTTAAATTAAAATTGCTATAAATTTATTCAAATTTGTTGTTTATTAAACATGGCTAAAGTCATTTCAAGCACCGATTCCAACCAACGATGTTTTAGTATATGTTCGTCAATCAACAGGAGCCATAATGTCTGTACATCAGAGCCCTCGAGAATTATTACAATTATGTGTACCGCCGCCCCGGGAGCCATTTATTAGATAACCAATACCCCTACCATTACTCACCGCCAACGATTTAGCGAGATAGTTGTTTATTTTTTATATTTTTTTACATCGTCTCCACACAGGAGGCCCTAAGGAAAATCATAACCCTCAAGGCCTAAGTCATCTTTGTGAATGCTGTGTTGGGGGTATTTTGAAAGAAAGGAAGGACAGTGAGTTCTGGGAAGTAAATAGGTTTGATGGGTGGGTAGTAATCTGGGGTTCAGTGTGTTTGAGTGATATACATAAGAATCTAACTCCCCTACTGCGTTGCAAGGCGATGCGTTGAAAGAGGACTAATCGATCCGGCCCACCACGCAGTTATTAGGCAGGCGCATCCGCCGCCAAGCCCCTCACATACCTCATCCCATAAAATCGGGCACTCCTGATAAGTCACCAAACATATCAAACAACTTGGGGAGACCTATGGCAGAAGTGTGGGTTATCCAATAAATGGTTCCCGGGGCGGTGGTACACATACCCTCCTCCCAAATTGTGATAAACGTCTACTTTCAAATGTAAAACATAATTTAAAACGTACCTAAATGACGGCCTCTGTTATCGAGGGGTAAGGCTATCGACTAGCAATCCGAAGGTCGCGGGCTGAAATAAATTTTACTAAAATTAATTTGTACTATTTTACAATTAGTGTTTGGCAACCAGATCTGAATAGCCAGGTACTATCCCAACTTCCTCCTCGTCATCTCCTTCGAGGTTCACAATATCTTCAGTCTCACGACAACCCCGATTGGGGATGCCATAGTCTCACTGGCTCCAGGGACTCTGGTGTGATATTCATATTTTTTTTTTTAAATGAAAACAGAAATAGTGTCAGTGAATAACATTCATTTAACATGACCACCCAACGAGAGGCTGATTTGTTTCACAGTTTATGGATGACACGTGCAGTGCTATACTAATAATAATACTCCAAGTCTCTGGCCGCCGGCCGAGATATAACGACACCCTGATTAGAATACATTTAATTGTTTTGTCTTTGATATCATAAATATTTTTAATAAATTAAAAACGGCTATGGAATTCCACGTTTTGCCACCGCGATACTATTGATTACTTAACACGGCTAAATATTTCATAACGACTTATTAACGATTCCAGAATGTATTTTATTTATTACTGTTTTAAAAAATTTTCTGTTTCTTTAGACGATTTTTTTTTATAAAGTGCCTATAAACTACATTTTATTATTTATCCACTGGAGCGATTTCTGCCATATTTTAGACCGGTCGGTGGCCGAGTTGACATCGCGTTTGGGTCCCACCCAGGCATAGTGTGTTCAATTCCTGGGCTGGCTAAGTCCCCCATCACAACACAAGCAACATTTTCAGCTGACTGTGGTGGTAGTAGGAGATTTTCAAATATTGCCAGGTTATTCTTAACCCGGGAATGTTTGTCTTTCTTTTCAAAAATTAGTGTATATTGTTTATGTTTTTATGTTTTCGGGGGATACCAGTACAATTGACCCAGTACTACAACTAAACGTCAGTTTTTTTTTTAAAGTTTCTGTGAATACAGCTCCCAAGTCTTGCTCAAGTGCATGTCCGTCCGTAACACTTAGTCAATGTACTTATTTGTTGGTTGTCCTCTCGTTCCTAATGTGAAGTTGCTATTTTAATTTGAATTCATAAATGAGATCCCTGAGGCGTATGTGTGGTTAAACCATGTTTGATCGTGTGAGGAATGTGGAGATCCGCAAAGAGTGCAAGGCTGATGTAAGCGTAATGAGTAAGATTAAGAAAGGGACGCTTAGATGGTTTGGGCATGTAGAGCGAATGAGCGAAGATAGGAGTGTGTAAAGAGGATATATGATGCAAATGTGAATGGTAGCAGAAGTCGGGGAAGCCCGAGGAAGACATGGCACGATCAAGTGAATCAGATACTCGAGTCGGGTCATGTCAAGAGTCAGAATAATAGAAGAGTATTATGAGACGATGTATGAATGCGAATGAGGCAAGAAGTGTGTGCCAAGACCGAGTTGTTTGGCGGTCCGTCCTCTCTGTCTACCCCTGCGGGGAAACGGCGTGATCGTTAATTAGTTAGTTAAATATACACGTTGTTTGGGGGAAAGTTTTATCTCATTCATAAAAAAAAAACTTTTTTCCTTCTTTTTTATTGAGATTAAAGCAAACTATGATATAAACATAATTTTATTTTTTTATTTTATTACACTAAATAGTTACGGTTCGTGACTAGACTGATTTTCTTGATGCCAGATAGTGTATTACGTTAAACATAATTGAAATTTTGAAAAATTATTATTCAACTAATTAAAAAACTTCTTTTCCTCGTCGAAGTTATTAAAATTGGACAACTTTGGTTGAATTGGTTCAATTGGCCACATATAGAATTCATTTGGGCCACTGTAAAAAAAACTTCATATAAAATATAATCGAACAAATTGATTAAATATAATTGCATTTGTAACCACCTTGTAGCTGTTTTTTAGTTTATGATTTATTTATTTCAAAGAAAGATGCCGACTTCCGGTCATATTGTTGTATAATATTAAATATGAGATGTTTCTTTTAAGAGCATTTCATTTTATTTAGAGAACTTTAAAATATAAACATTTCCGGTAAGGGTTCCATGATAACTCAACACAGTGACAATTCAACACACCTTTAAAAAGTGATGTAAAGTCATTAGAAACGATGAATAAAAAATTTAAACCTAACCGAACCTAACCTACTTAACCCAGTTAATAATGTTTTTGTTTCATCACTTTCCATGACTTTACATAACTTTTTAAAGATGTGATGAATTATCATTTTGATGATTTATCTGGTCATCTCCGGTAAGATGTAACAATCGTTTATACAGAATATTAATATTTGAAGTTGAGTTGAGTTCTGCGATTATTAAGCTTACGAGTTTTTTTAAATTCTAAAATAAAGTGATAATCGATAAAAGATGGGTGGATTCATTGCTTATAATATAGATCATTTTGTATGTCTCTATATTCAAATTCGGAGGTATGACTTTTTTATGTGACACCTCTCACAAGAGTGCCCTTGTCTTTATACGTTAAATACATAGAAACTATGTCTCCACCCAGTTGGGCAGCGTTATGGGGCGGATTAAGATAGGGTCTGTAGGAATGAATTTATTAATGCGGGTCTTAAAGAGGCCCGGATTATATTGAGGAAGAAAAACAGATGCCGATAGCTCGTTCCACATACGAGCCGACTTACGATAAAACGAGTCGGAGAAACGACCCGTTCATATATGTATCGATAACATCAATCCGCTCGTGTCCGTCGAGTTGTCGAGTATCAAGCAGTTGTCGAGTATCAAGCACGTGCACGGTGCACTGGGGATCAATGCTGCTAGCTCCTTTTAACAGGCTCTAATAAAATATCTGTAGAATAGACACAGCATACGCACATTTCGTCATACATGATTTTACCGTACATATGCCTCAGGGATCTCATTTCTACAGTATTCAGTCTACTTTCAGCCTTCTTCTGCCAGTTCCATGCCTCACTTCCATATATTAGGGTAGGTACCAGCACTCCATTGTGGACTGCTAGCTTCGCTTCTTTGGACAGTTTTTTCTTAGCTCCAACCTCGTCCAATCATCCATTAATTACCCATTATAACCAAGAACCCGGCCACCCCTACTAAGTCACGAAGCGTAATCAGGAGAGATGGTAATAGATGCAAGTTCAATATTTCCCATATAACATTATGCCTTTTGCCGCCATTTTGGATTTTGATGGTCAAAAGGTATCCCTCAACCAGTCTCTTTCGATCCGGCCCGCCACGCAGTAGGTATTTTTTTAATGGATTTGATTTTTGCGAAAGTTTCGTTTCAATCTAAATACGCATACATTTCTTATAAACAATTCAAGCAACAAACAGTCGAATGAACACGTCATTTTGATTTGAAACGGTACCATCTCACAGTCATTTCATGCGATATCCGACTCTAGAGACTAATACTTTGAGTTCAATATCACAAAAGATTACGGAATCAGATAAAACCTTGTGATGAACAGTCCACCCATTGCTCTTGATTGGTTCATTTAGTAAAAGCATATATAGGGACACAGATCAACTTTGTCCAATAACTTCTTACCTGGATCAACATACTACGGGAATAGATCAATATATATGAGATCAACATAAGTATGCCAATTTAGGTAGATCAACATAAATTATGCATCCGATTTCCATACAAATTTAGAAAATTTTATGAACAGTATATCAAATGGTTTTTCTGGCAAACTGGCAACATTGATAATTATTGTACCACTGTTGTCAATTCATTCAGATGTATTCCACAATAGCCAAGTTATATGGTGTTAAAGGTGGATCAACATAGTCTAACAACTTCTTACTGGATCAACATACTACGGGAAGAGGTCAATATATATATATATATATATATATATATATATATGTCCGTCACTGTCAGGAGCACAGACATAGGAATTAATAGACGAGAAGATAATGGCGAGGGGTAAAATCAACTGTTGAAGAACGAAGGGCGTAAGGCTGACTGTGATTCGTCAAAAAATCAATCTGACAGTAAATAGGCATCTCGCATTATAATATCACCATTTACTTCTTAAAAGTAAAATCTGCTTTTGAATGAATAGACATTTTTACATGGGAGCGCAAATTACTCGCCACGTTATGAACAAATTTGCGAAGTCCAAATTCGGCAAAAAAATTCGGTTCTATTTTCAGAGTCGAATATTTCGTTTAAGTATTTAGTTAAGACACTTTTATAAATGTTCATAATTTACTTCCCAGCAACCAACCAGCTTTGTGTTTCGCGTCCAGACGTTTCTCGATGTGATAGTATATGTTTCTAAAACTGATCTATATTATACGATGTGAATATGCTTAAAATAAAGTAAAATAATGCTTATATATGGAATGTAATACGACAATTGGGTTTATTCTCTTTTTCACATCTATTTTTACAAGTTTTCATAGTACAAGTCAACATTTTGCCATGTTATTTCGTAAAATGAACCGATGATGCCTCGACCATAGTTCGCACAAGAATGATGACGTCACGTTTTCAAATTTCACTTGAGGCCATACGCGAGCCCAGCCGGCTCCAATGGAACCGGTATGGGGATTGGGGATAATACGCTTTTAATCACTTAGGGCAGGTCTACTAATATTCATATGTCTATGGTCAGAAGCTATTAAAAGCTATATGATTAAGTGAAATTTATATTGAATTAATAGCTGTCTCCGAAAGTACCCGGCGTTGCCCGGGCTTTACATATAGTTTTTACAAATACACGGGGTTACTCATCTTTACATAAGTATATATAAATGTGAATAGATTTTTTAAAAAAAGCTAAAAAAATGGGTTGAAATTAAATAGATAATCTTAAAATTAAGATAATATCCAAAGAAAACCCTATCTTAAAGACTGTGAATTGTTAAGTGCATAAAAAATTAAATACCTGGATTAAAATGCACAAAAACAAAACACAATTAAGTACTTGTATTAGAAAAAGGACAAGGTACGAATCCTAGGAAGAACAGCACTATAAGCATATAATGACAGTATTATCTATTCTGTGATGTGCTTTCCTAACTGAATATTGACACAATAATCATATGAAAGAGATGAGTAAATACTCATTTATTGCACTTTGATTTCAAAACTCCGAACCTACTCAAATCACATAATTTATTTGCCTACAGATCTTCTTCGGGGTTTTAAGAAAATCAAAATCAGAACTGTGATCAATTTTAGAAATTTTAATCAAACCACGGCTCTTATATTTATATTGTGTCAGTAAAGAACAAATCTAGCTTTAAGAAATTGAAGAATTTAAATTTAAGTTTTTTCGGAATAACTTTATTGAGTAAAACCTCAAATTGTAATATTTAAATATTGAAGACAATATTAGTGATTTTTAAACGAAAATCTGAAACAGAAAAATCAGAAAAGGAAACGGTCACATCTGGGACTCGAACCCAGGACCCTTGTCTTTCCGAGACAATGCTCTACCAACTGCGCTAATGGGACCCTATCCTACTCGGTCACTTTTAACTGTATCATACTTCGAATAAGAACTACCAACATTGTCTTCATTTTTTCACCGCACATTTTTATTGGCAACTATCTTTATGTATGATCGCAAGATTCAACCCGAACTAAATGCAATCCAGACAGCGTCTTTTTAGATAAACCTATCTTATTTTTTATTTTTAATGTGCGACATCTGTTGACTTTTCTGCAAGTCTAGAATGAATATTAGGTTTTTTCGGAATAACTTTATTGAGTAAAACCTCAAATTGTAATATTTAAATACTGAAGACAATATTAGTGATTTTTAAACGAAAATCTGAAACAGAAAAATCAGAAAAGGAAACGGTCACATCTGGGACTCGAACCCAGGACCCTTGTCTTTCCGGGACAATGCTCTACCAACTGCGCTAATGGGACCCTATCCTACTCGGTCACTTTTAACTGTATCATACTTCGAATAAGAACTACCAACATTGTCTTCATTTTTTCACCGCACATTTTTATCGGCAACTATCTTTATGTATGATCGCAAGATTCAACCCGAACTAAATGCAATCCAGACAGCGTCTTTTTAGATAAACCTATCTTATTTTACTTAATATTCATTCTTAATATTCTTAAAATATACATTCTTAATATAATATAAGCATACCTACCTGACGCCTGTGCTCTAAAGATTGCAGTCCGTTTGTTAAGATTGGGGAATCTATCAAACGGACCGCCCATTTTTGCACAGAGTCAAGGTTTTTTTTCAGGTATTTAGGGGCTCCGGACCAGAGATGGCTGCCAAATTCGACAGTAGGGCGCACTTGCGATTTGTACAGGGTCAGCAGTTGTGTACTATTAAAGTATCTGCGGGCCCTGTACAGTACGCCCAGCTTCTGAGAGGCCAGCTTTACTCTGGCTTCGATGGAGCCCCCATACCTGAGCTGGTCACTTATAGTTACACCAAGCATATCAATGGAAGGCCTGTTCGGAAGATTGCTTCCGTTGAAGGAGACTAGATTATCATTTAGATCCCTTTTAGACGTAATCAGACAGGATTGGGTCTTTGAAACATTAAATTCGACGAGATTATTTTTACCCCAGGAGGAAATACTCTCGAGATAACCGTCCATTCTCTGCTTCAAAGCCCTCCGAGCCGTTGGAGTTTGTGTATAATATTAATATTCGGTTGGTTGAATATTATCACTCCATGTTATAAAAAAAGCCACAATTTAAAAATTAAGTGTTTTGTGTAACAAACATGATAAAAAAACAGTACACGCGGGTTCTGTTCTAGAAATTATCTTGTTAAATTTCAGAATAATGTTAGGGTTTGTTCTCTTAACCGTCAAAACTTTTTGGGATACTGGATTTGGTACTCAGAGAATTCCTTGGTCCGTAGTACGCTGGAGAGTGAGTGAGTGCTCCCTTATCAGAGAGGGTTCAGAAAAAATCTGAGAATTCTCTACATGAGAGTGTGCGGCCACTATTCATGGCTCTACCCGATGAACTTTCTTCTGGGCGTGATCAGACTAAAAAATCTCTCCATAATGAAGTGATATTCACCCCTGCCTATTTTTTTTTGTTCTGGGTACCTACTTAAATATTTGTAAATCTCTTTTCATTTTTGCAAATATTATAATACATGTCGTCACCTTAAAGCAATAGTGGGATATCTTAAAAAATGCTGTTCTGAGATAATAGGACTTTTAGGTTTGCGTGAGCTCTAGCAGCATCAAATTAACTAATCTTGCAGATTAATGATATGGTATAAGACAGGCAAATTATTTTACAACAACACAAAATTGGAATAATAGAAAAATAATTAATTTTTTCATACTAATTTTGACAAAGTATACGTAAATCTGGAAATATCTCACTGTTGCGTGGAGTGTTTCGTAATCATCTCAAATTATCTCAGTGTAGCATAGTAATAATATTACGAGTTTAGATGGATAAATGAATAAATAATTGTTTCTCGGGAGATTTTTCCAATGTGGACTGTTTCAGGCTAATAATTATTGGTTAAAATAATTAATAATTCTTATTTCTGCATGTTTTTCCATGCTGTTTATAATCATAAATACATTTTCAACAGTACACACCCACTCACTCCTATAGTTTGTCAATACGACAATTGTATGGGAGTAAGGTGGAATAAAAATGAAAAAAATATATATTTGTGTTTATAAATTTATTTATGAGAAGCGTGATATAATGTATGTGACAAAAATAACAGAAAACCTTAAGAATAAAAGTATGTAACAAAATTAACAGAAAACCAAGAATAAAAAGTAGGTATGTATCAAAAATAACAGAAAACCTTTAGAATAAAAAGTATGTAAATTTTTTTACAGAAAACTTTAAGAACAAAAAAATAAAACAAATATGTGTTGATTCCCTGAAAACCTACAATGAACCTTCATCGTTATTTTCTTCTTGTACATCGCGGTCTGTATTGGCAGTATAATTCAAAAAAATGAGGAGGTTTTTTTGGTATAACACCACTTTGGCAAAAAATAAGAAATCACGATTTTTATTCGGTGGAATTGTAGGTGGAACTGTATAAACTGGTCCTGGAATTATTCTATTCTGATTCCGAACATTCTTTAGTCGCTCTCTCACATTAATACTCTGATTAAATGGATCCTCGTGTAGGTGCTTTGGTATTTGATAACTGACGGTTCATCTTTAGTGATATATGTAAAATCTTAACTTTATTCCAAATACATTTATTTTTGTCCATGTTTATTGAGAAATTTTTTCCAGCCTTCTCACATACCTTCGTCCAGTCAATGAAGTCCGTTGTTTCCATTTCTGTTAACTTATAACGAGGTTCATTCTTTTTGGAACACTTTATGACCATCGCTAACGCCGTTGGAATAAATATTAGGCCTTCTTTTAAAACCCTGACCTTTTCTCTATCGATGCAATAATGAATGGAGTCTCCTTCGTTCTCTGAGTGCCCAACAATTAGATATTTATGGGTAATGATTTGAATATCAAGTGTTCATAGTGCATGCATGTACATGGAAAATAAAAATTTGTTTTTATTCTGTGCCACACAGTTATCAGAATAAAAGATCACTTCCCGTTTCCCTTGGCATAGGTCTTTTAAAAATGTGTACACGCAGGTAGACATTTCAATTGCGCCTCTTTTAGCTACACCCTCATGCCGCATGTAACAATGGCCCTGTCGTGTTTTGGTATTATAAATACAGAAGTTATAACGCTTAACTTGCTCTTATAAAAAATAGATATATTGCCATTCGGCAACGCCACAACAGCTTGAAAGTCATAAATGGCAACTACAGTAACATCAGTGGTCTGGGTAATGTTTTTGTCTTTTTCTGGTCGAGATAGCTTTACATTCTGAATGTGTTCAGAATATTATTATTTTTTCTAATTTCTCATTTGCAGTACTATAGTTGTAATATACACAAAATGCGCAAAGGTTCTTTTTTGGTTTAAAAAAATATATATTAAATTTCGTATTGAATATTTTCCTGTATGTAAAGTGTGTAACATAGAGATTACCTACCGAGACACGCTTCTACTTGTACAAATTGAACATCTTTTGGATATTTGGAGATCCGAACTGATCCTGCACGACAATAGTGCGATTCCACTCTACTAAAGCTGTTGATGTGATTCATAACACCATCAACTAAATCATCCTTTTGCAGGAAGCTGTCTGTTTTCTTTTTTAATGCAGTGCTTATGGTATTATTGCTTATATCTAAGGTTGCCATAAAAAAACTTACATACACGTATGTTATGTCCATCTCTCTCAAAATAATAAACACTATTAGCTAGCATTCATGGAATCATAAATACTAAAATATTTTAATCGATTAACTTCCAAAACAGATTCAGAACATTTGTATTTACAATTAGTACATAGTACAGGCTTAATTTGTTTTGCTCTGCGTACCTTTGCTGACTTTGCTACATACTCCTGAACAGTATTCACTTTCAGTTTCTTTATGTTTCTCTTCCAAGATCACCCAACTTGTTGAAAACTATAGAGCTACAGTGAGACAATGAATTTATTTCAGTATTTTAAACGACCTTTTGAAAGCAACAGTGGGACAACATCAATATCTCAGTGTTGCTCTGAGTGACGGAACATTTCAATACTGAGATTTTACTTGTAACACTGGCATTTTTTTTTTACAAAATATCTCAGTAATGCATCATGTAGAGCTCACAATTTTACATCGAACTGCATACTTATCTCAAAAGTGTATTTTTCGAAGATATCCCACTATTGCTTTAAGGTGACGATGTTATATTTTTATAAGGGTAAATACATCCCCCCCCCCACTTTTAAAAGGCAAAAATTATGAAAATGGCAGTTCGTTGCAACATAATTACTCAAAGATTATGAAAATGGCACTTCGTTGCAAAATAATTACTGCAAAGATTATGAAAATGGCACTTCGTTGCAACATAATTACTGCAAAGATTATGGAAATGGCACTTCTTGCAACATAATTACTACAAGAAACAACGATTTACGTCGGGATAGGTGGTGAAAGATGCATTATAATTCCATTTTTATTCAAAGTTCAAAATGTACGTTAAAAACACATTTGCTGACATTTTGTACTTATTTCTGATACTTGCAAAGTTTAGTTTCAGTCTAAATACGAATTAATTACTTAATTAACCCAAACTAAGAACCTAATAACCTATTTTGTGTATGCACATAGTTGTTTCTTGTAGAAATTGTTGAAAAAAAGTGTAATTTCTATAATCTGTGCCTATAAATGCGGCGGTTAGGGAAATAATTACACACATAATTAGGTAAATATATAGAAAACAGTGACATGCTTTAGTAAAGGGTAATTAACAAATAACAATGCAGAAGTCATCGTTTTCCAACATTACTAACCTAAAATACAACAGCGCGCATTATAAAGATAATGCATAGGTAATCCTTATTAAAATTACGGTTATTGCGGGTTATTACATTTACTACGTTCAAAATGACTACATATGTAATATGAAAATATTTACTTACATAAATGTGAATAAACAATAACGACAACTTCCACGGCTTTTTGACGTTTCACGTTCATTTCATAGTCAAACTCAAATGCTGCCAGTATACAGAAAAAATTCCAGCATTTCAATGGAGGGCAGGCACTCGACTCGGTTCTTACCGACCTGAACAAACGGCGGGAATTATTTCCCCAACAATCAGACCCGGGGCCCGAGTAATCTTTAAAGCGCCACTAAGACGATTTTGTCAAGAAAACGGCGCTTTACAAAGAATCGTATTATTATTAAGGCATTATCGCTGTCAGGGCCAGACTTCAACCTAGGCCTGAGAGGTCCCGTCCTAGGGCCCACACCTCGGGGGAGGACTGATTTTTTTTTTTAATATTAACTTCACACAGGACGCCCCGATAAAAAATAAATTTCTTAAAGTTTTATGTCTCCTTTGGGGATGGTATACATTGAGCACATATGAATCAAATTTTCGATAGGGTCCCTAAAACTACAGATTTAAATGTTGCTTGTGCAATGATGGAGGATTTAGCTAGCATTGGATTGAACTCGCGAACCCTGGGTGTGAATCCGACGTATTTTTCCACTCGGCTTATTAGCCGAGTATTATCGGTTTAACCGCCTATTGGTGGTTAAACCGATCTCCGAAAGGCTTCCATTTTAAACAATAGGTACTAAAAAAATTTCATTTAATAAAATAAAAAGATTAAGGCCTGCAGCGCTCTTCCGCCTTCTTGTGAAAATTATGACAAATTTTCCACTTCCTTCACTCTCGTGGTAGCAGAAGTCGGGGACGCCCGAGGAAGACAAGGCACGACCAAATGAATAAGATACATGAGTCGGGCCATGTCAAGAGTCAGAATAATAGAAGAGTATGTATGAGACGATGTATGAATGTGAATGAGGCAAGGAGTGTGTGCTAAGACCGAGTTGTTTGGCGGTCCGTCGTCTCTGCCTACCTCTGCGGAGAAACTTTGTGATGGTTAGTTAGTTCACTCTCGTCACAAACCCACTCTAGTTGGGAATACCATAGTTCCCAATTAGAGCCATAGGCTCCGAGATTATTGAGGAACTAGGAAATATTTACCTGAAAATTAATTAGGTTTTCTTTCAAAAATAAATTTTCTGAATTAGGTTACTTTTATTTCAAAATTGAATACTTCCCTAAAAAATCTAAAATGAGGTACCACTGCTTGATTCAGATTTTTTTTTTCTCTGCGCTTTTTACCCTGCACGAATTATTTCCTGCATGAGCGGAAAGGTAATTTTGCACTGGACCCATTTTATTTAACAAACAACATTTCAGCAATAAATTATCAACATATTAGGGCCGGTTCCCACGGAGCGATACCTTTTTAATTTTTATGTTGTGTACTTAATTGGTTTTTTTCATCCCTATTTTCCTATTTACAATGAGCAAATAGTCATAGGAACGAATCTCGAACCTGTGTTTACTTCTCTTTTCTTGGAATTCTTATAGCGGTAAAGATGTTTCAATTTTTGTTGATCAACTCGACACCTTAAAGCATATTGACAAGTGTGAACCTTCTTTCAACTAAGTTTTAGTTTAGAAATCTTGTCTTTCAATAAAAGTTGATCAACGAAAATTGAAACGTCTTATCTGTTATTGAATATTGGTTGAGAATGAGTTTATCAAGACGAATGCGGTAGTTTCACAAACTAGGGATACCATTAAAAATATGTCGAAGATTTAAAGTTTATTTATCCGATTACGATTTTCGTACAAAATATGTGTAATTTTAATATTTTTATTCATAATTAAAAATTAATGATTTAAAAAACCCCCTAAAATTGTTTCATTATAAATGGCCCATGATTGGTTGATCAAATCATGACGCCACGCCTGTTGAAAGTAAAAATGTTTCAGACTTGTTTGTAGTTATGGACAGTTTTATTTCATTTTTAAAGACCCTTGTGTTATTTTCTTGTAGTTTAAGTTTTTCAATTTGGGAGGCGGGTACGGGTACCGCCGCTCCGGGAATCATTTATTGGATAACCAACCCCTCTGCCATAGGTCACCCCAAGTGGTTCGCTATATTTGGTGACTTAGCAGGGGTGTCTGTGTTCACGGGGTGAAGTTTTTCAAAGTCTTAATGGCCACCTACTCTGTTCGTGGGCTGTATCGGAGAGGCTGGTTGATGGAGATCTCTCCAGCAGGACTCTCGACTTATCGCTTTGCACATTATTGTGTAGATGTCTACCATACACCGGTTAACAAAGGGAGTAATATCATTTCCGCATCTAAATTATGAATTTAATTGTTAATAACTGAATGATCTTATTTATTTTTTACCCTAAAATATAATGATACTTGATAGTAACAAATTTTATTTTTTTTACATGGAGGCCCTGAGGGAAATAGATAATAATAATAGAATACCGGCCCTCAGGGCCGGTATTGCAGTACCTAAACACATGTAACATATGAAGTGAATCTTATTCCTGATTTCACAGAACATTTCCATACAATACATATTATATTTACATCTAATTTTTAAATGGCACACTTTTTTTTAAATTAATGAGTATGTTTCTTCCTTGGAGGAAATTATTCCTCCATTGTTTCTGTTTAATCTATTTTTTATATATATGTTCAGAATCTGACTTATAATTTATAGTTGGCTATGATAAAAATATTGGTCCCTTAATTCATGAATTGTAATCTTTAACATTGTTTTTTTTGAAGTTTGTGGTTATTTATTTTGTTGATGTTTTAAAAAAAAAACCTTCTGTTGGCATTGTATTATGCAATGACTCATGTGAAATATGTATCGTATAAAAGCCCACCAGGACGATTAATTTAATAATAATAAATTTAATCGTTCTGGTGGCAAAAGTTTTTAACTAGCAATAATCACACCTCGGATTAACCTCATAGGTTACAATATCGCCACTGCGCATGAAATTTTAATTATTATTAATTTTGAATTTATATGTGATATAGATGCATTATCAATAAGTAAGTTAATAATAATATTTAATGCCCAGAGTTGCTGATTATGATTCAATTTAATGCACCTGCGCGCTCCACATGCTCAAAGTAGATCAATTAAAAATCAAACTACAAACAAAATTCTTGCTTGAACAGACCATGGAATAATTACAATAGCATAATATCAAAAGCGGATGTTTTCAATTGCGAGCTTAACAAATATAGAAAGTCCATAAAATAGTAGTTCCCTGATATTTCATGAGTATGTAACTTTTCTGTTGTTTGTGTTCATAATAATGTTATTTTTTTTTTTTATGAATTAAATTTATATTATGTACATCCTATCTTCTTGTGGTTACAAATAAATGACAACCGTGAATACAGGGATGCACATTAAGAAAAAAATGTTTTTCTGAATTATTATCATGAGTGAGTTTTAGTTATTCTTATAATACTGTATTAAAATTAATTAACGTTATAGCCTGTCTTATATTTGTTATAATATGACATCTTGTCTTAACACAATGTTTGCGGCTGGTTTTTTTATCAAGCGCCTTGATGAAGCGGGCGATTTTTTTCAGATTTGTGCGCAAAATTACAATTCAAGTAAAATAGCTACAACTTCTGAAGTATTGATCGTATTTCAATAAAATTTTCAGTATCTTACCGTTTAGCCGGAATTTGCTATTATTATAGCATTATATCAGTATATAATGCTATAATAATAGCATTATATACCGATAAAATTTGGAAAGTGAAGCCAGAACAAAGACTCTCAATGCAGTCGGAGATTTTATACCTGACCCCTCAAGTGTCAAGTGGTGTCGGGATTTACGGGACCTATTCAACCGAGGATATCTACCTAGAAAACAGGTAAGCCATATTTTATTTAAATTTTTTGTTTTTGTTTCAGATGACACACATACACTTCACTTTGACTTTGGTTCAAGATTTTGTTTATGATGCCTGAGATAAGCGAGCCCTATAGGTCTGAGACAGAGGTATGAAATCGTTGGATCACGACAATAGAAAAAATTGTAATTTTTTTGTTGGATTTTATTTAGGCATTAGAGCCAGGAAAGAGTCTAAAAGGGTCGAGAAGATGCACTAAGTGGCATGAATAGCTAAGAAGTGACTAGAGAGACTAAAATAGACTAGGAGAGATGAGGTGATTTTGCACAAGAGCGGCGCTGTATAAATCGTCCAAATATTATTATTGATAGAGACTATGATGGACTCGTCGAACGTTACAGCGGTGCTGCCAAGGTCTGTTATCTATGTGAGGATATTGTGTCAGCGCTCTTTATTAGCAGCAGACACATACCTGAACGGATGACGAACCTCGTGCTGGCACTGTTGCTGGACGCGGTAGTCTCTCTCGCTGCAGCGGCTAGTACAGTTCCTTCACTACCTAGGATTCTTGCAGCAGAGTCTCCATCTTCTATCTTCATGTCACTTGTTCCTGTTCTTCATTTTAATTCACTTAACTTCACTCTATTTTGGTAATATTTATATATTTTTTTAATACCTGCATCAACTGTAAAGCGCCCCTGAGGTGATAACTCACAAAAACGGCGCTATAAAAATTGTCCAATATTTATTAACATATATTTTGTAAAATATAAAAGGATTAAGGCCCATTGTCCACACAGTCGCCTTTTGTAGGATGCATGTAACCTACAAATGAAGATAGGCGTATTTTGCATATTTGTTATGTCCACGCTGCTTCATGCAATAGTCAGTCACGTTACAAAACGTCTGAGTTTTCTTTCAACTAGCATCGAGAAAGCACATCTTTTGTTGTGAAAATGTCAAGTGATGATCATAAAGTGATTATAGCATACAATTTTATTAGAAGACGACAAAACAGGCGAAGAAAGTACTGGATTCATCCGTACATCGAAAGAAGAATAAATTGTTTGTTGCTGCCAGAGTTATCAGAAGATGATTCTGTATTTCAATCATTTTACCGAATGACTAAACATACGTACCAAAATTTAGTCTCTACTGGACTACTGATACAAAGACAAAATACTGCAGGCGTCCGTCTGACGAGTCGGTCGAGTAGTGACATGTTGCCGTGCGCACCGCATGACAAGCGGCTGACGCGACGTTGCCGCTTCGTGGACACAGATTTCATTGTTTCTACGCAAAGATGCAAGCATTCGTCTTGCAATCGTCAATTGACGAAAGCGTGCGTATGACGTGGACAATGGGCCTAACACTAACATTATTTCAAAGTATGATGTTGTTGGAAACAGTTCCCTTACTAGGTACTTTGTGGGCCGAGCACACACAACATCTATTTGTTAGCAGTGCCTTCAATGATTTCTCATTTAGAAAGTCTTCCTGGATGATCTGATTTTGAAGTTTTGTTTGGGATACCAGATGTTGATGGTGTTAGTACGTAAATAAAAAAAATGCTTTTAAGCGTCTCCCGCTCTCTACGCATGGTATGAAAAGATGCATTTAAGCGTCTCCCGCAAATAATGTGTTAACATGACCATCAATTACACCATAAAATATGTTTGTTCTTCCTTCTAACTAGCAATTTTTTGTTTTTATATAATTTTCTTATTAAATTTTTTGTTCTTATTATGTTGGCTTATTAGAGGTACAGTCACAAGGGGAAATCCATAATTGGTTTTATTTTGGCTATACCATACATGTACAAACTAATAAAACATAAGCTGTCGATTTCCCAAAAATAAAACATTTAATTTAATTATTTCTAGATTATTAGATAGGTCATGCGCGAAGAGGTTAACAAGTGGTGGTTGATAGATCCGCAGGTAGGGTTCTGGCTAACAGTGGGACAAATCGAGATCAGTCAACACCAAAAAAGGGAAAGGATAAAATAAAGTACTTACCCAACAAGTGATGTTGATTGGAAGTTTTTAATAAAAATATTATTATTGTTTCCTTCTGCTGAAAAAAAAAATCTTCTGGGCATCAGTCGTTTGGATACTATTTTTTCAAGAGCAATAAGAATAAAATAAGATATATGTCTAAAATAAAGATTTATTTACTTTCATACTTTTTCATACATAAAACAATAATTATGTAAGTTGACTCTAAAAATGTTATTTATTATAATATTTTCTGTAATATCGTTATTACATTATGATTACAAATAGATCTTGTTGGACTTCATTTAATATATTTTTAAAGGAAAACACAATATGTATACAAATCTATAGCAGACACACCACTGCTTACAGCTTACATGATTCAAAAGAATAAAATTAAGTTTTCAACAAATAAGAAAAAAAAGTAGCGAGACGAAAATCTTAATTCAAAAACTACACAGTAAATTCTCAATACTTAATAATAATTACTATTCACCTAAACAATATTAAGTAATTAACCATATACATAAATAATAAAAAAATAGAAAATGTTGAGAAGTGCACATTTTTGGTAGTCAGAAGTACTATGTAGTTTGTTAAAAGTCAACAAATGATTATAAAGTAAATTTTTATCAAATAAAAGTTTTGTAATATGTATATCTAAGATGTGTATGATGTAGTATGATAATGTGTATCAGAGAAAATACTGTGTAGCAAGCCTACTTACAAATGGACCAAAACTGTTAAATAATTCATTAAAATTGACATACAAAATGATTGTGATAAAAAAATGGTTTACAAAAGTTTTTAACCAAAATGAGAAATATATCAAATAAAGATAATAATTATTATTGACCATTCACCTTAGATCTGGCTTAAAAATAAAAATGTGGACATTTGTTATTATTCACTCTCTGAAAGGAGATGGGACCAGGAACTAGACGAAACTCGACTAAAACCTTAAAAGATACCTACATTAATTAATTCAATAGTTCAACAGGTTAAATTATTAATTTCACAATCAAAATTGGACATTGAACTGGGGGATAAATTGAAAGATATTGATAATTTTAAAGTCATATATTGTATCTGATAAATCCACAACAAAAATTATATGACAACATCAGACTTAATTAATAATATGTTTAAAAATATTATATTCTCCTCCTTACTATAAATGCGCTTCTTTATAATAATATGATCTTTCTGTTGCATCTGAAGCTCACCGGCAGAAGCAGAGGTCGTGCATATCACAGATTGTGCATTTTGAGATTTAATTCCTGATAACAGTACACAGTACAATAGGTACATGTATCAAGCTCCCAAAACAGCCAACAACCCAGCTATGGGGGTTGTACCTGCAAAACTAATTAGACACAACCTTCTAAAGGTAATAAGTGCGCCTCCGCAGGTGGCAGCCATCAACCAGCAACATCCTCCTCCAAATTGAATTTACCCATCAGCCGCTTGTTCTACAAAAATACTTTTGCAACCGATTTATGAAACTCGCTAATATATTATATTTAGCAATTAAATTATTCATTTAAAAATAAAGACTTTGTTTAACTTTCAAGAATATACTCCAAAATGCTTCAAAACCAAATCAGAAAAGAACAGCATCATTACTATCATTAACACTTTGAATAAATTTAGCAATTAACAGGAAACTTGGAATAAAGTAACACTAATTGGCAGTGTCTTGTGTTTGTACCTTTAGAGGTGACCTTAAATCTCTAATGGTGCATTCAATTGTACAAATCTAATTGACTTAACCTACCAAAGGAAGTCAGTTGAACTATTGCAAACTTGGATTTGTGCTTCATTCCGTTTCAGAGACAATATGCTAGGAAAGCATTGCTGTAAAATGATTTAATTCCATGTACCGTACGCTAATATGCAGTAAAATCTTCTTGAAAAATCTGCCAGAGGTTGGATTAACTTATAAACTTCACAACTTGTAAAGTTCCAGTTTCAAGGCAGACAAACGCTACCTAAGCTACCAAGCTATCGGACTAAAGAAAGAGAGAATCGAACCTCGCGTGAGAATATCTTAAGCAGATTCCACTGCGGCGATTTTAAAGATAATTTAAATGAAGTTTATTATTAAATATGCATACCAACATCGCAAATGACTTCTCAAGTAGAAACTTGATGGCACAAAGGAATAAAGTTATATATATTTTTGGTAATATGCTGAGAAAAAAGTGACTACATAGTGAATAAGTCTTTTAACAATAATAATAATTTTGAAATGAAGATGTCACCCAAACAATGCTGTAAGGCACATTTTGAGTAGAGTATGCAGCATTGCTGTAAGTCACATTACACACATGAAGTCAGTAGTTCAAAATTACACAATTTTTTTTTCTCAGTTCCTGTAATATCACCAAAATGTTCCGTACATCATTGTTCGGGTGATGTCTTCAAATGTGTAAATGACATTTAGCTGGAGTGTGTCGTGTCCTCGACAATAGGAAGAGTAACACCAACATAATATTGAATTCAAACCCAAGATCTGCAATAATTAGATGAGAGAACCCATCACACAATCTGAATGGTTTTATAACGATAGACTATTTGTTTTTAAGGCAGGGCTGGTGGAGTTACATGATGGAGCACTTTTCTTCTCCCTGGAAAAATCAAAACAGATAATTGATTAATTAAGAGAAATCACAAAATGGTATTAAAAGCCCCTACCTGAGCATCCAGTGATGGGTATAAAATCAATGACATTTTCAACTTCAATAGATTATACATTTATATTATTACCGTGAAACTGGTTAAGAAATTCTACTGAAGAAAACTATCTTAAAAGAAATTTGTTTTTTTTTCAGTTCCTGAAGGCTGAATTTGAATGGTCAAATTTATCCCATTTACATATTTTTTTTTTTTACGATCTCTTGGTTAAAGTTTATAAGAGAATTTCATTGTAGTACATAGTTGGTTTTGTTTATTTGTTAGCATGCAGCAGAAACTGGCAGTATTATGGAAATCGGGTTTTGCTAGAGCATTTCATGTGACGGTTTGGACGAACAATTTGAGGTAACAATTTTTTATGAGTTTTGTGTGTATACTAAAAAATTGTCAAAATTTTGTTTTCAATTTCACTTATAACCTTCCACCTTGTTATGAACATATATATAATATGAATAGGTGATACACAGTAGATGCAAATTATCAAACCGAAATAAAAAATATAATGCATAATAAAATGATATCACATAATAAAAATAATATTTTACTTGTAACCTAAGTAAATGAATGGTTTTCACATTATAGAAACATGCACGCCCAGTACCAACAGTTGAGATCTTGAGAGGTTACAGAAACATTCATTTTTATTGGCATTTTTGGACAGGTTTTTAGTGAACCTAATGGACAGTAAGTACAATAAAACCTCATAACTTCTGGCAATTTTATTTCAGTTTTAACACAAGAAGCACTGTGTTCTCAAATTGAATGAGGTGATTCTAGTGTCCATTCCATAATATTGTTAATATATATTTCAGAGCTAACAAACAGCAATCCAAAGCCATGTCAAGTAATAAAGAGTATCTTCCTAACTAAAGGGTGTGACAGAATACGCTATAAATTCAAAGCGTTTTATATAACTCCATATTGTTCGCCATACAATCCCATACAGAACTGTCACCTAAAAAGATGATGTGTTATAAGTGTGGGCGTGGCAACGATATGTGCTGTGATCTGCTAACCAGGCTATATTTGAAAATGATGCGACAATTATTTTCAGATGATTTACGATAATTTGATGTGACAATTATTTACGGATGATTTACGATAATTTGATGTGACAACAATTTACGGAGTGCCATAATTACGCGGTTGTCATCTGTCAAAGTGATAGATCCCATACAAAGAAATGATATTCTGTAGCAGTCCCCCAATTGATTTGACCCCCTCTCCTGAGTAAGATTACAGCGTAGTGTGCATATAAAACACGTATATGCCAGGCCCAAATTATGCGCGCACAATATAGCGTAATGTGTCTAAGGCTTAAATGACAATGTGATGTTGTTTTTGTTTAATTCATTCAAATTGAATTTGTGAAAAAACAAAATATTACTCAATATCAAAAAAATATACAATTATTTTTACACCGTTTTATGGTCTAAGCTAGCACAAAGAGGTATTTGGGGTGAATTTTAATGATCATAAATTATGCAACACTTTATATAGACAAAATCATAACAAAACAATACAACAGAACAATGTTAAGCCTAGGAGTCTACGTATAATAAGCTCTCTGCCGTTAATCCAGGTTTTTTCATCTGCTCACTTATATCTTTAGTTTAGTTCATTAGTATGAATAAATATAATCCATTTCCCAAATGTTGTGTTAAATCCACACTGAGAAGATATTAATAAGAGAAGAATTTAAGAAATTGAATCCGGTAATGAATTTTAAAATAATTAGTTCTGAGCAATTCTTTGTGGCCTAGTTTTTAATATGAACTCAAAAGATTTCTATCACATCTAAGGCAAAAATTAATATTTTTAATGCCTAATAGATTAAAATGGTAAAATTATAATAGATATGATTTTTTTTTACATATTCCAAATATTGTGATGTGAAACAAATACAAACAGTGCAGGTGAATAAATTAAAATGATAAAAGTTTATAATTTGCTCATTAAATTAAATCAATAAAAAAAAACAGCCAACAAGTTTAGGCCAGAAAAAGATTAGAATATTTAGCAAGATAAAGTGAAGAGTGGACAGTTAAGCGTGTGGACGTAGCATATTGTGTTAGCTTACAACAGTCAAGAGGCTTGCACCTTCAACACAACAGGAGGGAGAAGTAGGCAAGTCACCATTTTAGGTTAAGAAAAGATTATCGGTGAAAAGTTATTTCTTGGATTCAAACAAGCATTCGGAAACCTCATTCTTTCACTTTCAAAAACACATTCATTGCGCATCAAATCTCACATTTCTTTTATCGCCAATCTCACTCTCTTTTATCGCCAATCGAAACAATCACTTTTATAGCAGGCAAAATTTGGGTGAAAGTCTCTCACCGAAATTCTGCATGGCATAATCACAAGTTTCAGAGATGAATGCTTGAATCCAAAGAAATAACCAATTACAATCTCAAATAAAGGACTGACCATTTAAAAATATGAAAATTAATATAAATTATAGTTATAGACTAGCAACACTCGAGAAACCATGCGAAAACTGTACTAAACAGTATTAAAGAGCGGTGTTCATTCCCATATCTGATATTATGTACTAATCACCATTTATATTAACCTTCATATTGCTACAGTTCTAGCAGAAAATTGCAACTTGTTAAAGTTTATGTAAGAGTTAACATTTTTTGTAAGAACTTTCATCAGAATATGAATATAATTGTACAGTGGTTTCAACAGTGCAAGAATAGAATTTGTTCGACACTGAATGCAGTCATTTTATCAATTTCAAGATTTGAAGTGATTTTAATTTGGTCTGGTTCTGCCTAGTTCTCCCCACACGGTTAGAAGAGCCCCTTAGAAAGCTTGTTTGTTTGGGTGAGCTATGAGCGGACAGAGCGGCTTAGGCAACAACGTAGACCCCCGGCTTACCACTAGAAGTAGCGGCGGGCACTCATGGTGCTGACGTGGTGATGGAGCAGGGAGGGGGGGGCTACCTGGGGTAACTCGACGTATTCGTGACGTGGCAGCTTGTGACTGACCTCCCGGTGGCGAGCCGAGCTGGTGGACACCTGTCGCCGCTGGCGTTCTGACGTGGCAATCTCCTGGAACACAGAAGGAAACAAACAAACGTCAACACATTACAATAAGGGTTCCTAACCGGCCGATCGCTATCCATCAGTCGATTGCGGAGCTAATTTTGGATCCCTATTTGAAAACAATAATTATTTCCATATTTTAAATATACATTCATGAATGAAAAAAATTATATCCTAGTCGTAGGACAAATAGGATTCTTGCTTATCTTTTAATGAAGCAGTTTAATAGGAAAGAACGTCATGGTAAAAAATCTTTTCTTAGAAGTTGATCATGATGAAAGTTGTGGTAAAAAGTGGCACACAACCTCAAAAAGGTTGGGTTAGGTTAGGTTAGTCAACGATATGATAATGATAATATGTTAGTATATTGTTGGTTTATATGATATGCATAAACATTGTGAAAAGAATTATATTTTACAGGAGACCTAAAAAAAAACATTTTGAAGCAGAACAATGAAGGTGAACCTCTAAATAACATTTATTTATGTAATTTATAAATGGAAGTCGCCCTTTATTTTCCTGCTTAAATATTTTTTTTAACCACCTGAAAATTTTAATTTTTTCACGTTGGAGGATTAGGTGCCCAGTAACGTCATAACAAATTAAATTAAATCAAAAGAATGATCACTGTTCATAAACTGTATATTATAAGATTTGTTTACTAATCAAGTGCCTAATTAAGTGCCATACCTCTTGGTTGCTGTTAAGTAGGATGGTGTTCATGTTGTCAGCAACGAACCACTTCTGTCCCTTCATGACGATGGAGTGTGGGGGCTCGTGCTCGTGGCCTGAGTCTGCCGACCATACGGTGGCCGTAGCGCCCCCGTCTAGCTTCACGGAGCGGTGGAATCGGAAGGTAGTCTCCAGAGAGCCGGCACGGCGCACCAGCTGGCAGCCGGACAGGGAGATTTCCTAAAATGTGGGAAAAAATTAATCTTTGTATTCCTCCATACTATCAATAGCTGCCTGTACTTTCTTTTGGTGTCTTGTTTTATTGGAGGAAGTCCCTTCATGACGGCAATCTTCATTCTCGCAGACTTGCAGCCTGGAGTATAAGATTTTAAGCCATGAGGTGTGGCCATCCATCGTCCCCTGGATTACCAGTTACCTCATTTTTGTCTCTCACTTTTTATATCTATTCTTGGTTCAACATAAGAACGACCTGTGGGCGGGCGCGCATGTTTTGGTAATTTACGCCGCTGCTACTTGGAGGCATGTTAACTCATTCAAATCAACTATTTAAATGAATAAAATTATTTTATTCAAACAAAAAGATTCAAACAAGAAAAATTCGAATTTTTACCAAATGTGACCTGTGAATGTAACATTTTCTATATAATTATTAATTTGTAGGGAGTTCACATCTCCCGAAAATAAGAATAATATTTACAGTTCCCCACATTTACGTGCGACTGGTAACATTACAACCTCGAGCGAGATGCCTCAAGCGGAAATCATTTCATTCTCTCTCCAGTGGTCTCAGCCGCCGGTTTAGCCCTAAATCTCCTCCAACGATCGCGATCTAGCGGTAGTGAAGACGGGTTTGTTTTCGAAGTGCTAAGTGACTTTTCCGATGAAAGTTCGATACATAGTTAATGATATTATAAGTTTAAGCAGTGAGAGGGACTTTATAGGACATAAGACAAAATAAATCGCATGTTTTGGACATAAGGAATGGGTAGATATGACCGAAGAAGACAACCTTAAGGACACTGTAAACTTAGATATTGGCTCACAAAAAACAGGTCCACAAGTTCCTGCTTCAATCTCAGAACCTATTAATTTTTTTTTATTGTTTTTTACACTCGAGCTGGCCAATGAAATTATTAAAGAATCCAACGTTTACACCAGAACAAAATTGCAATCAAAAGAATTACCTTTGGCAGAATTGGCGTGATATTGAAATAGATGAATTAAAGAATGAAAAAGGGTCGTAACAATGCTGAGTACCTCTGCAAACACAGGATCCACATCCATTAGAAGGATTACAAAGGGTGGTGGCGCCATCATTAAGTATTAACCAAACATCATCGGGTTGAATTGTCATTTTGATGAGTTATCAGGTAACCGCTAATCAGTATGGATCGTCGTCTTGCTTCTTGAGAAATTCGCTGAAATGGTGGTGTAAACTCTTTGTTTGGGGGATGGAGATATGTTCCATTAACACATACATTCTATTTAAATATATTTAAAAAAAAATAACAACGAAAAACCATAGAGCCATTTGAATTTTATCAAAATAATAGTAGATCAATTCGTGGGTGAGTACAAAAAGCCTCGAAGTAGACCATCCATCGACAGGTAAAAACATGATACAAACCATCAAAACAGTTTATTCCATTTCAGCCAATAGAAACACAGCATACGGTTAAGTAACAAAATGGCCTCCTAGTTGATTTGTATGAAAGTTGCTGTCAGTTGTGTTACATGGCTTTTCAAAGTCAACATATAATCCAAGACAAAAACAGGATTATTCCAAGATTGCCTTGCAAAACAGTTATATTCCAATTATAAAAATCTTATTACTTTTCAATATGTGTTAATATTTTATGATTCAAATTGAATATTAATAAAGAAATATATTACTAAAAAAACACATAAAATCACATACTTTGACACCAGTATCAGGTGGAGTACGTCAGCTTTGCAAAAATACCTCTCATATACGGGTTTGACAGTATTATAAACCTAAAATGACTAAAGAATGCTTGCTGACCTTCTTTCCCTTGTTGTGAACCTTGATGAACCCTCCCTCAGGGCAGACCTCGGAGATCTCCAAATCTCCCTTGGCGCTGCTGGTGATGCTGTAGTCGGACAGCGAGCGCTCCTCGCTCTCGTCGAGCAGAACGCGCTTGCGCGCTGTACGCATTGGGGTGGTGCGACGGATGGATCCTGATACGGACGCCGTCTTGGACATCATGGACTCGGACTGGGGGGAAGTGGGGGTGAGGTTCAGCCTACAAACAGAAGGTGCATTAGTTTGAGGTTATGTCAACTTTTTATGACTAGGCCAACTCTGACAATCTCGTTATCGCCATTGGGAGCTTTAGATTTGGTTCTGTCCTAGAGTTACTTATAAGAGGGGTAAAGCACAAACAAAGTTCAAAACCATTTAACCCATCGGCATACTAATTTTTATTTGTGACATCTGTGAATACTTGAGAAGGATTATTACTGTGCAGTATTGCACCCCATATTTCCCTAAATTAAACACTTTTATGTTTTTATATGGATTATAATTTTATTGTGAACTATCTAAGTACCTATGTGGGAAAAGTTTTAGTTGCCCCAATGGGGCAGGCAATACAGTAGAACCCCGTTAATTCGAACCCTGATAATTCGAAATTTTCGCCAAAAAAATATCCACAGTAAATTTTTTTCATACAAAATGATTTATTAATTCGAAATTCGTTAATTCGTAATTCGAAAATTAATTCTGTCAGCACACGAAAATTTGTTTGTGTAATTCTAAAAACTTCGATTTTTGCGAAAATAAATCATAAAATTTCGTAAATCTGAAACTAAAGGACAGCCATAACGGTAAAATGCCGAAAAGTGTATTTTTACGTGGTTATACATCGCCCTAATTAGTATTATTATTTTGTAAATCGAAATCGATTTTCACTGGAATGTCGTATTTTTATGAATTTAGGGTCGGCTGTGAAATTTCGATTTACGCGTAAATAGAAGAAGTCCGGGTTTCCCGGGAAAGATATGGCACTATCAAGTGAATCAGATACTTAAGTCGAACCATGTCAAGAGTCAGCATAATAGAAGCGTATGTATGAGCCATCGAAAGTACATACATTGGTCGACATTCATATTCTTAAGTCTTGTCGAGGGTAAATACTTACATATGCCAAATGTCGAGTCATTCCACTCAAACAATGAGTGGGTAGAATCACTCGTTGTTCGAGTGGAATGACTTTGTGGAGAATCAAGACCCAGAAATGGTTGTTAAAAGTTGTGTATATACCTCTCCTCCTCGCCCTGCAGCAGGGTACGGTAGGTGGCGATCTCCAGGTCCAAGCTAGTCTTGATGTCCATGAGCTGTGCATACTCTTTGAGCTGCTCGGCCATGTCGTCGCGCAGGCGAGACAACTCCGCCTCCAGCGCTGCCAAGTCACCGGCGTGGCGGGCGCGCTCACTCTGCAGAGTCTTCTCCAGGTCGCGGCAACGGGCCTGAACAAAAAAAAAAAGCCAAACTTGATTATGAGCCTGTCTGAAAAGATTAATTAAATAAATGTTCTAATTTCACCCTTGAACTGGTCCAGAATCAGAGTGAGGAAGACTTAAAATAAATGAATCTTAACAAGACTTATATGTTGCAACAAGTGGATAATCGACAAAATCTAGACATTGCTAAGAAGGTTAACCTTCTTATTCTTAGCCTTATAGCTCTATCTGTCACAGCAAACTCTGGTATAGAAAAGTGAAACAAAGTATGTGATTTACTTTTTGTCACCCAAATAAATCCATTTGGGAAATATTATAATTTTTTTTTTAAATTCAATATGGTGGAGTCAAAAGAGACAATGCTGATTCAGGAACTAGACAATAGGTTCCAGTCCAAACAGAACAGGAATTTCGTCATGCTGCAAATTTGCTAACCTAACGATAGATATAACAAAATTTGTAAAATATTTTGTAATTCCCAATTATGTAATTGGAATGAGGGGTAGGTAAGCAGTTTTAGGACGGGTACTTACGTGAAGTGCGCTGTTGGACGACTCCAGCTCTGAGATGCGAAGGTTCATGCCGTCAACCTGAAGACGGGCACTGCGGAGCTCCTCCACAGCAAGCCCAGTGGCATTGCTGTTGCGGCCCGCAGCGGCTTGAAGAGCTTTCAACTGAAAAAATAATATTATTATAGTAAGTTAGAAGATGAACATCATGTAAATTGCTTTTCTTTTATTCTTAGTGGTATTTTAGTTGAAAATAATGGTTACCGCTTGTCAATAAATTGTATGATACTAAAAGCCAGCTGTTTCACAGAAATAAAAAAAAATCATCAAATTGGAGAGTGAATTTTCAAAGTTGTTGTACCGGACGGTGTGTACCGCTCTCGGCGGCCGACATTTCATAATGGTCGAAGCGCGGAGCCGGAGCGTGGTTTTAGAACTTACGTTGAGCCTCGATACCTCGAGTCCCGCTCGCCCCCGCGTCGCTTCCCCTCAGCGCGGGCGCCCGGCCGGCCCCAGGCGACCGCCTGGAACCAATCAACGCGCCCGTAAGCAACGCCGTACGGCAAAACATTTTGAATTGAAGATTTATTGAAATGTTTAGACTAAGTTTGAGAGAGTTTGGCCGTAGATATTACGAAATAAAATACATTGATAAAACGGCCGGACTCTCCTAAACATAATTAGTTAATAAAAATTAGTATTAATTTAGAATTAAGAAAATTAATTACGATTTCCCCTGAATATGTTGGGCCGGGGACCCCACACTGAATGAATGTATGTACAAATGATTAATAAATAAAAATGCCAGAGAGGAGTGGTTAGGATCGATTAAAAGAGCATAAAGAGTAGAGTAGTTCTAAAGGTTGTGACCTCCGCTAATTAAATCTTAGCGGACGTCACAGCCCGCGGATCATCAACAACCCGCGAATGAAGGCAGCGCGTCGACCCCGCCCTCCCCAAAGTCGGGAGAGGGGGATTGCACAATAAATACGGCGCGCCAGCCTTCAGCTCGCTCTCTCTGCCTTGGACCGCCACCAGCTACTCTACTCTGCTCTTCCCGACCACTTCTCTCTGGATCTGAACTTGGATACTTCTTTGACTTGGCTCCCCCCTGGATTTCTGCCCCTGCCTGCCTCCTCCCGCACCGAGGATAAAGCAGATTCCGGCCCCGAACTGAGCAAGGATAAAGAAGATTCCTGTACCGACCGGAGCAAGGATAAAAGCAGATTCCTGTACCGACCGGAGCAAGGGATAAAGTAGATTCCTTTACCGACCCGAGCAAGGGTAAAGCAGATGTCTACCCGGACCTAGCGGCCATCTACGGACTGACCGGCCCCCTATTTTACAGTCTGTGTAAAAGACCCAACTGGTCGATTACAGTTGTTTTTATTTCAGTTCTGTGAAACAACTGGCAAATAATGATATAATAACAGAACTTCGATGAATTGTTCAAATTCTGTGAAACAACTGCCTGTAAATAATTTGTGGTTAAGTTGACTATATCTTACCATCCCATTAAATCATTTGGTTCACATTTCTAAATACAGACAGGTATCACCATGGTAAAGCATTTGGTAAAATACACACACACACAAATATAGAGTGAAAAATTTATGGCTTGTTTTATGATCAGTAAAGTTATAAAAATTATTGGCAGATAATAAAACTACGAGATTCCTGTAGTTATCCTTGAACTGATGTAGCTTTAATAGTTCATGATTGTGATGAAATCAATAGTGATCATTTCACCATCAGTGGCGGCCGGTGGTCAAAATATGTGGGGGTTCACCGGAGTACAAAATTAAGTCAGAAAATAAAATAAATAAAGGTACATATCTATTAATAAAAGAGTTCTATTTTTCGCTCTTTTCATTATATTTAATTCTTTTTAACGTTTAGAAACATCTTTCACTTTCAACTGAGGTGATTGGAATGGTGCACACAAGTTTTAGTAATACGCAGTCTCGGAAAAGTCTTCTTATAAACAAGTACTATAAAAAAGTTAAAATTGACAAAGCGCCGTCAGCAAGAATGGTTTTAAATTCAACAGACAATTCAGCGACAACACTGACTAAACTGATAAGAGCTAATTTGAACATCACTCATCTCTTAATGACATGTTTTATCTTGTATGCTTGAAAAAGAACAGATGGTAAATTGAAGACACGATATCGACAATAATATCACACAGTTTTAGTTTCTACTGAACAAACCGTTCCTTCTAATGTGGTGGTAAAGCTCGGGACGCCGTCCTTAATATGGTAATATTTGCAAAGAATGGTATGTACCCACGCTTTCGACTGTTCACAGAATATGCGAACAGAGCAGTCAAATTTTGGATCGCAATCGAAAACGAACTGCTACGAACATAAGCACAAGTCACAGTCGGTCTGCAAGTTAATCGCGCTTAATAAGTAGGTACCTTTTGTATGAGATATTATAACCGAACCGAATTTCGTATTGTGATTAGCCATGTCGGAAATCTTGTTGGTTGTTCGGCGCTCGGGAGCACATATTAGCTGGCCGCCACTGTTCACCATTATCTAGCATGAGAAATGAACAAGTGACGAGGTTTTTAACCTTTTGCAAGCGATTGGAATAACCATTGTTGACACGGCAAGACATCTACATTGACATGTGATTGTGAGTGTATCAACACATGATACAGAACTCCTAAGCATGAGTGAAGTAAGGAGTGGTTACCTTGCTGTCGTATCTGGTCTCCAGCTCCTCGCGGTTGGCCCGCACGTGAGCCTCCTGCTGCTCCCTGAGCTCCTGGAGTGACTGCTGCAGCTTGGCCTCGTATTGCTGGGCGAGGCGGCCATCGATCTCACTGATCTCCACCTGGCGGCGGGACCTGGTTTCCGTCAACTCTTGCTGGTAAATCTACACATAAGACACATGTTTTATAGTAATATTTATTTCAGAAAATATATAAATTTCAATGGCATTTTATGTGCAAGAAGTAGGTATCATAAAAATAACTAATAACGAAAGATAGTTAGCTATTCAACATTGAAAACTATAAACCAAAGCCATGATTCCTTTCATTTGGACATGGACAGGAATCTGTGCTTGGAATTCTTCAGCTTAAAATTTTCAAAACACGTAGTGATAATATTTGCATGATTCGTATAGTGCCGTTTTTGTGCAAAATCACTTCAAGAGCGCTAAGTAGTGAAATTACAATAAAAATCAGCAGCAAATTTCTGAATAATATTTGGACATACCAGTATTTGCCACATAAATATGAAGCAGTCTAATGATTTAACAGTTTTTTTTAGCAATTCTTAACCAAAGATTGTGATTTTTTACTTTAACTTCCATAGAAGTCCATAGAGTCAGAATAATAGAAGAGTATGTATGAGACGATGTATGAATGTGAATGAGGCAAGAAGTGTGTGCCAAGACCGAGTTGTTTGGCGGTCCGTCCTCTCTGCCTACCCCTGCGGAGAAACGGCATGATGGTTAGTTAGTTAACTTCTATAGAAAGATCCATACATTTGGTTATTGAAAAGATCAAGATTTTATGCAAATTTCTGACCTCACCTAACATTTTTATGAGTGTTGAAAGGTCAGATTAAAAATCACTACCGGTTTAAAGAATTCTGGCGCACATAAAGTGGTATAATTAGATAAGTACCTGGTCCTTGAACAAGAGCTCCTCGCGGTAGCTCTGCACGGAGTTCTCAAGATCTATGCGACACAACGTCTCATCCTCGTGAGCCTTGCGTGTGTCCAGCAGGAGCTTGCGCAGCTGCTCCAACTCCTTGGCCAGATCCTGAACAGAAGATAAACATTCATATTAGGTCACCAAAGACAACAACATATTGATCAACTATGTACTAATTCATTATTTATGTAGTCGTTAAATTTCCCATACTACGAAACCTTTATATCTGGGAGTAAACTTTATATATTTTGAATAATGAAACAAAGGACTAAATGCTATTGCAATATGAGAATATAATATGTTATGACAGATTTTATATCGCTAACAAGAAAAAACAAGAACAGAATATGCCAAGAGCATTCAGGTGTTACATAACAAACAGCAAAGTGTACCCTTTGTTTTAATATAAAATGTCACTTTAGTTTAGGTTAAGTACAAAACTTAAAATAAATCCGTTAAAATAAATCAACTGTCATTTACTTAGTTTTATCTTTGTTTTTATTTCTAATAGGGTTTCTATAATATGCATTTTTGAAATTTTTGTTTTACCATAACAATTTCTTTTTCCGTAATGTTTTATTATTGTAATTCTTACATAAATTATGTACGACTACCATAATACGGGCATGAGCCTAGTATGGTAGTTGAGAAAATCACCAAAATTCTAATTAAAAAAAATGTATTAAATAAAAATAGATCAAACCAATTCTCAAGGGAAATAAATAGTCAATAGAAAATAGGATTAAAAATACAATCTAAACAATGATGAAAAGATCTGCTGTTGCTGCATCAATAGACTAATAATTGGATATAATTTCAGATTTTCACAGCCAAAAGTATTAGTGATTTATTTTTGGGATTTTATGCTGTGCTGCATTACTTTCTTCTTTAGCCAACGTTTCAGACAGCATTACAGTGTCCATCATCAGGGCAGGGCATTACATCTGCCCTGATTAAGATCACTGTAATGTTGTCCGAAACGATGGCTAAAGAAGGAGGTAGCGCAACATGGCATAATATCCCAAAAAATAAATCACTATAATACTTTTGGCCTGTTGGTTTGTTGGCTGTTAACAGTCGTTATAGCAGTCCTAATCCCAATACTCCAACAGTTGGTTGTCCCTAGCGTTGGAATTTATTAGGATCATTATTAATTATTTATGGTAGGCCCAGTTGTTTTGCAGAAATTCAAATGTAACAGAGTAATCAAATTTTCATTCAGCGCCATTAAATGGAGATTCTAAAAACAGGTTGATTCGGAGAATTAGAAAAATTCTTCAAATTTCAAAGTTGATTTTCAAGTTCTGTTATTATTTCAGTTCTGTCAAGCAACTAGCCTGTAATGATATAATTACAGAACTCGAATAGGACTTTCACAGAACCTGAAAATGAACATTGAAATTAGACGAGTTGTACAAATTCTCTGAAACAACCCGTCCTTAGTCCGTTTCAGCTTTTGGACAAATTGTGATCAGCAGAAGAGGATGACTATTATGTTGTAAATTTTTATAGAAAGAGTCGGTGTTTATCGAGACCTTTTAAATGTAAAAAAATAAAATGGCGCTGAGTGGTCATTTAGTGACAATATTACTTTTAAATTTCAGCGAAACAACTGAGCCTTACTAAAATAATAAATATTTCCAATAGTTGACAATCATCAACGAAACTGGCCATTGGTGTTATTTGGAAATGTCAAAAGTTGCCAGTATTAACTTAAACACGGTCTGACCAGTTTATACGCATTAGGTAGACTAAGTAGATAAAACGCAAACCAAACTCATAATATAATGACGTTTGTAAAGAGGTTGGGTTACCTGGGCATCATCCTGTGCCTTCTTCTTGTCAGCCAAGGCCATGTTGTATTTGTTGTTGACCTCCGAGAAGCGGTTCTCAAACATGCGGGATGTATTTTCTGCATTGATGAGGTCTTTCGTCTTCTTATCAAGGCTAGAAAAAAAAATAATAAAAATTAGAAGACCAACCCGTGAAAACCTGTGGAATGATGTTCTCCTGGGAGCTAAATCATTTGTTGTGAAGTTTTTTTTTTTTTTTTTTTTTACTTATGTTCAGATAAATGATTGTTTCTCCCTCCTAAGAAATACACAGATATTTTTGTAGCTTTATTGTAATTTCGTAAAGTCGAATAAGTGTTTCCAACTTCTTGAGCGAGTTGTGCTCCGCAGACTTACTCCAATTTTGGAGAAAGTGGTCCCACAAGAGCAAGCTGGCTTCAGACCAGGCCGTAACTGCTGCGATCAGGTGTTAGCACTGACAACACACATTGAATCTGGTTTCCAGAAACGGCTGAAGACTGCGGCAGCGTTCATTGATCTCTCTGCGGCCTACGACACGGTGTGGCACAAAGGCCTCCTTGTTAAACTGTACGACACCATAGAGGATGGCAACACAGTACGACTCATTGAGCAACTGCTAACTGGCCGTACCTTCAGGGTTTTTCTAGGAGGGCGAAAAAGCAAAAAAAATACCCCTCAATAATGGCCTTGCCCAGGGCTCAGTGCTGGCCCCATCGCTATTTAACATCTACACTCGAGACCTCCCTCACACTGAGGGCAGAAAATTTGCTTACGCAGATGACATCGCCGTCACAGCTCAAGCCAAAACCCTTAAAGCAGCAGAAGATATCCTCAATTCTGACCTAAAGGCTTTGGAAGAATATTTCCTCAATTGGCGACTAAAGCCAAATGGGTCGAAAACAGTTGCGACAGCTTTTCATCTTAGCAATTCACAAGCGGATGCCAAACTCTGTGTTCAGTTTGATGGAAAAAATATTTACCATGACCCCCACCCCCGCTATCTCGGAGTTACTTTGGACAGGAGCTTGAACTACCGGCAACACATGGAAACAGTGGGTAAAAAAACCAGGACAAGGCTTAACTTAGTTAATAAGCTAGCTGGAACTAGCTGGGGATGCGACGCCAACACGCTCAGAACAGCATCCATTGCCCTGGTTTTCTCAACGGCTGAATACTGTGCTCCAGTATGGGCTAGAAGCGCCCACACTTCCATGGTAGACGTTCAGCTTAATGCCACAATGCGAACCATCAGCGGGACTTTAAAATCTACTCCTCTCCCTTGGCTCCCCGTACTTGCAAACATAACCCCGCCAAACATCAGGCGAGAAATTGCAACACTGAGGGAATACAAGAAGGCGCTGCAAAAAAGCGCAATACCTCTACACGAAGATATCGTCTCCCACCCGGCATGCCGCTTGAAGTCCCGAAAGCCCTTCTGGGCGGAAGGAGAGAGGCTCCTCCGACTACCTCTCACCCCAGAAGATAGGTGGAAACTTGAGTGGCAAACGGCCAACGTGGGAAATGCCCATATCATACAGGACCCCACCGAGAGACAGCCTGGGTTCTCACTGCCTCGCAAAACCTGGTCCGCCATCAATAGGTTAAGGTGCTCCCATAGCCGCTGTGCCCACATGATGCACAGATGGGGCCTTAAAGAGTCGGCGATGTGTGAATGTGGTGCGGTGCAGACTACCGAACATGTGGTCAACGAATGCCCGCTCCATCCCCGGCGGGATTGATGAGGGCCACATGGCGACGCCTGAGGCCCTAAAATGGCTCGCAGATCTAGACGTCCCCCTCTGACCCCCCACCATACGAAAGAAGAAGTGTTTCCAGATATATAAAAATAAAATAAAACTGTAAAGGGTTTCTGATATACATACAGTGAAACTTTGAAAATTGTAAATATTATTTGTAATGACAATATTTTGATGTACAAAACTTACATTTCCAATAAGTTACCTCCAACTAGCAAGTCAGTTAGTATATATTTATTTTTTAAATAAATTTTATAAATAACAATTTTTTGTAATTTCCTCATGCCCGTATTATGGTAGTCGTAATTATAATGCAATAACTAAGAAAATAAAATTTTATAGAAACATAAAAAAAATATTTCAAGAAAAAAAAACAATAATAGAAATTGAAATTACACTGAATTGATTTCATACACTTGATTTTGCCCTTTTGACTGCTTAATTACTTATTGCTAGTTGGGAGCGGCTCACATGCGTTGTGCGGACCACCTGGGGAACTACAGGCTACACAGCGCCCTTGAGGTGATTTCTCACGAAAATGGCGCTATATAAATTAGCCAAATATTATTGAGGTTAAGAAAAGTTGCACAATGCAGATACATTTAAGTTCAATAATAACATCAACCATACATAACTATCTTAACATAATTAATACAAATATAATTGTGTAGGTGCCAAGAAAATCCGTTTGCCGCTAAATTAAGTTCAGGAAACTGCGTGCAGGCGAATAATTGTCGCCACCATCGTCGAGAAATGTCAATAAGAAGAACACGCGGAGCTGCCGGCTATTTGAGAAATAATGTCAACATTTTTTTGTATCTAAAAGCGATCTACAACGAATGACGTAACCGCGAGAGTTAGGAATGACGATACAAATTTAAACTTGCGTGATTTACTAAACCCATGTAAAATATTTTTGACACCAGCTACCAACGACATGCCGATGTAAAAAAGTACCCGGGGTTCTTTTTCGAGCCAAAGAGAGCTTCTAATGAGTCCTCAATTTGTCGCGATGTTGGCTTTGACTTTAGCCGGAAGGTTTTTTACTCCTTATCTGAATATGGCGTAAGAGGTTAGAATCGAACCTAGACTTTTGGTTTGTAGGCATAGCGCGGTAGCACGCGGGTCAATTTTACAATAAAATATTTTGCGCACGTTTGGTTGTTAAGCGTACGAAGTCATTGCACACGATCACATTCGTGGATACCTAGGGGAATATAATAATAATAATATGTAAATCGGAAGATGACGACATGCGTGATGCCGCATGCGTGACGACGTTGGTCCATATCATCCATGTCAACACTGTATTGGGTAACACAACCGGTGTTCGGTCAGACATCAAAATGTTTTAAAAATAAAAGTGCTTACTAATTTACTTAGAATGAAAGAAAACTGAATTGCATCTGGGATTGAATTGATCTTGCGTTATTAACCACGGTTTTTATAAATGCATTATACACTCAAAATATAAATAGAAGGCTGCTCCTTGCAGAATAGTAGTAAATATAATAGATTTATTTGATTATATTTTGTTATCTTCTCGAATCTATAATGTTCTAGTGAAAATCTAAATAGTACATGATCAAGGCATTATTATGGCCGATGACGACATTCTTGTGTATAGAGTCGGACACGGTCTGAGATACCCCAAATAACTCGGATGTCGTCATAAGTCACGCTAGAGAAGGCCGACGCATTTTCCGATAACCATGATGTCACTCGTAAAAATACCATTTGATCGTGCTCTGGCGATATTCGACAAACAAAATGACGGGTAATCATTATTAATAATTGTGTTCACAAACCCCATCCGGTAGGGGGGCTACTAATCTGTTGGCAAATAGAAACTTTTATTATTTACCCTTAAATAGAATCTTATCGTTAATAACAACTATTGTGCTCACGAAATTGACATTGGCAAGATCAAGAATCATGAGATAATGGCAGGTCAGCATCGTTGCGTCGCGGGTCTTGAGGTGCGTGAGTTAAAAAAATGGAGAGCGTTAATTTCACACAAGCACGAGAGTTTCCACACGGACGAAGTTTCCAAAATTATTATTGTCTATATTTATGGCATGCGCAAGGAGCGTTAATCTCCGCGGCACTGGGTCACCCGCGGTGAAAATCTAACAGAGTGGGTGGTAATTTTCGATGTATCTCACGAAAATACCGAATTGCACTAGAAAAACAACACGGCAGCTAAATTAAAAAATGCTAGGCGAGCCGCCGTGCCGCGCTCATTTCACCAAACGCACTCAATTCAACAGTTCGGCGAATTTAGGAATAAGTTGTTTCGGAATTCTCACTTGACCGATAAAAAATAATTACACATTTTATTTTTTAATGGATAACTAACGTAAATTTCGATTCACGGAAAAACACAGTGGCGAAAAACGCAATGGAGTCGGGATAGATTATAGAAGATAGGTAGGTTTCCGGTAAATTGCATTTAAAAATAAACTTTAAACCGTCCTCCCCAGGGACTAGCTCTTAACTGCTGTGAACTTTTAAAATGTCTTAAATTTTTTTATTTTGTGGTTTGACCCGAGGATTGAACTTTCCTAGCCAGGGACTGGAGTCAATAGCGCTTACAACTAAGCTAAATCCCGATTGGGTAAGACCGACATTTATTTCGTACATTAACTGCGAAAAAGAGAAATGCGTATGAGTGATTGATTGCCACCAAGTTTATAGAATGATTTGCCATCGACAACGGGTGTATCTGCCGAGTTTCAGCTCGATCTGATGACGTAAGGTGGGTTAATTTCCACTTCTAAGATTTGTAAAACAAAATACAAATAGATGTATTTAAAACATAGTACCTACAGATAAAAAAATAAAATAAAAACTCGAGGCATATGAATAACTGCACGCCCCTGGTAAGAGTTAAGTAGTGGTGACGTGTGTTTTTGCTTACGTAATGAATGAAATTAAACATATTATTTCAGTTGCTACGCCACTGAGTCGTACAAATAAAAATAAAATATTTTCTTCTACAATCCGCGCAGTCGCATTCCTCCTGCATTATTTCATCGGTTTAGCTGACATGAAACAAAATATATTTTTCCGGGCGCATTTAAAATGGGTCGAGTATAAATATAAAAAAAGATCGACCCCTTCGTTCGGAAACAATAAATATCAATTAAATTAGATCGCCTTGCGCTACACGCAGCGGGGAAATACAAATTGAATTAAAAGAAGAAATAAAAAGGAGGGGGCAAAAGTATACAATATTGATAATTATTTTAGTACATTTTACAAAATACTTATCTCCTGACTTTTGTATCGATAAAGTAAGCGGTGATCTAATTCTTAAATTTAATAAATACATGATTTTAATTAGAGAAAGCTCCATACACGTTAAATCGAGCATTTTGGCTATAACAGATTCGGGAGTTTGTTTATTGAGAAGGATGAATGTGGCCACGAGGTTCGGATTTTATTAGCCCAGCTACACTACTCGCGAAGTTGATCGAAGTTGACCGAATACGATAGTGTGGGCACGAACTTCACTTCGCTTCGGGCAACTTCGCTTCGCTTCGCCCGACTTCCGATTGTTGTCGGTAAATGCGCCCGAGTCAAAGGACTCTAAGCGTTACTCGCGAAGTTGCACGAGTGTGTGGGCAAGCACTTCGAACTTCGGCTAACTTCGTCGAGGACTTCGTCGAAGCGTCGAAGCGTCGAAGCGAGTAGTGTAGCTGACACTTTACATCAGTTGGATGAGCAAAACAATAACTATACATTGACGAAAAAAATATACTTTTTGTTTTTCACCGAAGGAAATCAATAAAACCGGAAATTATTTGTTTTGATAACATAATTTTATAGAAAACTTGTAAAGGCCAAAGCTATAAATTATTTATGCAGCTTACCCACAAGGGTTACTGGTGCATGTCGCACCTTGTAATAAATGCACCGGAAGTTGCGATGGGAATGGAAGTGGAAGATCGCGATGCTCAGATTAGTTTGCGACGGAATAATCAAAAGTTTTAAAATAAAGTGGTCACCCCCCCCGCCCTCTCTCGGCAGGTGGTCAACATTTGATCGAAAATAAAACTTTCGAAACATTAGACTATATTGTACAGAATGTTGATTACCCATTAATTCAAATAGATTATTTCTAAATACATACCTTGGACTATCACTAATTCAGATAACGCATAAGGTGGGGCTAGAATTGCATAGTTTACTACGAATTGCGCGGCTGTTTGGTTTGTGATAATAATAATACATATATCATGTGTGTGTGTGGCGCATATCAGAACGAAAATACAAAAAAAACGTAAGGAAATCAAAAGATAACAATGTTGGCCGTGCAATGGACGTGGGCGCGCCTGCCTGGAAGGTTTTTAGAAAGCGTTAGTTAAATTACTAAGGGTGTGGGTGTATACTAAATTTGTGAAAAAGGTTGCGTGGATAGTTTTTAAACTGGTTTCGTCATCTAGTGAGTGAAAAACCAAAAAAATACGACTTCTTCATTCTAGGTTTATGTAACACACAATATCATAGATTACGATGGGTAATACCACTATTCGTAATAATAATAATTGCTAGCGCTTGCTTGCTTCTCATGCCGAAGAAATGAAATGTTGGTTATTTTTACTACACACCACGCAGGGGACACGATGTCCTGCGCTGGAATTAACATGTAAGTAAGTCTACCGAATTGGTAACGAACGGGTTAAAAATCTTTAAGAAGAATGAACCTATTACTAAGGAGGTTGTATGTGTGTAGATTAAACGCAGCGGACCTTTCGACTAGGTGTCCCACATTATGGTAAAATGGACGGTTATAAAAATGATTGAAACGCGCATACGAAGGCACGCCGTGTATGCAAACAATACACTCTCGTGTCAAATATTCGGTATGCCTCTCTCTGCGTCTTCTTATGGCCGTTTGGCGTGGGAGGTAGGAATTAATGGTCACCTACACTGCTTGAACCGGTTTATCGCGGTTTCAGTTATAAGGTTAAACTATTTGGGTAATAGTTATTTTCAAAAAAAATCATCTAGAAGTTGTTACTAAAATGAAACCGTTTACCGTTGCTATGATTTCTCTAAAGTTTGAAATTGGTTATTAAAGATAATAATAATTATAACGTACGATAAAGTTATTCAAAAACTTATTTAAGGCGATGCACTACGTCGTGTAATATTTTAAATTGAGCCGCTATCAATAACAACCCTTACGTAGATGGCGATAAGGTTTAAATTCCCGCTTAACACCATCCGCCTGTTTTGATATATGCAAGAAAAAAACATGGCCAAAAAGTGCCTTTTATTTTATTTTGTGGATGTTCAGGCATAATTTTTTTTTTCTATCATTTTATAAACAACTTAATTTGCCACATTTTACAATAAAATCATAACCGAAGATGGCTTCGTAATAAAGTAGGAGATTTTGAACTTTAAAGCAGTTTTCATAGGCCTTATGCACTATTTTTTTCTGTGCTTTTAAAAAGACTTATCTAAAAATACTCGATTATTTCAAAGGCCAAGATGTATTCTACTCGCAGTATTTAATTAAAGCATCTGAAACATTTCTAGGCGACCAAATTTTCAAACCAAAAACACATGATTTTGCATTACTGCATAATATATGGCATCGCCTTAACGTGGGTATGAATTTCATTAGTCAAAAAATAAAGTGGTCGGTTGTGAAAGTCCACGCATTATTACTCTCACGCTATCACAGCATTGCGAGTTTCGGTTTTAGTATGAGTGATGAGAAATCACATTATTTCCACAAGAAAACTACCAGATTTAAGAGATGACACCCACCCCCACTGTGCAGTTGACAGTGGCAGGTGTGTTCTGTGTTTCCCGATCGTTTAGTACCGCGTCTGCTATAAAGATGGAGATCGAAAGCATTTCAGCACTGAGACGGAACACTAAACACGTTCGGGAGGATTACTCATGAGATAACAACTCTCATGTTTACATTCTGAAAATAACACATCGTCACCTTAAAGCAATAGTGGGATATCTTCGAAAAATACACTTTTGAGATAAGTATGCAGTTCGATGTAAAATTGTGAGCTCTACATGATGCATTACTGAGATATTTTGTAAAAAAAAAATGCCAGTGTTACAAGTAAAATCTCAGTATTGAAATGTTCCGTCACTCAGAGCAACACTGAGATATTGATGTTGTCCCACTGTTGCTTTCAAAATGTCGTTTAAAATACTGAAATAAATTCATTGTCTCACTGTAGCTCTATAGTTTTCAACAAGTTGGGTGATCTTGGAAGAGAAACATAAAGAAACTGAAAGTGAATACTGTTCAGGAGTATGTAGCAAAGTCAGCAAAGGTACGCAGAGCAAAACAAATTAAGCCTGTACTATGTACTAATTGTAAATACAAATGTTCTGAATCTGTTTTGGAAGTTAATCGATTAAAATATTTTAGTATTTATGATTCCATGAATGCTAGCTAATAGTGTTTATTATTTTGAGAGAGATGGACATAACATACGTGTATGTAAGTTTTTTTATGGCAACCTTAGATATAAGCAATAATACCATAAGCACTGCATTAAAAAAGAAAACAGACAGCTTCCTGCAAAAGGATGATTTAGTTGATGGTGTTATGAATCACATCAACAGCTTTAGTAGAGTGGAATCGCACTATTGTCGTGCAGGATCAGTTCGGATCTCCAAATATCCAAAAGATGTACAATTTGTACAAGTAGAAGCGTGTCTCGGTAGGTAATCTCTATGTTACACACTTTACATACAGGAAAATATTTAATACGAAATTTAATATATATTTTTTTAAACCAAAAAAGAACCTTTGCGCATTTTGTGTATATTACAACTATAGTACTGCAAATGAGAAATTAGAAAAAATAATAATATTCTGAACACATTCAGAATGTAAAGCTATCTCGACCAGAAAAAGACAAAAACATTACCCAGACCACTGATGTTACTGTAGTTGCCATTTATGACTTTCAAGCTGTTGTGGCGTTGCCGAATGGCAATATATCTATTTTTTATAAGAGCAAGTTAAGCGTTATAACTTCTGTATTTATAATACCAAAACACGACAGGGCCATTGTTACATGCGGCATGAGGGTGTAGCTAAAAGAGGCGCAATTGAAATGTCTACTTGCGTGTACACATTTTTAAAAGACCTATGCCAAGGGAAACGGGAAGTGATCTTTTATTCTGATAACTGTGTGGCACAGAATAAAAACAAATTTTTATTTTCCATGTACATGCATGCACTATGAACACTTGATATTCAAATCATTACCCATAAATATCTAATTGTTGGGCACTCAGAGAACGAAGGAGACTCCATTCATTATTGCATCGATAGAGAAAAGGTCAGGGTTTTAAAAGAAGGCCTAATATTTATTCCAACGGCGTTAGCGATGGTCATAAAGTGTTCCAAAAAGAATGAACCTCGTTATAAGTTAACAGAAATGGAAACAACGGACTTCATTGACTGGACGAAGGTATGTGAGAAGGCTGGAAAAAATTTCTCAATAAACATGGACAAAAATAAATGTATTTGGAATAAAGTTAAGATTTTACATATATCACTAAAGATGAACCGTCAGTTATCAAATACCAAAGCACCTACACGAGGATCCATTTAATCAGAGTATTAATGTGAGAGAGCGACTAAAGAATGTTCGGAATCAGAATAGAATAATTCCAGGACCAGTTTATACAGTTCCACCTACAATTCCACCGAATAAAAATCGTGATTTCTTATTTTTTGCCAAAGTGGTGTTATACCAAAAAAACCTCCTCATTTTTTTGAATTATACTGCCAATACAGACCGCGATGTACAAGAAGAAAATAACGATGAAGGTTCATTGTAGGTTTTCAGGGAATCAACACATATTTGTTTTATTTTTTTGTTCTTAAAGTTTTCTGTAAAAAAATTTACATACTTTTTATTCTAAAGGTTTTCTGTTATTTTTGATACATACCTACTTTTTATTCTTGGTTTTCTGTTAATTTTGTTACATACTTTTATTCTTAAGGTTTTCTGTTATTTTTGTCACATACATTATATCACGCTTCTCATAAATAAATTTATAAACACAAATATATATTTTTTTCATTTTTATTCCACCTTACTCCCATACAATTGTCGTATTGACAAACTATAGGAGTGAGTGGGTGTGTACTGTTGAAAATGTATTTATGATTATAAACAGCATGGAAAAACATGCAGAAATAAGAATTATTAATTATTTTAACCAATAATTATTAGCCTGAAACAGTCCACATTGGAAAAATCTCCCGAGAAACAATTATTTATTCATTTATCCATCTAAACTCGTAATATTATTACTATGCTACACTGAGATAATTTGAGATGATTACGAAACACTCCACGCAACAGTGAGATATTTCCAGATTTACGTATACTTTGTCAAAATTAGTATGAAAAAATTAATTATTTTTCTATTATTCCAATTTTGTGTTGTTGTAAAATAATTTGCCTGTCTTATACCATATCATTAATCTGCAAGATTAGTTAATTTGATGCTGCTAGAGCTCACGCAAACCTAAAAGTCCTATTATCTCAGAACAGCATTTTTTAAGATATCCCACTATTGCTTTAAGGTGACGACATCACTTCGTCATATTTATCCAGTTCAATAATTAATGTTTCTTAAACTTCTAGCTGTTCCCTGCTCCGCCAGCCTCGACTGAAAAGCATAATACATATAACTACGAACGTATGAAAGCGATTGAGGTCATTTGGAAAGGTAGGGTTACTGCGATCGGGGTAAAATATAAACTGCCACCAGTAAAGTCATGGACCCAAAAAGCCCTGGACAGAGCATTAGTGCGATTTGTATGAATGACATTGAAGCCAAATCTAGGATGAGGGGAAATTGCCTGGCAGTCATCTTGTATGACTACTTTTGAACGGATTTGTATGCATATTGGTGCATAATGAACTATTATTATTTTATTTTTGTGTTGTTAATGCAGTTCCATCGGCTTATGAGTTTTTTGGAGTATTGATGACACAACGAATGGCATACGTCATTCAAAAATTTAAGTAGAAATTTGGCATTTCCATACATCTTCCCCCTCGAATTGCTCGGTCCAGGGCTTTTTAGGTCCATGAGTAAAGTACCTACCTACATAATTTATATTATTTCATCGACTTGGAATTTAGAACTTAGTATGAATCGGCTATAAAGCGTGGATTTAACGACATATTCTACTAATAAAAATGACTTATTATTAGAGCAGATCATTTCATCAATAAGTATAGTAGGTATGTGCAAGAGTTGACAATATTGACATAACAAAGAAATCCAAATTTGATATATTTATTCACATAGTAGTAGTAGATAGTTTTAGCTTCATAGGTATTCAAATAGCAACTTTTCGAGGCCGCCACTGGTCAGTTAAGTACGGAACACGTAATGAAATATATTATTATTAGCATCTATTTTCACAAATAATATTAATTCAATCTTTCTCCAAATAAATACAACTTCTCGTAGATCTTTTGAACAGCGTCATCCATGTTTACGATATAAAAATCGTAGAGCACATAATTTAAAAAAAAACGCCACTATGGTGAAAAAATGCAACATAATTTTATTTTCCCTGTAAAGTAATGTGCTTTGGTTGGAAGAAATTGCCACCAGGCCATAGCCCAAAACTATTAACAATATTAAAATTACTTAGCTCAAAAAAGAACCCTGACATTTTAAAAAATATATATATTTACAACCCCGCTATGGATTAAAATTGATAATTTACAAAATTAATATTTTTGTATTTCATATTCTTTATTGCAACTAGCCAATGGCCAGGAAAGAGTGATTGCATTATTGCTTGTTATGGGCAGTGACCACACCACATGCATACTTAAATATTATTTCGCAATGTAATAATAATTATTAATTTCCTGTAATATTAAAAAATTGTTAATGATAAAATAAGAAAATACACAGATTTAGGAAATGAGATAAAAAGAATTTGGCATTCTCAGACTATAAAAATATTACCATTCGTTATTTAGGCTACTGGCATTATACCTAGCTCTCATTAAAAATGTAGGCGTATTAGATCTATCAAAAAATGTATTTATAAAAATGCAAAAATCAGATTTTAAATACATGTAGGATAACGAAAGATTTTTTAAATATTTATGTTGAGGGATCAGTAGGATTTATAGGCCCTGTTAGGAGTTCTACCGAGCCAAACCCTCTGATATGAAAATATCTGGAGTCGGTGAATTATTTTCCCATTTGATCTCTGGTGAGTTGACGTGTTGTTCTTGTATTTATTTTGCTTATATAATGCACTTGCATAATGTTGATTGACTAGATGATCATTTGTGGAAAAGTGTGTGGAAGGGTTTAGTTTTTCCTATGGGGAAGATTTAACCCGGACATAAAATTGGAAAAGATAAAAAGTAGATGGGTGGCGGAAGTTTTCAGAACTTATTTATAGTTATATACATTATGTAACGTAATTTTAATGAAACGTTCTGTCAACTACAACAGGTAGTAAGTAGTACGTAGCCCCGTCGTCACGATGACGACATTATTTGATGACATAATCGCATATATTTAGGCATGATCTCATAGGAATTTACAAAATACACTCTCATGAAAGCCCTTCAACGATCCCAGAATTTTTAATCCATGTTGATTGTTTGACCTGGTCATGTAGTAATAGCAATAAGGAGATTCGTATGTATTTGGGTTAACTGTTTAATATCGGAACAATATTTTCAGTTTGCCTGACTATTTTTTTAAAAAATGGAAAGCTAGATATTGAGACATATATTATGTATACACAATAATAGCCATGATACTTTCAAAATACACGAGTTAGGTCCAATTTTTTTGCAAATGTTGACAGCCGCGGTTGTCCATCAAGTTTTTAACAAAAAGAAATTTAAAAAGTACAAAAACGTTATTTTGTAAAGAAATGATTCTTTACATATTTTAAATTAAATATTTTGTTTAACATAGAGTTCTATTTTTGGTTCCATACAAATTCCATCTATTTTTGGTTACAAGTTCCATCTGACTAGTCAAGAATAATGTAATTTTATTTAATAAAAAACAACTTATATGTTAGCATAATTTTAGTTCCTCGCTAAAGAAGGAGTAAGTGGTGATATTTATTCTTATGCAGTAATGTAAATACCGCACAAGAGTCCCAACTGCTTCAAGCTGTCAGGAGCCAGTGAGACTACGGCACCCTCAATTGGGGTATGTTATGATGCTGGAGGTAGTGGGGATGTGAAGGAAGTGGGTGGAAAAGTACCCGGCTATTCAGATCTGGTCATCAAACACGGCTAAAGCCATTTCAAGCAACGTTTCAATTCTGAATGGTGGTCTTACACCAGGGCGATACCGAAAGTGTCTTTCACTACTGATACTAAATATTATTTTTAATTAATAAATTGTGAAATTACACAACTTAATTACATCAAATTTACCTGCGCAGGCCGGGATTTCAACCCGCGACCTCCGGATTGATCTACTTCCGGAACTTTGAAGAAAAGGAACCTCCCTGAAAGTGATGCTATCCCGTGATTTTTACGGGTCTGCGCCAGTTTAGTAATAATTAATAGTGATGTTGGTGTAATGTTCTTATGTTACATAAACATTCACTAATATTTTGCTAAACTTATTTTGACTTTCATTTGAATAATCTTCAATAATTTTGTTTTTATCTATCAGTATGGTTTGTTTTTATCTATCAGTATGGTTTGTTTTTATCTATCAGTATGGTTTGTTTTTATCTATCAGTATGGTTTGTTTTTATCTATTAGTAACCCATTTCGGTCGGGAAGGGTAGTTCTACTTTTTAAGAGGGTCCCACTTGAATGGCGGAAAAGGCATTGCTGTCCAATAATTTTATATAAACCCCTTCGTAAGGGTCCCCAACAATATGTATTTAAAAATGTGAACCAAGCCTCCCCCTTCATCTAATTCTTGTCTTTTGGGTGGATAAATATTTTATCAAAAGGAAACTATATTTAAACCCGTAGAACAGGTAATACATACTCACAGTTATCGCACTGGAGATGCGGAAGTTTTTTTTTGTCATGTAATAAAATAATACGTTATGTCCCACCACTGACTTTAATTTCAGTTTATGGTGTAGTATTTATTACAAGAGTAGGCTTTAATTTCAGACAATAGTTTTATAGTTGAGGTGTGGTGAGTATTAATTTAAAATATATTTAAATATATATATATATATATATATAAATTATTTTCCAAAAATAGCTGTTTCAAACAAAATCTATTACCTCGAATGCGACCCTCGTTTTCGCCCGCATGAAATGTGAAGTAAGTTACATATATTTTTATTTATTGGATGATTTGTATAGCGCCGCTTTTGTGAGATATCACCTACTTAAGTTTATATATATTTTTGGCATTCCAATATTGTATTGCTTAAACAGGATCTCAATTTACTTTGTTATTTACTCATGTTTCTTACACTATAAGTATCACATGTAAAAGCCGAAAGGCGTTAATTATATAAATAAATAACGGTACAAAATATCATATTATTATGTGTTGAGAAGTCTCATTCTGAATAAAGAGAATTATAAACGAACATCAAAGTTTAGTTTCATGGAGACATAGCACCGAGAAGGCCGTGCTATATAGGCTGCAGGGTTGAGTTCAACATATAATATAGTTTGAAAAGTCCCATTGCGGCAGAGGTTAATAAAGAGAGGTAGAGGTTAGCCTTATGGTACGTATAAATTTGCGAACTTAAACCCGAACTGAGCCACGAATTACGGGAAAGGAACGAAGCAACTGCAAGCGGCGTATCGCGCCATTTGCGGTTGCTTCGTTCCTTTTTCATAAGTTGAGATTCAGTTCGGCTCGCGTGTGTATACGTAGCATTACGTCACTCCGTAGCCTCGTGGAGAAATCACAAGGAGAAGGTTAACCTATACATTTTCATGAGAATTCTAACGCGAGGTTGTTTTGTTCCGTGCGACCATAACTCAGATACGCCATTTGAGAATATTTATGGCCCATTATCCATGCCAGGTGTACCATGGCTCACGGCTATCGCCAGATTGGTGGATAATGCCGGCTGCCGGCTTCACGGTGAGCTGCATTACTCGGGGCTGGTTAAGTCCTTCATTCACGTAATCTATTGGATATCAATTCGTTGGGATCAAATAAAATTGTACACAAATTAGTGAAATCATTATAATCTAACTTAATCCAAAACATTCAGATATTTTTTTAACGAGTTGGTTTTCCTAGTATATTTTAACTGGGCCATTCTTTCTTGCGCCAGAAAATAATAAATTATTACCGAATTTCAAAGATTTTGCGCGGGCAATTAATTATCTCCTTGCAAAACTTTAAAAGTTACATCAATAACACACAGTCGCTACCGAGAACTTTCATGGTTACTTGAGCAATATGCCGCTCGCTCCTTATAAAGGAATGAATATTCACTGCTGTTCGACACGATAACCCGCTGAAAACTTCTTCGGAAAATACATTTAGGGACGTATTTCGTGATACTGTTTTAGAACCTTGAGAGTGAAAATATGGGCCAAATTAATATTAGACACGAACGTGTTTATTCGTCTTACTAGTAAATGTGTTCACGTTTAAGCAAGACGAACTTGGTAGAAAATATAACTCTGCTTGATACCTATATTGAAATAAATTAAAAACTCTTTTCCACTTATTTTATTTTTTGACCGGTTTCAAATATAATAATATGAATTTTCCCATCTTCTTGCTATGTGGTGTTTCAGCAGGCCTAATTACATCGGTTTTAGAGATTCATTTATTATTTATTTAGGGAATTCCTTACATGAATGTTTTTTTTCATAATTAAAATCATTATATACCATTCCTGTTAATCCCCACCCACTCCCCCAAATGTTATGTATATAAACCATAGTTTAAGGAATAATTGTACCAGTCTGAAGATGGCTATAATAAGCTGAAACCGATCACGGTCAATAAATAAAATAATTGGAAAACAGTTTTAAATTTGTTGCAGAAATATTAAATAACTCTGCTTCTTGAAATAATTTTAAAATGTCATGATTTGGTAAATGTATAATTATAATGGTGACATTGCCATTTACGAATAGCGGACAAGGTCGCGGGATAATTACTAAATAATAATACTATATGTATACAGAATGTCCGGTAAGTTGTGGTTAACATTTCAACTATGGATGGGGACCCCAAGACCATTCCGAAAATTAAATACCAAGTTTAGTATTCGAGATAATTGATTTTTTTAATTTTATAAAATTGACGCCTTTGCTAAGAATGTGAAAAAACTTTCTGATCTGTTTTTTTTTTAATACTATTTTTGAATAGTACCTAGTGCCACCTGAAATACATATTACTATTATTGCGTTACTGTTTTAAGTGTTAAACTTTAAATGTGTGTTTTGATCAATTTTTCCTCTATGGTTCACCTACTAGTGGTACATTTTTTTATGGAGGCGTAAATGGCCAATTGACTAAAAAGTTAATAGAGATTCTATGTATCCCACATAGCAGAATGGACGTACTGGCCTCGGCATAGCATGAGACGAGGCATGACGCTGATAAATAACGTTTCGAAGACTATTGACATTTTTAACAGTAGCTTTGTAGGATTCAAGGAGTTTGTAAATGCCGCACATTACCCATCATAATATATATCTCATATTTATTTTCTTCTTTCAAGAATATATATTTTTTGAAAATCTAGTTTTTGTTACATGTGTATTGTAAATGGACAGTCGTTATGCACAAAACAAAAATCGGAATCGCCTTGGGGTCCCCCCCTCCACAGTTGAAAGGCTATCCACCACTTACCGGGCACCCTGTATAACATTTATAATCACTGGCGATAAACATACTAGGTTCAATCAAATTACCGCTTTTACCGCAGTCTTATTTGATAGTAAGACTTCAGGCTTATGCAAGTACCTGATTAACCACAAGATTACATTTTAGGTGTGTTGGATGATCAAGAGTTCGAAGTTGATTAACAACCTCAGAGCATGAGGTGATCTTTACACTCTAAAACAAAATATCCATCAAATTGAGAAGAAATTAAATCATCTAACGACTTTGGGGTTTCGATTGGAAGCCATTTAGGAATCTTGGACCAGCGATCATCAAAATGTTGTAATGTTAAGTGATTACACGGGAAAGTTAACGACATTAGCTAACTCGGCTGTGCAATGTGAATTCTTGTGCACGATAAGATGAAGAATGATTAATGACTGTTAGTCACAATGATAATAGCATTCACCGCAAGATGAATGACTGCAACTGTGAGAGATGATAATCATAATATTGAAACAGGTGGCTTCCAATACATTATGCTTGCATGAAGCACATCGCTCGAATTCTTAATTCTCTCGAATGGTATAAAATAAAAACCTTTGTACTAAACGTTCATTTGAATTTGTGGCGAGTCCATTGTTTTCACAATGCGGGTTAAATTCACGTATTCATTAAAAAAATACGTCGATCAATAGCCGAGGAAACCTTCAGTCCCAACTTAGCGATGACGCATTTCCTCGCCGGCATAGTTTCCCAATAAACTTATACGAATCGTAAACATTTACTAGTTTTACTACTGCAAAACACGCGAAAGCGCGGCTTATTTAACGTTTGTCAAGGCCTTGCGATTTAATCTTATGAACCAGATATGGACAATCAAATAATCATTTTTCGTAAGGCTTCGTGAAACAACAACTTAATTGGAAACATCAACATTTGGGTTAATTATTGCTAGAATAATTTACGATATTCTGATCCAGTTTTCTCCAATTTTCGTACCAGTTGCGTAACGACTACAGTAGTTTTTAACAAACTAAAGCGGGCACTGGACGTAAACCTATTTTTTTTAATTACAAAACTAACTATATGAGAAGATTTGTACTTCACCAAAATATATTTTTTTAAATACTTTGGCAGCAATGGTCAATAAGAGTCCAGTGGCGTGTTGTGCAATATAAAACTCGTGGGTTCGCCTATATTAAAAATAGTCATACAGAATTGGCCGTCTATTTCAGGTCGGCGTTACCGAGACGAAATTTAGTTTTGACCATAGACATATGAATATTAGTAGACCTGCCCTAAGTGATTAAAAGCGTATTATCCCCACTCCCCATACCGGTTCCATTGAGCCGGCTGGGCTCGCGTACGGCCTCAAGTGATATTTGAAAACGTGACGTCATCATTCTTGTGCGAACTATGGTCGAGGCATCATCGGTTCATTTTACGAAATAACACGGCAAAATGTTTACTTGTATTATGAAAACTGGTAAAAATAGATGCGAAAAAAGAGAATAAACCCAATTGTCGTATTACATTCCATATATAAGCATTATTTTATTTTATTTTAAGCATATTCACATCGTATAATATGAATCAGTTGTTACTATCACATCGAGAAACGTCTGGACGCGAAACACAAAGCTGGTTGGTTGCTGGGAAGTAAATTATGAACATTTATAAAAGTGTCTTAACTAAATACTCTGAAACTAACTACGACTCTGAATATAGAAGCTGCCTTACTTTGCCGAATTTGGACTTCGCAAATTTGTTCATAACGTGGCGAGTAATTTGCGCTCCCATGTAAAAATGTCTATTCATTCAAAGCAGATTTTACTTTTAAGAAGTAAATGGTGATATTATAATGCGAGATGCCTATTTACTGTCAGATTGATTTATTGACGAATCACAGTCATCTTCACTCCCTTCGTTCTTCAACAGTTGATTTTACCCCTCGCCTTTATCTTCTCGTCTATTAATTCCTATGTCTGTGGTTTTGACCCAATTTGTGGGACAAACACTTCGGCCAAATAGTCCAGACAGACAGAAGTTATCTACCTATACTCAAATTAACCTATCACGGAACTGTGACAGAAATGTCAAGTCTGGTTCATTATACTACCAATAATTATTTTGCGAGGCTAGGTTAATTACTGTAAACTAGGTAGGTACTATAAGGGATACTATACTGCATTACTCTGCACACATTTTAGAGCAGGAAAAAGTGTAGACCCGTAGTCTTCTATAACTCTATAACTTATCTCCCCTACGCGAATTCGAGGGTTGTATCAGGCTTTAACTTTAAAAGGGTTAACATAATTTCAGGTTAATGCATTTTCGACAAATATTTCAGTTTTTTAGATATGTTAGGTAAGCTTGCAATTTAAGTTTAATAATTTTAATGCGGGACTAATTAACTAAAGCGTGTTGACCAAATCCAAGATAACATTTACTTAAGGAGCTAGTATAGTCCGATGTCACCCTTCTTAATATACCTTACGGACATGGAATATATAGAAGAAGTTTGAAGAAACCATTACCATCCGGTAAATGGCACTTTTGTCATACCTCCCAGTTGTTACGCCAGTTATATTAGAATTTAGTTGTGAAATTTAGTGAATCTTTGAAACTAAACCCATCGAACGATTTTTAACAGAATTAATTATAGCTGGTGTAGCGTGGGCACGTACAGAAGCCTCTCCTCTGGTCCGGATAGAAGCCTTAGCTCTGTGCTACATTACGTCAGGATTATTATTTCAGGAGTGTGACATCATCGAGAGACAAAATGACGCTGGGTAAAGTCGCCTTTAGATTCGTTTAGCATAGAGAGCAAGTGTGACATTCAAGGGTATTTGAAAATGAATATTTTTTGGAGACAGGTAAGTACCTACCTTATTAACATTTATAATCCAGTAGTTGTCTGTTCATCTCATCGTGGAATGTGGCAACTAATAAAGTCAATATTACTATTTATTCGTTCTGCACAACCTGACTAATTAATTCAACTGGAAAACGTGTTAAATTGAGTACCTAATGCGATAAATGGAATGCTTTGAGATTTGCACGGCAGAAAGTATTATCGTTATTAATTTTTGGGTTGTGATGCCGTGTTGGGATTCCTTTAATCAACTTTCTTGTATTTAACCAACGGGTAAATATTTCCCTAACCGCCGAACATATGCACAGATTATGGAAATTACACATAGTTTCAACAATTACTAGAGGTAACAAACGATTAACGTCGAGGTATTTGGTAGAAGATGCATTATAAATCAATTTTTATTCACAATTTACCTAATAAAACTATCACTTTGCCGCCATTTTGGACTTTGTAGGGAGTGACACTTGCGAAAGTTTAGTTTTAATCTAAATACGCATAAATTACTTAATTAACCCAAACTAAGAACCTAATATGTGCATGTATTTTCTTGTAGTAATTGTTGAAACAGAGTGTAATTTCTATAACTGTGGAGGTTAGGGAAATAATTACAGTCTTTTCAAACAATAATAAGAAGCCGATAACATTATTATTGACACCGAAGAAAATGACACCTGTCTGTAGGTTATGCCGTGTTTCGTTGGTTTGCCACACCAGAGTATGAGACTGTAAATAGTCAAACCGAAATGTTCACCAAATATTACCAAGAATGCCGAAAAATAACATTGATATTATTGTTATTTCCGAGTGTCTGGCTACGATGCAAGAATTTTTCACATAATTGTTACAAAATTCTGACCTTACAATAGGCATACTTTTTCCAAACATATTTGCAATTATTTATCAAAATAAATATTGATGATATGATATCATTCAGAATTTTTAAGGTATTTTTCACAAATAAATAATAAACTCACCGTTTGCGGAGATCTTCATTTTCTTCGCAGAGACGCTTTACATCAATTTCGAGCTTCGCTTTCTCGCGAGCTGTTTCATCTAAAAGTTTACGAGCATCTGCGAGCTCATGCTCGTACATGCCCTTGATGTTTGAAACTTCGCGGGTGACCGTTTCGTGGGATGTTTGCACTTCTCTGGTGAGACGACCATTCTCACCCTCCAGGTGACGAACCCGGTCAATATAGGCAGCGAGCCTATCATTAAGATTTTGCAGAGACTCCTTCTCTTGAAGACGGCTTTGACGAGTAGGACTCATGGGACTGCCAGACCGGCCGGCTGAGCTAGCGGGGCGACTGCCGCTTCTAGGGGTGCTGCTCGACTGCGGTGTTTGAAGGGAAGATACATTGATGCTACTCGAAGATGTTACAGTCGTTTTCTTACTTTTGGACGCCATTTTCACTACACAAAACCAAGGAGCACTTGATCAAAACAATTTTCACAGCGCACCAAAACGACGTACCCACGCCGTCAAACCACAAAAACTGTTGCCCGCAACGCCGCTAAACTGCGCAAGCGCAACTTTGGTCACGTGACCGATGACATCAACAAAGCCACTCCCACCGAATACTGGAAATCGACAGTGTTGCCAACGGGTCTTGGCCTAATGTCGCCGTTTTTCAAACATTTAGTAGCCTAATGTAGCCGAATTTCAGTTGCAGTAATTCTAATGAACTCGCATAAATTCTGCCCACATATTCCCCACAAATATTGTACGTGAGCTTGATTCCCCCTTTTATTATTCGAAATCCATGGGGGGGGATTGTTAGAGAATTTCTGTAAAACATAATTCACCACAAAAACGATTCAAAATGAGTACTCCCCACAAAATATTTCAAATCCATGGGGGGGGGGCGGGGGTTGTTGCAGATCTTCGCTGAAAAAAAATTCCGCACAGCCAAAAACATTATGTGATTCCCCACAACAATTTTGAAATCCATGGGGAGGGAATAAGTAATATAATAATTAAGGCTACGGAATTCTATTTCGAAAAATTCCTCACATTTTTCCATTTAAATTAAAAAATCTGTTGTAGCCTAATCGGCGACCAGTCGCCTTTTAGATTTTTTCGTCGCCGATCCTCGTTCTGAGTAGCCTAAATGGCGATAAATCGCCTTCGTTGGCAACACTGGAAATCGACGCTATATTCATTATAAAAATGTTAATGTTAGATAGGAACTGAACATTAATATTTAAATAATTATTAATTAGGTGTAAATAGGCTTTGTTTAGTTGATTGTTTAGTTTTCTATTTTTATTTTGTTATTTCACAGAAAATTGTGAACTCTCAGAAAAGCTTGTTTTGCGAATTAGTCAATAAAATGACGTAAATCATCATTCCCCAGCTCCACCGGGACTCTTTTTATTCGGGCATTCCAACCCATAAAAACGCGTCCATCAATTGACTCGCCCAGTACGACGTAAACGCCAAAACTAAATATAATAAACCGAAACAAATACTACGTAAATTACCCCCTTAACTGCAGCCATATACCATTGCGAATAAATTTTCACCAAAACTAAATCTATTTTCCAACAACCATAATTCAAACTCATTATGAAAGAGAAAGGGGCCTTTTGGCCCGGAGCCCTGTATGCTACCATATCAAAAAAGTAAAAAAAAAAAACTTAAATCATAATATATTTTATTTAACTGGTAGCATTGTCATGATTTTTGTGACGACGCCAAGCATTCAAATAAGCTTCCTTGAGCGAGATTATAATAATTCAATGAAATATTTCCTTCCGATAAAGTTGTCGAATTCCGCTGCACGCTTAGTACGCAAAAAATTATAAATAGCCATTGGTTTCAACTTAATTACTACAAGAAATAACTATTTACGTCGTGGAAGATGGTAAAAGATGCATTAAATATCTATTTTTTCTGAATCAAAGTTATGTTTGAAGGTTAACAAATACACATAAATTATCAAAATAACCCAAACTATCACCCTATAAATCTATTTTTACACCCGACTCATATAGTTGTTTCCTGTAGATATTTAAGTTGAAATCAAGTGTTGTTTTTTTAAAGAGCCTCTGCATGCAGCGGAATTCGACAAGTTTTCATTTCCTTCGACTTGAAAATGCCATCAAAATTTTATATTTAAATTACAACTCTATCAATGTCCAACGATTTTGGTTGGTTTTATCAATGACCAAATAAAAATGGGTTTATATATATTGTAACTTCGTTGGTTTGACCATAGTTACGTATTGTAGAATATTGAAAAGTTATATATTTTTAACATGCAAATTTATTCATTTACTTTATTTATCAATTACCCCAAATTAATAATACCTCCAACTTCTGACATTCCCCATATACTCTGATGCATAAATAAACCATCTCTGATGGCAACATGCTACACTAGCTAACTAGCGGCTAACATTGAAAAAACTCATGTTTAACATTTCTGGTAAAGAATCCATTCCGTGACCACATTTATTAATTTTTAAACATCGGTTTTACTTGAATAGTTTACAAATTTATGTACAATTATATTACTAATAAACGTTTTTTTTAAAATATATAACTGAAGTACCAGCAACAATCTTTTGTATTTAGAAGAATCCACAATATGTATTTATTATTCATTAATGCCCTATCGGGCCTTTACAGAGTCCATTATGCCTGAATTACACCTGCTGAGTGCTCAGCCGAGGCAGTGCATTCGACCGAGTGCTCGGCTGATGTGATCAGTACAGTCAGTACTCGGCCTAGTAGCAGGCGAGGGATTCAGGTGAGACAAAAATTAATGCAAGGCCTGATGAAATGACTCGGTTGAGTAAGTACCCCCTTCACCTGCATACTCAACTCGCCCAGTGTGATCAGCCGATTCAGTCGGTGAAAGAACATTAAGAAATTTTAATATTTAAATTTTTTAGGAGCGTTTGACATTTGTTATTGTAAAAATCTCTTAATTTTTCTCTTTTCCTTACATGGGAAAACCATGTTTTAAACTAATCTCAGTGAACTGACTCGCCCATTGTCTCTTCTACATGTGATCACCTCTACTCTGCTTTCTCTGTTGCTTGGCCTTTGGTCGCAGTTTGTCACCGCGTTTTCAGCCCGGTACTCGGCACAGTGTCTGCTGGTCTGCCAGCACGCTGATATATACTTTCAAAACATTGTGTAGGTAGGTATATTCCTGTGAGGGAATTGTGAGAAAACTGATAGTATCTCTTTATTTGCTGTAGATTCCTAAATATAAAATCATATTTCATTTAATTTTTTCTCTTTGTGTTCTCCAACAAATTTATAACTTTCAGAAACTGTAAATACTCTAGGTGTTGATGGATCTTTGAATTCATTGTTAATTTATTACCACTTTCCTTAAATTATGAGCTCTTCATTGAAGTTATGTTAACAGTACCCACAACTCACAGTATTGCAGGAACAACCGGGGGCGGATTTAACGGTCAGCATTTAAGCAAATGCTGATTGCGGGGCATCAGCCCAGGGTCCCTGGCCTGAGGATGTCCTGCAACTCAAGATCATAGGCAGGGCCGCAGAAAGGGAGGTTCAAGGAGGTATAAATCATCGGGCCCAGGGCCCAAGCAGTCGTAGTACTTACCTGATATTTAAAGCACCCTTGAGATTTTTTGAAGAAAGCGGCGCTAAACAAATTATCATTAAGGTACATACCCACAAAATCAATTAAAAGGTTACTTGAAACGCAACACGTCACCACAATAATAGTGTCATCATGCTCAACTGTACTTTATGTTTATGTAGGATGAGTTTAGTGCCTGATACAGACATAACCCATCATCTCACTCGTCAGGGCCGGACTACCGCCTAGGCCCGGTCTAAGGCCCAAACCTCAAGGGGAGGGGGGGGGGGGGGTAAAGGACATAAGTTCCTTAAAGTATAATATGTCAACGTTGAAGATGCTGTGAAAATGGAAACACATTGAGGGCACAGGACTCGGAAATTAATAAATCATATTTTTTATAGGCCCCCAAAAGTCGGAGGGGGGCCCCGGCTAGGTGCCAAAACGATACACATTGAGGACACAGGACTTTTATAAACAATACTAGACTTGATGAAGTCACATTTTTACTTTTACTTTAACTAATAGATGTAATATTAGATGACAAAAAATATGTACACGCTAACCCTGCAATTACAGGGCTGCATACCATGGACACGATTCTTCAAAACGCCATCATAGTGATGCCATCCATCTATCTCCTAAGAGTTAAATAATGCAAACAGAAGGAAGGGGTAGTGGAAGTAAGGAAGAGTCGTGAGAGAGCAAAATGTATCAACTGTTCGACTTCACAGGGAATCCAACTAAAGATAATTCACATTTTAACCATCTCACCGTGTTCCCTATAATATGCTAATATACGATAGGAGGCGCATTGTCAGATTTTTTTTTTAATATACATTATGGCTTATCAAGAGTTAAGTCGAGTCGGAAAACATGTATGAGACGATGCATGAATGGGAATGAAGTAAGGAGCGTGTGCCAAAACAGAGTTGTGTGGCAGTCCCTCCAACTGGTGGCAGTGATGGTTAATTAGTTTAGCCTTGCTTGGTGACCAGATCTGAAAAGCCAGGAACTTTTTAACCTTTCTCTTCCCATCTCTTTCTTTTCAGTTTCAAAACATACCTCAATTGACGAGTCCCACTAACTTCAGAAGGTTGGGAGCAGGGATTCGTGTATGGTATTTGGGTAAAAAAAGCATTCATTTTTCATATTATTATTAGTGTATGGGTTAGAAAACCGTTAATTACTTTATTAACAAATTTAGAAACTCGAAAAGAATCTAATTAAGGGTAAACCTAACGTACGTTATAATCTACGCGTTCATAGGTAGCGTTAAATGAATTATTTTATGAAATTACACTTTATTTATATTATAATTATGCTTTAAAATATTAAGACAAATTATTTGTTTGCACAACTTCCTACAATAATGTATCGGTGGTTTACCCTAGCTGAAATTCATCTCAATGACGATCTGATTATCCAATATGTATATTTTTATTTATTTACCTTTGTCACATTGTATACCTCAGATCATCCGAATTGTATTCAGCGAATGCGATGTATACAATAAACTTTTTTCCTCAATTGTTAACGAGCTCCGTTCTGCAAAATGACACTCATTTAGAGCAATGAAATTATTGACGCATGGATTGAAATGAACAAATTAAAGATATTTTTTATTTTTATTTAATATTATAATAAGTTGTAACTAATATTACATGAGGTTGATGATAATATTTTACATGTAACATTTAAAGAACTTTCTGATATTGATTGCTTCCAAGTTGACAAGATTTTTCTTTAATAATATAAAATGTAAGAATAATATGTACTAAAAATTACGAGCATCAGTATGAAAAAATACTATCGGCTCATTGCACAAATAATGATGAAACATGTTTAGTAAAAGGGAAACACGTCAATGCAAAAGAATTGCCTTTTACTACCTTTTTATTAAATATTTAGGAGTTCGTCGACTCACATTAAACTCATTTGGTCTAAATTAAAAAAGTGATGTAAATAATAAAAAATCTATACAAGTAAATATTTTACAGCTCAACCAGACATAGCACATAACAACACACATAATATACACACCATAAGTACAAGATGGAACTTTATGTGAGAGTTTGTAACCTACGGTTAACCTTTAGAAACTTTGTCATTGAAACTATTCCCAGCTTATTCAATTTATACATTTCTCTTCTTCCGACTTGCCAAGATAAAAAATACAACAGGTTTACGGGAAGACATTCAATTTCAATAAAGAGGTCAACAAATGCATAATAATTGAAATGTATACTAAATAGTTAATAACTATATAAACAAATTAATAAATCCATTAAATTTAGTCTAATCCTAGCAAAAGAGTTTACGATATTTACGGTATATAAACACCTAGTTCGAGATGAACCAAACATTGAGATGTATGCATCGCCATTGAACACACACATTTTAATTTGAAACCATACGCAGTCTTTTGATAACATTTTTCAATAATCACAATATTTTATTTAAGATGGACGCTGACTCCGTTAAGATTGATGTTAACTCCGTTAATATGACAATAACGTGGTGAAAGTTGCGGAGAAAGCGAATGTCAAGTGAATATTTCACTAAAACATAATAATTGTCTTCACATCCCCAACATAACATATAATAAGAACCGTGGGACCCTACCAATCTCTGCCGAGAGGTTTACTACCTGCTGCTTACCATACCATCACAAGTCAATGTGTACATACCACCTAATTAGATTCCGTGTGAGCCACAATACATATCTAGCAACAATCCCCATTCAGTGATTTGTGTGGTTTCCTTAACAGATACTGATTTGATGTTTATCATAATGTTTCCTAAGTATGCTTAAACTACTAAGTGAAAACCGTTATATTTAGAGTCCTCGTGCCAAACTAGAGTGACATAGAAAAGTATTGAAAATTTTAACAAGTAGTTTCTAGAAGAGGATCACACCCCTCCACAGGTTTAGTGACGCCCGGTTCCTTCACTTCTGCTCGAGGCGTTACATCTGAAACATCACAAATTTTTATCATCTGCGGAGGACTGTTGCTAGTGTCTATCTGTGATACAACTGGGGGTGAATTATTGGTAGAAGCCACCTTGGAAAAACTATTCTTTCTACTTGGAACCTTGGACAAATCTACTTCGCAATCCTTAGACAGCGACAGGTATTCTGATCGGGGTAAAGACTTGCGTGGTGAGGGACGAGGGGAAATCCATCCCTGTTTCAGCGTATTGCAAGTGCACATCATATCCACTTTACCGTTTATTTGAGAAGATGCAAGATCATGCAGGCACTTTATGCCACTGACCGAAAGAGACCTGCTATTTTTCTTTAGTACGACCGGCGATTTCTTAATCACTATTTGTTTCTCCGCAGTCAGGCGTATGGGACTGGAGCGTGCTGCCAGCAGCAAGTCTGGAGACCGGTCGAGGAATGCCGGAGAGAGAGGTATATTAAGACTCAGATTGTCGTCAGCTTTAGTGCTAGAGCACTTGCACGTATCGGTGGACCAGCAGGTATTGCACGAAACAGGGGACAGCCGTTCTAATTTAGAATTTCTTCGTACCGCTAGATTAGAAACCTGCAGAGTAGAGATATTCTCTACTTTTCTATTGTCTCCGGTACTTTTTTGTTTGGAAAACGATTTGGCTTTTCTATAAAGCTGTCGCTGAGATTGAGAATATCCTTTGGATGAAGAATTAAGGATCCAAGGGCCATTATCGGCAGGTGAGCACTCCAAAGATAAGTTGGTCCTCGCCAGTTTCTTCATGGTTTTCACATCACTATCAGACTGTTTGGTCCAGGGATCCCAAGGAACATACACCAGCTGACTGCTGCTCTTATCTATATGGCTGGGCACAGTTCTTGGATGTGGATTAGCTTCAGGAATGGAGATAACGGACACACTGGGCGAGGTTTGCTCGCTGCGTATCTTACGAGGACTACACACGGGCGAAGTAGTCTTTTCACACTTTGCCAGAATAGAACTTAGAGTACTTATTTCAAGATGAGGCGAGAAGTCTACCGCTAAGTGGGAGGGTGAAGTCTTCTGAAGGGAGAGTGCCTGCTGGTGCTTGACCGCCTGCTTGTGGGAGGGGCGTGCACCGAGGGAGCGTGAGCGGGGATGTGGACGGGCAGTGGGGGGCGGCGGGGCGGGAGGGAGAGGGGAGGGCGGGCACACGCAACACGGTGTCACATCACTGTTGCTACGGGAGTGTATAGGCCGGCGAATCTTCATCACAGCAGGTTCGGGAGATTCCGTGCCTATAATATTGATGCTAACATTAAATTTTTCATCTTCGGTTTCTTGCATTATGGCCATCTTGATAAATCTCTCCATCTTGGCTTCTGCGGCTGAGCTGCTGCCGGTGAGGTTGGAGTGATAGCGAGGAGGCGTGCTGGACAGACTGGTGTGGTACGGTGGAGGGCGTTGGTGCTCTGCATTAGAGGAATTGTGTTTGGGGCCGGCCAAGTGGTTGGACCCGGCCCCTGCTAGCTATAGGAGCTTTTCAGTGACTGAGCTGGTGGTTTCGGAACTGACGGTTGATTGACTGACTGGAGCGGGTACGGGTACGGGGTCCTCACCTTTAACCACAAAAGTTAAACATTTAGTAAATAATAACCCATTTGCCGAATACAGAATACATATAACATTAAATAATATGGGCATTGAATTATGTTTACAAAATGAGCTAAAAATAGCTTGAGTTTGGAATTAGCCTTAAAAATTCTAGAAATATTACATAAAGAGGAAATTGAAAAATAGTGGGCATTTCAATATACGCTACAACTTTATCGATGTATAAAATGAACCACTACCTCTCGAGCAATAACATTGAGGAAAAATAAAGTTATCATTTAATGCTGATTGCAATCCTGTATCATTTATTCAAAATACTCTGTGTAACAACAGTACAATAATACTTAGGACGGGTTGTTTCGGAGAATTTGAACAATTCATCAAATTTCAACGTTCGTTTTCGGGTTCTGTGAAAGACTTATTCAAGTTCTCTTATTATATCATTGTAGGCTAGTTGCTTGACAAAACTGAAATAAAAACAGAACTTGAAAAAATCTTTCACAGAACTTGAAAATGAACGTTGAAATTTGATGAATTGTTCAGATTCTCCGAAACAACCCGTCCTTACAGTTCATTGAATTGGCATTATGTATGTGTATTGAAAGAAACCATTAGAAGGCAAAAAAAGTCTAATTTAATTACTTCGAGTGTAGAAGCGTCAGCTATTAAATCGCGCATTACATAATGTAATACCTTTTGGCAATTCATTTGGATGATATACCTGTTTTATTCTGGCCTACAGGGGCCTGCAGTCGTTGTCAGTTGAGCAGCTCCACAGACACAAACTGCTTCAGGCGCTCCAGATACTGGTTGTAGAGCTCCACATCATTGTGGCCGGCGCCCTCTACCCACAGCGGCTCCACAGCCCGCGGACAGCGCTCGTAGATGGCCAGCCCGTGCGAGAAGTCTATCACCTCGTCCTCGGTGCCGTGGATCACCAGCACGGGCGAGGTCACCTTGGGCACCTTATCAATACTGGAATCAATCATAATCACCACATTAACATCATCATGTTCTGTAATGCGCATGCACAGGCAAAATAATATTCTACAGTGGAATAAAGTAGTGCTTATATTTTTTATATGAATCTTGATGCATTTAATAAATGGTGAAAACCATAGACATATGAACAGAGATGTGCTTTATTTCAAATGGAAATGCAAAATGGGTATTTTCCATTTTGCATTTTAAATGCTTTTTTAAAAACCATTTTGCATTTTGCATTTTAAATGCTTTTCTTAATGCATTTTCCATTTTAAATGCTTTTTGCAACATTCTTCCTACTTTCTCCACTCATCTTTTTTTCATAAGCCCCAAATATCAGTCGGTCCTCAACCTCGCTATGAGAGATAATTTACATTTGTCAAGTTGCTCCCTGGTAGGAGCCCTGGCAATTGAGTGATACCATTACAAAAAATACTGATTCAAAAACTGAACATGGGGCCATGACGCTGTAATATTAAATGTTAGATAGCAGTTTCTATGTTTTTACGTTAGCAACATTAGTCCCGCGCAAATTTTTCGTGGTTTCATAATCTGTAGTCGTGGTGTTTTTGGATTTACCATCATGTAATATGTTCTACATTGATGTCCATTGTTAAAAGACAAAATTGTTTAAAAATTTTATAATTATTTTAATTGTTCGACCTGAGAAACCATTTTGCACTTTCAATGCATTTTGAAAATAGGTATTTTGCATTTTGCATTTGAAATGCTTTTCTAAAAACCATTTTGCATTTTCAAATGGAAAAGTTTTGACCCATTTCAATTTTGCATTTCAAATGGTTTTGGGTACCCATTTTGCACATCTCTGCATATGAATATTAGTAGACCTGCCCTAAGTGATTAAAAGCGTATTATTCCCCACTCCCCATACCGGTTCCATTGGAGCCGGCTGGGCTCGCGTATGGCTCCACGTGAATCTTGAGAATGTGACGTCATCATTCTTGTTCGAACTAGCGTCGAGCTATGGTCGAGGCATTTTACGAAATAACACGGCAAAATGGTGGCTTGTGATATGAAAACTTGTAAAAATAGATGTGAAAAAGAGAATAAACCCAATTGTCGTATTACATTCCATATGTAAGCATTATTTTAAGCTTATTCACATCGTATAATATGGATCAGTTGTAGAAACATATACTATCACATCGAAATACATCTGGACACAAAATACAAAGCCGTGTGCATAGGAATCAGGGATGTGCCTTTGCTTTTTGCGCTTTAGGTACCACGTGTTAGGTACGCGCTTGTTTCGTATGTACGGTACTGCTGGAACGAGAAGGAGTGCATATCACGTAATGCGCTAGGTTATACCGAGTGGCGATGTGTGATAGAAAATCATGTTTTTTGTTTTTAATTGAAAAAATGTCATCGGAAGGCAAAATGATGTCCAAATTTTTACTCCAAATACTCTTAGGAATCGCTGGTAAAAACTGTGTGTATATAATTTCATTGATTTTTTTAGTTGTTTTACTTTTCTTTCTTAAAGATTTCAATATTTTATTATTAATAGGAACATAGCGGTTGTGACAACCCTCCAACATTGGTCAAGTGTAGCGATTCCCAAGTGTGCGCATCGTTGTTACTGGGAAGTAAATTATGAACACTTATAAAAGTGTCTTAACTAAATACGTAAACAAAATATTCGACTCTGAAAATAGAAGAAATTTTTTTTGCTGAATTTGGACTTCGCAAATTTGTTCATAACGTGGCGAGTAATTTGCGCTCCCATGTAAAAATGTATATTCATTCAAAAGCAGATTTTACTTTTAAGAACTAAATGGTGATATTAAAATGCGAGATGCCTATATACTGTCAGATTGATTTATTGACGAATCACAGTCAGCTTTACCCCCTTCGTTCTTCAACAGTTGATTTTACCCCTCACCTTTAATTTCTAGTCTATATATTCATATGTCTGTGGTGAAAACCAAAATATTTCTTAGACATTGTAGAAAATGGATAAAAGAAAGTGAAGGACTATTTATTACCACCTTTGTTGGTTATAGAGTCAGATATTAACGTGTTACCATAAGCTATGGAGGACGACATTTTTAAGACAAGTATAATATTATAATACTAGCTGTACAAGGCCAAGCGTTGCTGTGGCTCAGTCTGTCTGTGCAGATAGATAAAAAATAGCGTGTGTTGCTTTTACGTCCAACAGATGGCGCTGTTTTTTTTTTAAAAACATGTTTTTACCTGTCACAAGTGACATCTATATAATATAGGTATAAAAACTCATGCATATTCGAATGCAATGTTGTGTCAAAATTTGAAAGCAATTGGTGAAGAACTTGAACAAATGAATATTTACATTTTTATTTATGTAGATAGATAGTTAATACTTTGTTTTGAAATTCAAAGATTTACAAAATGAGGACTAGAATTAATAAATACTATCATACTATCATAAAAATTAATGCCTTTTACAGGCGCAAAAAAACAAGGTTTACTGATAAAATAAAATCTTTTATTTTGTCTAGTATGGAATGGCTTTAAAAGACTACCAGAGATGTAAACACATTACAAGACAGTACCAAAATACTATGGTGGGAAGAAACAAAAACATATTATAAGTTTGATTTGACAAACATGCGTTCATTGTTATTTTAAGACTGAAATAAATTTTGGCAAAAAAAATATAATTTAGAGCATAAAATTTTTGTCATCAAAATATTTGTATTGTAAACAATAAATTAACAGCTAATGAACAAAGAAAAGTGTGCAATAAAAACAAAGAAATTATCTGGTTAAGCATAATATTGTTTTTCTGCAAACCTACTACATGTATAGGAAAGGGTATTAAAATGAATCATGAACTGGCATCAGAAGATAAAACATGTAATGAAATTTATTTAAGATAAGATTCTACTTATTAACGTCATCAGGAATTGTGTATCATCATATTTATTTTCCGAACATAATCTAATGATTATAATTCAGAAATTATGGTAAACAGGGTAAAACAGAATAAACATGATAAAAGCCAAGCAATAAAATAGCATTAGCTTTTTGACTCCTTTTGTGAATATATTTAAGGACGGGTTGTTTCGGAGAATTTGAACAATTCATCAAATTTCAACGTTCATTTCCGGGTTCTGTGAAAGTCCTATTCAAGTTTTGTTATTATATCTTTATAGGCTAGGTGCTTGACAAAACTGAAATTAAAACAGAACTTCAAAAAATCTTTTACAGAACTTGAAAATGAACGTTGAAATTTGATGAATTTTTCAAATTCTCCGAAACAACCCGTCCTAAGAGTTTTAAGTTGCTAAGGGTAATTTTAAAATTGAATAGAAAAGATTCTAATTACAATTTCATTGACTGTGCCATATGAAATGTACACAAAGTCAGTTGAAACTAGTGATTCATGATGATTTTCAACATCAGAGTAACTGGAAAATATCCAACAAAAATACTGGAATTAGATCAGTCAATCATCATCAGTTCGCTTCCAGTTTGGATTTCATAATATGAAAAGACTAAGTAATGCGGTCTCATTCGAAACACGCAGAAAATTGTTTCAAGCTAAAATAACAATGTACGCCAAATAAAACTAAGTGAATTCATGAAATGCTGGAAGAAAGCTATTTTTACACTATTTTTTTATTGATAAACTAAGCATTGAAAATATAATAAATTATGTACATCCCCATTGAGGTAATTTTTCACGAAAACGGAGCTATATAAATTAGCCAAATATTATTATTATTATCAGTTTTACGTAAAATAACTCAATCCATTAAATTTGTAATTTATTTCAGCCAATTGCAAGATTACAGAATTCGAACTACTTTACTACATTACTCTTAAGTAATGGTAATGGCTGGTGTAAGAAATAATGTGATAAATTCTTAACATCAGGTTAAAGGTCAGATGTAAAATAAAAGCAAGATTAATTACAATAATTGTATTCATTCATAGCCTTTACCATATTATCCGATATAAACCATTCTCATAATACAACACAAATACCTAAATAATAATTACCTACCTACATGATAATATAAATGAGGGCAAAAATAATAATTATAATGAATGCTTCGCCCATTTCATAGCGTGCAAAGCTGATTGGAATAAATAATGTACATACGTGTCTAAAATAGTACCGATTGATTAAATTTAAAGTCTCTATCTTTATCAATATGAAATATTCTTATTAACATTACATTATGTACCTTTAGCCAACCCGAGGAATGCGGCAACGTTAGTAACAAGCTAAAGGTCTTCAATTACTTTTGATAATAATATATACGGGGTTTAATCATCCCTAATAAGTAAGAACAAAAGAGCAATGATTAAAACATGAAGGATGGCAGTGGGTAAGACCCAGAAACATAATGGAATCAGATGATTTATCCGAAAAAGTAAAATAAACAACATTCCAAAAGACAAGGATTAGTATTCAAATTGGGGTCATAAATTACTAGGCCAAGGCAAGTCACATGATAAGAAAATTACCTAGGAAATGCATCGAAGAACCAAGTCCTCTTGGTGTTGGGGAAAGCCACCCGCATGCCGGACATGAGCGGAGAATGCAGGATGACGGCCCCCACCTCGTAGCGGGAGGCCAAGTCCACGGTGGGCACGGTGCCGATGCTCTGCCCATAGAGGATGATGTTCTCCGGGCTGATGCCATAGCGCGTCCTCAGAGCCAGCCAGGCAGCATCAATATCTGCATACAGATTCTTTTCAGAGGGTTTACCTCCACTCACACCATATCCCGAGTAATCGTAGCTAAATATGTTACAGTTTATTCTGGTACCTAATCCCAAGTAGAAACTGCTCATTTGTCCTAAGTCCACAGCATTCCCGTGAGAAAATAGGATTGTAAATCTCGCATTCGCGCTGCATCTGACAAAGAGACAAGCGATTCTGTTACCCCTTGAGGTCCTGGAGAAAAACCCTTCGACGTTTTCTTTTTCGCGGTCTGAATATTGCCATTCTGCTCTTTCGGTTAAGTTAAGAGTATATTTAGTGGAGCCAGTATCGTCTGCGATGAAAGCATAGGTAGGCTCCGGAGGGAGGAAAGCTAACTTAGCAGCGATTCTACCTGGGCATGGCGGACAACAAAACAGACAACAAAGTTCACTCAGGCTTAAACCGTTCATGATGCACACGAATGTTCACTAAAAAACACTAAGATAAAATCCTCACTTATATAAAAGCACTGTTTCTTACAATTAACAGTCAATTATGGGGTAGTAGTGTTTTTCTTTATTGACATTTCCACCGTATTTCAGCCATGTTCGCGATGACTGGCTCCGCCATTGCTTATTGCACAGCCTTCTAGATTCTCAAAATTTACACTATATCCTTAATATGCATACTCATCATTTATTTTAATCGTTGGTTAGGTACTGCCGGTACCCACTGAACAAACCGTTTTCCAATTTGTCCACCTGGACTTAACACTTTTAGTAAAAAAATTTACGGATTTGAGTTTTTTTACGTAATTTTTAAATTGGTCGGGCTGCGTATCGCATGCGCCGTCTTATTAAATTCTCAGAATTGGTACTGAAATAACTTATATCGTTATTCTATATTCTTTTTCCTCTCTACTTTACTCACTTATCAGTATTAAAGCATAAGGCCTTAGACACATTACGCTATATTATGCGTGCATAAAGTGGGCGTGGAATGGACGTCTTATATGTTGGGCCAACACACTACGCTATTATCTTCCTCTGGAGAGAGGATCAGATCAATTGGGGGAATGCCACGGAATATCATTTATATGTATAGGATTTGTTACTTTGACAGATGAAATCCGCGTAATAACGGCGCTCTGACCCCTCTCCTGCCGTAGGTAGAAGAGGGAGTTGCATAATTTTCAAATATAACACACAATCTTTTTAGATGTGACAGTTCTGTATCGGATTGTATGGCTAGCAATAATAAGTAATATAAAACGCTTTGAACTTTTAGACTTATGAACACTACATTAAACTGTTCCTCCGAAATTCATAAATGTTTGCGATAGTCTTCGGTTTCTTCTAACACCATCTCTCTCAATGAAGTGTTAGAAGCACCCAATTCATTTATCTTTATATTCAATTCTGACCCCACATACGACGTTTTTTCATATTTTCAAGTTCGTTCCGTAAAAAGTTCGAAATTATAGATTATTCATCTTCATTAACAATATCGGGTCGAGTTAAACTGAAACGTCTGAAAAAATCTTGTTCAATTTTTGTCGTTCAACCAAAATCGCTCTGTCTGAATGGGACATTAGTCGCCCGAATAAAAACTTGATCAACTCTGTTGAAAGGCTGTTCACACTTATCGATTAGCTTTCAAGTATCATTCAACAGATTTGATCAACTAAAATCGCCATGCTTTATAATTGATTTTGTTGAATGGCAGCATTGAACGTTCGGTTGTCAGATTTTTCATGGTTTTTTCTGTGGTCGACATCGATTAGAAGATTGTCTCGTTGAGAATATTTTGTGATATATTTATATAAATTCTCTAAATTGAAATGGCTTCCGCTGCTACTAAAGTTACTGCCATAAGTGAGCAAAATTATTTATGATAATAGATTTATATTTTGAATAATTTAACGATAATGTTTTTGAAAAATGTTACATAATAATATTATCCTTCATGTTTCAGCTGCGCTGAGGAGATGGGCTTACAATGCTTCTGGATTTAACAAATATGGTATTACTACTACATTACTCGATTTGTTAAAAAAATGTGATAAAATTGGGCTTAACCTAAATCATTTCTGATTTGACAGATGACTTCACCCCAACACATCTACTACTATGAATAAAAAAAAACTTTATACAACACTTGCCAAATAATTATGTACGACACATCTCTAAAATTTTCCTCACCTACGGATACGAAAATATGCTATTTAAAACGTTTTGGTCCACTGTATAGTTTTGGAGTTTTATTAGAAATAATGAAAGTTCTTATTAAAAAAAACCACTTTATTTCAACTTGATTACTACAAGAAACAACTATTTACACTAGGGGAGATGGTAAAACACACACAAAATAGGTTTTTTTTTAATTTTTTTTTTTTTTATATTAACTCCACACAGGAGGCCCTGAAGAAAATAATTTCCCTCAGGGCCTATGTCATCTTTGGGGATGCTGTGTGGAGGGTCATTTTGTGGAGAGGAAGGAGTGAACATGGGTATTGTAGAGTCCCATGTTGTAGGATGGAGGAAACACAGAGGCCGGCAGTTCGTTCCACAGCCGAGCTGTTGAACTTAAGAACGAATCGTAGAAGCGACCCGTTCTCATATTAATTTTACTATATCTTTATTTGTACAGCGCCCTTGAGGGGATTTTTGGCAAGAACGGCGCAATACAAATCAGCCTAATACTATTATTTAGTTTGATTAATTTTAATAATTTCTGTGTATTTCGTAACCTTCAAACATGACTTACCACAATTGTTAGGTGATATAAATAAGAAAACCAGCGGTCGTGAAATTTTTAAATTTGGGAAAAAATGGAACTTTAATGCATCTTTTATCAACTCCCCAGACATAAATAGTTGTTTCTTCTATTAATTATGTTGAAATCATGTATTTTTTGTTGTTAATTTTTGCATATTAAGCGTGTGGCAGAATTTGGCAACTTTAACAGTGTGGAATTTTATCACGCCACTCTTCTGCATCTGTATACAGATAAACAAAAAAGTTAGCTTCATAAAAATGTTAAGCGTACAACATACTTTGTAGCAAAAGTGCGTAAATCACTGCTTACTCCCACATAAAAAAGCTCAGCATTCAATCTTAATCACTATTATTTCTACTTTTGAATGTTTGCATAACCTTGTAATTACCAATTATAAATAGATGAAACAATATTACTCTGTTTGAACCATAATATATTTTTTATATCAGTTTTGGAACAACCGTTCCTTCCTAAAGGCAAAATATGTACTAACTTAACATTATAAAATAATGGTGAACATAGTATATATTATTAAGTGTTGGATTGGGGGTGGAGGCGAGAATAGGAATTAGTCAAGAATGGGGGGAGGAGAATGTATATAAGATGGGACTGTAATATGATAGTTTTAATAATATGTTTTGTTTAAATAAACAAAAAAATATTATTTATCGTCCCATTTCAGAATGCTACCATTCACCTTCTGTTATTTCTCCTCCCCCCACTCTTCAATAATCCCTAGTCACGCTTCTACCCCCACTTCAACATTTAATAATATATGTTCACCTAATATTTTGTAATATAGTATTTATTTTCCTCCTTGTTAATATAAAAAAAATGTGGTTCAAATGTAATATTGTTTCATTTACACTATTATTTCACTTGTAATCTACTAAGAATTGATACTGATATAATTTTTTTTAAATTTGTTGTATAATTCAGGGCTTTTCCGCGACGATATCTTGTACGAGGACGAGGACACCGTGGAGGCCATCCGCCGCCTGCCCGCCAAGATCGTGGACGAACGCAACTTCCGCCTGGTGCGTGCCGCGCAGTGCTCCATGCAGAAGATCACGCTACCCAAGGAGCAGTGGACCACCGTAGAGGCTGACGTGGCCAACCGGTACCTCGAACCCATCGTGCAGATGGTCAAGCGCGAGCGGGCTGAACGTGAGGAATGGAACGCCAACCATTAAATTATCCTCCTGTTTTGTATATTCTCTGGCTTATAATAAATAATAAATATGTTACGTTACTAGGCAATTAACTGATGAGTTTATTTTCATTTAAATACAGTGAACCTCTCATATATGGTTTTCCGAGAGACTGGAAAAAAACCTTGATGGGAATACGTTAGTTTAATTTTTTAATTTAATAAATTAGGCAATTTTTAAATTTCAATCTTAAAGGGACTGGAAAACAAATATTCTTAAGTGGGAACCTTGTAAGAGGGGTTCACTGTATAGATTCTCCTTTTACGCAATTACATTCAGAGCTTTTCTCTCTTCCTTCTACTTCATAACATTTGTGTCACAACTCCTGTAGTCGCCGCTATCACTGAAGAGAAACTGATAGAATTACAAATAATATAGTGGGAAACTTATAAGAGGGTTTCACTGTATAGCAGTGGCAATCCGTGACTTTTCAGTGAGGTAGATATAAGATTGAAAAATACAACATTAATGACAGCTGAAAACATTTTTGTTTGAAGATTTTCAATTTGGGGATGTTGCGATTCCCCAAACTGAAGGATTACTGAAAATCTTCATACAAAAAATATTAATTTTGAAAAAAAATTCACAAACATCATCATTGTCGTATTTTTCAATCTTACCACTTTAGCCCGCTGAAAAGTCACGGATGGCCCCACTGCTGTATAGATCCTTGCTTTATGCAAATTCTTTCTCAAAACTACATCCGATGCAATCACAGCTGTTGCGCGTAATGATGTATAAATGGAGCCTAAAGGGTTTTGAATTGTGTAAAGGTGGACATATTTCAAACATCAGAACATATCGAATGTTGGCCTCCGTGGTCGAGGGGTAAGGCTCTTGACAACAAATCCGGAGGCCGCGGGTTCAAATCCTGGTGTGCGTGAGTAAATATTATTTGTATTTTTCACAATTAATTAATTAAATAACAATACAGTGGTGCCTCACACAACGAACGCCTCGCACAGCGAATGCTGCACACAACGGACTTCCTTTTCGTTCATTTCACGATTCATACAACGAACTTCGCTTCACACAACGAAGTCGCCCGATCTTCTACGATCACTGCCGATTAATTGCATCCTCCCGCGCAGGCAGTCGTTAGACTCGTTAGTCACTGCGTAGTACGCTTAACTTACGCACGTATCGCAGCAATCGTTCTTCATTACGAATTAAATCGCACACGTATCACGGCAGTCGTCCTTTTAAGATAAACTCAACCTTTTTTTTATATGATGGGTTCTAAAAAAAGCAGGAAGGTGATTTCTCTTGAAATGAAACAGGAAATAATTAGAAGGAGTGAATGTGGGGTAAAACAGTGTGACCTCGTCAAAGAGTTTGGCCTCAACAAGACCACCATTTTCACCATTTTGAAAAACAAGGATGCAATAAAATCAGCCAAAGTAGCCAAAGGAGTATCAAAACTATTTAATGAAAAACATAGATCTTCAATCCACGAGGAAATGGAGAGGCTATTAGCGATTTGGATTAAGGACAGGCAGGTGAAAGGTGACGTAACAACCCAAGATATTATCTGTTACAAGGCCAAGATAATTTATGAAGATCTAAAGAAAAACATCCCTGGAAGTAGCAGCAATCAAGATAATAAAGAAGATTTCAAAGCCAGCAGGGGGTGGTTTTTTAGATTTAAGAAAAGGTATGGAATCCACAGCGTTAATATGCATGGTGAGGCTGGCAGTGCTGATAAAAAAGAAGCAGAAAAGTTCTCTATTAATTTTCAAAAATTTATTATGGATGAAGGATACTGCCCACAACAAGTGTTCAATGCCGATGAAACGGGTCTTTTCTGGAAAAGAATGCCGAGCAGAACATTCATTACAAAAGAAGAGAAGAAATTGCCAGGACACAAAGCCATGAAGGACAGACTTACCCTTATGATTTCGTCTAATGCCAGCGGAGACCTCAAGATCAAACCTCTATTGGTTTATCACTCTGAAAATCCAAGAATTTTTAAGAAAAATAACGTTATTAAGTCCAAATTGCCCGTCCATTGGAAGTCCAATCAAAAAGCCTGGGTGACCCAAGTTATCTTCAACGAATGGATTCTGGAAACCTTTGCTCCTGCTGTGAAGAAATTCTTGTTGGAAAAAGAACTGCCGCTCAAAGCCCTTCTGATACTTGACAATGCCCCTTCTCACCCAAAAGACCTAGAAGAAATATTGCAGGAAAATTATCCTTTTATCAAGGTTCAGTATTTGCCACCAAACACCACATCCATTCTCCAGCCAATGGATCAGCAAGTTATTGCGAACTTTAAAAAACTCTACACTAGAGCCCTCTTTAATAAGGTGTTTGAAGAATGCGAGTTTGGTGGAGACAATATGACTATCCGAATGTTTTGGAAGGAGAAATTTGATATCCTTTTGGCAATACGACTTATACAGAAGGCCTGGGAAGAAGTGTCACAAAGGACCCTCATTTCTGCTTGGAAGATGCTTGTGCCTTCGTGGATTCAGGAAGAAGCAGTAGTTGATGACACAGAAGTGGTGAAGGACATCATCACAGTGGCCCAAAGGTTGGAATTAGAGGTAGAGGAAGAGGATGTACAGGAGCTTATTGAGGAACACAAAGAAGAGCTGACAACTGAAGAGCTCCAAACACTTCTGGCCCAACAACAGGACAATGCTCAAAGGGAAGCGTCATCTGATAACGAGGAGCAACAATCAAACAATCAACCAATTCCAACTGCTGACATCAAGAACATCCTGGTCAAATGGAAAGCAGTTCAGCCCACTATCCGGATTCCGCTGAAGCAAACAGGATCAACGACCTGTACTCCGATACTCTTGTCCGTTATTTCCGGCAGATGTTGAAGAAAAGAGAGAAACAAACGACTTTGGACAGGTTTTTCACTGCACCATCGGCGGAAAATGGATGAAGATGTGCAAGATTCGATTATTTCTTAAAATTAAAAAATGTGTGTTTTTTTCATTATGTTTTTAGATGTATCTAAATAAAAATAATAACAAAAAATTTATCTTTTTTTTATGTCATCTTACCATATTTTATGCTACAGAACGAATTATTTTTTTTAACATGTATTGTTATGGGAAAACGCGTTTCACATAACGAACTTTTCGCATAACGAACTTGCTCCTGGAACGAATTAAGTTCGTTGTGTGAGGCACCACTGTATATAGCTTATTTGCGGCCCGTTCCAGAGTAGAAGATACTCTCAATATTACCGATGAAGACCACCATTCAGAATTGAAAAGTTACTCCCCTCCCCACTACCTTCAGCCTTACAACACACCCCAATTGGGGATACCATAGTCTCACTGGATCCAGATGGTTGGGCCTCTTGTGTGGTATTCACATAAAAAACGAAGAAGACTGCCCCCTTCATCAGTTTCCAGGAGGTACTTCTGGGGACCTAGTTCATAACATTCTCCCTATCGCGGGTTTAGCTACGTCACAAACCCTTCCTGTACATTGCTAAAAACTTCCTTGAGTTTCGGTGCTGTTCAGTCAATAAATATTTATACATATATTATAATTATTGAATTCAACAATACATAATGTATTGCGGAGGAATACATACAATATTAAGGGGGTATTTCACTATGTCGGGCTAAATATCTGACTAGCTATCCGTTGGCTGGCTTTAAAGATCAGAATAACTTCGTTATTCAACGGCGACCGTTTCACCATTGATAACACTCGAAATAGTCTGGCAACATCGCAAAATGTTTGCAGTTACTCCATCTACTGCCACGGCTGTCATGCGTCACAGTCCGCACACCGCAAAGTGTGCATTTTTTTGGTTATGTTATGTTGATTATCAGGTCATTTTAGATAGATTCGTGTCGAATTAATACATTGTTTCTTATTTTGAACACAATCAAATAATTCAGGATGGATCATACAAGCATTCAAATTCATTCAACAAAATTCGACTCACTTCTTTGCTGTCAAACTCGGAATGTTTTGACGCGTGAGGTTTGAGCACTGATTAGTCAAATCGAACTTTAACCCGAGCGTTAGCGTTATTCAGATATAGTGAAAACGAAAAAATGACTAATCCGCGGATTAGTGCTTAGTCAGAACATAATCAGAGATAGTGAAATACCCCCTAACTCTGTGTTTAGTACTTACAGAGATATTTTAGCAATTAGTTACCAAGATACTCAGTTGACAGCACCGGCAAGGAAAGGTTATATGTATGTACCACGAACTTACTGGTTTGTTAACTTTATTAATTGAAGTGACTCCCGATGCCATCAACTGGCAAAATAACATCAGCATCCCACTTTGACCTCCACCACAGGAAGAAAATATTTGTTTTCATACTATTTTGCGTGTCAATTTATGTCCAGTGGTTCAATGAATATTCTAATACCACTGATTTGAAATTATTTATAACTAGCTGAAGTCCACGGCGTTGCCAGGGTTATGCACAGAGTTTTTAAAAATCAGATGTATGACACTAATTTTGAATGTCAAATGTGCAAAATTTCATTAACCCATTCATGACGAAGGTGCCATATGGACCTCGAAAAAGTGTTGGACCTCAATTAGTCACATCATGCCGATATATTAAAATGGCGATGCGAAATTCAGTTTTATGTAGTCTACAAGCATGTACGAACACGTTTGTCTTAGAGGCGCTCAGTTCGTTTGCATGTGCCGGCGTGGACAGACGTGTATAAACGGAGTTTGAAAAAAAGTGCAAATTTTTCAAAATGTCAAAGCGAGTGAAGTAAGTAATCCAATAAACTTATGTGTAGATTTGATTTTTTTTTTCCAAAACCGTTTATGATCCGTAAAGAATGAAATTTACTAACTATTTATAGACATATTGTTACAAAAATAATCCTTATTGTATCAAAGAGAGTACTTTGAATTGAAGGTTTTGATTTTTGGCTCCATATGGACCTTTCGGCAGATCTCACTATACATAAATTGTAATTTTTCGCAGATTTCATTGTTTTTTCGTGTTTTTTAGGGGTCTGACTGTTGAAGAAGTGATGTTACTGCTTGAAGAACAATCGGATACGAATTTGGAGGATGATGAGGTAGTGGATGTGGATGTGTATGTGGAGCCGCCAAATGAGAGTGATTTGTCCGGAGCAGATTCAGCTGATGAAGATGACGGTGGAATAATTGCCAATATTTCTCGAGCGCAATTGTTTTTAATTGCCAAATCGTAAATCGCCGTCGACACAAAAAGGGACAAGATACGCCCGATTATGATTCAGATCAAGAGAACCCTAATCTAGAGCATTTCGGAGACGAGCGTTTGGATTCAACTTTCAGTGACTTCGACATAAATTTATTCGACGCTTCAGCATCACACGGTCAAGCGTCTGCAAGCACTTCTTTCGAGCCTCCTTTGAAACGATGCCGTGTTAGTACTGGAGACAGAGTGAATGATCCCGCTGAACCACCTTATCGCATTCCAAAACGTATGCCTGGTCCGAAAACTATGTTTCAATGGAAGTCTAACGATGTGACGCCAATTGTTTCTAGCATATTTCCCGAAGGAAATTATACCGACGTAGCTGCTTTATCACCGGTGGAATTATTTGAACTAAATTTTGACAACGAAATGTACGAATTCATCGTTACAGAATCCAACAAATATCAGACCAAGCAAGACCCTGAAAATAGTCATAAAGTATCACCTTTAACTGTCGGGGATATCAAAGCGTACATGGGTATACTTATAACATCGGGATTATGCCCGATTCCATCAACTCGATTGTACTGGAGCAGCTCTCGCCCTTTCTACAATAAGCAGATTGCGTCCACCATGTCTCGTGATAGATTTGAACAGATACACAAAATGATACACTTTGCTTCACCAAATCAGTTCAATAGTGCAGACCGGATGTGGAAGTTACGTCCATTTACAGATAGGCTTATTGAACGGTTTATGCGAAACTTCCACCCAGAAGAAAATTTAAGTTATGATGAATCGATGATTCCATACTATGGCCGCCATGGATGTAAGCAATACATAAAAGGCAAACCCATTCGATTCGGATATAAAGTGTGGAGCCTAAATACACCCTCCGGTTACTTGATCAATTTTGACACCATGAATATGGTGGTAACTTGCCATATATATCCCGGATATAAAGTGTGGAGCCTAAATACACCCTCCGGTTACTTGATCAATTTTGGCACCATGAATATGGTGGTAACTTGCCATCCCGAGGTACGGAAGGCCCTTATTGACAGTGGATACTGCTTCTTGGGGTGGAATGCTTGTCGTGTCCGGGACTACCTAGGAGCCACGCGTTGCTACAAATGCCACTTATATGGGCACATTAGTAAATCCTGTTCCCAGGAATCTATCACTTGCCGTCACTGTGCCCAACCTGGACACGACTTTGAGAATTGCCCCAAGAAAACAGCACCCGGTACCTGTGCAACATGTACCAAATTCAAAAAGCCGGCAAATCATCCCACTGGTGACAGATCCTGCCCAGCCCTACGGGCTGCAGTGGAGACTCAAGTAAAAATGACGGACTATGGCCTGTAACCCCCTTCTCCAAATAGGTCAGATCAACCTGCAGAGGTCCAGAGCCGCCACACTGGAGTCACTGCAGACAATGTCTGACCTAAAAATCGACATTTTGCTTATTCAGGAGCAATACACCTGGTTTGGTAAGACACCGATAAATCCACCAGGTCTGGTGCTCGAAGTAGGCACCTCTCCAGGGGCGGGTATCCTGGTTAACTCTTCTGTGATCAGCCCCCTCCTTCTGGTGGGACTGTCGAACGAGTACCAGACCTGCGTATCTATTAGATTTGGCGAAACTGAGATCTTCTTGATCTCAGTATACTTTAAGTATGGGAACCCGGTTGAACCGCATATCTTGAGCCTGACGCGCGCTCTTCACGCACTTAAAGGTCGTAACATAGTTATAGGAGGAGACTTTAACGCTCGCTCCCCGATATGGTTCGATCATGCTGTAAGCTATAGGACGGAACGATCAGACGCCGTAGAAGATCTAATTGCGGCGCAAGGTCTTATTGTATTAAATGAGCCTAACTCACTATACACTTTTTCGAATACCCTCGGGGAGAGCAACATAGATCTAACTCTTTGCTCTGGATCTGTTGCGGCCAAGATATCGCATTGGAAGGTACATGAATGCGCAATAGCCTCCGATCATAGGCTCATTACATTTACTGTGGGTGTCAAAAAGACCGGAACTCCGAGATCCTCCTGGAATTTCAAAACCACAATGGCGAATTGGGATAAATTTGGGGAGGCGCTACGCGACACTTTAAGGGGATTCTATGACGTAGCAGCAAGAGATCCGGAAAACTTGGGGAACTTTTTCAATGCAGCCGTAGTGTCAGCTGCCGAGTCCTCTTTGGGAAGAGCAAACCCAAGGAGGTCTACAAGGAATCCTTGGTGGTCGCCTGAGCTGACTCTGCTGAAGGGAGCCTACAAGAAGGCCTACAGGGCCTTGGGCGCTACCAAACGAGGCAGCTTTACGGAGGAGGAGATCGCTGCTCGCATGGAGCGCCTCAGGGCTGCACGTAGAACCTTCAAGTTAGCAGTCCTCTCAGCAAAACGAGCTAATTGGCATAATTGGGTTAAAGATATAGGGAACGCCAACCCGTGGGAAATCCACAGCGCCGTTGAAAAATCCGGAAAAGGCTCTGAACGGTATCTTTCGAGTGTAATTTCAAATTTTGAGGGTAGGGACGTTGAGACAGTGGACGTGGAAATCACTCTCAATACACTTCTGGGAAAGTTAGTCCCATTAGACTCAGTAATTGGGGAAAGCGACCACCATAAACAGATAAGAAATCTGTCAGGGATTCCACCGAGAACCCTCTCCCAGGAGGATAAGATGCGAATAACTAGAGAAGAGATGGATACTATAATTAAGGGTTTGGGTCCTAAGAAGGCACCTGGGCATGACAGAATCAACGGTATAATCGTGAAGAAAGTATGGCTCTATGCCCAGGAGGAGTTCCTGCAGGTCATGGAGACGTGTTTGCGAAGAGGAATTTTCCCTTCGGTATGGAAGAGGGGTATGCTCAAGATTATACCAAAGGGATCTGACAAACCACGCTCTGATGTCAAGGCTTACCGTCCGATAACACTGCTGCCTATAATGGGTAAGGTACTGGAAAAAATAATCAGAGAACGCCTGCGCCGAACACTCACCCCTCCCACCCCGTGTCAGTTCGGTTTTGTTCCCGGTAAATCTACAGAGCATGCCCTTATGCATGCGCTTGAATGGGTGAAGGTTCGACCTGAGAAGTATGTCGTGGGGATCTTTCTTGATATCAAAGGTGCCTTCGATCATGCGTGGTGGCCGATGATGCTCAACAAACTCAAAAGTAGAAGCTGCCCTCCGTGGCTTTTTAAAATTTGCTCAGACTTTTTCAATAATAGAACCATAATCCTCACCTTTGGGGACTTTGTCATCGAACGTGAGGTGGACATGGGTTGCCCACAGGGATCAGTTCTGGCCCCTGAATTCTGGAACATAAAGTTTGATGACTCCTCCAGGTTACCCTTGCCTGCGGGATGCATCATGGTCGACTACGCTGATGACAAGTTTTTCTTGGTTGCGGGGAACAGTAGGAGAGAGCTTGAACGAAAGGCAGGTGAAGGTTTAAACATGATCCTCCAATGGGGAGAGAGAAATAGACTGAACTTCGCTCCCCAAAAAACCATGGGTCTCCTGATGAAAGGTTTTCTCAGCAGAGAGAGAAACCCAATCATCAAAATGGGAGACTCCAAAATCAAGTTCGTAGAGACAGTAAAATATCTTGGAGTTACTCTAGATCGATCGTCCTCCTTCTTAGCCCACGTTAAGAAAGTCTCCACTGAGGCCCAGGCCCTTTTTCTGAAGCTGAGGAGAATCTCCACTACGGAATGGGGATTGAGGACACCAGCGATCCGTCTCCTATACAGGGGGGTTTTTGTGGCGCAAGTCACTTATGCCGCCTGCGTCTGGGAACATCGTCTGGATAATGCCCTTATACTCTTGGCTCTCAAGAGGGGCCAGCGAACTCCCTTGTTGGCACTTTCTGGAGCCTATAGAACAGTCGCTTCGGACGCACTTCCAGTGTTGGCAGGTGTCCTGCCAATCGATCTAGAGATTAGGGAAGTGCTTACAAAGAAAAAGCTGACTAGGGGCCTCCCGGCCAACCACCTCGGTGTAATTATTACACCAGGCGGTGCCGGGACCCTACCCAGTCGACTTGCGAGAAACGAGAAACAAATGCGAGAGCTGTCACTCAAAGAGTGGCAATCTCGGTGGGATAGGTCGAATATGGGAAGATGGACCTTCTCCTTCTTCCCATCAATTAAACTCAGAATGGAAGGGGCTTTCATCAAACCAGACCACTATATGGTTCAACTGTTGTCCGGACATGGGGAATTCAGGGGGAGACTTCACAGACTCTCCCTGTCACCCCATCCCAACTGCGCCTGTGGCAATACGGACCAAACCGCCGAGCACATTCTGTGGCACTGCGAGATAATGACGGATGCGAGGGATGAATTACTGAGAGGCCTAGATGTAATCACGAGACCGGTTTGGAACGCCGATCTCGTTTCGAACAAGACAAATTTCGAATGTCTGAGGAAGTATGTTAAGTCATGGGTTGAGAGATGGCCAGCTTTGAGAGTCGCTGACTAGAGTAAAATCAATCATAACCTGGTGTACTTGCTCCTGACTTCCTTGACCATGATTTGTATACTCTTTTACACCCTCGCCAGATTTTGCTGATAATTGTTCTTCACCCAGCTCAGATGATAAACACCAGACCCAGGAGCTGCAGCTCCCATCTTTGTGGATACCTTGGAATGACAAATAATATATATATTATTATTATTTTTTATTTTTTTTGCTATGGAAATTGTAGCTTCTACCAATTCTCAATTTCTCTTTCATACTTTTGTTTTATTTTTGCTTCATAATTTTCTTTATAGTTTCCTCACATTTCTCTTCTGCTTTCTTTTCTTATATTTTGTTATTCAGGTTATACACCCATATAGAAGACATCTTTAGGGGCAACACGAGTCCGGGATGAAACTGAACATCAATGTTCTGTCAATGTCCATTTTCCCCACAAGGGGGTGGATAAACCTCGTCCCCTCATACGGCCAACGGACAGACCCCGGAAACAGGATATCCACAAACCTGACGCGCCTCCCCCGAGGACAGTAGCAGGTTTGAGGGATGGTCGGTCGACCTTAGGGGATCTTCCTCCCCGCCTCCGACGACTCGACGCATCTCTCCCTAGGGTCTTCGGGTATCCACTCCCCCATCTCCCAATTACACTTTCTTCAGGGCACCACCGAGAAATCGGCTAAGGGGAGCGGTTCCCTGACTTCGTAACCGATCAACCCAATCACCAACTGACTCGCCTCGGGACCGCCGAAAAGAATGTGGATTATTCCTCTCCGGACCAGCACCAGATGTTTTTCGTTTATACTTTTGTTTTCTCTAAATTACTATGCACATACTATGTAGACAAACAGTCTACACCAGTTGTTTTTATTTTTGTATTTATTTTTTTCCCCTTCTACTAACATAGAAACAGAGGCAAGTACTCTACTAACAAACTAACATTGTACACAGTAAGCACTCGCAGACTGCTTCCCTAAAAACGTATGCGGGGACATTCGAGGTTTAGCTTCGTTCTTATTAAATGTAGAGTCGTTCTTAACAAAAAAATTAGCGTCCTTGCAAGAGCCCTGAAGGGGTAACCATAAGTTACCTATACCGGGGCGGGTAAGTGGTGGGATCCTCGAATCTCTGATCAATTTTGAGATCTACCAAGGCAGCAATCCCCGGATTCAAAAGGAGTATGGTGTTGTAGGCTTGAATGCTTCACCACTACTTATGTTGGTCGATCAATTGCCAGTGGAAAAGCGCGAATTGCCATATCACTTCTACTTTGATAATCTTTTTACGGGTATGCCATTGCTGTACTATTTGCATTTTTATGGATACAATGGCACAGGTACAATTCGAGACAATTAGAATCCCAGTTCATCTCCTATCCCCAAGAAGAAGGCAACAATGTCAAAATACAACAAAGGTGTGCTTTCTCGAGGACATACTGAAAGTGCGCAGACATCATTTGGCAAGACCCCCATCTACGTTACTCAATGGGTTGATAACGCTGTTTGTTCTGTAGCTTCAACAAAATACGGAAAGAATCCATTGGATCTAGCAAGCCGTTACTCACGGAAGGAGCAAAAAAAGATCAGTATACAGAGGCCATATGCAATTCATCAATATAACACGAATATGGGCGGAACTGACAGAATGGACCAAAACGTTGCATGTTATCGCATTACTGTTCGCCAACAGAAATGGTGGTGGTCCATTTTTACCTGGGCCATTGATGTAACCATTCAGAATTGCTGGCTTCTGAAGCGCAAAGCCACGGGCAATTTTAAATTGGGGCAGTTAGAATTCCGTGAAGAAATATCAAAGCATTACTGCGAGAAGTATTCTATCAAGAAATACTTCAAGGCACCCGACAAACTCACCAAAATAGGTCAAACGGCGATGCAGTATGATACCTACGTCCCCCATTATCCTGGGCCAATACCGATAACTGAGACTAATAAGGGAGGAAAACTGTCTTGTGCATCTTGTAAAAGCAAGCAGCGCATCCGTTGCATCACATGTAAGGTCGGACTATGCGTGAAATGCTTCGAGGGCTATCACACTAAATAATGTTGTTGAAAATTACACTTTTTGAACAATAAAGATGAAAAAATGAAATTTCTGACTAGTTATTTGCCGAAAGATCCATATGGACCTCATCCTTCTCGAGGCTCCTGGGGGATGAGGAGACGATTTTTTCAAATTCCGAAAAAAACATTCTTATTCTACTTTCAAAACCAACCACTCTGTGAATTTTCTGCGCGAAATTCGAAAAAAAAATAGTTCGTCATGAATGGGTTAAGTATGAAAATAATTCTGCTTTAAGAGGTGGGAAAAGGGGTTCCATGATAACTCAGTACAGTGACAAATCAACACACTTTTGAAAAGAGTTATAAAGTCATCAAAGTGATTAAAAAAAACTAGCCAATAAACCTAACCTAAATTAACCTAGTTTTTTAATCACTTTTCATGACTTTTCAAAAGTGTGTCGAATTGTCACTGATCTGAGTTGTCTGGTTAACGAGAAAAAGAGATGGGTAGTTTTTGAAATGTCATGTTCCTCTTATTTTGAAGACCAAATGTGAAAAATTTTAATTAATTTCAGAAAATGTAGATGTGTACTAAAAACAAAGCCAAGTCGCCCCCCCCCCGCCACAGACTTTATATATATATATATAGATGGATAAATTTTTATAAATAAAAAAATCAATATTCGATTAATGATGTTAACCTTTCCCTTACTGTGCTAAAAAAATACACGCGTTACGATGCTGTGTAGTCAATACACATCTCAAAATAAGCGATTTAATATCGGAAAAATATGAATATTCATAGCAAATCGATTATGTTTATTATATTTTATATCAAAAGTGATAATAATTGTAATTTAATTGCTGAAAACATGAAAAAACCATCGGCATATGCTAAAGAAACGTGCGAGGGGTCCACAACGACGGTTCGCGGCCAACTGGCTAGCGGCGCAGCTGGCACAAACACAGCTGTGCGGTCGTAGGTATCGATGGTCTAAATCAAAAACTACAACTGCAGAAGTGTGGATGTCTCATATTCCCGCATAGCGAATTAAAGCGGGACATCAATAGCGTGTCATTTCCTCGCACACTCTTCGCGTATTTAGTATCACACGGTTGATTGTATTGGTGTATTTGTTCCCGATTTTTAACAAAAAACTCATTTTTAATTGAATTTGAAAAGTATGTAATATATTATTTTTTAATTCAGTGCATAATGGTGCTGCCACACGCAAAGCTCACATCAAAAGTTAATGTACAGCGCATCATCTTTTCTACCGACACACGACGCTATCAAATATTTCTTCCTATGGTAGGAGGGGGTCAGTTGAATTCGAGAGCGGCCGAGGAACATAATTTCATCTGTCAAAGTGACAACTTTACTTACTGACAGCTTGAGCACGTTTTCGAAATGGATGATACTTGTCGCCTATTGCTGGATCTGTTGGACAGCTCATCCTCAGATGATGATGCCGCCAACTATATAATTATAAATGCTATTTATAAACTTTTTAAATTTTAAACAATCTGCGCGTAAATAGCGCATTTTCACATAACCTGACATAACCTCTCCGTCGAATCAGGAAATTCGCAGTTCGCACGCCGATCGACGAAAGCGACATATAATAAATTATTGTAAAATAAGCTCACGTCGATTTCCAAAAATGTCGAAGGCAAAGGCGGCAAGGACCAACACCAGGGCAGGGAACAAGAAGAGAGCACGAGAGCTGACGAGAGCAAACCAGATTACCCAGGAAAAACAATTGAAAACAATCAACAAACGAACAAACTAGAAGCTTCTCTATGTAGGTATCGGGCCGTCCAACTTTATCAAAAAACCGAATGATATTACCATATAAACATACTGAGATTAAAAATATGATTAATTTTGAAAGGGCGAAAATTTGTTTACTTCAAATTCAAATATTGATTATATTTATATTTTAAATATATGTTAAGTATGTTTGCCAAATAAAGTTTTTTTTTATGTTCCTAAATTTACTAGCACACATGACGATATGAGCTAACATAATAAATAAGAAATGCATTATTAGGCTGCTTATGTCATGGCTGTCAAAGGGAACACGGAACTTAGTTGGTAGCTCCGTAATTAAAATGACCCCCTCTCCTTTTTACGGCGGAGAGGGGGACGCATAACTTTTCAAATATCGCGTCGGGAGCGGTTACGTAAAATAAATTCGGTTAGCGAAGTTCAGAACCACACTTATAGCGCGTTATCTTTTTACGTGTGTCGGGTCTGTATGGGATTGTATGTCGAGCGCTATTGTGCTTTATATTATCTGTTGATGTGAGCTTTGCGTGAGGCAGCACCATTAATGTATAACGAAGGAATACCTAAAATCTGAACCCAGAATTTATTATATTTATAGAGTTATTAAAGTTATTAGAAGCAATGTGTAGTAAATACACACCACAGATGAGGAAAGGTTAAATAAACTAAAAATTTTGGGGTTTACTGCAGTATTGCGTTTGCGAGGTGGTGCTGTATAAATCTATACATATAAATAAAAATGTTAATATTTGTTTGTTCAAAATCTTAAATCTCCGAAAGTACTTCACTGATTGCTTTAAAATTTTGACACATTGTTGCATTCGAATACGTGTGTGTTTATATATACCTAGCTGTCACCTGTCACATGTAAAAAAATGCTTTTTTTGAATAACAGCGCCATCTGTTGGAGGTAAAAGTAAAACACGCTATTGTTTCTCTATCTGCACAGACAGACTGAGTCACAGCAACGCGTGGCGGGGTGCAACTAGTCTTTAAATAAAGAAAATATTGTTACATTTAAAATATTATATTTAATAGAACATGGTTCTTGTATGAGAATAACAAAAAATATAAAGGTTTATAAACTTTGACTAAATAATAATATTTAAAATTTTAACTGCTAATAGATCATTATTAAAAATGGGGATTCTTAAAAGTTATATCTAACAGTAAGTAACCATTATCCAGATAACCTGATGATTTACTTCGAGGGTTCCATAAAGAAATCTGTTGTGCTTTTTCCTTTCACGGTTTTAACAATAATTTCACATTGTAATATTTATAGCACAAACATAGGATACAGTATCTTCACATGGTTGATTCATATTAAACAGACGCAGAATTAACATAAAAAAATATATATACATAGAAAGAGAATACTGAGAAATACAAACAGAATAATGTTATGGATTAGTGTGATGAATTATAATACATATTGCGATTTACTACTGTCATACATACGTGGAAGTATATAAACAAATAGGAATGTGTCATTTTTTGCTTATTGTAAATTTATAAAATTTTGTGCTTTTAAACGAAACCGAGTACAAACCATGGATATATATAAATACGAATCTAGGAACTAGAGCTTAAACAAATAATCTTCAAACATACACATTACACTACGCGCTTGTAAAAAACCTATTTTGTCATTTTGTGAATAGAACATTATTTCCAACAATAAATCAAATTATGTAATATGCATATTGTAAATCAAGTGATACCAGTTGTAAGGAGATTGGATACGATAAATGGCAAGGCAAGGCTATAAGTAGGTTTGGAATGCGAAATTTAGGTGGCTTCCCCCATCCTTATACAGTAGAACCTCGTTAATTCGAAATCCACGGGACATCAAAAATCAAATTTCGAATTAACGAATTCCCACGTAATTCGAAATTTTATGAAAAAAAAAAAAAAAAAAATACGCTGAAAATCGATTTTCTCGGCCGCCTCTTCAAATCCGGGTGGTATTTTAGTTGTAAATTCGTATTAATACCAATTATTTCTATACTTTTGCGGCCGATTACCGTAGCGGCGAGCCCTTTAAATTCAGTTATTCGCAATAAATTCGTAAAAATGCTATATATTTACGCGTAAATCGAGATTTCGCTGCCGATTTCGGTCGCGGCCTACCCTTTAAATTGAGATATTCGTAAAAATACGATATATTTCCGCGTAAATCGAGATTTCGAGGTAATTTTCCGTCGCGGCCGGCCCTTTATTTCAAATATCTGAATTTAAATTCGTAAAAATACGATAGATTTCCGCGTAAAACGAGAATTCGCGGCCGTATTCCATCACGGCCGGCTCTTTAAATTCAGATATTCGAAATAAATTCGCAAAAATACGATATAGTTCCGTGTAAATCGAGAATGCGCAGCCGACTTTTCAAATTCAGATATTTGATGTAAATTCGTAAAAATATGATATATTTCCGCGTTAATCGAATTTTTCGGCGTTTTACCGCCACGGCTGACTTTTAGATTCAGATTTACGAAATATTATGATTTATTTTCGCAAAAATCAAATTTTTTCGAATTACACGAACAAATTTTCGTGCGCGGACAAAAATAAATTTCGAATTACGAATTAACGAATTTCGAATTAAAAAAATTTTTGTATGAAAAAATTTTTCTGCGGAAATTTTTTTGGCGAAAAAGTGGAATTACGCGTTTTTCGAATTATCGGGGTTCGAATTAACGGGGTTCTACTGTATGTAACAATACAATCTATACAATTGTTATTTTATTCGAACAGTTGCACTAAGATACGGTAACTTGTTAATTATGATATTCATTTTAGCACCTATTCTTTATCCGATTCAAAATATGTGTTACTTTTGCCTGATTCATAAAAGATTGATGATCATTGATTAAATTATCATAATTAGTTAGGCATTTATAGATAAATAGATTCTCAAGATAACTCAAGTTTACAAAATAAATGGAAGGCATGTTATCTTTTGTACTTTCAATATTGTATAAATTAACTTTCACATTGAAATATGTCACAGTAATTTTAAAGGAAAAACGTCCAGGATTGCTTTTCTCGTAAGAAATATGTAGTGCATAAAAAGATTACTAGAGCGACAGAATCTGTAATTAAGTTCGTATTACTAACTTTCCACTATTGCGGATAGCATTCTTGCCGGTGAATAATAAATATTTATATTATTTTTATCTGTCAATTCCAATAACTACATAGAATTTAATTACTATTAAGGAGGAGTTACTTTTATCTTTAATTTTGGAGTTACTTTCGGACAGACTATCGTAATACTCATTACACATATATACATACATAAAAAGGTAAAAAAAAGATACATAAAAAATGAATTTGGCACAATAGGAATAAAAATAGATTAATGAAGCACCAAAGTTAAAACAATTATTTACAAGTTGATCAAATTGATCCACCATTCTCTATTGCTGTAAATTTTATCACATTTAGAAAATGTCAATATGTAAATCAAGTTAAAAATATAACTTGATTAGTAAAATGGTTTTCCACGTAGTAATAATTATTTACATATGAAAAACTTAATCTGTACAAAGTTAAAATATGTTTTTTATAATTACGGGTAACATCAAATAAATTTAGGAAATCTGTTTCCATTTGGAGAGATTTAAAAACTAATAACTTGTTAGAAGTGTTACCACAGTCAAGTGTTAAAACATGTACCTACATAGTCATGTTAAAATAGCTTTATACATATACATAATATAATACACTAAACATGTTCCTAATTCCTTATAAAAGTTAATAGAACAAAACAGTACGTAATAAAATGGTTGTATAAAATTAATTGTGTTAACAGTTATTGTATAATTTTAATTATTTGATCAGTTAATTGACATTTTACATTTGTATTGCAGAATACAAAGTGATTTAATAAGGAAGAAATGAAAATGCAGGTCTGCTAGCAAAGTTGCCTTCAGCAAACAAAGCATTGGTTTAACTAACAATTGTTTGGCTGACACTTAACCTAATTACATGGAGTTCTCACGAAACTTTTGTTCTACTTGTGCATGTTCAGCATGTCATTGTTTTGTAGCAACTATTTTCCATTTCCAGGGTGTCAGGGGGTAAAGTGCGCTAACTGTGGGAGGTGATTCTACACGATGGCAGAAGTAAAAAACATAAATACCTTTTTTCATAATTCCAATGTTTATTTTTATAGAAGAATATTTATTTTCCCATACAAACAATACAACTTTTTTTTACCTAAAAATTACCTTAAAACATTGAAATTTGGAAAAAAGGTTATTTATCTTTTTTACTTTAACATACTATCATGTAGGAGCGCCCCCATAGTTAGCACACTTTACCCCTGGACATCCTATATTTAAACTTTCATCCGGGTATACCTACATAGACAGTGTTGCCAACTCAATTTTTAAAGTAAAGCTATATGTCACCAGGAGCTAAAAGTTATTGGCCGGTTCCTCATAGGTGCATCATTTTACGTGTCTGAAAAAAGAGCAACGTAGGAAAAAAAGGAGCTAAGAAGATGAACCACCTTTTTTGGCGCTGATGACCTCGATTCAGAGTTAGATCTAGCTCTAAAAGAGCTGAGTTGGCAACATTGAATGTAGATATCTTTTAGCATAAGAATTGTTATCTCTCCGTGGTATCTGAACAAAACTGTACTCAAATGACAGAGAAAATGTAAAATCAGAAAGTCCAAATAAACAGAATGACTGCAACTTTGTTCATTACCTACCAGTAGGTACTTGTGTTTTGGCTTCAATCGTATTTTGATTTCCTTACTTTTTTACTAAATTCCATGGACCTTGTATATTGAGTTCAACAATTGTTATTGCGCGTCGTCCTAATGTTACAAAAATAAAATGTTTCTTTAACAGATAAATGTAAAAATACAATAATGTATATTAAAATGTGTAGGGAGTTTTTTAGATTTCAGGAAGGTATTTACAAATCATCATCGCCGATTCCTTCAAACGCATCGTTTTCTACGCAATCTCGGCCAGACTTGAAGGAGACGCTGGCGAACTTCTCTGATAGCCGTCTGATGGAGATGGATTCTTTGGGGGTTGTCACTGAACTGGAATCTCCATTCTGGAAAAGAAACATGCACATTAAGACTACAAAAAATAAAATAATCAACTGACATATAACTTCAACCTTTTTGAAAATAAGTTTATAGAAACAGTACGTACATAAATGAGAAAAAAACCATATGTATTACACATGAAAAAATGCTCTGCGTGTCGGTTAGCATTACAATAATAATTTGGTTGCAGGTTGAGTGTTAGAGAGAAGGGTAATAAAAAATATTTAAATGAATCATCAGTTCAGGGAAGAATATAATAAAGATATTATATACAGGGTGTCTGAGGGTAAAAAGCACAAACTACATGATGGTAGAAGTAAAAAAGATAAATAACCCTTTTTGAAATTCCATTATTTTTTTTCCTATGCAAAAATATTTTTCCATAGAAGAATAATATTTTTTTCCACACAAACAATTCAACTTGTTAACCTTAAAACTACCTTAACCGGTCAGCAACGTAAGCAGATATACACGATAAAATAACGATAGCAGTCAAGTACAATAAGCGTGTTTACACGTCAACGCGTGTGTTTCCACAAAAATCGTCATAACTCCGTTATTCTTCTAGTGACATCCCTAAAACAAAAAGTAGAATATTCGTATTGAATGAAGCTTCACATCTCTATTCAAAGTTATCCATAGAAACCCGTAAAAAGACCTACTCAGTGGAAGCAAATTTTACCCGCCAAATCGTAAAACGACGCCAAGAAAGCCGTTTGACGTGCCGACCCGCCTCGCAAGTTTAATTATTTTTAAAAAAATATATTTTGTATGAAATGGTCAAAAAGTGAAGTGACAGAATTGTTTATTGTACATTTGTACGATGAAATAAGTGTTTTTTTTTTACATTATCCGTGATTTTAGTATCGTTTTTACATAAAACATTACAGGTGAGTCATTTTTACAATTTTTTCATGTTTCCATTCTAAATTTAAATATTTACAAATGTTAATATTTATTTATGATACAACAATTTGAAAGCCTATTTTGTAACCTTTCTAAAACAGTTTTTACTATTCGGCTCCGTTCAGTAATGTTTCATTTATAGAGCTTTGATTGTGAGGCGGTAATAACACAACGTTTTCGTGAAATTGACATTTCGGTAAAGACATCTTAGCTTCAAGTTCGCGAAAAGTCGGAGGGGTTAAAATGATGAAATTCGAAAATAGTAATTTGTCTTTTTTACTTTTACTATCATGTAGAACCACCTCCCGAAATTTGTGCACTTTTATTATATGTAGGGAAACGGGAAGATTTAGAACACTTACTCCAGAGCTAATAGTATCAGTGGAGGATGAAGGGGTGATGATCTGACTGGAGCCGTCCCTCCTGAGGTAGGTGAGACTATTTCTCTTGAAGGTTCCCCGGTAGATGGTGCTCCTCTGACCGCTTCCCAGAAGACCACCATAGTTTTTCTGCCGCATTAGCTCGTCCACAATAGACTAAAAATAATGGATATTATGTATAAATATTATTTATTATAGACATTATGCATAAATATTATTTTTAACCTTATCTATGCGGCAGGAAGTTTGATTCATGTATGTGACCATTGCAATGATCGCGCCTTGATGTTTATTTTATAGATACCATCCACCTTACATTACGAAAATTGTTAAATTTGCATTGCTTTGGCAATAAATAGTGGACGGATGAATTATATATCCCTACAGTAAGGCGATGGGTCAAGAGAACGGCGGTACTCAAACCCACCCCCAAATCTTTGTCCCTTACGAAATCATTTACAACGTTAGTTTCATCAGACTTCCAAGAAACTGGGTGTCTTGACCAGCTGCTAAGTAACCCGGTACAACTCAACGCCCAACCATTGAATAGAGAATAAACAGAGGAAGTGCCCTAATAATACAAAGAGAGAAAACAAATAAATTACTTATTAGCATCTCATAGTTGCACTCTTCTCTTGCCATCGCACATCCCTTGTTAGACAGAGAGTAGAATAGTTTCATCGCCTACATTCTTTTTTTAAAACTACAATGTCAAATTGCAATCGTCCGTCCAGTATTACGTGTGATACCATTGTTGATAGTCCATTTCTTTTGAATTGTCAGTCGGCTAGTTATAAAATATTAGCTTAAAAACAATATAAAGTTTATTAAATAAACATTCAAGATACCGCATAAGTTGTTCAGCCAACGTGTTTCGAATTTTTAAAATAAGGCAAGAATATTAATCAAGTGAAAGTTTAGGAAACGATTCTTGTCAAACAATATTTAAGTATGTTGTTAGTTAATATTTTATTCACCGAGGACCCTATTCTTTATGACAAATTTTTTTATTTCATCAATTTAATGGGCAGCTGTCAAACCAATATTTGCATTGCACAATAAAAACACAGAGGCTCAGTGAAAATGCAGCGCGGCCCGGGGCTAATATATTTTTGTTAACAGATTTATTTTTAATTATATCAATGATAATATTTACTATAACACCTTGATATTTATATTAATTAATTAGGTACCATTCAATGATTTATCATAAACCAGCTATTAATATATATAGCAGGGTACTCACCTAACCGTGTAACATGTAACGTATCTGATACTGTATCAAGTGAGTACGTAGGCGCGAGCCTACTGCGAGCCGCTCGCAGTAGGCTCGCAGCGACCCGCCGTGCTCGAGCTCGTAGCTGGATACGCGGTTACCGTGGACGAGCCGTACCACTTGCAGATTGATACAGTATCAGTTACGTTACATGCTACACTCTTGGTGAGTACCCTGCTTAAGACCGTTGTGAAAAAGGTTAAGTTCGACAACGGAATAAATTTGTTTGAATACTTACTTGAAGACACACACTCATGAACATGGCCCTCTCGCTGAGTATTGTTACCCATTGTAGTTTATCCTTGTTCATGAGATATTCAAAAGAGAGTTCCAGTTGTGAAGGCTCTGGGTTTAGATGCTCTGAACCATTCTGTTGGTGGCCATTTTCTGAGAGTGGCGAGTCTTCATTCTACAGCAAAAAAATAAGAAAATAATTTAACAGAATTGATTATTATTATTTTGAAAATTCAAATGTCACCGAGAAATGTTATTAGAATTTAATTGACTCTTCCAATTTGTAATAAACCCACTAAATACATTATGTAATATGTAAATAGGTAAAAAACTTTTGTCACAATATTTGGGTATGTTGTTGTGAAACAATATTCCATAACCATTGAATAGGCACTTACTAGGGAATTAATTAATTATACAGGCAACACAGAGACGGGCGGAAGGAGGAAAGGGGGGCGGTTTCCGGGGGCACTCTTGTTACGGATTTCGCCAAGACACCGAATTCGGTAACAATGGTCACGGTTTTTATTTTTATTATGTAGTGTACAGTTTAATTATTCGGAAGAATATTTTCCCTGATGGGTACAGATGCGATTAAATCATTTGTGTTCTGAACCTTTTGGCGTTCGAGATTACGTGGAAAAAAACGTAATGGTGTCGTAAGCCGCGTGTCGGAATACTTTAAATCTGATGGTTATCTCTGCCATCTCTGTGTTGATCCTGATGCAATACTAATCTTCGCCTTCCTCGACCCCGTGGGAACAAAAGATTCTGGGCCGAATCACTTGTGATCCGGATGGCCGAAACTTGGGCTGATGACGGGTAGGAATTCATCAATTGTTACCCTGAACTGGTGACTCATCGGACAGACAAAGCCTGATTGATAAATCAGGTTTTGGCGCACTATTTTTTAGGAAAGTCTGTCCGATGAGACATCATCATATTAACCCTCCTAACAATGTACCTACCTACATATTTACAAGGAGCGACCAGATAAACCTATTTTACCGGTTTAATGAGTTTTTAATAATATAAAATGATTTTTTATTGTCTCAGTGCTGTTAAATCGGGCTTTTATTACTTTATTCATTAAACTGTATACATATTTATGCTAACCGCCACCGAGGCGGATAAAAGTGGATGAGATTTTTGATTTTAAAATTATTGTTTTTTCAAATTCCAGAATAAATAAAATTACATTTCTCACTTGTGAATACTAGAATGGTTACTTAAATCACATTACCAATAATAACTTATAAGGGTCTTACTAATAAAAGTGTTTTAAATTTTACACAACTGATAAAAAACCATTAATGTATGTTAATGGTTGTTTGACAGTTGTGTAAAATTTAAAGGACATTTATTAATAAGGCCCTTAACCTCTTGATCGCCGATGCTAAATTTTCATTGTTTGCCAGCTGATTCTATTTTCATAACAATTTAATTGCTTTTTGGAAAATGAAGTCTTTGTAAATTGGACTGTGTTACCAGCTAAATGTGTTCATACATTTATGAAAATAGTATATAATCTACCATAAGTAGTTTCCCCAGAATAGCTAGTTATATTCAGAGAAATGATTTTTGAATAGTATCCTTAACCCATTTCCTCCGTGCCGCCACAATTTAGGGCCGCTATCTTAGAATGCCTTCGCTCTGGGCCGCCATTATTTATGCCTCTCGACCAAATTAGATGTAAATAGTAGTATGCATTGGCCGTCTTAACCCTTAAATGCATACTGTTGTAAAACTGCAACATACCGTTCAAACCACCTTTAACTCTTTGGTGTATACTTAATGCATGCCGTTTTAGAATAATCAAGTTCACGGTAATATTTTTTATCGAGTGGCATCACCTTTTTTTTCTTTCGCGAATGTCAAATGTCACTTTTTCTTTAACAAAGTGAAGATTCTCGAAAATTGGTTGGAGGTTAGAATTACAGTTTTGTTTTGCTGTTATTATTTTGATTTTCTTAGGTAAGTAGATACAATAATACAATACTTATATGTAATAACTCGTATTTTTCCAGTACACTTATTAGTTTTGAGAATTTTTTTTAGGTTTTTTATTTTTTTTTCATACGTAAATTATTTATATTAATTTTTATTAAATACATGGTGTTGTAAACCTGCAACAATTTTTTTTAAATCAAATATCATTAAAAAATTACAAAAAAAATTAAATTCTTTATATTTCCTTGCATATGCATGTAAATATCTACAAAATATATTTTTTTCCAGAAAAATAAATAAATCATGCATTTAAGGGTTAAGATATAAATTTTTCATTTGCAAAAAAAATATATATATATTAAAAAAAGAATGAAAAAAAAAGTTCTGCCATTTTTACTACATAAATAAATTCAGGACAAAAATTTATTTCAGTTTTATACAAAGTTATTACATTTTATTATTATTATTATTATGTAATGAGCAGGCAGCATTCTGCTGATGCGCTCATATCTGATTTCACAACAAGTTTGACAGTAATTGGGTTGTTTTAAGTTTGAACTAAGTCTTTTCTCTCCAAATGTGAATCCAATAGAGCTTTGAATTGATATATATTTGTTGCATCGATGACATGTTGTGGGAGTTTGTTCCAAGCATCCACTACTCTATTTGCAAGGAAGTGTTTTCTAGGAAAAATGTTTTTTATTATTTTTTATTTATTCTAATATTTCCGCCGGTGAGCTGCAGCTTGCAAGTCGAGTGAAGTATTTTTAGCACAGAAAGGGCAAAGAAGAGTATCTATCTATATAAATAAAAATGTAAATGTTTGTTTGTTCAAAATCTTAAATCTCTGAAAGTTCTCCACCGATTGCTTTGAAATTTTGACACAACTTTGCATTCGAATACGCGAGTGTTTTATATGTTTTTTTAAATAGGGCCATCTGTTGGACGTAAAAGCAACACGCGCAATTGTTTTTCTATCCGTACAGACAGACTGAGAAACACAGCAACGCGTGGCGGGGTACAGCTAGTATGAAATAAGATTATTTTAGCCTTTTCAATAAAACTCAACTTTTATATGTTGTAGTTGTATCACATTAGTTGACCATCGGTTATTACAATACTACTGTGGAAAATACTGTTACATCTTTTTAAATATTTTTTTATGTAATTCTTTGATAATTGATATTTTGTGTTCCTTATTATGAGAGAGAATGAGCCTATGAACCTGGAATCCATTGTGAGAGAGAGCTTGCTCTTTCGCCCTTTTCATTTACGTTTTGCGCGTGTTTGTTCCCTATATTTGCTCTTTTTTTCGACTTGCCACACTTTCTCTCTCTACTGGCAACACTGTAGTGACTCGCATTTCAGGTTACGTTATGTTTTTGTTCATATGACGCTGTTTTTTTGCGCCGAAAGTTTGTTTCGTGTTTGCGCTGTGCAAGAAACCAACTTTAAGTGAAAAAATTATAGTTTATTCCCTAACCTTTTTTTAATCTTTTATTTCATTATTTTAATATTACATTTAATTACGCCGACGCGAGGATTCGGTTTCTGATTCCTCGGCTAGTCAAAAGGGTTACGCATACCTGGACCCGCGAGTTAAACGCCTGATGCAACAGGTATCTGCTCTGATGGACGCCCTAATGGGCAGTCACGTAGAAGTCGAGGTAGTCCCAGAGAGAGAAGACTCCGCGGGACACAGCGGGGTTAACAGTATCGGGGTTCCTAGAACTACCCACCAGCAACCGTTCTGGAGTTCGGGAACCCAAGAACCGTTGTAAAAGAGTCACAGACTCCGAAAGCGGATGCGAGAAGAGTGGGAGTTATTTTGGCTCATCAGCACTTTAAATTCAGAGGAATGGTCGCGGGTTCGCTACGCCGAAACCCAGAAGGGGTAGGTAGGTAAAATTATTTTATTATATTTCATTAAAAAAAAACAATTGATATGACACAACCTCCACCTATTTTTATGCACAAAAAGGTTTATTTCGGTATTCTCCGCAGTGATAACGAATTTCAGTAAAAAATAATAGTTTATTGAGAATATGTTCAGACCAGACCTCTCGTGGTTTGAATTTTGCGGTTACAGAAACCACACTGTGATTAAAACGAATTTAATCCATTAAATAATGATAATTTAATTGTTTTGCCTTTAATAATGAGTGGCTCTGGAATTCTTCATTTTGCCACAGCTTTTTCATGCACTATTTTTTACTAACCCTAGTGTAAAAAATTGCAACAATACGTAGGTCCCATGGGTGTATAAAAGAGTGAAAAATAAATAAATAACTTTTACCCCTCTGAGAGTTGTGATCCTCCAACAGCGCATGCGCGTCACCTTGAAGCAAGCCTCCCTCCTATCAGCCGTGAGCAGTTTGAGCCCCGAGGAGCCCAGGATGACTTGCGCCACCCCCCCGGTTCCTCCCGGTCCCCCCCACTCAGCTCGGCAGGGACCCCCCATCACGCAGCCATAGTGGCGCTGCCCCCGGGCCAACTCCAAGTACTGAAACCAGATATATTTACTTAAACGTTGTATTAAGTTGATTAATATTACTAACGAACAGAAGTAAAAGATAAATTATAGGAAATAAGCAAGTGCAAAACGTAAATGGGGAAAGCGAAGGAGAGGCTCTCTCTTCTAAAAATGTTTTCCAGGCATTGATGGAAACAAAACAGAAATGTATTTTTATTAATTTTTTAATAACTTAATGAGTAAAATGTCAAATTGTAATATTTAATCATTGAAGACAATATTAACAACTCTCATAACGTAAAATGAAAACAAAAAAAATCCTAGATGTGGCCGAATCTTTTCTGTTTCACATTTTTCAGTTGATAGTCGTTAATATTGTCTTCAAAGATTAAATAGAAATTTATTAGCTATTTAATTTGGTAATTGGATAAAACAGAACATGGTAAAATAATAGTTTAAATAAAATTAGTTTTCGTTTGTTTCATCCTTCACTTTTCTCATAAGTTCTGTTTTGTAATGGAATTGTATTATTTATTGTGCATACCAGAAAAGGGCTAAGAAAAATGAACTTTCTATCAAATTTTGACAGAAAGAATATTGAAAAAGGCATTGAAATATGTTAAGAGAAAAGCCTGAATGTATATTTGAGAGTTGTCTAGTCTGGGTGTGGTGATGTTGTTATTGAGATTGATAAATCTTAATTCCTGGGGTATTCGGAGAATTTGTCATCAAGTTACATTAAATATCTATCAGATTCATGATTTATTTAGAAATATTCCCGGTTGACATTAATTTACTGATAGATTCGCTGTTTTTAAACAGATCTCAAAATGAAATACTGTTTTTGAAACAGATGAAAGACTCTTTCAGACGTTAATACTGCAAATGGACATATTCTACAGGGTTTTAAGGGACGTACTTGACTTAAATTAACCAGTGATTTCTTTAAAATTCTGACAATATTTTTGAGGTATTTTCAACTTAAACATTAAAAAATCAGTAGGTATTGGACAGTTAGGGTAGGGGTGAGGGGTTGAGCAATTATTCGGTTGAATGACCAGTGACAACATGAGAAATATTTTTTGTTGTTCGTTTTAGAAAACAAAAACAAAATTACAAAATGTCACCAGAGATCAAAATTTCATTAACATTTTTTAGATTTCTGCGCGAATTTCTTTATTTTGTTTTAAATCGCTATATCTTCGAAAATAATAAAAATTTCTACGTAGTAACTCGGCATACCCAAGCTATAAAGTACTAAATGAAAATCGAATATTATTTAATATGCAACTCAATTAACCTTGATATATGTTTATTACGGTCTGCATATCGGTATTTGCCCATACCTGCTTTCTTTAAATACGCCCGACATCTCTCGCTCGCTTGCACATAGGAGTTGAGTGGTGGGGAACAGAGATAGAGATTCTAATCGGGTTGTTTCACGGTCATAAAAACCCTCATTCCAGGAATTGAATTATTACAATAACAAAATGTGTTTTCTAAATAATATACTATCCTTTTGTTGAAATACCAATGTAAACGAAAGGTACGAAGATAAATATAACATTTCGTCTTTTCTGCCATTGAAATGAGGCCAACGCAAAAGGTAGAACTACCCTTCCCGGCGTAAAGCATCAATCGACCAAACAGGTAGAACTACCTTTCCCGGCCTAAGTGTGTTAAGAGAGAGTTAGGGAATCAGAATATGTATGAGCAAACCTCTCGTTTCTGACTGTTTTCCTCATATCTCCTGAGGCGGTCCTGTATGGTGGGCGGGGCGCTGATCCAGCCTGCGTGTACCTCGGCCACTGTTTGGTGGTAGAGCAGCTCCAGGGCCACCCGGTCCGGCAATAGCTCCATATCGTAGGACGGATCCCAATACCTGAAATATTTTACTGTATTAGACCAAACATCAGTTAAACAATTCTACAGTCAATTATTATAATCTTTGATTCCCTTTGGTCTGGCGAGATCCGCCTTGTATCCATATGGATATAACTAGCTATTCTAGGGAAACTACAGAGGAAGATTATAAATATATTAACATATTATTTGATAAGATGGTAGAATTTATAAAAACATAATTTTGCAAAAAAACAAGTAAGTTATGACGAAAATAGAATCAGATGGCGCACGGTGAAAATTTTGCAGCGGCACACCAGGAGTTAAGGCAAAGCTTAATGCTAAATCACTATTTTGATTAATCGAACGGTGTACATTATGAATACCAAAAAATATGCTTTAAATAAATTGAAGGTTTTTCTATCATTTCGCTTGAGTAGAATACAAATAAATTACTTAATAAAATATATAAATTTAAACTACTACAAAAAATATTTTTTCAATAGAAATGTATGAACGCGTAAAGGAAACAACTTTAAAAATACAGTAATATAGCTAAGATTATCTGTGACAGTTTCACTTGATTAACTTTTTAACTTTCTAATAAAATTATTTACAAAATAAATAAAAACCAGTTTTGTCCTTGAAATCGAACGTTTCTAGAGTCCGTTTGTCAAGCGATATTAATGCCTATTACTTACAATATAAGGTATACCAAGAATTTTTGTTGTTTGTTTTTGGGGTGTTATGCCGTGTTGCGCTAACTCCTTCTTCGGATCTACCGGATCTGCCCTGATGATGGACACTGCAACGCTGTCCGAAACGTCGGCTAAAGAAGGAGTTAGCGCAACACGGCATAACACCCCAAAAACAAACAACAAAAATGCTTTTGGCCGTGAAAATCTAAAAAATATACCAAGAATATACACATTTTTGGCTTGTAGCTTCCTCTTAAGGGCCTTCCATGCTAGTAAAAGTATTGCCAAATTCTTGGCTGATTCAGCAGATTAAAGCTACATATAAATAGCCAAAAATGCAACAAATTTTTAATTTATTATTAATATTTCGAAGTTCATTATAAGGTATTCAGCGAAAACCAATTAGAACTTAGAACCTAGAAATCGACAGAAAAATGTAGCTTAAATATTCAATTGAATTCTAGATTCCAATAATTTCATGTGGATTTGGTTGCTAGTGCGTAGTGTTGAGCTCCTTTGCTTGACTGAGAGTTTGATTATAATAAAACCAATCAATAATTTGTTTTTACGTAAACAGTTTGAGAACGGAATGGGTGGCTTATTTTTGGACTTTCTAAGCATTTGCCGAGTAACGAAGTGAAACAAAGAAACGCTTCTCAAGTGGCTTGATAGTTATTTATTACATGGTCACATTTGATATTCCACAACCTTCTTTCCACGGGTTAATTATATATGAATGGATGATAAGCGGCTGAATCACATGTGATCATTAAACTCACTACAAATACACCATTGTATTAAAATCGCATGGTGGGATAGTAACATATGGGAAAGTCTCATGAAAGGAACTGTTTTATTGGTTGAATGGTCGGAATAAGATAATGAAATTAGTATCATTAATGCAAAAATCAGTCATTTTAAATACATGTAGGATTACGAACGATTTTTAAAATATTTATATTGGGGGATCAGTACGATTTATAGGTCCAATTAGAAGTTCTACCGAGCCGAACCCTCCGATATGAAAATATCTAGAGTCGGTGGATTATTTTCATATTTGAACTCTGGTGATTTGACGTGTTGTTTTTGTATTATTTTGTATTTATTAAGCTTATATGATGCACTTGCATAATGTGGATTGAGTAGATGATCATTTGTGGAAAAGTGTGTGGAAGGGTTTAGTTTTTCCTGTAGGGAAGATCTAACCCGGACATAAAGTGGGAAAAATTGAACTCAAATATTTTAAAGAAATCGTTAACAAAATAAATGCTTTCCTTATTTTCACCTGAAAATCATTGTCCTTATTATAAATAAACAAATTTGAATGTATTTTAATATCATAATCATGATTAAGATGTAACCAGATTATATATATATTTTTAAATCCTTAATTCCAACACGAATGTATACTACAGTCGAACATGGTTATAAAGCGAGTTCACGGATATAATGAGCAATTACAAAATGATATTTTAGTTCAGCTTTATCTTCATATAATTGTTAACTGTTATAACGAGGTCAATTCACTGACATACCGAGCAAATAATTTTGTAAAGACAATTTCTGAATACATGAATGAGTTATTGGCAAAGATATTAGAAGAACGATATATGCTATGTTGGCCGCCGGACCGTAGGCAGAGTACTACCTAATTAGGGTACTTTGAACGGTATCGGGACGTGTACGCACAGAAATCTGTTCTATGTATTAGTGCGGATACCTTAGCGTAAGCGAAGGTGTGCAGTAGTATTGGTGAACAAAACCGGCGACACTCGGCAAAACAATTCCACACAGTATGAACTGCTCATAGCACATCTCGTTCTTCTAATATCTTTGGTTATTGGGTCTGAAAAAATAGTTGGGAATTTGGGAATTATTCAAGAATTTCCTATCCCGTTAGGGATGGATTCATATTTTTATGGCACTACCTGTGTAAGATTGTCAGTTATGTGAACCATTGCTATCCATCGGGCAGAATGTAAAATTATCATAAAATCTGCAAAAGTCGTGAGAAATTTGAGCTTTCCCTTTTTACGTCTTCTTTTATATTACAACTCATCTTCAATTTTGTTTTAAAACCAATAAATATGTTTGCGGAGGTACCTAGTTACAAGTACCTACATCCCTTCACGGGATAAATTTATGATAGCACAACTTTTTCAAAAGACGTATTGATATTTTTCTTGGAAGCCTTGAACCAGGTGATGCTAGTTATAATGCGTTGATTGTTTTGAAGAGAAAATTGAGAAGCATGAAAGCGAAATCTTTAAAACAATCATTGATAATAAATTTCAGTAATAAAAGTGTATTTATCTAATTATTTTTTAATAAGTAATACATACTCGTATTTTGAAAATTTAATGTACCTTTGCAAATATATTGATAGTAGAAGAAGGTAGGTAGGTATATACGACTTTAAAAAAACCTATTTTGGATATTACGATAAACGGCTATAAGGAGCAAATTCAGTCAGTCCTCCCCGTGCTCGTTATAACCAAGTATGACTGTATTTCAAAAAATTATGCATGTACCATAATATATTGTTAAATTTCTCTTTTTTTTCCAAATGTACACTCCTCTTCCACCCAAAGCAAATTTTATTATAAATCATAAGATTCAAAATAACCCATTGTAAAACCGTAATTATTATGTTATAATAATAATAATATTGTATAATTTATATAGCGCTGTTTTCGTGAGAAAAAATCACCTCAAGGGTGCTTTATAAATATATTTACTTAATAATAAATAAAGCTGGCTTACGCTAGGATTCACAATAACAAGTGACTTACATATAAGACTTATTTCTAGTGACTTACGACTAAGGCTCATTAGTACAAAAGTTTAACCTCTCAGAAAAGGACTTTTATTTACTTTGTGTTCCTTTGCGAACTGTCAAAACGCGAAAATTTTTGTGTTATTCACGAGTTTTGTTAAAAGCTTCATAACTCACGTTTTGGGAAACGTAGCCTCATTCTAAAAAATGTTTTGGAAAGATTATGAAATTCACTATCGTATTGTTTTGTTATACGTAAATATTTGCGTTTCTAAATATACATTTTCTGAAAACGTCAAAAATATGTAAAAATTGCTGACCATTATTTCAAAGCTGTGAAAAATGTACTTTTTTCTGAGTATCATAAAGAAATAACACTTTATATATTGAAGAAATATAATTAAAAACTATTAGTCACCTCGAAATATTAACCGTCCAAACTAAAATATTTTTAATAAATTATTTAGAAACGCAATAAATTATGAACGAACAAGATGACAAATCCAATCGACTTAGATAATGCACCTCTACATTCCATAGATATTCTTGAATGCAGACGCGTAGCGTTATTCATTATCGATACTCTGTTTTTTAAATCATGGCAATCCGTATACTAGTGATGGAAATAAATCGATTTTTGTAAAATCTCGCGCGTTTACGTGAAAAGACGTACTAATGTCTTGACCGCTATTATCATATTTACGTCTTTTGACGTTCTAATGTTCCGAGTGGTTAAATTATAAAAAAAATAAAAATTTATTACTCATTGTGAAAGGTCTAATTTGTAATGCTTTGCATTTAGTTGTGGTATCGGAAGAATATTTACCAAAATTATCAATATAATATTATGTTAGACCTCCTATTGGAAACTCAGTGTTTAAAAAAAAGGAAAATTGTTTTTTTCTTTTATTATCTTCCATAAATATTATCCATCGCCATTTGCATGTTTGATTATAATTTTTATTCTTTTTTTTTTTTTTGGTTTTAGGCATTTCACCCTGATTTTTATTCTTGAGAGCTAGCGTAGCAAGTAGGGAATTATAATAAAGTGTAACAAATGTAAAAAGTAAAAAAAAAACAAAAATTGGAAAGTATTAGGTATGCAGTTGTCACCAGTATTAAATGATTTGTCTGGCTTATTTTCAATCAAATACACAATGTTAAGATTATTGTGAGGGAATTGATCGGGATTGGGAGAGAATTGGAATATTGTTTCCACAGATTTGAGTCACCCTTAGAATTTATTATAAGCCAAAAAATTGGTTAAAGTGTTGTTTATGCCCTTTAACCTTTGCCAACATCGATAAGGAAAGAAAGGAGAAAAATAGTACACTAGCATTCACCAGTTGCAAATGAATTACAACAGGATAGAGTAAAAGAAATGGGAAATTAAATATAGATTTTCAAACATACCCCTTTCTTAAAACTATTTTGTGATGTGGCCTGAGGGCCTTCTGTGATATGTAGGGTGATTCAAAGTCTTCCAGTTTCTTTATTACAACTATCTCGTCTTCTACCACGCCCTCCACCTGCAGCAGGAACAGGGAGAAGTACTTGACGAGGTCCCCGGGCAGGTGCAGCTGCTGACAGGTCTTCTCCAGCACCTGGTCCGACCTCTCCGTGGACAGCACATTGAGGGGCACCCGGCAGCCGTTCATCAGGAATACATCCAGGGGCACCTCTCGGCGGACCTCGCAGTGGGTCTCTTGCTGTGCCGACAGGAGGAAGCCGATGATCAAATCGGAATTTGAGAGCACCGTGTTTTGGCCCACTATAAAGATAAACGATTAGATTAAAACAAGTAATGGAAAGAAAAATAGTAACAGATTACATAAAAGTTTAGTTTTAATCCATTTAAGATTCTCATTGGCAATATATGAGTTTTGGGGTACTGAGCCATATTACGCTTCCTCAATCTTCTTCAGCAAAGGTTTCGGACAGCCTTGTGCCTTGAAGATGGACACAGCAAGGCTATCTGAAACGATGGCTCAAAAAGGAGAAGGGCAACAGTGGAGCAGTAGCTCAAAAATCTCAAGACAGACACTTTAAATGTACAACACTTTAAATGGTCTACAAAACATAACCTGCAGACAAGCAGCCAGTGGTGGCTCGTGACTTTTGAGTGTGATAGAGTACAATGTTTGAAAAATACGACATTATTGATGTTGTATAATCTAAAATGATTTTTTTATTTCTTTTAGAAAATTGTGTTTTTGTATGAAGATTTTAAGGAAATTTCAGTTTGGCAATGCGTTGCATTGATTTCCTGAATATTAATAAAAAAAAAGAATTTTAGACCAAAAAAACTACCATAACGCTACTGAAATTTTGTAAATAATTCTATGAAACATTTAGCACTTGAAAAATATTCTGTCAAGGTTTGCAAATTTTCAAATAAATATTTTAATTTTAAGGAAAGTAAAAACTTTGCATACAACATTATTTTTAAATTAATTGACATGTTTCAAAACCAATGGACAAAAATATTTGTATATTTTTATAATAAATGAAAATAGTGAAGTGACAATAACTTTTATAATACCTTTGTATAATAAAACAAGTTTTTTTAGTTTTTATTTAAACATAATTAAATTTAAATATATATATTTTTTTTAAATAATGTGATTTAGTAACCATGAGAGTTTTTTTTATCTGTGAATTCTGTGACTGTTTATTTATGTTTAAAATTTCTACAGCTGCTTCATAGCAATGGCGTAAACAATAACAGTCTGGTTTTCAGACATAACTACACAAATGCATATAAACATAGGCAATGTTTGTGAATTCTATTGTATTGGCAATTTCAAAAGAGGACACATGTTTTCGTTGTTTTAAAACAACTACATAATAATGGAATGTAACGAATCCCAAATCTTTTAAAATGTTAAATTTTAATCTATACGTAAAGACTCCCAACAAGAGTCCAAACTGCTCCCAACCGTCTGGAGCCAGTGAGACTATGGCAACCCCAATTGGGAATGTTGTGAGGTTGAATGTAGTGGAGAGGGGAACGAGATGGGAGAGAGGAAGGTTGGGAAGTACCTGGCTATTCAGATCTGGTCACCAAACACGGCCAAATCTATTTCAAGCAACGTTTCAATTCTGAATGGTGGTCTTACACCAGGGTGATACTCAGAGTATCTTCCGCTCTGGAATGAGCCACAAATATACTATATATTATTTTAAATGAGTAATTTGTGAAAGAACACAAATAAATTAAATTAAATTTACGTGTTCTCGCTGGGATTCAAATCCGCAACCTTCAGATTGCTAGTTGAGAGCCTGACCCCTCGACCACGGAAGCCGTCATTAATTAATTGTAGGTACACGGTATAATGGAAAACGCATTATACAATGTACCTACAATTCCAGATAGTGTACATTTAACAACTCGAGCGATGGAGATTTCCGGGTGTTCAGTTTTAGATTCAAAAAAATTATGCAACACCTCACAAGAGCGCCCCTGTCTGTACAGTGTAAAGGCAGGGGCGCTATGTTGCCTCCCAGTTGGGCAGTGTTGTGAGACGGGTTAAGATAGGAGCTGTAGCAAGGAATTTGTTAATGCAGATCTTGAAAAGGCTCAGATTATATGAAGGAGGAAAACGGATGCCGGTAACTCGTTCTACGTACGAGCCGTCTTACACAAAAATGTGTAGAGGATAGATTTAATTAATATCATACCTCCAAATATTAATATAGAAACATATGAAACTGTTTACTACAGTTTAAAGCCAATGAATCCAGCTAGATTTCACGGTTTATCCCACATTTTTAGGTTTTATAATTTTTTGTTTTAATTTATCATTAATTTTAATTCTTATTTGGGTAGCTATCACTAGAGTGGTTAATATGCTTAATTTTAATGTGTTGGACTATTTGGTAAGGAAATTTACTGTTGGTATATTATTATGACAAACATACCCACACTTGTCATGCCAACAGTCACAACAAGAGCTCATCGGAGATTATCAGTCAACAAGATTATGTAACTTGATTGTAAGGAGCGGAGTTAATAGGATAGTTAAATCATTCAATCTGCTACACATATTATCCAGTTGTGATGCAAGTACGGGCAGTATTTGTGTGTGTGAATCGTTGCTTGTTCTTTCTCAAAGCCACAAATTGATTCTTTTATGCACATATAATATTGATTCGTCAAGAAAAAGAGATGAGGTCTGCCGAGGCGGGTAATTTTTAATACCAATATGACGGCCATTTTACAAAATGCAATAATAAATGATACAAATATATTGTCAAAATAATCAAAGAAATGTCGAAAACACAATGCAAGGTGTAAAATTTAAAATGTTATAAATATTTTACCTGGCTCAGAACAGATATATTCTTGAGTCGGGAAGCGCACATGATTTGTAAATAATCAAAATGTCAAATCAAATCTAACTAGCTAACCATCACGCCGTTTCGACAGGGGTAGGCAGAGAGGACGGACCGCCAAACAACTCGGTCTTGGCACACACTCCTACCTTCATTCACATTCATACATACTCTTCTGTTATTCTGACCTTTGACATGGCCGGACTAAAGTATTAGGTTCACTTGATCGTGACATGTCTCTCTCAAATGTCCCTGATATATTCTACCATTCACTTTCACGTCATATATTCTCATTACGCTCCTATCTTTGTCCATTCGTTCTACATGCCCATACCATCTAAGCGTTCCTTTCTTAATCTTACTCATTATGCTTAAATCAGCCTTGCATTCTTTGCGAATCTTAACATTTCTCATACGATCATACATGGTTTTGCCACACATACGCCTCAAGAATCTCATTCCTACAGCATTCAGTCTACTTTCAACCTTCCTCTGCCAGTTCCATGCCTCACTGCCAAAAATCATCGTTATTAAGGTATATAAAAAATTTGATTTAAAAAAAAAATTGTGTTAAGCGAGGCCAGTGATCCCAAATAATTACCAAAACTTTGTTTACAATAAAATATTTATCATACCCAGCTGAACATATTTCTCGAGTAATGCCCGCCTTTCTTCGAGCTGCGAATTGGTCAGCGGCAAGATCTTCTTGGGTGGGAAGTGCGGCAACTTCAGGGCCGGGTACTGCTGCTTAAGCTGCTCGTGCAGGCTGTGCAGCTGCTTGTAGCGCACCGTGCAGTGGAATGCGCCGTTTATGTGGATGTTGTACCCCTGGAGAAATAAATAAATCAGATAGTGAACATTTTGTGTAACGATGCACCAATTCCGATTCATCATAACAACAGGCATAAACAATCTATAGGGTTAATGTAAAAATAGGTTTTAAGAATTTTATTCTTCTAAAGGCCTGGTTCCCACTATGCCGGACCGGCAGATCTGCCAGGCCGGTAAAACTGCCGGAAGGGCTAGTGGCTGTACAATTTATATGTAGCTGTTCACATTATCCCGGGTCCGGCATTTTTGCCGAGCCCGGCATTTTTACCGAGCGTTTTGTCACTGCGAAAGTGCCGGTAGAACCACCGGACCTGAGTAATGTGAACGAGTTTGTGCCGGTATCCGGCTGTCCCCGCTCGCCCCGCCCGCGCTCTGGGCTCCCCTCGCGTCATATGCTCGCATTTTTTGAAGAAAGTAGACGTGTTCGCCCTGCTCGTGCTCCCTTTGTTGTGCTATTTTTGTCCAAAGTAGACGAGTATCATGGAAATTCAAACCGAAACTTTAATTACGCTTGTCCAAGAGAGACCTGTTCTGTGGGATAAGACCGAAGACGTCTATAAAGACAAAAACTTAAAGTTAGCAGCATGGCGTGAAGTATGTTTAATACTGAACCCAGACTTCGATGAACTGGAAGAAAAAGAAAGAAAACAATACGGTGAGTTTTTTAATGCTTTATTGATAAAATGTTGTATTCACAAATATTATTTTATAGCTGCTGCCTGCCACTGAACGGAACCAATATCCGAAACAAAATAATCAGTAAATGCTGTCCGTATAGCGTTGGCATTAGGGCCACCTCGACTCGACCCATTTCGATTCACAGGTGTCGTTTCTTGTTCTTGTCTATGTTCTATATTTTGGTAATTTTCAAAATTTATACCGTCTTTTTCTCTAACAAAATTATGTAAGACTGTACAAGCTTTAATTACTTGAATTGCTGTGTCTACGTTCAGATCTATAGCTCGATGGAGTATTCGCCACTTATTTGCCAGAATACCAAAAGCGCACTCAACATACCTTCTTGCTCGACTTAATCTATAGTTGTTATAGATTAAGTCGAGCAAGTAGGACAGTAGGGCGCAAGTGCGCCCTACTGTCGAATTTGGCAGCCATCTCTGGTCTGGAGCCCCAAAATACCTGAAAAAAACCCTTGACTCTGTGCAGAAACGGGCGGTCCGTTTGATAGATTCCCCAATCTTAACAAACGGACTGCTATGATATTTTTTGATGCTGTCCTTGTTCTATCGGTATTACAATGGAAGATGCTCTGAGGAACTAGCGTCATTGATCCCTTCGGCACCGGTGCGTAGTCGGGATACACGCCAAACGCGCGCCCAACATTTGTACACAGTTGACACCTGTCACATGAGAACGGGTCGCTTCTACGATTCGTTCTTAAGTTCAACAGCTCGGCTGTGGAACGAACTGCCGGCCTCTGTGTTTCCTCCCTCCTACAACATGGGACTCTTCAAGACCCATGTTCACTCCTTCCTCTCCACAAAAAGACCCTCCACACAGCATCCCCAAAGATGACATAGGCCCTGAGGGAAATTATTTTCTTCAGGGCCTCCTGTGTGGAGTAAATATAAAAATAAAAATAAAAAATATATAGTTAAAAATCTTTTTATCAGTATTCAAATGTGTACCTCCATACGGACGTAGGAGATTAGGTGTTAAAGCAAAGCCTTCATCGCCAACTAGTATAAACGGTAATTTCTCGTGCAAGTTTTCATGAAGCGGTCTAGGCTTTGGTACATTTAAAGTACCATCATTGATCTTTTGCCAAAATGTACTATCCTTTAATATAGTAGAATCGCATTCCTTGCCATATGAGCCCACACTAATAAAAATAAATCAGTACTCTGAATCAACAACTTCCATTAATACAAAAGAATAATATTCCTTGTAATTAAAGAACATAGAACCACTCTTGGCTGGTTTCAAAATTCTAATATGTTTGCCATCTACTGCTCCAACACAGTGAGGAAAGTTGGCTTTTCTTTCGAATCCTGAAGCGATGTCCTCCCATTCTCTCTCAGTATCAGGCAGCTTAAGGAAATCTGTCTTAAGATTTTCCCAAATGACGTGGCTCATTTCTTTTATTATTTTACTTATTGTCGAAACGCCTACTCTGTATGAGTAATGTATTTCTTTGAATGAACATCCTGAAGCTAAATATCTGAAAAAAAAATAATCTTTTGTTACTACATTATTACTTTATACGTTACCAATAAACAAATTCTATTCTATTCTATTATGATATTTTTTAATGATTTCAGGAAAACTGGTTTCAACAAAATGGAACAATATACGTGATTCGTGGCTTAAGACAGTAAAGAAACAAAAAGATGAGTCTAAATCTGGATCTTCGGCCAAACAGACACGAAATTATTTATATCACGAGCAATTAATGTTTTTAAAAAAAGTCTCCGAACCTCGACCACTTCATGAGTCAGTTTCAAAAAAAGCAAGAACCGAGACTGAAGTAAGCATGGAATCAGAGTTTCGTTCACCTTTAATTAAAAATAAAAGAAAAATTGATAATAAAGAGGTAAATGACAAGATGTTAAAGTTTTTGGACTCCAGAATAAAGCCAGAAAAGGAAAACCATCATCTGTCTTTTTTCAAAGGCATTATACCAATCTTGAACACTTTAAATATCGAAGAGACTTTAGAATTTCAAGCTAGCGTCCTGACAATGTTGCAAAAAATTAAAAGTAGGAATTGGCGTGATTCTAATCAGATGACCGGACAATACTACACAAGCGTCAATCAACATGCAACACCTACGCAATATCAACACCACTCTGGATACTCTACGTATCAACAGGCAACAACACCTATACCATCAACTTCACCTTCGTCCTCCAATCCGTTTCCAGCTTCGCCAACAGCATCTAGTAATCATTCCAGAAATTCCCAAGACTCCCAAGAATACTTAGATTTTGAAGGGTTTTAAGTTTGAAGAATTTTTATAAAGCTTTGAGTTTGAGTACAAATAAATACTTAAATAAGTTATTTGCATTTTTAATTATCATAATTATTATCAAATACACTTACACACACATATTATATATATTCACACTCATCAAACAAACACATAGCAAACATTCATTCATTCATTCAGAACTAGTGCATAAAATTATCTTACCTTAGACATATGGCTAATCTTTGTTCTGGGCAAATACATTCTCTGAAACTTGTATCTCGTACTCCTATTGAAAGTCGTCCCAGTAAATTGTCAAAAGTGGTTGCTGTCATTCGAAAATAATTGAAGAACTTTGATTCGTCACTTCTAAGTTCACATATTAATGTTTCAAATGTTCCAAGTGAAAATCTTTCCCGTAAAATAGGATGCACCCAATGTTTTCTTTTATTTTGCCTTCTATTAAGATACCACCACAACACAACAATTTCGTCGTCCATTGTGCGTACAGGTCCAAATTCAACTGAGGTGAGTACTTGACTGTCCGATATTCTTGTCGGCTCCGGTGTAATGTGAACACTCTTGTCCGGTGTCCGGTTTCCGGCAGATCTGCCGGTCCGGCATAGTGGGAACCGGGCCTTAGCATTTACATACGCATTGCTGTAATATACATATATATGTATAAGATTAATGTAACCTTAAGGTACATCGAACCCCATAAACCCCCCCCCTTATGTACACCCTTGGCAATAGGAGGTTATAAGAATCTCGTAGAGGTGGATCCTATGAGTACTTTTCGCTACTGGGTACAGTGAGTACAGGTACAAAAAAATACCTGTTAAAAATACCGGTAAATAAAACCAAATTAACACTATTTTGAACCTATCTGGGGATGTGTGGATGTATGTGGGGACTGGGGACGGATAGTAATAAATATTCAGTCCCAGTATAAAATACTTATTTAGTGATACTTACTAATACTTAGGAACGAGGTATTTTGGAGATTTGTCACAAGTAAAAAGTACCGCATGAAAATACCCGGTACTTTTACTGGGTGCGATAAATATGCCTCTCCTATAGAATCTACAAGGATAATGTCATTGTCCATAATCTAAAATATTATCAACAAAAAAACTTTGACAAAGCTTTTTATTATGATTCCATTAACCTATTCCCTCTTAGCCGCCATCTTAGAGGCCGCTGTCTTAGGACTTAGAAGGCCTTCCCTCCGGGCCGCCATGATTTACGCCGCTCGACGAAATGTGTATTTTTATGTAAATAATATGTGTTGCCATTTTTTTTTTTCTTTTTTTTAATATTGAAAAATAAATTTGTATTAAATAAATACAAAAAAAAATTATGGTATTTTTACTACACCAATAAATTCAGAAGTATTGTGCAGATGTAGTTTTTATTTAATCTTTTTTCTGACAACCACCGTGTTAGGCTCTCGACTAGCAATCAGGAGGTCGCGGGTTCAATCGTGAAAGTAAATATTATTTTATTCATTTAAAATAATATATTTGTGGCACATTCCAAATAGAAGATACTCTCAGTATCGCCCTGGTGTAAGGCCACCATTCAGAATTGAAACGTAGCTTGAAATGGCTTTAGCCATTTGTGACCAGATCTAAATAGGCAGGGACTCCCCCACCTTCCTCCTACCCCAATTGGGTATGTTATAATCTCACTGGCTACAGACAGTTGGGACTCTTGTGCAGTATTCATGTAAAAATAAGTTGGTCCCACTACACATACAATAAAACCAAACCAAATAAAAGGTTTGCAAGTATTGTTTTAACCTTTCCTTATGTGTGGTGTGTATTCACTACACATTGCTTCTAATAACTCTATAAATATAATAAATTCTGGGTTCAGATTTTAGGTATTCCTCCGTTATACATTTATGCGCTGAATTAAAAAATCATATTTTACATAGTTTTCAAATTCAATGAAAAATCAGAGATTTTTGTTAAAAATCGGAAACAAATACACCAATACAATCAACCGTGTGATACTGCTACGCGAAGAGTGTGCGAGGAAATGACACGCTATGATGTCCCGCTTTAGTTCGCTACGCGGGAGCATGAGAAATCCACACGTCCGCAGTTGTATTTTGATTTAGACCATCGATATCTACGACCGCACTACGACAAGCGGACCGTCGTTAGATGTAGACCCCTCGCACGTTTTTTTAGCATCTGCCAATGGTTTTTTAATGTTTTCAGCAATTAAATTACAATTATTATCACTTTTGATATAAAATATAATAAACATAAGCGATTAGCTATGAATATTTATATTTTTCCGATATTAAATCGCTTATTTTGAGATGTATATTGACTACACAGTAGAGTGGAGTGAAATCTTTTTTTTCACTGGGCGGTAATGTAAGAGTCAAAATTTGGTGCCTTTTAGGTTTAATTTAAGCCATGTAAAATATTATGCCATTTGGTTTAGGGTAACTGCCTCCGCAACGGCATCGAATTTATGAAAATAATCGGTTTTACACTCTAATTTGAAGTAATGTTTATGTACGATATTTTTGAATAAACATACCTACCTATTTTTATCAAGAAAGTTTACTTGGTATAATATAGATTTGACACAAAATAAAAAGAAGTTCGAATTGGTGTTTTATAATTTAAATAAGGGGAGAGAGGAAGCGCGGGAGGTGATACTGAGCTTGCTTGCACTTGTCGCGTCTCGAGTCGCGCGTCGTCAGTGCTCTATCGTTCGTGGCTCGGATCAGTCGCACGCTCGTTTATCGTTAAAAATACGTTCGATAATCTCTCGTTGCAACCATGCAAAGAACTCGGAGTGTATTCAAATGTCCTCTATTTGGTGATGTTTGTGAGATGAAAGAAAACGTTCTACCTACTTATGAAGATGTAGTGAAATACTACGAGTGGACGAGACATCAACTGAAATTGCAATTAGAAACTGCAAAAGAACCAATTTTTGGCGAGATAGCAGACATAGTAACGTCGAAAATTGAAAATATATGGCAAACGGCATCTATTCCTACAGTGACGCGAACAAGGATCATTCAAATGTTGAAAGCATATCATCTAAATTGCAAAAATTTACTCAAATCTATTAAGAGGCTCTCCCCGGACGAGTTAAATAGTTTTCAGCAAAGAAGTAAGATACTTTTTGATATTTCAGCATGCAAGTGCAAAGAATTCGCTCAGTGTATCTGTCCTAAGGATAAAAAGGTTCCTAAACCAATAGTCTGATGCTTCAGCAGCAATAGCATCATCTGTTTTGTTCGACATTGGGTCTGATGTTGAGGTCATTGATCGGCACAAGTTACGAAGAGAGAGAACTAAAACTAGAGAAAAAATAACGGAAAATGCAACAATTACAGAGCTCTTGGCCTTATACTTTGACGGGAAAAAAGACAAAACTTTGAAAATTGTTAAAAAGGGCGGTAAATGCTACAGGACTATGGTTGTGGAGGAATATATCTCACTAATTCAAGAGCCGGGATCCATTTACATGGGATACGTGGTACCTGATGTTGGGACAGCAAAAGGAATAGAAACCGCGATAACAGGGTTTCTGTTACATAAAGAAGTTTCCCAAGATAGAATTATGGCAATTGGTTGCGATGGTACGAATGTAAATACTGGAAAGTATGCTGGAATTATAAGACTGCTTGAGAAAAAGCTACAAAACCACTTCAGTGGATAATTTGTTTGCTTCACATGAACGAACTGCCTTTGAGACATCTGTTTCTTCATCTCGATGGGTGTACTTCGGGACCTAAATCTTATATTAGTCCACTGGGAAAATCACTGGAAACCTGTGAAAAGCTGCCTGTTAAAAAATTTGAACGCATCGAAGGTCAAATGCTACCAGAAAAGGCCAAAGATCTGAGTTCAGACCAACAGTACTTACATAAAATTGTCTCGGCGGTAATTTCAGGTGAATTTCCAAAAGACCTAGGCAATAAATCTCCAGGAAAACTATCACATGCCCGTTGGATCACGCGTGCTAACCGAATACTACGTTTGTATGTATCTACTGAAGAACCATCTGAAAATTTGAAAACTCTGGCTACTTTTGTGGTCAAAGTTTACGCACAGTGTTGGTTCTCAATTAAAAATAAACCATCATGCAAAGATGGCACGCGTCATCTGTTCAATATCATTAAGGCCTCCAGATACCTGCCAGAAACTCTAAAAAAAATTATAGATCCTGTTATCCAAAGAAACGGCTACTTTGCGCATCCTGAAGGGATTCTACTTGCGATGATAACAGATGATAAAAAACATGTTAGAGAGCTGGCAGCCCGCCGCATACTAAAGGCACGCAGTACTGCTCAACCTCCAACACCTAGAATGTTTCAAGTGCCATTGATAGATTTCAATGCTTCTACATATATTGATTTAATAAATTGGCAGGAAAACTTAACCGAACCACCGATTTTGAAAAACTTATCGGACCAGGAAATTCAGAATATCGTGGAATCTGGTGGCGAAAGCGAACTATTGTTTATAAGGCTTCCCTGCCATACTCAAGCTGTTGAAAGAGCTGTAAAGAATACGACAGAAGCTTCCATTTCTCAGTGCACAAGAAAGTCGCGACTAGGTGCCATAAATGCCTAGCTGGAATCGCGGAACATAATGCCTAAATTTGAAACTAAAAAGGATTTTAAACCTCAATAATAAATGTATAATTTTTCAAGTTTGTTTCAAATTTCAAGAGCTGTAAAGACTACGACAGAAGCTTCCATTTCTCAGTGTACAAGAGTGTCGAGGGTAGGGGATGCCAGGCTGGAATCGCGGAACAAAATACCTAAATTTTAAACTAAAAAAGGATCTTAAACCTAAATAATAAATGTATAATTATGCTTCAATTTTTTTTTTATTTTAGAGCGATACCTTAATAAACATCTTATTGTTTATCATTTAACACCTACTTACCACTAAATTAATCATAATGTATCGCCTTATAAACTTTTAACTTTTTTACCCTAATTTTCAATTTTTGGGGTCACTGCGGAGGCAGAAGATCTTAATTAAATGAAATGAAAAATCCCACGTATTTTTATTTTAACATAAGGCACAAATCCCCCCCTCTTAGAACTCTGAATCATAAAAAATTTTTTTTTTCGTACATCCGTGCTCCAGGCTACTACACAGCACCAGAATGCGTGGATTTTTTAGCACAGTAAGGGAAAGGTTAAGTATGAAATTAGTAAATTAATTAAAGAATCAAGAATAATAAGATTCTAGGTGATTATGTTCATTTTTCAACCAAAAATAGTTGATTTAGAAGATTTCTAACTAACCCATCTCCTTTACTTAATGTAAAGGATTATATAAAAATAATTGTCATTCAACAATAAATAGGATTTACTTTGGGATAATTATGACTTATTATGTGCAATATTGTAGTCATTTTCCATACTACTGTGTAGTGTGTTAGATAAAATTGCTGTGTGCTGATTTTAATCTAACACAGCATCCTCATTGGCGACATATAGATATGACATGAGCTGTAATTAATTATTAATGATTACACTGTAATCCTCCTTATTCTAGTTAGCTTATCATCCAGTGTGATGGTTTTGTTATTCATAGTATGGAATTAATATGTGGGAGTGAAAGTTTAGTGCAAACATCTATAGTATTGGTTCATTAGTAAGAGACGAAATTTAGTCTTGAAATAAAAAAGGTAACCTGCAAAAACAGCTAAAATAATACCCTATTTATGAAAAAACAGTAATAAGGAAGCCTGAAGATTATAATAATATATTATATGTACACGGTGTTAAGGGATGTGCTTGACTTAATTTAACCTGTGATTCTTGACATTATTTTGAGTAAAAAATGTAAATAACATTTTGGTCTCCGGTGACATTTTTTCGAAAACAAAAATCTTTCTCATCTTGTCACTGGTTTGATTCAGCCGAATAATCGCCTAAGCCATAACCTCCACCCCAACTGTCCAAAGGTGACCGGATAAATCATCACAATGATAATTTATTGCATCTTTAAAAAGTTATATAAAGTCATGGAAAGTGATGAAACAAAAATTTTATTAACTGGGTTAAGTAGGTTAGGTTAGGTTAAAAAAAAAATTTTTTCATCGTTTCTAATGACTTTATATCACTTTTTAAAAGTGTGTTGAATTGTCACTGTGTTGAGTTATCATGGAACTCTGTCCAATAACTACTGATTTTAATTTTATTATTTGAAAAAAAAAAAAAAAAACATCAAAAATGTACCGGAGACCGAAAGTACATTTTCATTTTTTACTCCGAATAATGTCAGGAATCTAAAGTAAGTCAAGTACGTACCTAAACAATCAGAATATTTATAATAAGCCTCAATGCGCCTTTGCAGTGAATCGTCTGTAGTCATACAGAAGCCTAAACATTGCTATAAGATTACATATATATTTGACAACAATGAAACATTAATTGAATATTTTTAATCATCCTAGAGAAAACTTACTTGTATTTTAGTATCAAAGGAAGCATGCCATGGCATTTTTATATAATTCACCAACTATCTCACTTATTGGCAAGTATCGATGAAACCATTCCAACACTAGTTTAACGAAAACTAAATTAAATTTTCAACTTATGTTCGTGCAAAAACAAATTGAATAGAATACATTTGCAAACTAAGATTGCTTGTGACGTGAAGAATAAAATAATAAAATGTCAAACAGAAATGTGAATACGTAATTAAGATACGAACAAAAAGGAGTGAAGTCAAAATAAAGCATTCGAAGAAACTGATTGGGGGACCAATTAGTGATAACCTCTCCTTCAGTAGGTATTTTAACTAACAACTAATATTAATTATTTGTTTTGTACAAATCCATTGCTTCTTGATTGTTCCTGAGTGTCCCCAGTGACCCCAGTGGAATGCAAAATAGTTCCGACCTTAAATTATTGTACTCGGAAAGTAGGTACTTAATTTATCTAAACATACTTTTGTATTGTGGTTTGATTAACAATTATTTTATTGGCATCTAGTCCCGCATAGCCATGCCACCTGAGAATAGCTTTCTTTATTATTTCCATCATAATTCTTACTTAGAAATAAAAATTTCTCATTTTAGTGTAAATAGTCGAACAATTAATTTTTTTAAAGATTCATTTCCTTAGCAATAAATCTGCTTATTCCTCTTTTTCCCACTCAAAGGTCTCTATAACAATTTATCAATTCCTTTTCAAGGTGACTGGTAATCAATGCGAAATATTCAAGAGAAAAAGTAAACAACATGAAAAAACTATCATACGAGCATTCGTAATCATTACAGATATGGAAAAATATACAAAATACACTAGATATAGGTACGCAATGAAACAAAATGGCTATGAGTTGTCTACGGGAACATCCCTTGTTCTTGTTCTTATTTATTTATTCAAAAAACATATTATGTTATTATTAATGGAGTGCATGCGGTCCATAAAAGCTGTAAAGCTGAGCCTACCCTAAGAAAAGCGAACCATAAAAATAAATTGAAACAATAGAAAATGTGACGAACTTTTCATCAAAATGTTTTTTTTTCCGCAAGGAACATGTACATTAATTTATTCAGTTGATAATGAAATGCCCATTTTCAAATATTTAATGCACAATAATTCATACCTGAACTTGAAACTACACACAGCCTACCTTTGGTCATAGAGCAGTGCAAGCCACTAATAATAGTATAGTTAGTGTAATTATTCTGCATTAACTGGACTATTTCGAGTTTTATTTTCAGATGCTGACTTTGAGTGTTGATTCCATGATTAGATAACTTTTATTATGTCTTTTAATATTTTCCATCGGTGATTGTTGACAAGTTTAGAAAGATATAAAATAGCAGGTGTAGTGATTGTAATGCACTTTTAAAAATAAATTTAATAATGATAAAAAGCAAACAATCTGATACGAAAATTAACTTATAATTTAATGTATACAGTAAAGTTGATGCAATTTAAGTGATGAGAAAGCGTTTATGATCACATCACACCTATATATACAAATAAGCAGTGGCGGTTCTTCCCTTAGGTCAATTGGTGTTTGACCCCCCAAAATTATAAGACAACAATAATAAATATAATAATCAATTATGTGCATCAAAACATTTAAAATGTAACGCGAAACAGCGGCGGCGGCGAGTGACTAGCAGTGACATCTGTTGTCTCTAATAGAAGCTTTCATTCACAAGTCCACACGATTCGCTGGGTCAATTTAAAGAATGTCCAATTTGGCATCTTCTGTCCCTACGCGCGCCATAGAATAAACGAGATGGCACTATATTTTTCGTCGAAGTAAAAATTAGCTTCCGAAGAAAGTTTAGGGACGCTTAGGTCATGACCGTGGGGGAGACAACACGGTGAATATTATATGTTTTACAGAGATGGTGACATAAACAAATGTCGTTTTTTCATTTTACACGCTTGTAGTGTGTGGAACAATGGTTGTTTTTCAATTGCATAGTTCGGGAAAGGATTAGAATAATTATTTATGTTGTTATCGATTTAGAATGAAACAAAACAAAAAACGTAAAAAATCATTGTCAAATAGAATCAAACACTGATTTTATTTATTTTAATGTTGTGGACAACTACATTAAAACTTAATATCTTAAAAATAATTTGCCGTAAGTACATGGATTGTGTATTTATTTCCAATTTATTATATTAACATAATATTTATTTAGAGTCCGCGACTCTAAAACTCTATAACAAATTGATATAGTTAATAATATATGGGCATTTTTCACAATATCAAATAAAGATTAGTCACACATTTTTTTCAAATGACCTACCACGACTGAATCCCTAGAGCCGCCTCTGCAAATAAGCATGACTAATTTCCTGGTGCACAATTATTCACCACTCCTCTTGTTACAAAAAACAAACACAAATGACTTGCATAAGTCCTTACTTATAAATAAAACTGTTGCACTGGAATCGCTTGGGGGGCTTGAAATGCAGTCAGTTGTCAGATGAGTGGATTTCATTGAAAATCCCGGGTTCATCTATTATCTGATAGTGATAGTGCATATTCTTTGTTACGGTTTTTATTTGGTATTTTGTTTAAATAAAATTGAGATAAATAAAAAATAATGAATTCTATTTATTGATGTCATGAATTTATTTTTATATTAGGAAACCTATCCATCATGGAACGTATCCACCATGTAAAAAGGGAGTCCAGTGTATTAGTATCGTTTGGTGAAAGACTGCTATTCTGAATTACAATGTTGCTTGAAATGGCTTTACCCATATTTTGTGACCAAATCTGAAAGGTATTCTTTCCCTCCCCATATTTCTTTTGCCTCATACACTGGTTCCAGACACTATAAAACTGCATACCAGGAAAGTAAACCGGCAAATAAGTTGTGTAGGTTAGGGGGCTTTTATCAGAAATTAATCTAATGCTTCCAGAAGGTGCGAATAGTGCGTATAAGAGCTAAACCACAAATGATGTCCACACAAAAATAAGTGATTGCAATTCCTATTTTATCAGTTTTCAGACTTGATAATAATTGAAGTGCAGATTGTAGAAAAATAATAAAAAATGAAACTGTTAAAAATACATCACAATGAATTATAAAGTATAATGAATCATGCAGGAAACCTGTGTCAGAATAGCAACCAAAAAAATAACTAGATTAAATTAGTGAGTCAAAACAACATAATTTTGTGAATCTTGCAATAAAGCAGACATGTGGGTATAAAAATCTTCGCCAATATGAAATATGCACAGATTTTTTAGGTAAATTTAACACTTTTCAACATGCAAGGTAATACGATGAGTTGTGGAGCCATGAAAGATATTTGGGTCAGTTTTCTCAAGTAAATCTACATAATATACATATTGAAATCTAAGTTTAAAAAATAAAAAAATAACAGGTTATCAAATAATAATTTTTAAATATTTTCAGGGCAGGGAAGAAATTCTACTGTATCTTTGGGAGAAAAATATAAATTTCAGATAATGTGCCTATATGTTACGATATAATAATTTCAGATAATGTGCCTATATACTATGATATAAAATTTCAGATAATGTGCCAAATGCTATGATATAATATTTCAGATAATGTGCATATATGCTATGATATAATAATATTATAATTCCAATCTAAATCTTCAAAAAATGGTAAAAACCTATTTGACAAAAATGTATAATGTAATTGTTTGTTAGTTAGTATGTGGAGAGAATAGAAAATGGAGAATAGCAAACAGGAAAGCAAATGAAAGTTGAAGATAACTATTAAAACTTAACAGAATAATCTTGTAATTAAACTCCGAAATATATTATCTTTACATAGGTGGATACCGAAAACACCCAATCACAATGTTGTGATACTAAACGGATACTGCCTTATTACAATATATTGGAGTCCCTTCATTCACACAGATTGCCCAAGTAGTGTGAATGGACGAGGAAACGTATAATTATTTTTCGAGTACTTATTTGGGAATAATTATTGCGAGTATGTCTTATGCTAAATAGACCGGAAATTTAAATGTGATGTGGGGTATATGTTTCTAACAACTTTCAAATAGGAACATAAATGTAATTCAAAACTTGGTAAATTGGATTCAAACAATCATCGTACTAGATATATCCCCACCGCAAATCGAATTTCTTAACAACATCTGTTCAATTACAAAACACCATTTCTAAGGAAATTGAGTTTTTGGACCATCTTGCTTGGGTAATATTCAGAATGTGTTTAGCAGCAAGCCTTTAACAATAATCAACAAGCAGACAGAGTAAATAACAATGCATGCATTTGCTTTATAAAACGATAGTGGAGATGATAAGGGAGCGCTTAATTATTGTAAACAAAGTAATCACCATGTAAGTGGATCCATTGTCGCCGTCAAATTCTTGGGTATCCGGGATTGAAAAATGCATCTTATCGAATGTATACTTGAAATGTTCATCACTCAACTGTAACCTTCACTATATCGCCAGTATCACTTTGATTATTTCTAAATCTCCGCCGATAATCCACTTGCGTCGCCTGACATACACTTCACTTTCTCGGACACACTGACTGACAGATCGCATAATGTTAAGCATGCTACACACGGAGGCATAAATGAACCACTCACTAGATCAATATCTTCGGGTTTTTAGTACTGACCCATAAATATACCACTCTCTAGATCGATATCTTCCGGCTTTTTGTATCCAACAGAATTATACAGTACTTAACCAGAGATATACAAGCAGTACCTACCGTGCGGAGCAGAGCAGTAGACAAGGTAGAGGAAACTCAAGGCCATTTAAAAAAAGATGCGAACATAGACAACATAATTGCTCTCAGCCTACTCTATTCATTCACTAGCCCAAAAAAACTATTATAAAAATAAAAATGTCCTTGAAGCAGAAAAATGTCGAAATGTTTTCCAAGGGCAAGGTTCATCTGACTAAGAAAATAAACTTTTACAGTGCATTTCCTTAAGATGAAACTTGTTAATCTGAGAAGAAGTAACCCAAAATGACAAGAAATTTGCAAAAACACTGAAGAAAATTTCCAAAACATGATTGTCCGACAGTACGACGAAAAATTCCGACATTTTTCAGCCTCATGAACTCATGGTTACATATGTTTAAAAATCTTTAATTTCACCAAAACAATAAGATAATACAGGATAACACATGACATAATCAATAACTTGAATAAGTTTATCGATATAAATAACATTTATACGTTGTGGAGGAAGACATATGTCAAGTATGAAGCATTGTTCAAAAAACCGAACGAATAACCTAAAACTGTTAATTCACTTTACTTGAACTTACGTTGGTAGGTTGAATATAATATGTTTGTAACTCGCTGACACTATACTGGCTTATATTGTATTTTTATCACGAACAACTTTAACACGCAATATTTTCGACGGAAATGATAGTATTTCGGCAGCAAATGACAACCCGCGTGTATAAATAAACCACTCTCATTTTGTTTGAATGATTTGAAACTGTCAAACGGCAAAATTCCGTCATCTCTTTCTGTTACACGAGTCATTATGGTAGAGAGCGAGAGATCAAACCAATCCTTCTGTTCTCACCAATGAGATCTGAGCTTTTAGCCATATTATTCGTTTTCTATAAGAATTTTGAGGTGGGCGTGGCGGTTTCAAATGAGTTTCAAGGCCAAAGCTTATTTAAATGCCCCTGTACTGACCCCATGGGTCCTAATGTTTGCCATAGATAAAAGTCTGTAACTGAAAAATATACGTCACAACTACACATACTCACCATCGACTAGGATAGAAACTATAAAAAAGGCGTAACCATAGACAATATAATTCTCATTCGGAGCCAACCCATTGGCTAGCCTAAAATCGGCCAATGACAGCGGCCTATAAACATGCATGAAGTTCGTATTGGTTTGTGGAAAATATACGTCACAAGTCACCCATAGAGATTACCGTGTCTTTTTTTCTGACCCACTTTTTTCTCGGAGTTATACCCCCCTGCACGGAGGAATTCTATTTCAAGTAGGTACGAGCATAACTTTATTCTCCCTAATAACAATTCGCACGTCACTTTCAATTTTTTCCATTTCAGAAAAATCGAATTAACACTATACATTATATTCCATTACAATTATTGCCACAATATTTCTTACCAACTAATGCCATTTCTCCGCGAATATTGGATACTATTCCATTGGTGGACTGCTTTAGTTTTTAGGGCTAAAACCCAAATTGTACAGCGCCCTTGAGGTGATTTTTCACAAAAACGGCGCTCTACAAATTATCCAATTATTATTATTATTATTATTATTATTATCGATGAAAAACACATGGCATGAAAATATTAAAATTAAAAAGACCCGTGCTTAGTGACTAAAAGTATATTTGAATGAATTAATTAATTAATATGCTATATAATATAATAATAATTAATATTGGACATTCTGATTATCAGCCAATTTAATTTATTATCTCAGTTGCATTTTAAGCTTGGCTTGATAGGAGCACCGGCAAGATAAGCCTAGTGATACCATTTCTTTAAAAATATAAGGACAATGTTTAAATTCGATTATTAATCGATTGTCTCATCACTAGTACAATTTCAACGTTTTTTATAGAAACACCGTGGGAAGAGGGAATCATATATCCTCATGTGATTGGTATATCTATGCATATATCTATGGTGGGAGTAACATTGTTCCAGGGGGGTATAACTCCGAGAAAAAAGTGGGTCAGAAAAAAAAGACACGTTAATCTCTATGGGTGACTTGTGACGTATATTTTCCACAAACCAATACGAACTTCATGCATGTTTATAGGCCGCTGTCACGAACTTCATGCATGTTTATAGGCAGTTGTCATTGGCCGATTTTAGGCTAGCCAATGGGTTGGCTCCGAATGAGAATTATATTGTCTATGGTTACGCCTTTTTTATAGTTTCTATCCTAGTCGATGGTGAGTATGTGTAGTAGTGACGTATATTTTTCAGTTACTGACTTTTATCTATGGCAAACATTAGGACCCATGGGCTCAGTACTAAAAACCCGAAGATATTGATCTAGTGAGTGGTTCATTTATGCATTGTTCTATGCAATGTTTTCAGTGTGATTGGTTTATTTATGGTTCTTGTTCAATGACATTTGATTATTTTTCATGTTTACAAGTATTTTTTTGAAATTTCATCTTTATTCAAAGCATTCTACTTTTCAAAAGAAATATATGCAAATAAAAATAATACAATGTCTCAAATTATTAATTATCCTGTAGTTTATCTGCAAAGTGACTGGAACGAAACTCTTAGGTTAAAACTTATAATTTTGTGAATCATTTTCATGTTATAACAGAATGTTAAACTTTTGGTGATATTTATAGAATTTCCTATTAAATTTTGTTTGTTTCTCTTCTAGATTACCAAATTCTGAAGTATGGATATCAGTAAAATATCGTAACGAAATTAGCGTTCATGGAAAGATCAATTCCTGTGAAACCACCGACAATAAACCTAGATTGACAATAACTCCTGAGTTCTCACTAATAAGCCAGACGACTAATATGATGGTTGTGAAACACCTTCAGAGTGAATTAGTTACGGCCTTTGTTGCACCCATGAAGTCTTATAAAGTTCACAACAAAGCTGTTTATTCCGTAACAGGCTCTGAAAACGCTATGGTGGTGTCTTCTTCAGAAGATGATAAAATCGCTGTATGGGATAGTCGAACTGGTAACAAGCTATTTTAATTATTATCTTTTATTTACGTCTCTTTGCTGCAGATTAGGTGCAGCAGCTGCAGCTTGTGAAGATTTGATATGGAAGATAGAAGACTTTAACTTTCTGTCTTTGAAATGTGGATTGTTCTGCACAAACTCACTCTCTGTTCGAACTAGTATCCTCTTTATTTGTATAGTGCTATGCTGATCAATAATAATAATATGTTTTTTTAATTAAATTGCTTATAATATTTTAAATTTTAGTTTAGTAGAAGTCAAGTAAGAAATGATGTAGTATAATATTTTTATTTAAATACAAATATATAAAAATTTACATTCTATTATTTATTCCAGGTGATGAACTCCTCACCCTACAGGGCCACGGAGGGCCAGCTTATAAGTGCAGGTTTTTCCCTTCTGGCACTGTAGTTCTCACCGCAGGAGCTGATGGATCTCTCAAGGTCTGGTCATCGGAAACCGGCATCAATCCGGTTACCCTAGCTGGCCATACTATGGCTGTGAATGACTGTGCTATCATAGAAAAAGGGAGGAATGTGCTTTCTGTTAGCAAGTGAGTTTTTTGAATATATAATACGAGCCATAGCCATATAATTTAAAAAAAATAATATATTATGTAACACTAATTAACAACATAATTTTCTTTGCAGAGATGGTAAGGTGAAACTCTGGGATGTAGGTGAAGCTAAATGTTTAGCAGACGTTCTGTCTACTGATGGAATAATAAATTGCTGTTGTATTGTTTCTACTCCAAATGTAGAAGCAATTGCTAATCCAAGAGAAGTAAGTTCTTATCATTTGAAAATTATAAATCAATCAAACGTAAACCAATTAATCAATCAGTTATAGACCAATCAATCATTAATAATTAATCAATATATACCATACATCAGGGGTTCCCAAACTTTTCCAAGTCATGGCACACTTAGAAAATTTGAATTTTCTCTCGGCACCCTAGTCATATAATATCTATCTGTGGTAGTTATATTTCATATTTGTACGACTATGAAGAAGAAACCAGGTTAGAAACTAATACAACTTGTATTTAAAATGAACAAGTACATGTATTGGTAGTAAAACAGGTGAAAATACAAAGAAAATGCCAATATAATTACAAAAACCTTCCACACACTCTTGAGGTGTATGTGTTTAGTTCGACGGGTGAGCCTGCTGCTCATTGCACAAATATAATTACAAAAACCTTCCAAATACTCTTGAGGTGTGTGTGTTTAGTGCGACGGGTGAGCCTGCTGCTCTTTGCACAAATATAATTACAAAAACCTTCCAAATACTCTTGAGGTGTGTGTGTTTAGTGCGACGGGTGAGCCTGCTGCTCTTTGCACAAATATAATTACAAAAACCTTCCAAATACTCTTGAGGTGTGTGTGTTTAGTGCGACGGGTGAGCCTGCTGCTCTTTGCACAAATATAATTACAAAAACCTTCCAAATACTCTTGAGGTGTGTGTGTTTAGTGCGACGGGTGAGCCTGCTGCTCACTGCACAATTTTTCGAATCGGGGAATAAGGTTGATACAGCTACTTTCTCTCATTTCTTTTTCCACATTTATTTTCGAGCGATATTTGCTCTTTATAACAGCAACCGCTGAAAATCCAGCTTCGCACAGATATGAAGTCGCAAAGGGAATTAGGACACTTACAGCTTTTGCAAAACTCCGTCAAATCCAAACAAGCGTATTTTGTTTTCAGGCTGTTGTCGCTCGAGAGGTCAATTAGATTTTCTTATTCGTGCGCAGTAAAATCTTGTGGAGCTTGAGCAAGGAATGGATCTTGGATCCACACAAACTTCTCCACTTGGTCTTCTGCGAAGTACTTTACAAATCATTCAGTTAACTGTGATAGGTGTTCTGTGAAAAGGGTCAGCAAGTTATGTGAAACGTTAACTCCACTATGGGCCATGTACTGTTGCAATATTGGAAAGCAATCTTTGCCTCCATTATCAATCATTTTTCTCTTCCACAGTTGTAGTTTTTCCTGAATGATGAAATCTTCTCTACAAGATTAATTATGTGCATGTTATGGCTCTCTAGAGACAGATTTAAGACATTTAGTTTTTCGAATATGTCACACAAGTATGCCAGTTTCAGCAGAAAGTCTTCATCCGCGAAATTGTTGGCGTTCACTTGATCAGTTGAACTTCTTCCAGGAAAGTGTGAATTTCTTGTCGCAGTTCAAATGTACGAGATAGTACATTGCCACGTGAGAGCCATCGTGAGCTACAGTAATAATATTTGGCTAATTTATATAGCGCCGTTTTCGTGAAAAATCACCTCAAGGGCGCTAGTACAAAAGGAACGTGTGCTCAGCTCCCAAATACTCCCATAGTTTTTTGAAAAATCTTATTTTAAGTGACCTAGTTTTTATGTATTTTACCACATTTACTAAACATTATAGGACGAGATTCAGAGGCAGACTCAGCGATTTCGATGTGAGTGCTTCTCTGTGGATGATGCAAAGGGTCCACAGAGCATCAGGGGCTTTGCTGCGAATCAGCATCTGTAATGCTCCGTAGCAACCCGACATTGATCGAGCACCATCAGTGCTCACACCGATGCACTTGTCCACTCCAAATTATTTTCCGTCATAAATGTGTCAAGGAAACTTACATAGCAGATGAGATGTGCATCCTTGTTGCTAGCCATGGCCTCATCTAGTTGCAGTCCAAATTCGCTTCCTTTCATTTTTTCTATCAATTGATCATTCAGATCCTGAGCCATGTGCAGAATTCTTCGATTGATGGTGTTGTTCGACAAAGGAATCTTCGAAAACAGATTTTCCGATCTTTATATTAATCATGTCCACAGAAGCCAGTAAAACCAGTTCCTCGGCAATAGTTTGGTTTTTTTTACACTTCGCTACTCTATATGCCACCTTGAATGATGCCAGCAAGGCATTGTTTGGCACTGACGCTTGCTTAGTGAAGACATTGTTTTGTTGGTGCAAATCTATCAATTTTCTACTGAAAAAATCACGTGGTTTGTCGACCATGTCGGGATGCTTTTTTTCAAGGTGCCCCTTCAACTTACTTGGGTTCATGGTCTCGGATGACAGAACTTTTGAACAGAGCACACACTGCGGTTTTTCATCATCGAAGAAAGAATTCTTTCTTCTATCAAAATGAAGATGAAATCCAAGTAGCTGTCTTCGTATTTGCGGCGTTTCCGCTTCTTTCCTCGCCCGTCACTTGTCGATGCATGATCAGCAGTACTTGCACTATTGGTTTTGTTTATCAAAAATCTATCCATTTTTAGGAAATGTGAGTAGGTACAGCTGGCTTTTCAATAAGAACAAGACTCACGCACTGGCCTATGCAGGGAGCGTTAGCGAGATACTTTGACAATGCGACTTTCCCGAACACTAAAATATTCCGTACCGACTCGACACTGACGCTGCCAGCGCGGTGCCACTCCCGCATCCCCTCTCCTGTGCCTCCCAACCAATCCGTACCCAGAGCGCGGACCGGCCACGCGGGTGATTTTCTATTCCATAAAATGTTTGTATTCATGTCAATTTTGATTTTTAGTAGAGACATCAGGGGCACCTCGCGGCATCCCTGATCTCTTTCCGCGGCACTTACTTTGGGAACCTCTGCCATACATGATAAAGTGACATTTTGATTTTTGTGTTTAACAAACCCAGTAGAGGTAATATCCGAAGGCAAATGAATGTATAAGGTCGACACTGCTATTGCAGTACTTCTTGACGTGCTTGGGCACAATTCTTCAACACTGCAAATATAGGACTTTTTCCTAGGGGTTAATAAGTTAATTTTAATTAAAAGTAAATGAATTAATGATATTCAAGAACAACTTTTTCTTTTTAACTTATTTTGAAGGTTATACCCACCAATGTAATATATCATTGAAGAAGAAGATAATACTAATAAATCTAATTGAAACAGTACAAGACACAGAAAAATAAAAAGATAACGGCAAACACAACTAGGAATCAAACCCAGATTAACATATCCGATTTTTACTTATACGCCTGTCCCGGTAAGACATGAGATCATGGGTTCGATTCCCAGTTGTGACCGTTATCTTTTTATTTTTCTGTGTCTTGTTCAGTTTCATATTTCATTTAGATATTTTAGTATTATCTTCTTCAATTAATTATTCATAAACCAATCTACCTATCCGTCTTCAAAAATAAGTATATTTTAAGACGAAGCTTTGAAAAATATCATTCAATCGATTAAAGAACGGACTCTTGATAAAGTACAGAAGTACTTTGTGAAGAGTTCATCATTATGTTAAATTGAAAAATGGTAATTTATTTCAGGTAGCAACAGGAGATAAACTAGTGGTGGTGGGTTGTGAGAGTGGATTTATACAATGCGCCCACGTTGGAATGAGAGAAGTGATCTTCAATATGAAAATGGATTCTCCGGTCAATTGCTGTGCTGCTTTGGAAAATAATGTTCTCATAGGTTGTGAAGATGGAAAGGTAAACATAATATTTCGTTTTATACAATACATGGTTGTTACTCACCGGTTACGCAAATGTTAAAATAATTTATATATATATAATATATACTAGCTGTACCCTGCCACGCGTTGCTGTGGCTCAGTATGTTTGTGCATATACAGAAACAATACGTCCTTATGATACCATTATGTACGTTTTATCTTTTACGTCTAACATATAACTCTGTGTTTTTCAAGCATGTTTGTCCAACAGATGGCGCTGTTTTTAAAAAAAGAGCATATTTGTCCGACAGATCGTCGCTCTAGTTCGTTTTTGTCCAACAGACCATTTTTGGCGAAATTGAGTTAAATATGCAGTTCTCAGAAATCATATTTATTTATACGATACATGTGAAAATTTTTCTTTATTTTTAATGTGTTTTCAAGACGCAGTTTGTCGTCCACCAAAATTAAACAACATTCCGAGCGTGTTTATCCAACACTTTGTCCTACATCCAAATTAAAAACGTGTTTTCTGCGTAGTTTTAAACATTTGTAACGAATTTTACTTAAAAATAATAATTTCTATTACTTAATAATATTATAAATTGACCGGTCGGTGGCCGAGTTAACATCGCGTTTGGGTCCCACCCAGGGGAGAGAGAGATTTTCAAATATTGTCAGGTTATTCGTAACCCGGGAATGTTTGTCTTTCTTTTAAAAAAAAAAAATCATTTTAGTTATCTTACAATGAGCTAATTTCATTGTATATGTGTTTTTCGTAAAAAAAACTTGAAGCGCTATTTCTCCCGATTTATGTTTTGGTCTGTTGGATAAAAATGAACTAGAGCGATGAGATGGCGTTGTTTTTGAAAAAAAGCCTGTTTTTACCTGTCACCGGTGACATCTATATAATATAGGTATATAAAAACACATGCGTATTCGAATGCAACTTTGTATCAAAATTTCAAAGCAAATTGGTGAAGAACTTTCAGAATTTAAGATTTACATTTTTATTTATATTTATATAAATGGAACAAGCAATATTATGTCTTGTGTGTTAACTTTTGATGGTCATATCAATATTTCAAAGCTCTATAGCTCTGGTTGAAATGATGTAGTAAGCGTAATAGTTGCGATCATACAGAAATATCAGATGGATTACACTACAAAATAATTTTTTTGCTAACATAGAAACTAACAGACAAAACTTGAAAATGAATTTCTACTTTACGGTTAAGAAGGTAGCAACTGGATATGCTTCCTTTCATCAGTGAATATTGGTTAATGATGATTTTGATTAAAATATTATTTTCCAGATTGTTCTTGTATCTACCGAAACCGGCACAGTTATCAGCGAGTGGTGGGAGTCTGCAAGTCCAGTCATCAGCCTAGCCAGTGTGTCCAGCACTAGGTTCCTGGCCGGGAGGCAGGACGGAGCCTGCGTTCTGCAGTCCTTGGATCACCCCTCTGTTAGAGTCCAACTCACCGGCTCCAACTGCGACCCCATCCGAGATATGTCCTTCAATGGCCGTTGGGTGTTCACTGGTTGCCGAGACTGTCATATTAGGAAATACGATTTTAATCAACTTGCCGTGCATTTTAAATGATATTTACCTAAATAAGATTACCTATCAATCATCACACATGATTAAACACAGTTTGTGTAACCCAAGAATAACCATATAATTTAAAATATATTATAGTAAACAAGACAACTTCATCACCAAGTGCTTCTTGGCAGGAAACACTTTGTGATGAAGTAGTATATTAAAATATAAAATAGTGCTAATAGGCCTTGTTAAGAAAATATTCCATTGTGTGAAGTTAATCAATATGTATTTTAATTCAGTTTCAAGGAAATTTTACAAGGCTTTTCATATTCCAAGTGTCCTAAAAATACCCTTGTTTATGTAATTAGGTACATACTCATCAATGCCTAACTCATTTTTTGTTAAATGGCTACGAATAAATAAATCTCTGATGTTTTTAACTCATAAAAAATACACAGTTAAGCTTGATTTTATTTTGTTTCCTCTTACAGTACAAAAAAATGTATTGTAAATTATCCCCTACTAATATCCCCGAAATTATCCAACAGAAAATAGGTTTTGAGTTGAAAAGTAATGAGTAACTTAAGGCGATGCACTACGTCGTGTAATATTTTAAATTGAGCCGCTATCAATAACAACCCTTACGCAGATGGCGATAAGGTTTATATTCCCGCTTAACACCATCCGCCTGTTTTGATTGATGCAAGAAAAAAACATGGCCAAAAAGTGCCTTTTATTTTATTTTGTGGATGTTAAGGCATAAATATTTTTTTTTTTTCGATCATTTTATAAATAACTTAATTTGCTACATTATACAATAAAATCATAACCGAAAATGGGTTTGTAAGTAGGAGATTTTGAACTTTAAAGCAGTTTTCATAGGCCTTATACATTATTTTTTTCTGGGCTTATAAAAATACTCGATTATTTCAAAGGCCAAGATGCACGGACGTATATAAGGGGGGGGTCTTGGGGGTCCGGACCCCCCCCATTGCACCGCGCCGATTGTAGAATACGATAGTTTCTTAAGTCCGCCACAGTGCGGGGAGCGGGGGAATGGGCAGTGCCCCCGCCGCGGCGCGCCGCCGCCGCCCGCGTTTCGGCCGCGCGCACCATACCAAGCTAGAATCTAGTTTAGTCTATTTTGTCTCTTCGCGTTGCGCAGTTGTCAGTTGTTTTAATACAGAAAGAAGTGTCGCATTTAAAAAGTATGAAACGATCAAATCAGGTATCTCTTTTGAGTTTTTTTTCTAAGAAAGCGAGACCAAATCCCAATGAACTTTTATCAAAAGACAATGTGGAATCCTGTCATATTGAAGAAGTAGGAATAAATAGAGCGGGGCCATCCACAGATACTGATGACGATGAAGTGAAGAAAGGTAAGTCTCTTGTTTATTTTATTAGGAAGGAACCCAGTTACTAGAATTTTAAAAACTTTTATCCTGCTCTTATTTTTATTCCCAGAGAATTTCTGTAAACAAATGTTTTGCCGTGAGCATAAAATATTTGACAAATGGTAATTTCAGTGTATATGCGACGTGTACCTAAGTGTTATAAAATCATTTCGCCTTTTAACAGAAAGAAATACAATTATATTTAACTAACAACTAACTGGTGCCCGCGACATTGTTCGCGTAGACTTAATTTTTAGTTGAAAATTCTTATTCTTAACATAACTTTTTAGTTTATGAACCGATTGGAATGAAACATAGACTAAAATGTTAAACAAAACCGCATACAAATCGATTAAGCCGTTTCTGAGATTAGCGTGGTCAAACGCACAGACAAACAGACAAAAATTTTAATTACTATTTTATTGACCTCAGTAACATAATTATAGTGCGTATGAATTGTTTTTTTTTTGTAAATATTTATGTACTTACAGAAACGGAACGCTTACGATTTAATTATAGTATGGATTAGAGTATTAGAGTCACAAATTATTATTATTATTCTTACAATTAAATATGACCAAAAAGCTGTTTGAAGATGGGTATGTGCTGTTGTTTTGTTTTAGTCAAATATGTCTTTGTTACAGCCAGGATGGATTTGTGTTCGGCTACGTCCGCAGCCGCAGCCAGGACGGGTTATGATATTGCGCTCTACGTATGTCATCCTCCAAGCAATGACGAGGAAAAGCTGAGAGCATTAAAAGAGCTTTGGACCCCTCCGGATACATTTAAATTTCCAGTCACTATCACTGGTAAAAAGAAACTTTCTTTTCAACGCCATTGGACTACCAGGTACTCATGGCTTGTATATTCAAACGTCATGCAGGGAGCACTTTGCAAAGTATGTGTTTTATTTGGAAAAAAGCATGGCGGTCGTGGTCAGCAAGAACTTGGAGCCTTGGTTAGTAAGCCATTTACTTACTGGAAGAAAGCTTTAGAGAGCTTTGATCACCATGCAGATACTAAGTATCATAAATTTGCTGTTGAGCAGGCAGCAAATTTTGCAAGGATCATGGAAGGAAAAACGTTTGATGTTATAGAGTGCATGAATGCAGAAAACAGTAAAATTGCCGAAGAGAACAGAAAAAGATTGAAAGCCATTGTTGAAACAATTATTCTTTGTGGAAGGCAAGAAATAGCACTAAGAGGAAGTCGTGATTTTGGAGAAATTGGGATAAATGAACCCGAACATAATGATGGTAGTTTTAGAGCACTTCTTCGTTTTCGTGCGCGATCTGGCGATGAAGCACTTAAAAATCATTTACTAACACAAAACATTCACAGTAGAGCCATGTATACGTCACCAGGAATTCAAAATCAAGTGATTGAACTATGTGGTAGTGCTATTCAAGCGCAAGTACTTAATAGGGTCATAGAGGCTGGTTTTTTTACTGTACTTGCTGATGAAACACAAGACATATCACGGCGAGAACAATTAGCGTTATGTTTACGATACGTACACTGCTCATCTGGGAAATCGGTTATACGGGAAGATTTTTTAGAATTCATCCACGTAGAAGATGTTTCAGCTCAAGCTTTGGCAACGACTATTATATCACATCTCTTATCATATAATTTGGATATGAATAAATGGATTGGTCAAGGCTATGATGGCGCTGCAGTGATGAGCGGCCGGTTACGGGGCGTAAGAACAATAATCGCAGAGCAATACCCGAGAGCGCAATTCGTACACTGTGTTGCTCATGTTCTCAACTTAGTTTTAGCGCATTCATGTGAGATACCAATAACACGTAACTGTATCGGAACCATTAAGAGCGTAATAAACTTTTTTCGCCTATCACCGCTTCGCGACGGACTTTTGAAGAAAATTGCGGATCAAATTAATTCATCTCATTCAACGCTTATCTCTCTTTGTGAGACACGATGGACCGAGAAACACGTGGCTGTCGAAAGATTTGCAGAAATGGTTCCCGTTATATGCGAAACACTTGGGGCACTTCAAGATGCTGCTAGTAGCGACGTCGCTACTCAAGCATACCATCTTCAAATCGCTATGGATAACAGCCAGTTTATTGTTTCTTTAGTTATACTGAGAAAAGTTTTTTCATATACAGCAAACCTTAACAAAGCAATGCAGAAAGTCAATGTCGATTTGACCAACATTTGCGAATATACAAAAAATGTAAAAACGACTTTACTAAATGTTCGGAACGAAAGTCAGTTCGCAATTCTTTTTGAGCAAGCACAGCAGATGAGTTCAAGCGATATAGTAATGCCAAGAATAACTGGAAGGCAAACCCTGCGCAATAATATTGCAGCAGAAACTGCCGAAATATACTACCGACGAAATGTGTTTTACCCTTTCATTGATCATGTTATTACAGAACTCGACGCTCGTTTTAAACCACATGAATCGACGATCGAAGGAATTCAAATGCTGCTACCTGAAAAAACCAGTAATGACTCCAGGATAAAAGAAAATCTTAACAAGATTACACAAACATTTCTGGGTGGGGAAAATAAAGGCACAATATTTCTGAGTGAATATGAGATATGGCACAATCACTGGAAATCTGTAGCACAAAAACCTGCAACTGTGATCGACACCATCGATAACTGCGATGATCAGTTTTTCCCTTTAATAAAAAAGCTTCTAATTATTTTAGCCACACTCCCAGTGTCCACTGCAACCCCTGAGAGATCTTTCTCTACATTAAAGAGGTTAAAAACTTACCTAAGAAATAAAATGGGCGACGAAAGACTTACTGGTCTGGCTTTAATGAGCGTACACCGAGATCTGGCGGTGCAACTTGATTCCGAAGAAATTATTAATCAGTTAGCAATTAAACGTAAAAGACTAAATGTATTACTTTAAAGTAGTGTCCGACCGAACTTTCGGTTTCGGTTTCGGCCTAGTTTCGGCCAAAAAACGAGTTTCGGCTAAGTTTCGGTTTCGGCCGCCATCCAGCCGAAACTACGGCCGAAACCGAAACTGAATTCGGGAGATTTCGTCCTGCGGTCGGACATGTTCGGTGCACTGAACTGCGAGCCACGAAAACACTTTTTATTTTCATTATATTCAAATAAGTATTATTGCATTAAAAATATTTTGTCATTGTAGGTAGGATGGTACTTTTTAATTTTAATTATATTGTAGTTCATTAAAAAGAGTGCCATACAAAATGACCAGAGTTTAGAGGAAATTATTTTGTTCTTAAAATGAAAGAGTATTTTTTGTTTAGTGTAGGTAGGTACCTAAAGAAATTAGTGCACCTAAAAAAGTAATTTTGTTTTCTACCTTTTATTTTATGTTATTCGTTAATAATGTTCACACAGGTAATACCTAGATACTGTTTATTTTTTTATATTATTTACGAAGAAGTTATAACTTATTTAAAAAAGCACAACCATTTATTTGAAATAAGGAATGATAATTTTTAATTAATAGTAGTTGTAAAACAATGAATCTCGTGTCAGTTTTTTTTGTTTGAGAGAAAACTACATTTATTTTCATGTATAACTTGAATTTACAATATTTTGTTAGTGTTACTGTAGGTAGGTAGGTAATTTTTAATTTTAATTATATTGTAGTTCATTAAAAAGAGTGTCATAATAATACGACCAAAGTTTAAAAGAAATTATTTTGTTCTTAAGATGAAAGCTCTTCATTTAGCTTGAGAGAAAACGCTTATTTTTTTCATACATTAAGTATTATTTGCATTAAAAATATTTTGTTATTGTAGGTAGGATAATACTTTTTGATTTTAATTTTATAATTGTAGTTCATTAAAAAAAGTGCCTTACAATATGACCAAAGTTTAGAATAAATTATTTGGTTATGTGATTAAATAAAAGGTGTTTCAATTTTAAAACAAATTATTTGTTCTTAAGATGAAAGAGTATTTTTGTTTAGTGTACCTTAACAAATTAGGTATAAAAAAAAGTTATTTTGTTTTCCACCTTTTATTTTATGTTATTTCTTTTTTTATGTTATAAACGAAGCGATTTTATTTAAATAAGAAGCGATAATTATGTTATGTTTATTTTTAGTTCAAATATCAGAGACTGAATGATTTATATATATAATATTTAAAAATAAAGGCTGATTGATTAAGACTGACTATTTTTTTCACGAAAACATGACCTTATATATTTTTTTTTAATTTGCGGACCCCCCCCTTATCAAAGCTATATATACGTCCGTGCCAAGATGTATGTATGTTCAGACTGCCAAACGAGAGGCTGAAGAGAAAAGTGTGACACTACAGGTCAGCAGATTGGTTTGGTCTGTGGGCACATTTCCCGTGGTCAGATCATGAACTGCTGGGTTCTGAAATTAGAACATGGTTAATTCCTTCCATCAAATACCCTGAAATATAAATAATACGTACTACTCCAGTGAAATAGTGACAATATCAACAACGCTAGACTCTAGAGGCGCCAGTGTAGCATATTGACTTTATCATTCCTTTCAATGTCGGCATTGAATTTATTTAGTACCTACTTGGTGGCGGTGTTTTGCGCTTTCTAATTTGTATTTTGATCAATATTGATTAAAAAAATATGTAAAATGTTCTAAAAAGTATGTTCTGTGTGTACAGTTTATATACTTTATTGTATTTTGATCAATATTGATAAAAAAAAATTATTAATACTTAGGTATAAAATATAAGATTTAAATCTATGGTGACCATCCATAAAATATTATTGCAGTTTGACAAAGAGTAAACATTTTATAGCAAAATTAAATATACTGTAAAAAAAGTCCATTTCTAATTTTCTCTTCTAAATCAAAACCGAAATTCCGTAGATAAATACCCAAAAAGTAGGTACATAAATACCTACCTACTTAATTATAAACCATATATTTTATGGCCCCATATATCAGTATTTTTTTGTAATGGTATCAATTGCCAGGGCTCCTACCAGGGGCCTCTATGTAACATTTTCGTATAACTAAACGACAACCAGCGATGCCATACCTACCGAAATTTCGGTAGATCTACCGATTTCGGCAAAAATCTAACGATATTCCTAGAAAATCTACCGAAATTTGTGAAAATTAACCGAACTTTTCCGAAGATATACTGAAAAAATCTTCCAAATTTAGTGAAAAGATTATGAATTACGGGCAATTTTTTTCGAAAATAACAATGTGTGGAATTATTCCTTTTCGAACTTCTCTAGTCCCATGGATTTGAAAATATTGTGGGGAATCATACCTACCCGAAACTCCCTAGCTACCCCCCACCCCGAGGTATTGAAAAAATGTGAGGAATTATTCTCGTCTGAAATTCGCAAACCACCCTCCCCCCAAATTCAATGTCAAAATATTGTGGGGAATTATTCGTCCCTCCTGAAATTTCTAGCCACCCCCTCCTCCCCATGGATTCGAAAATTTTCAGGAATTCATCACTGACTTAGCCCCTATTAATGACAGAGCGATTTTAATTGAACGACAAAAATTGAACAAGATATAATTCAGACGTTTCATTTTAACTCGAACCGATTTTGCTAATCAAGATGACATCGAGTGAAGTTATCGCTGCGTGCGACCATCGTGCGACCCTATGATTTCGGACCTGTTACAGAACGAACTTTAGAATATGAAAAAGCAAAAAAAAACGTTGTATGTGGGCCAGATAATGGATTATAAGGGGAAAAGAAATGGGTGCTTCTAACACTATATTGAGAGATGGCGTTAGAAGATACCGAAGGCTATTGCAATCATGTGCGAATTTCGGAAGAAGTACTGTTGTCTAAAATTTTAAAAATCCAAAAAAAGGACACAGTTATGCGCGCGACTGTCCCAGCAAAAACTAAGTTAAAAATTTATATACTATTTCAAACACATAACCATGTACAATGTGACCTTAGAACGGGGTACCCCAGTAAGGACACATTATCTTATATAAAAAAATTGTTAAATAAAAAAAAATTACGCTTAGATACATGGCAACGGAGGATTCTTTTTCAAATCTGACTTATATCACAGAGTTCCAAAAATACGATATCATTGTTTATAAAATAAGTGTTCATTGCAATTAATGCCTTAAAATTTTTTATGAAGGTAAAAAATATTACTTTTTAAAACATTCAGAGACGTGATATTTAATAATAATAACTACTAAGTTACAGCAGCATTTCAAAAATAATATTATTAATTGGAGTGTCACGGGCATTCTTATTTTTGTAAACTTCTTGCTTCTGATCCCAAATACAGGGATGGCTTTGGTATAGATCAATAAATCTAAACATCATGTCATCCGACCAATTAATACATTTTTTCATTGAAGTCGATGCCATGGTAGGTACTAGGTACGCATAAATAAACCACTCAGTAGGGACGTTTGACGTCTACTTTCGACCGCGGGGAGCTAAAAATCGCAAGCGACTTGAAACATGTTCACACGTTTCAAGTCGCTTGAAAATCGAACGATGACTCATACTTGAACAACAAAAGTAGACGGGCTTTCAACTTTCGTCGTTCAACTAAAAACTTGTTCAACTCTGTCGAAAGGCTATACACACTTGTCGATTAGCTTTCGAGTGTCATTCAACTTCGACTTGATCAACTAAAATCGCTCTGTGTGAAGGCGTATTTTACCGATTTTCATTTTTCCCGGTGTGGCATCACTGCACATCACTGCTTGCAGCTCATTTCATGTCGGAGCGCGTCCGTCTTTTGGTGGGTGAAAACTGAAAATTATTCGTTCCGTGAAATTCAGAAAGTGGACTCCCGAAAGGTCAAAAGATTTATGTTTTTGTATTATTATCATTTATTGAATCGTGACGATCTTCATTTAACGAAGTTCGAATAGTGGTTTTAATATTTATTAACTACAATTATCCATTGCAATGGGTGACAGTGACGATGAGTACGACCGCAAAAGACGTGACAAGTTCCGTGGGGAACGCGCTGGAACCGGGGGCACTGAAGGAAATAATTATCGAGGAAGCGACCGACGGGAAGAACGCTCCAGGGGACGAGAGGAATGGCAAGACAGGTTAGATACTTATTTTCAATTACCATACCCATGTTAACCTAAAAATATCTTTCCTACAAGCCAAAATCCCAAACCTTTCAATAACATTCTGGGGTGAAGTGATGATCGGGTAAAAAAAAAACAATTCAAGCCTCTCATTTAAACTATAATCATACCGCTTCCATCTAAATCTGCCACGAATAATGTAAATCTTATTTAATATCTTCTTATTTTAATAGTTATCGTTCCTTAACTCATTCAGCTAGTTTGATATATTTTCATATGCACTGCTATCTTGAATAATTTATGTTTATTTTTATTAATTTTCGTCAGAGATTATTTGTTTGGGCGAGTTATTTTTTGATACCTAACTGTATTACATTTATTGAATTTCACTAGGAATGGGGATATAATATCCGGTTTTTCGGTACGGGTTCTCTAATTTTTTCTATTCTCCATCCTGCCCTACCCGTTTCTTCCTTTCCTCCTTACAGATCTTGTGAATATACCTATAACATCCTTAGATATATATAACCATTATCCACAGATTGAAGCACTCTAAAGAAAATATACCACTAGGGCGCTCTTACTCCGGAAAACTGCCAAACAGGTATATCACTAATATTAATTCTAAAGCATTTAAATAAAGATTAAGACATTGTAATATTATTATTATTATGTGTTTCAAATGTTGTATGTAGCTCTCTTTCATCAAACATTAAGAAAGTCTCCAACTTCTAACTTAGCAAAATAGAATGACCTAATTTAAAAAATTGGTTTGGTGAAAATAAGAACTTTGTGTCAGGACAAATCTGTTTCATCTTTTTATTCACTTAACTTACCCCGGCAGAGGAACATTGGTAAATTATAAAGTTATGCTTGGTATAAAGACAAGTCAAAAACAGAAACTTCCATTTACAACTTCAACGACGCATTCCCATGATATCCCCATTATAATTATTCTCTCTCCCCCGAGACCTTAAAACGAGCTCTTAGCTGAGATACCTGATACAGTATATTTTTCAGAAGTGTTGTCTTGATACCTCATACATAAATATTCTGTGCCTAAGATTGAAATAATGACAGTAGGAAATTTTCTTTTATCTGCTTGTATTCTTTATACCTAGCATGGTGATCTATGCTTTTGATAATGCGGGTTGAGTTCCTGCCTCTGTGTGAAAATATTGTGATGTAAGATACACTTTTCTTATTTAGTAATATAATTTGGTATATTTCTTTTGTAGAGCTCGCAGTGGCGGTCGGGCAGAGTACCGGGAATACAGAGGGGGTGGTGGGGGAGGGGGTGGCGGCGGGGCTGGTCGCTACAGCCCCGCTCGAGGTGAGGGAGCTGCAGCCAAGCGGGCGCGCGGACCTGACTGGCCTGATGAGCGTCGCTACGCACAGGCGCACAATGATTACGGCGCGTACGGCTGGGCACATGATGCTTACGGTCATGCGGCGCACCATGCTTATCCTATGCACGCACATCAGCCTCCGTTAAGGTGGGTCCTAACACTATTTTTTTACTAACCTGATTTACACGGCTGTCCAATAGGTGATCCATCGGCGGCTATCCCCTTTTCCCGATGTCGCAATATGTGATCCAGGGTTTTACTAAAACACATTTCAAAGCCAGGATTGTGAAGGTTGATAGAAAAAAATACATGCTATTGGTAATAGTTCTGTTACTCATGAATCTAGTCCATAGACATTGGATAAATCATTGACCTACTTAGAAAAATATGACGTTTTTATAATAGTTGCTATAGTGCCACCACTAAGAGATTGCTTCTGTAAAATCAGCACCTACAGATCTTAACATACGTTTTCAATATATTTTTAGTAGTGAGTGTTCTTTAGTTTTTACCACAAAACTAAAATGCTTGCAGAACTTAATAATAACTAGTTAAATTTTATTTATTTAAAAAATTTTAAACATCAAATGAAGTTCTACGAAATAAACTCAATAATAATTCAACTGCAAATACAAAAACTGTATGTGCCATTTCATATAAAAATTATTTTCATACTTACGATTTCATACAGATAGTTGCCACTAGAGAAGAAATAATATTTTCAGACGGTACTAAATCGTCGAAAAATGGCAACACCTTGAACATAACCCTAGATTATAATTATGAAAGCGTCTGTCACTGTCATTTGCGAGCTTTGTCACATTTTTATCCAGTCGATGTTTTTGTTTTCCCGTTCGTCTTTGAACCTTTATCATAATAATTTTTACAGATATGCCTTGGCAAAATAGTCTACCTGATCATCGTATCTTAATTGGTACAATATTCATATAATGTATGAGGTGTAACTACCAAAACACAGCAGTGCAGATGCCAAAGCAATAGCTCTCACAACCCTGTCTCCATTCATTCATTAATACAATATGATGTTCGTATGTAAAGTTCTCGTGTATTATTTCCTCAAAACAAAATGTCAAATCATAAAATTTACAATACCTAACAGTAATACACATTCACAATCAGTAATAAACACTTATTTGCCCCCCTGAGGTGATATCTCACAAAAGCGGCGCTATACAAATTGTCCAATATTATTATTATTATAGAACCCTCCGTCAGGCGCACCTATGGGCGAACCGAAATCGGGCGCACCCGGCCTGAGATGCCATATTTTTAGCCCCCACCTTCCACTATATTAATTCTAATACAAAATACTTGTCGGTTAGTCTTTACTAGGATCTATAGAAAGGAATTAAACCAAATATAACACAAAATAACCAGTTAATTAAACATTACCAACCATAAACTAAAATAAAGAAAATAAACAATTTTCCAAAAACAGTGTTCAAAATAATTGGTCAAACCGAGCTCCATAAAAGTAATAAAAGATTTAAAGTAATAAAAATTTAAAGGTAAGGTAGGTGGTAGTCTCTACTGACTGCAGCCGTAGCCAGAAACGGACGCTGAGGTTCCCAAATCAGCAGCCGAAAAAGAAGTTTGGCACAGCACGTTTATGTGGAGTAAACAGATCGGTTGATGAAAACCAAACAAATTCCACACTTTCGCCTTTTGGGAGGTGTTGTAGGGGATGTGGGGTTTTTTTCACGTTCCTCGTGGGGCAAAAACCTTTTCAAGCAAGTTGGCAACTGAATCTTACTCAATTTCAATTCCATTTCGCATTCCAATTGTACTCAGACTTCGTCGAGCTAGTTATCCGATGTCGCTCTCATCGCCCAAATCTTCAACCAAAAATGGATCTTCAGAAGCATCATCATCGAGAAGAAAATTTACCCTATCATCAACATCATTGGGTTGAGAGAAATTATATTTTCTAGCCATTTCGGCAGAAACATATGTATGTATATAAAATGCCTGAAAAGAGGAAAACTGAAATTATAATTCAATGGATCGCACTCTGCCTAAAAGGCCAGGGTCCAATACAGCACTTATTTCTCAAGATACTGACGAACTTCATACAGAACAGGCATATTTAAGTATAATAAACAACTGCAAATAAAAATATCCTGAAAAAACTCACCTTCAAAATCGTGATGCAATCGGGTGCATGCGGCCTGTGAAGCCAGGGAAGGTGTACGTGAGCTGCGTAAAGACCGACGACTGACGTCCCTAAAGTTAGGCGAGTAAAATGAAGGAAAGGGGCCTTTGAGAATTGGAGAGGGAAAAGATGTCTTTGGTTGGCCTCTGAGGCTGGCTGCGCCCGACGGAGGGTTAATACTTAAACTTTTTATTAATATTCAAAATATAAAACTAAATAAACATGCAACATTTTCACTTAATATTGTTAAATCAATGAGAGACAGATGTTCTGCAGATGTCAAATAATGTCTGCCATTTTAAACCGTACGAAAATCAAAACACGTCACTCACGGTACCAACTACCAACATAGAACACATTACACAAACTGGATGAAAAAAGGTGTCATCTAAAACAGGTATAAGCCCTGTATACCCAGAAACCAACCATAAAAATGCTGTCCCCCCCTTAACAAGTTTAAATTTACGAAACATTAATGGTTATTTATCAGTTGTGTAAAACTTAAAACACATTTATTAGGAAGGCCCTAAATGTATATCCTGCAAATACAGAGTTTATATTTGGGAAATGTGTTTCACTGTCTTTTTACTTGGTAAAACCAGTCCATCAATAGGTTTGGTTGCATACAAATATTGGCTTACGTCCGAAAAAGAGGCCCCAATTTATTTCTAAACTAGCTGACATTTATCCGGCGTTGCTGGGGGTTATTTTTAGGAGATAGACATATGTCATCGACTTTTCTGTAGGGCTTTTTAAGATATACAATTCCGTAGTACATTATGTTGATGCATCTCATAAAGTTTAGCCAGCGTTAGCAATGTAAGCGCCTGAAAATATTTTATTTACGACTTGATTACAAAACATCGACTTTTCTCTACTTTATATAAATTTAATATGAATGTATTATAAAAGATAGAGAAAGTAGATGAAAACCCTATCAAAATCCGTTGCGTAGTTTAGAAGAACTAAGCGCACAAACAAACAGTTGTGGATATCGACTTTATTTTATACTATTTATAGAAGGTGGGTAGGTAGTGAGTAATTTATACCAAATATAAATAAATACTACCTACCCACCTTTTATCCTCTTGCAATGCTTTAATACGTATTAGTATTTAACTGAATTAAAGTGCTAAACTTGCATTTGTTTTTATTAAAAAACTTATTTGGAAATGTCATAATACAACATTCTACGCTATCAATCTATCATGAAATAATAATGGCTTTGGTTTTGTCTGTAATACAATATTTGTAAGAACAGTCGGCCAGCGGTACCCACGATATTTTTTACTTTTAAATTATTTATAATAATTCCCAATTTACATTAATAATTCACAATTTTACAGGTGAAAAAAAATAAAAAAAATATATATATAATAAGCAGTAATTGTTGATTGAGGTACTAGTACATATTGAATCATTTGGCGGGTTGGAAATAAGCCGACATAGCTCAGTGGATACAGAGCACCTGACCGGACATCAGAAGGCACGGGTTCGATTCCCGTTGGCGGCATTTATTTTTACTCAGGAGATGTTTTCAATTTGTATTAGTATTTCGGATGACTAATTATTGCTTATAATTATTTATTATCCCGATGTTGGCTGCCTGCTTTTCAACATGAAAACATTGATAAGTAGTGGTACAACCTTAGGTAAAGTGTTGCATTTTAGGTTGTGATTTTAATTAGAAATTATTATTATGAATGATTAGAATCTAAACGGTATTTTTTCTCCTAATCCTAAATCCTAATCCCTCATCCCTCTTCCTAAATCTTTTACTACCGCCACAGTAAGCGGACTTAGCTAGCTGAGGAATTGAACACACTACGCCTGGGTGGGACCCAAACGCGATGTCAACTCAGCCACCGACTGGGCTAAATGAGCTAAAGCGAATATTTTTTTAATTAATAGAGAAACGGGCATCGGTGGTGCGGCAACAGGTGAGACCCAGCCTGCCATGATGACCTTCAAAGCCTTCCTCGCTGCCCAAGATGACTCCATCACCGATGAAGATGCCATCAAGAAGTACAATGACTATAAGCTGGAGTTCAGGAGGCAGCAGCTCAATGAGTTCTTTGTAGCGCACAAAGATGAAGAATGGTAAGATTGCTAATCACTATGCTATTTTTTTTTACTAATTTCCTCAAATAGATTAGAAAACATTAATCTAACTCTTCAGGATCTTAAATTTTAACCCTTTCAGACTGTATGTATATTTGAAAATACAAGGATTTTAGAATTTTTTCCTCGCTGTATAATATATATACAGAGCAAATAAAAATTGGTAGTTTCATAATTTTTTAAATAATTTTTGAAGATAGTTTAATTTTTATGTAATAAAAAAAAAAACAATTAGAAAATGTTGTGTTTTTGGTATACAGTCTACGATTTGCCATTTTATGTGGAAGCAATAACTTCGAATAACTACCAATATTATTGTAATCAAATATGTTCTGCCACTGCCGGTTTTAATTGAGGTCTGAAAGGGTTAAGAGAAAATTTAATTGACTCCAAAGTCTATCTGGATGCTTTCATGTAACTACAATGTTTGATGTTCCACAACGTTATCTAAATTCATATAGGTATGCAAATGTTTGTATTTTGAAGAATATAAGTTTTAAGTAAAAAAAATAGAACAAGATGGACACAACAAGAAGAAAAACAGAAAGAAGATCCTGTCCTGGTTTGGCTATGCATATTTATTATCAACTTCAAAGAGTTTGCATGAACGTTCCAGATTTTCAGTTGTAATATTTTTGGTTTTCAAGAAATGAATATGTATTCAAAAATGATTTAAGATTTTCACGGCCAAAAGTATTTTTGCTATTTGTTTTTGGGGTGTTATGCCGTGTTGCGCTAACTCCTTCTTTAGCCAACGTTTCGGACATCATGTTATTTAAATAACACATCTGCCCTGATGATGGACACTGCAATGATGTCCGAAACGTTGGCTAAAGAAGGAGTTAGCGCAACACGGCATAACACCCCAAAAACAAATAGCAAGAATATGTATTCATTATATGTATGTTTCTCAGAATGCAGCAGTGAATTTCAGTTTTAGTATCTGAACCCAATGTTTATGTTTTCATATGCTGCTGAATAATTTAAATGGTGCATCATTTATCCACATGATATTCAAGAATTAACACGATCACTAGATAAATTTGCATGAAGAGTATGTATTAAAAAATAGCAACAACTATCGAAGAAAAACAGGTAGCATATCTTTATCACTGAGAAAGATGTGTTTTTTAAAACTATTTATCACTGAGAATTAAATGGCTTATGTTGGTTGGCATGTAAATGAAATAAAGTATCACCATTACAGAATACTCGATAACATTAATCTATAAGCCTTTTAAATCTCCTGATAGAAATCTTAATGTATGAAAATTTGTCCCTACAGTCGACAGCCCGGCTAGCTTCGCGCTGTTCTCCGTAAGAAAACTGAATACATTTTTCATAAAGATGTGCAACAAACTTAGCAAACAAACTTAGCTTCGCGTTTTATACTTGATACCGTGTAGCTCCGTATTTCGTCCGGGGCGCGCAATGCCTCGGACATCGCGTGTTAGCTCAGGTTTAGGTACCACACTCTATGGAGAACAGGTGAGAAGATGAAGTGTCTTTTTTACATTACTACTTGTTTCATTCTTTGCAGGATAAACCTTATATTTATTTGTTTCATTTCATCATATATCTTCTTTTCATCATTCACCCTTTTCAACAATGTTCCACTGTTAAAAAAAATTAAAAGAATTCTTTTGTGTCTTCAAGCACCATTACTTGTCACCGCACCGCCTCACAGTTTGATTTGTTGTCTGTGATTTCTTTTCATGAGTTCAGAGTGGTGTATTCTTGTTCGCTTGTGGAACATTGTGAATTTGTTTCTTAATTTCGCAAGTAATTTTCACCTTTCATTTTACATTTGATTAATATAAATGAAAAATATAAGGTTTTTAGATTGTTAGTTAATTTATTTAATGTTTATTAATTTTATAGGTTCAAGATTAAGTATCATCCCGAGGAGTCGATGAAACGCAAAGAAGAACAGCAAAACTCATTAAAGGTATACATTCCAAAATGTTTAAGTAAATTAGTGTGCTTGTTCTGTTACGACACTCATCAGTTTGTGGCTGCATCACATTAGCTTCATAGGACACAACATTTGTGTCCGCGTTTGATTACTATAGAACACAGGGCAACCGAACGCCGCTAGCGATAAATGCAGGAAAATAAGCGATAAACTTCCATCTGCTCAACATCTGATAGATATTTACCGAAACTAAAACCGATGTAAAACACTGTGAAACATAGTAATCCGCCATTTGTGCAGTGATGAAATGTCATAGTAATCAGTGTTTTACTGATTTTTCTGTTTCAAATTTTCGTTTAGGTATCGCTAATATTGTCTTCAATAATTAGATAAAAATAATGTTGGATTATAGTAGTTTTCGGAACGAGCAGCGGATTACTGAGAGAGTACTGTGTTAATTTATATAGCGCAGTCTAGTGAAGGTTCACCTGAAGTGTAATTTAAAATATTCATTAGTAGCACTGTACGATATATGTCGCGTTACTGTAATTGGGGCAGAGAAAGGCGTTCTATCCTCTCTTTCTGTTCTAGGGCCACTTGTAATTCGGTAGAAATTGTGCTGCCCCAACCGACACACAAAATAGTTTTTTAGATCTTGTCAACAGCACCACCTATCGGGTTCAAAACTATCCTATATTTCAAGATGGAACCATCGATACACATTCACAAAATTTCATTAAAATTGGTTGAGCGGTTTCGGAGATAATCGTGTACGAATACAGTGACACGTGATTTTTATATATAAAGATTATCGGTCCTAAGATTGGAGCGCGCAACACAGTAGCACTTCTACATACATAAACACACACTTCACTACAATTTACACATCTGATGATGGACACTAAAATGCTGTCAGAAATATTGGACAAAGAAGGAGGAACAGCAAAATTGCGTAATAAAACACCATAACACCCTAACTTTAAAAATATTTTAAATATGGAAATTTTACAAAAGATCGATAGCGTTGTTTGTTTGTTTGTTTGTCTTTTTTTACGAAATAACTTTTAATTTTTAGTATATTTTGTAGGTATGTACTAAAATCTGCCACTTTGACTACAAATTGGACACTTGTCATCCAGTTGTTGGGGTGGCAGATTCGTGAGAGATTACTGTATTATTATTACTGACAAATGAATTGTTAATTATTGCTTCAATTTCTGTATAGATTCAATAAATCTAATTGACTTTTTTTTTTTTTTTAGAACCGCCTTCAAGTTTTCTTAGACTTGTTGAATAATCAATTCATGGAGAAGATAACGGTAGACGTTGATCAGTCAGAACAAATAATCCGGCTTTTGGATACCGTAGTCATAAAGCTGGAAGGAGGAACTGATGAAGACCTCAAGGTTCTGGATGAGCAGCCCAAACCACCACCCGTAGAAGAAAAGAATGGTATGTCAAATCATTTCCTAAATCATTTGGTAAATGTATAATATTCACTTACCAGATATTTCATTTCATAGAAACATGTCATTAGTACAAATCCGTAAATTGTTTACCACGCATTTTATTGTTTATTTCTAAAATAGAAAATTTTTAATTTCAACATTTCATGTTAAGATATTGCCCATTATCTTCCCATTCTCAAAACAACAAAAAATAATATTATTGATTGACTTTTTTCTATAGCACCATTTCTGAGAAATATCACCTCAATGGAACTGTTACAAAATGATAATGTAACCCAAATAATGCCACACAAATATGGTTGAATAATTTTGTACATAAATATGAATACCTCACTACATTCAAACTTAAAGCTTCGTATGTTCTTCGTAGCAGTGTTAACAGAGAATTGTACAACATGTTTTTTTCTGTTTCTGCGCACATTTATTTATAAGTTTTGGGAAAACAACAAAAAACTGTGTAAAACAGTTAATCAAATATGTTCAATTTCATTAGATACTGATAGCGATCTGATTGCAGCCAAACCAGTGGAGATAATTCTAGACTCAGATGAGAATGTCAAGAAAGAGGCAGCTGATTCAGAGGGCGAGGAAAAGAAGTCGGAGCCAGACACCAGCAGCGCCCCCAAAGTGCCAGCAGAGCCCGAGAAAGCGGCTCCGCTGACCATGGACATTGACCCTCACCACCGGGAGCTGCAGGAGCAGGCTAAACTCTTCTCCAAGTGTAACACGGAGGAAGAGGCAGCAGCTATTGCACCGCCCCCTGTCAAAAGTAAGTGTAAGTTGAATCTGTTTTGAGACCATATCGTTCTCTGTTTCTTTTTTCCCTTCCCCCCATCTTGTTTGTTTTTAACATTGTTTATTTACTCCAACTCAACAAAACCTCTAATTAAAAAGTAAATCATTTTTTTTTTTTTTTATAAGCAATAATTGTTCGCCTGAAACACTCATCCACATTGAAAAAATCTCCTGATAAAAAATACATGACGCCAACGGGACTCGAACCCGTGTCCATTCGATTTCCGGTCGAAAGCTCTGACCACTGAGCTATGGGGGCTTATTTCTTACCCGAGAAAATATTCAATATATGCTAGTGTTTCATTCAACAATTACTGCTTTTTACATTTTTTCACCTGAGAACAACCAACTTTATTTTTATATGAGAAAGGCATTGTAAGTGCTAAATCTCTCACTAGATGGCGTTGATACAAATTGTATACATTTTTTAGGTGAAATACTTGGACTTGTCAAATATTAATTATTATTTTTTTTTGATAAATTAATGTTTTTTTAAAGACAAGATTTTATTTATGCATAGCACAAAGGATAACAATTATTTTTATAAGCAATAATTGTTCGCCTGAAACACTCATCCACATTGAAAAAATCTCCTGATAAAAAATACATGACGCCAACGGGACTCGAACCCGTGTCCATTCGATTTCCGGTCGAAAGCTCTGACCACTGAGCTATGGGGGCTTATTTCTTACCCGAGAAAATATTCAATATATGCTAGTGTTTCATTCAACAATTACTGCTTTTTACATTTTTGGGTAAGCTTCGGTTTATGGGTGAAATTCCTAAAAATTAAAACTAGTTATTTTTATACTAACTTTGGGCCGGGGAATCCGAATCTGGAAGAATTAGGTGGCGGCAAGCAATATTAACTGAATTACACGACTTTAAAATTTCGACGCACAAACAATTTAACTGGCCATTTTGAACGCTTTCTGACAATAAAACTAGTTATCTTTATACTAACTTTGGGCCGGGAAATCCGAATCCGAAAGAATTAGGTTGGGGCAAGCAATATAAACTGAAATACATGACTTAAAATTTTTAGATGCAAACAATATATAACGCAATGGTCGATGCGTTTTTTTGACAATAAATCCATAGAAAAATAACCAAAGATATATAAAATTAAGTGTTGCTAGTAAGCAATAATATCAATAACGTAAAATAACATGTTTATAATTTCAGTAATATTTCATATTCAAACAGTTAGATTTAGGTTTATTATCACGAAAGGTAAGTTTTTATGTCGGGGGAGACGAAAAAATATGCATTTTATATTTTAATTTTGCTAACATTATTTCATTTACGTAAAGTATTCAGATACATTTTATTCACTTTTGTATCACAAACCATGTTACACAAACCTAGCGTAGCCGCTAAACTACTTGAAAACTGGGATGTTTTCTTGCCTTGACGCGAGTAGGCGCTACGAAGGGGGCACTTTCTTTTATATCACAAACCATGTTACACAAACCTAGCGTAGCCGCTAAACTACTTGAAAACTGGGATGTTTTCCTGCCTTGACGCGAGTAGGCGCTACGAAGGGGGCACTTTCTTTTCTATCACAAACCATGTTACACAAACCTAGCGTAGCCGCTAAACTACTTGAAAACTGGGATGTTTTCCTGCCTTGACGCGAGTAGGCGCTACGAAGGGGGCACTTTCTTTTCTATCACAAACCATGTTACACAAACCTAGCGTAGCCGCTAAACTACTTGAAAACTGGGATGTTTTCTTGCCTTGACGCGAGTAGGCGCTACGAAGGGGGCACTTTCTTTTCTATCACAAACCATGTTACACAAACCTAGCGTAGCCGCTAAACTACTTGAAAACTGAAATACTTACGTAATTGAAATAATGTTAGCAAAATTAAAATATAAAATGCATATTTTTTCGTCTCCCCCGACATAAAAACTCACCTTTCGTGATAATAAACCTAAATCTAACTATATTAAATCAAATAAAACACTTTGTTTATTAACCACGACTGTCGTGGTTAATAAACAAAGTGTTTTATTTGATTTAATATATAATGTCTAACCACAAAGTGATTGCTTCCTACGAAAAAACTAAATCTAACTGTTTGAATAAGAAATATTACTGAAATTATAAACATGTTATTTTACGTTATTGATATTATTGCTTACTAGCAACACTTAATTTTATAAATCTTTGGTTATTTTTCTATGGATTTATTGTCAAAAAAACGCATCGACATGGCATTGTATATTGTTTGCATCTAAAATTTTTAAGTCATGTATTTCAGTTTATATTGCTTGCCCCAACCTAATTCTTTCGGATTCGGATTCCCCGGCCCAAAGTTAGTATAAAGATGTATAAAGATAACTAGTTTTATTGTCAGAAAGCGTTCAAAATGGCCAGTTAAATTGTTTGTGCGTCGAAATTTTAAAGTCGTGTAATTCAGTTAATATTGCTTGCCGCCACCTAATTCTTCCAGATTCGGATTCCCCGGCCCAAAGTTAGTATAAAAATAACTAGTTTTAATTTTTAGGAATTTCACCCATAAACCGAATATATTCCACATTTTTTCACAAAGAAAATTGTTCTCAGGTGAAAAAATGTAAAAAGCAGTAATTGTTGAATGAAACACTAGCATATATTGAATATTTTCTCGGGTAAGAAATAAGCCCCCATAGCTCAGTGGTCAGAGCTTTCGACCGGAAATCGAATGGACACGGGTTCGAGTCCCGTTGGCGTCATGTATTTTTTATCAGGAGATTTTTTCAATGTGGATGAGTGTTTCAGGCGAACAATTATTGCTTATAAAAATAATTGTTATCCTTTGTGCTATGCATAAATAAAATCTTGTCTTTAAAAAAACATTAATTTATCAAAAAAAATAATAATTAATATTTGACAAGTCCAAGTATTTCACCTAAAAAATGTATACAATTTGTATCAACGCCATCTAGTGAGAGATTTAGCACTTACAATGCCTTTCTCATATAAAAATAAAGTTGGTTGTTCTCAGGTGAAAAAATGTAAAAAGCAGTAATTGTTGAATGAAACACTAGCATATATTGAATATTTTCTCGGGTAAGAAATAAGCCCCCATAGCTCAGTGGTCAGAGCTTTCGACCGGAAATCGAATGGACACGGGTTCGAGTCCCGTTGGCGTCATGTATTTTTTATCAGGAGATTTTTTCAATGTGGATGAGTGTTTCAGGCGAACAACTATTGCTTATAAAAATAATTGTTATCCTTTGTGCTATGCATAAATAAAATCTTGTCTTTAAAAAAACATTAATTTATCAAAAAAAATAATAAAAAGTAAATCTTTTTTTTACTTGATTTCGATATGTATCAGTTTCAATTTAAGACTTACAAAAAAATGTCACGTAGGTTCTAGTTTACGATGATCCGAAAACATCACAATACAAAATGCTACACTTCTCTCGAGTCATTTCATGTTCAAAAACCACTGTGCATAAAGTATTAAAAGAGTATATAATAGCATACTAACTTTCCCCAGCTATCGTGATAGATAACTTATGAGTAGACGAAGTAGAGATGAGACGATTTTTATGAAGATAGATTGAGAAATTTGGAATCTACCTGCATATTTAACTTTTCTTGCGGGATACACTATGTACTATGACACTCTTTTACAATGTAATTCTTTTCTCCCATACGTGACTGCCGCGAATATGATCCATTCACACTTGGATCTTACAGATTGGACTCTTTGTTGATAGATATGTATTAGTTATTCTTGTTTGTCTTCTTCTAAATAATGATACAGTTTATTTCATAAGGTACCGGAGTAAGCAATAGGAGCATGCTTATGGAGGACTTATGTAAACCAAAACAACGGTACTCCATCTGGCATGAATAGCTGTAAATGCCACATTTTGTTTAATTATTCAGTCACATGGGCTAATTTACCTGAGATGTAATATATTATTCCACTTGTAGCTAAGGCCGCCATGAAGCGAAAGCGCAGCCGCGCCTCGTCCAACAGCTCCAGCGGCTCCTCCTCCAGTTCCTCCTCCTCCTCTGATTCTTCGGAGAGTGAGGGAGAGGAGGGGGCCGGCCGCAAGAGCGAGGGAGAGCCTCAGCCGCCTGGACATACTGACGAGGTGGAGGAACCCGAGAAGAAGAAAGAAGTAATAACTGATACTTATTTTTATAAAATGAGTTTTTTTTAATGTAAAAACCCTTTAACTTGAATACCAGTATTATTTTTTTTACAATGTCGATTTCATAGTTAAAATAATTTTCAAAGTTTGCGTTTTTCAAAGTACAGTTAATAGTAAAGTCAATCCCACTCGGGTCAGTATGACATATTTAACAAGATTTCCAAAAAACGTAAATTCTTCTCAAATAATTTGTATACCGCAGTGGTGCAAGTCCACGCAGCCCATCTTTGCACAAAGTTGTCCGCATTCTAATGCGCGCGGATGACCGACCGTAAGGTAGCTCTGTAAGTTCCATTAGAACCCGCCGACCAATCACAGAGCGTTTAAGTCTCTTATGGTTTTAATCATTTTTAAATGATGATTTATTATTCTCTGTACAAAAAAACTTGTATATTCAAAATCAGCATTTGTTGCTCCATAAGAATATATGTTTTTTAAGCCATAATATTTTTCACTCAAGTTCATTATTGTTCTAAAATACATTTTGGTTACCAGTATAATTTTTTTATCATTTTTTAGACACCAGCGGATGCGGATAATGAAGACGGAGAGATGGCCGTTGAAGAGAAGGACGAGAACGACAAAGAAGAAGAGAAAGGTGATGACAAGCCCACGGAGGATGGGGAAGTGGAGAAACAAACTGATGACCAGAGCCAGGATTCTGAGAATAAAGTAGTGGAGCCTGAGAAGAAGGAGCCTAGAGCCATGCACAAGACCACGTCCATCTTCCTTAGAAACCTTTCGCCAACTATCACTAAGACGGAAGTTGAAGCTGTGAGTTTCCTAGTTTATTCTATTGAACTGAATATAAGTTTTAATTATTGAAGACAATATTATCGATTAGACGCTATCTAGCAGCAATCTAGACGTCAAACTAAACGAAAATTCATGGGTCCCATTAGCTCAGTTGTTAGAGCTGTGCCCCGGCATGGCAAGGGTCCTGGGTTCAAGTCCTAGATGTGACCGTATCTTTTTCAGGTTTTTCTGTTTCAAATTTTCTTTTAAGGAATCGCTAATATTGAATTCAATAATTAAAATATTACAATTTGAGGTTTTACTCATTAAGTTATTGCAAAATTAGAATATAAGATTATTGTACAATTCCTTCTTTTTAAGCTTCTCTCACTGTTAATTGACACATTTTAACAGTTTTTTTAATTGTTAAATCAGGTCAGTCATGTAAATCCCATTGATTTGAAATGAGGGGACCTACAAAATGAAACATAATTAAGATGAAATGATGAATGTATTTAATGTGCAGATGTGCAAGCGCTATGGAGGCTTCCTGCGAGTAGCCCTGGCAGACCCACTCCCAGAGCGCCGCTGGTTCCGCCGAGGCTGGGTCACCTTCCACAGAGAAGTCAACATCAAGGAGATCTGCTGGAACCTCAACAACATCAGGGTATGATAAAATTACATCTTAATATTTTATTTGGAAAAGGATAATGTATGTGCAGGCAAATTATTTTATCCACTTAATGCTTTTGAACGAGTCACACTCGGGCGCTTAATGCATTCCAATTTCTGCTAGCCCGAGTGACACTCGCTAGTTTCGACTCGCAGCGTTCTATTTTTAGCTAACACGAGTAACGCTCATCAAAAGTTAGCAATGTATTTTACGCAGTTTGAATTTGCCTGCAGTTTGCCACAGAGATCGGTCGTGTTTTTGAGCTGCTTATTTCGTTTTTACTATATTGTTTTCACATTTTCGTGTATGTATGAAGGCATCGTTTTATTTAACCTGATTTTTTTTAATAAAAACACTAGCATTAAGTGGTTAAAGACCGCACATTTGAACGGGTCTGTGCACACAGAAAGTATCGCGAGTACGCGTCAAACTAACTTTCCTTTTTTTTTTGCTTACATTATGAGTACGAGTTGCATTATTTATAGTTATTTTAATCAAGTCGCATACAGGACACTCGGAGCTAGTACACTTATTTATAAAGACATACTACTGATAGTTTGAACCTTTCCCTCTCATGTTACATGTAACAAGAGAGATTACAACAAAACTCCCCAGTTTGGAGGACTATCTTAAATAATGTGTCTACAATACTTGTTTTATTTCAGTTGCGTGACTGCGAACTTGGCGCTATTGTGAATCGCGATCTTTCCCGTCGTGTTCGTCCGGTGAGCGGCCTGACGCTGCATCGTCAGGTGGTGCGGTCGGACGCCCGTCTCGCAGCCCGCCTGTGTCACCTGCTGGACAACAAGGCCGGCTTGTGGGGAGACTCAACTAAGGCAGGAGCAGATACACAGGTAGGATTTGTAGGCATATGCTATTGGAGGTTGGCAGTAAACAGTGAAACTTTCAAGGTGGACCGGAGAAAAAGACTTCTAATATGAGAAAAATGGGGGCATTTTAAAAATTTTTGTCTTCAAGGGACCAAAAAACTTCTTACATAAGTATATATATATTTTTTTTTTCTGGATTTCACTGTAATCAGTATGAAAGAATATTGTTAATATTGAATTTCACTTGAGCGATTGGTGTCAAATTGGTTATGGATTGGTGTTAAATAATAGTGTAAATGAATATATATACATTTTAGCATATCTTTTTTTTACTGTTGCAAATTTTCTTTTAAGAATCGTTAATATTGTCTTCAATAATTAAATATTACAAGAAAGGAACGATGCAACCGCAGGCGGCGTTTCGCACTTTCATCGCTCAAAACGTTTTTGCAATCTTTTGAGTGGATAAAAAAAATTTTTTGCAAATCGCTTGAGTGGTTAAAAAAAAATCACTCTCGAAGAATAGCAATTTATATTTTCCACACTTTTGGCTAAGGAGGATCAGCACTTTTCATCATTGTGAATGTGTATAGAAGTTAAAATATTTGAAACTTCATGTATCACATATGCAACGCCTGCGAATACATATATGATCCATAAATATTGCCAGGATAGCCACTGATGGATCACATGTGCAACATCCGCATAGATAAGGTTAAAACATTTTGCCTCTTTCCAGTTTGGTCTTGTGTCCTCTAATCCTGTCCTGCACAACATCACCGAGTATCTGATCGAGGAGGGCTCAGCTGAGGAAGATGAGCTCTTGGGTCTGGGGGCCTCCAACGGCACCGGCGAGGGTTCTGCCCCGGCCGACGGGACCGAGGGGGCTGACACAGTGGAGCGGGACCCGCAGCTCACAGCCGTGCTGGACCGCCTCATCCTGTACCTGAGGATTGTGCACTCCATGGACTATTACAATCACTGCGAGTATCCGTATGAGGACGAGATGCCCAACAGGTGTGGGATCATGCACGCTCGCGGACCAGCGCCCACTACTAAGGTTTGTCATCATTCTAATTTGCGATTGTAGATTTTATTTACATAGCAGAGTTAAAGTGGAATGCCAGAGATGCCCTAGTACGTGACCACCATTAAGAATCAAAACATTGTTTGAACGAAAACTTATGTTTAATAACTGTATACTTGATTTTGCTGTTTCAGCTCCCTACTTTTTTTAGCTTTATAGTTTAGATTGTGGCAATGTATATGGCATGTATGCGAAACTAATTTTGCAAGCTGGGCTGTAATATATGGTAAACTAAATTAAATTGTTCAGGTGACCCCCAATGAGCTGTCGGAATACATGCGCACCTTCGAAGGCAAGATGTCAGCCTTCCTGCAGGACATCCCCACCATGGACGAGCAGGAGCTACTGAAGTTGGGCACCAAGGACTGCCAGGCCGAGGTGGAGAAATTTGTGCTGGCCAACACGCAGGAGTTGGCCAAGGACAAATGGCTGTGCCCGCTCAGCGGAAAGAAGTTCAAGGGCCCCGACTTCATCAGGAAACATATCTTCAATAAGCACGGAGAAAAGGTTATTATTACTTCGCCACTTGTTTATTTTTTGTTTTTATCGGTTTTATTCTGCTGCAGGCATCGTCAAGCTGCTTTTCATTTTGAATTTATAAATATCAAGGGATTTGCACATAGCATTTGCACCCCGTTAATTTAAAATCCACAAATCCTCGAAAACAAAATTTTGAATTGACAAATTCTCATGTAATTCAAAATAAAAAAAAAGGTTGTGCTATTACAACCCTATAGGTTAGTATTATTAATGAGTTTAATGTTGGTTTGTGGTTAGGTGGACGAGGTCAGAAAAGAAGTGGAGTATTTCAACAACTACCTCAGAGACATAAAGCGTCCTCAGCTGGCGGAGCCCCCTCAGAGGAGGCCGGAGCCCGCCCACCAGCCCTCTGCCTATCCCGCCAGGTACTTGTCATTTCATCACTATTTATATACAATGCTTCTCATTAATTAAACCCCTTTAAATGTGTGTTTCTGTGGAGTGTTTGTTACATTTACAAGGTGTTTATTTATTTGTTTGTTTGTTCCAGCTATGGTTCAGGAGGTTACAGCGGTTACGGCCGAGGGGGCTACGGCTACGGCCATGCGCCATACTATGCGCCACCCACCTACGCACCCGCTTCCTATGCACCGGCGCGACACGGCCGGGCTTTCGCCAGGGGAAGGTACGCACAATGATCACTCCGGGGTGCAAACAAACGAGCACACCCTTCAAACAGTCCTTAATAAGTCGGTATAGAATACATTCGATGGGCCATCATAAACAATAAAATTTTACCCTTAGAGTTCTTATAACTTCAGTTGTTTATTTCAATTATTCAGCCTTAATCTTTTCACTGCTTTCACGATATAAAATAATGTGTTTATTTTAAGAATATCGGACATGTTGTCACTTTTTTGATAGTCATACATTTAAAAAAACAAAAGATTGCATACACAGATAAGCATTCGTAGATCGGCACAAATTATTTGCACATTATTTTATGCGCGGAGCTGCATTTGGGTTATTAATCAAATTGAAGGCATGATGTTTTTTTTTTGTTTTAAATATTTTTGCTCTCTTCATTAATAAAGTAACGCCACCCTTTTTCAAAGTAGGGTCAGATCTTATCACTTGCAAATTAATAGTAATGCGTAATTCAATACAGTAGAACCCCGTTAATTCGAACCCCGATAATTCGAAAAAACGCGTAATTCGAAATTTTCGCAAAAAAAATTTCCGCTGAAAAATTTTTTCATACAAATTTTTTTTTAATTCGAAATTCGTTAATTCGTAATTCGAAATTTATTTTTGTCCGCGCACGAAAATTTGTTCATGTAATTCGAAAAAGTTTGATTTTTGCGAAAATAAATCATAATATTTCGTAAATCTGAATCTAAAAGTCAGCCGTGGCGGTAAAACGCCGAAAAATGTATTTTTACGTGGTTATACATCGTCCTAATTAGTATTATTATTTTGTAAATCTCAATCGATTTACACTGGAATGTCGTAATTTTTCAAATTTATTTCGAATATCCGAGTTTAAAGGGCCGAGAAAATACATTTTACGCGGATATATGTCGTAGTTTTACGAGTTTACGCCAAATATCTGAATTTAAAGGGTCGGCCGCGACGAAACTCGGCCGCGTAATTTCGATTTACGCGTAAATATATCGTATTTCATCACCGCGACGGAAATCGGACGCGAAATTTCAATTTACGCGGAAATATATCGTATTTTTACTAACTTTACTTCGAATATCCGAGTTGAAAAAATACGGCGCGACGGAAATCGGCCGAAAAATTTCGATCCATGCCGAAATATGACATATTTTTACGAATTTACTTCAAATATCTGAACTTAAAAGGCCGGCCGCGACGAAAAACTGACGACAAAATTCGATTTACGCGGAAATATATCATATTTTTACGAATTTATTTCGAATATCTGAATTTGAACAGCCGGCCGCGACGGAATACGGCCGCGAATTCTCGTTTTACGCGGAAATATATCGTATTTTCACGAATTCAAATTCAGATATTTGAAATAAACGGCCGGCCGCGACAGAAAATTGCCGCGAAATCTCGATTTACGCGGAAATATATCGTATTTTTACGAATATCTCAATTTAAAGGGTAGGCCGCTACCGAAATCGGCAGCGAAATCTCGATTTACGCGTAAATATATAGCATTTTTATGAATATATTTCGAATATCTGAATTTGAAGAGCCGGCCGCGACGGAATACGGCCGCGAATCCTCGTTTTACGCGGAAATATATCGTATTTTTACGAATTCAAATTCAGATATTTGAAATAAAGGGCCGGCCGCGACGGATAATTACAGCGAAATCTCTATTTACGCGGAAATATATCGTATTTTTACGAATATCTCAATTTAAAGGGTAGGCCGCGACCGAAATCCGCAGCAAAATCTCGATTTACGCGTAAATATATAGCATTTTTACGAATTTATTGCGAATATCTGAATTTAAAGGGCCGGCCGCTACGGTAATCGACCGCGAAAATAAAGAAATAATTGGTATAAATACGAATTTACAACTAAAATACCACCCGGATTTGAAGAGGCGGCCGAAAAAATCGATTTTAGGCGTATTTTTTTTTTTTTAAATTTTCATAAAATTTCGAATTACGTGGGAATTCGTTAATTCGAAATTTGATTTTTGATGTCCGCTGGATTTCGAATTAACGAGGTTCTACTGTACCATCTTATTCTATTATGTATGTATGTACTACATAAATTATCTATCGGCTGCCCCAATGACTTTCTATATACTTTTTATATCAAATTACATCAACCTTTAATTCAGTTATTTATGGTTGAGGCTCCATTAATTTATATTTTAATATATTATTACCAATTGTTTTAACAAATGAATTTGGACTGAGGGGTTGTTATTTTGTTTGAATTCTTTTGTTTCATATCCTGTGCGTAAAAGTGGTGTCATCATTTTATTGAATTCGTTTTAAGCATCATTCATTGTTGGGCTATTTTTAAGCCTTTCTAACATCCATAACCTGTCTGACTAATCTATAATTTTGGATTACTATTGTCATTTATCTATCATGACAAGACTGTTAAATTTAGTGTTTAATGATTTAACAAGTAAATTCTATCTTTTACTTTCTAATAATATAACAAAATATGTTATTTTTGTACTTTTGTAAATATTATAATATTGAAGATCAAATATATTTATGGACTGTAGATGGCGAATTTATTTTTATTATTTTGCTAATAAAACTCAATAAAATGATGACACTAGTTTTATTTCATAGAATTACTTTTTTATAATAATAATTGCACTTTATATAATAATATTTTTATTTTTGATTCTAAACAACCAACAAATGCTTTATATTTTTTTATTGCGTTGTGGGATATTGTGCTGTGCTTGGATTCTTCCTCGTTGAACTAACTTGCAATATCCAAAATATCTGGCCTGATGGTTCACACTGTAAGGTTGTCCTGAGTGTGGAAGAAGAAGTGCAACACTGCTCTATACCATATAAAGTATTACAGCCAATACTTTATGTGGTATAGAGCCGTGTTGCACTTCTTCCTCCACACTTAAGGCTTTCCCGAGTGTGGAGGAAGAAGTGCAACACAGCTCTATACTACAAAACGTATTGGCTGTAAAAATCTTAACTTAAAGCTAGAATGCCTGTTCTCTAATCTTAATGGAACAGGTTCGAGTCCTGTGAATTGTAAGGATGTGTTGAGCAGTCATTATCTCTGCATTTTTGCCTTGTGTTTGTCTGTTTAGGTGTTATTTATTTGAATGTAGCATTGTGTTTATTAAATCATGAGGTGTTTGGAATAATTTTAAGGCTTTACTTTTTGAGCCAATCCTTTTTACACAGAGCATTGAGGGTGCTTTAATTAATTTAACACATGCTTTGTAAGTTACTCCTTAAAAGTATACAAGCACTGATATGTACCTACGCATTTAACTTTTGTATGTGGTGTGAACAGTAGTGGTTGCAAAATAATGTATGAATTTTATAGATATTTGAGTAAAAAGAAACGGGCATGGAGGAAGAGATGGATGAGGACTTCGTGAGAAAAATAAATTGAATGAATTAATCGAAGATGACTGAAGTATTCCTAACTCCTATTAAGTGATTCAGTTATCAAGCAATATTGATTGACAATGGGCCATTTGAAGTTTCCAAGGCGATATAAAAAAAATTGCATCCAAACTATAATACATAATATGGAATAGTTTTATCTTCAGATTTAAAAGAAAAAGAAACATTTCAGGGAAACACATGTGGACCGCTCCAGACCGCTGATAACATACAATGACCTAGACCTCCCAGAGAACGGCGACATATCTTTCTTTTAATGTCTTATCATTATTTCCGATTGACAAAATAAGTATATATTCCTTTCTCCTGTTATGAGACCAATTACATATTGGTATTATTGCAAAATCGTTCTAACCGTAGAACAAAAACTTTTTATACATTATGTCAATAATGAACTTGTTGACTTATGACAAATAAATTTTTAAAATAATTTATTTTATTATTTTTAATATCCTTTATTCCTTCATCCTTCCACTAGCTCTGGGGGGTAAGTACAAGTTACTTTCACTGACTCAACCACATTCTAAACAACTCCTATCTTATTCTTAACTTTCACAATTAACATTGCGGTGAGTTTTATAATATCAAATCAAAGTGAGCTTTTAGACAGATTCATCTTTATTATGTATTAAAATAATAATAATACTATGTTAATAAACATATTATTTCTTTGTGAGAGTTAAAAAAAGTAGATTGTAGTGCTTGAAATAATTTTAGTAATACATAAATGGACGCCCATCCGCAGTTACTTTCTACAACACAATAAAATAATAATAGCGTTGAAGGTTTTGCATGCAAGGTATCCAGTGTTTAGTGTGCAGTGTTCAATGTCCATCCCTAAATGTATGCGTTGAGCACTGTTCTGATGATAATGTTGGTGTATTATATTCAAGGGGTGGAGCGTCAGATTTCCGCCCGGTGATTCACTACCGAGACCTCGATGCTCCCAGAGAACCGGAAGAGTTCATATGAGACTTCTCCCCGAGAAAGCCAGCGACTCCATCGCACTGTCGCTTCGTATTCGGTTTACTTACATCCTAGATTATTTATATTTTACTTGATTATGAATTGAAGATCCCAACTCTTGAGTACTTTGACTCGATTGTTTTATGTGACTGTTTAATTCGCAAAAAAAAAGAATAATTTTTAAACCTGTTGATTTTGCATGTCTTATAATGAAAGTATAATCTTATATTATATCTGTGATTGTGGGCATTTGTTACGCCAAAAGTATTCAAACCAGAAATAATGTGTTTAATTAACATACCTTCTTAGTACCATTTTCGTTGTACAAACTCAATTATCATTTCATTTAAAAATTCACATTTATCATATATATCATAAAATTATATTAATGATAAATTTATTTATGTTTTTATTCAATAAAAGTACCTCTTTAAAAATGTTTTTATTTTATTAATAGAACAATATTTTGGAGCGGAAAGCAATAACAACTTATGATGAAAATTGTAATTTTGAGTAAAACGCGTTAAATTTTTTTTTAAATGCGTAGTATTTACTTGTAACTAGTGTTGAAACTTTTGCATGTAGCTCCATCTGTGTAAAACCTTTAGAAGTAATATTTACAAAGTAGTTAAAGGAGGGATGGAAGATACTAAAAAGACGGTGGGAGCTAAAACATGGTTGTGCGCGTTTAAGTTGTTATAACATCCAGCTCCTCAATTATTATTAGTATTTTGATCTAAGTTTCGTAGTAAATCAACAAATGCTGGATAGATTATGGTAATTTTGGCAAGATATCAGTTCTACCCGTTCAGTTGATTGATGGAAGGGCCAGGAAGGGTAGTTAAGTTGGCCAGGAAGGGTAGTTCTACTTTTGCGCCGGCCTCATTTCAATGGCAGAAAAGACGGAATCATTCAATGTTTTCATATTAATATTATAAACCAATCTCTCTTTAAAGGTCCCAACTATATGTACATAATTATCGAATCGTAATGCAAGTCTGTTTTTTATATTTATTTTCATGCCTTTCGTTTACATCGGTATTTCAACAAAAAGATAGTATATTATTTGTTATTGAAATAATTCAATTCCTGGAATGAGGGTTTTTATGACCATGAAACCCGATTCGAATCTCTTTCTCTGTTCCGCATCCACTCAACTACTATGTATGTGCAAGCGAGCGAGAGATGTTGGGCGTATTTAAAGGAAGCTGGTATGAGCAAATACTGATAGGCGGACCGTAATAAACATATTACAAGGTTAATTGAGTTGCATTTCAAATAATATTCGATTTTCGTTTAGTACTTTAGTAGCTTGGGTATGCTGAGTTACTACATAGAAATTTTTATTAAAATATATTAATTATTTTCGAAAATATAGCGATTTAAAACAAATTAAAGAAATTCGCACAGGACCTTTAGTCGGGGCCAGTGCAAAAAATACACAGCCGAAATGTGATATTATTGATTTATATTCGTACATAATAATACAAGGGTCGATAAGTTCAATGCATTGGGATAAAATAAAATTAGTGATACAACAGTGCACATGTAATAATAATATGGTAAATATTAATTACTGTTTTTGTTTATGAAGACCATCACAGGTTATGCATTCAAAGGTTGTAGGGTAAATAAAATCAATATATCACGCAAATGTTAATCTCATTTCTATAATATTTATTATTGTCTATTAACAATTTGTACTAGAAATCTTCTACAAAAATAGTGAACATCAATTTCAAACACTCAAAACACGTGGCTATTAGAATATACATAGGCCATTTATTAATCCAATTAATCATATTTGCATATTATTTCTCTGTATTCCAATTCTGAGCCCCTTGTTGACTACGCACTTTATAGAGTTTATCTAGACAAAAGCGCCAGCTTCTATATAAGAGGAACATTAGAGGCAGGGCAGAAAGTAGACATTTTGGAAATGCTGTGTGCTTTGAAAAATCACAACATAATGGAACTTTTATTGCCTTATTTATTAGCAAACGTAGTTTAGTTGTAGATATTATTGATCTAAATTTATGTTTTTGTAATATTTTAACCAGTTCATTCATTTTACTGCATATATTTTATAATCGAAAGTTAATAAATAATAATTAACTTAATATAGTCTCTAGTCAAGACACGCCATTATTGACAATGAATTCATAAATTCAACCACAAGTGTAAGGTTATAGAATGAAATGTACTGAATTTTGGCAAAATATAATACAATATTTCGTCTTAGCACTTTAGCACCGATATTTTATTTTGGCTCTCCCTATCTTATCATTTCATAAATATAGCCAATAGTTTCATGATAAATTTTTCAAATCGTTAATCTCAAATATTCTTCATATTAGCAGGAACCTTATTCTATGCAGCTCCTTAATTTTGTTATCAACAAGGTAAGGCATTCTATGGTGATCAAAATAATATCTGATATACTTAATCTTTCCATTATTTTATTGGATTTTGGAAGACAAAATCAAGAAGTCCTCACATTTGGACAGTTCAGTTCGTCCGACATATCTCCGCAGTTGTCCATTCCATTGCATACCCTGGACTTGGCAATGCACCTCCTGTTGGCGCACCTGAACTCGTGCTTTCCGCACGCCCCGCCGCAGCCGGTGGGCTCGTCAGTCTTGTCGCCGCAATCCGCCAACCCGTCACAGAATAAACTTTGCTGGATGCACTCTCCGTTATTACAAGGGAATTTATCAGCGGGACATTCTGCAAAGAAAACAATATTAGATAGTATGAAAACATTAATTTGATGTATTTCTTTGAAATACAAAACATGTTTTATTTTCAATTAATCTTGCCACAGGTTCTCCGCCCCTGATCTATTGTTGTTGGTCACATGATTGTAATGCTGTAATGGGTTTCCTATATTTAAGTCTTCCTCGAGCACTCATCTTTTGTGACAGCTCATTAACCATTGGCTAGGAAAAGGCAGCATTGTTATAGAGATAAAGATCAACAAATTATGTAGTACATAGTCATAATAATTACAACTCTGGTTGACAGTTATTATTGAAGCTGTTTGTACAGATGATGTAACAGACATTATAAAAATGAAATTAAATTTATATATCGTCGTTGCTCCTGCAATAACGGCTAAGTGTCAGTTTTAAGCTTTTTTTAAATTTTTTTTTACACAAAAAATTTCTAAAAAATCAAGGAATGGGGCACAATCTCGGCAATGTGTGTAAGTTTAACTGTTATCGCCTAATACTCATTCAAGCTTTGTTTTTTGACACATTTGAATAGAAAACTGTGAAGTTTTGTGCTTTCCCTGTAAAATTTGACGATATGTTATACGCAACGTAGTTTGATTTACTGGCAGAGTTGGAGGCGTTGAGAATATTATGCTGTATAATGTTTGCAAACTGAAGCGCGAGCCGAACCACAAATTATGGGAAAGCAACCGCAAACGGCTCGAGACGTTGCTTCGTTACATAAATAATACAATAGAATATCTTTTTCTATTTATTTATAAATAATATTATGTGTGAATGCATACCTATTGTACAATTCAATTCATCTGTTCCATCCCAACAGTCCACTATTCCATCACATCTCTTTGAATTATCTAAACAAGAAGTTTTGTTCCCACAGTGAAAGTTTGTGACCAGATTACAAGCTAAAACAAAAACAGTTAAATAAATCACATGCATGATATTTACTAAAGAAATTATTGTTATGGATACATTTGGGGGTGAACAGGGGCCTATCTACAAAAACTGGTGTTTTGATTTAAGCTTGGTTTCCGTAATGCCATAATCATATTTATTAGTGACAAGAAGCTCTATCTCGTACATACACCTGTTTAAGAAAAGAAGTTGGGTGTTCTGGTGGGCATATGAGCATTCCAATCTTTATTGGCGTTTATCTGAAAATTATGTTTTTGTAGATAAGCCCCCTATTTTATGATAAAAGTTCAGACTCACAACATTCAGTCTCATCGGATCGGTCGTAACAATTAGTACTTCCATCGCACCGTTTACTTTTTGGTATGCAGAAATGATTTTCACAACGCCATTCATCCACCTGGCACGGCTGCAGAGTTTCAAGGGGACGGCAAGTGTATATGAAGTATTTAGCATTAAGTAGATGGCAGGCCTCTATTTCCAGAGCACAGAGTCCTCCACAACCTGGAAAGTAAATGATGCTAAAGGGGTTTCCACACAAGGTACGGCTAAGAATAAGAGGGTAGATGCACACTATAAGTACATAATATTATAATGTACCTGTGGGATCTGCAACATCGGCTGCTGGTCTGCAGACAGGAATGCCACTGTCTGCCACCGCTATACACACATCTAAAGTCTTTCTGCAACCTTTACATAACTCAGTCAGTTCATTGGTAAAGTTATCCAGTTTTACTGAGTTATTTTGTAGATTACCTTCTCTCCAAGCTATATATTCAGTCTTTAAATTTGATTGCTTTGTTGAAGTTTTATTGTATACATCTGATGTGTTTGTCATCGCTGTCAAGTGTGCATTTGGAAGATCATTTCTTACAGGTACATTATAAATTAGGATTGTTCTGTTTGCATCTTCAGAGTACATCGGCTCGGCTGTGGTAGTTGTAGAGAATGTTGCGTTTAATACTATTTTTGGAGAGATTTGGGTGAAATTCGTAAAAGTCACTAAATGTAAGCTAGAAATTTGGCTAGAGAAATGAACTAATAATCCTCCGATAAGTACAAATATAATTAAAATAAAAACTATCCACCCTATTTGCTTTCTGTATATCTTCCCCACGGTGGTGTCTCTCAGAGCGAGCCTTAAGATCCAGCTGACTTCACAGCATATTCCTCTTCTTTTGATTATTTTACTTTCCAATCCTACCGAGGTTGTCCCGCTCACCGCTTGCCTCTCTATGTCCACCTTCCGGGATATACTAGGAACCCCGCTTCTCACTGTTGACTTAAATAAATCATAATCATTGAGGTATATATTAGAACCGAGGGAAGATGGAGGAGATAATTGTGGGCTTGGTTTAGCATTAAGTGAACAGGACGAAGCTTGTTTTTGTGAATTGTTTGTATCAACCTTGTTTCTATAGATGGGAGTAGAGTGAATTCCCGGGGCGAAGGTTTGGAAGAACAGATTGTGCTGCAACTCTCCCCCATCTTCCTTTTTACTTGGAATATATCGAATCACATCTGCTTGTCTCCTTAGTGTAGATTGATTACTGTTCTCTTTCTTTATTCGATGAGGAAGAGTATTTGTACAAAATATGTTTTTCCTCCGTTTATGTGTTTGGCTTGCATAGCGCCTCTGATGCCCAAATGGTGGCAGTAAAGATGGTGCTACATTAACAAAGGAGGAGGATTCCACGGAAAGAGAAATGCTTTGTGCCATTATTACAGTGAAATATTGTGTCACATATTAATTAAATCCATTTTATGCTTTGTAATCTGAAAGAAAACAAAACCACTATTTAATTCAATTACATCTACATATTTAGGTATAAGCTATGGTTGGGTCAGTTTCCAAATATAGTCCCAATTCCTTTAAAATTATTCCTAACCAGGATTGCTATTGTCACACCAGTCGCTTGACTGGTGTGACAATAGCAAGCCTGTTACTATCTGGAACGAAAACATTAGATATTATCGTCACACCGGGCTCTCGGTCACAACAATCCTCAGTTCTGAACAATCTGCTGCAAGGCCGGATCAACTTGAGGGAAAAGTTTTGTTGCCGCGAAAAACGCCCGAAACAACTCTCGGTCACAACAATCCTCAGTTCTGAACAATCTGCTGCAAGGCCGGATCAACTTGAGGGAAAAGTTTTGTTGCCGCGAAAAACGCCCGAAACAAATTAAGTGAGGCATGGAACTGGCAAAGAAAGGATGAAAGTAGATTAAATGCTGTTGAAATGAGATCCCTGAGGCGTATGTGTGGTAAAACCATGTTTGATCGTGTGAGGAATGTGGAGATCCGCAAAGAGTGCAAGGCTGATGTAAGCGTAATGAGTAAGATTAAGAAAGGGACGCTTAGATGGTTTGGGCATGTAGAGCGAATGAGCGAAGATAGGAGTGTAAGGAGGATATATGATGCAAATGTGAATGGTAGCAGAAGTCGGGGACGCCCGAGGAAGACATGGCACGATCAAGTGAATCAGATACTCGAGTCGGGCCATGTCAAGAGTCAGAATAATAGAAGAGTATGTATGAGACGATGTATGAATGTGAATGAGGCAAGGAGTGTGTGCCAAGACCGAGTTGTTTGGCGGTCCGTCCTCTCTGCCTACCCCTGCGGGGAAACGGCGTGATGGTTAGTTAGTTAGTTAGTTAGTTAGTCAAAACGTACAAAGTCACGTCGATATTGGACATGAAAAAGTTTCAGAAGATGCCAAGCATGACCAGATACGGCTGCAAGATAGCCTTTGAACATAGCATTTCCTAACCTAGCATTATTTTTTTGTCCACTGCTGTAATGTGTTTTTGTTGATGAAATGGGATTTTTAAGAATATGTATGTCATGAAAATAAGATAATTTTGTAATGAACTAATACATAGAAGTATAATGTAAGGGCATATTTACCCACATTTAGTGCATTTAGCCCCTTGGCGTGTTTAACTAATTAAACAGAAGACAACCAACTGCTAGTTTGTTTAATGACTTGGAAAAATTGATTATACTTTAAAATTGTGATACCTGAAACTATTACTTATATTGTTAAAGGGTAGGAATTTGGGGCGTGCGAGGACACACAATCTAAGAAGAACCGATTGTAATAAATACCTCCCCTAGTTAATAATAATAATTAGTTGTAACTGTATATTCTTCATGGGTTGGCAAGTATTATTATCTTGAATCTACTTAACATGGTCAGTGCTGAAAATCTACGATAAAAGGCACTTTATTAGGAAATAAACATTAGAAACACCGCCTTTATTATTTTATATATTAAAGAAAAACTTTCTAAAGATACGATTTCCCTACAATATGAAAAACTTCTGTAATTTTTTGTAAATATCGGTGGATTTTAAGAAAATACCGTAGATTTAAAAAAAAAAATCGGTTGATTTTCACAAACTTCGGTAGATTTTCTATGAATCTAACTAAATGCCGTAGATTTTCAAAAAGCTTCGGTTTATTTTCACAAATTTCGATAGATTTTTGCCGAAATACGTAACTCTACCGAAATTTCAATAGGAATGGCATCACTGCCAGGAGGTACTAGCCGTGTAGAAATAGGAAATTAAAACTTTCTTGCCTATGGCAACACCGATTTTGAAACAAAAAAATACTATTTTAGGTTCTAATTGTTCAAATGACATTTTCTTTTATTTTTAATTTTCTAGACTCTTGTTTTCATGAAGTGGTAAATCATTTAAATTTACTGAATTTAAAGTTACCGTTCTTTACACAAATAGAATTGCGTCATTGTGCCTCACAATTTTTACCTCATATGGGTGTTTAAAAGTTTACCTGGCTATTATAGGCCTAGTATTTATAAATTTGTTACCTAAAAACCCCCTACTTAAACGTTCAAATGACGTGTGGCGGCTTTGCTGTGAAGGTTGACTCCAGTTGACTCAGATGGTTGACTGAGCCGAAAATGACGATTCAATTTTTATTTAAAATAAAGTGCGTACTTCTTCCCAAACTTTTTAAAAAATTGGGTAATTTTTGGATAGGGCCTGACACGCTTATTACGAATATTTTTTAGAAAAAAACTTTATATTCGCCTTAATTACTATAAAAGAAAACTTTTTGCATTTCGGGCGGCGGAAAATTATGAATTTAAATTTTCAATTGCGTTAACCAAAATTCACTTCGCGAATCGATGCAGCGGCAATCAGCTGCCATTAGGTACGTCACTGTTATGTTGGTATCCCTGATACATTGATTTGTATCACAAACCATGTTACACAAACCTAGCGTAGCCGGTAAACTAGTTGAAAACTGGGATGTTTTTCTTGCCTTGACGCGAGCAGGCGTTATTAAGGGGCACTTTCCTTTGTATCACAAACCATATTACACAAACCTCGGCACCCCACGAAGATAGCAACGGTCGTATTTAGCTCTTGTTAATGCATCAGTGATACCAACATAACAGTGCGTTCCTAATGGCGTCGCGTTGTCGCCACATCGATTCGCGAAGTGAATTTTGGTTTTATGCAATTGAAAATCAAAATGCATAATTTTCCGCCGCCCGAAATGCAAAAAGTTTTCTTTTATAGTAATTAAGGCGAATATAAAGTTTTTTTCTAAAAATTATTCGTAATAAGCGTGTCAGGCCCTATCCAAAATTTACCAAAAATTGATTTAACATCTTTAATAAATCGTTTGTTAGTTTGATACCTGTGTGCATTTCAAAAATACAAAAAAACTTTGCCATGCAATTATCTAGCTTCTTGTGTTAAAAATAACAAATTCCAATATTAAATTACCTTAGAATATGATGTAGAATCATCTCCATAGTAATTATTACCACTAATTTATGAGCGCTGCGCCGCCGCGCCGTGCCGTTTGATATTGATGTGAAAAATATTCACTTGAACCGTATTGCTTTTTAAAAGTTTCATAATTTTTCCTTTCAACTGGTTTCAATCTTGGTGTTGCCATTTAAACGATCGCAGAGCTCTTCATTTTAATTGACTTCATTTGGACAACCTTTGTACTTTCCTCCAAGTTAACTTACCTACAATATTTATTCCCCTTTTAGTTGTACATACTCGCTAATGATGTTTCCGTTAAATTCAGGTAATTTTTTTTAACATAAACATTCATATTCGAATGTAACACCTGCGCCTAAACAAATTATGATAATGAGTAACGAAGGATTTGTATACATTTGGTATCATAGTTTGGAGTCCCAGCTGTTCTAAACCGTATGGAGCCAGTGAGACTATGACATCCCCAATTGGGGTATGTTGTAAGGCTGAATGTAGCGGTGAGGGGAAGGAGATGGGAAGAGGAAGGTGAAAAAGTACCTGAATATTCAGATCTGGTCACCATACACGGCCAAAGCCATTTCAAGCAATGTTTCAATTCTGAATGGTGGTCTTACACCAGGGCGATACTGAGAGTATCTTCCACTCCGGAACGTGCCGCAAATATATATATTATTTTAATGAGTAATTTATGAAATAACACAAATTAATCAAATAAATAAAAAATTGCGCACGCCGGGTATGAACTCGCTACCCCCCGCTTGCTAGTCGAGGTGGTCGAGGGATAAGGCTCTATCCATAAATAAACCAATGGCTTTATCTACCTCTAAAATAATTCTGTCAAATTTATTTACTAATATACCTACTGCATAAAAACTCTTATTTGAAAATGGAACATTTGTTGACAGTTTTTAATGATTTTATATCCGCACCATACCGGTGGGAACGAAGAAATTGCTAGGCAGGTACTTATCTACTACCTAAAACGCGTTCTCTTCACACCCCATGAACACGAAAATGGGCACTTCCGTGCAATATGCTGCGCAAAACAGCTGCGGTAGAAACACAACAATGATTATTGTCTTTCTTTTTTAGTGTTAGTTACATGAACATATTATTATAAATGATTTTTTTTCAATGGTGTTATTAATTATTTTTTATATTTGAATTACTGCACTTAGGGTGTAGGTAGGAATGTTTTTTATACTCTAAGGACGGGTTGTTTCACAGAATTTGAACAATTCATCAAATTTCAAAGTTGACTTTCAAGTTCTATGAAAGTTCTATCCAAGTTCTGTTACTATTTCAGTTTTTTTAGTAACTGGTCAGTAATGATATAAAAATAAAACATGAATAGAACCTCCACAGAACTTGAAAATCAATTTTGAAGTTTGATGAATTGTTCAAATTTTATAAGTTGATTTTCAAGTTCTGTGAAGGTTCTAATCAAGTTTTGTTTTGATATCAGTTTTGTGAAGCGATTGGCTAATAATTAATAATAATATAACTTGAATAGAACCTTCACAGAACTTGTAAATCTACTTTGAAAACTCCTTGAAACAACCCGTCCTAAGAAAACCAATAAATTATTCCGATATGCAATCGTGGAACCGAACCACATTACCTATAATGAAATATATTGTGGGTTTATCATAATATCACAACTTCCTAATAATAAATAGGCTATGTATTTTAATAAGAGCAAACATAATATATTCAGAATTGAGACATTAGTAGATAAATACTCAAATGCTGATAGTAAAATTGCGATATCCACTGAATGAAGGCGTAAAAAACGAAGAAGAAGAAATCGAGCGTAATCAGCGGCGTGTGAAATGACACTTGCCCCTTGTCGCGGGGGCAATAGGTCGAAACAACAAGCTGGTTCGGGTGCCATACCCACCATGGCACCTGGCGCAACTGCACTGTTATGGTCAACTTGTGTGGTGACTGATGCGTTGCATGCACCGGGCGCCAACTAATGATAATGGGGGGTTAGCGATACAAACCATTTTCAGTAAAACGGTTTGGTAAAAAGAATTCTAGATGTAAAGGTACCTACACTTACCTAATAATGTAACTTACTATTTACAAAATCATATTTTCCACCCCGATGTGTTATTGATATTGAATTGCTGATACCAAGCGAAAGTTAATTTCTGAAATCATTTAACACCTTTTGAACCCTTTGGAAACCTTCCATGACATCAATATCAATAATCATGATAACACATAAAACGTAAGCTGAAAAACCGGACCTAAGTCAATGGTAAAAAAAATTAGATTAGTATGTAAAAATACTGTTTCCGCGGAAACAAAGAAATATGTTCCGAGACAAATGAGTAAACTGTACTAAGGAAAGGTTTTAGTTTATATAGAACTAGAATCCGAAAGAAAACAAAATGAAATTGTTTTATTAAATTTGTATTCGAGTTACAAAATTTACCAAACTGACCAATTGTGCTTAAATTTGAGATTCCTATCTACAAAAATTACCCAAATGATAATCCAGGAGAGGAATAGTGGAAACCTATAAAGCAAGCACGTACAATCAGAAAAGGAGACCAGGTACAGTAAATTTACCAACAAAATTATTATATTATGTTTATTAAATTGAAGTAAAATGGTAGAATCTGCCGACAAGCTGCCATGTGAGCACAGAGTGACTATTTTTTTTCATTACTAAAATTGTAATAATATCAATGTTTTATAATAAAAATAATTAAATAACAAGCCAATTATTATGAAAATCACCCCAAGGGTGCTTTAAAACTGATTAGACGTTCTCACGAGTTTCTCATTAGATTTCCATTTCTAATTTTATAGAAAGATAGCGTTATCGAAGCTTTTCTTTACGTATGTATGATTTTTTCAATATATTTTATATTAAATTTTGTACGCACTGTTCATTGGCACGTACATTTCACGTTGTTCACCTACTACCTACTTATTATTACCACTTAAACGAAATTGGTTTAAATTAAAATTTAAGTAAGAATTTAAATTAAATTATCAATCTTAACATTTTTTCTTAATTTATTTCAAGATTACTGATATCTAATAACTAATGATACTTTTATAAAATAATATAGACGCTGTGCGGTAGTATGTATAAGCTACGTTGTAACAAATATTAACAAGTGTATCGTAACAAGACACTAAATTATTTGTGAATGTATAACATTTCTCAACTTCCTGCAGCTAAAAGATAATTAAAAATTAATTTATAAACGACTAAATAGAATAATAATATTATTATGAGTTCAATTGGCACACTGAATTATATGTATTAGTTAATGGCGCCTAAGTTCATATCGTAACTTCAATATAAAAATGTTATAGTAATGATTTAATAATATAATAGTGGCTAGTAAGATAACAGCTTTTGAAATACACATTATTGAAACGATATAATATGTTATGTTTATCTCCTTATTTGAAACTGAATTGACCCAGCGTCGTAGATTTTATATCTTGTCTGACCTTTATAATATTTAATTAAAAATTATCTTAATAATGGCAAATGGCTTTATCAAACATTCGCAGTAAAATATCTGAATGAATGGCTTACATTCGGAGGTAAACACAAACAGATAAATAATATGTTAATTAATCATTGAAGACAATATTAGGTATTCTCAATCGAAAATTTGAAACAGAAAAATCAGAAAAAGTTTTCGGCAAGGTATTCGGTTCAATTACTAGATGCGACCGAATCTTTTTCTGATTCTTCTGTTTCGAATTTTCGTTTGAGAGTTGGTCTTCAATGATCAAATATTACAATTATAAATTTTACTCACTAAGCTATTCCATAAAAAAAATAACCAATAAATTTGATTCATTTTTCGGTTATTATGCCGTGTTGCGCTAACACCTCCTTTAGCTGACGTTGCAAACATCGTTACGGTTTTAATCATAAGTTGGTATCTGATACGTCGTCTAAAGAAGAAGGAAGCGCAATACAAAAAAAAAACAATAACCCAAAAATAATCAAGATAATACTTTGCGGTCGTGAAAATCTCGATTCATATTTTGTTATGTAGGTACTTGTAAATTGAACAGCGTCCGTGAGGTGAAGCGTCAGTTGACGTAGATTTTTACAAAATGGCACAATCGGTAGGTAGGTACCTGTAATACATTATTTTTATCATACTGTAATCATAAATTGGATTAAATTCCGATGGCAGTTGTAGAACAATTTTTTTAAATTTTTGATCTTCGTTTAAAATCAATATTTTATCATCAAAATACTACTGAAATCAGCTGCCTGTGTTACAGATAGTTAAAATTTTCTTCGGTTTTAACCCTTCAGTAATTTCAACACATTTTTTCAATTTGTAATATTTTCCGAATATTTCAAATGCGCTATATACATCTCATTTTTTTTAATTTTCCGTTAAAACTAATACTGCTTTAGAAACTAGATAACATTATCTTTCCGAATGAATTTGAAATAAACATTACTATTTCTAAATAATATAATTTAAATATAAAACGTGAAAAATGTTTATCAAAAACGCTAACCACATATTAACTTAATTTTTTACTCTAATCATATAAAATTTGAGAGAACTCGATATTTCGAGAAAACACATTCGTTTTGTTTGGGGAATTTGTAATAAAACTGGAAATAAATTTTATTCTCGTTCAACAATAAAAAATATTTTTAAAGTTAAACCGATTGTTGCGATAGCGGCGCGTAATATGAATTAATAATTTTGGCTATTTTCAGGATTTTATTAATGGCATTCATAAATATTTTAGAAAAACTGAAAACAATTATTATTTCTCTTTCTAACGTCAAAAAAATCACAGATTTCCTCATGACAGAAAAAAAGATAAAAATATGGATGCCCGGTCATATATGATCCTAAAATGCTGGAGGGGTTAAGTATTTTAAATAATATACAAATTTTCAAAATTGGAACTTTGATTTATTGGAACGTTCAGACAAGCGATAAAATATAATATTTTTTAACAGAGAATTATTTTATTTATCTTTTTCAAAATTGGAACTGATTAGTCTAAAATTCAAACCTGATACTTCACGGGTAGTCTTTTCACGCGCTAGTATCACATTGATCTTATTCCCTAACGGACTGATTTCACATCAAAGTGCGTTGATTTTAATGAACCGACTAAAGCAGAGTTTCCCAAGCTTATGTGGCTAGCTACCCCCCATATGTAGTTAAGCGCCCCAATTACCCAAATTTCCCTTTCAAATAATAGAACTAACTAACTAACCATCACGTCATTTCTCCGCAGGGATGGGCAGGGAGGACAGGAGCGATGCCCGCACAGCGCACTGAGCTGCTTCTAACTAGCAAAAGGGCAAAAATAAGTGTACGGGCCTTCCTATCAATGTTAAAGTAGGTAGGTATTTATTAACTCACTTGCTAGCTGAGAGCGGCTCAGTGCGTTGTGCGGGGGCGTAGCGTGGATGGAATCATTCACATTCGTCTCATACATAGACTCTTGACATGACCCAACTTAAGTATTTTATTCACTCGGTCGTGCTAAGAAAACAAGAAAATGTAGCATAATTAGCAAGAGAATTTGTTAAGACGTTATATCTTATTCACGGAGAAAATGAGTATTGCTAATTTATTAAGAATCTCTTCAAATTATTGGTAATCTGGTTAAAAGCGGGATTTCAGGTCATTTCCCGATAAACTTTTAGTAAATGCCTACTGTATCGGAACACGTGTTCATGCACCTGCATTGTCCTTGATAATATATAACGTCAAAATTCGAAAATATTAGGATTTTTATGAAAACAAAGTTTATCAGGAAACCTGTAAATTCTCTAGGGCCCGCTATTCCATTTTTTACCGAATTACGAATAATTGGAAGAGATTCTTAATTAATTAGCAATACTCATTTTTCTCAGTGTACGTTTCTTTTAGAGAACCTACCTAAGTAGATTTTTTTTATTATTTCAGGTATTTCTTATTATTGCCCTCGCTACAACCTTACTGCACTTTAATGCCCCCTCGTCCCTGATGCCCAGAGGGTGTATCTTTCACTTTGGGAATCATTGGACTAAAGTTGTAAAAGTGCATTAATTCTTTGTATTGTAAAAATACTTTTACTACACTAACATTCTATTCGGTACATTTGAGAAAAACACACATTTTGTATTCTAGTCGGTATAATCTTCTTCTACATTTAGATTACTAGTTGATAGTTGAGATTGTTCTCATGACCACCTTTGTTATAAACTCACACGGTTTTATCAATCACAATTATTATTACAAGAGGAGTACAAAGCGTAGTCAACACTGAGTTATTAGATATATCTAGGTATGTAAGTTTAAACAACTGTTAAATGCGACTACCTGTGTAGGTACTTGTATATTGTATAAACAGACAGAACTTTGCAAAACATCAGGCAGATTCATAATATATTCATATAATAAAGAAGAAATCTGTTTTCTGAAGCAGCTCTGACGTCCTATGATACACAGCTTTTTGTATCTAGATTTTCAAGGTCACAGTAAATATTTTCAAGTACATTTCCAACTGTGTAGTTTTTAAATGTCCTCCACTTATCATCTAAAACATGAAACATGACGCCATACTCGTGTTTTATTTTTTTTAATATGATTATACAAAAAATAATGTTTACTTGTGCGAAATATAAAAAAAGCTAATTCCTTAGTTTATTCTTCGGACTAATAATATTATGTTGAATTTGTAACAATTGGGTATAATTTGAGATTTTCACGGCCAAAAGTATTAAGAAGATTCACGCACAAACTAAGAAGATAAGGATAGTTTTAATAGTCGTGAAATATATAATAATATAAATTCTTCTGGATGCTTTTTATAAAAGTTTTGTATCGCGGGCAACGAATAACCAACCAGACAAAAACATAATTTAATAATGTAAATATTAACGTTGCAATATTCTGATGACTTAAATATTTGAAATTACTGATAGTTTTCGTCGCAATACATTATATTGGGATTCCTTACATGGAAAGAAAATAATCAAAACGATTTTAAATTAGCAATTAGGTTACATCTATTGGTGAAAGTTGAAATATCCCGCAAAACACCATATGTTGTAACAGAAATCGTCCAGTAGAAAACATTGCAAATAAGAAAATACAACATAATATTATTTTAAGGAGTTTGCTGTCCCTGTCTACCCTTTTACGGAAAAACGTTATGTAAGCGATACTGCCGCATAGAAAACTCAACGTCAGGGCAAGAAAAAAACCTGTTTATTCAGCCAAATCGGGTAAACATAATTATTATTTTTCATGCTGATTTTCTGTAGGTTTGATAACAGAATAACGACGATCATTTTTTATGATCGCCTCGTGGCGGCTGTTTTTTTAGAACCATTTTTGTAATAAGTGGGAAAACTAGCTGAGGTAAACAAGCATTTTGTCTACTAAGCTGAATATAATAACATTTTTTTCATAATTATTATGGGTATTATGCAATTAAGTAACTTGACGTAAGATGATAGACATTAGACATCGAATTTTCATCCGAATGAGAAGGTTATATTTATAAGTAGTCAAAAAGTTTCCTTAAATATCATATATTTTATTTCCGAAGATGTTTTACTAGGCCCCGCAGTAGGAGTTCAAAAACGGTTTGAAAGGGAGATATGTTAGCTTTAGCCGTGTTTAGTGACTAGATCTGAATAGCCAGGTACTTCCCCACCTTCCTCTTTCCCTTCCCCACTTACCTTCAGCCTCACAACATCCCCCAATTGGGGATGCCATAGTCTCACTGGCTCCAGACGGGAGCAGTTGGGACTCTTGTGAGGTATTCACTATAAAAAAAAATGTAAATACGAATATTAAAGGCAGCGCGCTAATATTACAAAACAATAATACTTTTGAAAATACTTTTGCGAAAATTGTGATAATATTGAATAAAACACGACTCGTTTGAAATAGAACAAAAATCTCTCGACAAATGCTTTAGTTGCATTTGAAGATATACTATAGAACAAAACGTGTTTTTTAATAATTTTTCGAGCTTATTTTTTTTTATTGAGGGAATATCAAATAATTAACGTTTCGACATAACAAATGTATATATATTATCTTCAAAATTAAAATATATTTTTTTTGGAACTTAAAAACTTAAAGAGTTAACGAGAAACTTGTTATAAATCGGTAAAAATTAAGTATTCGTAGGCTTAAATCAGTCCAGTGTGCAAGTAAAAATTAGATACCTTTGAAATTTTGTTTGAAAAAAAAACCCTTTTTTATTTTTAGATTGTTTTTAAAGAAGAACATTTTAAATTATTTTCATTATAATTAAAATGACGCCACAAAGTAATTTAGCTATTATTGAAGAAATTATAATTTATTACCAGCATAGATCATGAAAAAATCATTTTAATAGAATTGTGATAAGCGCCAACTCAGACACACTAACGAAATTTGAATTTTTTAAATCAGTTATTCCGAAAATATATAACATTCTTATAGTATATCAGTGCCTACTTACGATAAAATTTTTCCCATATAGTGGAGTAAATCCATTTTTACGGTAGTAACATTCGGAGAGACAATTTCCTGCCGAGATTTCACCCATTTGAAGGGTATTGGAGTTTTGCTGTGATACTCTCACATTCTCCAAAAATTTCCATATTTTGGAAAAAAAAGTGTCATTCCTGCTTCCTACCTCCAGCTTGGGACTACAATTAACACCGTAAGATGCATCTTCGAACGACTTCAGTGTCGATTATTTATAACGACGAAAATCATCAGTGACATGTAATTCCACTCTCATAAAAATAATGGTAGGTAGGAACCTATTTGAACATGAAAACCAGACGTATGAATAATTTGCCAAGTTGTTAAAAAACAATAAAATTGACATTTGATAGCAGGTGAATCCTAGATGAATTTACAGAACCAAATAAAGCTAATGCTACAAAAAATAACGTCTCAAATTCACGAGAAGTTCCATTCAAAAAGCGAAAAAATGACTTGCCATTAGTTTTTTTTCGTATCACTTCAGTTTGAAACCACAAAGTAAACTAACGCATTGTACCACAGAACATATAATCTCTAGAAGTGTGATCTATGCCGATTTGAAAAAAAAAGTGATGTCGCCAACTTACATAAGACCTTTCAAGTACTAGGCTCAGAAGGAACAATAAAGTAATTATCTTCGAAAGAATATTGAATCTTTGATCACTTCCACCAGAAATAAGGAAAAAAATAGTTACTTCGGGCATACGGACCCGCCCACAACGGGCTTTTATCGGTTTGTCTCTTCAGTAGATGAGGCAGACAGAAGTCGACATAAACCTTGAGGTAATACGGGTATATCATGCGATCAGCACACAACACTCACTTTAAATTTTACATGCGACATCCGCAGGAGTTGACACGAAATAAACATGTTCCTATCATATACAGATATCAATCAAATATAATGAAACATTCATTTAATATACAATCTACTCTAGGATATAATACGCTAGATTTCGTGATAGATAGATAGGTATTGATATTATTTTCAACACACGATAGTATTTTTTTTCTCCATTAAAAATACACCACTCATTTTATATTTTGCATTGATTTTATTGCTTATTATACTGTAGGTACTTCTTTAAATAGTATAAAAAGTCGCTATCCGCGTCTGTCTGTTTGTGCGCTTAGTTCTTATAAACTATGCAATGGATTTTAATAGAATTTTCACAATCGTGTGGACATTTTTTTCCAGAAAGTTTAAATATATAATACATGTATATTATACCTATGGAAAGTAGAGAAAAGTCGATGTTTTGTAATCAAGTGGTAAAAAAATATTTTCGGACGCTTTCATTGCTAACGCTGGCTAAACCTTATGAGATACATCAAAGTAATGTTCTACGGAATTGTATATCTTGAAAAGGCCTACAGAAAAGTCCAGGATGGTGTATGTCTATCTCCTAAGGACAACCCCCAGCAACGCCGGATTCACTGATCATAATTTAAAAAATCGTTTTTCTTATTGAACAATTGAAAAATATTAAACAAAGAAATAGCGACCTGCCTTAATTTTAATTAAATCAATTTAAATTTCACTTTTGTTTTTGGGATTGATTGAATGAATGAATGCACCTCCTAACATCCGACCGAGCTGAATATCGGTAGATATAGTCGATGACAATGAATTCTATCAACATTTGGTGGCAATTACGTAAATCGGATGACATTTATGAATTTTTACTATTTGGTTCGATAAAGAATATAGTCATATTATATAGTCAAACAAAATAAAGTTTTAAATGTCATTTTAAAATGCATGTGTTAAAGTAAAAAAAAGCTTTTTACGAGTTGATTTTTTTTAAAGGGTCTATTTGAATTTAGATTTTGTTTTCTTGATTGAATGAATCAATGTAATAGAATGGTGGAAATAATTGACATTATAAAAATTTACAGCAATAAATCACGGTACCATCAGATTGGGATTTGGCTCTAGTGATAGCGCGGTTCACTCATTTTAGTCAGTCCCTGGGGAAGAAGGTTCAATCCTCAGTCAAAGCAATTTTTATCTTTTTATTATTTTTAAAGTCTTAAATGTTCACAGTAATTAAAAGTAGGTCCCTGAGGAGGAAGGTTGAATCCTCAGTCAAACCAAAAAAAGTAATATTTTAAATACTAAAATTAGATGCATTATTGTAAAAAACACATTTGTTTTATAAAGGTTGATTTTTTTTAACGATTAAGTGTTTTTTTTAATACTCTTGATGTTAAAGACTTGAATAGCTGAAAATAGTTGCGATGTCCTAGAAAATCCTGACAGAAAAGCTGTTGAATTTCACGATACTAGGGCGACGCCAGTCTGAAAATGCACGTCATAAGGTAAAACCAGTCCGTTCATTAATAAAAAAAGTGTGAGAAAGTTATAAGGGTATTAATCAATAAAAAAATAAAATTACTATGATGAATTTTAAATGTTTACTAGACACCCTCTACCTAAGTAATTTAAAAACCTTTAAGTACTTATCCAAGTAATAATAATAATATTTGGTTTACTTGTATAGCGCCGTTTTTGTGAAAAAGCGGCTCGAGGGCGCTGTATGTAGTAGTAAAGGAAAGAGAGTAGTGGGTTTTTCACCTTCATCTCGATAACTATGCACAATAATAAATAAATATTTGCAATATGTAGAAAACTCGTTCGATTACGAGTAAACTCAGATTCGGATAAATAAATAAATCGTAAATCGAAAATAATGCATTATCCTATAGATAGTGCTTATCGATAGGATGGTTAAATAGTCGCTAGATCAAATAATAAAAGTTCCTCTCTTTATATGTACTGATAGAGGAAATTATTTCAAATGATGATTACTAATATCAGAAATAGTTAAAATAAGAAGAAAAATGATGACGTGAATAGTCATTATGACAAATGAAACTACGACATGACATTTTGCACAACAGAAATACGTTTAAAAAGTACTTGCGTAGGAAAAATGATCCAATAAATTAAAATTAAATCATCATCAAACATACTAATTTCGGTTGTCTGTGTTCAATGAATTCAAATTTGCTTTGAATTATAGTGACATTTTCAAAATTGGAACTGCTTGTGACTTGCGAAAAGAATAATTTAGTCAAGCGGTAAAATACGTAGGTACCTACCTACGATATAATGCTTTGAACAGAAAATTATTTTTTTTGTTTTTTCACAACTGGAATTATAATACGCCATGACTTTTCACGGGTCTGCGATAGTACAAAATTAGAGTGGATAACTATCCAGTTGTGAGGTGTGAGAAAGTTGAGAGTTACGGACGCTAAGAGAAACCCATTTTCAATAGGTTTTCTAATATCGTCGAAAGCAAATATAGGTACGATTTTTTGTCTACACACACACATGTGTACCAATAAATAGACCTTTTCTTGAGATGTTCATTGCGTTGTTCAGAAAGTAACAAAATAGGTTCGTAACTTATTACAGATCTATTGGCATTCTCTACTCGGGCATCAGTTCGGTTTCTCAAATATTAATTGATCCTCCGTCTTTTTCTATTTCTACACACCTGCAATAATTTCCTCAATAACCCAATGAACTTATGATTCCAACAATCAAACGCATACACACTTGTGTCATCTCTACCTACTTATATAAAACAATCTCTCAATTGGCGATGAATCAATTAAACAATGAATCAATTATTTACAGTCTAATACAGTCTGGTACAGTCCTGTTCATATCATTCAATATTATCTTATGTGCAGAATATACAACAAGTAAATATATTTATGATGAGTTTTGGTATCATGAAATTTTACGGCCTTTTTTATTCGTACTTCATACATGTCAACACAACATAATTTTTTTCTATATTATTTTATGTAAGTACCGCTTAAGAGTATCAACGCCCCCAGCCGTCTGGAGCCAGTGAAAATATGATATCCCCAGTCAAAAATAATTATATAAAATGCAAAATCATTTTATGTAAAATCAAAATCATGATCCATATCGTGCAATGATTAGAAGATTTAAAAAAAAGTGCTGAAATCTTTGGCGAAAGCGGATAGTATGAACTCCTAGTTGGCGGAGTACCTTCCTTTCAGAGGGATAGTAATGTAATTATAAATTCATCCCCTAATATTAAAAAACATTAATGTTTTATAAATAATACAAAGAAGCGTCAATTAGAAAAACTTTTTGTGATGCTTGTGATTGTAACGCTGAATAAAAATATTCGTGTAAGCAATGACAATGTAAGTGGATAAGCTACAAAATTACACGACACAACATAATATGTCAATTATAATTAGTATCTACCTGCTGGCTTCATTCGATTGATTTCATATCGTACGCTTTATCTATCTATAAACCCAGCTACCAATTATTAACATTTTCATATCATAAACCAATGTGATTTAAGGGACGATAAAATTTTACGGTGGAAACGGGAAAATGTGGCCAGCACGTGAAACGTTTAATTCTGTAGTTTGTTAGCGTAACCATAGCAACACTATGACGCAACATGAAAAAAACGTCATTACATAAAATTTTCACCGACAGTAAATAAATATAAAGTATAGTCATTTAAAAATGTTTCACCGCAAATATACAATACATTCAAAACAACCGATTACAGCGGTTAAATGACAAAAAAAATTGTGTTTGGAATTGGCCAGGTATTTATTTATATTTATGAATAGGTTATGGTTTTATTTTGAAAATTGAACATATTTAGTGTAAGTAAGTAATTTAGTTCTTACCTTCTGATGTGTGTTAACTGTGAGTAGTTTAAATAAAATAAATTAGAACTTAGAACGTAAAGCAACGTGATGTCCACTCGCAACACTGTTGTATTTCAGACTGAATGAACGCGGTCGTGTGATATGATCAAACATTCGGTTGCAGAAGACAAGGCGAATGTTTTAGTGGCGAGCAAATTAAATGCCCATAATAAGTATGTTTTGATATTAGTTTTAATTTTTGTACCTCTGTACAGATGTGTTCTTTCTAAAAGTCCAAATGTAGGTATTGGTGTACAATATATATATCATTATACTACTAGCAAAGACCAGTGAAAACCTCACATGATATTATAGTTCATATTTTGAATTTGGTAAAAACAAAATTTTCAATTTTAAATAGCTACTCCGATTTCTAGTGTTAATTTAACTGGTGTTATACACGGGTGCATAGCCGAAATTAGTAACTTTAATTATATTATATTATATGATTATTAATTTATATTACGGAGGTACCTATATAAGATTTTGTGAATATTAAATATTTTTATGCCTTATTTATTTTTTTATTTATATGTATACGCCTAAAAACGCTTTTACATAGAAGTGATACACGATGCAGTGTACATAGGAGAATATCTGTATTATACAGGAGATACTGACAGTAAATAAATGTAATCCATTGTAAAGAAGGTACAAAATACACAATTGTAAAATTGTGATTACAAGTATAATGAGAAAATATTGAGAAATAATAAAAAAAACCAAATATGAAGCAATATTAGCAAAACGTAAGAGTAACATAAAGTAAAAAAGAAATTACAACAACACTACATATAAGACAAATACACTACAAAATTAGGTACGAGTATATACACACTAAACATTGGCCCCTATCAAAATATAATGTTAATTAATAAGTACAGGGTTTTCCAATAAGAGGTGTTATTTTGATATTCAATCGTAAAAGATCAATGGTTTCGTTGCTTGTGTGACACGTAGCGCCGTCTTGTTGAAAGTAAACGTTGTCCAAATCAATACTATCCAATTCCGGCCATAAAAAATCATTAATCATCTCTCGATAGCGCAATCCATTCACCGTAACTGTTGCTCCAGCCTCATTTTCGAAAAAGTAAGGTCCAATGACTCCGCCGGACCATAAAACGCACCAAACAGTCACACGTTGAGGATAGAGAGGCTTTTCAACATAACTCTTGGTTTTTACGAGCCCCAGATGCAACAATTTTGCTTGTTGACGAAGCCACCGAGGTGGAAATGGGCCTCATCACTCAAGATGATTTGCATTTGATTCACTCAAGTGAATTTTAATAATTTCAAAAAATGACAGCTTCAAAAGTAACATCTACCGAAATAGCGGGCTATTCAAAATAACCCCTCTTATTTGAAAACCCTGTAGTATTGCACAAAAATCCGTTCAAGACCGTCGTCCCGTCATCCCGCGTTATCACGCTTGCTACTCAAGAGTCGGTTTACCCTCGCACCAAAAGATGTTTCACATCAATAAGAATACAAGCAATTTACCTAACTGTTTAAAACTAAGAATTAGCTGCAAATATTTGTGTTCTATATTTTCAACTGTTCAATAAGAAAAACGAAAAAGGCAATATTTACGTATTTGTCACATTTGCTTCCGTGAACCAGACTTTTATTCTATCCCGGAAACATCCTGGTTCTCACTTATAATGAACTAAAATTTGAAGCAAAACACTCCTTTCGAAAAAAGCCTAATACTTAAATTATATATTACTTTTTCCTGACACAGTCAGTCCTTTAATGATGTCCCTCCAAATATTTTCTTATTTATGAGTATGTGGTGATGACGTGAAAAGTCAAATCAATTTGATATTATTTAGATTCACTTTATTTGTGTTTAATTTGACACTTTTCAATGAATACCTTTAACTTTACTTGACAACTTGCACCGTGTGGACACTATCGTTCCACCCCGTTTTAGGGCGGCACCACATTGCACGTAAAATACGCAAGGGAGGGTTAAATGTTTTTTTGGTTTTCTCCTTGATTATTTGAAGCTTGAAAAATATTAAAATACAGTTGAAAAAAAGCAAAACGTTATTTAAAAAGTTTCGTAACTGTACTATATGCGATCAGTAATGCGGCCGGCGGCTAAATAAAACTTTGTGTGATTACACTGAAAAAGTAGGCAGAACTTTTCCACAAAAGAGACGGACAAGTATTGTAGTAGCTCTAGAATATATTCTGTATCGTAATTTTCATTACAATAACAACATCTTGCTTCGTACACATTCAAACATTACATCAATTATATTTATAGCCGCCTTCAACGGGCAAAAAGCTAGCCGTGATTAATTTTCGGATTAGTCTGCAATGTTTCGCTTCCTCCTTTAGCCAGCGCGTTGGACAGCATTTCAATGCACATCATCTGCCACAACTGCCCTGATGATGAATACTGTAACACTGTCTGAAACCTTGGCTAAAGGACAAGGAAGCGTAACACGAAACGAAACCCAAAAATTAATCACAATACATGATTAGATGTAAAAGCAGAAAACACAAATCGTAATATCGAACTAAAATAGTTTTGGTTGCAAAAAATATCATTTTCCAACTTCAAACGTCTTGTTCCGATATAGGTCATGCTAGCTTCTGCTGATATGTAGGCATAAATAAAGCCCTCTCCATGTAGGGCTTGCCCTGAACTAAACAGCGCGCGTCTTATCAGCGTCATAGCTAGCTTCTTGGCTCCTTGGCGTCGTGATAAGTCGGCACCCGGAGCGCACTATTCAGATTGCGCCCACACAGGACCGGCCCTGCTCACAAAGTTTCTGCACAGTACCTCTACACCTCTAAAGTCCAAGTTTACTATACGGTACTCGAACCTATGAATAGTGGCCAGAGGCGGATTTGCCCTTAGGCCTATGTAGGCCCGGGCCTAGGGCGGCCAGATATTAGGGGCGGCCAATCGTGACAAAAAAGTCGCAGATGATAACAAGAAATTACTTCCTAAGTACCTAAATATTCTACGTACGAAATAGCGATATGCAAGAGCGTGTTCACACACAGCACACAGCGCGCCCCCACGCCCCGCAGCCGCCCTCGCCACACCTATCATGCTCCGTCGCTCGCCCGCTCGCGTATTTCCAATCCATTCAGTTGCGCTAGTGACTGAACCGCGTTAGGTATTGTTATGCATTATAGCGTGTTCACACACAGAGCTATAATATGCGTGGGATGGCGTATTTCAGCATATCGCTCGCCATACTTTCCAATTTGGAATGTACGGCGAGCGATATGCCGAAATTTGCCATCCCACGCATATTATAGCTCTGTGTGAACACGCTCTTAATCACCTTACAAAAGCTATAATAAATAAATAAATCAGAGATTATAAAATAATACAATAATAAGATGTTATTTATGCCAATTATGAACTTTCCACTGATGATAGTGAATAATAAAGTGTGACATTATAAAGGCCATTTATCCAAACGTGGATATTGCTCTTCGAATGTGTGTGTGTACTCATGCCAGTAACTGTTCTGGAGAACGATCATTTTCTTGTTTCCGACGTGTAAAAAAATATTTACGCATAACAATGGCGGAGCAAAGGCTGAACAATCTTGCTTTGCTTAACATAGAAGCAGATTTTTTAAGGAAATTGGATTGCGAAGATCTAATTAATGATTTTGCTGCACTTAAGTGCAGACGAGAATTGTAACTGCCAGAATTTTGTTTTGTGTTCAGTTTTTTTTATGTTAGATAATGCTTTACGTAAATTTTTTTACCAACGTTTTAATTTGTATTTTAAGTTTAGTTATTATATTCGAATATGTACCTTAAGTTGATTTTTATTTAAAAGAGGTGCTGATTTCTTTTATTTGATTGGAGACTTAATAATAACTTTTTATCCAGCCCGTATCTGGCAACCCTAATTGTAACTGTGAAACACTTATATATTATTGTATGAGAATAAACCTGAAACTAGTTAAATAAATTAAACCTAAAACTGTTTTAAATGTTTTATTCAAATCCTTGAAACCTTAGAAAGTATTACAAACTAGCAGCTATTATAGTTAACTAAATTTCTGAATCGATTTCGATAAAAGTTGTCAATAAAGTAAATTCATTATGTAGTCTATAGTCTATATCAGGGGTCTCCAAACAACGGCCCGCCAATGTCATCAATCCGGCCTGCGACAATCGACAATTATACAGTAATTGAACTAGCGAATTTAGCAAGCGTATTTTTTTACATTAATTCCACACAGGAGGCTTTGAGGAAAATATTTTCCCTCACGACCTATGTCATCTTAGGTGATGCTGTGTGGAGGGTCTTTTTAAGGAAGGGAAGGATAGGAAGTTCTGAAAAGGAAAATGTATGAGGGGTGGGTAGGAATCTGGGGATTAGTGTGTCCAGGAGTGACATACGTATGAATACATCCCTCCAACTGCGGTGCAAGGCGATGGGTCAAGATAGTCCGGCTGGAAAGGTCATAAGGCATCCCTCGCCCAGTCTCTCTCGATCCGGCCCGCCACGCAGCAGGTGGGCAGACGTATCCGCCGCCAAGACCTGGACAAATCTCACCCCATGAACCATGAATGATAATGGCAGGAAAATTAAAACGGTTTTGACCCTAGGAACTTACTGAAAAGTTTGGATACTCCAGGTCAATATGATGGGTACTGAGAAAGGGGCGGCTACATGGTCTGGGGCCTAGGGCGGCCAAGACTGCAAATCCGCCTCTGATAGTGGCTACATATTGAATAAGTTTGCCGAGTTTTGTACTCATGGATGAGCTATCAAGAGGATGGTGAAATACCGCCTGTAAGTAATTATTATTGTTGAAGAAGAAATGTAAAAAAGAAATAGGTTACTGACATCTATTGAAAGATTTTTTAACTAGTTTGACCATCGACTCAATCAAAGATGGCACTTTACCACCTCAAGCTGCTACTCGTCGATAGACTTCAGTGATGTCTTTAAAAAATAAAATGTCTTTAAAATAGTGCGTCATCATAAAATTCTGCAATGCGGAGAAACATACTCAGAACATTAGAACCAACTATCACGAGACTTTTATTTTTACCGCTAAATAGTAGATTACTACTATATTGTTGATCTACTCGTTCAAAGATGACGCTAAACATAATCATATTACTAGTAAACTACTCGATAGATGGCAGTAACAGTTTATCTTACCGAAGAATCAATAATATTATTATTGTTATTGTGTCATAATGAACATACGTTATAACCTACGCGTTCGTAGATGGCGCTAATTGAATATTTTAGGAAAAGAACTTTTCATCCGCATAATAATTATAAATGTGAGCAGTAACAGTTGTTTATTTATGAGTAAGAGTGTAACAGAATAATGAAAGTGACGATGTAGAACGAGAATGAAGCAAGGAGTGTGTCCCAAGAAAGAGTTGTGGGGCGGACTATTCTCTATGCCTAACCTCATGTAGAAATGGTGTGATGGTTTAGTTACTGATAGGCACAATAATGTAATTGAAATCCCTACCGATAGGATTGCTAAACCGACACCGCCACAGAAATGTTAGCTTCTCGACTAGATAGTTGATTTATGTTCTCGACCAACAATCAATGCTAAGGGTGAAGAGCGCCATCGGTTTAATTTGGTACAAACCAAAATATTAATATATAGTCACGTACGTTGTACGTTCACTTCATTTTTACAGCAATGGGATTAACTTGGTGGCAGTAGCGGAAAGCTCAAAATATTTTCGTTTCAAGACCTCCATATTTTTAAATATCCCGCTGTAAGTAATACTCTCTTCACTGTGCGAGCAATGTGAGCATGCGCGTGTCATTAAAAACAACAATCGCATTTCGCTGTAAACTTCAGACCCATTCAGACCGCTCACCGCTGACCGCTGTCAGTTGGAAAACGTGATTGGAAGAGTTTGGTGGTGTGTGTCTGTGATTCTGTGACTTTTAAATGTTGTGATCGGAGTTATATTTTTTGGATTACCATATTTACAGATGCTCTCTCTGTTTACCAACTCTAAAAACTCGATTTAAGGTATGTACATCTGACACCAATACTCTGCTCCGGTTAAGATGCTGATAATTCATTATCAATAAAAAATATTCGTGTTAGGTATTAAAAATTGCCTTTAGAAATGTAATTATTTTGGTACATTAAAATGTATTGTATTTATCAATTAAATGACACCTACACTGAGAATAAAATTTGAATTAGTTAACAGCCAATTTAATATAAATATATTATATTATGTATACCTAGAAATCATAAAAATTATAAATTTTCGAAACTATTAACCTATGAATTTACATTTTAAATTAGTTACTAACTCTACAATGTATACAAAAACATTTGCGGTTTAATGTTTTGACTTTTAAATTAAATAAATCGCATACAAAATTGAGTATTGTATTTTCCATGAAATAATTACGCAGAAATCCAACTGCACTTACAAGATTTCGCGAGTTGTCACCGATGGTTTCTACCCATTTCTTGTCCTACTTTTTTCTTCATTACGGCAAAGGTATGCGGCGCCTACTCAGTACTCAGTACCTACAAAACTTCTCGCACAAACCCCACGACTCCGTATAGCTCCGATGATTAATTGAGAATGAGATATCATTAATCGCGATATATTTAAGTAGTAAAGTCTTTAACCGGGCCGTGGTTGACGGTTGTCTCTAGTAAGGTGGTGTGATCGTACGAGAAACGCGTAATAGAAACTCCAATGGAGCGATGAATTGTACCGTTTGGACAACAACGATGAAAGTGTCCCACATTTATATTATTTGTGTGCCTCAAGAATTCCATTGCAAACGAACACATCTTGCATTCTTTTATAACAATTGTATACTTTCGGGATTTAATTAACGGCATTTGCCTTAGAGCAGCGTTTCTTTTTACACCTAATTAACCAATATAATAAAATAAAGAAATTAGGGTTCATGCATTTTTTAGCTCTTTGGAATTTATTTAAATAATGTAATTGAGGAACCTTTTCCATTGCATGTATTATAATATAACCCCAGAGTTGTTTATCCTCTCAGTATCGCCCTGGTGAATGACCAATATCCAGAATCGAAACTTTGTTGGAAATGACATAGACGTGTTTGGTGGCTAGATCAGAATAATCAGGTACTTCGCAACCTTCCTCTTTTCCATCTTCTTCAGTTTCATCAACTTCCCCCAACTTGAGATCCCATAGCCTCACTAGGCAAGAAAAAAAAAGTTTGAGTCATATTAAGGTGTCCCTTTGTTGTAAGTACCTACTTTGCTAATGCCATCTACCTTTTTTGGCATAGCATTTTTCGCGATAGACTTTTATGCCACACGTGCCTATTAATAATGTCAAATCACTCTCCTCTGCCGTGTATGTGTCGAATTCAGTTGATTCTGAAATTAAAGTTTTGTGTTTAATGAAGTACAATAGTTTATTTTTATTTGTTATTGTGGCGTAAAAATAGATTTTATTTTAATGTTGTTTAGGCGTGTGTATAGCTTTAGTGGGAATCTAACATTTGATTTATAATAAAATTAAGTACCTACACCTACCCTTAAACTTTGAATCCCACTATTTAATTTCAACATTGGCTAGTTTGGCTCTTTGCCACTCACTAAGGATGGGTTGTTTCGCAAAATTTGAACAACTCATCAAATTCCAACGTTAATTTTTGGGTTCTGTGAAAGTTCTTTTCAAGTTCTGTTATTAAATCATTATAGGCTAGTTGCTTGACATAACTGACCGGTCGGTGGCCGAGTTGACATCGCGTTTGGGTCCCACCCAGACGTAGTGTGTTCAATTCCTCAGCTGGCAAAGTCCTCCATCACAACACAAGCAACATTTACAGCTTACTGTGGTGGTAGTAGGAGATTTACAAATATTCTCAGGTTATTTTTGTAACCCGGGAATGTTTGTCTTTCATAAAACAAAAAAAAAACAGAACTTGAAAAAATCTTTTACAGAACTTGAATTTAAAGAATTGTTAAATTCCTAGTGGTTCTACTTCTTCTCATGGTCATCGGGGGTAGGCCCTGCACTCTTGTCAGTCACTTAATTTGAGGCTATCTTCCTGTAGGTTAATATTTTCTCTGTAGGTCATAATTTAATAAAATAGTATGCCACAAAACATTTAATTTATATAGGTTGTCCCGATAATTTTATAAATAGGTACCAATATAATATTATGAATAAAGAACGCGAACTGCATCGACCGAACAACTAACACAAAACTGATAAATACATGAATTATAACAAATTTATGGAAACCAGTGGCGTGTCGCGGCTTATATTGAGATTTACACGAATATTATCATATACAGCGTGTGTATGACACTCGATGATATTCGATAATATTTATTATTGCGCCATAATATAAGATTTAATGTCGTTTTTTAAATACATATTTTTGTATGAATAAGAGAGAGTTTTGAAGTCAGAGATTCTGATAATAGATACAGATATTTCCTTACAACTTGGATGAACATAGTAGGTATCAAAATTTAAACCATACTTTTAAATGCTTTTATAAAATTGAAAAAAAAAACTGAACGTCATTATTTCAAGACAAGCAAAACGGTCAAAATTTAATTTCATACTCTCATACAGTCTCAGTTATTTTCATAATAATATGTGTTAGTAGTAACTACCCGGTTTCACCTTGCGCTATTTTCTTATTAAACAGTTGAAAATGGTTCCATGATAACTCAACACAGTGACAATTCAACACACTTTTAAATGTGATATAAAGTCATTAGAAACGATGAAAAAAACATTTTTTTAACCTAACCTAACCTACTTAACCCAGTTAATAAAGTTTTTGTTTCATCACTTTCCATGACTTTATATAGCTGTTTAAAGATGTGATGAATTATCATTGATGATTTAGCCGGTCATAGTTGAAAATATGGAACCAAATATAACCTCTTGATTTATCAAAAATAAGTGAAATGTATATATAAATGCTCGTGATGGAAAATATGCTTCGAGCTGATAATAGTTTCATTGACATATAAACTAATGGGTAAATCTATGCAAATATCATGAGGCCCCTGCTCACCATTCGAGAGTTTTAGCTGATTCATAATTCGGATAAACAGATTTTCTTCTTTATAGTCAAGATAATGAATATTACATTTAATATATTTGGTTTATAAAACCCGCCAATGACACTTGTTAGTATTCAAACTAGAATAATGGCCGAAACTAATTGGCTTAATTGACATCTCGAATAAATTTAATGCTTTAATAAATGGGTAAAATAACACAGTGACGTAGTACGCCCAGCAACTGATGGCGATCCGTTATTTTAGAAGTATTTAATTACATTTTTTAGAAAGATAATTTAATGCCCTTGGAATGCGTCCAGTAGAAATAAAACCAAATTGTAAATTTCAAACATGTGTTAATAGTGGTGATCACCATTATCTCCTCTTTCTCAGGAATGCGTGATATAGTAGAGTTGGATAAAGGCATAGACATATGAATATTAGTAGACCTGCCCTAAGTGATTAAAAGCGTATTATCCCCACTCCCCATACCGGTTCCATTGGAGCCGGCTGGGCTCGCGTATGGCCTCAAGTGAAATTTGAAAACGTGACGTCATCATTCTTGTGCGAACTATGGTCGAGGCATCATCGGTTCATTTTACGAAATAACACGACAAAATGTTGACTTGTGGTATGATAACTTGTAAAAATAGATGTGAAAAAGAGAATAAACCCAATTGTCGTATTACATTCCATAAGTAAGCATTATTTTACTTTATTTTAAGCTTATTCACACCGTATTATATGGATCAGTTTTAGAAACATATACTATCACATCACAATGTAGCGATTCTCAAGTGTGCTCATCGTTGTTTACTGGGGTAAGTAAATTATGAAACATTTGTAAAAGTGTCTTAACTAAATACTCTGAAACTAACTACGACTCTGCAAACAGAAGAAATTTACTTTGCCGAATTTGGACTTCGCAAATTAGTTCATAACGTGGCGAGTAATTTGCGCTCCCATGTAAAAATGTCTATTCATTCAAAAGCAGATTTTACTTTTAAGAACTAAATGGTGATATTATAATGCGAGATGCCTATTTACTGTCAGATTGATTTATTGACGAATCACAGTCAGCTTAACCCCCTTCGTTCTTCAACAGTTGATTTTACCCCTCGCCATTATCTTCTCGTCTATTAATTCCTATGTCTGTGGATAAAGGACATTATTTTTAAATGCCTGACGAGGACGAAAATTCATTAAAATGAATTAGTGGTGTCAGCTTGAGAAAACGACATAAAGATTGATAGCGTGATATGATATGATTGTATCATATATACAGTATACAGATATGATAAGGATTTTTTCATAATGTGTCATTGTAAAAATTTGAGATGAGCAAATATGTCTATCAAATCCGATGTACCTACTCTTATGATTTAAAATCTATACCTTTTTTTCTTAGGATTACATTCTGGCACATTCGTACGATTATGGTATAAAATCAATACATATATTTTTATATTTTTTTAACGAATGCTGCAAGTACGTGTGCAGAAAATTATGTTTGCTATAGTAAGATAACGGTCTGCAGCGCAGTTCAGTTTGGTACTTTTCTGCGCAGGATCTTGCAGCATTCGGTTTATGTCGATTGCTTACTGACCCGTGGGATGACGGGCTAAGATTATTAAATTTTACTGTGCTATACTGGATGTATGGATACCATTTAATTTAATTTTATGCGACGTAAAATGGAATAATAGAAAAATTTGATCACATTCAACAGAAATTATAAGAATAAAAACATATTATTTGCAAGCTATTACTAGCCTGAAACACTTATATAATTTTTTTTAAATCTTCCGAAAAAAAATACATGCCACCGGCGGGAATTGAACCCGCAACCTTCTGATTGCCGGTGAGGTGCTCTACCAATTGTGCTACGTCGGCTTATTCAAAACCCGACAAATTATTCAATATGTACTGGTATTTTTCATTCAACCATTATTGCTTATTAGGTTTTTTCACTATTTTATCAGGCTAATAATTGTTGCTTAAAAATAATATCTTATCCTTTGTGCTATGCATAAAAAACTTTCTATCTTAAACATTAGTTTATCACTAAAAATAATAAGAAATTATTAATTATTTTTACAGTTTATTTAAACTGTTAAACTTAAAGGCAAAAAGGAATATCAAATATATAACAACAATAAATAGGTGTATACGTATACCTACTGTATTTATGTTGAGATTTTCATGCAATTTTCAGTTCAGCCATGTGTGTTATTCCCACGATACCAAATGCATATTTTATCTAGAAAATAACACATTCAATGCCATTATTTATTAATAATAAAGTAGGGGTCTATTTCGTGGCCTAGGATGATAGATTAATAGTTAACCGCTTACTTTATTATAGCAATAACGAACTAAAACATAAGATGGAAACTTTAATGAATTTTATCATTATGCCATTAAATATTTCTGTCGTTTTTAATTTATCATTTATAAATACTTTCTCAGATATAGTGGATGTGTTTAACTGCCCGGACCAAGGCAACACACCTCATAAATAAATATTAATGTCAGCTTTTATTATTTTTTTGCTCTACTTTAAAATTTCTTTCTTCTTTAATAATGTTCCACCAAATTATAATATATATCACTTGTTTGTAAAAGTCCGTACGGACGTAAAATACAAATAAATAAATTTGTATGCACTATCTGCAATGCAGGAATGTTATTGATCCATGGGTTTTTTGCCTCCTTGAGTCACAACACCGAAATGATAATTTCTAGAAGTGTAGTTTATAACGATTTGAAAGAAATGTCTTCAATTGACGTAAGACATTCGACTCCTATATCCCAGACAGCCAATGACATTGAAGCAAGGGACAAATCCCTTACTTCTGTACACCAGACACACATTTTACCTGAAGCAAGGGACATTTCCCTTACTTCGGCACACCAGACACAAATTATTTGAAATTATTAATTTTAAAGAAAAGCTGGCAAAAAACAATTTTTTTAACGAAACTGATGCACGTATGTTTCGTTTGTTAGAAGATTTATTTGTAAACGATATTACTGGCGGGTCGGACACGCCTGTTATTGAATCTGGAATTCCTTGTTATGATTTCTGGTTTCTACACCTGAAATTTCTTGGTATGGTTTCTAGTTTCTACACCTGAAATTCCTTGCTATAGTTTTTAGTTTCTACACCTGAAATTCCTTGGAATGGTTTCTAGTTTCTACAACTGAAATTCTTTGGTATGGTTTCTAGTTTCTACACCTGAAATGCCTTGGTATAGTTTCTAGTTTCTACACCTGATATTCCTTGGTGTGGTTTCTTGTTTCTGTACCTGAAATTGCCCCGAGTATTGGGGGTTTCCCTAAGGCATCTAATGTCACATATATTATATATTGTACATATATTATTATGTTCTATTTTCCACATAACCCAGTAAGGTGGTACGACGTACTTATAGAATTATTTCCACAGAGGTACTAGAGTTTTAACTGCCTTTAAAAATGTTTACCCTACTTTAGAAAATGAGGTTAAGTGTTACGTTTCGTGATCCCGATTTCAAAGAAAATTAAAAGTTGTTTGTTCAATACTAAAACAACGTATTTAATTTGCGCAAAAAACGGATGATTATTCCAATTTCGCGTTTCTAACAACAACTTTTGATAGGAATTACGGTTGACATTAGATATACATATCTGGTATTTACATATAGTTTTCCTCAAAAGTTCAGAGAACTTTATAAATACTTAATAACTTAATTTTAATAATAGTTAGATGTAGATACCTGTTTTGTGTATAACACTTGCAGCTAAAAATGCAAGTTAGCAACCATGACAATAATATAACATGACGTGTAATTATGGTGACTCATGAGTGGAATCTGTTGTATGGAGCTGTCGGAGATTTTCGCGCCTTTTTTATGAACCTTTCGCGCATTTACTTAATTTCCACGACAGCTAGGGAAATTATGTATGTAATCACTACCTAGTAGGTACCTAGTACTAAAATGCACTCATTTTTTTTGATTTCGTAAATGAAATGTCAAATAATAGTACTTTAAAAGAGAAAATATAGATACAAATAATACTGACACAAAATAACAAGTGAAAAATATATTATCTTACATCAATTAACCTAAACTGCTCAATCTCATACCTGATGCATGGAAGGCAAAGAGTAGGTACTAATATTTTGCGTATGCAGGTAAACAATTGGCTTCTGGTCTTGGGGAGAGCTGAATGCGAGAATATGCTAAAAAACAGTAATTGAATTGTAAATTTTGTTTTTCTTTACATTCTTCTTTACATTCTTCTTTACATTTTAATTTATATTGGTATTATATTAGCATTACAGGAACTGTATTTTTACATAAAGAAAGTTCGAAAATTGCTCAATTCTTCGTGATATTTTTCTTTAAGGAAAAGTTCCTTCTTTACTTTCATTTTTTATTTTTTTTTTTATTTTTCATTTCCTTGTTTTATCTATTAATATTTCTTTAGTTTATTATATCAGCTAAACAATAGTAAAAAAAAAAAAAAAATGTCGTGGTATAACTGAAAGTATACTAGATTATGAATATACATTTGTATTACTTTACCGACAGAATTTCTTCAATTCAGTTTCATTTTCAAATTCATTTTCTTGTTTTTATCTATTAATATTTCTTTAGTTTATTATGTCAGCTAAACAATAGTAAAATATGTCGTGGTATAACTGAAAGTATTCTAGAATATGAATATACATATGTATTATTTTAACTACAGAATAGTCAACACTATAATTTACTATAATTTACATGTAAAAACATTATCATATTGGAATGTCCTAAAACGGGCAATCGCCTAGTTGGACATTTTAAGTTCATTAATTGTATTATGTAATATTTACAAACAAACAATAAATAAAATAAAATAAATTAAAAACGGGCACTCGAAGTTCACGAATAGAACTTTCACAGAACTAGAATGCTAACTTTAAAATTTGATGAATTGTTCAAATTGTATGAAACAACCCGTCCTTAGCATCCACTGCTTTACATGGATCGTAAATTATTGAATGTTGCTGAGACAATAATAATTGAAATTGAACCTAAAGGGCACATTAATGGTTGACGTATCGATGGCAGTATGAAATGATTTGCCGACTCCCGAGTAAGTAGGTACTTGTTCTAATTTGGGGTCATATTGAACTCGTGGCGACCTTCACGGGTAAACAACATCTACCTGCGCAGGTAGAGGTAGTAGGCGGTAGGTACCTCCAGCATCCAGGAATCTGCTTTCTCCGCCGGTGACACATCACTTTCTTCTCGGCCCCTCGACGCCGGCCATGGCAGTCCTTCCCCTTGCCCTTCCCCCTCTTCACCTCGGAGCGATGGTCCAATAAAGCGTCATCAAATTTTAAATTCACGAACAGTGAAACAGTGTCTGGCGGGTTATTCCAGAGGTTATTACAATGGACATACACGAATTAAAAGGCCTTATCAATTTTTATTTATTTATTTATTTCATTTAAACGCCCATACATAATAAACGTGTGTTAAATTTTACACCACTATTAAACAACCATTAATGTGTTGATTGGTTATGTTAAATTAAAAAAAGTTTATTAGTAGAGGGATACTGTCTTGATTTTCTAAAAATGTTAATTTTCGTCGTAAAATTAGTTCATCTCGTTTATATCATAGTACTAGTTAAACTCCCCGGCGTTGCCCGATCTTTACGCAGAGTTTTTCGAAATCAGATGTACATAGTAATTTCCTTTTATTTTGAACGTCATGTGTGCAAAAATTAAATCTTGCTTTAATGCCTGGGAAAAGGGGATGAAGGTTGTTTTTTAAAATCTTATAAAGATAGTGACCTTTCTTTTGTTTCGAAGGTCAGTGAGCAAAATTCCATCAATCTCGGAATAAAACTGTAGATTTGCATTAAAAAAGCTGCCACATTCTTCTTGGAGATTTATGGAAATTAAACACCTAGAACCAAGAACGATACGAAAAGCGCGGTTGAGCTGTTTTTCGAAAAAAAAACGGCGCTATACAAATATAGTTATTATCAAAGGTGCTTGGCGAACCCAAATCGGAAAGAAATTAAAACAATCGATATGACGTCTTCTTGATAAGGTTTATTCGGTTCCCTTCAGTAGCGACGGCCGGCGTGGTCTAGTGGTATACGCTTTTGACTACAGATCCGAAGGTCGCGGGTTCGAACCCGGCGTGCGCAAATAAATTTTATTTGATTAATTTGTGTTATTTCACAATTAATTAATTTAAAATAATATATAGTATATTTGCGGCACGTTCCAGAGTGGAAGATACTCTCAGTATCGCCCTGGTGTAAGACCACCATTCAGAATTGAAACGTTGCTTGAAATGGCTTTAGCCGTGTTTGGTGACCAGATCTGAATAGCCAGGTACTTCCCCACCTTCCTCTTCCCCATCTCCCTCCCCTCCCCAATACCCTCAGCCTCACAACATACCCCAATTGGGGATGCCATAGTCTCACTGGCTCCAGACGGGAGCAGTTGGGACTCTTGTGCGGTCTTACTGTAAAAAAAAAAAAAAAAGTGAGCCAATTTTTAGAAGATTAGAAATACAATATCCGATCATCCCTTTGTAAATCATCCCATACCATCCTCACAATACAAAAATAATGTTGCTTTATAAATAATTACCTAATATTTCCCTAAAAACTAGAAACCTTTCGCGAAACACGGCGCGTTAAGCTTAGGAAGTCATAAAAACATATATGACAACTATATACTTACAAGACAACTGTGTACTTAAATGACAACTATATTTATTTATTTATTATTAATACCCCACACTAGGCAAATGCCCCTATTATGGTGGTAACATAAATAAGAAAATATAAAAACAATAATACAATGTTGTACATATATCGTAATTCAAATGGTAATATAAGTTATTGAGAACTCGCATTTACTGATCAATATGTACAATCTTTACATAGTTTTATGATTTTAGTTATCTTTTACCTAGGATGTTTTTTTTAAATTTTTTGCCTTTATATTGTATTGTAATCTTTCTATTTTACTTTACTTTGTAAGATAATTTCAAAATATTTATGCATAGGTAGGCACATTTATATTGTATTAATGTATATTATGTCCCATAGTTTTAAATATTTAATAAAATATCATTGAATAAGAAGATAATACTAATAAATCTAAACGTAACATGAAACAGAACAAGACACGAACATTTTATTTGTTAGTTATTCTAGTCAAAAGACAAGAATAGCAAATAGATGATATAATAAAATTGATGTTGATTAATGCCTACATCAAAACCACAGAGACCGTAGCGACGGAAGTTATATCGATTGAATTGTCATTTATTACCAATATCAATACAGACCTATGTTTAATGCACCTTTCGTCGAGTTGAGTTTAACTGATACATTTAGTTATATATTTGCGGTTAACCTTTCGCTGTCATCCAACAAGTTACCTATTAGCAAAATAAAAATATTCTGTATTTTTATAGTGGAATAATTTATTGAGTATAACTTCAAATTGTAATATTTAATGATTGTAGATAATATTAACAACACTCAAACGAAAAATGTCAAACTGAAAAATCAGAAAAAGGTTCGGCGAGCAAGGCGGGTTCAATCTCTAAATGCAAACGAATCTTTTTCTGATTTTTCAGTTTCACATTCTTCGTTTCAGAGTATATATTATCTACAATTATTTAAAAAAATAGTTTAGTTTCCTATATGATACATGTTATTATAATAACCATGGTTCTTTCCATACATTGCGTTGGAATTTATGAAAAGCTTTATATACTTTACTATGATTCAGTTTTTCCTTTTTTTACATCACTTTTATTTTGTGAAAAAAATTGTACTTTTTTTCAATTTAAATGTTTGCAATAGAATCTAGCTTAAGTTTTCTGTTTGTATTATTTTGAATGGTTTTATTAATAATTGACATAGATATAAGGCTTCTATTATGGGAGGTACACTAGGTTACCTACAGTAGTTTTTAAATAAGATGAACATTTCCGTATATTTTAGGGGTAACTATCACCAATTCTAAATTGTGCTCTAAAAATATATGTTTATAAATACTATTAGTGGACCCCGCAATGCTTCGCCATTGCTAATGTCTTTCTCGGGCGTCTCCGACTTCTTCCACCATTCACTACTGTATACCACAATGTTTTTTTTCTTTTTTAGCTTAAATATAAATATTAAGGTATTGTAAATTATTCACTGTCTTACACTTAGCATTCCTAGTTTTTTTCTGCATAATAATTATTTTGGAATACCTACTACAGTTCAATACTGCTCGCATACCTATATTTTGAATTATTTGCAATTTATTTATCTGTGTTTGATTGCACAAGAAAATGACACTAGAGCAGTGATTTAAATGAGATGCTACTATACTATTATACACTAATTTACTTGTATTTACATCGAATATATTCCTTATTCTTTTTTTAAAAATAACCTTTTTGCCATTTTCTTAGGAGTTAAATTTGAGTCGATTGTCTATTATAATTACCAAGTATTTCATTTCCTCTACTTCCTCTGTTTCTTTGTTGTCTATGATAATTTTACTGAGTCCGTTGAATTTTTTTTACCTATTACCATGTATTTACTTTTTGTAGCATTTATTTTTAATTTCTTTATCTTTAACCACATTGATATTTGATCCATATCGTACTGTATTTTGAGCATAACTTTTTCAAAATTATTTCTTGTTAAATATAAAAGCGTATCGTCATAACAGTTAAATAGTATTTTAAACACTGCACTATATCGTTGATATATAATATAAATAGTAATGGCCCCAATACAGATCCTTGTGGGACTCCCAGGTTCACTGGCTGTTCCTCCGATATGGCGTCTCCAAACTCGGTTTTTGTTTTCTATTTTTCAGGTAGTCCTTAAAGCATTCTAATTCTTTTACAACTATTCCCATATATTTTAATTTGGATATTAATATGTTCCTGTATATTGTTTCAAAAGCTCGTCGAAAATCAAGAAACATTGCTATTGTACAATGCTTTTGGTCCAAGCTTATTTTCCATTAATTAATTACATAATTTATGGCTGTTTTGCATGAATATTGATTTCTAAAACCAGATTGCTGATTTCTTTAACAACGGATTCTAGCAATTGTTCGTATTTTGATAAGCAATTAATTGGTCTAAAATCTTGAATTTTTTTTGCGTTTATTATTTTGGGAATTGGCGTTATTAATGTTACTGTTAAAAAACAACTTTACATCTACTTCAATTTGACTCCGTAATTTATTCTGGTGCAGAGATATTGCGTTAAGTATTCCTCGTGCGTCCCCGACTTTTTCTACCATTCAAACCACATAGACCATATTATAAACACTCGTGGTATTAATAAGAACAAACTTTGAAATTTTGAACGATATCAGTCGACTACCATTCGAGTTTTGCTAGCACGAACATACGCAGGCTGAATTTTTATATGTTACTACAAAACGTGTACCCAGCGTTGCTGGGGGTTATCCTTGGATAGAAATATCGCAAACATTTCTGTAGGGCTTTTTACAATATACAATTCCGTAATACATTATTTTGATGTATCTCGTAAGGTTTAGCCAGCGTTAGCGAAGTGAGCGCCCAAATTATTTTTTTTATGACTTGATTACAAAACATTGACTTTTATCTACTTTCTATAAATATAACATGCATGTATTAAATGTGTAAATCTTCTGGAAGAAATTCTTCAAATGATAGTGAAAATCCTATCATCAAAATCCGTTGCGTAGTTTAGAAGAACTAAGCCCACAAACAGACAGACGTGGATAGCGACTTTGTTTTATACTATAGAGAATAAATTACAATACAATTTTTTTTAAATACTTTAAAAGAACCTTGTTACCTTATGGGCATACTGTAGTGCCGAATATTATTTTACAAAATGGATTTTTTAAACTCTAATAGCTCAAAAACGTTCGTCGTTGTTGGTTATAAATGTTTTTTTTTTAAACTTTATTACGATTAATCATTTGATCATCTTGTGCACAAAACATTATCATCTGGCACCAAAGCTTATTGTATGTTATTTAATCTTGGTATTGCCTCCTTTGACATCTACATATTTACCACTATCATGAAGAAATACTGATATCATGCTAAATTATATATACACACCTACACGGAGTCATAATTCTCTCTCGTAATCAATGTCTTCCTGATTTCTCTTGTACGGGTGTTTGACCTGTGTCGAAACTGCTAAATTTTAGATTCGGTATAGGACAACATTAAAACGGAAAAAGTGGTACCTTTCATTAAACTTGATTTCGGTCTTCGGGGATTTCGTCCGTTAGTAAATTGCTTAATTTTGGCTTAGCATAATATACAAATCTTAGAAAAGACAGCGGATTATTATAATGAAATGCCTCGACACTTCAGGTATTTTTTTGAATTTTGCAAACACATAAATATTCATTATGGAGTCCTACGCTACAATCCGACTATCTATGCAACACACACCTGCGTTTTATGTCAAACTCAAAATTAATCACCTTTAGGTATCATCAACCCCCAATTCAAAATAGAACAATGCTTATACCGGCATACTTTATAAATAACTTGCTGACGTGTACCCGGCGTTGTTAGGGGTTGTGAATGATTTGGAGTAAAGTTTTGAGGTTGTGAATTCTATCATAAACATTATTTTTTTTATTTAATTTACTTTAATATAATATGCAAGTATTTTACATACAAACCTTCCGGAAAAAATTCTCTAAATGATAGTGAAAACTCTATCAATATCCGTTACGTAGTAGAACTAACCGCACAAACAGACAGACGTGGATAGCGAATTAATTTTATACTATTTATAGATTTCCTGGCCGTTCATTAAAAGTTAGAATACACAGTGAAAGTTATGTATGTCAAGAATCCGTTTATTTTTTAAATATACATGAGCTTTTGTATATTTACATGTTTGGCCAGTTCTTTGAAAATGCCAATATGAGATTTTTCATTACTGTAATGTAGCTGCTGTAATTATTAGCTACACACAGGATACCCGAGGAAAATAATTCCCCTCAGGGCCTATGTTGTCTTTGGGGTGCTGTGTGGAGGGTCTTTTTAGGAAAGGAAAGGGAGGCAGTTTTTGGAAGGAAAAATGTATGAATTGGGCAGGAATCTGTGGGTCAGTGTGTTGGAGTAAAGTATGAATCCATCCCTCCCACTGCAGTTCTGCTGGAAAGGTCATAAGATCACCCAAACCAGTTTCTCTCGATCCGGCCCGCCACGCAATTGGTGGGCAGACGTATCCGTCGCCAATACTCGGATAAATCTCACCCCATGAACGCTGGCACTGAACGTAGCGAACTACTTGGGGTGACTTATGGCAGAGGTGTTGGTTATCCAATAAATGGTTCCCGGGCGGCGATTCCCGTATCAACCTCTCAAAATCATAATACCTCCTGGCGATACGCTACCTACTACTTGAATTATGTAATGAGTGCTAGAAAGTTTAAAAAATCATGTTTAAACGCGCGGTAAAGATACAAACCTCACTGTGAATCGAAAAGTCTATATTTGGTTCTCTAGAGTTTGAAGATAATTTAACTCCATTTTCCTCCTGGCAACATTTATTTACAATATAAAATAAAATATTTTTAAACATTAATGGTAAATATCTCAACAGTTTCCTTGTCAATATTGAGCCAGTAGAGAGGTGGATACTCAAAGTACCCTCTACATTATTACCTTCTACCCTAGACTGGAAATATGATGCTATATACTAATATTATAGTCATATTTCCGATCGTTTTACAATGTTAAAATCTTTCAATTTATAACCAAACCTGTATACATTGAAAAATTCAAGAGACACATTATTTAAATGAAAATATTAAGGTAGGACTGTTAAAACTATCACACCAATATTGACCAAAAAGTGCGTTGCCTTTTGCATAGCAAACAGTTTGCATGAGCCAAGTTTTAGGTCAAGGCTCGGCTCGTTTTGATCCACAACGAAGTTCTGGTTCGTTGCAGACGTAGACAAATAAAAACCAAGTGACGAGGAAACAATACAATAATTATGCATTTAAATTGCCAGTATTTTTGTATGAGGCTCTTACTGTTTTATTACTCCGATCCGTGTCCATAAGATTTGGGTCGATGGCTTCATACAGTCAGTCGTTGGCCCACACGAGGTGAATATAAATGGTCAATAAGTTAAATTAGGTATTGACAAGCACAACGTGTTACAGTGTTGTGACATATTTCTTCCCAAATCACGTAAGTTACACCTCCTCCCACTATATCGACCAAATTTGCTAATCAAGTAAGTTGCACCTCCCCCCACTATATCGACCAAATTTGCTAATCACGTAAGTTGCACTTCCTCCCGCTCTATCGACCAAATGAAGATTTATATGGTTTTTTTATAAATTCGTTAAATTCCTTGTAATGAACATCATAATTCGGTACGATGCTAATTTTGTTAGGTTTAGTAGGTATAGCAAATTAGAAATTTAAACATAGAAATCGATAGAAAAATGTATATGTATTAGGTTGGCAAAGCTGTATTTTAGATTCTTTGCGACTGTGGCTTCGATCATCGATCGAATCTTAAATTAAGAATGTACTTTCACTAGATTTTAGTCTCTGCAAAATGAGGGGCTTAACCTTTCAATTGTTCATGAATTCGATTTCGGTGGCATCCCTGTTTAAAGCTGATAATCAGATGGCTTTTTGCAGTTGGTACCTACCTACGACATTTTCTGCCGGATCTAAAATGACTCTTGTGAGATTTGGCATGCGGGAGATCACGTAAACGTGCCGAAATATGAATAAATACAAAGGAACCGGATGTCGCGTGTGGTAAAGAAGGTGGTGTAACCCTTTCTTTTGTGGCTGTCTTTTTGTGGGTTATTTTTATACATGAAGAACTAACAATACATATTATCGTTCCACAAAAGGAATACTTCGGTTAAAATTTACAATATTCATAAATGTCGAATAAGATTTGTATATGTCTCTTCAACAATTGGCTATGTGATGTTTGATTCAAGTAACGAAAAATAATTGATTTAAAGAAAACTTAAAATTATATTTCCTGTGAGAATCCGGAATGATTCAGACTAGATTCTATTTAGACCCGTGATTACCTGAGCTGTCGCCCATCAGTGGGCGATTTAACCATTGGAATTCCAGGGTAAAATATCCATCACTTGCCGTACGACATTATTATCGTAATAACTTTTTGCAAAATTATGTTTTTGTAAATTTTATCGGCTTACCAGATATTTACAAAAAAAAATTATATCTATCCGATGTATTTTCCCTAGGATAGCTACTTATATTCAGAGAAATATTTTTTTCACTCTCTAATGTCTTAAAAAATATAATACTTCTTTACGAAAATATTCTAGAGTTTTATTATATTTCTAGCTGAATAAGCGTTCTTCGCAATAAAAATAAGTCATCATATGTGGATTTCCTGTAAATAAATACAGTACTAGACTTTAAATTATAACACACGACATGGAATTTTGCTTTTGCAAGTCACGCTTTTTCACAGATAAAATAAACATATTTGCTTGTGACGAAACGACAAGCTAGAATAATTTAGTGAAAAATTTTCTTGCCAAACAATTAAAATAAATTTTAGTATGCTGGGAGTATTTTTTAAGGTACAAAATACCATAAAATCGTAGCAAGAGCGGTGAGCTACTAGCAAATCTACGGTGGATTTCTTAGCACACTTTTGGGGTGATCTAGAGTTAAAAGTGCTTTGGGGGCGTTTTAATATGGGGATAAGGGCGATACGCACTTGCTGTATTGTAAACATCGTAGATCATTCCGCCATTTTTTGATGAGAATGCAATTTAAAGGTTTCAGTTTCATAAAATTTTCTTTGCAACTTTAGTTTCCAAACTATAGGATACAACAACATTTTATTGAGTTATCCTAGTATTTTTTAGCTTTCTTTGTACGCGTTGTAATTGGTGGGACGTGAGGGGGGAGGCAATAAAGACAAATATATTTGAAAAGTGGGCACTGAGCCCGCAAAGGTTGGAAACCTCTGATTTAGAAAATTCGAGATAAACTTTCTTATTGCGTTGAACTTTCGCATTCGTTCCAAGAATTAACAGGTAAGAAGTTTAAGGAAAACCCGGAACTTTATAAATATGATTTGGCTGTAGTTGTCTGAAATATACAGGTAGGCATGCGTAATCAATTTAAGTTATAAAAAATATCACTGTTAACTTAGATTATCTTATCGATAGCTCATTCCGTTTGATTCGTGTCAGAAAACTACGTCCATAGTAGATGACCTTTGGCAAAACAGATCTGATGTCCTGTCACAGCAAAGCATGTAAAAAGAAATGGTGTTGAATTAGGGTTCGGAACATATTGATATCTATAAATCTAAAAAAAACTTGTAAAATTTCTGTTTTCACTGTATTACGCAGTAAATCTTGTAAAATATATATCATTTAAAAGCACATCAGGGCGTTCAAATCAACCTAATGTTTTTTTTTATAAAAAAATATTTTAGTTTAATAATCATATACATAATTTATCGTATGTATATGATTATTAACCTGAATGTTTTAAATTTATAGTAGTATAATCACAGTACGTATCTGCAAAAATATCTATTTTACGTTTGTGCACTGTGATGCGATATGTCAGGATCAGTAGTCTCATGAGCAATTAGTGTCATCGAGGAAGTTATCCTTCAAGACGGTCAATCACTTCAACTCCCAGCTATTGAGGTAAATATATCAATGCTCACAGCAAATGTCCAGTACGAACAGTACAACAACCACCACAATTTACATCTACTACAATATAAGTTGTTTCCTATACAGAGTACTGTATTCACAAGCCTGCTAGGAACGTAGGTACACACTTACCTTCTTGTGAAATGTGTTAACACTGACTTGTAGCACTTTGTTGTAACTTATCTTTGCTAACTATCTAAGTAACCATTTCCCCGCAGGAGTTGGGCAGAAACGACGGACCGCTAAACAAATCTGTCTCGGCACACACTCCTGCTTCATTCACATTCATACATCGCCTCAAGCATACCCTTCCGACATTCTAATTCTTGACATGGCCCGAAATTGATCATCTTACTCGAGCGTCCCCGACTTGTTCTACCATTCACATTCATGTCTTTTTATACTTCCTATAAAGTAACATGATGTTAGAATACCACTGAGTATTATTTTTAATGAAAGTTGTCGCGTGCATTTGACTCGTGTCATTAAGGTTATATGCTAAACGTTGTTTATTGTAACGGCCACATATAGGTAGTACAACTTTAACATGTGAAATAATTTTGAACATGAGAAAGAAATAATACAAAATAAATCACAATAGAAAAAAAATGCAGTGGACAGATAGGTTTACAGAAAGACAGTAGAATGTTTAAGAGTAATAGGGTTTTTTTAATGCTTCCGATTTTGTTGTCCTGGTTAAATCTTCCCCATAGAAAAAACTAAACCCTTCCACTCACTTTTCCACAAATGATCAGCTAGTCAATCAACACTATGCAAGTGCATTATATAAGTAAAATAAATACAAAAAAATACAAGAACAACAACACGTCAACTCACCAGAGATCAAATGGGAAAAAAAATTCACCGACTCCAGATATTTTCATATCAGAGGGTTCGGCTCGGTAGAACTTCTAACAGGGCCTATAAATCCTTCTGATCCCTCAACATAGATATTTAAAAAATCTTTCGTTATCCTACATGTATTCAAAATGACCGACTTTTGCATCTTTATATATAAATTTTTTGATAGATCTAATACGCCTAAATTTTTAATGAGAGAGCTAGGTATAATGCCAGTAGCCGAAATAACGAACGGTAATATTTTTATAGTCTGAGAATGCCAAATTCTTTTAATCTCATTTCCTAAATCTGTGTATTTTCTTATTTTTTCATTAATAGATTTTTGAATTATTATTGATCGTTATTTGAATATTCCAATTTGGGAGGCGGGAACCATTTAGCTCGCTACGTTTGGTGAAATAGCAGGGATGCCCGGGTTCGTCGCGTGAGGTGTGTTCAGAATTCGCCTGCCCACCAGCTGCGTGGCTGGTTAGGGGTCGTATTGCGCCACAGTTGGAGGGATATGTTTATATATTCGTCACTCCTGGACACACTGATCCCTAGATTCCTACCCAACCCTTATACCTTTTACCTTCCCAGAACTTCCTCTCTCCACACCTCATCCCAAAAGATGACGTAGGCCTGAGAGAAATTATTTTCCTCGGGGCCTACTGTGTGAAAAAAATAATTATGATGGTTTCTTATGTGTACGATGATGGTACACTTTTCGAAAATTCATTTATTGATTATATTATTGACGTTAGAATTCGAATTTCTTTAAATACTAGCTGTACCGCGGACGCGTTGCTGTGACTCAGTCTGTCTATGAAGATAGAGAAACATTTACGTCCAATAGATGGCGCCTTTTTTTTGCAAAACATGTCTTACATGTCACTGGTGACATCTATATTAATATATAAAACAATTGTGTATTGGAATGTAACGTTGTGTCAAATTTCAAAGCAATTAGTGAAGAACTTTCGGAGATTTAAGAGTTTGAACAAACCTTATATCATGACCTTTTATAACGATAAGATATCAGATTCAGCTTCCTAGTTTATATCAAACAAAAATACTCTCAACTGGTTTCTACATTATTATCTAATATTATTAAAATCATTGATAAATTGCACATACGGGTAAAACGCCTTGGTGATGATTACTGGGTGTTTGTGACGTAATTTTTGACCTCATTTATCTTAAGCAATCGACTATTTATTAGCTAACCCAACATCTCTTTACGCAATACTATCAATAGTAGATGATATTAGATATGTTGATTGTTAACTAACGTACTATTTTCGACTTCAGTTCTGTCAGATATTTTAATTGAGCAGAATTCGATTTCTAGATAGATACCTACCTACTTATCTAAATCACTAAATGAAACCTTCTTTACCTTAGAAAATCGTCTCCTCTATGAAGCTGAAAGCTTACTGAGTATACTACTAGAAACCTAAAATAAATGAAGAATGAAAACTGATGGTTTGGCTCACGTTTTTCATTTGTTCAATAAGTAGGAAAAGTATTGATACTTATTTCGTTGATCGATTTAAATGGTGTGATTAATCATTTTATTTAATTTTCTATACTGTGGGTGTACTAATCATTCTAGGGGTGTGCAAAATTTTCTATTTTTTTTTTTTAATTTCGTCTTAAAAATTAGGAAAAACTCGTATGCGTCACATTTATTGAATGTATATAAATTTCGCATATCACACGCGAGCCGCCAAATATCTAAGTACGGGCCTGTTCATTGATCTTCTTAATGTAGGTCATTGGAAAACCCACCAACACTATGGAGGCATTTTGTTTTTCCGCATTCGCGAAATCAATTAATAAATAACAGGCATTTAATTTATGACCAACTAAAAATCGAAGTGTAAAAAAAAAATGTTAGGTACTTCCTTTTTTTAATGGTTTGTGGTTTGACTATAAGGAAACCCACTATTGCCAATAATTATTTATTTATTAAGAGCCCTATTGGACTTTTACATAACGATTATAAATTAAATTGAGAACAAAGTATAATATAAATAAAAATTAAGCGTAAAATACAATAATATACTTGTTATGTTATTTTCATACTAACTTTAAAGAACCCTGGAAATTTATAAACGAGTAAAAAAAAATTAAAAGATATTATTATATAAGCATATTGATAAATTATTTATTATTTAAATTAACTAAAAGTGCTGAACTAATTTGGCTTTGAATGTGTCAAAATGCAAATAGAAAATATCAGCGACATCTATTAGTTCATTGCCCAGTCTATGTATTCTCTTCAAATTGAATATGAAGATGAGTAGCCTTGAGATAATTCATGACTATGGAGATAATATATTCCATCAAGTATACTGTATATATCGACTCCGGCAAGACAAAAGGGCGGAAGCGACAATTTAGTCAAAAAATAGTTAAACATACAGTTTTGATCAGACAAAAATTCTAATCAAAGCTGTATATGTGTATATTTAACTCGTTTTTTACTAAATCGCCGCTTACGCCCTTTTGCCTTCCGGCGTCGATATATACGAGTATATCGTCAAAATGAAATTTTTGTAATGCACATTGTTTTATTTATGTTCATGGTGCAACGAATCTTGCTCTGAATATCTGAAGGATGTTATTATTACGGATGGCTGGGTGCAACGTTTCAATCAAAACTCGATTGAATCATAATATATACAAATATTGAATCATACTCGATTGAATCATAATATATACTGCCGCTGTAACTAAAAACACAGTGTCTTCCTTGAGATAAGACGCTGTGTTTTTACTTACCGCGGCATTATAGGGCGGTATTTGTCATAGAATAATCTAAATAATTATATTCAATTTTTTTATTGGAACAACTTTTCTTTAATTACCTTTTTAAGGTTATACCAATCAATTTATATATCATCGAATAAGATAATACTAATAAATGTTAACGAAACATGAAACAGAACAAGACACAGAAAAATAAAAAGATAACGGTTTCAACTGTGAATCGAACCCAGGATCTCTGTCTTACCGTCTTTAACCCCTCAACCATTGGACCTAATTATTATACGTAATTTTTTGTCGATCTCACATTTCAAATCCAGAATTAGCAATATTATCTTGAAACTAATTTTTCTCATATTTGGAACGTTTTTTAGTAATTATCTGAACCATTTAGTTGATTAATTTGTTTGTAATTCAAGCTATTTTACAAAACTTCACCCCTCGTAATGTTTACTTTTAAGCATTATAAATAAATAAATAAATAAATAACTCAGTGCCGGCAACCCGGGCGTTTATTTATTATTAGTTATGTACATACATGATTTTTCTCCTTACCCTCCTCACTAGACAAAGTCTGTTCTGAGGCTGGTAACTAACAATTTCTAATTACATAAAAACAAATAAGTGGTTAAAAAAGAAAAAAAAAAGAAATGTAAATATTATAGTAAAAATAATAATAATAAAATAAGAGGAAAATCAGAAATTAGAAACAGAGTAGAAAAAAGAAAATATATAATTTTAGATATTAAGAATATTACTTATCTCTCTTCTTTCTTTGACATTCAACCAGTTTAAAAATCTTTTGAATACCCAATTCAAATTATTAGATGCGACATAGGTCTTTGTTTGGGCTACAAACTTATTGAATATATGTGGTGCCAAGTAAGATTCATGTTTTTTGGCAAAATTTGATTTGATATATGGTACTTGTAATTGATTGTGTGTGTTTGCTCTTGTGTTTTGCGAGTGAGTTATGAAGTGTGGTGATATTTTTATGCAGTTTTTGTAGATGATCTTCTTTATGAATAGTTTATTTATGTCTAATAGGTTATTGTTGATCATTAGCTGTTCTGTCGGATGTTGATAAGGCTTTCTGAACATAATTCTGATTATTGTTTTATGATTAATTTTAAGTGATTTGAGATGAGTCTCTGCTGCTGCTCCCCATACTGAAATACCATACATAAGAATACTTTGACAGAGTGCAAAATATATATTTTTTAGCTGAGGTAGTGACATAATGTTTCGAATTGTTTTGAAGATGTAAGAGAGTTTCCGTATTTTTTTTGTAATTAGGTTGATTTGGAGATCCCATTTTAAGTTATTGTCAACAGTTAAACCGAGATATTTAATATTTTGCGCATAATCAATTTTGTCACAAACACAGCGTGAGTTAGTTAATGAGGTAACTGTGCAGGGGTGAAGATGAAGTTGTGGGTGACTATCTGGCTGACCAGCTAATGTTTTACTGAAAGTTAAGTATTTAGTTTTAGAAATATTTAGTGTCAGTAGATTATTTATTAGCCATCTATTTACTTCAGTCATCCCTGTTTCCGTGTGTTTGAAGACGTTTTCCCATGATTGGGCTTTGAATAAAATTACAGTGTCATCTGCATAACTGATTACTTTGTACTCTATGTTCCCTAGGCTTATCTCAGTTAGACTGTTAATGTAGATGAGAAACAGTATGGGACCCAAGACGCTGCCTTGGGGTACTCCATACCTGTTGCCTACTTTGTCACTTTCTTGATTATTTATTTTTACTTTATTTTTATTTATTATTTATTTTTACTTTACTTGGGGTACTCCATACCTGTTGCCTACTTTGTCACTTTCTTGATTATTTATTTTTACAATTGTATAAAATTTCAAATTATATTTCTAAGAATATGAAACAAGTACCTAATAATAATTATCTTCACAAGCTGAGAAAGTGAGAGAAAACTATCGCTGGTCAGTGGCCGCCGTAATGACTTGCGGTGTTCATTCATTATTCCATTAAACGTTAAAATCACGACCTTACACGGTCATTGCATTGTAGGTTAATAACTACAATAATTATTTATTATTATTATACCACGAGCAAGAAATTCAACGCCGTCTTACCCTACGAGTTATTTGGACACGTGTAAAAGGTTATGTGTCAAACGGTCTAACCACAAATTTGTAGAAAAACGCCAGTTAATATTTCAAGAAAGTGGCCCTTTCTTCATCTATATAAATAAAAATGTAAATATTCGTTTGTTCAAAATCGTAATCTCCGAAAGTTCTTGCCAAAACATGTTTAAAAAAACATGTTTTGGCCATCTGTTGGACGTAAAAGCAACTCGCGCTATTGTTTCTCCATCTGCACAGACAGATTGAGCCACAGCAATGCGTGGCGGGGTGCAGCTAGTCTACATTAATAAAATGCAATGTCCGAATGTTTGCGCCCTATAGACTCAAAAACTACTGGACCGATTGTGATGAAAATTTCAAATTTTGTTCTTATTGGTACCAGGAGTGTTTATAATGTGGTCTAAATGGTAGCAGAAGTCGGAGATGCTCGAAGAAGATACGCATTTTCTCTGCACTGGAATGAAATACGTAGTGGATTTAAAGTCGATACAATGTAGTTTTTTTAACAATAACAATTTGGTACGCAATAGTGAATGTTATACAAAGTCTGAGACGGTTAATTAATCAAATGTGGCGTATACACGGAGAAAAATGAGTATGGTTGATTTATTAAAATATTGTTAAAAAGTGATTTCAATTCATTTCCTAATAAAATATTAGTCCATTCAGAATACATCGGAAAACGTGTTCATGCAGCTGTGTTTTTCTGATAAATATAATGCTAAAATGTGACAATAGATACTAGATTTTTTATGAACATGTGTTCCGACATCCTAATATTCGTATTTTACCGATAGATTTTTAGGAAACCTGTCAATTCATTCGTTAAAGGCCTGCAGTCCCGTTTTTAACAGGAGTACGAATAATTTTACCAGATTTTTAATAAATTTGCTAAATTTTATATCAGTAAGTTTCTCCGTATATGAAGAACGAAGAAAGGGGTGTGAGGAGAATGTATGACGTGGAAGTGGATGGTAGAAGAAGATGAGGACGCTCGAGGAAGACATGTCATGATCAAGTGAAAAAAATACTTTGGTAAAGTAAACTTTTTCAATAATTTACAAAAATATTATTTCTACCTTAAAAATACACCCTTCAGGTAGACTAGAATTCACCACCTGAAAATTTTACTTCATAACATTCGTAACCCCGAGCAACGCCGGGTTAACATCAGCTAGTAACAATAGTAATAGTTACATGTCCAAACGACCAATTAAGCCTAGGTTTGGGGTCAGCCTTGACACAGTAATGGAATGAATTCCGGAACATGATCATTAGGGAATCTCTGCCTCACAAAGGAGAGTGATCTCGCGCGCTTTCGCCAAGTCGTTAGTGCTGTGGTCGCAGGCAGTGGCTTTCACATTCATCGTTATTCATTATATCATTTCTCTGTGGCCTTGTATCCACCACGTGGGGAACTCTGGACCACGAACACACACCTCAACCAAGATACGCGTCAACAGTGCTGGATCACTGAATAATATTAGTTGAGCAGACAATTAGACCAATTCAACACAATGACAATTCACTAAAAGTGATGGAATTAAACTAACGTATAAACCTAAACTACGTTTCTAGTTTTTATTTCTTCACTTTCTAAAGGGGTGTTGATTGTCATTTTGATTATTTAGGTTATATAGAGTGGAAGATACTACCAGTATCGCCCTGGTGTAAGACCACCATTCAGAATTGAAACGTTGCTCCAAATGGCTTTAGCCGTGTTTAGTGACTAGATCTGAATAGCCAGGTACTTCCCCACCATCCTCTTTCCCTTCCCCACTTACCTTCAGCCTCACAACATCCACCAATTGGGGATGCCATAGTCTCACTGGCTCCAGACGGGAGCAGTTGGGACTCTTGTGAGGTATTCACTATAAAAAATAAAAAAAAATATTAAAGTTCTGTTATTATATCATTATTGGCCATTTGTTGTGGTAAAATAACAACTATGGGTTGTAATAACAGAACTTGAATAGAACCTTCACCGAACTTGAAAATCAACTTTGAAATTTGTTGAATTGTTCAAATTCTCTGAAATAACCCGTCCCAAGAGTCGCCATTGTTTTAAAAGTGTTGCTATTGATCAGCACTGACAACACCATAAAACGCTGTTGTCTAAACATGTCAAATATTCCCTGGTTACGAACAACCTAACAATAATTTGAAAATCTCTCACTATCACTTCAGTAAGCTGAAAATGTTGGTTGTGTGGTGAAGGAGAACCAGCAGATGAATTGAACTCACGACACCTGGGTGGGACCCAGATGCAAAGCCAACTCAGTCACTGACCGGTCAAGCGTGCATTCAGTTCTCCTTACCCAATGTAACGTTTTGTTTTGAATTTATATTCGTGAAAGTTTACTGATAATTCCTGTAGTGTACCATCATCGACTAATATATCTGTACAGTACTTAATGCTGATTAAGTGGACTTAATTCTGTGATCCTTACTTTTTACTGCTTCATACGAATTTCTCATTTAAGTATTGGATTTCGGATTTTGTGACACAAGCAGTGGCACAAATACTAAACATTGTTTTCGATTAGGCAAAAAATTATGCGGAATTTATGACTCGTTGCTTTGTCATTATTATCTCATCTTTTTTTCAGTTCAGTGACGATAAATCAGCGTTTGTTTTTTTAAATAAATCTTCAAATGTCTTAAAATCGGCCATACAGCCCGAGGATATGACGTCCATAGAGCGGGTGGGAGGAAGGCACCGCTCCGACGAAACTAAAACCGACGAAAAATATTTTCATACAAAAAAAACAAAATTAGTAGGTACCATGGTTCACTAGGCGTAACCTGTTCTAGGTAGGTGACAGAAATGTACAGTAAAATATTTCATTGCAATGTTATTAACAGATTTAGGAAGTGTTGTATTTATATAAACAAAAAATGTGAAGTAGTAGAATAAATGAAGTGTTGAAAATAAGAAAAAAGGTACATTTTTACACAAATATTAGATAATATATAAATAAATAAAATAAAAATGCAAGACAGTGCTATTAGCAATGCATGAAGAATAACAAGTTCTATATCATAAGGTCTTCGATTTCCTTGTGATCGATTATCATTAGTTATTTTATTAGTATGGTCTGTAGTGGCAGACTTTTTGTATGCGAAAAGCGCTATAATTAAATCAGTAGGTAACATATAACACTATTTTATGGGCCATATATTTGACCTCTTCCCGTCTGAATGCAGCCCTGATCTTGTGCATCCACTGACCTCGAGAAGCTATTTAACTGAAGGTTTGAAGTTTGTTCCCGGAGTCGAAGCTCTGCAGTGCTAGAGATCAGTTTTCTGACTGGGCCGTGTTTGTGTTAAAGTGGTGTAAATTCACCAGAGGAAATCATTTCACGCAGGTAATGCTTATATCGTCTGTTTCCTCCCACACTACCCTGTTTTCTGAATAGCCTACCAGGACAAGAAAGCGGACCTCATTTGTTATTGGGGTCTGATTCTGTCATTATTCTGATATCATTACCCTACTTGTTAATTTATGTGCCAAATTTATAAGAAAACTCTTTTAAATATATTTTGGTGTGATTGTAAAGACACCTACTTATCTAGGGTAAACGTAACGTACGTTACAATCGAAGCGTTCATAGATATCATTAATTTAATTATTTTATTAAGATGCAAAAAGTGCAAGTGCTTATGTATGCTTTCAAATTTTAAGATGAATTATTTGTTCGTGCCCGTATATGCGTAGTATGAATAGGGAAAAATTCAATTCTTTCAAGAAAGGCAGACAAATACAATATTGGATTGAATAATATTAATATATGTAATATGATTTTTCACAAAATAATAACGATATTCGTCATTTACTGTTTTGTCAGTCATTTGTTGATCGCTGTAGAAACATACGGACAAATAAGGAATACTCGCTTCAAACCTCGTAATCAGAGTAAAATGTAGAACGGACGATTGTTATTATTAACTGATTATTTAAAAAAAATATTATTTATTGATATTGTTGTGTGTTTGTGTATACGTCTTTGACCAAGATAATAGTAATGACGTGCCTAATATTAGCACCAAACAATAATCATGTGGTCTGTTTACCATCGATAAACAAAAAAAAACATTTTTCATCGCTGATCTACTGGTATTATTGGATGTGAGAAAAATGGCGTTCCAATCTGGAAAGTTTAAAAAATAAGACAAAAAATGTTAAATAGTCTTTGTTTATGAGAACAATGGTTTCTTCTCTCCGTCTTCTGATATGACTTATTATATAATCAACATCAACACAGGTTACTACCTAAATGATGTTTAAAAAAACATCTAGCGACTTTTCATTAGCAATGACTTTTTCGATCAAAGTGTTAAATTTATTAAAATTAAACATGAAAATTGAAATATGTTTTTAGTTAAAATATGCACAACAATTTAAAATTTGTCTATAAATATAATGCAAGTTAAGACACACAGCGTCATCGAAATATCTTTGTTAAACAACATCTATGTTGATAAGTAAAATAAACAATGACTAAGACAATCCATGACATTTGTTCGCACTTATATTACTAACCGTAAATGATACAATTTTATGATTTGTAATTGTACCTAACTAGTCCAATGGATTATTTATTGCATATAAAAGATATTTTTATAAATTTTGTATTTCTTTACAAATGATTTAAAAAAATACACATTGTCTATTTATCAATACTACCCATCTCAATAGAGGAATCAATGTTTGTGTTAGAGTTGGGGAGTAGCGCCATTACTCTTTTTAAATTAAAATAAGTATGTAATGAAACGATGATATGAGACAAAACAAAATAATAAGGCATGCAGATGCAGAGAACAATAATACTTTTTATTTTTTATTTTTACAAATAAACAATAAATTAAAATAATTTCCCTCAGGGCCTATGTCATTTTTAGGAATGCTGTGTAGATAGTCTTTTTGAGTAGAGGAAGGAAGCCGAGCTGTTGAACTCAAGAACAATTCGTAGAAGCGATCCGTTCTCGTGTGACAAATGTAAACCGTGTACCATGTTGGGCGCGCGTTTGGCGTGTTTCCCGACTGTGCACCGATACCGTAGGGATCAATGATGCTAGTTCGTCTGAGCATCTTCCATTTTAATACTGGTAGAATAACGACAGCAAACCTGCCCGACGCCTGTGTTCGAAAGATTGCAATCGGTTTGTTAAGGCGACATAAGACTCTTAACAAGGAGGTTTGCTCGACGCTCACGTTTTAATTATTTCTGATGAACGTATTATTAATCTCTAATATTTCTAGAGAGATCCCTACGGATGTAAGTTATTTATATTTAAGATTAATAAAAACAGGACCTTACCATCAAAATATTTTATGTAAAACTGTTTAAAATTTTTATAAAACGCCTTTCAACTATAAAATTAGCGGTAAGCATCAGATTTTATTTTTCTAGACGATGAATTAGTAACTTCCCGAGGGATTCCTCAAGAAACATTTGAAATTTTAGTAATACGTTCCTCATAAATAATTAAAATAAACCCCATGGAAAGATCGATTTTCTCGTGGACCGTTTGTCCGTCCATTACGCCGGGCCTAAAACCTTCGTGTAAAAAAAATTTTTTTTCACGACTTTATCACTTTATTTTTGAGATTTGCTAGGGCAAATTCAATAGCAGTTCTGTCCAATTTCGTCCAAAAACGTCGTTAAGATTCTGGCTTTATTATAGAGGAATCTATCACACGGACCGCCTGTTTCTGCAAAGAGTCAAGGGGTATTTCAGGTATTTTGTGGCTCTAGACCAGAGGCTCTATTCTGAGCACAGATTTAGGATTTTCAGAGGATGTGCATTTTTTTTAAATTTTGAATATATAAAAAGTGTGAATATAAAATCTGAATTCAGAGACATTTCATTACCATTTTATACTGAGAAAATGAGAATGATGTTAAGTCATAGTGGTTCTCAACATTGGGATGGATACAAATCCCTTTGTTTTGAATCTATCGCTAACAGAATCCAGTGGGTGAATTTTTTAATTAGGTATTCTTTGTAGATTTGGAGAGTGGCTTTTTGATTAATTAATTTTGGGATTGAAGTGACATTAAATTATCAAAAAAATTCCGGGGATCCCTCGTCGTAAGGTTGTTTAGGATGATTTTAATAATAATAATTAATGGTTGTATAGGGAGAATTTATGAGCCCATTCCCACCCAACAATTCCGCACTGTAGAAGAGATTGTACTAAAGCGTAATATAGGTTGTATTTTTGTCAACTACGTTCCAAAGTTAAAGGAAACATGGATAAGCTTACGCAATCGCCCCACAAACAGTAAGGTTAAAGTGGTCTTTCCATTTTATTTTGCTGTAGATTATTATACCAAGATATTCAAATGTTTGACTTCTGGTTTAGTTTAGCACATTCAGTATTACCGTTAAAGAAATTGTGACTCATTATAATATATAAGGTTTCAAAGAGATCTGTGTTTTTTTCTGTGTCGAGTGATAATATATTTTCATTTAACAATTTTTTAATAATCTCTGTCATGATTTGCTGCATTGGCTCATTCCATCGAGTATTATTACGATGTCATCAGCGAAGGATATAAGTTTAAAATAATAACAATTTAAGTTTTTATATAATATTATTATTCAATTTATAAAAAAATTTATTCAAAACCAAGTTCTGCAGTGTAATTATTATTACGCGTGACAGCTGTTTCGCAATCTGAATGCGTTATCAAACTGTAATAAAAAATGATATATAAGTTTACATGTGATGTTAAGTTAACATTTGAATAACATATATTACTAATAAGGTTGGTCCTACGGCAGTTCCCTGTGGGATTCCAAATTCCAAAATCTCAGCTTCGCTTGAATTATTTAATTTGATATGTTGACATCTCTGATACTGGCTTTTCATTTTTAATACTAGCTTCCTTTATAAAATATACAAGTGACACGTCATAGGCACTTCCTTGAACATGATTAAATGAGCATGTATTCACAGGTGTTTCTAGATTTTAATTCTGAGTATTAACAATGGACATTTTATTCTTGAAATGGGAATATCCTGGTGGTTCTTGCTGTTAACTTTATTTATTATGATTTAGGTATTAATTGAATGAATGAAAAATGAGATGGAAAATAAAATTGGTTTCTAATAAATTACTTACTTTTGGTCATCATAATAATAAAATTTTCATTTAATTCAGAGAGCGCATTTTAGTACTGAACGTTATTTAAAAAAAATACAGTATGTGGCAAGCCTACGCACGACGGAAGTGAAACTTTTAGTATTCTTCTCTCTCTCTTTTCATTTCATTCTCTTTTTTTTTTTCTGTCTATTGACATATTTATAAGTAGCATGTGATAAAAAAAATTAAAAGTTATAAAAATATGGGATTCGAGCCCGGGTCCTGCATAACGAGTGTCGAACGCTCTGCCTCTAGACCGCGAGGAGAGGTATCTCGCGCGACGAGAACCGCGTATACAACGTGTACTCCTCAATTGACTTGTCCCGCGCGAATTTTCGTTTTAAAACACGGCAAATGAATAATATCACATAACGTCTCGTTAACGCTTTATATAGGGTCGAATCGAAGATATATCGGCAGTTTGAAGTCATATATGTCGTTTTTCAAAATATTTCCGTATATTTGTCCGTTTTGGAAAAGATCTATCGTGTTTTAACAGTCTCATACCCGTATGGAGTCTGAATTTGAAAAACATTTCTAAATTTTGAAAAACTCACTTACGGCTGTGTTTTTTACTAAAAAAACTTGTCACGCACGTCTGCGAGGGTAATTAGTCGCGTTATCGGCCTTGATTAGTAATTTTAATGATTCAAAATAAAAATAATTGATCAAAATACCGAGCAACTCTACCGGCTCGATTTGTAAGCTATATTTCGACCAAAATATCATATAGGTACCGACCGTTACTTCTAGCCGATTACTCGAGTGAACACCTGCCGGTCTAGAGTCTCACTAAATGGATTTAGACATTTCGGGAGACTCTCGGTTAAAATTAACAAATTTATGTAATTTTTTACTACATTATTACAAATCATGTAGATATCTTCTTATATGTATGCCTGACAAAGTCGCTGCACGAGAGCATTTTATCACTTTTCCTCTATTAAAAAAATCACAAAAAGAAAAAAAAAATTAGTTAAAGCGAGGATCGAACCTCGGTTCTTCACGACGACAGTCGGGCGCTCTGCCTCTAGACCGCGAAGCTGAGTTTGGAGAGTGACCTAAACTAGGTATATAATATTAGCTAGGCTCCTATAGCGAAATGATCACGGTTTTTCATGACGGTCATGAGTCGGTTTTACTCCGGTCCTCGAAAATGCGTAACGCGCGTAAAGAAGTTTCACTTCAATAATAACAACAATGTAAATAAAATAAATAACTTCGTGTTTTGAAACGGTTGTTTTTAAGGAAACGAAGGAGAAGAAGTTCTAGAAAGGAAAAAGGTTTGAAGGGTTGCTAGTAATCTGGGGCAGTGTGTCCAGGAGTTTCGGAGTCCTTATTTTATATGTAGCACATTTTCTCAACATTTGTTCAATCGGTGAAGAACTTCGGTTCAGTTTCTAGAGCATTACTAGATGTTATTCTGAAAATAATTTGGATTAGTTAGATTTAGCCTAGTCAAGGTGATAGTGATTCCATACGGAATACCTGCTGTATTGTGTAGCGTGAAGGGGGGCCGCTTTCATTCGGATGGCTCGCGCTCGGTGCCGGTGCTCACCGCTCGGCACAATCTATCAGAACAGAAATCACTCTCTCCTCTACGGGACCTGGCGTGTCACGTGCTTCATTTTAATGCAAGCATTGTGCATGTAAATCGCGGCTATTGGAGATGGCCCGAGCTCGATTAAATTATTTCGGTAGAATTGATTATGTTTGGCGTGTAATATAGGTAGCTACCTATTCTATAGCAGATATTTATGTTCGTTGATAACAGCCACACAACCTAATGGCCATTTTACATGATACCTTTTTCATCCAGTTTATCGGGATGAAAAAGTTCTATTTTAGTAGTTGATACCGTAAGAGACGTGTGTTGGTATTACCAATTTTCGTACATTTTAAGATAGCGGACATTATTTGACTTCACATCTTCCTTCTCATATCGTTTTACGTAACTATATTACGTGAAAATGTTGCATGTTTATTCAGTTTTATATTTAAAATATTAGTAAAAAGGATACAATATCTATTTATTACTGTTAGGTATTGTGATTTTCGGGTGTACATAAAATATAACGTCGCTCACTGTAGGTAGGTATACTTATAGACTGTTTGACTATGACACCTCACTAACCGAATAAGACCAGGTCCGGTTGGTATGGGTGGTTAGTGCTTTATGTGATCTTTGGGTCTTTATATTAAACACTTATTGCTGTTTTAATTCCTTTATTTAGACTTGATATACAGGAGACATTTTTGAGATGCGAGCTTGCTGGCTGACAATACACACACCGTTTTACAATAGAGAATAGACGACAATAATAATAGTGATGGCATTAACATAGTGAGTGATGTGACAGTTAGTTCTTAAATGTGTAAAACTTCAAAAATAAGTTTAGGCAGGCTTCTTAGCAAATATGAGTGGAGTGAACTAATTGCCTTTAGGATAGTCATATTTATATAGATATTTAATAGTGGAACTTGGAAATTCCTTTTTAGTATCCATTACATGTGCAATGGTATAATTAAGAAATAGGTATGCGAATCAACTCTTTGTTCTAAACAAAGATTTCATGCAAATGTCCGTAATACAGTGTACCATAATTTACAGTACATTTTCTCATCCATTTGTAAAACACAATGTTACAACATAATAATAGTTACCTACTCACTACACTTACTGATTAGCCATTATATTCTTGTACCCTATTATTTGGGCGAAGCACTGGCGGATATTTTTTATATAATTTTTTAATGTCATTGTAATTCATTGATGCTCCCCTAATTTGAATGGCAATTAATTAATGCATCCGCGCTATTTATGATCAGAAATTGTGAATAATTAATTATAAATCTACGCGAGGTTAATTATCATTGTCCTGATGTTAAAATAATAATGGCATATCGTAACCGTAGGTTGCTTTTTGTCACTGTAATTTGTAATGTGCACCCACGATATAGGTACGTAATATATAGATACACAATAGATAGGTACACAGATTGTTATTTTCTAGACATAATACGCATGTGCTCGTATGCGGCGGTTTGTGGAGTTGAAAAACGGGGAGGCACAAACATTTTTTGAAAAGAATTATGTAAGTACATGTATATCTTCATTTACCTACACCTTACTCTGAATACCTAATCAAGTTAATTACTAGACATACACACACAGGAAAGACCGTCAAATGTAAATTTGCCATACTAAATTAGTAAAAATATCAGTACTCCTTATGTACCTACTACCGAGCACATTATCACAAATCTTTGTCTCTAGAGCTAATCGCAAATGATCGGTTCTACTTCGGAAGTGTTCGTTGTTTTGACGCGCGCCTCAGACTAAACAACGCGCGACCATGTCAACTACCGTTCCATGTAACTTTCCATCCCCCTCCGCCTACATGAAATCAGCGGCTCTCAGAGGCGGGCCCTATATCTGCCTCACTAGCGTATTATTGAACTGGATTGTGTAATAGCTAGGCCACGTGTGGCCGGCATCGTCACATTAGTATGATGAGTTACATAAAGGCAACTAGTCTTAGTGAAATACGAAAAGTTAAAAGTGAAATATTTAAATTGAAATAGCTTTAAGGCTTATGCAATTTGTAAATTGGTAATATATAAATTGAATTATGTTATATTTTAGATGTACGGATACGTGTCTCTTTTCTACCCTTTTTCCTCTATTTTTTTAGAGGAGGCACAGCCTCCCCTGCCTCATTACACGAACCGCCACAGGTACGCACTATCGTGGAATGCACTGCAAATACATATAATTATTACTGTCCATATGACAATGTCGCCTAAAAGTAGATAGAAAAACAATCATTATTTTTATGTGTTCTATTTCCCATCGACCAGGAAAAGTCAAAAAGGTGTTTTTCTTCTGTTTTGCCCTTCTGACTCTGCGTGTTCTCGTTATGTCATAGGTAATAATGCGGATATGTTAATTATTTTACATAACAATCCGGATATTACGTCGGTTTTCTTGTAAATATTATGCAAGCGCTGGAAAGTATTATCATATTTTACAAGTTATGTGTGTAAATGTTGCTTTCGTTTACCAATAACTTTCATTGAGTATAATTTGTAACTGTGTAGGTATAAAGTGCCGAATGAATTGATAATAACTAATTCTATGTTAGAAAAGTGTGTAAGTACTTACCTGTTTGTTTTAAATAAATATAAAACACAGAGAAAATTTTCTTCTGGAAAATCTAGTTACTCCCACAAAAAGAAACTAAATTATTTTATAACTAGTCGTGAAAATCGACCTCGCGTTCAAAAAATTACGTTTCTAATTTTCACGTATTTAATAAATCAAAACGAAAATTTCCTCTGAGATCATAAGATTTGTAAGTAGGTACTTAAATTTACAGACATACGAAATGCAAAACGGTAAGGGAGGCTTAGGGGGTTCAACCCCCCCCCCCCTCCATCGGTCCCAGTATTGCGAAGGAAAAGAGAGAATTTTACTTGTTTACAATATTAGTCGTACTTTCTCATTATCAATGGCTTTGTAAATAATAAGTCGGTGTCGAACACCCTCCCCTCACACGTGAATGTTATGGCTACGCCACTGCCATGTGGGCCAGTAAATATATAAAGCCATGATCAACTTTTAAGATCATTGCTCACGTTTATAGTATTGACGTCCTTCGTAAGACTCTCGACTAGCAAGCTGGAGGTCGCGGCTTCAAATCCTGGCGTGCGGAAGTAAATTTTATTTTATTATTTTGTTTTATTTTAAAAATTATTCAATAAAATAATATATAGGATATTTGCGGAACGTTTCAGAGTGAAAAATACTCTCAGTATCGCCCTGGTGTAAGACCACCATTCAGAATTGAAACAAAGCTTGAAATGGCTTTGGCCGTGTTTGGTGACCAAATCGGAATAGCCAGATACTTCCCCACCTTCCTCTTCCCCATCTCCTTTCCCTCCCCACTACCTTCAGACTCACAACATACCCCGATTGAGGATGCCATAGTGTCACTGGCTCCAGATGGTTGGGAACAGCTGAGACCCTTGTGCGGTTTCACATTAAAGAGTATATTGAGAACTGTGATATTATAATTGCACCGTTGGGTTAGGTTAGGTTAGGTTATTAACCGCAGTATATTTGCATCTCTTACGTTCAATTTCTCTTCAGGCACGACTTGTTATCATTGATTAACATTTATGCGTAGAAAGTGAGTTGGCCAAACTTGAAAATAGTCTAGAAACACTACGCACGAGCCGATAAAACTAAGGTGGTGGCAGTGGCTTGCTGTGACACTTCGCTTTTAGTAATTGTCCTCAATTCACTTGCAATTACATTATTTCTGGATGAGAACGGCCCTTGGTCATCATGTGTTTATGTGTGCGGCATTTACTTCGAAGTCGATGTCGCTGATAATTCTCTAAAATGAAGAAATCATAAACAAAAGATTTCGATGTAACTTTGCTAAATTTTGCCGTTTTACAATAACATTGAATGCGTGAATTAAAGAAAATACTTATTGCAAGATGCCACGGCAAAACAACGCGATAACATTTTTTGTTAACTATTTTACAAATAATATTTCACATCGTGCTATCAGTTAAAAATGTTTCTCTGATTGTTTTTATCATAATAAGAAAATGTACGAAAAAGTTCGTCAATATAATAAAAAATGCATAAATTCGTCTTCATTTAACTTTTTGTGTAATTATAATTAGTACAATATTTACCCTAGATTCGCCACATATTTTGGAAGCCATTCTTTGGTAAAATAACGTATCGGTAACATGGGTGTTTCTTCAAGCAGCGACAAGCTGCTAATAATTAACGAGTTTGTGGGCATATTTGTTTTCTGGGTTTGTGTTATTTTAATAATGTTGTATTATGTTTTTATTTATTGTATACGCAAGTTCGTGCTACGCCCCAGTCTAATGAGTGCTTTTTTGCTATCACGAAGAATGAATGACCTAATAATAAAATTTAACTTAAAATTAAATTATTACATTCTAAAAAAATAAAGATAAAGTGTGCTTCTACAAAAGTTAATTTAATTTATTTTCCAGTCGTCTTTTTACACCACTTTTTCGTTATTTTCATAAAGAAAATATCGAATTATTTTGTTATTTCACAATAATTATTGTTCGTGCGATAACAAAAATAGGATCAGTTAAAATTAGCAATTATTCAATTATTGTCGTCCATAAGGATTATTTATTAGGAATTTATCATTTATTAAAGTGTCTTACCCTAAGAGTATAGATAATCATAGTTCCATGGTCTTACCCCTCGACCACGGAGAACGTGGAAGGGATGTCGTCGTGAGAAGGTTTCCTATGTAATCCACAGTAAATTATACTAAATCAATCGTCCCACGGGTCGGTAAGCAATCGACATAAGCCAAATGCTCTAAGACCCTGCGCAGAAAAGTTACCTTATTATAGCGAACTTATTTTTCTGTGCAGGATCTTGCAGGATTCGATTTATATCGATTGCTTACCGTGGGACGACAGGCTAAAAGGCCGAAAAAATAATATAAACGGTAAATGTCTGGTCAGATTTGGCTTTGAATACGGCTTCCGTCCATTCATCACGTAATCAAAGAAAATCTCCTCTGAAGGCCATTCAATCTAACAGCCTTGGGTTGTATGCTATGCAATGCTGATTGACGAATTAACTTCGGATGTAATTGCCACATAAAAGAGCTGCTGTTATGGTTTTATGCATACCAATCTAGCTTACCTAGCGATGTTTTTTCTTCCTTTAGGTGATGATAGACTATCCGAACAGTGTTTATTATCGACTGCCGGTCGATGCTGTTATAAATATAAAGTCTCTGATTTCTTGTACTCAAAATATTGTTTTTTCTTCTTTTCGACGCTCATAGTCTTCGTACTAGATTACTTCATACCAAAATACTTAACAAAACTAAACATTTATTTTTATATTAAAAGGTATAGAAAATATCTAGTACGGACATGTACTAATTTAGTTATTAGTCTTCTAATTTATAAAATGTAGGTTATTAAAAAATTCAATTTTGCATGATTATAGGAGAAACTTTTTTTTAAATTGTTTTGTAAATTTATGATAATTATTTTTAAAAAATAGTACCTCTAGTAGTAATAGTACTAAAAGTAGTTATTTAGTTTTTAAATATGATGAAATATACAGTAAAATCATAAGAAGGATCGAAAAAATTTTTTTTAAAAGTTTTGCTTAAGAACACAAATTTCCACCAAAAAAAGTTTTATTCATTATAATAACACAGCAGGTAAGACAAGAGTAGTATTTTTTATACTTACAATTAAACACATAAAAATGCCAACGTTTCCTGTAAAATAATGCCAAATTGAAATCTCAGTGTCGTATATTTTAAATTTTTAAACACAAATAAAATAGCACATATCCGACAACATATTATTTGCTGTACCTGCCGATCATTATTTAGTTTTGGTTGGGTATTTTGGCCTCAAATCCAAATTTAAGTTTAGTATGAAAAAGGCAGTGCAGCCGTTTTCAAAATATGAATTTGTCAAATTGACGCATATCTCAACATCTGACCGGATAACTCATCAAAATGACAATTCAACACACCTATAAAAAGTGCTATAAAGCTATGAAAAGTGACAAAAACTAGGTTAAATAGGTTACTATTTAACTATCAAATAGGTTACTAACGTATCATGGAACCATCTCAACACGGAGCAAAGGCCGCAATGGTTCATACACATAAATAATTATATAGCTATCACTTGAACGTGGTTTGTTTTCTGATTTACCGTTGGGAACGGAACAAACTCTTTTAGCGGGTTTAGCAGTGACGAATATTCAATATTTGGTACGCCTGATCGTGGCATGTCTTCCCGGGGAATGTTCGTCGGTTTTTGTATTTGCTCCGTGGCCCAGTGGCGGCTTAGGTGGTTGCTTGGGCGATTGGGTTGCGAAGTTGGTTGGTTGCTCAGATAATGGCCGATGGCCGTGTGACATAACGGACCCACACATTGGCCCATTTCCGTACGCCTTGGGCTGCGAGGCACGCAGATCAAGAGCCGGTTCCTACACTTTATAATTTCAGCTAGGTAATCTTGTTATGTTTAATTTGGGATCTCTAGCAGCTGTATGGCGACCTTCGAGCCACGAGACATCACGTTAAATGCACTCAAAATAATATGTATTTCACGGAGAAATTACCACCTGTACTGAAATATTTACTAGATAAATGAAGACATTTATTCCAACTTTATCTTTATTAGAAGATCTGTTTTTTGCATAAAGCAGCAATAACTCTAGAACCGTGAGCTCCGGCGCTATAAAATGTACACCGCGCTTTCTGTCTGCAATTTCTAAATCATTGCAAATACTTCCAACTCTTTAGTTAGTTATGAAACTTTGAAACATTCGCTTAGCTGTCAATAGATATGAGAAGACGCCATATTGTGCTTGCTCCATATTTTCAATTGTACACTCAGCAAGAGAGAAAAAACTGAACAAGTGTGAAAAATTGCTGAAACTGGATAGTAAATCTTGTTGCGCTGTAAGCATAAGATAAAAATGTCATTTTGCTGAACAAAAAACAAAAATTCGGCTTTTTTGCACATTTTTATAAAGGACGGAATTTGTCGCAACGCCACTGATCTCAAGGTATCAATGCAATGTAAAGAATAAAATCATTTGATATTTTTGACTTCCGTGATAAGTGTGTCATGAACATCAATGGTTGAGGTATTAGTTATTGCACTGTCATGATAGCACGTTTTCCTCAATACCATGTTTGTAGTACCTTCCCATAATATTATTATTATCATGCCTTTTTCACAGTTCTTGCTTCTGATTTGGGTAAATAACTAGCGTATCTCCCTACTTTCCTAACATTTTAGTTATTGCTGGGCAATACTAAGGTGAAAGCAAAGAAAAATATATACATATATATCTATTTTTTAAAGAAAGACAAACATTTCCTTGTTATGAATAAACTGACAATATTTGAAAATCATCACACTATTGTATCGTGACGGAGTACTTAGCCAGCCGAGGAATTGAACTCACGATGCCTTTTACTTTAGAAAATATATAAAGCTGGTACCTAATTTAAAGATTTGAAGACATATTTGAAAACATACGTGTGGGTAGGTACCAATTGTCGTAGTTTTGCACTGTACATTTTACAACGTTCGAATTTGAAAAAAAAATATTGCCGTTCTATTTTGACATGTCGCTTGTCCACAATGTTTAAGGTGCTATTATTTTTCAAACAATTGTTTCTACAATATGACTACACGAGATTTTCTTCGTTTAAACCATATGCAAGTGCATGCCTAGATTTATCTTGTGTCTGCAGAAGCCGAGGAAAATGATTTGGTTATGCTAATAAGGTTAAATACTCGTCTGGCGTCTGTTTCACACGGAACCGAGATTTTAAACATAAGTGAATCGGGCAGGTTCCTATTCATGTGAGTAATAGTAGTGATAGTCGCTTGTGAGACCACATTTCCTGTTTGCCGGGCGAGTTTCGAACGAAAGTGGAGAAATTTGTTCGAATCCGTCGATTCTGTTTAGTCAACTCCCGTTATGTCCGTGATCGTGGGCATAATAAAATGTAAATAATCATCTCTGCCGGTGCCTAACGTATTGGAATTTCGGTTCACAACCCGTTGTCTGCCGCGAATGTTGGCCACAGCGCGCAGTGTCGTCACATCACGCCACTCCGTCCTGTTATTTTGACCTACAAACGGATAACTTATGTATTTCATTTTTATGGTAATTATAATCATCTCTGGTACCTACTTCCCAGTGATTCAATTTGTAAAGAAGCTTCTCACGCATAAAATAGGAAGTAAATATGTAACAAATAATATAATGGGCAAACATTGAATATTCGGAAATTTTTCGACCCACATTTGGATGAACATTACGTGCTCTAACGTATGTACAAGTGCATATCCTAGTCATTGCGTGCTCTAACGTATGTACAAGTGCATGCCCTAGTCATTGCGTGCTCTAACGTATGTACAAGTGCACGCCCTAGTCATTACGTGCTCTAACGTATGTACAAGTGCATGCTCTAGTCATTACGTGCTCTAAAGTATGTACAAGTGCATGCTCTAGTCATTACGTGCTCTAACGTATGTACAAGTGCATGCTCTAGTCATTACGTGCTCTAACGTATGTACAAGTGCATGCTCTAGTCATTACGTGGTCTAACGTATGTACAAGTGCATGCCCTAGTCATTACGTGGTCTAACGTATGTACAAGTGCATGCTCTAGGCATTACGTGCTCTAACGTATGTACAAGTGCATGCCCTAGTCGTTTAATAATTGCCTGTTATTTATTTGACGTCTATTCCCCCTCTTTATTCGCTTTGGTTTGTTATTATGAAAATTTGCTACTCTTTATTTGCTGTTCGCCGAGTTTGAGCCGCGATCTATGGGCTCTGTCACGGAGGCTGTAAATCTACAGAATCTATCTAAGTTATATTAAATTACAACTGCACGAAGATGTTTTGCTCAAATGCTTCTTTATATTGCCAACCATAAGAGTTATTTTTCCGTCCATAGTAAAACAAATTATTAAATATTTTATTAAAAACATCAAAAAGTAAACTAACAAAATAATAATATTTGACTTTAGATTGTTGAAATTATTTTATTGTTGTTTAATAAATTGTGGACATACCTTCAACATTTTTCTGACAAATTATTAATATCTATAGCTGTCAATTTTGTTGGGGTAATCAATATGTATCTGAAAATAAGATGCCATATACACGTGTAACTACTGTAATATTCATTACTTTTTATTCACTACTAATCAATGAACATTATGTGAGTGGACCCATTTACGTTTTTGATTGAACAAGACATCATACCCGGTTCTGTCATGTTAACCAAACCCACCGCTGCCCTACTTTGTGCTACTTCCAATGTGAATTTATGACTGGGCATCGAATCTGGTAACTGGTTATGACATTTTAACTTTGATTCCAGTGGTTTTCAGTTACTGAGCAAACTCTAACGGAGGTTTATAGTACGATTATATACACTTTTCAAAACTGTGCTCTTCTTGTCCTCTGGGTTTTTGATTGCCCAGCATTGCGTACAGGTACCGAAAAGTAACTGTACCCAATTACATGTTAGCAAGCATACATTTGAAAGTAATGATTAAATTCGTGGATAACAATGATCACCGTTTAGATGATTACTGTTTGTTTTTTAGATGCTCCTATCCGTATACACCATTAAATAGCATAAGAGAATAAGAGTTAAATTTAATTTTGAATAAAAAATAATCGCCGGAGAAATCATAATTTGTAATATGGAAGATGTAAAAAAATGTTATCTTTTTTATTCTCTATTTATTTTTGTCAAATGCTTTGCATCGGTCTATTCTGTTTTCCATGAATTTCCGCATGTTGATGTAAATTATATTTAAATGTACAACGAAATTTATATTTTAATTTTGTTATATTTTAAACCTTCAGCTTTTTATATATTTTTACCAACAAGTCCAAAAGACGTGGTGAATTTTCTTGTAATTTCGGAATGCTCCGGGGGTATCTAAAATGTGCTAAATATTACTTATTTTTGAAGTTGTCGTTACAAGAAATACTATTTTAGAAACTAGATTGAATTATCTTTGATATATTTGGATTTGAAAAAAAATATTGATCTTTCTAAACAATATTTTTTTAATATCAAACATGAAAATGTTAACAAAAAAACTTACGAGGACATTTTGACTATTAAAATATATTCCTTTTGTGTAGGTAATTAGTAATAAAAAATCATTTTAATTTTTATGCAGTTTATACAATAAAAAAATATAAATAATTTTTTACTTTCAACTGTCAATGAAAAAATGACGCCAATTCGTAATCATGCACTGTGACAATTTTTTTAAATTTTATCCATGTAATAATGTATAAATATTTGATATAAACTGTGAAGAATTATTATTTATCTTTCCAATGACTGACGAATCCCATATCTACGCATTATAGAAAAAAATACTTTTATAATGTATTGACGCTCCGGTCAGATCTGTCCTTTAGAGGCTAAAATGGAATATCATGTTTGTGGCTAGTAATGTCCTTCCGCGGCCTGAAGGGTTAAGGTGAAATGTTGGCTAAAATTAATTCAGGTTTTATTAGGGTTTAGAAACTTTTTTTTCAAAAGAAATATAATTTTTTTATTGCGGTTGGCCTATCTTTTTGCAATTTTCTATTATTATTAATTGACTCCGGACTTTTTCTAGGCTCTTTAATCGAGAAGCCGAGAATTCAACCTAACCTTGACTGAATTCAAGCACGATGGATAGGGGGTAGGGTGGTCGTTGATTTTGTTATTAATATTTATGTTTCCTTTCTTGCAGGGGGTGCTAGGGTTTCCTTACCAGCATTATGCTTATCAGGATATCATGGAGTCTGATACTCGGCATGGTCACACTCCCTTTTATTATCATTGGTAAGTTAAAACTAATTATCTTATTTTTAGTAGGGACATTCACCAAAAAGCAACAATCCATTACAAGAAAATGTTAATAACGAAAAAAAAAATTGTCTTATTTATCTAATCTTTGTGCATTATAGTCAAAATTCAATATATTTTTCCTGTATTTCTCCTTAATCTCTGCGTCAACCGTAAATTTTTTACTTTCACTTAAGCCCCACATACAATTTATAACAAGCAATTTATAACAAGTTTCTCGTTAACTCCTTAAGTTTTTAAGTTCAAAAAAGAGTTATTTTTAAGATAATATTTATACAATTGTTACGCCGAAACTTTAATTATATGAAATTCCCTCGATAGAAAAAAATCGCAAAGTAAGCTCCCAAAATTATTTAAAACACGTTTTCTTCTGCTATTTAATATTTTATAGGCATGGAAAAAATCACAGTGTCTTTAAATACATCTAAATTATTTTTCGTAAGATTTTTGCTCTAATTCAAACGAGTTGTGTTTTATTAAATATTTTCACAATTTTCGCTTAATTATTACCGTTTTTTAATATTAGCGCGCTCCCTCTAACATTCGTATTTACATATCTCCCTTTCACACCAACTTTAAACGCCTACTACGGAGCCTTAAAATCCAGAAAGAGCTAGATACAATTTGAGGTCTAGCATTATACATTTCATTTAGTATTATTTTGATCTGATAGAGAGTGGGTGTTCGCAGTTCATGGGTCGAATTTAAACACCCAATTGAATCGTCATTGTCCAGAAGGAGGTTAATGTATCGAGCGGTGGCGTGATACAAATAATAATTATTTACGAAACCGATTAGATACATATTTATGTTCATCTGCTTGAACGCCGGACGGACAAACGCGTTGTTTCAACAATCTCTATTTTTATTGTTTATTTATTATTAACGTTATAAAAAAATATTTAGCGATGTAAAAAAATCTTCATAGGTACATAACTATATTTTATTATAAATATTTAAAAAAAAAACAGGTCACCGGGCCAGACTGATCGCAGAGCCGCTTGTCGTTTTCCACAGTTTTCCCGTATATTTTCACTCGAGCCATCCGAAGGCGTGCAAACTTTCGCGTGCGTTCGGGAACGTTCTCCAAGTTCGCTCGTTCGCGTGCAAATGACCGGGTAACGTGCTCTGTAACAGCGTTTTCTATCTCAGTCGATTGCCGACTAATCACTATTATTCTCGTAATCTTTTCATATGACAATTAATTTTACTGTGATCTTTGAAGCGATGCACTGGGAGAGCGATTATTATGGTTGCAACGTCATGTTTTTTGTTGGTATTCGAAGAATGCTTGTTCTGTAACATCAAAGAATTATTACCTTCACGTGATAAACGGTTATTTTATTTATTTATTTAACGCCCAGAGGTCTTTTACATGTAGGTGGTACAATTTTAATGACAGTTTTGAAACATAAGAAAGAAATAATAAAAATAAAATTATATTGAAAAATAATATTTGCAAGAAACAAAATTAAAAATAACAAGAACATAAATTAAAAAATACATCGATTTGACTGGTTTACAAAAATATAACTTCCATATCATCAATTCGTTTTCACATTAGCACATTTAAAAAAGATTAAGTATGTATCTAAACATTTAGTATCTGCCCATATAATGAGGGGGTGTTGTAGGAGATTTTCTAAGAAAAAAATAATCCGGTATCCTGGGTGAAGAGGGGGGAAAGGAAGGGGTGGGGTCCAATACAGAAATAACCGATTTCTCAGATAAATAACTTTTAAAACTATATTTAGTCATTTCGTCATTTCTATATTTACAAGATACTTCGATTGTGATCTCTAGATGCTTGCAATTTAATTCTGGTAGAATCTTGCAATCATTCATAAAGATAGCAGTCAAAAGTCAAAAAATGATATAGTTAAACATGGTAGAATTTGCTCTGTGGTCTCAGATCAATGCCGTTTCTGTCTTTTCTGTTTCACATTTTTCGTTTGAGAGTTGTTAATATTATCTCAAACGATTAAATAAGTCACCAAAAATCTACACACCTAAGCACAAGACAGCAAACACATGCATAAGTACAAAAAATCTTAATTTTATTGTCAATGATAAAAGAAATACGAGGTCACCTTTCTACTAAGTTGTGATTAGAAATATTTAAACAGTGGACAATAATGTTCCAAATTTGCATGAGATAAACGGACGCTGTGGTCGGAATACAATAATATAAACGGTTTCTATTTTTGGTGCAATTATACAAATTAAAAATGGTTTTGTGCAAATTTGCAGCACTAAACATAATATACTCCTTTTCAGAGATATTTATTTTCGACATTAACCGTTATGACGTAAGTAATTAGTCAACTACCAATAGTTTTTTTTAATTCATTGTACCTACTTTACAATTATTATAAACATACTAATTTCGATTGTCGGTGCATGCATGCGTGATGTGAACTATCGTGTAATATTTTAAATTGAGCCGCTATCAATAACAACCCTTACGTAAATGGCGATAAGGTTTAAATTCCCGCTTAACACCATCCGCCTGTTTTGATTTATGCAAGAAAAAAACATTGCCAAAAAGTGCCTTTTATTTTATTTTGTGGATGTTCAGGCATAAATACTTAATTTTTTTCCATCATTTTATAAATAACTTAATTTGCCACATTATACAATAAAATTATAATTGAAAATGGGTTCGTAAGTAGGAGATTTTGAACTTTAAAGCAGTTTTCATATGCCTTATACATTATTTTTTTCTGGGCTTATAAAAAGACTTATCAAAAAAATACTCGATTGTTTCAAAGGCCAAGATGTATTCTACTCGCAGTATTTAATTAAAGCATCTGAAACATTTCTAGGTGACCAAATTTACAAACCAAAAACACATGATTTTGCATTACTACGTATGGCATCGCTTTAATGCGTAAAATTATACAAGTTAAGTTAGTTTTCAAAATAAATATTATTAAATCATATCAGACAAGCTATAAGTAGGTAGGTAAAAATGATTTTATTTTAATAATTAATAATTCTGAATTTCTGAAATTTCTGAAATTCTGTATTTGAAATGCGTGTTTCTTTGGCTTACATTTATGACATATAAATCTGAATAATGATTTTTAAAGTTTACCAACGGTGTTCCTTCGCAAATTCTAGAATTTTAATATAATATTATAGAGATGTGCCGATTATGACTTTCGCCGACTAGCCGACTAGCCGATTAATCGGTTGTAATAAGACCGACTAGTCGGCTAAGCCGATTACGGTTTCGGGGATTTCCGTAACGCGGTTATAAGAAATATGTTTTTTTCATTTTTTTTTGTTTTCATCAAACAGTTCATGTTTCAAATTTTTGGATATATATATATAATATATACATATAGTACTGTGCATCTTGTATATACAATCTTGCTTTAATACATATAACTGAGTTTGTTAATTTAAAAAATCTACTTTTTATTTTAATAATAAGAAATACTTATAAATGTTCATTGAAGAAAAGAAGATATTATGTTGTTTTTTATGTTAATTAGGTTAGGTACTAATTTTGTTCAATAAATGTCATAATTATGTTTTCTTTACAAGCAAGTAATTTTAAAAACTGATTTCCAAAGGAAAGATTGCTTTACATTTTTTAATGTATAAGACTGATTATAAAATAAAAAAATAATATAATCAAGGTTTTTATTTCATGTAGTTCCCCCGCATTCATATTATTGAGAAATACATACAACGTAAGAAGCCGGATAGTCGGCGCTCTTTGCCGATCAGTCGCCGACTAATCGACGACTACAATAGTGGCCGGATAGTCGGCTTTACCGACTAGTCGCCGACTAGTCGGGACATCTCTAATTAATATACCATGATTTTTCATGGATCTTTTTTATATATGTGAGTCGGTACTCACAAAAGTCCCAACTGCTCCCTACCGGCTGGGGAGCCAGTGAGACTACGGAATCCCCAATTGGGGTATGTCGTGAGGATAAAGGTAGTAGGGGAGGGAAGGAGATGGAAGGGGAAGTATTCCATTCCAACGTTTGAATTCTGAATGGTGGTCTCACACCAAGGGGATGCTGGGGGTATCTCCACTCTGGAAAGTGCTTAAATGAATAAATTGTGAAATAACACAAATTAATAAAAAATAATTTACTCCGGATTGCTCTTAGAGAGTATAACCCTTCAACCACGGAGGCTGTCAAGAGATCTGCGCTAGGGTTTTCGCCAGTAATTTAACTAAAATGGGGTGGGTATTTTCCTCAATATTGGCGGGGAAACACACTTTGAAAAGAAAGTCGGTATCGAAACATTGGATTAGGTTGAAAGTAATGTTTGAGTAATAACAAATAATGTGGTGGTATTTGAGAAGATTAAAAAATACAGATAAAATAATGTACAATTATTATTTAAAACCCTATAACAACGATCTGACGTTTGTATTAATTTTTTTCATGCATTGGCCAAAATACTTGACCAAACTGAATAATCATTTATTTTAATCGTAAGGTGTAGCAAATATGTAGTCAGATTTTTAATCTCTTTAAATCTTCTCAAATAACCCCTAAGATTATTTGTGCTACTCTATTTATTTGTGTTTCAAATTATAAAATATCAAGAAATATAAAAAAAATCGATTTCTCACGATTTTAGAGGCAACTTTAGCAATTATTTATGATAATGATTTTAAAGGCATTTATTATAGCTTTTTTTAGGATGTTTAATTTTTCATTTTGTTAACACAGTAAGTAGGTAGGGCAAGCAATTTTTTTAAATAATTACAATTAACTCACAAAAATGTCAAAATTGCTTTAAAAATCGTGCAAAATTGATTCTTTATTAGCATATAGGAAACTAACTAACTAACCATCACGCCGTTTCTTCGCAGGGGTAGGCAGAGAGAACGGACCGCCAAACAACTCGGTCTTGGCACACACTTCTTACCTCATTCACATTCATACTTCGTCTAATACATACTCTTCTATTATTCTGACTCTTGACATGGCACGACTCGAGTATCCGATTTACTTGATCGTGCCATGTCTTCTTCGGGCGTCCCCGACTTCTGCTACCATTCGCATTTGCATCATATATCCTCCTTACACTCCTTTCTTTGCTCAATCGCTCCATATGCCCAAACCATCTAAGCTTCCCTTTCTTAATCTTACTCATTACGCTTACATCAGTCTTTCACTTTTTGCGGATCTCCACATTCCTCACACGGTTTTATCACCCATACGCCTCAGGAATCTCATTTCAACAGCATTCAATCTACTTTCATCCTTTCTCTGCCAGTTCCATGCCTCACTTCCATACATCAGGGTAGGTACCAGAACTCCATTGTGGACTGCTAACTTCGCTTCTTTGGACAATTTTTTATTAGCGCCAACGGCGTTCAGCCCTCCATTAATAGAGTTTTTTTACCTATATATCATTATATCACAAAAAACACATAAAAATAAATAAAATAGTACATATTCATACTAGATACTTTCTATATATTTTTTTTATTAAAACAGTAATTATTCAGTTTGGTTGGGTATTTTGGCTTCAATTCCAAATTTAAATTTCGTATGAAAAAAGCCGTGCAGACGTTCCTCTTAAGAAAAACCAGTAATAAAAACAAATAAATCAGCAAACATCGCTTTGTATACGTACAATAATTAATAAGTCATCACGGAAATTTATTAGGGGCTAGTTGGGTTGTTTGATCAGCCGTCAAGCCGATAAATTACAAATATATATCTCCACTCGAGTGATTTCATTAATATCATTCCTCTAAATATCAATACGGAAACAAATGAACTGTACTGCGGCTTAAGGCGAATGAATCCACATAGATTTCGCCGTTTATCTCATATTTATAGGTTCTATAAATTTGGCACATTATTACAAGCTCAAAATGTCGCTCAACCGTCGCTCAAACGTCGCTCAAAACGTTTTTGCAAACTTGTCATAATATTCCAAAAATCGCTCGAGTGGTAAACATAAATATATAATATACATATAACTATACAGATAAATAAATAACTGTAATTAAAATTTGACCAAACGCTGACAGGCCGAGAACCATTATTTGAAGTTGCATATTATAAGAAAAAGTGAAGGGGAAAAATCTAATCCAACATAACCTAATCTAACTAATTTATTGTACATGGTTCTACCGGCAGAACCCGGTACTACAAAAACGGAGCTCCCCGCAACATCAGTTCGGTTTCTTTTGGGTACCCCATCGTATCTAGAACGTCAAACATGTTGAATGTTAGGTCTGTATCAGTCATTCTGTTTTTAAGTAATACCCTTAATACGGTTTTCCGTATGACCGGTAGCTGAGTTTGTTGCTCCTCCCCAAGCAATGATTCCATATTCTATTATGGATCGACAAGTTTTCAGTTGTTTTTGTTTATTATCTTTAGGAAAATGTTTATTTTTTTCAGGAGTTGATTTGTAATTTGCTTGATATGATGTGTCAAGGGCAATCGCAGATGTCGATGTTTATACATTCGTGTATTTTAATGGTGTTTATTTTGTTTTTTGGTTGTCCCTTGTATAAGTATTTTTGTGTCTAACCATGTTTTCACTCGCGTAATTCCTAATCCCGCTATATTATTTTACCGTGTTCTATTTTGTCACTGTTCTTTGTTAATCAGTTAGGGATTTGAATATGTGTCGCTACGCTACCCCACCCCGCCATTACCTTTTCAGATTGGCTCGTTTTAGCGGGTCAAAATTTTTAATTGTTGAAACTGTGAAACTTGACTAAATTGATAAAAATTGATTGGAATTTATCATTGCGTAAAAAATGTTCTAGGCACCCCACTATGGGGCCCGCTGGCGCCTGAGCCCCGCGCGCTGGTGAGCTGGACCGCGCCCCCCGATCACTGGAGGCCGGCGCCGCCCCCGGCACCCGCCACTGCGCCCGAACCCTTGCTGCAGCCCCACAACCACAACCACACCCTGCCTCCCGTGCCCACGGACGAGGAGGTCATGAACGGCTTGAAGGCGTTGAAGGGCAACTACTCTAGGTGAGGTCATAGACAATACCGGCACATTGTACTAGATCTTTCAGTTGTAAGCTGTGGGCTTAGTTAGAGCCAAGGCTTGAGCTTTGAGCTAAGGTTGAGCTTTAAGCTTTGGACTTTATGCCTTAGGTTTTAAGCCTTTATCTTTGTTGTTTAAGCTTTGTGATTTTTATCTTTGATTTAAGTATTGAGATTTAAGCTTTGAACTCTAAGCTTTAAGCTTCACGCTTTGGGCCTTGTTTTTAAGTTTTGAGCTTTGAACTTTAGTCTTTGAGTTTTAAGCTTTATGCTTTAGGCTTTGATCATCAAGCTTTGAATAATAGCCCTGTACGCGGATGCCAGTTTTTAACAGCCAGTTTTTGAGATTTTTCTCCGGGTTGATGATTTTTGATTGAGGAAAAGAATTGGACTACAAATAATGTTAAGTAGGGTCACATGCTGCCATGTGCAATTGGATCAGTCCACTCCGGGCGTCGACTTGCCAAGGGGCTTATAATACCTAACATCTAATACAGGGTCCTTGAGGTTTTCTTAGTGCCGAGCTCCGTTTGGCTCAGCATCGGCCCTGCAAGCCGCCCGCGGGCCACAGTTTGTGCAGCATCCTGTCACAGACAATAAATACTAGCCTGTTATCTACTATCCCTAATTGTCACGTGTTTGTGTGTTGGGTTTCCCATACTAAAAATCACGGTTCCGGAACAAATTGCTCTCTGCACAATTAGAAACCAATTATTAGCATTGTAATAAATTGTTGTTAACATCCTGCCTAGGTGCCGTTATTATACTCTATAATAATATATAGTTAACTTTCCATGGAAAAAAACACTGGATTGGTTTTATTTACTTCTAGCTGAAGTCCCCGGCGTTTCCCTGGCTTTACGCAGAGTTTTTAGAAATATAATGTAGGCAAAATTTCAACAGTCTCGGAATAAAACTGTTGATTCGTACACAAATCAAATCCATGCCGCCCGCCATGGACACTTCTTGATACGAATAGATATATAGTTAAATAGACAAACTTCTAATTAAATTAAATTTCAAAGTAATGATGATTATATTATTATGTATATTATTATATTATACATGCGCCCTAGGTACCCTCTATATTTTACTTTTAATTTAACGTTAATTTCAGATGTTTTTTTAGTTGTGTTACTAAAAATACCAGAAAATTATAAATCATAACAAGATTTGTGTAAGTAAATTTATAAAAAAGGTGATTCATTACATTTAAATTGTATCATGTTACTGCTGCCACTACCTAGCATTCAGTGGCGGCTGGTGGTCAAAATATGTGGGGGTTCACCGGATTACAACATTAAGTCATAAAATAAATTAAATAAAGGTACATACCTATTTATAAAGAAGTTCTATTCTCTGCTCCTTTTGTTTAGCGAAGACCTCTATCAATGCTTAACACTGATAGTGCGTTCAGTCTGTCCTGGCTCAACGTGTTTAAAAAAGATTTTATTCTTTTTAACGTTGAGAAACATCTTTAGCTTTCAACTGAGGTCATTCCAAAAGTCAATAAATGGTGCACAAAAGTTTTAGTAATTTCACAGTCTCGGGAAAGTCTTCTAATAAACAAGTACTATAAAAAATTTGTAAAATTGATAAAGCGCCGTTAGCTTTTGAAAAATCGTCGCGGGCGTAAATTGCACAGAGTTCACTTTTACTTAACTTTATTTAGGAAGTCATACGTTTTAAGCGTCACATTGAAATCATGTTCTGGGAAATTTGACCTGTATCGATTTTTATTAAATAGCTCATTATGGTGTTTAACTTAGGCATGGTAGCCTGAATCCAATTGCATTCTGATGTCAACTTTTCCTAAAACCTTTTAAGCTCAAAACTTTTTGTAAATGTAAATGACAAGAATTATGTTTTTTGATTTTTTCAGAAAGATGAGTTACATCAGTAACACCGCTGATTGTCCAAACTGAATCAACATCGTAAATTCAACACGTAAAACAAAATAAACTATTCAATTGATCACATGCACAGAGCTACGAAGCTTTGTTATACATTGTTTTGTTAAATGATCGAGTAAACTTCTTCGATCCAGATTTTCACTCTTGTTTTATTATCAGTTCAGGTTTTAGGTGGACCGGCATTTTTTATTATCACTTTGTTTTCAAAACTCGACCTATTGTTCTTAATGTATTCTACATTCAAACTCATTCTTAATTTATACTTTGAACAAACACAAAAGTAATCGTAAATTAGTATAACCTGCAATTGATATACCTTATTAATAATTGATATACAAGATCGATATAACCTGCAATTAAACTTAAAAACTTTCGCAGAGTAAGAAAATTTTTTAATTCAACAGACCGTGCCCGGCAACGGCGAGTACCTACTGACTAAACTGATAATAAGTAATCTGACCATCACTCATCTCTTAATGACAAATTTTATCTTAAATTCTTGTATCGAAGAAGCGAAACATTCGCTGAAAATAGCTGATGGTAAATTGAAACCACGATATCGACAATAACATTAAACATACTCGTTTTAGTTTAACTTTCTACTGAATAAACCGTTCCTTCTGATGTGGTGGTAAAACCCCGAATGCCGTCCATGATATGGTATTATTTGCAAAGAATAGTATGAACTGGTATGTACCCACGCTTTCGACTGTTCCACAGAATATGCGACAAAGCAGTTAAATTTTGGATCGCAATCGAAAACGAACTGCTACGAACATAGGCACAAGTCAAATTCGGTCTGCAAGTTAAGCGCGCTTAATAAGTAGGTACCTTTTGAATGAGATATTATAACCGAACCGAGTTTCGTATTGTGATTAGTCATGTCGGAAATCTTGTTGGTTGTTCGGCGCTCGGGAGCACATATTAGCTGGCCGCCACTGCTAGCATTTACATATAAACTTTACATTTCTTTTTAACTAATTTAAGTTTGTATAACTTAGGAGTAGGCATATTCTTATTCTTATTTTTGTACAACAGATTTATACCGACAAATAATTATTGTATGCATTTACTATTTACTTGCTGTTATAATATGTCAAATGAATATGGTTATATGTATTTTTACTATTACTTTTGTGAACTTACAATCTTCAGAATATTATTTTTTTTATGAACTATGTATGTAAAAGCCCAATGAGCGTATAAATAAATAAGTAAAAAATAAAATAAATATTTACTAAGAATGTCACAATTTGACGAGCTTCGTGAAAAAGCAGTTATATCTTTTACACTTTTAAACCTACTTACAAATCTTTATCTTCATCTGTTGCATCCCTGGTCAGTTTCTTAGAATTTCAAAAAATTACTAAACTAAACCTTTTCAATCCCCCAGAATGCTGGGGATGTGGGGCCACGACGGCGAGCGCGGCACCAACCTGCCGCTGTTCGTAGAGAAGGCACTGAAGCTGTTCAACTTGAAGCAGGTGGCCTACGAGGTGGAGACGTCCGTCATGTCCAAGGTGTCATGCACAGCGTGTAAGGCCGGCGCCGGCTTGCTGCAGCACTACATCCGCACCGGCAAAAGCAAGGAGGAGATCAAGAAGACTATCTACCAGTTCTGCGTCTCACTGAAGATCCAATCCGCTAGGGTGTGCGAGGGCATCACCAAGCTTTTCGGGGTGAGTTAGAATTTCTTCACAAATGAAAACATCTCACTAATGAAATAAATTAACATCTCATGAAAATCTTTGCCCAAGGAAGAAAAATCATTTTGCATACATATTTGGTTTTACGCCCAGCAGGGCTTTTACATGGATTATACAGAGTACACCTAGTGAGCTATCGAAAATTATACACAAAGTTTTTAAAGTATGAAATAACATTAAACTGATTAACTAAATATGAAACAATATATATATATAATAATATAATATCCTCGGCTGGCTAAGTCCTCCATCACAACACAAGCAACATTTTCGGCTTTCTGTGGTGGTAGTAGGAGATTTTCAAACATTGTTGGGTAATTCGTAACCTGGGAATGTTTGTCTTTCTTTTAAAAAAAAAAAAAAAAATAAAAATAAAAAAAAAAATAAAAAAAAATAAATAAATAAAAATATTAGTGAAACATAAAATAAAACAGAAACTAGAACAATACTACATATAAGACAAATCACTAAAACCACATTACTAACGCCACTATAATTTGTAGGATTCATCAAAGTGCTGGCATAGATTACGTTTAATTCTATAAATGGTGTCAGTAAGTACCCCCAAACTTGTTGCCTGCATCCTATTGGTTAGTGAGTGTGTCTGATAGTTGGTTTTGTATGTTTTGCAAAAGAATGTTACATTTTGTCTTGTGTTCCTAGTCGGTACATTGAGTTTAATAGTGGCGAAGATGACAGGACTGTCAATTAAGTTGTTAATGACCTGTGTACTACAACCAGATCTGAATCATGAATGTAAAATGTTTCCCAGGCAAAGTATTTGTGAAAAGCAATTTGTTGGTCGAAAAAAACTTACTCGCAATCTCTATGACTTCTATCCCTTAAAAATTTTTTTTTAAAAAGCATTTTTTCTTTTTAAAATGGAAATTATTAATTCTCATTATAATAATAATAATAGGATGATTTGTATAGCGTCGTTTTTGTGAAAAATCACCTTAAGGGTGTTGTGATGATTGGTCAATGTTTTGTTTTCATTTCACTAATATGCCTCCGCAGCTGATAAAGGTGTAAGCATTTATTTTGTGTCATACAGACAAGAAATTTTCGATTTTATGCATGGAATCTAAATCTACCAGTCTGGAATTTATGATGTTGACTGTTTAGTTTGATGAATTGTGAGAGTGGATTTACAGCTATCAATCAATACCCTTAACTATGTATAAAATAGAAAATAGCAATATAGTTTTTGTTACATATTTTTCAATAGTCCAATGAGAAAAAACAGCTTTAAAAAGCAGGTTAAAGCCAGAAATAAAGCTTGTAAATATAAAAATAAACCTTATTCTAGGGCGAAGTGGTCTACGTACTCAAGCGCATATCTATCGGGCCGGACGAGGTTTGCAGTTTTGTGATTGGTGACGCTTGTGGGGATGTGTACAACCCTTACCACGAGTGGGAGGTGGCCTTCCCCCCCATGCCGAAGCCAGTGGTTAAGGCGGTTGAAGCGCCACAGCCCAGCGCACCCACCTTCAAAGTCCTGCACATCTCAGACACGCATTATGATCCCTACTATGCGGAAGGTGAGTTAAAGTTATGATAGAAATGGTTAAGGCGATGCCATACGTAGTAATGCAAAATCATGTGTTTTTGGTTTGAAATTTTGGTCGCCTAGAAATGTTTCAGATGCTTTAATTAAATACTGCGAGCAGAATACATCTTGGCCTTTGAAATAATCGAGTATTTTTTAAGTCTTTTTATAAGCCCAGAAAAAAATAATGTTCAGGCCTATGAAAACTGCTTTAAAGTTCAAAATCTCCTACTTGCGAACCCATTTTCGGTTATGATTTTATTGTATAATGTGGCAAATTAAGTTATTTATAAAATGATCGAAAAAAAAAAATATTTATGCCTGAACATCCACAAAATAAGAAAAATGCACTTTTTGGCCATGTTTTTTTCTTGCATAAATCAAAACAGGCGGATGGTGTCAAGCGGGAATTTAAACCTTATCGCCATCTACGTAAAGGTTGTTATTGAAAGCGGCTCAATTTAAAATATTACACGACGTAGTGCATCGCCGTAAACTGTCCAATATATCTAACATACTATCTTGTACGTTTTCTAAAATACTTATATATTTTTCTCTATGGTTATTATTAAAAATTATATTTAAATCTTTAAACGCGTGATGTTGCGACGCTAGATACCCCTGTATGTGGCAATTTATCATTAATACGTGTTCGCAAGAACACTGTTGTGACATCCGTGTACAGGGCACAGCCACTCACACACAACCCAACTGCTGTGCGCGCACAACGGGTCAACGCACAATACATTGTTTTTCACATATTTATTTATAGGATTCATAGTATATAAGTGTATACTAAGTATATATAGTATGTACTATGCATTGCTTGTGTTGGAAAGGAAGTAAGTCCATTACCCGCTGTGAGTATCGAACCCGGCTTTTACAACTGCCAATCGAGTGTCCTAACCACCACAAGGCTATTGATCACCTTAATATTTATTCATAAATGCAAATTTAGTAGTTTTAATTTTAACATGATAATTAATTAGATACATAGTTAGCTAGCTTGTGGATGATTACAATAGCTTATTACAGTATTCTTTAAAGAATTTATAGTAGTATTTAGTTTATTTGAAATCAAGTACAAAAATGGTTCTACTTGAATTAAAATGGCATGCTTATTATCTGATAACCAATGATGACCCCAAAATTATTCACTGACCTGATTATTTCTTCTAACCTTTGCATAATCATCATTGCTGTTGTTTGTCGAACAGCATTTTTTTATAAACATTCAATAAATAAATATTCAATTGATTTGGAATTCTTACTTGAAATTAGTGATACCGCCGGGTACTCGGGTACCCGGTTCCGACCCGGTTCCCACAGGACCCGGTTCACCGAAGGAGACCCGGTTCTGACAACAAGAACCGGCTCTAATTTCAAGACGTGTAATTTTTTTGAATTGTTTACCTGATGAATGCTGTTCTATTTATTTACGACCTCTTGATATTTATTTTAACTGTAGATACAATAAAACAATGGTAAAACGAGCTGTCTTGTATTTATCGTCGAAACAGTCATAAGGAGGTGTGGGTGTGTCTCGGTTCGAAAGCTGATTGGTTTCACCCGTTGGTTCCATCCTCCAATACATGGCGTCAAAATTCAAATACACACTACAGAAATCGGCGGGGTTTTTGAATGTTTAAAAACCCGGGTACCCGCCCGGTTCCTCAAACGGGTACCTGGTTCCCGAAAATGAGACCCGGCGGCATCACTACTTGAAATTCTAATAAAAGTCTTAGAAATAATTTTAGATTACTAGTAGCCACAACGTTTGGGTGAGATTTACATAAATAAAATTTCTATTCATTCTAAAGCACCCATCAACTGATTTTTACTTCATTGTAAAAATAATCCCACTATTATTACTCCATTGGAAATTATTAAGCGGGGACAGGATTCAGTAGTTTCCGGTAGTTCCTGATTGGAACTAAAAAGTGGAACCATTTTTTTGCTTTGTGCTCATCTAAATAAAAATTGTGGAAACTTGTAGTACAAGCGGGAAACTCGTGAATCTGCATTACATTTGGAGTGGTTTTTGTGGTATACATAACTTGTTGTTGATCGTTTTCAAGTCTATTTCAAAGTTGGAATTTTTTAGGTCAAATATGATAATAATCGTTCACTCAAGGGTAAATATCAGTTGTTTAATGTCTTTTAAAATGCGTCGACACATAGTTTTATAACCCTTTAGTAGCCGAAAAAAATGGAAAAAAGCAAAAATAAACTCAAAATGCTCCGATTGAAAAAAAAAAGTTTTGTAGATTCACCAAAATCCCACTTGTATAACGAGTTTCCGCACATCGTGTATAATATGAAAATGAGTTCATTTTTCGAAAAGGTAATCAAAATACTTTTTTGTTCAAAATACTATATTATAGGTACTTAGGTACTTTATCACTTATCTGAATTCACCAAAAAAGCACTTCTCATTTTGAAAATTAAACTTTTCTTCAAAGCAAAAGTTGATTTCATTAAACCGTTACAGTTACAGACATAGTCACAACCAAAATTAGTAGGTACTTTAAATTCTTACAATGTCATTTAGGTTCTAACGCAGCCTGTGACGAACCATTGTGTTGCCGTGTGACCAACGGCCCGGCTAAAACACCTGGAGGAGGGGCGGGCAGGTGGGGAGACTACCGCAAGTGCGATACTCCCAAGAGAACAGTCGATCACATGCTGAAGCACATTGCTGACACACACACAGTAAGAGTATTAACCATTTATGCAATTTCTATGTTAGTTCTGGGTGAATTTAAGAAAGTGATTTTTTTTGTTTAACTTTTATTAATTGTTATTGAGCGCTTTTAGGACATTGACTACATCTTATGGACTGGAGATTTGCCACCTCATGATGTCTGGAACCAGACTAAAGAAGAGAATCTGAAAATCCTGCAGGATACAGTAAAACAGATGTCTGATATGTTCCCCGGTGTTCCCATATTCCCCGCTCTCGGAAACCATGAGTCTGCTCCAGTCAATAGGTAACTTAGCGCGAATTATTTCCCTAAAATGAATATAACCAAATTTAAAAGCTAAGCTACATATACATATACATATGAACCCACAAAAATTTACCTGACAAACCTCGCAATGGAATATACATACATCAATGTTTCTTCATTCCATTACAGTTTCCCACCACCATACGTCTCCTCAGAGGAGTCCAGCATCTCATGGCTGTATGACGAGCTGGACCGCCATTGGAGGCATTGGCTTCCAGCGGGAGTCTCTCACACTGTTCGGAGGGGCGCCTTCTACTCCGTTCTGGTCAGACCAGGCTTCCGCCTCATTTCCCTCAACATGAACTTCTGCAATAACAAGAATTGGTAGTTCATTTGTGCACTTATCCTTATGTTTGAAATAGTCAAAATGAATTGGTGATTCTCAAAGAGACCAACTACAAATTCTTAAAACATAAAAGCTTCCATCCTCAAGACCAAGCCTTTTGATGCTTCAAATCACATCAGATCTTTTAGTGTGTTTTCGGTAATGAATCCAAATCTTGGAAGTGGAAATTAACCCGCTTCCCAACATCCTATCGAGCTGAAACTTGGCAGATAGACTCGTTGTCGATGAATTCTATCAACTTTTGGTGGCAATTGCGTACACCCGCGTACATTTACGCATTTCTCTGAAATCGGCTGATATATATATATATATATTTTTTTTATAGTGAATACCTCACAAGAGTCCCAACTGCTCCCGTCTGGAGCCAGTGAGACTATGGCTTCCCCAATTGGGGGATGTTGTGAGGCTGAAGGTAAGTGGGGAAGGGAAAGAGGAAGGTGGGGAAGTACCTGGCTATTCAGATCTAGTCACTAAACACGGCTAAAGCCATTTGGAGCAACGTTTCAATTCTGAATGGTGGTCTTACACCAGGGCGATACTGGTAGTATCTTCCACTCTGGAACGTGCCGCAAATATACTATATATTATTTTAATTAATTAATTGTGAAATAACACAAATTAATCAAATAAAATTTATTTGCGCACGCCGGGTTCGAACCCGCGACCTTCGGAATGGCAGTCCAATGCGTTACCACTGGACTATGCCGGCCGTCAAATATAATATAAATGTCGGTCATAACCGATCGGTATTTCGCGAGGTTGGTAAAGTTGTCGACTCTAGTTCCGGTGTAGGAAGGTTCAATTATCAGTCAGTCAATTTTTTGTTTTTGTTTTTTAAGTTTTAAAATAGATGTAAACAAAGTTTTTTATGAGTTGATTTTTTTCTAGTGTTAATATTAATTTTCATTTAAATTACCAAAAAAATTTCTTACCATTGAATAAAGAATAACACAAGAAGTGCCTTGTGGGCATGTTTCGTGATCCAAATATTTGCCTAATCGAGACTTAAATTTTCAATACAAAATTGTGTTAGTTAGTGTAAGTGAGAAGGAGCGCTGGGCTATTGGGTCAAATAAAACATTTGTTTCAATTCAAATTATGTATGGAAGGCACTTCTAGTGTTTTTCTGTGTTTACCCACAATTTCATAGAATGTAATGGATAATAATAATACACTTTCTTTTTCAGGTGGCTTTTGCTGAACAGCACTGACCCCGGAACTGAACTTCAATGGCTCATATACGAACTTCAGTCTGCAGAATTTAACGCAGAAAAGGTTCACATTATAGGCCACATTCCTCCCGGACATTCTGACTGCCTGAAGGTTTGGAGCAGAAACTACTATGCAATCATAAACAGATATGAAGCAACCATAACAGCGCAATTCTTTGGACATACACATTATGATGAATTTGAAGTGTTTTATGACCCGAAAGACCTAGGTAAGAAATTGAATTATGTACCGATGTTTAACTAGGTATCTGTTACATATAATTATTTAACTTGAAGCTTAAGAGAGATGGCTATGTACTTTGAATTTAAATATAGCTCTAACTAATTGACTGAATTTGTTTATTTCTAGGAAGAGCAACAAGTATAGCATACGTTGGTCCTTCGGTCACACCTTATTACGATTTAAATCCCGGTTACAGAATATACTACGTAGATGGTGACCACGATGAGACAACAAGAGTAAGTAACATTTCGTCACGATTATTCCGATTATTATTTTTTTTCAGTAAACCTTGGTTTGTTATTTAGTTGGGGGAGCAATTTGAAGATTCAACAAGTCATCACCAAACGAAACTAATTTACACATTTTTAAATACAAAATTTATCTCAGATAATGTACTTCTTCATTATTTAAATTCACTCCAAAAGCTGAAATAATTGTTAATTAGTTTACCGAGATTTGATTTTTAAATTTTGACACTAACAATAAAAGCAAAGACTACTTACAATAGTGGATATTGGACAAAAATAAAATAATGGACACTGAACAAAAAAAAATAAAAATAATAATGCATATTTGAGATGCATAATTACTACATTTTTTATCATTGTAAATAACACAAATTGTGATAGGATCTCAACTAATATGTGTAGGTAAATTCATGTTTGTTGAGCCATCTTTTAAATTTTTTTCAATTTCATCAAAAAGTAGATACCTACTGAATAAACCAATAATCAGACAAGATGCCAACACATTTAGCTGGCCCATATAAATGCGGTGATTGTGCCTATTGCAAAATTATAATAATACTGTTTTTCCTTCCAGCTTGTGGTAGACCACGAATCGTGGATAATGAACCTGAAGGAGGCCAACTTGTACGACTACCCTATCTGGTACAAGCTGTACTCGGCGCGGGCGGCTTACCAGATGCCCTCGCTCCGGCCCCAGGACTGGGACCAGTTCATCACGGAGATCACTGAGAAGGAAGATCTCTTTGACCTTTATTACAAGTATGCTTTCATTTATATGTTGTGATGGGTTATACATACTTGAAATTTCCCAAAATACGTCAGTAATTATTATATATTTATTTGTTTACTTGTGGAAAATCACGCATAACAAAAATAACTTGACTTGTTATATTACATTGAATTATAATGAATGTTCAGGCACTACTGGAAGAACAGCCACATGCGCCCGCCATGTGACTTAGACTGTCGCAAGCGCATCCTATGCGATGCGCGCTCAGGCCGCTCCCACGACCGGCGCGCGCTGTGCGGCACGCTGGAGGCGCGCATCGAGTCCACCGAGCGCCAGTCCTGGGGCGCCTGGCTCTACAACGGCTTCACAGTATCGTACGGCATCTCTAATTTCCTAAACGGCTTCTTGTGGAATTCCTAACCTTTATAATACTCACCCAAAACCATCAGCAGCGTACTTATCATGCTATTAATATTACCGGTTTCTTGTGGGATTCCTAACTGTACAACGCACTACTTTTCTACTGTAGGTTCTTGATGAGTAGCCAATGTTTTAATATATCGTTATTAAGATATTTATGTAAACCTCGTATCTCAAAATTCTACGTTATGTAAACTCGTCTCTAAGCCACAAGCTGCTTAACTAATATAATATTTAACCAATATCCAAAACGTGCAAAATGCTTCACTTGGTTTTAAAAGCACTTCTACGACAACTTTGGTAACGATATTTGAAAAAAAATTAAGTAAAACTGCTGCAGTTATGGAAATGTTGCTGGAGGGACGAGTGCACTCTTTCAGAGCACTTCTCTGCCACTGCATGGGAAACTTATGGCATAGACTATGCCAATCCAAGAATACTATCATCACTGCCATGGCTGTCTGGGTAGAACCCCCCCTGATGGCCCTCTAGATATGGGAAACGGTCAAATATCCCCCATAAACAACTTTTGCTTTATTTCTAATTTAAAAAAAATCACTTCTTTTCTGTGTTTATTTTATGTAGTGTTATTTTGTTTTTCTGTTAATTATAGGATGTGTTGCATTGCACTGCCCCTGAATATCTTCTGGAATAAATTATTTTACTATACTTATTACTGACAATTTTAACATTTTAATTTACTAGGTTTACATAATAAATATCTTGGCAGCGATTTCCAAACTGCATTTATTTTCAATTCTCCGACACATTCTCTCCTGCTGAATTTACTTATTTGTAAACTATGTATTTGATAAGCATTTTCATTTCCTTGATCAGATCTTTAGAATTTCATACTTTTATAAAAACCAATTATGTGCATTCTCAACAGTATTAAACATTTTAAGAAATGTATTAAACTTCTTATTAGATTAGTTATAGAGTACAAAATTGTCCACGAAATTCTTGCTCTTATTGCCTTTCTTTTATAATAATACAACATTTATCTGTCATAGATTTTAGGCATCCTTTAATAATGTTGTGAAATCAGTTTGCATGCTTAGAAAACCATTTTGAAATGTTGAAATATTTCTTGTAATGCATGCCAATAATAATTATTATGAAACACATTTCAAACTACCTCTATCATACTGCTAATTTAAAGTTCTAGTTTGTTGGAACATTATACAAATTAATTAAATTAATGATTTAGTTTTTGTGGTTTGGTTTTTTTTTGAGCATGCGGCAATACTTCTTTAATGGTGGTGGAATTTTCTTATAAATAATACTAATTTTTCTTTGGACAGAATGGTATAGGCCCCAGTGCAGACAATATATGGACCACGTATAATTCAACAGACTCGAGCTTCAATGTCTAATGAGTGATAAACGGCCTTCTATCAAAAGTAATGAGACTGTTTCGAGAGCCATTGTTAGTGTTTCTTAATATGATCAGTGCAGCACACAAACATACATACATACATACTCGATGAATATATCTTGTTACCTGCTATAAATTATATGTTGACCATGAATAGCAATTAGATCTATAATTATTTTAATTCTTACAACCAAATTCACAATTTTTAGAATTTATTTTTATTTTTTAGTAAGTAATTGCAGAATGGACAGATAAGAAATGACAAAGGTACTGTAATAAAAAATTGTTCCATTTAATGTTTGTACAAAATTTCACATATAATGCACCAAATATTGTGATATAATGTTAGTCTTTCATTTTTAAAACTGTTAAAACAATAAAACCTACTAATTCTATGTTATTATCTATAAATAAATTTTACAAATAATGAGCTTAGCAATGAAATTAAACAATTTATTGTAATACATACAAACAGATCTCAGCGAAGCTAGTTGACATTATTTTATAATGCAAAAAAATGGATTTAAATGCAGTACCTACATATTGTTTTTATGTTGTTAAAATTATAGTCGTCCTTCGCTTTTTTCTCTTTTTAATAATTATATTCGTACTTAGTATGTAGTTTAGTTTTAAATTTGTAAATAGTAATACTACCATGTTTTATATGTCAATTGTACACCTCATGCAACATCAACAATAAAAAGTGAAATAAACCATTGCTTACTTAATAATTAAAACATGATTTTTGTAAATCTATTAATACTTTTCTGAGGATTGGTGGTTGAAACTACATTAATAAAATAATGATTGGTAATCTGATTTACCCGCTGTATAAAATTCCTACCGCTGTACATGACTATCATAACTTGCTGAATGGAGAGCACATTGGTGGGGGGTGTCCACTTCAAAGTGGTGAGTGATTTTTTTATAATTAATATGTAGATGTAAATCCGATTTCCAGATTCTTGTTAAAATAATACATACAAAGCAGAAAAATCAGATTGTCTGGGCAAAAACTCTGAATGGTGAGATCTGGTACCATGACATTGACACATCTTTTGGTGTCTGGAATATTTTTATTCACCGCATCGTAACATCATTTCAATGATGAGCTGTGCAGATTTAAAATGTCCACTTAACTGTCAAAAAACTAAGATAAGATGCCACATTGTTTTGTTTTATATTTTTCAATAATTCAATAAGAAAAAAATAGTGGTAGTCAAGCGAAGTCGGGTATGTAATAAGAACTAAAAAGTAATATTAGTTAGAATCAGTTTTTTTAATCTATATTTTAAACTAGCTGTACTCCGCCACGCGTTGCTATGGCTCAGTCTGTCTGTACAGATAGAGAAACAATAGCGCGTGTTGCTTTTACATCTGAGAGATGGCGCTGTTTATAAAAAAAAATCATAATTTAACCTGTCACCTATTTGAATTAAACGTTTTGTCAAAATTTCAAAGCAATCGGCGAAGAACTTCTGAGATTTAAGATATAAAAAAAAATAACATTTTTATTTATATAGAATAGATAAAGTTTCTTACTAACCCTAGTATGATCTTGCCTCTGAGAGCTCCGCTGTTAACTTCGTTTTCTGCTACGTGAATCATTTACAGAGAGTATAATGGAGTTATCACCTTTCACATACACCTTTACATTCCAAACAAGATATTACTGCCTAATACATAATATGTGTTGTACGTTTCCAGAATGTCAATGCTGATGCACATCCCCCACGTTGCGTACCAGATCCCCAAGTTCGTGATGGGTCTCGGCTGAGTTCAGCGAGGTGGCTCAGGGTCGCCCGCTGCGCCCCAACTAGGAACGAAGCGACTTCTTGTGATAAATGTATTTGGAATGAGACTTTTGATGGCATTATGTTAGGAAATTATTTATTTGTCCGGGACTTTGTTCGCAACACCACTGCGAACCATCATCTCTTGTAATTCTTAAATATGGACAAACTTCAAATAAATGGACTAACTCAACAATTATAGTAATCTTAAATCAATCTCATTAAATTTATTTTAACAAAATAATATTTTATTAATAAATCATAGTAATAATTGTGGATACTAGTTGCTTATATTTCAAATTTTTTTTAAATGGAAACTGAATTCATTGATGTTGTTATGCTTTGTCTTTTAGGCATATCATTATACTGCAGACTTATCCACATAACACATTATTCAATGTGATCATACTTTCTAGAGTTTAAAACCGAATTTGTGCCTTTTTATAATAATAATAATTTTATTCCAGGATGTGTGGAGGTTAGTGCAATCCCACACGTCCCATATACATATTTTTGTACAATAGATATGTGAAAATGCAAAAATAGATAAAGAAAAATAAAATTCCTTCCATAATAATAAAATAGTAGACAGTTAGTATGTATTTAAAAGAGGCACCATTGATGTATTAATTTCTATTGATACAAACCTTTTTGACTTATTCAATTATAACCAAATTGGAAATGCCAGAAAAGGTTTGCGATTCCTTTTGTTCCATTCCAATTACCTACTATTTTAGAATATATATTCTCGCTGTCATTATTGGGATCATTTTGCTCTACAGCAAAACTTGTTGCCACACTGACAACCTATTACATATGTGTTTTTTTAATGATGTAAATAAGCAAGTACTGTAGAATAGTTAAAATACCTCCCAACTTCCGACATTTCCCATACATTCTTTAAGCAGCTTGGATTCATATATTTCAATGAATTTTATGTGAAATATTTTGTTTGTTAATTTTACGTTAACAAGTTATAGAAATTAGAGGTGAGTCGTATTAGCTCGTCTTGATACTTGGAACAACTGGTACAAGTGAGAATAAATGCTTATTCCAAATACCTGTTCCCTAGTATTTTGCACTTGTACCTACTAACAAGTCGTTGCTCTAGTTCGTTTTTGTCCAACACACCATTTTTGATGAAATGAGTTAAGTTTGCAGTTGTTCTCAGAAAGCATTTATTCATATGATAAAAGTGAAAAAAAATATTTTTAATGAGTTTTCAAGATGCAGTTTGTCTAAGGACGGGTTGTTTCGGAGAATTTGAACAATTCATCAAATTTCAACGTTCATTTCCGGGTTCTGTGAAAGACTTATTCAAGTTCTGTTTTTATATCATTGTAGGCTAGTTACTTGACAAAACTTAAATAAAAACAGAACTTGAAAAAATCTTTCACAGAACTTGAAAATGAACGTTGAAATTTGATGAATTTTTCAGATTCTCCGAAACAACCCGTCCTTAGTCCACCAAAATTGAACAAAATTCCGAGGGTGTTTATGCAACACTTTGTCCTACATCGAAATTAAAAACGTGTTTTCTGCGTAATTTTAGACATTTGGAACGAATTTTACTTAAAAATAATAATTTCTATCACTTTAAATCATTTTAATTAGCTTAGAATTGAGCTAATTTCATTTCAAATGCGTTTTCCTTTTTTGTCTTTTGGATAAAAATGAACTAGAGCAACGAAGTGATGGTATGCCAAAAAGTTTTTTTGTGTGGGGTATCTCACTCACTGGGTTGCTGGAAAATTTCTGGCTACGACGATTCCCCAATTTTCTACATAAAATTGATTCCCTACAATAATTTTTCAAATCCGTGGGGGGAGGGGGTGGCTAGAGAGTATCAGGAAAAACTTATTCCCCACAATAATTTAAAATCCATGGGTAGGAGAATTTCAAAGAAAATAATTCCCCACATTTTTTTCATGTCCTCCAGTGCATTTGCTTTACGGGTGATCCATATTTGGATTAGAGAAACCTTCTTCTCATTGCACGTCTGGTGAGTATTGCGTTTACGAGACACAACACTCGCAAGACGCGCAATACTTAAAGACAAATACTAAGTACGAAATTATCTTGATATCTGTTCCAAACATTTGTTCTAGTATATATGCTTCACCTCTAATAGAAATCAATAATTTAAAAAATAAATATCAGGCAACCTACGCACGACTTTCCGATTGTTTGCTCATACACAAAAAGTATTAAAGCTGCTATTAGGTTTTGTATTAACAATTATAAGTCAACCACCGCCACTAAGTCCTATATAAATTCAATTATTTGCCGCCATTGTCTTGAAGGAATACAGCAAGCTTCACTGGCGCCCACAGTTGCCAGCCAATACAAGTAAATACTGCCATTATTTTACTAGAATTGGGCGTATTATTAATATTCTAGGGTTTGATATAAAGTAACTGCGTCCATGGTGATTTTAATGAAATGAGATTAAACAAACTCAGTGTCAATGTTGCTGAACATAAATTATTAATTTTGTTGGTTTTAAATCAACGTTTACTGAACCTGAGAATTATACAGATCCACCAATCAATTTAAATTTATGTACGTTAACAATACAATACAATAGAAATGGCAATGAACTACATTTCATTCATTGACCTCTCCGAGGACCTTAAATTATTCTCTTGTCTGATTCTTTGTCTTCAGCATAAATATTATCTATTACAACATGGATTGTAATTTCCAAAGCCATTAGGGTAAATTAAATGCTAATACTGGTACACGTAGGATGTCAACTACAAGGGTTAACAATTATTTTTTGTATTTCTTCAGCATTAATTAACCGTGTAACAATTTCTAAACATTTTGTTTTTGAAGAATTTTATTTTAAAATGTACACTTCGCTACCGGTTTTGACACTTCCATTTTAAAATTAACTTTAAATTATACAAGTACAAAAATAATTAGATATTGTTGGAGAATTGGAGGGAGGATTCAAAATAAGGAAACGTGGTTAGCAAAAGTGATTTACAGCATATAAATTCATTATTGATGTTATTTCTTTGTAAATTTCAGAAGTTCTAAGATGGACAATTTAAACTATATATTAATATTAATACATAATATATGTGTAATGTAGTTTTTCGTTACTGAAGCTATGGCCTATTTTCAAAAAAGATTGGCAAACTTCTCTTAACTCATATGGTCAAAAAAAGAGACATTACAATACATAATGTTTTTAATACATTTGTCTAATATAATAAGTGTGTTTTTATATATTTTTTCGTTATCAGTAATTTTAGTTAAAAAAAACTTAAAATTAGCCATTTTAATTTTGTTTTAATGTTTGCATTCAAAATTTTAGTATATTTTTTTTTTGTAATAATATGTAGCAAATATTTTGGTTTATATATTTTGTTTATTTGTAATAACAAAATATGAGAGTGTATTTCATCACCTTTCATCATCAGCAAAGCGGAAATACTCCAACCGTCTGACAGAATGTGGCTGAGGTCTGAGGAAGAAGCTTTCCAAGAGACTGACAAAATCTTCTTCAGTAGGAAAACCTTATAAATATGAGAGATAAATTGGGACATTTCTCAAGTTCAGTCTTCAATGGACCGTAAAAAACAAAATTTGTTCATGAAAACTACTCGAGTAAGAAATTCTTAACCCGTAGGAGCCGGCAAGATATTCGATAAACAAAAATACATTTTTGTTAAGGCCAACATGAAGACAATACCTTACTTGATAAAGTGACATTTTGATTTTTAAACCCAGTAGAAGAATATATAGAATATCCAAAGGCAAAATAAGGTCGACACTGCAATTGCAGTACTTCGTGACGTATGTGGGCATAACTCTTCAACACTACAATTGCAGTACTTCGTGACGTGTGTGGGCATAACTCTTCAACACTGCAATTGCAGGGCTCCGGCTCCTAAGGGTTAAGCAAGTTACACTGAATTCCGTAAACAGAGTTCATGTTACCTGTCGAAACCGATAGCGAATTATAAAAAATATGTAACCATTGTACATTATAAAAAAAATGAATGTTTTCCTAAAAAGGTTAAACTTTTCAGTTAAAATTAAATCAATCATGTTTTTCTTTTCAGAAAACTTAGGAATACTGCTCATGTTATGTATTACGAATTCATGAAATGATGATATTATTATTATGTACATTTATAATTATTATTGTCCTTCTCCTGTGTTCTACGCACATGTATATTAAGAGTTATGAGGGTTGTGTTAATAAAGACCACATAGTTTTAAGATTCATATACCTTATTTATTATTTTTATTTATAAAAATGTAAAAATAAAAACTTTTTACAATTAATTAGACTATGTATGTTGTTACAAAAATGATCTGTGTTTCAATAACTACATTCAGTCATTTATTTAAATGCAATAACTAGCCTACAATAAAATGCGATGTTTTACATCAAACTAACTAGAATAAACATACAGTTAATTACAAAAATTACAATTTATAATACAAGTTCACCTCGAAACTTCTAAGAATCCCAAAATGTGTCAGATCTCATATCACAATTTGCTGAGGTTTGAAGATATGTTTTATAAGAACAAATTGAACACTACCACCTCCATAAGGCACCATTATATTACTCACTAAAATTAATGTACCCACTAACTATCAATATTCAGTGGATTGTAAATGCTTAGCACGTCAGTTGGTGTTGGTCACTACCAACTCGGTGTGGAGTTCAGAACCACTGACTGCTTTTCTGTTCCAACTCAATTATATTTGTAGTTGTTAGATTCAAGTGATTTTGGCACATTTTTCTATCAAGTCACTGAAATGAGTATAGGTGATTTAAACATATTTTCATTTGAGATTTTTTTTAAAACTATCGATTAACGTGATGGTCACTATCGTGCAAGTCATGATGGTAAACAATTATCACAAAAGGCTAATCATTTGCTAAACTTAACGTTTCTACAATCACAACATTTCTATGGATATTTTTTATTGCTACACATTTTAGATTTACATATAAAATATCACACATTGTAATTGTTCGAGAGCTTTATTCATTTTAAAAAGGACTTAGAATCAAGCTGGTTTGCTCCACATAGTCATTTAAAAGAAAAGGAAAAATGCATGTTTTGGTAAAATAAAGATAATTAAATAAAATTACTCTAAATTCTTAGTACATTCGTACAGATGAGTAGAGAGCTTAACCAAGTCTGCTTGCCACTAACAACTTTCCAGAAAACCATTATGTAATTTAATCTGATACCAATAAGACAATTGCGTTTATTGGAAAATTTTGCAAAAAAGTGATGCCTCGTAAAGTACATAGATCGGATTCATTATTGGATACGTATGTTTCTCTACAGTATTCTTAAGAACAAAAAAGGGAAATATGTGACAAACACGCAACCATAACATTTGGATTTATAAAAAACCCTCAAATAATAATACATATTGAAATGTTGAGGCGATTTTGTTTGGAAAATATTTTTAAAAAATTCTTATCGAAACTATGAAATAAAAATAATATAACATTAAAAAGATTACATGGCGTGATATTATTGTTAGTGATTTTTAAACATTGATATTTCAATCATAGGAACTGAGATATTCGAACTGAGATATAATTTAAGTAGTCAGATATTAAAAACAGAATTGTATTGGATACATAAGACAATTATAAATTGATAAAATAATAAACACAGGGAACACATTATCCATTGAATAAAAAGTATAAATTAAAACAGGAAATACAATAATATACACAGCATATTCATTGATAAAACAATAATTATTACAAAAATTAATTAAAAATGTCAGATAGAATAAAATTGGTGCATGCATTATTAACAGTGCTCTACTAATTTGATAACCCTGTAATTGAAGGTGTGTAAAAACACATTTGAACATTAAGTATTATGTATTACTGTCAAAGAAGTAAGTCTAAGTACACTAATAGTTATTCAGTTGAGTATTGTCAGTTGAGGATACTAAAATACTAACTCTAGAAGGATGACAATACCTTTAGCAGGTTTATTAATTAAAGTAATGTTTCCAAATCTGTTCTTCTCATTACTCTCTTGGTATTCCAAACACACCACATTACCACATCTCATTTCCTGAGGCTGTAATAATCATCATTACCAATTTGTATTCCATCCGGAACACCTAGTTTCACTGGACATACATATTTAAAAACAATAATACAAACACATTCTCATTCCCTTACAAAAAAACGTGTGATGGGGATCGCTTCATTCCATTTACATAAGATAAAATTCCAAATACACTGATAGACTATCTAAAACTGGTTTCAAGGAATGTAAATAACTTTAAAATGTTTTATGTTTTAAACAAAACAAATTCACTGGTATGAATTTCATAAAAGGGCATTGCAGGTCTCATTTATATTAATTATTTTACATGCATTCTCATTCAAACAACTTCTTCATTCCCTATCGCTCTAATAACCATGGGCTAACTTATATCTAAAATATTATCACCAAGGTGTCAGTAAATTAGAAACATGTACACACATTATTTAAAATCAATTTGAACACCACATTAAATATGGTTGCTTGCACTGGGGCAGAAAAGGTGTTGGGGCATGTAGATATATCTTCATAGAGCATTACTGAATTTGAACATTAAACAGCTATGGCAGTTGCTTTGAGATCAAATCGCATCAGAGATTTTTGTACAATAACGGAAAACATACAGGAAAATGCATACAATTACATATTATTAAAGCCTTAAAAAGTAATCACTATGCAGACAGTAAATGCTTGGATGCACCTGACTTATGAATAACTCTGATGCGATGCTATTTGTGAATTAAGCTTATGAGTAATGCTACATATTTTGTTTTGCTTCAGGAAACAACAGAGTTGACAATTAACCGTTCCTAGAGTTCTTTACTTAATTAAGGCGTGCTAAAAATACACAACAATATACGTTATTACTTTCAGCAATAAATTCTGTGAAGTTACCTACAAGTGTGATATATTATATTTGCAATGATATGTCATGGAATGGTGGATCACAATCTGCGGAGGTTTCTCCGACTCTGTTTGGTGCCAATGTAGATCTTGGAGTGGGCCTGCTTGGAGGGGCTGGGGGCCTCGATGGGGCGCTGGCAGCAGGGGTGGTTGGGCAGGCGCTCCGTGAGGCAGCGGGCGCAGAAGCTGTTACCGCAGCCACGCCCCGGGCACACTGCCCATTGTCCCCGCACCCGCGCTGGCCGCTTGCAGCGAGGACAGCTGCGCAGCTGACTGTTGGAATCCTCGGAAGCGGCCTGAAATTAAAAACATACATTATTAATATACATAGTAATAATAGTAACATAATTGATTTGGTGCTTTCAACTAGTAAAAATAATGGCAGATTGTAGGAGTAGTAAGGTAGTAAAGTAGTAGGCGGATAATCAATTACCACAAGAGTACTGTATTTTGCATGATTACTCACTTACTTACTTACTCACTTACTTACTTACTTACTTACTTACTTACTGAGTCATATTTGTTCCATCCATAATGCGAGATTTATTCCTGGCTAAACTAAAAGAACACATTAAAACCAAAGGCCGAATTACTGCTTCATCCATAGGACTACCACATACTCAGTTGGGTCACAGTACACCCATCTATATATCCGACCACCTAACTTCAAGAAAAAAATTCCTCCTGGCTCAAACAAAACAACAGGCAAAAATAAAAAACTATAAATTCACATGGACAAAAAATGGTCAGGTGTATGTTCGTAAGTCTGAGGACTCTAAAATCCTTAGAATCTCGTATGAATCGGACATTAAAAAAATGTGACTGGAAGTCAACAAAAAAAATCCATTAACTAATCTGCTTATCTGTAATAATTCAATAATTTTTATTTATTTTCTTTTCTCAGTCAACTTTGCTCATATCACAAATCTATCTATAATTATTAATAATCTTACTAAACTTATCAACTTGCTTCAAATATTTATCGTAACTTGCTCCATAATTCCCCTTTATCTGATCATATTAAATCACTCAACTATTCTTTTCTATATATATTCTATGTTCTATTTTATATTCTATTCTACAATTATTCCAATTCATCCATTTATTTCCACTGTGCTAATTTATCGAATTATTATACCAAACTTAATTTACTTAAATATTTTTAATTTCTCAATGTCGTATGATACATGTGATACATTCAATTGTTTTAAATTATAAAATAATTTCAACTAAATTAACTCCTTATATTTCCATGATAATCCTAATCCTATCATATCATCAAATAAAATTATCTTACTTAAATCAATTACCTCACTTAACTTCTCTTAATAATGCTATTCTAAAATTGGATACAACTATTCTAATTAATTTCATAATTTCGAACCACTTGATTCCGTCTATCCTAGTGATTGTTTTTATTCTTGCACTTTTTTCACTTTTCCTAATAATTTTAATTTTGCTAATTCTCTTAAATGTGGTATATTTATTAATTTTTTTACATCCCTTGGTAATTATTATATTATTAATTTTAAAAACTCTACTTCTCCAAATAACTAAAGCCTTCTATAATTCTCTTAACTGTCGCATGAACTATAATTATAACAATTGTTTCAACCATTTCCTATGCATTATTATTTTAAATCGTGATATCTGTTTTAACTATTTTGATTATTGTGTCACTTATTTTTCTTATCTTTCGATGAATTTAAATTGTTTCATTTTTATTTTTATACACATCTGTTTTAATTATTTTGTTTATCTCAATGTCTCTTATTTTTCGATGAATTTAAATTATACCAATTTTATTTTTATATATACCTGTTTTAATTTTTTCAATTATCTCAATGTCTTTTATTTTTCGTTGAATTTAAATTGTTCCATTTCTATTTTTATAAATATCTGTTTTAATTTTTTCGATTATCTCAATGTCTCTTATTTGTCGATGAACTTAAATTATTCCATCTTAATTTGTATATACATCTCTTTTAACTATTTTGATTATCTCAATGTCTCATATTTTTTGATGAATTTAAATTATCCCATTTTTATTTTTAAAAATATCTGTTTTAACAATTTAGATTATCTATTTGTCTCTTATTTTACAATGAATTTAAATTTAATAACTTTTAATTTAATTTAATTTGTATAGTTTTATTACTTACTTATTATTTAATTGTATAATCTAATTGTATAATCTAATTAACTTATATTTTAATCTAAGTTGCATAACTTTATAACTTATAATTAACTTATTTTATAAATCCAATCTGTAAATATCACCCGCCATAACACAGGGACATCCCTAGCATGGCGGATGAATTATCAAAAATATGTATAAATGTTCAAAAAGTTCTTATAATAAATAAATAAATAAATAAATACTGTTTTGTTGTTGGAATGTATTACTGAACTGCAACTAGCAAAATTAATTAAAATAATAAGTTTGATTTCATACTGAATTACGACAAATAAAGATAAGACAAAAAAACAGAAAGCTGTATAACCTTGATAAACATGTTGAAGCGTCTCTTTCCCGGACTGACTGGAGGACTCCTGGCTTTGGCTGGAGTCTTAAGCGGCATAACATTAGAATGGTTCTGTATCTCCATCAGGTCTCTCCTCACAGTGTTCACCCCGTAGGGCAAGCTGTCCAGTCTCTTGGGACACAGAGCCGGCCTGGGGATCATCAGGTTCTCCTTCATTCTTTCTTTCTGCACTACGTTCTTCTTCCTGCGACGTTCCGCAGCTGGTTCTCCCTGACACACATTCCTCCAGCACTTGCTCACCTGGCACACACTGCTAAGATCATCGCAGGATAACTGGCTCAAGATTGACTTGATGGCGGGCCAGTGGGATTGTTTCTCTCCTAACATCTTAAGAAAGTCAATATTTTCCCTACCACAGAAGTTTTGCCTTTTCAACTGCAGGCTCTTCCTGCATTTGGATGCGCTGGCTTTAAGAGCACTTTTTCTGATCTTTTCGGGGGTTTTGATCTTTTTGGGTGGAGTAACAGGCTTCAATTGAGGATAGAGAATTTGATATTTTTCCGGTGTTCCGATCTTTTGTTGACTGAAGTCCAGTTTTTTAGAAGATCTACGATCAGGAAAGTGGTTCTCGAATTTGAATATAGGTGAGAAATTGTCCTCTATCTTTTCAGGAGTTCTGGTTAGACTATCTTGATAAGATTCATCGGGACTACGTCTTCGTATTTTTTTTCGATCACTATATCGATATTTAATCGGAGTTATCGGGCAAGACGCGCAGGGGGTACCTTCTTGTTTACCGGAGCTTCCACTACATTCTGGCTGAACGAAAAGGGAAATAGGTCTTAAACTATAATCACTAGGATCAGAGGCAGAACTCGTGATGACTGAATTTCTATAATTAGTTCTCTTGTCGTGTACTCGTAATGTTTCCTGATCATTCACGTCTAGGTTCTGCAGAACTGTGATGTAGGAGTGGCTATCACAGGGAGAGACCAAGTGATGGGTTGTGGCTTCGCCGGGCCATTCCACATCGTCTGACATTGCATTCTGTCTTTTCAAACATTTTCCATCTCTTTTAAGGAAGCTATCTGGCGATTCATGGTTGATCTCATGCAAAATGGGCAAAGTTCTACAATGAAACTCTTTGGCATCCGCAATGTTGGAATCGAGAGAGCAATGTTTGTCCAAGGTAGAGTCATCTGGGTAGGAGTCTCTCATTAGATATTTGGGCTTAGAGTGGTAAGGGCGAGACATTCTGCGAGGCGGATGGAGGGTCTCCTCCGGCGTGAACAGCGAGTGAAGGGAGTCATGCTGGGATCTGTACAAAGGCCTGCGCTGCGAAGAGTTCCCAGAGCTCTCTGACAAGAGTGATTCTGCCGAACTTGGGGTGACAGTGACATAGCCACTGTCGTCTGTTTGGATATCTTTACAGATGGAGACATGGTGGGAGTCCGAGGATATCATCATACTGCTTTCGGGAGAATTCATCATGTCCCTGGAAAATTATAAATGTGATTAAATAAACTGCCTGCATTCTAACAAGATTTTAGTAAACAAGGTGTCCCTAAGCATGTATATTGGAGAAGTAAAAGGTTTTACATTGACTTCACACCATGGGAAATCATTACTTGGGTGATGTTGACATATTCAATACCAACTTGGCAAGTTTTGTGGATCATTTAAAACATTTATTTCAACAATACTACTAAACACATCATGTAAACCTACAAATAGCTGTATTTTCTGTTTTTGTTTCTTGTGTTTGTATGACTTGTTGCATAGCTTTTATCAAATGTAATTTTATTATTATTTTTTATGTTTCAAAGTATCTGTCAAATTAAAATTATACTACCAACCATGTAAAAGCCCTCTGAGTGTTAAATAAATAAATAAAAAAAATAAAAAATAAATAAGACATAACAAAGGTGGTTGAGTCTGCTTGGGTGAAATTAATCAATTACCGAATGTGAATAAACTGGGTATGTTTTAACGTTGTGTGAGTGAACACTCCGAACAATTGTGCACTGGGCGCTAAGAGGAGTCACTCTTTTATCAACCCCTGTCTTGTGCATTTTACTGCCCACCAGGCCCTGCGCTTGAATAGCACTCTGTGACAGTGGGAAGTACGTCAGCTATAAGCAACAGCAACAACGGTACATTTGTCCTGGGTTTCTGTGTTTAAAGCTCACTTGAGGTGAGATAATACAAAACAGTGTTATAGAAATGCAATGTCTATTCAATTGCAATCAATGCTATTGCATTGGTTGACATTATTATGTTGCGTGTGTTTGTTGTATAAATGACAATAGTATTTTTTTTTATTAGCTTATATTTTAAAACTAGAACACCAATTTACGAAATGACAATGACTAAAGAAAATACCCTTCAATGCGAAATGCAATATTACTACAAAGTCAATGATAAATGGGTCCAACTGCCTCATTAACAATTTATTCACCTTAATAGTTACGTATAAAGGATCATTGATTTTATTTCAAGTAAATGTCGAGATTAATATTTCACTGGTGAATTAGTGCAAATGTCAAAATATGTACAATTTATAACACTTTTAGATAGTGTACTGCTTTAACAAAGTGGTCCATTTGGTTTGGGTCATTATCAGTTGAAGGAATATGTAAGTCTAGGTATAAATAATAAAAAAATCACAACAAAATAAACACACACCTCCGTTTGTTTCTTGTTATTTTGAAGCAGCTTTTTACTTTCACTTAGCCATGGAGAATTGTGGAGAACACAACACGATCACTAGAAGTTTGACAAAGATTGAAACTTTTTTGCTAAATTAATTCAATAGTCCAGCATTAGGAGCTAACCAACATATCCGTTCGAGTAAAACAAACACAATAACATAATTCGGTACAAACAAAAAGAAACTGCTCGACTTGAACCGTTATTTTCCGTCATTAACTCCCGTAGCATTCCCAGACTTTCAAAACAGTCAAAACACATTCCAAAGACAAATTTTAAAACAGGTAAAATAATGAAAGTATTTTAAAGAAATACGTAAAAAGACAATAGGGGATATTGTTAAATTCTCATTGACTTCAACCTTTTGCAGGTATAATTTTCGGATCGCTAATGTATTTGCTCATTATTTCTTCGAAGAACTTAATCCCGAAAAACCAAATTAAAGCCGTTTTGTAAATAAGACATTGTCACATTCGCTAGAATCTAGGAGCCAGGAACAATGTTCCGTTCATATAGCCAATCACAGCAGTTTAACTTAGGTTCCATTGAAAAATCTTATTTTTGATTGGATAAAAATCAAAATGGCACCGTATCAACGAACTTTACTAGCAGTAGTCGTCGAAGAGCGAAAAAACCATTGCGCGTATAAAGTTATCCATTCACGAGTAAATTCCGTATAAGAGAATATTTACAAAACGTCACGATTTAATAGCAATGCCATCAGAAATAAAACGCTGATCTATTAAAAATTTACATAAATAAATCAGATATGTATATAAGTAATGTGAATTTTAACCATGTTTACGTAATAGACATTTTAATGTTTGTTTTTTTTTCAAATATTGATCATAACCTGGTATACAAAACCTGATGCTTCATAAAAATAATATATGCAAAGAAAATATGCATGCTTCTATTCAATACCTTCTATAAAACATAAAATCTGAAGCAATGAAAACTCTCCAAAGGTGAATTCTGACAATCAAAACATTTGCACAACTTTTCTTTCAGAATTCTAGACCAACGCAACCATTTCAGCTCGTTTTCTAAGTAAGATATGGAAATTTCAAAATTAAATTTAACTGTTATCCCCAGTTGTTTCAAAAAATTTGAACAATTCATCAAATAATTGTATCATTATGGGCCAGTCACTTCGCAGAACTGAAATAACAACAGAACTTGAATATAACTTTCACAGAACTTGAAAATCAACTTTGAAATTTGATGAATTGTTCAAATACTGAGGAACAACTGACCCTTGATATTTATGATTTAACGCCGCAATATATATTATGTAGTTAGTGTTCCATACTTTTCAAAAGCTCTCAAATTAAATAAAGTGTTGAAACTGAAGGCGAATTCGCGAAACAGTAACTGTAAATTAATAGCGGCAATTCCACGTACACTTAAGAACGATGGTACCACACGCCACTCCAGGTCGCCACGCAGAAAAGTACAGTTCAAAAGTAAGGTAACGGCTTACAGTGGAGTCCATTGTGGGACTTTTCTTCGCGGCGGCTAGAAGTTGATTTGTGGCGGCGGCTCGGAGTGGCGCGCGGTACCGTCGCTCCCAAGTTTACGTGTTATTGGCGCTAAAGTTATCAAATTTTCCTATTGTTTTTTTACACCAAAACACCAAAATATTTGGATTCAAAATGCGAATTAGTACTATGTGTACTGTGGTACCTTTAACTTAAAGTTCTTACCCTTGGTAATATTTTATATGGATGCTTATAAACGCACTAGGGAGCTAGATAAAGTATACAGAATTTAAAATGCGAATGATTGTTGATTGATATTATTTGACATCCGCGATAAGTTTATATTCGGCTTTTAGTTTGATCGGTTTTTATTTCAGAGAAATAAATACAAAACATGAAAAATGGCAATGCAAACGAATGGGATGTGTAGATTATGTGCGACGTCCGGGGGCCAGAATATGACAAATATATTGACAGATGAATCCGAGTACATGAATATGGCTGATATAATTCTAAAATACTTTGATATTTCGGTAAATATCAACTGGACTAACATTTTTCTGTATGAATTCTTAACGTGCTTTTATTTATGTGTATTTTTTTCCCCTTAGATTTCATCTGAAGATACTTATCCCAAGGAAGTTTGCGAATGCTGTATAGTAAAAATAAAATCATTTGATGAATATGTTGAACACTGTTTGCGCGCTCAAAACTTCTTTTTAAAGTTAAATAATAGTGAGACTGAAACTAATAAAGATGAAGACTTATTCAAAGTTGTCAAATGTGAATTGGCCGTTGATCTGGGTGCTATTACAGACGAGGTTAAGCATGAGGATGATGTCAAGGTATGTATTTGTAATTTAAATTCTATTTAACCCGTGACATCGTGCGTTCATGGGACCCACAACGAAACTCTCCCTCATCTGCCTCTCTCATCCCATTCACCACTGAGCTCTGCACTTCTCAGTACATTCCCACATTCTGAGATCACGCAGGAGGATAGACAGCTCCCTCGCATAAGTACAATTTACGATAGTCATTTGAGTTATGAGAGTCAGTTTTCGAGTATTGTCTATTTATCGAGCATTGGCTATTTATTATTAGAGGAGCTGTAAAACAAAGTATAAATTGAAGATTCAATCCCAGATCGTGCAAGATGTGTTTAATGCAAAATAAGTGTAACTTTACCTATTGTCATTATTTTTAGGTTCAAAGTTATTATTGTTTTGTGTTTACAAGTTTTAAAAGTTTGTCGTTTATTATAAGGAAACATCATTTTTAGTAATGGAGATGTCATATTTTTGTTATTGTTTATGGATATGTTTTTGTGGAAGGAATTTGGGAGGACCTCCAATCGACCTCGAACGCTCAGCAAAATACTGGAAACTAACCATTCCAATCCAGTCCCCGCTTACCAGTTCTCGCCTGCTAATAGTGGAACATATTTCAACGAGATTTTAGTATGCAGTAGCACCTCTATTTGTGTAGCTCTATGCTTGCATGCAACTTTTAGTAATATTCATTTTTTAAGTATATTTAAGTCCACTTGTAATGGTGTGAACATTATGCCTTAACTTATGCAGCGCTTAGAAGTGTTCGTATGACAATATATGAGACGATGTATGAATGTGAATGAGGTAAGGAGAGTGTGCCAAGACCGAGTTGTTTGGCGATCCGTCCTATCTGCCTACCCCTGCGGAGAAACGGAGTGATGGTTAGTTAGTTATAATTAGACACCCATTCATAGCTTAATGTTTAAGAAATGTAGCATTAATTATTGAAAACAGCTTAGAAAATAGCTTTTATAGCTTTAATTTTGCGTTTTCATAGCGTTTATAGCTAAATTGGATAACGTCAAGGAATGGGTGTCGGCAAGAGGGGAAAAACAATTAAATTAGCAAAATCACTTGAAACATGTTTATTGTATTATTGATTGAAACTCAACATGGCACATGTTTCTACAGTAGTGTGTATCATGTTCGTTCTACGATCTGTCAATACTAGATTATAGCGACTAAAAAATCTTTTTTATTATCACTAAAAACACCATTTATCGCTTTAATTCGCGAAAATATCGTAATGCTCTAGGTGTCTCTAGTTATAATATATCATATTATCAGCTGTCATTATATTATTTTTATGGTGGATTCAGTGTTAAAAGTGCAGAACCATTTATAATCCTTATTACATTTTTCTAGGTTAAAGAAGAACTCTTGGATGATATGGACGAAGACATGTCAAGTAATATCCTTGAATAATAATGTTAATAATCAAAACAATTTATTTGTTTTGTCTCTGCTTCAATGGTTTGTGTTTTCTTTAGATTCATTATTTGAGGATGGTCTGGACTACCCGATAAGCGATCTTCTCCCTAAAAAGCAGAGGAAAAAGAAATTAAAATCTTCAAAGAAAAAGAAACTGAAGCTAAAACACTCTTCCGTTTCCGACTCCGAACCTACATCTTATAAAAAGTCTGACCCTAATCTACAAAAGTATTTTTCGTAAGTATTATTGATAGTAAATATAAATTTTATATTCATAATGTTGTAAACAGTTTGCATCCCAATTGGGTGGTGGTGTTAAGGACTTTTACATGGTATGATAATGAAGTCTTTGGTTTGAAATTAATCCGCTAACCCATTTACAAAACAAGAATTAAGAATTAGAAAAACGCACTGACTAATTCACCACACAAACCAATTCAAGATTGTCTTAAAAAAAATAAAATGAATCAGGTTAGTGATGGGAATTAAATTATTATTACCTTCAAAGAGATACTCATTCCATGTGAAATATTTCGACTCAATTAGATCATAAATTAAGGAAAAAAAAATTTTTTAGAAAAATATTTCAGCAGTCCCCGTAGTGAAGCTATTATTTTGGAAAATAGTTTTATGATTTAAAATTTTTGCTTTCAGATTGTTTCAATAGATAGGTCATGTTTCCTCTAACCGTTCTCTTCCTTCTCCTATTTATTTAATGTCTGAACCACTATTTCATTCAGTAGATCTCTTGTGTGTTAAAAAATAATAAATTGTGTGGATATACATATGTAGTATGTATCCCCAAAAATCCCCATTTGATTGCAACATGTGGTATGATGGTTTTAGATTTGCGTGCTTCGTGTGCCAGAAGCTCTGCGCCAACTGGTTCAGGTTGAAGGCCCACATCGTCCAGGAACACAATCAGCAGGCCAAGGTCCAGTGCGAGTGCGGCTGCATCGTCAGATCTAAAACCGCCATATATCGACACGTCTCGGGACATAATGATCCTAGCAGCTTTGCGTAAGTGCCTGCTTTCTTCACTCTTTGGCCTCAACCTATCCGACACCACCTCCATGGTCGAGTGGTTATGATCCTCCACTACGAATCCAGAGGTCACCGGTTCAAATCCCTGCGAGTGCAAATTTTTATTATTTAATTAATTTTGCCATGAGACAAAACCGCATGAGCTTGTATACTTTTTCGCTTTCTTCTAAGACGGCATCTCTTTCTACAAAATATAGGCCAACATAGATCTCTGATTCGTCACGCGATTCACCATTCTACCTATTGGTAACTCATACTCCCGCTACCTTTTAAAGGATGCACCGTGGGAAGTATTATTTCATAATTAATTAATTAAAAAAATAATATAATACATAAATCGGCCTCTTCGAGAGTGAAAGATTTTCTAAGTATTGCCCTGGTGAAAGGCCACCATACAGAAGCGGATTTACTTGGAATGGCTTTAGCCGTGTTTGTCGACCAGATCTGAATAGCCAGATACCCCTTCCTCTTTTTCATCTCCTTCCCCTCCCCACTATCTTCAGCACAACATACCCCTATTGGGGACGCCATAGTTTCACCGGCTCTAGATAGTTGGGAGCAATTGCTCTTTTACAGTATTCACATAAGAATATATATTATATTGTTTATTTAAGAATAATGTTTCACATTATGTCATTTGAATGACAAAAGGTTACTCCCCAGATCTTTTTTTTTCGGAACGTTTCCTGTGTCATTGTCTTTTATACCATACATTATTATAACCTAAAACCAATAACAACAACTCAACCACCCCAACACGGGCATGTGCCAAGCTTGGTGGTCTAAACATTCCTAATAATTGTAATAACCATTTCACTGAATAAATAAAAAAAATAAAAATTATCGTAATAAACTATAAAAAAAATTATAAAGTTTTGTACATTTTTCTCAAACTGCGGTCAGAACCTTTGGCTTCATAGAGGTGTTGAATTATTCTGTTGTTAACTTCTATATTTGAATATAAAGCTTGGTGTTTTCTCTTTCTAACAACGTTTAGTTCATATTTCTAACTATGACTGTAATGGAGACACAAACGAATTCTATGAGATCATATGAGGTGTTCCAAAAAGCGAATAAATTGACATTACTGGTACAAATAGCTGTTTGTTCCCAAAACCGAACGAATCAGCCCGAGGAGTTATACTTACATTTTCAATGGTATAATTCACATAAATTCGGTTCAATATTTCGTTGGATTCATAACTATGGGATTTTCCAGAAAAACAATCAGCGACTGCATGTTGACACAAAACAATCTGATATAGTATTATTATCTTAATGACTGCACATTTTAGGATTGTTGTGAACAGGGACGCCCTCTGTTGTTTTCAAAAAAGAACTGTTGAAGTTTTCAAAAAGCATCCCCGATGAGATGTTTCAAAAGAAAATTTACAAAACTTAGTAAATTAAACATACTTTCCGAGAAATTTATTTTCCATTTAAGATTTTCCAACATTTAAAAAAATTTCCCAACCAACTTTCCGAGCAAAAATTTATCGATTTTAACATCATGGAAAATGTCCAAACTTCACATAATATCAAAAAGATAAAGATAGTCTTTTAAAAAAAAAACCTACTCTTTTTTCTGACCAATTTTTCCCGAAGATTTTTTTTCAGCAAAATAAAGATTTTAGAATCAAAAATTTTCATACATGTCTAACCAATAATATCGTTTTCCAAAGTCAAATATTAAAGTTGAAAAAAAAAACGTAACTTATAAACCCAACTTCTACTGTGGATTGCCCAGTATTATTTTTCCAAGGAACCGGCTATATTTGGAACCGGCATGTGCCCCTGAACAAAAAATGTATCTGTGTGTAAATGGTAATCTTGAAATTTTGGAGCTCTTGTAAACTGATTTGGTTGAAAAATGCTATATTTTAAATTGGGGGAGAAGCTCAAATCTTATGTCAAAATACACAATTTCTCGAGTTATGACTGGCAGTAAATTTCTTAGATGGGAGTTTGTTACATAGTAAAAATTTGTTCTCTTTTGTCCAGCGAATTTCAAATGAACAAAGTTATACGACATACATATTATATTTCGTAGGCATCAGAGGCGGCTCTAGGGATCCAGGCGTGGTAGGTCATTTGAAAAAAATGTGTGACTAATCTTTATGTGATATTGTGAAAATGCCCATACATCTATATCTACATCAATTTAGGCCTAGCGCGCACCACGATTGTATTTTTTGCGACACTATTTTAAAATCGTGCTATAATAAATCGCAAAAATAACACTGCGCGCATCGCGATGAAAAATTGCGATGAATTGTTCATTCTCAACATGGATTTCGTACAAATTGCTTGTATTGTTTTGCTTCTTCGGAAGAGGAGGAATAAAAGAACACATAAATACTGGACTCATCCTTTTACAGCAGAAAGATATGCTAAAGGTTTCTTTTATCTGAAATACAATGATCTTCGACAATATCCAAAAAAATTCTTATTTTATTATAGAATGACGATTCAGACATTTGACAAACTATTAAGAATTGTTGGACCTCAAATTGCATACAATAATACTAGATGGCGGAATGCAATCTCAGCTGAAGAAAGGTTGTCTGGTAGCGATTTTAAATCGCAGTGCGCGCGTGTCCATATAACTTCAAATGCTATAATTTTATTTTGCGACAATCGCGTCGCGCGCTGTCGCGGAAAAATGTGACAAATCACAATTTTAAAATAGCAACTATTTATTTGTCGTATATGCGCGCACATACTTACTAACTCATACATTGCATTTCTGCGACAAAATTATCGTGGTACAGAAAATCGTGGTGCGCGCAAGGCCTTAGTCCACGACTTTTAATACACATTATGTTAATATAGTATATTGGAAATAACTACACAATCCATGTACTTACGCCAAATTATTTTAAAGATATTACATTTTAATGTAGTTGTGCACAACATTAAAGTAAATAAAATGAAGAGGTTGAAACGCCCGTCCGCAGTATCCAAAGATACTGGGTGTGAAGCAATTGAAAAACAACCAATGTTCCACAAACGACAAGCGTGTAAAATGAAAAACCTACATATGTTTATGTCACCATCTCTTTAAAACTTATAATATTCATCGTGTCTCCCTCACGGCCATGACCTAAGTGTCTCTAAGCTTTCTTCAGTACCTAATTTTTACTTTGATGAAAGAAATGGTGCCACCTCGTTTATTCTGTGGCGCGCATACGGACAGAAAATGCCAACTTGGGGACCTTCTTTAAATTGACTCAGCGTATCGTGTGGACTTGTGAATGAAAGCTTCTATTAGAGACAACAGATGTCACTGCTCGTCACTCGCCGCCGCTCGCAGCCCTGCTGTTTCGCTGTACATTTCAAATAAATTAAGAATAAGACCAGTTGTTTTGATGAACATAATTTATTATTATTGTTGTCTTATAATTTTGAGAGGTCAAACACCAATTGACCTAAGGGAAGAACCGCCACTGGTAGGCATTCACATTGGTTTTTATTTGGATGGAAAAATGAATAGGTACCTAAATTTTTGCACACATTCTAATAATTGCTGTTGCACATACAATGGGGGCAAAACTCTACTATCAGGAACTAAATTAGGCGAAGCCCATCAAAAAGCCACCTGCCGAGCAGCAAAAAACTCATGGTAGTGGGTTTTTATCTTCTATTAATAATTAACTATTGCTGTTTCAGAGTGTCAAAATTTTACCTGTTAAAGCTATTCTATGGCAAAAAATCATAATTCAGGATATATTTACCCAGCAGCATAAAGAAAAATTAGAACATAAATACAGTACTAGATTCACGCGCAATGACGGGTTAATAGTTCCGAAATTTAATAATAAATACGGACAGAGAACGTTTGAATACAACATACCGAAGATATTTAATTTATTACCTGACACTATAAAGCAATGTAAATCTATGAATAAGGTTAAATATATGGTGAAAAATTGGCTATCGGAAAAAAAATATTTACTTTAATATGTATGAAAAGTTGTATGAAAAAATTGTTGATTCTGTAGATATAAGATGTAAATTATAACTTATAAAAATGTATATGTAACTAAACTTTAAGCACCTGTTGACAAGCCAATTCAATTGGCTTAGCAGGACTTGTTTGTTGATATGTATTAACTATTTATTCAATAAAAAAATTTAAAAAAAAAAAAATAAAAAAAATAAAAAACACTATTAAGAGGGCACTAATTTATAATGAAATACCGGTAAAACCCAATAACAATGTATCTTGAACATAATAATTGTGATTACTATTTAATTTATTTGTAACTACTACTTTATTTTTAGATTATCAACAAGCATTCAAAACAAGTGGTAGAAAAACAATTGGCGATAAATAAATTAGAATGATATAATTGACAGAGATAGAAATAAATTAAGCCAAACTATTTCCAAGCTTGGATAACCATAATATTATTGAATTTATTCTAGACATACAAACATAGATGTCTTTATGTTATAAATATACACTCCCAGAATGAGTTTATTTTTTCTCAAGGGTAAATGGTATGTTGTAAAAATATTGTGTAATAACTTACATAATACATAACTTAACCAACTAAAATATTTGGTCTTATTTATTTTATTCTTTTATACACCCATAGGTGTATTGGGTTCATGAAATGGTTACAGTTTTTATACAATGGTTGCATTAATTATATGTTTAACAATTTGATTAAGAAAAATATAATCTAAAATTCACATGTAATATTTTGACATGACAAATTGCTTAGATGTGTTTTAAACACTAAATTAGTGCATTTACTCGGTACACGCTCTTTTCTTCATTCGGATTTTTACATCCCTTAACTCGAACTTAAAAAAGTAAATAGTCAATAAAATAGCTCATTTTGTTATAATCTACATAAGTAAGTGGGGTGAGTTTTAGCCGGCCGCCTAGCAGCTCAATATGCCGCTGCAAAAGAAATGCAGCCGCCCAATCTTGGCGGTGGGTTTGCCAATGGGTTATTGCATTCACCCGGATGCAATCCTGGATTAGATTTGCAGGTTTTACGAAAAAGGTTTCTTATTATTTTTTCACTCATGAATATATTAGTTTCTTCTACGATTTTTTTAACCAAATCATTGCTGAAAAATAATTTTTAAAAATCGATAGTTTCCCCACGGTCTTCAGTTAAATTAGGTCCAGGTGTTTTTTCTCCCATAGCAAATTGATATCTCTCGGGAATCCTATCACTTTCGAAAACTCTTTTCCATCCTCCAGGATTTGAATAATGACTAAGAACGGAGGACTGTAGATTGTAGCATCTCCACTGTCACTGGAGTATACAGGGTGTATCGGCACGTACCCGACAAACTTTAACCAGCCATTCCTCAGCATATTTGGAGTAAAAAATCTTATGTGCACTTTGCTGTCCGGTAACGTTTTTTTTTAATAAAAAATTTATTATTCAATTTTTCACCACATGTCACTACTGTTTTATCCTTTGTCAAAGTTTGAAAACCCATCTGGTAAATATTTTATTCGAATTCCGTTGAATAATGCACGTGTGTACCTATATTGGCGCACTTTTAGCATCACAACGAAATGGCACGGCACCATTCGTCTCATTTTTAACTATTATTATTAAGTGTGTGCGAAAGAGCGAAGACGCTTTTTGACATACTTGCTTATAACAGCTGTTGAACACGAAACGCAAAGCCAATGACAGTGATGTAGTGTGGAAATTTTAAAGTTTTTTTGTTTTTAATTGAAAAAAAATGCTACCGGACAGCAAAGTGCCCATAACATTTTTTACTCCAAATGTGCTAAGGAATAGCTGGTTAAAGTTTGTCGGGTTAGTGCCGATACACCCTGTATAATCTTCAGATTTCAATTTCTTCTTACTTCAAAATCAGATTGATCACTATCATGTAATTGAAAATTATCATCACTCTCGCTGTCTTCACGTTTGTATATTCTGGATAATCGTGGCATGATTTTTTTTTTCAAAAACTAAAAAAAATAATAAAATAGACAAAACAAACTTATGTAGCACTGCCATTTATGATAACAATGTGATAATATAACATGCCACAAATTTTAGAATTAACGCCGAAAATAATATTTGTCTCGAGATCTATAGAAGACGGTCACTGTATACTTGTGTATTGATCGCACATTATCAAATAAGTTTTGAAATATGTTAAGTTATTGTATTGAATATTAAAAAAAAAATATATATAAAAAAACCCTCGAGCAGGTGGATAAACATACCGTGTCGAATGCTATGTACATACTAGTTAATAACTCTCATATGAGTGAGCAATAGACCAAATATAAGATTTAAATAATATTGGAAAAAATGCAGAGCCGGCTCCAGGGGACCAGAAGTGGAAGGTCAATCGAAAAAAAAATGAACATGAAATGTTAACACGTTGCTTACGGTGTGCACATATTTGTGCGTTTCAGAAACCTTACATTGCAACGGGGCGCACATTTTTGTGCATTTCTACGACCTTCAACTTCACATACAAAAAACACGTCTTAACTTGTAATTTCTTCTGTTATTTTGGCTTTGCTGTGTATCGGTTAGGTGTCGCTAAAATAAACACAGCATTATGGATTCTTTTCTGGTTCAAAACATTGCTAAAAGTCATCATTAATTTCAATGAAATATTGGATATTAATTTTAAACAAAGACAATAGGTGGTATTTTTTCTTCCTCATCAAAAAATGAAATAAAATATGTAGATCATTGACCTTTACTTTAGTCGTTAGCTGATACTTATGACGAAATAAACTCAAGTGGGGAAGCCTTTATATCAATTTTTATTCGCAGCTGTTGTGATTTCAGCGCTTGTTAAACTGTGTTGTTATTATGGAATATTAATTTTAAACATTATAAAACGCGTATATGACTTTTTATTATTATTGTGATTTGTGGACTTATGTGATTTTATTTTGAGACGTTAGACATTTACAATTACATTTGTATTTTTTCGAGTTCATTCGAGAGCATCATTGTGGAATAACTAAATGTGTATTTAATTTTTTTTTTACTTTTGTGATTTGATTTTACGCCTTTTGGGATTATGATTTTTTTTTATAAACCTAAAATGGACGATAGAGAGGATACTTTCGTCGAAGAACATTTTGAAGGCTATCTTTCAGACGTACCCAATGACGCTGAAGAAGAAATCAATGACCTTCACGAAGTTTACAGTGAGGCTGAAGAAAACGAAGAAGATGATGAACCAATTTTACGTAGAAGTTCAAGACCGCGTGTCATGCGCATATCATCCTCTGAAGAATCTTCAGAAGACGTCCCTGATATAACCCTGGATTGGTCAGAATTTGATCCTCCTAGGAATTTGCCTGATTTCGAAGGTGTACCCGGTCTAAAAGTTTTCCCCGAAAATCGATCAAGTGTAGGGGATGTTACATCGCTATTTATAGGAGATGATTTGTTCGACAAAATAACCAACGAAACAAACATATACCATGAAAGAAATCATCACAACTATGCGACATCAGCTCACGCCCTAAAATGGAAAGATGTAACGATTCAAGAATTAAAAAAATGGTTTGGCTTAGTTCTTATAATGGCGCTAGTCCGGAAAAATACCATGGGCGATTATTGGTCCACAAATCCTCGGATAGAGACCCCATATTTCCGAAAGACAATGAGCCGCGATAGATTTCGACAAATTTTACGAAATCTCCATTTTTCTAATAATGACGAAATTCCGACCGCTAGCACAAACCGTCTGATCAAAATTCAAACTGTAATCGACTACTTCACGAAGAAATTCCAGGAAGTGTATACGCCAAATTAAAATCTATCTCTAGACGAAGGGATGATTCCGTGGAGAGGTCGTCTGAAATGTCGCGTGTACAATCCCATGAAAATTGTAAAATATGGAATCCTGAATAGGATGATTTGTGAATCAAAGAGTGGATATATCTGTAATTTTAAATTATATTCAGGTATAAGTGCTACGTTAGATTCCACAATAATCCAATTGCTGTCACCGTACCTAAATAAATGGTATAATATCTATGCGGATAATTATTACAATAGTGTGCGTTTAGCCAACCATCTAATGGAGTTAAAAACTAGAATCTGCGGCACAATTAGAAAAAATCGTGGCATACCGCCAACACTAAAAAATATACGCCTTAAAGTCCAAGAAACCACATATCTACGAAAAGGGGATGTACTTCTTCAAATGTGGAAAACCAACAAGAAGAGAGATGTAAGGATGATCTCTACGATACACCAGGCGGATATAGTGGATACGGGAAAAATTGATAGAACAACAGGGTTGCCCATCAAAAAACCAAAATGCATTGTAGATTACAATAATTTGATGAATGGTGTTGATCTTGCAGACCAATATTTATCGTATAATCCAATATACAGAAAATCTTTAAAGTGGACCAAAAAAGCCTTCTTATACCTTATTCATTGTGGAATTTTCAATGCTTTCCAAATTTAAAAAAAACTTAACGTACCTAATAAACTTTGCTTCCGCGACTTTTTGTTACAAGTTGCAGAGACCTGGCTTGAAGATAGTTCTTCCGCAGCAGCCACACCGTCCACATCATTCACGCAAGATTTGCAAATAAGTACACCTACTTGTGTCACGGCGAGAACTTCTTTTTTTGATCCACATGATAGACTGTCTGGCATTTTGAAAATACAAATTGGTAAAAATAACGAGTGAGAAAACTAAAAACTTAGTAAGACGCAATTGTCGAGTTTGTGCGAAGCTCAAAATATGGAAGCCAAGTGCGTTCATGTGTAAACAATGCAAAATTCCGCTTCATGTTGGTAAATGTTTCCAAACATACCACACCAAGAAAAAATATGTTTAAATTTAATTAGTTTTAGAACGTGTTCTATTTTTTCCTATCATATTTTATCCTATCATATTTTATCCTATTATATTTTTTTCCTATTATATTATTGTAATAAGTAAACTTATAATATTTTTTATTACTAATTTTTGTTTTATTGATATAAGCTCCACAGTTTGAAGTTTGCTGACATACATCCGGTAGTGGGATTGCGATCAAATTTCGCCCGCCGCAAGTGGCAGTTTTTTAACAAACATCTCCGTAGCTAGTGTGTTAATACATATTGCTATGCGTAATGAATATTATAAAAACGCCAATAAATGTAATTAATTTGCCGGTACCCACCTATTCTGAAACCGGCAGTACTTATTGTTTAATTATTCATTTACACATATAACTAATTCATGTTTTTTTTGTTCTTTTCCTATCAAAGGTTTTAATTTTAATTTGTATTAACTCCAAACTTAGTCAATTGTTTATCAGTAGACTTAAAAAAAAACAACAATTAAAGCAAAAGTACTTACACATTCATTTTATTGCACCTGCAAATGCACTGCTAAAAATGAAAACTTTTGTTTTTAACCTCTTTATTTTTCTCTCTTGTAAATAAACTAATATATATATTTTTTAATGATAAACTGATGTTTATAAGACAAGGTTTTATGCAAAGTATAAACGATAACAAATAATTATAAGCAATAATTAGTTGCCTGAAATATCAATACAATTTGAATATATCTCCCGAGTAAAAATAAATGCCGTTTACAGGTGAAAAAAAATATAATAAGCAGTAATTGTTGATTGAGGTACTAGTACATATTGAACTATTTGGCGTGTTGGAAATAAGCCGACATAGCTCAGTGGTTTCAGAGCACCTGACCGGACATCAGAAGGTACGGGTTCAATTCCTGTTGGCGGCATTTATTTTTACTCGGGAGATATTTTCAATTTGTATTGATATTTCAGGTGACTAATTATTGCTTATAATTATTTGATAAATTAATTGTCACTTTATTTAAATACGTTTGTCATGTTTCAATGAATTGTTTGCGATTTCTTTCGATATGATATCCATATATTAAATTATTTCATGCAAATTACGTCAACAATGGATAAATATAATTTTAAGTTCAAGAAGGTTATGGTTTATAACACAAAAAACTTACGACTGACATTTTTAATAATTCTCTCTAATACCTTAATAATCTTAGGTCGTAGATATCTCTATCTCACCGTGTTCATGTACGCAAATCCCTTGAAAATAAATTTTTTATGATACTAAGCATACGTCAGACATGATAGTGTTTACTTCCTTTGTCTGTATAGCAAAGAGAAAGAAAGGAGATAGCTTTGGGAAAAAACTTGAAGTGACCCTTGCTAGGTACATACAGCAGCTTCTCATTTAGACGCTAGATGGCAATGGAACTCGCTATTACTGTACGAATATTCAAAATAAATTAATAATCAGGTAGTTTGTCAAATCTTTTTTTATATTTTCTAATACTATTGCAGCATAATTTGGCAGGTCCTTGACCAAAAGACCTTCGTAGACGAGCCGCCACTGAAAAAATGTATTTTAGAATAAAGTTAACGTTAATATTGGGTAATTTGCATTAAGGGTAAACGTAACGTAGGTCATAATCTGCTCATTCATAGATGGCGATAATTTCATGAAGTAGTTCAAAAAAGTTAACAGACACGTTTTATTAAAGTTCTGTTATTATAACATCATGGGTCAGTTGTTTGACAGAACTGAAATGAAAACTTGAAACCTCCACAAAACTTGAATTTTATGTTTGAAATTTGATGAATTGTCTGTAAAAGTATTACACTTCCGATTTAAAAATTTTGCTTTTTACAAAAAATATTTCGGAAAATTAAATAAATGTGATATGAAATAAAATTACAAGAGGAAACTAAACAACCTACCTCAATTGTTCCATTCATCCACTGAATTAGATAATCCATAGAAGTGTGATTTGAAAGAAAACTGATATTGTCAGTTTACATAAGACCTTTTAGACCCTAGGCCGGTGCCATAATTGATAATCTGTTCAAAAATGAATTTTAACTTTGAAAATGTTTTGATAAATTTGACCAAAATTTAAAAATTTAGCTTTCTTGCGGCACATGAATACGCTCACAACACACTTCTATCCGTCAATCTTTTCAATGTATTCGTTCTATATAAGTTTGAACACGGCATATTTTTGATAATGATTGAAGAATTTATTTTGTGTTTTAAGTTGTGACAAATGTTCGCGCATAATGAAGACACAAGATGACCTGGACAAGCACAAGATGAGGCACATCCCCAAACCTGACCGCGTGTACAGCTGCTCAGGCTGCTCCAAGGTGTTCAACTCCAAGGAGAACCTGAGGTCACACGAACGTGTCCACATTCCACTGTTCCAGAGGTACATCTATCCCTGCAGCGTCTGTGGCAATAAGTGAGAATTTTACTGATTTTTATAACATATTGTTTCGCTACTTCCAGGAAACCAGTAACTAATCTAATCTAGTTTAGGAGTTAAAACTTAGAAGTTACCGTGGGTAAATGAAACGGGGTCTCCTGCAACCGTTTTCGCAAACAATATGTCAAACATTACCACAAAAATAAGCACAAACATTTTTGCTTTCGTCCACCTCTCCTCGTCTCCTCTCATTGTTGAAACATTAGGGCGCGGTGGGCATAGCGATAGACCTTTTGTAATTTTTTTGTAGATGTCTGATGAGGAACATGTGTATTTTTAGTTTTCACTGTCAACTGTCAAGTTGAGGTCTGACCCAAACATTGTGTTTTCAAACAAAACTGTGGACGGGAACACCCCGTAAGAGGGAGAGGGGGTCGCATAATTTTCAAATATCGCCTGGCTAGCAGATCACAGCGCATATCGTCGCAACGCCAACTCTTATAACACATCATCTTTTTAGGTGTGACAGGTCTGTATAGGATTGTATGGCGATCAATATGGAGTTATATAAAATAAAACGCTTTGAACTTATAGCATAATCTGTCACCCCCTTTAAGGTTTTTTTCCAGTACAAAAATATTTGTTTTTGACTTTAAAAGTATTTTTGACGTTAAATGTATTTTTAAATTACAAAATTTTTTAACTTAACGTGACTCAGTATGTCCTGCCAGTTTATAGAGCGTAAATAAATTCATAATACTGCATTATTCAGCCAAATTCCCAACTCAACATTTTTTGCCAGTATGCCCACGAAAAGTCCACTTTCAAAAGTGTTCTGTTTTGTCACTGTTCAGTTTTTCAGTTCAGTCCGGTTAAGGCTAAGGACTCACGGAGCGATTTTTACCCGCGCCCGCCGCGGTTGCGGGCCCGCAGCCTCTAGAGTGCAGATATGTATGTAAAAAATTAAAGCACATTTCACGACGCGTTTTACGCCCGCGGCGTGTGCGATTGTTTGCGGGGTCCGCTGCACCCGCGGTTATCTTGTACCGCCGGGCGCGGTCCCGCAGCCGCGGCGGGTTGCTCCCGCGCGCTCTGCGATCGGTTGGCGGGCGAGTTGTGGAACTCAAGTCTTGCAACCGCCCGTCTTGCGATAATCAACCGCCAAGATTGCGGGCGATAACCGCGACCGCGGCGGCTGCGTCACCGCAAAAAAGAGCGGTCTCATGAGTTTTGAAAATAAAACTCCATTCCGCCACCGCAGCGGGCGCGGGTAAAAATCGCTCCGTGAGTCCTTAGCCTAACCTTGATAAACCAGTTCATGTATTTCCTAAAATATCTAGTGACATTGTAGGTTCGCTGAGTAATTTATATTTAACTAAATCCTCACACAAATATATTTGTGTTTAGGTTCACAACCAAATCAGCGGTAGTGGGGCACACGCGGGCCGTACATGAGAAGATAAAGCGCTATATCTGCGACGTGTGTGGGTACGCCTGTAGCACGGGGGGCGAGCTCATCCAGCACCGCGCCATCCACAGCGAGGAGAAGCTCTTCCAGTGCAGCCGCTGCCCAAAGAAGTAAGCCGGCATTCTTCTACATTTAAAAATGATTACCTATTGTGCTACTGTATTTATGCCATGTTGACACCAACAGAGAAAGAGAAGCTGTCACTCGGCTGAGGGAGTAGAACGTCACTCTTTTCACTGTCCCGCCCGTTTACTTTACTCGTGTCAACCTGGCACAATCACAGATGAACTGGTACCATGTGGAGTGTGTGTCATTATTTTGTAAAATCCCTTTGTTACAAATTTTCAAATGCCCCTGACCTTGTTAAAATGCAATTTCTTAAATGGTTGTCTATTTATATATTATACTACCTACCAGGCAAGAATGGTACTGTATATTATCTTCATACTTGGTTAGTAATAACATAGATCATCGTAGAAATGTATTATGTATGTATTTGTACAGCGTCAATGGACGGATAAGGTTAGTAGAAAAAGTTAGACATAATCATACTGCGTATACCGGCCGTAATACCGCAGTATTAGTGGTTGACAGATTTTTAAACTGCCAACCCCCAGGATTAGGGACGTATTACTATGGTATTAAGATGGAGATTGTGGACTTTGTTAAAAATCTTGTTGATTTGACAAATATCGATTGGTTTCCCAATGAAAATGTAAAAAAGCATTAATACCCATTGGCAACACTATCAGAGGAATATTTTAAATCAATTTACCAAAGCAAATATGGAATGCAAAATCAAATTGTCCAAATTTCGAAGCAATTCAAAGCAGGCTGGGTCAATGACATTGAAAATGTCATCTGAAAAAAACGTGATGTTAGCAACTAAACTCGAAATGCAGAAATGACTGTGTTTTTGAGGATTGGAACAAAGTGGTGCCAGCCTAAAAAAATCTTGCATGAATATTATTATGAGTAAATATTTTAACCCAAGCAGTATACGGCCCTTCTCACCGTATAGCTATTGCAACGCTACAGCGGCGAATTAGGGATCGTTTATAAGTAAGACTGTAAGAGTTTAATAGATTAATTAGATTAATTAGATTTGATACTAAAGTCTTTACGATTTATGTTTCTATTATTTTTAATGTAAAAATAAATAATGTTAACACCATTAATTTTGATAACTGATTATACATTTTGCTCTAAACAAATAAATTTATAAGCAACATGGAACCTATTTTGAATGTTTAAAGATTCAAGACTGGTTCAAATCTGAAGGCACACCTGGACACCCACGACTCCACGTCCTACCCGTGTGGGACATGTGACAAGGTCCTCAACAGCAGAAGAACCTACCGGAAACATTTGTTGGTCCATGATGATCTCTGTCGACATATTTGTCCATTCTGCAATAAGGCTTTCAAGAGAAGACAGACACTCAAGGTTAGATTTTGTTATTTATCCTGTTAAATACATAGATAATATTAGATTATGGTGCTGTACACACCTGTAAGTTCGGGTGCTATACCAACAGTCCATTTTTTAGTTAAGTTAACAGTGCAAACATTCGTATAGTCCAGTTTGTAAATTGTGCCTTCACTTTTGGGACGATGGGACCAAATAAGTATCAGAGAAACCTTTGTGTTTTTAACTTTCCTGACTTTTGGTGAGGATTTTGAATGATATGAATTTGCTGTGCCTGAAGCTCCTGGGCTTTAGTTGCCAAACTATTCTGCTTTGTTTATTTCTCATTTAGGTAATAATTCCCCAAATGCTTGGAATGCACGTCCAAAGTGAAAAGGTGCCTATGTTCTCTGTGGGGAAATACGCATTGAGGCACAGGAAATATATATTAGGCAGGTGTGTACTGTACGTGTAACTAGTTGTAAGAAACGGTGCAAAATAATAAACATAACTCTGATTCAGGAACAACTTTTTCTTTAACTTTTTTTGAAGGTTATACCCATCAGTGTACATTGAAGAAGAAGATAATACTAATAAATCTAATAGATATAAAATAAAATATAATACTAATAAATATAAAATCCCAAAACTTAATACAAAGCACACACAAAATACCTATCTCTATCTAGGTATAACATATTTTAACATCCTTCCATTATATCTAAAAAATATTGAAGATATTCAGGAATTTAAAATAAAATTAAAAAATTACCTAAAACTACTATAAAAGTCCATATCTTACTCTTATTATTATTTCCTTCAAATCTTGAAACTGTATTATTGATAAATCTTGCCTATTTCTTACTTATCCCTTTGGTTTTGCAAATATATTATTTACTTACTTACATGATTCCATATAATTGAGCTAGGATTCACTCACCAAACACAAGAGCCTTGTCTCTTTATGGTGAGGAAAAGCTATTATTATTTACCTTGATAACAATGTATAATATGTATAATTGTATATTTATTGTAAAAAACATACAAATATAAATAAAAAATAAATAAAAAAATCTTCTTCTTCAATGATAACTCAGATTAATTAACAAATTATTATTCATTCGAGGGTCGTTTGAAAAGTTTACAGCCTCTTTAAGAAAAGCACAAAACAAAAATTATTTTTCGACATAGTCCTTCTGCAACTTGATACATTTGGTCCAACGTTCTTCCCATCCTTTTAAACCGTCAAAAAAAATGGATTGTCTAAATCTCAAAAATACTGGTTTCCTGCAGAGAGATCGGACCTTTGCCTTCTTCGGAGTTGTTTCCCCCACCGCAATCCACTGCATTGACTGTTGTTTAGTCTTAGGCGTATGGTGGTGTACTCAGGTTTCATCGACGGTTATCATTCGCCGCAAAAATTCTGCTGGATTTTTTTGATACAGACTAAGACACTTGCGCGTCATGTCTGTCCGTATGCGCTTTTGGTAGAGAACGGCTAACTTTCTCATATCCAAATCTTGTGCACCTGTTCAGATGATATCCCACAAGCCTCAGCAATATCCTTGACAGTCATTCGACGATCTTCCATCACAGTTTGATGCATTGAATCGAATGAGTTGTAAAGGTTTACGATAGCCCGGAACGTTCCTCGTCTAAAATGCTCGTACGACCATGTTTGTACTCGCCCACCCAATGTTTGACCGGAAATGAAGGAATTTTATCACTGCGCGATACTCAATTTTCTCCATTGTTGACAGACAATGTCAGCTGACAACTTTGGAAGAGTGCTATAGACAAAGTAATGATCAGAATGACTTGAAATTTTTACAGTTTTTGTATGTCAAGGTCATCTATCGGACGGCGATAATAATGTTTTGTACAGTTACTTTATGTCGATGAGGCCGGAAACTTTTCAAATTACCCTCGTATATAATTTTAACATAATTGTAATTCTCTTTGAAATATGAGTTTCCAACTGCACACAGTGTATAATAAGGGCATTGCATCCTTCAGGTCCACCTGACTTGCCACACTGGGGACACTCCGATCCAGTGTCCCTGGTGTCCACAGAGGTTCGCCTACAGTTCTGCGTGTCGCTCTCACAAGCAGCGCTGCCACCCCGAAGAACTCGCCATGATGGTTCCTCACAACTTGGGCGGGTATGCTAGCAACTCGCAGGACATGGATCTGGTACACTGCTCTGGCATAAATAACGTTGAAAATGTCAATAGCATCAAGCACGAACATAATAACCACGTGCAAAACTCTGTCGTCAGTCAAATACCTATAAGCATGACGCAATATGACCAGAACCTTGCGGAAAGAAGTGAATCTAAAGACGGTTTGAAAATCAATATGGAACAGAATCGTCACTCTGACGACGCTCCGATTCAGTGTCCCTGGTGCCCACAGAGCTTTACCTACAGTTCTGCATGTCTTTCTCACAAGCAGCGCTGCCACCCCGAAGAATTGGACATGATGGCTCCCAACAACTCTGGGAGGTATGCTGCAAACCAACAGGGTGTAGAACTGGAAAATCACAATAACATAGATAGCATCAAGCACGAACACAATCACGTGCAGAACTCCGTCATCAACCACATACAAACAATGCCGCCGAACATGACGCAGTATAATGCAAACATTGCGGAGGGGAATGAATCTAAAGATAGTTTAAAAATTAATATGGAACAAAACAGCCTCTAGTGTTCAAAATATGTATTTAAATCTAATTTTATCAAATTTTATGCAATGGTTATTAAATTGTTAATTCTTTTAACATGATAGTTATCTTGAGTTGGAAAAAATGCAAAGAAGTTATTCTTCTGATCTGTGAAAGTATGAATGTAGATTTATCAAAGCTTTTTTAAACTTTGTATTTGAAACAATGATTTTATCTCTAAAATACACATTTATTTTTATTGTATTTATATTATCAAATTTAGAAGTTACATATTATTTGGGTGGCCGTATATTAAATTTCTCTAATCATTATTAATACCTCAAATATTTTTTTATTGTTTATGAATTTATTGCGTAAGTTAAAAAAAAACTAATAAAATAAATATATAACTTCACTGGATCACGCAGATGCAAATTTTTATATGTAAATGAGTTTGAAATTTAATTCCGTACTTGAACATTTCCTTTGTTTACGCAATTACGTATTTTATTATGATAGAAATTTCAACTAGCTTGTTGGCAGGAGCATCTACAGAAATAATACAAAAGCTGAAAAAAAAAATTATTATGATAATAAAGCATTACTTTTTGAGATTATTTCAGCATTTTTTTATTATTTTATACTAGCAAATCTTTAGGGAGAATGTTATTGTTAAATACATGTATGAATATTCAAACTATAGATCTAAATTATTTTTATTTTTAGTAGCAATAAGGATGAAATTTTATTACAGATTGATGAAGGAGTCAGAAATGTATAAATATTATATGCACATACAGTGGATGGCCAAATTATTAGTTAAACTAGATTTTTTTATTATTTAAGAATTAACCGCTTTGAATGCAAACATAAATTTGTTGCTAATTATATTAATAAACTTGATAGAAATATACCTATAGTATGTCAGAAAACCAGAAAATAAGAAGGAAAGTGACTCTACACTCAAAATGAACGAAAAATTTGTGACATTTGCCTGGAAAACAGGAAAAAATGTACAATGAAGTTACGCTATTTAGGAGTGCAAAGGACGAAGATTATAAATATTTATTTATTTAAACGCCCATTGGGCTTTTACATACATTGTTATTAGTGTTATTACATTAACTATGTGACATTGAAAAGTTTACGTACATATATAAATAAAATAGTTATTATATCTGTAGTACATAAATGTTTTACAAATAATACAGAATACCATTATGGAGAACAGTTTTTTTTTTCTTTTTTTACTTACTTAGAAAAATAAATGGATTGAAATTAATCAGCATTTATAGGGACTTAAAATCATATTCGAATTGTTATTTAAATTACAATATTAATTTGTAAAGTTAAAACATATATATTAAAGTTAAAAAGTCATAAAAGAAGTCATAAAAGAAAAGAGTGAAAAAACAGAAGCTAAAAAATGGGTTTTTTACTATGGAGTGGAGAAGTCATACATTTCAGCAAAGTGTTTATGTAGATTTCGTTTGAGCACTGCTACGGAATCTCTAAATATATCAACAACATTACCAAATTTATTACCAAAATTTTGTATTCGATTTAACGATATGTGCGCATGATAATTAGATTTGAAATTGTTACAGAAAAAGGTGGAATTTTGTCTCGTATTTTTGGAAGGTACAAATAATTTTATTGTGGCAAGAATTTCAGGGCTGTCGATTCTATAATTAATAATTTTATTTAGTAGAACAAGGTCGGAGATAATTCGCCTATCTGATAGCGTAATCAAATTTAGTTGATGCATGAGTTGGATATAATTTATATTTAGGATTGGAATATTTAGTTTAAAGTTAATAAATCTTAAAAATTTGTATTGTACCCTTTCAATATTGTTGGAATGTACTTTATAAAACGGGGACCAAATAGGCGAATTATACTCTACTTGACTTCTTACTAAAGATGTGTACAGTGTGTTCAAACATTCTAGTGACTTGAAGTCACATGCGGTTCTACATATAAACCCAAGCATTTTTAGGGCTTTATTTGTGATTTCATTTATATGCGGATTGAATGTTAACTGTTCATCAAATATAACACCCAAGTCCCTGATTTGAGTGACAGCTGTCAATTTTACATTATTAAGCGAATATTCATAAATTGTATGATTTCGTATTTTACAAAAACGAATGACCTGGCATTTTTTAATATTAAGAAACAGAGAGTTGATGATGCACCAACGATATAGTTTATTTAAATTAAGTTGCAAAGTATAACAATCGTTTAAACTGCGTATTGTTTTATATATTTTCAAATCATCTGCGAAAAGAAGAACTTCTACATCTTTAAATATGCTAACAATATCATTAATAAATAACAAAAAAAGAATTGGTCCCAGGTGAGACCCCTGAGGGACCCCACTTGTGGCTTCGAAAATGTAAGATTCCACAGATTTTATTTTGACACATAGCTCTCTTTTACTAAGATAACTTTCAATCCAACTTAACAGATTACCCTTGATACCCAACATACTTAATTTTTGTACTAGGATATGTCGCCTAACTTTGTCAAATGCTTTGGAAAAATCAGTATATATTGAATCCACTTGATGAAGCTGTAGTTACTATTTCTGCTAGAATGCATTCGGATCACACCAAAAAATGTGCAAGCTGTATCTGACGCCTAGTTCTACTAAATATTAAGCGATTTTTTTAAACATTTTGTATTGTCCTATTTAAAATAGAATAATTTATTTTTAATTATGTTAGAAATACCCAATTTAACCAACAACAAAAAAAAAACAAATAAAATTATAAATCCCTCTATATAAAAATGTTATATAGCTTTAAACTGATGATAATGTAATTTTTGCATGTGTAACTAATAATTTGGCCACCCACTGTAGTTTACAGAAACACATTGGCAATAGCAAGTTATATTTTGTTTATTATTTTACGTAGTTTATATATTTACCACTAGTATTGTTCATCATTTAATAAGTGCAAGGAAATATAACTTTATGATAAAAAAAATCAAGAATCTCATTTATTTTTCGAGGCATGTTTATAATATGTAGAAAGTTGCAAATTGTTTGCTTACACCTTTTTTATTTAAAAAAATGCATAAAACTTTTAAATTTTATTAAACAAAATTGTTTTCGAATTTGTACTATTTTTTTATACACATATTTAATCTTTTAATCTATATAAATAAAAATGTTAATTTTCGTTTTTTTCAAAATCTCAAATCTCTGAAAGTTCTTCACTGCTTTGAAACAACGTTGCATTCGAATACTTTTTTTGAAAAACAGCGCCATCTGTTAGACAAACATGCTTTTTTTGAAAAACAGCGCCATCTGTTAGACAAACATGCTTTTTTTGAAAAACAGCGCCATCTGTTAGACAAACATGCTTTTTTTGAAAAACAGCGCCATCTGTTAGACAAACATGCTTTTTTTGAAAAACAGCGCCATCTGTTAGACAAACATGCTTTTTTTGAAAAACAGCGTAATAGCAATAGCGGGTGTTGCTTTTGAATGTAAAAGCAACATGCACTATTGTTTCTCAATCTGCACAGTCAGACTGAGACACAGCAACGCGTGGCGGGGTACAGCTAGTTTAAAATAAATCAATGTAAACACCACTTTGATGGAAAAATGGTGTTTACAAAGTTATTGTTTTATTTTAAATTATAATGTCACAAAGTATCTGCTACTTATGAAAGGATATACATATTATCAAAGGATAAGGATATACATACTCGCTTCGGCAATACGTCCATTAAAACCAACACATTCAATGTTTTTTCGGCCCATGTAAGGTTTTTTTTTCCAGTCCGTTGAGAAACTTTATAAGCCAGTTTCACTGTATGTATGTTTGGAATAAACCAGATGAGAGGTAACATTGTGAAACGTTACATATTTTTATCTGTGTAGATTACGCACTACTCAAAGTTCATGTTTACTTACCATAATCATGTACTCATATCATTCTAATGAGTTTATTTTTTCTGTGGATAAAACAACCTTTGGTTCGCTTTAGAAAATGTTTCCTTTGATCTAGTTAGGTAAACACCATAATACTCAAATAAAATAAAATAAAAGTGTCAAGCTTTAATCCTATCAGTAAGTAGGTTGTTTTCTCATTCCTATTTAAGTTTAGTTTTTTTTTTTTTATATAAATGCAATTCAATTAATTGTTAAAATTAATTAACCTACTGGTCTGTTGCATTTGTAATAATATTTTATTTATATACACAACAATATAACATTTTAGGTTTGATATTATGGAATATCCAAGCAGCATTTAACTTTACGTAAAACGCATATATTATTATGAAGAAAAAAAAACGCAGCTGCAGCCTTCACCTGCTTTTGCATTACAACTGTTATCACTACAGTACAAAATTGTCTCATTTACAAATCAAAATTACGACCCATCATAACCTATGCCGCCCAATTTGAGCTACAAATAACATTATGAGACATAAAAACCTTCAAAATGTCTTTCTTAGATGATTCACCAAAACCCCCGGTTCGCCCTAAACAGCATTATTAGTTAGGCACGAAAATCCCTCCACTTAAAAAATACATAGTAGACCTAGCCAAACTTGGGCATTCGAGTCTCGGTGAAAACCCTCTCCACCCAGCCAAACTTGCTTCAAATCCGAACCCAAGCATCTCATGTCTTGGGCATTCAAGTCCCAATAACAACCCCCTCCACCTAGCCAAACTTGATTCAAATCCGAACCCAAGCATCTCATGTCTTGGGCATTCGAGTTCCGATGATAACCCCCTCCACCTAGCCAAACTTGCTTCAAATCCGAACCCAAGCATCTCATGTCTTGGGCATTCGAGTCCCAATAACAACCCCCTCCACCTAGCCAAACTTGATTCAAATCCGAACCCAAGCATCTCATGTCTTGGGCATTCGAGTCCCAATAACAACCCCCTCCACCTAGCCAAACTTGATTCAAATACGAACCCAAGCATCTCATGTCTTGGGCATTCGAGTCCCGATAACAACCCCCTCCACCTAGCCAAACTTGATTCAAATCCGAACCCAAGCATCTCATGTCTTGGGCATTCGAGTCCCTATAACAACCCCCTCCACCTAGCCAAACTTGATTCAAATCCGAACCCAAGCATCTCATGTCTTGGGCATTCGAGTCCCAATAACAACCCCCTCCACCTAGCCAAACTTGATTCAAATCCGAACCCAAGCATCTCATGTCTTGGGCATTCGAGTCCCAATAACAACCCCCTCCACCTAGCCAAACTTGATTCAAATCCGAACCCAAGCATCTCATGTCTTGGGCATTCGAGTCCCGATAACAACCCCCTCCACCTAGCCAAACTTGATTCAAATCCGAACCCAAGCATCTCATGTCTTGGGCATTCGAGTCCCAATAACAACCCCCTCCACCTAGCCAAACTTGATTCAAATACGAACCCAAGCATCTCATGTCTTGGGCATTCGAGTCCCGATAACAACCCCCTCCACCTAGCCAAACTTGATTCAAATCCGAACCCAAGCATCTCATGTCTTGGGCATTCGAGTCCCTATAACAACCCCCTCCACCTAGCCAAACTTGATTCAAATCCGAACCCAAGCATCTCATGTCTTGGGCATTCGAGTCCCAATAACAACCCCCTCCACCTAGCCAAACTTGATTCAAATCCGAACCCAAGCATCTCATGTCTTGGGCATTCGAGTCCCAATAACAACCCCCTCCACCTAGCCAAACTTGATTCAAATACGAACCCAAGCATCTCATGTCTTGGGCATTCGAGTCCCGATAACAACCCCCTCCACCTAGCCAAACTTGATTCAAATCCGAACCCAAGCATCTCATGTCTTGGGCATTCGAGTCCCTATAACAACCCCCTCCACCTAGCCAAACTTGATTCAAATCCGAACCCAAGCATCTCATGTCTTGGGCATTCGAGTCCCAATAACAACCCCCTCCACCTAGCCAAACTTGATTCAAATCCGAACCCAAGCATCTCATGTCTTGGGCATTCGAGTCCCAATAACAACCCCCTCCACCTAGCCAAACTTGATTCAAATCCGAACCCAAGCATCTCATGTCTTGGGCATTCGAGTCCCGATAACAACCCCCTCCACCTAGCCAAACTTGATTCAAATCCGAACCCAAGCATCTCATGTCTTGGGCATTCGAGTCCCAATAACAACCCCCTCCACCTAGCCAAACTTGATTCAAATCCGAACCCAAGCATCTCATGTCTTGGGCATTCGAGTCCCAATAACAACCCCCTCCACCTAGCCAAACTTGATTCAAATCCGAACCCAAGCATCTCATGTCTTGGGCATTCGTGTCCCGATAACAACCCCCTCCACCTAGCCAAACTTGATTCAAATCCGAACCCAAGCATCTCATGTCTTGGGCATTCGAGTCCCAATAACAACCCCCTCCACCTAGCCAAACTTGATTCAAATCCGAACCCAAGCATCTCATGTCTTGGGCATTCAAGTCCCAATAACAACCCCCTCCACCTAGCCAAACTTGATTCAAATCCTAACCCAAGCATCTCATGTCTTGGGCATTCGAGTCCCGATGACAACCCCCTCCACCTAGCCAAACTTGCTTCAAATCCGCATGTATAATATATTCATTTAGTTTTTTTCCCCAGAATCAGTTGATTTTTTGGTCTTTGTCACAAAATAAAGTAATTTACCCTCATTCCTGCAGATCTAATCTCTATAATGTTATTATTTTGTATGTACATACACACACAGCGCTGTAAAAAAGGGATAATAAAAAATTGCTTTGTAAATATGTACATAGTATTTTCTTTCATTGCTTTATGTATTATTGTGATTAAAAAGGTGTGTTTTGTTTAACAATAGGAAAACTCTAGTTAGTAAACATTGTTCATGAAAGATTATAAACTAACCCATTTGTACATAAATTATTTATTTACCTATTTGAAAAATACAACACCATATGGATTTTATACACGGTATCAGAAGAATTCATGGTGCAGCAGAAAAAGGTGATCATCTGCAGCACATAAAAAATACAAATAAACATCGGACTTCATTTATTAGAAAATGAAAGCTCAAATAAAAAAAGTTGTACCACAAAGTCGACTCCAAATTTGATATAAATTTACCAGTTTCCCTGCTTGTACCACTATTTTCCGGAGACCGTGTGTACCTACATATGTACAAGGGTCATCCAGAAAGTAAGGTTACAAGTGTGGTCCCGTGTGTTTGTCAGCCATTTTGTTTTAGTCACAGTAAATTCTTCCTATGGAGAGGTCGTCAAGCACTTCCCCCTGTTTTTCTGGACTCTATCGTGACGGGTATGAGATGTGGGTGTGTCACTACACCCCAGAATCGAAGAGACAGTTACTTCAGTGGCGTCATTCATCTTCCCCAGCTACCAAAAATACCCTAAAAAACTTAGAAGAGCCATTCAGAACTGCAGAAGAGGAATGCTGACCCGAGGAGTTTGCACACACCGCGCGAGTTTCACAGGAGCTGCTGACATCGTTTGAATGGGATATTGTCCCCCCTATTCTCCCGACTTGAGCCTTCAGACTATCACCAATTCACTAGACTAAAGGAGTTTTTGGGTAGAAAACGTTTTTCCAATGATCAGGAGGTCAAGGAAGCTGTGAAGAAGTGGCTGAAAGAGCTGGCGGTGGAGGTCTATGACACTGGCATACATAAACTGCTGCCCCGGCTACAGAAATATCTCGATCTCAACGGCGATTACGTTGAAAAATAGTAACATATTTGTGAAGTATCCCAATTAAATACAAGAATTTTTCGATCCTACATAAATGTTTTAATCTTACTTTCTGGATGACCCTCGTATAAAGATTTAAACCTGCCTTAACCTCCCAGCGGGCGCGTTGAGAAATTTCTATTGAGCGGGCGCTGTCGTAAATTTTACGTCATCGAGTTTTCTCCATTTAAGTGGTGTTTTCTTTATACAAATGTTAGGGAATTTCTTTAAGGTTATGAAAAATGATAATAGGCAGTACTTAAAAAAAAATTATTTGACTTTCTTAAAAAAAAACGAAGCAACACTATAAACATGTTAATATTTCAAAACAAAATATTCTATCGACCTATTTAGTCAGAATCAATATTCTCATCCTTACAATTGTTACAAACCACCTCAACTGAAGAATTGTTCTTGCATGTAAAGGACTGGCAACGGCAACACTTCATTGATGCTGAGGATCTTTTCTTATTCAGTGCACATAACCGACAAACACCGCGTTTTGGAAAGCTTCTGTTTTCTTCTTCTGTTATCGGTTCAACTGTCCGACCGTAATTCACTTTGAGAGAAGCATTTATATCTTGCAGTAAATGTTTGACATTTGATTTGACTCTAGAATAGCTCGAAGCTCGATGCTTACGACTAAGTGGTTAGAGTGGGGGAAGCGATAATGCGCGTCTGTCGTAAATTTTATGACAGCGCGCCCGCTGGAAGGTTAAAATCATTTACATTGTATAAAAACAATGGATAGCATCAGAATAATCTGCCACATATGTAACAGAATTAATTAATTTTTCAGTAGTAAGACAAATAGGAGCACCTAGATTCCAGTGAAATTAAATCATGCCATCATTCTGAAAATAAATAAACAAATTCCAATCATTACAACTCAACGAGCCAAATACAGTTCAGAAATTTTTTTTTATCTGTGTGCATGAGGATATTTGGGTGTTTTAAAAAAATGGAATAGATTACATACTCAAAAGCTTCGAGCAATTCTAGTGTGACGATTTTGGGAATTTTCTGTAGTACTTACTGTAGAAAATTCCCATAAAATACATAAAATAAAAATAAAACAAATAATATTTAATGAATTATCTTATAATCTCTCAAAATACAAAATATTTATTTAAAAATAAATTTGAATAAAAATTGAACATTATTGCGCAGCAAACATTCTGAAATAAAGTTATCGCAAATATATTTTTGGACTTTTCATGAGTTTTTCAATAAAAATTGATATCTAAAATTGTTTTGGTCTGTAATTTTTTATATGCAAATGAAATACTTGGTTTACACCATTTAACCAATAATAATTTAATATTATTGAAAAAGTGTTGTATATAAAGTATTTCATTTTCATATAATTAAAATGACGCTACAAAGTAATCAAGCAAATATTGAAGAAGTGTAAATTTTTTCTTTGCTAGCTAGTCATTTAACCAAAGCGATACCAAAAGAATCTGCAACCTGAATAACGGGTAAGTGTAATTATTATAATTATTTATATTTTATTAAAGCGTTTACTGACTTCTACGATTGAACTTCGCTATTACCCTTGATATCAAATTGAGCCCTGGAAAAAAAGCATTAGGTCAAAAGTTCAGAGATATGGGCTATTAAACATTTCATTTGACTGTGTTTTGATTTGTAGTGAGCGTATACACATTGAAAGTCAAATAAATTTATACGTAATAAAGTATTTCTAATAACACGTTTTATGTATTTCAATCAATTTATTCATAAGTTGAATACAATAAACATAAAAAATAAAAATAATGCCATTTTTCCATAAATATATATATTTTTTTTTTTATTAATAAAAATTTTAAAATTCCAGACATGTTACAACATATTGAAAAATAACACTGCAGAAATAAAACATTGTTACTATAATATTGACAGATATGCCAGGCTCCGATCGCACAAACCGTCAGATTCAATTAAGTAATGGCCTGCTTGGCTTTACTTCATCACCGGCTGTCACCATGTCTTGTACTGCCATCTGTGGTCGAGATTTTAAAACAATTTTTGTTGTGAACGTATATGGAGATATAGCGCGTTATCTGAATGCATCTGTACAAAAGCAGTGTTATTTCAATAATGCTGTTTTTCCTAAGGGCTCAATTACATGTCTAGAGTTCAAAACATATGTAATAATTGCCAAAAAGCAATAAATGAATTAAATTATTGAATACTACATAGCAACATTAATGAAATTGAAACATTTTAAACTTTAACTGTAAAGCACAAATTTGATTGTATGAAGCAGTGAAAACTCTCAAACAGTGATACTAATCCCATCGTCCCACGTGTCGGTAAGCAATCGTTATAAACGGAATGTTGCAAGACCCTGGGCAGAAAATTAAGTTCACTGTAGTAAGATAATGGTCTACAGCACAGTGTAATGAGGAACTTTTCTGCGCAGGGTCTTGCAGCATTCAATTAATGTCGATTGCTTACCGACCCGTGGGACGGACCTAGTTTTACAGCTTTATCATATCACTACAACTAGGTAACCCCCAAAATCAGCGTTTTCGAGCAACAACCACAACTATTTGTGACATACATGGGCGAGGAAATGAAGTTATGGTTTTGTGTGTAACACGAAAATGCTGATTTCGAAGTTACCTAGTTGTAATAATTACCCCGCGTTATAAAGTGAGGAAAGATATACAAAATTTTATAAATGCTTTCAATCAAATATTTGTGCATATGAAAAGGAGCTTGTGGTGAATCATGATATTATTTTCTCATCTGCGTTATCTGTTACTCCGTGCATGACAGCTTCATGTCTTTTTCTATTGTCGAGCCTTGAGAACTTTTTGCCACAAAATCTGCAGGATTCATGGTTGCTTTTGTTGTGACACAAAAGATGTCTCTTTAAAACTGATGAACAAACAAAGCTCTTCTCGCATTGGTTGCAGTGGTAATTTTTGGTATTGGTATGCCTAAAAACAATTCAAGACAGGTTATATAGATTATAGATTTTGAAAGTCACTACTATCTACTATCATACAAGACAAACAACTTTGAATACCAGTTTGTAATGTAAAAAAATGATGATGTTTCCATTATTTGTTTCATGTCTACCGTGTCCGGGCCATGTGTTGAATGCACCATTGTTCAACAGCTGATTGGAGTTACCGTAGCATAATGAATAAGAATTGATTTAATTTTTTTAAACTAAGTATAATGGGTTTTGTGGCTTGCATCTTCAATCCAGTTACAACTAAAGTAATTATCCGTGTAGTTGAACAGTTCTGCATAATTACTGCGGAACTTGTGGTTGATAATAACCAAGATGGTTAATTCAAAATGGTTGGTTTTAAAATAAGAATGTTTGATTTCATAATACTGACCTTCTTTCGTGCGCTATTCTGGCAGATGATTGGATAAACCGTTTATCGCAATATGAACAGGGATAGCGTCTATCATTGTTGTGGCTTCGGATATGTATTTCTAGCAAGTATTTATCGATGAAACCTTTACTGCAGAGGTGGCAGATAAAGTTTTTCAGACCATCGTGATAAGATCTATAAAAATAAACATAAAATGCTTAGTCGCTTTTTTATTAGAAACTTTCAGGAATGTAGGAAAAGAGAATCATAAAAATGTATGCTGTATCAATTTTTTCAAGTGCAAAATCTTATCTATCTCCATAGTGCAAAGTAAATATATAAACACTACTTTAGATTCAACATTTAAGCCATTTCCAAACCCTTTTTTATAGAAGAACCCAGACCCAAACCCAAGGTATGTTTCTTGTGAAGGAAATACTTACCACATGTTTAGAATCAATTTTTCTTATGTGGTATAGCACAAGAATTCTAATTTTAAGAGTTGGGAAGGGTAGAAATGGGAAAAAGCAAAGCGTATCATACAAGATATTTAAAAAAAAATAATAATGCTAATTAGTTGAGGTAGTTAGGTTACCTGTGTCTCTGTACTCCTCCAGGAGTCATAAAAACTTTAGTGCAGCCATTTAACCCGCAAATAATTTTCTCTCTATTTTCGTTGTGTGTTTCCGTGTGAATGGTAAGTTTAGCTTTGGTGTTGAAGTATTTAGTGCAAATTTCACATTTAAACTTTAATCCTCGCTTGTGCATTCCCTTGTGGTCTATTTCGGATCTATAAGCTAATCATAAATAAGGTTCATAATATGATTTATTCTAATTAAGTACATATGTGTGTATTAACATTACTGAAATGACTTACATTTCCTGCAGATATCACAATAATATCTCTTGATTCCCATGTGGAAGTCTTGATGAGTGACGAGGCGGGACGTTTTATCGAATATCTTGGGACAGAAGGAACACGGAAAGCCTTTACCTTTTATGTGCCTTGGTTCTTCTTCAACTGCTTCTCGCTCTTGTAATAACCTTTTCTTCTCTAATTTTATTTCTGTAAAAAAATACGAAATTCATATTAACGCACTTTATGCGGGCAGTTCGCACACGTTACAATACGAAAAAATAGATTTTGCTTTAAATCGCTATATCTTTGAAAATAATGCACATATTTGAATCAATATTTCTACATATTACTCACAAACCCCAGTTATAAAAGTGTAGTTGGGAACTTTCCAAAGAGATTGGTATACAACATTCATATTAAAATGAGTCGTCGACTTGCAAAACCTACTCCGGAATTTTTCGTAAATCTGTTGATGTCATGAAAAATGTCAGGTTTGGAAAATTTTGAAAATAAAATGATATACTTTGCAAAATATCAACATATTCATACATTATTTATTTATTTTCAACTTACTTCAAGAACTTTTTGTTGAAAGTCGACGACTCAAATATCGGATAGCAATAACTTTTACATTATTAGAACTGGCGTAAAATGTAGATCTACCCTTCCCGCTTCCTTGCACCAGTAGATTGAATGGGTAGAACTACCTTTCCCGTACAAAGTGTGTTAATAAGCATTATTATACATCAGCCATGAAAATATAGAAAATAAAATTCAACACAGGTAAAAATTTGATAAGTACTAACTTTTTTTCCGTTTCTTTTTTTCTTTGGATTTTCGAATGTATTCAGAATTAGGTGGCAACAGAAAATCATTATCGGAGTTATCACTCTCATCGACATTATCGAAACCTTCATGTATCAACTCGTCCCGGTCTTTCGGAAGTAATTCCTCGTCTTTCACACATTCCCCGCTCAGCAAATTCTCATTTGTCAAATCTATTTCTAATTTGATGGACCTCAAAACTTCCGACGGGTCAATCGTAGGAACATTGTCCACTTTTTCTACTTTTATTTCATTTATCACAGATGGTTTTGGAGCGTAGTTTAGTAAATAGGAGAAGGACTTTTCACACAGTTGCCTGAATTTATAAGCAGACCACAAATTTTTTAAACAGGGTGAACAAATATGACCAGGAAGTCCATCTTCTTGAGAGACCTGATAACAAACATACAAAATAAGTACATTATTGGTAACAAATTAGTTATTCATAAATATTGCAAACTGTATATTTCATTTTTGATGGAACTTACAGTTACTGTAGCGCAAGAAGTTAACATGTCTGAACAGGTAACTTTTCGTTCTCCATCAGATTTCCTGGTTGAAAAAATTGATTTCATTGAACCTTCTTTCAAACACACTCTGCATATTAAGTCGAAATCCATAATTGAGAAAATGTATAAATATGCTTCATATGAAAGCTTTATTTTGTGTTTCCAATAATTGGATTATAAAATAAATAAACTATTCATTTTGACGTTCAGAGAAGTAGAGCAAATGAAGTGGATCATGAGTGGATCTGTCACCCAAGCTGTCACTTACTCACTTTACTTTGCCCTCATTTTCAATGACAGACGGGCCACAGAAGATTATAAAATTTCTACCTTTACAGCGATGTGTATAATCGAAATATTTATTTCGAAATAACGATGGATTTTTCCGAAACATCTGACTCTGAAAAAAAATAGGGTGAAGGCATTGTGTTATATATAAATATAGTCTGCATTCAGTGTGTGATCTTGCAATATCAGTGTGAAATATTGTTCCCGCGCGGGAAGTAGGAAGGAGGTGTGACAACTGTCGATGTCGCCCGAATCCTTCCGACCGCGAATGAACTCAACGAACGTGTCGAAAGTGACCGACGGCCGCGCGTCGCCACACAAATGCTCAAGTCAATTTACACGACTACTGATTATGGTAAAACCCTAGTTACAGATAAAAGGTACTGCTTTCCCTACATTTTCCAATATGACTTGTACATTGTCTCAGCGTGCATGTCGAAATTTTGAAGTTATCACCGGAGACCTGTGCCCGGCGAGCGCTCGTAGCCATAAATAAACCGCTCACCTCGTAACCGACCGATATCCCACATCGGACAATGATCCGATATGCTTGGCCCATACTTCGTACGCCAAAGTTGACTTTTTCTATTTACCTCATTGGATAAAGGTAGGTAATATAGTGATATCAAGGAAACAATTCAAATTTTCTCACGTTACATTACATTTTAACAAATGCTAACCAGCATTTTCACGTATTCCTGCGCATTGGCCCAATACATTGGGCTAATGCGCTAGCCCAACGTGTACACGATGACTTGGACGTTGCATGCGTTGGCCGCCAACGTTAGCCGATCAACCCGATTGTTGTCGGTTTTCGTGCACACATCAAAAGATCTTAGGGCCAACACGCAAAGAGCGTTCATACGTTGGCTCGGCCTTCAGCTCGCATTACGCGTTCATCAGAGACAGTCGTGCTGATTATTTACGTTTACGAATTACGATGATTAATAATTTAACGTGCTGTACAAATAAATTGACACATGGCTGTGATAATTTTCATATCCGTGGTCGAAGGGTAATGCTCTTGACTAGCAATCCGAAGGTCACGGGTTCAAATCTGGGTAAATTTTATTTGACGATTTTGTGTCATTTCATTCATTCATTTAAAAAAATAATATGTCGTACAGGTACTTGTGGCATGTTTCAGAGTGGAAAATACTCTTAGCATCGCTCTGGTGTGAGACCACCATTCTGATTTGAAACGTTGCTTTAAATGGATTTAACCATGTTAGGTAACAAGATCTAGCCAGGTAGTCCCCCACCTTCCTCTTCCCCATCTCCTTCCACTCTCCACTACCTTCAGCCTCACAATATTCCTTAATTAAGAATGCCGTAGTCAAAGATAATAAAGCTCCAGACGGTTGGGAGCAATTGGGACTCTTTTACTGTATTCCCATTAAAAAAGAAGATCAAATGGTCAATGCAGAATAGGGTATATTCATTGTATTTTTCATTCCCGAAAAAAGTGAGAAAAAAATACGATTAAGGTACGAGGCGTATCCAGAAAGTAAGTGTACTGAGGCTCTCACGACCGAATGAATTTTACTTTCGTCATGTTGGCTACACTTACGTGTAGGCTGACTCTTCCCCTCCGCAACGAGACCGGTTCAAGGTCAGTACGTTGAGAAGTGTCGACGCAACAACACGTTCCGTGAAAAATGTCAATCCAATCTCCCGCCAAGTGCGAAATACGCGGCGTCATCCGTTATCTCGTTTGGAAGGGAAAACCTCCGTTTGAGGTTTATAATTTGGTGAAAACTGCATATGGTGATAAAGCTATGAATTGTACGAGTATGTACAAGTGGTATCGCGAGTTTAAAAATGGTTCTCACCTCTTCACCCTCCGCCAAAATGTTCAAAACCACAATTTCAGCCAAGAAAATTATGGCATCCGTGTTTTGGGACTGTCAAGGCATCATTTTGATTGAATATCTGCCTCAAGGAGAGACCATCAAATCTGCAAGATACTGTGAGACCCTAAAAACATTGCGGAAGGCGATTCAAAACAAGAGGAGAGGCATTCTGACAAAGAATTTCACTCTCGTCCGGTCGGTGGCCGAGTTGAAATCGGGCTTGGGTCTCACTCGGGCGTAGTGTGTTCAATTCCTCGGCTGGCTAAGTCCTCCATCACAACACAAGCAACATTTTCAGCTTACTGTGGTGGTAGTAGGAGATTTTCAAATATTGTCAGGTTATTCGTAACCCGGGAATGTTTGTCTTTCTTTTAAAAAAAAAAAAAGGAGTAAGCCTGCTGCACGACAATGCCAGACCACACACGGCCAACGCAACGAAGGAACTGCTTGCTTTGTTTAAATGGGATATCCTAAACCACCCCGCGCATTCCCCTGACCTAGCACCTTCAGATTTTTATCTCTTTACCTCCCTGAAGCTGTACATGGGTGGAAAAAGGTTTTCAACCGACGAGGAGGTAAAGGGGGAGGTGGAGAAGTGGACGAAGGGGTTGGCGGGAAACTACTTCGAGGAAGGCATCAAAAAGTTGCTACCCCGCTTCACCACCTGCATTGAGAGGAATGGCGACTATGTCGAAAAATAGCTTACATATGTACTACGGTAACCATGTAATTTTTATGTTTCAATAAAAAAATTGTAAGCTACAAAAATTCAGTACACTTACTTTCTGGATATGCCTCGTATATTTAGTTTATTTTTATGTTGACGAATAAATTTTTAATAATGATTTATAATATGCCATCTCCGATATGTCGCCTAAACGACATGACCGTTTTTAACTGGCCAACTTTGGCGACGGCGTTCATACGTTGGCGAGTTGGCGCCAACATGGACTGGGCCCTTAGGGGTACCTGCAGCTGTATCGACGTCCTAATTATATGAAGAAATGAAAATAATAATATTTAGATACATTTTTACATTACCTTCTATTTATGTAAAATATAAGGTAACTATAGGGTAGCATAACATATCATATCTCATTTTTTTATTTTTTTATTTTTTTATTTATGAAACAATATGCAGGAATATTATATTATAATTTTACTGGTCTTCCATTAAAAGCCTTAGCTTGTGGATGGAAGAAGAGTTAACATTTCACATATTATGTACAAATAAAGTCACGTGTACAGTTAATACAATGCAGTTGGTACAGTTAATACATTTCATATAATTACAATTACTATTTACTATAATCATGTATTTCAATATATATGTATGTGTAGGTAATATAGACACATGGCAATCAGACCCGTTAACTAAAATATGTAAACATATATGTATTCAGTAAGAAGAAAAACAAGTAAGATTTTTAGTGTGACATTCTCTAAAATACTTTTTGATGGAGTTCAACAATTGAATTTTGTTCCTAATGCTTCTGATTTCTATTGGTAGGTTATTGAAAAAGAATTTTCCTTGGTGAGTATAATGGTGTTGTGCAAAAGAAGTGTTTAATTTGGGGCACACAAATACATGTTTAAGTCTAGTACGATTTTCAGTTATGAATGCGTATTAATCTTTTTCTTTTATAATTTGTATAATTGAATTTTTTATAAATAAGTTTTTAAATGTTGGAACTTTGAATTCTTCGAATATGCTGTCAGTTGGGAAGTCTGGAGGTTTTTTTAGTATAATTTTTATTATTAGTTTTTGAACAATTTCTATGGGGGTCAGATTAGTTTTGTAAGCTGCTCCCCAACTGATAATGGCATACTGAAGAATAGACTGTACTAATGCGTAGTATATTGAGTATAGGTTTTTCGTTGATAAAAAGTTTCGTATCCGTAAGAATATATGAATTAACTTCCTAACTCTTTTTATTGTATGGTCGATGTGATCTTTCCATTTTAGGTTTTTATCTATGATTATTCCAAGATATGTAATTTTATCCGCTATTTTCAGAAGTGAAAAATTTTTTTGGCAGTGATTAGTATCGTGTTGTGCGAGAGAATGATTATGTAAGAATATTTGAAGATTTGGAGGTACAATGTTAGTGTTAATTTCGAAAGGAATGACATATGTTTTATCACTATTTAACGACAAGAGGTTATTGTCAAACCATATTTTTAGATTATTTATGTCTTCTGTAGCTTTTAGATTAATTTTTTCCCAAGTTTTTTCTTTTATTATAAGGACTGTATCATCAGCGTAAGAGATAATTTGGCCATGCAATGGTTGAATAAATATGTCGTTTACATACAAAATGAACAATATTGGTCCAAGCACGGTGCCCTGTGGGATACCAAAATTTGATGTTTCTTGGTCGCTAGTTTGGTCATTTATTTTAACAAATTGTGCACGATTGTTCAAATAACTTTCTATCCATTGGACGGCTTTATCATTGATGTTATTTAATTTCAGTTTTTTGATAAGCTTTGCGTGTGAGATACTATCGAATGCTTTTCTTAGGTCTATGAATATTCCTGCGCATTTATTTCCTTCATCAAGTGCAGAGTATATAAATGATGTTACATTTGCTATTGCATCTTGTGTGCTTTTTGTTTTTAAGAATCCGAATTGATTGGAATGTAATATTTTATTGTTTTCTAGAAAATCAACAACCCTTTTTTTCACAATCTTTTCAAATATTTTTGCTATATTCGATATTAGTGATATCGGTCGATAATTTGAAACATTTTGCGGGTCGCCGGTTTTAAAGATAGGGGATATTATAGATTTTTTATAATTTGTTGGGAATATGCCCTTAGTCAGACTGAGATTGATAAGGTGGTTTAGTGGTTTCAGTAGATACATTTTCATTTCTTTAATAATTTTCACAGAAATGTGGTCAAAACCTGGAGAGGATCCGTCTTTCATGCTTTCTATTACAAGTTGTATTTCAGTTTCGGTAGTTTTTTTAAAAGTGGATAGTGTATTTTGTTTTTGGGTATTAGTTGTTATAGTTTTTGGTGTGTGTACAGATTTAGTGATTTTATCAGCGAGATTGTTTCCTACTTTAGAGAAGTAAGAATTAAAAATGTTTGCTGTTAGTTTTGGGTCTTTGGATACATCTATTATATTATTTTCATGTTTTAAATATTTTATAGAATTATTTTTTTTCTTATTTTCTATTGCATAATTTACCGTTTTCCAAATAACTTTTAGATTGTTTTCTGAAGTAAAGATTATTTTTTTAAAGTAGTCGTCTTTACTTTTTTTAATTAAAGCTATTAATTTATTTCTATATTTTTTGAGAACTATCTTAGCATTTTCATCGTGTGGATTTTTAATTGTATTTTTATATAGCCTTTCTTTTTCTCTGATAGATTTTATTAGGCCACAAGTGATCCAAGGTTTTATACGTCTGAATTTTGAATTCGTGTATAATGAGACCTCTGTTGTGGAGGTTTCAATATGATCCATAATTTGTTTTTCAAACATATTTGAGCACTGTTCGACATCGTTAGATTGTAGTATCGTACACCAAGTTTCTGCTTTCAATTTTTTCTCTAAAGTGGCAATATTTGTGGTTTTTTTAATAGTAATTGGAGCCTTAATTTGTGATTTTATTTCATTATCATACAATAATAAGCAAGTGTGGTGGTCAGTAATATTCGTTTGCCAAATCATTGTTTTGATTTTATATAGGTTTTGTAATTTTATGTTTATCCAAATATGATCTAAGCAAGACGATTTTTGTCCGTGCATTTCTCTAGTATTTTTGTTTATGCATGATTTAAAATCTAATTCAGTCATACAATTTAGGATCTCATTTTTGAAAATATTTTCTGATTTTTCGTTAATGTCATATCATAACATATCATAGCATAACATATCATAATCACTATATTACCATATAATATGGTAATATAGTGATTTCTTACAGATAATACAGTGATAAGAGTGGAAGTGCTTTTACAGCTCCATTACAGCATATACCGTTCATGTATACGTCGCACCTTTTTCAGCAAAGATTATGATGATTGTTTTTTTTTCTTGTCATGATGGAAGATTTATTTTCAAATATTACGCCGGTCTCGTTACAAGTTATAAGTTGCATCAGGCTGGTCAAAAACATGGAATGGTTTTCAGAATCTATTCTAATTTTTCGTAGAAGTCTTTAATATTCTCATACCACTACATTTTGTTATTTTTTGGCAACTTTCAGGTTTAGGTACAGCCAGTTTCAATGTTAAAGCATCGTTGTAATGGCGTTTACATCCCCACATTTGACATTTCTTCTAATATCTCATATACTTAATTTCTGTAAGGAACAATATCATTTTCATAAGCCTCTGGTTGACAAATGTAATGAAAATAGATTATAATAGCCCTTATTAGATATTAAGAAAAATCTTTAAGTTTCAGATATACAAGCAAAATCATAGCGTCAATGATTAAAAACTACCATTATTAATTGTTGAAGGTTCCGGTTGTATATCAGGGCTATATCGAAGCCGGCCCTAAGCGAAACAGTGCCTGGCGCAATAATGTAAGCGTAATATGGCGCAGAAATTGTCAAAGACATTAAACGCCTAGTTAGGTGATCACTATAATCACTAATATTTGAATGATTTGTAAATATAGCGCTATTTTTTGCAAAAAATAATCTGTGTTAGGACCACGGAGTTAGGACTGTTAAGTGTTAGGTATTATAGATCCAATTGCGCCAGCATAGGGCTGGCCCTGTGCGGGTACAATTGGAGCAGTCTGCTCTTGGCACCGACTTGCCAAGAAGCCAAGTAGCCAAAAGCCAAAGCGCTGATAATTCCACACACAGCCGTAGCCCATATTTTGTACAAAAAAATACTGCGGACGGGTGCCGGGCGACATCCGGTATGTTATTTCAACGAGGTGCCACACATGTGCCAGCTGCCGGGCGAATTTCTTTGTCAATAATATCATGTTCCCTGGCTAATAGTCGGTTACCTTAAAAGGGAAAAACTACGTGCATGGGAATATCGATCCCCGCCGATGAGAAACTGGCTACAAATAAATTAATGTAAGCTTCCTCTCATTGATAAAATAAATTGTTCACCTTTGGACTGAATAATAATAATTTTCTTACCTTTTGTAAGAACAAAAGCCCGCGAAGAATTGTTTAACTCAAGCCAACTTCTATTCTAACACTTTATTTGGGCCTTTTCGTCTTTATTGACAAAATCGCATAAATTTTATTTTATCGCAAATAAAAGTGAGTTAATCTTGCGTAAGAATTAATTACCATAAGTTGGATGCATTATTTATCGGTTTAAAGTCATCCTAAGTTTGGTTGTCTGGATGTCTTGATGCATTGAGTGATTGCATACATTGCAGCGTATGCATGTAATGCCATACAAATAAATTATCAGCACCGGCTGAAGAAAACCGTCCGGAAAAGCCGAGCAGTCTACCAGCACTCATAAGACATTGAGAATATTTCAATGACGACTTATTATTATAAAAAACATAATCCGATAATAACTGCATCGGAAACGAAAACTTTGTTTATCACAATGTTTCCGCGAGAAGATTTTATCCCGGAAACGAACTTGTAAAATATTATCACAAAATTCGATTACGCATTACGCCCACCACTAGTGTTAAGGTAGGTACCTAAAAATAATAACACAATATAGTTGTATGAACTCGCTATTCGTCCGTATTCGTGTTGAGTAGCCTACGAAACTTCTCTTTCCTTCTCGTTATTTTTGCTCTTCTTTGGCCAGATGAAAACTGTCAAAAGTCGAAAAACAAAAGCAAATAATGATACGTGAAAAATGTTTGACTTATTTTAATTTTAATAGTATGAACCTAATTTAGAATTGATTCGTAAAAACATGTTTATTATCAAGTGTAAATGAATATGTATCTACCATTTCTTTTAAATGTTTTTATTTTTAGTTCTGGGTATAACTTATAATGTTGTGAATTCTGTGATAAGTGGAGAAATACTTATTTTGAACTTCCTTATCAAATTGTGTTTTGTGGAATAACTCCTTTGACCAAAACAAAGTCCCAGTTTCTGTTAAGTTTCGCAATAAGTATTCTGTTTTCTGTGGTTTTTATCAAAGTAATTTTTAAAATGCACTTCGAAAAGATTTGCCGTATTTGTTTAGGAGAAGGAAATATGTCATCAATTTTTGAAATCGAAGATTATATTGGAGACATTTCTATTCCTTGTACAGATATGTTATTGGCTTGTGCCACGGTAACGGTGAGTTATTTACAATGTTATCAATTTAATTATGCTGGTGTGTCTTCATTCATAATTATAATGTCTTTTCTTTCAGGTATCTGAGAAAGATGGACTCCCTAGCCAGATTTGTGTTAAATGTCGCAAGCAGTTATCTTCAGCTTATAAATTTCGCAGATTATGTGAAAACTCATTTAAAATTATGCTGGAGTACGTGGCTAACATCATCAAAGACGGTGAAATAAAGCTGGAAAAAGAAGAAACACCTATATTTGATTCAAATTTATTTGAAATGAAACTGTCTGATAAAGATATCAAAGACGAAGATGATTGTATAAAGGTGGAGGAACTTGATGATATGGAAGATGAAAGAGCTTCTTCCTTTGATGAGAGCTTAGATAGCCCTGTAAAATTGGATTCTAATAAGTCATTACGAGGAATAGCACATGAAAAAAGAAGTAAGTATAATATATTTATTTAAATCATTTGGTAGTTTATTTATTTGACACAGTGTTCTGTTACATCCCGAAGTTGAAGGATATTGTTTAAATGCGAAGAAAAAGGAATGGAGGAAGTTTGGGAGTATATTTTTGTCATGTTAGACTATGACCAAGAGGAATTGACTCTTCCCCAAAAGATTTTGATTTACATATTCAATAAGCTAAGCTCTAACGAGCTCATACGCGGGGTTACATTGAAGCCAATGTTAAGTTAACCTCTCAGAAGCTGAGTTAACTTAACATTGGGTTCGCAGATAGGTACTACAATACTACTGTAGTCAGGTACCCCTCTGATACCTGAACAAAAACCATAATATCTTAACAGATGAATTTTGATCTTTAAAACACAGATGATTGGTGGAAATACTGTGATGGTTCTATAGGTATTTTTGGTGAGTAATTTTAGGATTCCATTTATTATTCCTGTGAATTAAATAATTGTGCCTTTTCACAGAATTGAAGCGAGCGAAAAATAAAAACCTAAAACTGAAGATAAAGAGACCGGCAGCAGAAAAGGTGGAAAAATTGACATGCAGTCTCTGCCCCAGAACATTCAAGTGGAGATATTTACTAATTTCTCACCAGGATTCACATATTGGAATCAAAAGATACTTTTGTGAACTGTGCGGAAAATGTATGTTTTCATTTTTATTTTCAAGAAAAATAATATATTATATATTGTATGGAATAAAAGATTAAAGAAATTTCATCATTGAAGTAATCTCCTTTGATACAAAAAGTTGGATTTGAAACTCTAAATTTAAACAATTTGTTCGGGTAAATCTTAAAATAATTCAACCCAGTGGGTTTTTTCTATTGCTCTCCGAAAGGGGAAAGAAATTGAAGGTTGGAGAAACCTTTCAATTCAGATCTATTATATGGCTATAAATAATAGTAGTAATATAATTTTTTTGAAATTAAGATTACTGCACACTTAGGGGTTGATTTTTCGCCTGCCATGCTAGGGATGTCCCTGTGTCATGGCGGATGAACTTGGATAGATATTGTAATCAATAGTGGTCTTTCCATACAGAGAGTATCTTACTATTTAAAAGTGCATGGGTTTTATAAACATAATTTAACCATATGAACTCTTAAGAATTACATTTATAATACATGTAAATTATTTTTGAAATGTTTAGCTTATAGAAGTGAAAAGGACCACAGGAACATGCACAGGCGCGGGAACACATTCAAATGTGAAGTGTGTGATAAATGTTTTAACACCAAGGCAAAACAAGTAATACACATAGCCACCCACTCTTCTGATAGAGAGAGGATCGTCTGCTCGGTGGAGGGATGTAACAAAACATTTCTTAGTTTGGGAGGCCTGGACCGACATAGGTATGTTAACCATTAACATGTCGGCATAGCCTGTCAGATGTACGAGATTTGTACCCTTCATGTGCTGGCGTATCCTTAAGTTCAGGCATCCAGCATTACCAATTCCCATAATCTGTTATGGGAAACTATAAAGTAATTCCTTGGCTTTTTACTTGCGGTTGCTATATTATAATTATACAGGGCATTTTAACACTTAATTTGGGCAGTTGCAGTGAAGGCTCCTCTGGAAGTTTAAATTTCTAGAATTTCTCTATTTTCAACTCATGTCATTAACATGATCTGTGAAAATTAATTTAAATGTACGACTAAATATAATATTATTTGTTTGCCAATCCAAATCTCAGGCAAAGTCGGGTAGTAAAAATAGTTGTTATTATGTACTTTCTGTCATTGAATTTAGGTTATTATTTTATTGTTTTCATTTCAGGTTTTCTCACACCGGTCTGAAAAACTTTATTTGTCATTTGTGCAGTAAGAGTTTCATTGATAAGTATCAACTAGAAATTCACATACGATCACACACAAATGAGAGGCCATTTCCATGCAGTGTTTGTAGTAAAACCTTCATTACGTCTTCGGCGAGAATTTCACACGAGCGATGGTAAAATTACTTATGTCATTTGCCACATGTTCTTTACCAAATTATAAAAACCACCTAAAAACTTCCTAAAACTTCTTCCAAATTATAAAAACCACCACATTTTGTGGTTTGATCTGAATGTATGTAGATAATTTTTGCCGGCGGTGCTTTTTCTTGATTTTCATGATCAAATGAAATTACTGTTTTCAGTTATGAATTCCATTCGTCATATTGTCAGGATAGTGGAACATCTCCCGATAAAAAATAGTAGTTATTTATTTAATTATATTTAATATTACAGTAATACTTGAAAGTGGGGAAGCAACATCGTTTCATATACATATTTAGAGACAGCAAAATAATTAAACCAATAAATACGTGAGAATTGCCATGTGTTGGATACAAATTCCTTGTCAAACTGACGCAAAAATGATGTGTGCCCTAAACTGAAGCAAAAGATTTGCATTGAGTATCAATACCACACCAAGAGCGCATGCCCAGACCCCAAAAATAGGCGCTCAATAATTGTTTTTATTCTATAAAATTATGTAATAATTCATTAAAAATTTGATAGCGCACATGCCCGAAATTACCCTCGTCTAATAAGAGCGCCTGCTAACTGGTACTATTACTAATATTCAACCTATTAATGTATTAATTTGTTTTTAGGCATACCAATACCAAGAACTACCACTGTGATTATTGTGATAAGAGTTTTGTGTGTTCATCTGGACGCAAGAGACATCTTCTCATTCACTCCAAGGAACAACTCCAATCCTGCAGATTTTGCAGCAAGAAGTTTTCCAGATACGACAACAAGAAACGACATGAGATGGCGATGCACGGTGTTTCTGATGACAAAACCTCTCAAATTGTATAGTTTTAATATAAAGAATGATCCTTTACGCTTCCCAACTTAAAATATTTAATAAAGATTTTAATACTGTTTCTGACTGTGTATTATTTTTTTAACCTCATATTCTTAAAAAAAACATTGAATATAACAGGCTATTCTGGGGCAACTACTTATGGTAGATTATCTACCATTTTTATAAATATTATGTAAACAAATTATCTGGTAAGGCGGTATAATTTATCATTTTGCAAAAAGCAAGTAAGTTATTACGAAAATAGAATCAGCTGGCGCACGGCGATCAGGAAGTATTCTTAAAAGTTTTACGTAATCTTTTTTGTTGTCACTGGTCATACTACTATTTTTTTAATATGAATATCGCACAAGGGTATTTTTTTTATGTGACACCTCACAAGAGCACCCCTATCTATACAGTGTAATGTCAGGGGAACTATGTCGCCATGTTTTGGCCAGGGCTGGCCCTATGCGGGTGCAATTGGATCAGTCTGCTCTGGGCGCCGAATTGCCAAGGTGCTGATAATAACACATAACAGTCCTAACATATCTCCCTTGAGATTATTTTTAACGGCTCTATACAAAAATACAAATCATCCGAATATTATTGATTACAGTGATCACCTACCTAGGCGTCTACTGGTTTTGACAAGGGGTGTCAAAATTGAACTCGCGTCAGGCGCCACGTTAGCTCAGGGCCGGCCCTGGTTCTCAGTATGTTATATTATATCTAAGTAGATATGGCGTATTTCCCTGAACAGACTGTATATACAAGTATGCTGTTATTTTATTTTGTTATTCGGCTGTATAGCCTCACTGCATACTCCTTCGGCGACCAATCAAAAATATTTGTCTAGCGGATTTCCACTCCAGACGTCTGCAAATATAAGCATATCGACTTTTGTTAGGCAGCCGAATATTAGTCCAGTAACCTTGTCGCCTGGAAGGGAGGTACCTTGCTTCAGATCTGGTAGTTCTGATTTTTCGCCGAGTTGTTTATGATGTTGGCCCATGAATAATCCAAGTTTCCGACCTCGAGTGCCGAACGCAACATTGTCAAAAAAATCAAAAAAACCACGAAATTTTCTACCCCTCTTCAGGTATTGGCAATTTTAATCCTGAAGGACTAGTTTTAGAATATAATCATTTTGTACGTTTTCAAAGAAGACTAAGGACGGGTTGTTTCGGAGAATTTTAACAATTCATCAAATTTCAACATTCCTATTCAAGTCCTGCGAAAGAATTTTTCAATTTCTGTTTTTATTTCAGTTCTGTCAAGCAACTTGCCTATAATGATATAATAACAGAACTTGAATAGAACTTTCACAGAACCCGTAAATGAAGGTTGAAATTTGATGAATTGATCAAATTCTCCGAAACAACCCGTCCTAAATTTACTACAATTTGAGCCCATAACCGTCTCTACAGACCTAATAGTTTTTAAACACGCAGCACAGATGTGCTATCTATTCCATCATTTCTGGACTTTCCTTTTCATCCATGCCTTCAGTGGGTGGTGACTCGACATCCGGCTTCTTCAGCTAAGGGAAGATGAAAATATTTTCCATGGTAAAAAAAACCAAGACCTCGAAAAGGATGCTGCCATTTTTTTCAACACCACATCTACACCTGAAGAGATAGCAGCAGCAGGGGAGCGGATCATAATTGCTCTATACGGTGGCAATCCTGACACCGATAACGTTGATGAGCTGCGGTATCGTCCATTTGCGAGGGCTGCAGTGAAAATGAGCTTCAATCTTGCCAGGTTACCTCCTACACAGAACGCAGCTCTATTTCACTCCTTGCCCACTTACCATCAGATAAATAGTCCTGAAATACATTTTATTTATAAACACAAATTCGCTTTCATATTTTTCTTTTCAACTATACATGTACAATCCTGTTACAGGTACAGAAATGATTAGGTGCCGAACTGAAACCTCTCGCCTGGGGGTTGATATCCACCACACGAGGCCTCAAACCCAAGATGATGGCCAAAGACGCAGCTCCACTACACCTCTTGCGGAAGATTTAGTGCGGCTCCTTAACTTAATTTAAAGTGTCAGTTAATTTTTAATAATGTTTTGAAAATGAAAACATTAATAATTTTCATTTTCTTTCATAAGATCCCCCCCCCTCACAATAAGTAAAAGGAGCAAAACAATATTTCTTGATAAATATTGTCCATTTCAAATTTTTTGACATGGATGGAGAGGAAGGGAAGGGGTTTATGGTGATTGTACTGGACGGGAGTCCGCACAAGACTGTAGATTTAGGCGCCGGGTCCAAACCGTGTCTTCAACCGATGAGATGCTCCTTTACGGCCGATGATGATGATTGTAGTTGATATTGGTGATGAAATCTGCCTCCCGCACCCAGGCTTGGTGAATGGTGGGCACTGGGTGTGCTTTCGTCTCTGCTCGCTTCTGGTGTTGGCGGTTTTCCAAAGGAGGGCCGGCTGGTCTCGAAGAGGTAACACCAGAAGATCTTGGAGCAGAAGACTCGGCGAGGTGAGGCAGATGTTGAGCAGGAGTCACTTGTTGATAAATAAAACGCTTGGTTTTGGTGGTAAAGATGAACTGATTTATTTTGAATTATGTGGCTGCTTATATTTAATTAGCCTGACTCGCGCCCGACATTGGGCTAGGAGCCCAAAAGTGGTGGGGGGTTGTACCCGCGCCAACAATGAGTTTATAGCCTCCGACAAACTGTTGCATATTCATTTTGTCGGCAGCAATGGTGATAGTGGTCGCTTAAATTTGCGAGTTAGAAAAGATTTTGAACGCTTACATGAATGACAATTACATAGTTTAAAAGCATAGTAGTTATGAGAATGTGTATCTTGACAACTAGATTTTTTGTTTGCCAAGATACGACAAAAAATAAGAAATGTTTGTAAAATAAATGTGTAAAAATGATCTCAAGCGATCAAATTTGTAAAACATGTTAAGTTAGTATTTTTCCGAGGTCCCCCGTAACATAGCGCTCAGAAAGAGATAAGATTCACTATGCTACGAGGTTCCTGGATTTTTGTACACGCAAAAAAGGTAAAAAATATTGTTCAAAAATGGGTTTACATATGGGTGAAAAACAGCTTTTTTAATATCTCCTCAGCGGTAGTATATCGAAAATAGTGTTTATTTGACTACCGCCGAGGGGATGAACAAGTAAAATATACATATTTGCAATGTTTAAAAATTGATTTTTCTATGTAAAATTTACATAGAAAAAATGCTGGACATTGATCCACGCGGCAGGTAAGCCGGCGATGTGGTATCGAAGCCATTCGGAGTCAAAGTTTTCAAGCCGCTTGGGCCGAAAACTGGACAAAATGACCAGTGGCGGGGAGTGGTGATTTTGCCAGTGGCGTGGAGTAGGGACATTTTATAAAAGTAAACAATTTTTATGAAATTAAATAATATGGTCAACTACGTCCGTTACAGTGATCAAACGTTCAGACAAGGATTCGATAATGTAACACAAGGAACAGGGCTAGAAATGAGAAAAATTTAGGTAGTGGTTCATCTGAATGTCTCCTCAAACCTCTTCAGAGTCTATTGAAATATGGGAGGGGGGCATTTCCAGAAGAAAATATGCCAACAGGATCGAAATTAAAAAAAAACAAATTTCTGAGTTTGAAAAAATTGATAAATTTGGAAAAGCTGTATTTTTGAAACTATTAAGTCCACAGAGACGGTTCAAAGCTCAAATTGTAGCAAATTTAGATAGTTATGATGAGTCCTTCAGGGTTAAAATCACCGAAAACTGAAGAAGGTAGAAAATTTCGTGTTTTTTTTTATTTTTGATAATGTTGCGTTCAGCAGTTGAGGTCGGAAACTAGGATTAATCTTATTATTTTTAATGATAAACTAACGTTTATAAGACAAGGTTTTATGCATAGCATAAAGGATTGCAAATAATTATAAGCAATAATTAGTCATCCGAAATACTAATACAAATTGAAAATATCTCCCGAGTAAAAATAAATGCTGCCAACGGGAATTGAACCCGTGCCTTCTGATGTCCGGTCAGGTGCTCTGTATCCACTGAGCTATGTCGGCTTATTTCCAACCCGCCAATGACATCAGAAGGCACGGGTTCAATTCCCGTTGGCGGCATTTATTTTTACTCGGGAGATATTTTCAATTTGTATTAGTATTTCGAATGACTAATTATTGCTTATAATTTTTAGGATTAATCATTGGGCCAGCATCGTAAACAACTCACCAAAAATCAAAACTATTAGATCTGATGTACATGGCTACTGGACTATAACCTTTCTGCATAAATAATACTTTATCGTATCAACTGACAGAGGGATCAACTATCTGTGTGGTCAACGTTCCGGGGGACCAACTGTTGGGGGGCCAACTCACAAGTAAACAAAATAAAGCCAGGCGTAACCCGAAAAGGAGCTAAAAAATTGCTAAAACCTTGAAGTTGTGAGTTTAAATTCACCCTCCTGATGGTGAATGATGGCGATGAGGTGCGGGTAGAAAAAAATCTGAGGTATAAAAACAGATTTCAACACAAAAATAACTGATTGCTAAAGAAATGATTCAAATTGTCATTTTTCGTTGATCCGCTTTGTATGTAAAAGCTTAATGGAGTTAGATTACACAGGTCTGCAAATTGACATTTTAAATTTTTTTTAAAAATGGTAATGGTTGAATTATATGTATTTCGGTATGCTGAATTCGAGAATGCCATCCATTTCGACCCATCACGTAAGGATTTTCCGCAAAGTGGAAATTAAAATATAGGCAAAACCCGTTTTACACTACTTCTGTAGGGAATGTTCAAAAGAAAAAAATCATAAAATTATACAAATTTAATTAATTTTAAGTCATAATATATTTTATTTACATTAGGGTAGGGTGGGGCAAAGATCCGCAATTTTAGGTTTCAACCTTTTTTCTCACCCAATAAGTAAAAGGTCCTGCAGGTTTTGGCTTCACTGGAAATCTTAATTTATGTGCTACAATATACCATTTTTTTACTAGCGAAATAAGCACCATTTAGGAAAAAAAAGGAAAGGTAGACAACCTTGCCTTTGCGGACCTTTGCCCCACTGTTTGGGGTAAACGTCCGCAGATGCGGGGCAATTGTCCGCAGCTGCGGATCTTTGCCCCATTGAAATGAAATACACGGAAAAATTAACTTTAATCAGTTTATTTATTCACAGTTATGAGTAAAACCATTCCAGTTCAAAAACCAAACCATTCACTGACTGAATAAACATTTCGGGTTGTGCTGGTTTTTTTGGCTCCTTTATACTCGAAACGACTGATCCCCATTCATAATCGAGAATGTCAGGCCAGTCGGGCCATTTCCATAATTTTCCAGCTTTCACCATTGATGATACAGTGGCATGGGTTTCTGAAACGCCAGTAATAACTCCTGGAAACAGTTTTTCTTCATATCGAACGGTACAAAATTCGCCTATGCACCTCTTTGGAGGCACCATCCGCTCAGACGATTCTCCATCTTCTGATCACTGTCAGATTCTGAGTCGTTGTAGACCGAAGTTCCAGATGAAATAGACTGAGACTGAGATGAGTCATCTGAATCAAACTGAAGTCTACGTGGTGGCTTCTTCTTCTGCTTTGCTGCCATCTTGAGCTTGTCTTTTCGTTTCATTGCATTTTTAATTTTACGATCTTCTCTTTCTTTGACCAACCTTTCAGCTTGTAATTTTTTGTCCCGAAGGGCTTTCTTGTGCGGAGAAGATGTTAGAAGTGTCGACTTTAAACTTCTTCCGCTCCGCTTACGTCGTGTTGCTTTGGGAAGAGGTAGTTTGTCTGCTGGAGACACAACTGACACAAGAGATGACGTGGAGACAAGTCCAGGAGAATCAGTAGATAAAACAGGATCAGGCAGTCTTGAAGGTCCAGGAACAGGGAAGTCGAGAGCTGAAAGAACAGGATCAGGCAGCCTTGAAGGTCCAACAATTCCAATTAGAACAATGAATACAAATCTTGGGGCAAACGTCCGCGCGCGGACCATTGCCCCATGCAAAATGCGGACCTCTGCCCCATTTTGTCATTTTGTAAACACAAACTAATCTAAAAACAAGAAATGCGCATTTGGCCAAATTATTGTCCATAGATCGCCTTTCAAAACCTGAATTATGGCATTGAACCAGTAAAAAGGTAAGCAAAGCGTATAGTAAATTACATTTTCAACTGAAGATGACCTACGGATTATTACATCAAAACAAGTAAAAAGAATTCCAACCTCATTGTTTTTGTTGTGCCGGTCGGACGCCATGTAACATAAATAAACCAATCACATGTAACTTTTGTGAGTCGTCTTCTATCAATGTTGCCAGCATAAAAATGTGTCTAAAACCACGACAATATTAAGCGATCATTTTAAATTGACGGTGCGGATCATTTCCCACTGCGGATCTTTGCCCCACCCTACCCTATATACAATAATAAATCTTTATAAAATCTGATTTTTTTAGTTTGGAAGCTTCGTTTTGTGCTTTTTCGTTTGTGGGACGTTATATTTTCCCTATTCAGCATCCAGCAGTAGTCGCCCATCATATTTGTATCCCATCGACCTTGATACTGCTTGATACCTTCTCTCCATTTCCTTGGTATCTTGGTGAAACCTCTCACCTTGCTCTTCACTAACTGCAAACTGCACCAAGATTTTCCGGGAAGTAACCCAAATGGGAATTCAAAAAAAGTTTTCTGAAAAAACGGGGCAAGAAGCTATTACTTTTTTTTGAGCTGATAAAGGAGCTGAGATGGCAGCACTGGTAAATAGCTGACATATAGCTGACGTTTCGAGGGTTGCCAACGCATTTGTTCTAAAATAACCACTAGAAATAGATTCCCCACAATTTGTTCCTTTACCTCAAAAATTAAATGTGTGTTATCAAGTTATTCGTAATAAGAGAATGTTTGTCTTTCTTTAAAATAAATAAAAAATGTATCTAAACTTCTAGAAATTTCCCATAGTTTGGGGAATTACCCACGAACTGGCAACCCTGGATGTTGGCGTTGTTAGGTTGACAATGGGTTTTGACAGGACAGATATTAGTAAACATAAACAATACATTTGTTATTATCCAACTACCACAAAGTGTTTATTTATTTATAAAAAAGTGCATCTCTATTTTCTGTATCATAGTATTACCCTTCAATCAACAACAAAACTTGAATTTTTATTTAATATGTACCGTACTTAGTTTCGTTTTAGGGCCAGCAATAAGAATTTAATTTAAAAAATGCAATTCGACAAAATATGCCGGATTTGTTTAGAAGAAGGTATCCTGATTTCAATTTTTGGTACCCAAGAACAAGTTGGAGAAAGCTATATTTCTTTTACTGAAATGATATTGGCTTGTGCTACAGTAACTGTGAGTTATTAAAATTAGCATGTTGTGAACATTGCTTGTCGATGACCAAATCTTCCTTTTGGTGATTTAATATAAACATTAAATAAATTTTAAAATATTTTTTTCAGGTGATTGAGAAAGATGGTTTTCCTAGTCAAATTTGCAGCGAATGTCACAAACAGCTGTGTTTGGCTTATAAATTCCGCCGTTTGTGTGAAAATTCATTTAAAATTATGTTGGGATATATTGCCAACTTTGTAAAGAAGAGTGAAGTCATCGACCAATCAATGAGTGAAGCAAAGTTGGAGAAAGATGAATTTCATATATTTGAATCTAATGTGGTCCGAATGAAACTGAATGAGAGACACGTCAAGAGTGAGAAGGATTCTATCGAAGGGGATGAATATTTAGATGATGATAGAGCATCTCCCATTCCCGAAGACTCGGACCAAGCCAGTTCTTTGCAAATAGAATTTATAAATACAATGAATAAAAAAGAAGGCAAGAGAAAAAGTAATGACAATGGCGCAACTTACATAATGAATGTGATTAATGTATTAAAAGTATCTACCTACTATTAAATTTTATATTCAAGTGGCTTTCTATTAGCGATGTTATGTGGGTTTCATGAAATGTTGACCTAATTAAGAAAATAATATTAATGCCTGTTTTTCAGAAATGAAACTAAAAGATGGAAAGAAGGTTATATTAAAGCTAAAAAACCAAGAGACAAAGATATCTCTGAAGAAACAATGGCCGTGCTCTCTCTGCCCCAAGATCTTCAAGTGGAAACATTCCCTATTTGCCCACGAGATTTCACACATAGGAATCAAAAGATACTTTTGTGAAATATGTAACAAAAGTACAATATCATTTATTTTATCATTATCAAAAGACAAAACAATAAATATGATGTTCAATAATTTTAATCCTTTTTTAGATTACAAAAATGAGAAGGAACATGTAAAAATGCATAAGAATGTAAACTTTGGAAAGTTCAAATGTGAAATTTGTGAAAAGGTTTTTAACCTTAAGCAAACTCTAGGCACGCACTTAAAAACACATTCTTCTGATAGAAAAAAGATTGTATGCAGTGTGGAAGGATGTAATAAAACCTTTCATAAAGTGGCAGGTCTAGAAAGACACGAGTAAGTCAGAATTTTATGGTTTTGTGAAATGATTGTCATATTAGTTTTTCTTTTTAAATTCTAATTATTATTAATGTAATTGATCGGCAAGTAGCAACTTGGTCTATGGACTTTTCAATTTAGCTAGCCAGTAGTTAACCTTTTCAATGTCAACCATCTATAATGAACCATTCATATGTATGATAATTATTATTTTAGACTCACTCACACTGGCCAGAGAAATTTTATATGTCATCTGTGCAGCAAAGGCTTCTTTGATAAGTACCAACTAGGAATCCACATCCGATCACATACAAATGAGAGACCTTTTCCATGCAGTCAATGTACTAAAGCTTTCATAACCTCATCGGCAAGAAAAAATCACGAACTGACGTAAATAAAACTTTATATTACCTGCTATTTTCTCATTGAATACCAGTCACCTTAGGACGGGTTGTTTTGCAGAATTTGAACAATTCATCAAATTTCAAAGTTGATTTTTAAGTTCTGTTATTATGTATATCATTATTGGCCAGTTGTTTCACTAAACTGAAATGATGAAAGAACTTGAATAGAACCTTCACAGAACTTGAAAATCAACTTTGAAATAGGATGAATTGTTCAAATTCTCTGAAACAACCCGTCCTTAGAGAATAATTTCAAAAAACTTTGGCACAATAGGTTTTGGTTTTAAAAAATTGTCCAATTGGGCTCGTAAATAAGCAAGTTTTTACGGCAATATCACAATTTGCTTGAAAGATTTTACAAGTTTTTTTGGAGGTGTTTGCAGGATACTTTTTTGTTTGTTTTGTGAATTTGTCTATACTCTTGCGGTACACGGCAATATGACGGCCAATACCATGCCCAGCAAGACAACTGTTCGGAAATAGGCAATATATCTTGCTTGTTTAAGAGCTCCTTAACCTCTCAGACAAAGACATTTATTTACTAAGTGTTCCTTTGAGAACTGTCAAAACGTGATAATTTTTGTGTTATTTATGAGTTTTGCTAAAAGCTTCATAACTCACGTTTTGGGAAACGTAGCCTCATTCTAAAATATGTTTTGGAAAGATTATGAAATCCACTATCGCATTGTGTTGCTATAAGTAAATATTTGCGTTTCTAAATATACATTTTATGAAAACGTCAAAAATATGTAAGAATCGCTTACCATTATTTCAAAGCCGTGAAAAATGTACTTTTTTCTGAGTATTATAAAGAAATAACACTTTATATATTGAAGAAATATAATTAAAAACTATTAGTCACCTTAAAATATTAACCGTCCAAACTAAAATATTTTTAATAAATTATTTAGAAACGCAATAAATTATGAACGAACAAGATGACAGATCCAATCGGCTTAGATAATGCACCTCTACGTTCCATAGATATTCTTGAATACAGACGCGTAGCGTTATTCATTATCGATACTCTGTTTTTTTAAATCATGGCAATCCGTATACTAGTGATGGAAATATATCGATTTTTGTAAAATCTCGCGCGTTTACGTGAAAAGACGTTCTAATGTCTTGACCGCTATTATCATATTTACGTCTTTTGACGTTCTAATGTTCTGAGTGGTTAACAGTAGATTCAATTCAAATGAAAATATTATAATAATTGTTATTTGTGTTTCAGGCATTCCGATAGCAAAAACTATCATTGCACTTACTGCGATATGAGTTTCTCAAACTCAGCCGGTCGAAGCAAACACCTTTCTGTTCATATAAAAGTACGCCGGCACACCTGTAGATGCTGTGGAAAGATGTTCTCTAGAAGTACCCATAAGAGAGCACATGAGATGAACCTACACGGCATTTCAGATAACATCTCCTGAACATTTTGTAGGTGAATGAATTGTATTATGCTGGCATTTTCAACACAATCTATCCCAACACGCACCACGTTTTGTTTTAGTGAAACTTCATGGAATTGCATATGTGACACTTGCTTACTGGGACAGTCACCAAAGCATGATAGAGAGGTTAAAATCTGAAAACTATTTTAGGTTTTGATATGAATTTAGTTTCACAACAGAAAGTGAATTGCAACACTAAGGCAGAACACATCTCTGCACGCACATTACTTATTAATATTCTACTGGAATTAAACATATGTATGATGAGAATACTGATTTAACTTTCGGTATAAATTGAGTTATTATTGTAATGAAATTTTTAAATGTCAGCCAATTTAAAAAATGGACTGAGCTTTATAACAGATTTAAGAAAATGAAAGGACCGAACCAAATTGCTCAGAGCGTGGGAGGCGGCATGACTGTCCCACTTTCGGTGATTTGCCAATAAATTAATCTGACAGTATACAGGCAACTCGCATTGTAATATCACCATTCAGTACACGAAAATAAAATCTGCTTTTACAAAGTGTTATAATTTAGCCACTTCATTCAATTTTAGCACTGTTACGTCAGGCAATTAGTTTAAAACGAACGTTCAGATCCTGCGTATAAAAGCCACACATTGGACAGCACTGCAAACCTTTGCCTTACTTAACTTTACTTTTCTGCGCGTGGTCTGGTTATTTCAATGTGCGCTCTTTGGTGGTCAATATACGACTAATGCCATAGTTTATTTAAAGCATTTTCTTAGCTCGTCGAAATGATGGCCCAGATTTGATGTTAGGGCAAGTCTATTAATTTGAATGTCTATGATATCAATACAATTCTGGTGAAATCCGAAACCCCAAATCTCAATGTACATTTTTATTTTATTTATTTTTCGTTACTAAATAGACACCAACTCTCCAACACCACCAGTTGTAATGGTGGCAGTGTAAATATATTGCTTTTACAGTATCATTAAATCATAATAAATATAAAATAATTTATGTCCACAATCAGGCTACTTTCAGTAACTTCCCCTTAATATTTTTATTTACACAATGCAGATTGATTCTTGTAGATGTTTTATATTGCACATGATAAGCAGCCCCATCAATAATCATACCATATTACTATTATTTACATATAATAGGATAACTTGTAGATTTCATTTCTTCTACCACGCTGGAACCGTCCACTAGGACTTCTTTCTTGAAGGTACGATCTTCTGGGATGGATTCACCGAGGTTGAAGCTCTCAGGGCCGGGAGGACTTGGAATAGGTTGTGTTCTCAGGATGGTGTGAATGACATTTATCGGCTCGGTTTTTGGCTCTGAAGAAAAAAAAAATATATTACATTATAATTAACTATTTATTTTATTAAGTAACATGCAAGAGTCCGTCCGGAGTCACTGGAACTATGGAATTAATATTTTGCTTCTGATTAATGGTCTCCCACAATAAAGATACTGAGAGTGTCTTCAGTGGGCAAATATTCTAAATTTTAATTTATTTGCCCACGCAAGGATTTGAACCCGCAGCCTCTAGGTTCGGAGCCGAAAAACTTACCGCTCTGCCACGGAAATCATGTTTACGCAACTATCAAGTCAGGAGATTTAGGATTTGGCCCCGAGAACCATTTTTCGGTTAACGAACACCTCTGCCATAGGTCACCCCAAGTGGTTCACTATGTTTGATGACTTAGCGGGGGCTCGTGAAGTGAGGTTTTTCTAGGTCTTGGTGGCGGATGAGTCTGCCCACTTACTGCGTGGTGGGCCAGATTGTGAGAGAATGGTTGAGGGAGACCATTTGACATCCCCAGTAGGATTCTCTTGACCCATCGTCTTGCACGATGAATCTATTCCTTCCACTGCAATGTTTGTCACCCCTGGACCCACTGACCCCCATATTCCTACCCACCCCTAGTATCATTTTAATTCCCAGAACTTCCTCCTTCCTTTCCTTTAAAAGATCCTCCAAACAGCACCCAAAGATAACATAGGCCATGAAGGAAGCTATTTTCCTCAGGGACTCCTTTGTGAAGATAATGTAAAAAAAAGGGATATTTACCATTTGAGGGAGCGAAAGGGTTGAAGGTCTCAGCAATCTGGAACTCGGTGGGGTGCATGCGGCGCTTGTGGATGCGGCAGTTGGAGCCATTGGTGAAGGTGCGAGTGCACCATGGGCACGTGTAGGAGCGCTCGCCCGTGTGCAGTTTGATGTGGCACTGTGAGGGCAAATTTTAATATTATGTTTATGTTTTGTGGAGGGTTTTTTCATGGAAATAAGAGTGAAGCGGGTCCAGGACCTGCAGAATGTTGCAGGAGGGAGGAAACATTAAAGCTGACGAATCTTCTACAGCCCAGCTATTATTTATTTTACCTCTAAGAATTTCATAATTTTTTTCGGCTAACCGTTCGAAAGTGGTATTTTATAATTTTACCACTCTAGCTCATTGTGCCACCCCTGGACTCAGGGACTTAAAACTGACGTCAATATATTTGGATTAGTAGAAAGGGGATTTTCATAATACATAATAATAATATTCCTCACAATAATAAACAAAGATAAAGTTTTTACAGGTTACTGATGGTTTTTATTGTGTAAACTCTAATTACTACTACAAAACTAAAAAACATTTAGTTAGACAAAGGTTTTATAAAAGTTATTTGTACTTTCCTTTTTTCGTTTAATATTTTTTTTTTTTTTATATACTGAAAAATATATACTGAAAAATTTGCTAACTTTGACAAATATTTTTCAAATGCTAAATGTTGTTTTGTTATTTTTATATTTTCGGAAGTGTTTACGGTAAATTTTTTAATGCAAACTGAAAGCGCGGTATTTTCTCTTTTAAATACTGTTTTAATACAAAATGAGATAGCATAACTTTTATGAAACCGTGTCAGGCTGGGATACATGTTTTTCAAAAAGACTTTATGGCTCTTTGTTGTCTGTGAAGAATACCTCACAAAATTACCCAAGGGGTTAATAATAAATTTTAAAGTATAATGGCTAAATTGTGCAAGATAGGCACTTATTATTGTGGTGGAGCCTGATTGTGTCTTTGGAATATTATTTATGTAGTCATGTTCTCCACAAAATGGTTATGCGCCAATATATTATGGAGAAGATTAGCAATTTGGCAGTTTTACTATTTTGTGACATTAACTATCAAAAGATAGTTGTCTGTACGTGACGTTGAAAATATCGGTGGTCTTTTGATTGGCGCCTTCTGATAGGCAGAAGTCCTTGTATATGTTGATATGTTCCTTATCAGAGAGAAGACAGAAAATAAGAGACAAATACTTAAATTAAATTGCTTTTACCTTAACATCTTTCCGTCTTTTGAAAGCCTTTGCACAGAACGGGCAAGCGTGTCTCGCTTTAGTTTCGTGAACATACATGTGATTCCGTAGAGTTCTTCGAGAATTCAGGATGACAGGACATTGCGGACACTGGTACGCCGTGCCCTTGTGGGTGTCCTGGTGTCGCACCATGGATCCTTTGGTCTTAAATCTAGAAAGAAAGATTGCGTTAGGGGATCGGTACCAAAATTCATACAGGCAAATCGTTTGAAGAATCGTGCCGACACACGGTACGAAGTACTGTAATTGCAGTGTCGAACGCATACATTAATTTTGCTTTCAGATATTACCTCTACTGGGTTAGTTAGTGTTAAAGTTAGAGTATGGTATTGTCTATGTGTTGCACAGACATAGGAATTAATAGACGAGAAGATAATGGCGAGGGGTAAAATCAACTGTTGAAGAACGAAGGGCGTAAGGCTGACTGTGATTCGTCAATAAATCAATCTGACAGTAAATAGGCATCTCGCATTATAATATCACCATTTACTTCTTAAAAGTAAAATCTGCTTTGGAATGAATAGACATTTTTACATGGGAGCGCAAATTACTCGCCACGTTATGAACAAATTTGCGAAGTCCAAATTCGGCAAAAAAATTCGGTTGTATTTTCAGAGTCGAATATTTCGTTTAAGTATTTAGTTAAGACACTTTTATAAATGTTCATAATTTACTTCCCAGCAACCAACCAGCTTTGTGTTTCGCGTCCAGACGTTTCTCGATATGATAGTATAATATGTTTCTAAAACTGATCTATATTATACGATGTGAATATGCTTAAAATAAAGTAAAATAATGCTTATATATGGAATGTAATACGACAATAGGGGTTTATTCTCTTTTTCACATCTATTTTTACAAGTTTTCATAGTACAAGTCAACATTTTGCCATGTTATTTCGTAAAATGAACCGATGATGCCTCGACCATAGTTCGCACAAGAATGATGACGTCACGTTTTCAAATTTCACTTGAGGCCATACGCCAGCCCAGCCGGTTCCAATGGAACCGGTATGGGGAGTGGGGATAATACGCTTTTAATCACTTAGGGCAGGTCTACTAATATTCATATGTCTATGATGTGTTGGCTTTAACAAAAAAATATCTTTTTATTTATCGAAGTTTCTTGTTAGCCTCGACAGGAGAGGACATGTTTAAATGTATCTGTGCACACCGATAGGATTGAAAATTTCAATTTTTTTTCGAATAAGTTTGGAATACCCCCTGCACTTACTCACAACTTACTCCGCAAATGTCAAAAAGATACTGGGTGGACGTTTATCAATTCCGTTTAAATTTAGATTCAATTCGACAATGTCATTTTTATGTTTTTTTGGTTTCATTCTTCAGCTTCCTAAAGCGGGGTCTCCTGCGACCGTTTCCACAAATACAATACCTCAAACATTACCACAATTTGTTTGCGCCCACATTCCGTCTCCTCCCTTTGTTGAAACATTGAGGGGCAGTGGGTGTTGCCACATACATTTTATTTTGAAGTCTGTGGTTAGAACCGCACACTTGACGTCTACGTAAATGATTATGTGGGCGTCAAAAAATTTCAAGACGAGTTTTGATGAGGAAGAGATGCATACGGTTTTAGTGATAAGATTGTAGATGCTATATCGGGGAGAAACACAGGTTTCGAGTAGGACCGAACTTATTTCCTCCATATTTTATTGGTTTAAGGAATTAAGAATAGAATATCGATTCGGATTGGGCAATTTCTTCCTAGTCTCTGAAATCGATTTCGAAGAACTATTTTTTAAATAAAATGTGCAAAAAAATATTTCACCATAAATGTGAATTGGCATTACATTACGATTTATGGCAACTAGCGATTCGTGCACAAGCTAAATGTTCAATTTAAAAAATTCAACAATACGATTAATAGACTTGGAAACAAATTTCAAAATAATATGGAAGATTGGAGTTGGGGAGGCAATTTTAGATATGGCTTGATAGAAAAGGGGATATTTGTTTAGAGAGGGACAACCCCCAAAAATATGTGATTTAAAGTTCCCATTTCTAGACCAAGAACTTTATTTAAAGGTGAGCTCATGATGGAAACAAAATCATCCATTACGACGTTATTCATTTACAATTTAATAAACTCATAATAATAAGCTCGCTCAGTGCACATAACTGCAAAAACCTTGTGTGATTTATGCTCCGTGACTGACCGCACCCCGCGGTGCTTGTCAAAAAATCAAATAATCCTCTTCCCTGCCTTCTCCATTTCACCTGCGCGGAGAATGTTTTCCATCGGCCACAGAAAACACGAACATTGCGTGTGTAAACAAAAATGTGGGCGTTTATGCCCCCATTTCGAATATTTGAGCCAACGTTTGTGGTAATGTTTGAGGTAATGTTTTTGGAAAATGTCACAGGAGACCGGCCTTAATAGAAACAAAATAGTTATTTTTTTTATCCATCCAGTACACCAGTAAAGAAGTAAGTGTCAGTTTAAAAAGATTTACCTGTACTTTGTTGAATAATCTGATTTTGTGAAGACGTTCAAAGCATAAGATAAGATCTAACGATATAACGTTCAAAGCATATATCACCTTTTATTACATTCATGGCAAACAAAATTCTTGGCATCACCGTGGCGCATTACATGCTCGTCTAAATTGGATTTTTGCGCAAATGCATGGCCACATGTGTCACACACAAAAGGTTTGAGCTTTTCATGAATGACACGAGTGTGAGTTAAAAGCGCTCCCTTTGTAGCAAATCTGAAATAAATCAATAATACATTTATACTGAGATTATCCTTACTAAATCGTAAACTAAATATATAGTAAGCTTGTAACATTAAGGCATAGTTTTTTATCACCAACGACAAAAGATTGGAACTTAAATAGAATATGTCAATACATAATGATATTTGACGGGCTCTATGGTCGCGGGGTCGGCTCTCGACTAGCAAGCTGGAGGGCGCGGGTACAAATCCTGGGCACGCAAGTAAATTTTATTCAATTAATTTGCATTATTTCACAATTTACTCATTTACAATAATAGACAGAATTTTTGCAGTATGTTCCAGAGTGGAAAATACTTTCAATATCGCCCTGGTGTAAGACCACCATTCAGAATTGAAACATTGCTTGAAATGGTTTTGGCTGTGTTTGGTGACCAGATCTGAATAGCCAGGAACTTCCCCATCTCCTTCCTCTTCCCAATTCTTCCTCTTCTCAATCCTATTATTTATATGACTAGTATGAGCTTCTAAGCAGCTCATACTAGTCATATAAATAATAAATAAGTAATACATAATAGTGTCTTACTTGCTATCGCATAAATCACATGGTATAACAAATCGCTCCTCTCGGGGAACATGAGTTAGTTCGTGGGACTTCAGTATTCGAGCTGTGGTGAAACGCTTGGCGCACTTGCAACATACAAACGGAAACTCATTTTTGGGTAGGTGATACAGGGCATGGGTGTCCAGAGATGCCTTGCATCCAAATACTTTGTCGCAGGATTCACAACTGTAGAAAATACATTTTAAAATATAATAATGTAATAAATTAACATTAATTGTACTGCGTTGGATTCTCTTATTCATAGAATTTTAGTGGTATGCCACTACTCGAGTCGGACGGTGTCGGGTACTACTGTAGTACATAGTAACAAGCGTTAAGGTGCTACGGTATCTAGGCCGTCGTAGACACTTAGTGGACACTTCGGCCGTTGCTTAGAGGTCAAGTCAGACGGTACTAGAAACTACTGCGCTATTCCTACAGGTACTGGGCGACCGCTAGAATCTTCTAGCGTAACGGGCGGCAACATATAAAAGGCAGTGACGTACGCCTCACAGACAATCTACTACTTATATATTTTTAATGCGCTAATCAAGATAACTTAATCATTTCGCAACACGATTACTTAAATGATCTTGGTGTTTCTGTTGTGATTAATTACTTGTGTGGTATATAAAATATTGTTAAAATGTATTTACGGCTGATTTATCAACACCGAACACATCTTCAACCTTCTCAACAGAATCAATCTGAATTTCAAGCACGTCAAAATTTCAAACATAAATACATATCAGGTTACTTGCAGATCCAAAACCTCTATCATCAAAGAATCCTCATGGTGCAATAAAATAAAAATATTTTTTTTATTGACTTTTTGTGGTATGTAAATATCCATAATGGGGCTGACAGCACGACTTTCAGCATATCGCTCGCCATACAATCACGAAAATATGGCAAGCTATATGCTGAAATATGCCAAACCACGAGACTATAGCGTGGTCTGTCACAGGTTTAAAGCGGGGTCCCCAACCTTCTGATACTTGTAATTTCCGAACTGCTTCAAATATATTTTTTAGAACTTCTTTTCCAAATACTTTTTTCTTACAAAATATGTGAGCTGAAATTTATGGTATGGATGTTATAGAAGTAAATTTTCATTGAAAGAGGTCAACAACTTTATGTGACTGCTCAATTGTCAAATTTGGGCAAAACGGTATTAACAGAAACTTACTTGAAGGACTTGGAGGGGTCATGTTGGGCCATGTGAAGTTGAAGGGATCTTCTGGTGGTTAAGTACTTGAAACAGACACACATCACTTTGGGTTTACTCTGGTGAGCTTTCTTCACATGTAGTTTCAATGCATTCCAGTTTAAAAATTCCTTTTCACAAAAGTGGCATTCAAATCTGCAAACAGGGAAATGTGTTCCGAATTTATTAAAACGTGTTTTTGTAAAGAATCTTGTATTAATTATAGCTAATTAGAAGAGGGTGTGCAAGATCCTTGTTCCTAATTTAAACTCTTTTAAAATGAAATATTATACAATGACACAATACCCTAAAATAAAGTCAGAATCTTAACAACGTAAGTGAAGAAGCCGTGTACAAAAATATGGACACGCGGCCCTGGTGTATGGGACAGACCTACAGTCAAATTTACCCTAGCAGGCATAGAAAATTGGTCTTTCCGTGGGGTTTATTTTAATTAATTCTGATAAACTTATTACTAAAATCTCAGATTTTTCACTGTCTGGAAAAATAAAATCTAGTGCTCACTGCTAATTTTATAGTAAAAAAATGTTTTATAAAGTTTTACATTAAATATTTTAATGGTAAGGTACTGTTTATCTTTATTGATCATAAATATAAATAACTTACATCCTTACACTATTATTGTTACAAATTCATCGGAATGAATCAAAATGTGCAATCGGAATGAGTCAAGTGTGCAAAATTTCATCAAGAAGTGCCGAAATTCTGCTTTAAGAGGTAGAAAAGGGGATAGAGGTGGTTTTTAGAAATACGTAAACAGTGACCTTGTTCTTGTTTTGAAGGTAGGTGTGCAAAATTATATCAATCTCGGAATAAAACTTTAGATTTGTATGAAAACAAAGCCATGCTGCCACAGACACTAATATTTATATTAGAAGATAAATTATTATATCAATAATTTAAAGAATTGTTGCATTTTTTAAACAAACTTAATTTAGAGCCCACTTAATTATGGTTTGTGCAGGTTTGAACTACGACCCTCCCGACATATCAGGACTGCAAAAATAAACCTAAACCAAATCCATGACATAAACCGAAAACCCTGTATAGAAAAGACCCACAATGGCTGGGCTGCAAACCATAGTAAACTTTTCTTTTCTGCGCATGTTCTTCGGTTTACGTTGATTCGTTACCCTTACCGACCCAATGGGACGACAGGCTATGTTAACTTGTTTATTGACGTTACATACTTGAACATTGAATAATTAGTCCTTTTGGCATACAGCTTTTTATCGACATCAGGTATTTTGGGTAACTTAGAGGATTTGCATTTTCTTTTAGGCTTTTCCCAAGTTTTATCAGCTTCTGTATCAAAATCATCAAAACATAAATTATCTTCATTGTCATTATCGCTATGCGAAATTTCTTCTTTAATTTCTTTTCTTTTTTTGGGTAACTTAGAGGATTTGCATTTTCTTTTACGTTTTTCCCAACTTTTATCAGTCTCCGTTTCAAAGTCTTCAAAACATAAATTATCATCATTATCATTATCGCTATGAGAAATTTCTTCTTTAATTTCCTTTCTTTTTCTCATAGTTAGTAGCTCGGGGCTGTTCATCATTTCTCCTAAAGAAATAAATACATAAAATATTAATACAAATGTAATTTTTTTCCTCTTATTAATACTTTGACAACTTTCCACAAATATTATGATAATACAGAACATTCTAAGACAGAAAACATTATAATATTTAAATGAAAAAATTATTGATTTATGAAATCGTAAAAAATAAACAAAAAAGGCAGCATAAAAAAGACGGTAAAAACTGGCTGGAAAACGTTGGATGAGTAGAAAAAATGGTATTAAAATTACTATGCATAGTTTTGAGATATCTGATATGAATAATTGATAGTAGAAACAATAAAAGAGAAAGAAAAGTAACAAAAAAAAAAGTTTGATCTGTCAGTTGTTGAACTATATGCATTAGGTTGATTGCATTTGGTCAATCATAATACTGCTACATCAATAAAGGACTCACTGACAACAAGTTAAGAGAACTGCTAATCATACAGTTTAACACGTCAAAAGTGAGATTTATCAAAAAGCAGCAAATTCATCAAAGCTTAATTAACTCATTCATAACATAAAAACTTAGTAGTCTGATAATTTTGACCCTCGAATCGTTGGCTTCTAGACATACAAATACTACCAAAACGAGGCGAAATTTGCATACTCCACTTCCAAATATGCCCAAATTATTGAAATAACACTTCGTTAGTACAAGAAACCATTATTTACCTAGGGGGAGATGGAAAAACGTGTACAAAATAGGTTCTTAGTTTGGGTTATTTAAATAGTTTGTGCGTATTCAGATTGAACCGGACCCTTCCTCACATCATACTAATAACATCAAATGTGGCATCCAAATGAAAAGAATTTCATGCAACTTTTACCATCTCCCCTAAAGTAAATATTTGAACATAGTAATTTAGTAGAAACAAAGTGTTATTTAAATAATTTGTGCAAATTGAGACGTAAGCGGAGATGGAATTTTTACCAAAAACATTCTGGTCGTTTGAAAACTAAACATGCACTTATTTAAACCAGCAAATTTCATACTTTGCTAAGATCAATCACTCAGAAGATATAACGAACAACAATATATTAATGTTATTCATAATATTTCAATTAGAGTTAATATTTTTACTAAAAATTTAGGTACTCTTTCACAACATGTTTACAAAGTCCGGCCCACATAACAACTCATCAGAATTATACAATGAAGATAAGCAGATAGCCAATAAAGTAGAGTTATTTTTAATGGCCTGCTAGGCCAAAATTAATCAAAAAAGAAAAATTATAGTTTAGACTTGGCCACAAAACAGTCAAAGATCGAAAATAGTTTTCATGCAAGAGTTCTTGCCAGATTTGCAGGTGATGCACATGAATTGAAAGAGAACTTAAATGAATAGATTTAATAACTATTTTGAAGAATAATATATATTAGGTTCTCACCATCCATTAATTTCTCTAAGTCACTGAACACTTTAGCATCTTCAAAGTCTTCGGAAACATTCCTTTTCCGAGGCCTTCCTCTTTTCTTTTTACGGATTGAGGATTTCTCGACTAAACTCTTTTTTTTAATTCTAAGATTACTCAGAGGTACGTAATCTAAATCATCATCTTCATTATTTGGAGTGTCAACATCCTGTATAAAATTATCCAACAATATAAAACATATGCCAAACTATTAACTACCGCAATACTAAGGTCTAAAATAAGATATATTTAACAAGTTCACTGCAAACTCCGCCATTAGACGGAGTTTGAATGTACCGTGAAACTAAAATTAACGTGTGCGTCAATATAACATTCAATGCTCAATGAAAATCCAGCAACTATTGCGACGTATAGTTGATATTATGGTCCTGTGCTGGAATGAATCAGAAATGATTGTTCGCACGCGGTTTTTGACTATTTACTCTAGTTTTAAAGTTACAGTGTGTTGAATGTAGGTGGCGGAGCTTGCCATGTTTACATATCGAAGTTTTCCAAGGCTTCACTGTCCAAGGCTGGCAGTGAACCTGTTAAACACAATATTTAAATTATTTTTACCCATGTACAGCCATCTGTTTTAATATTTGATGTCGTTGTACTTGCATCACTTTTTTCATGTTTAATTTTAATTTCATTTTCACCCAGTTCAAATTCAGATTTAAGGCATTGTAAATGTATGTCATCCTGCAGGCTAATGCTTTTAATCTGAACAAGGAATGCTTGATATTTTTCACACTGGGCTGCAAAATTATTAAATCCTATCAGTTTTTCGGTGCATTCACGACAAACACTGCTAGGGAAAGAATCTTCTGGATTAATCTGGAATAACAATAAATTAATTGAGTAACACTTGAGAAATGCAAATCTTTATTTCCTGTAATCAATCTCAGTAAAGGTTCAAGATACACAAATTGACAGGAAAGTAGGTAAATAATCATGTATGCATTATTTTATGATCAATAATCCAAACAACTTACGTATATCGATAGATATTTTTCAATTAATTGGAGAATCGCTTTACTTTCTCCTTCCATGTTGAATAATACGTTATCAGCACCTTGGCTGTTCACACAAAGGCGACATAAACTGTCCCAGGAAAGCGTCATCTTTAAAATTAACAAAAACACTATGCAGTTTAAACGGAAATATCTTATTTGATAATAAAAATAATATGGCTTTCCTGTCTCTTCACACGAAACTGACGTTTAAGGAAAATAAAAAATAATGCTGTCAGCGCGCAAAAATAATGTTGACAGCCATAAAAATATTTATGCTCAATCCAACACTAGCCCCCTTTGGATGCTTCGAGTGTATAAATCAAATGTATTACTTCGAAACTTATATATTATATTTTTACAATATTGTGCTGTTTCGAAAGCCATTTTTTTTAAAATTTGAAGTTTTCTATTGATGCTGTATTCAATTAAAATAGGAAGCGCTAAATAAATGCTGACTTGCAAAAAATCTTTTAACTCGTTTATTTGGATTAAAAATACAATAAATTGATATTTGTTCTTAAATACTCCACTATAATACATTACAGTGACCATGGGTGGGTATGTCCTACATTAGCCTTTTTTAAAGTTTTACCAGGGAGAAAACGAATAATGTGGGGTCAAAAAAACTATCGTCGGCGCTGGAAGCTAAGGTTCATAGAAAATATATTTAATAAGCTGCGCTTATTAAAGTTCTTTTCGAAAAAAAACGCATCGGGCCCGCTTGAAGTCCAGTTGGAATCCGAGAGGAACGATCTCCTTCACTTTTCACTGGGAATATGATATTATTTCTTTGTAAATCTAAGTTCATTTCCTTGCACTTACCAGTCGAATTAAAGTCAATAAAATGTGGTATTTTAATAGTGTAACAATGAGGTATACAGTAATGAAACAATATGCAGTAGAAAATGTCAGGGACGCCCGAGGAAGACATGGCGCGATTAAGTTAAATTTATACTTATGTGTACTAAAATTAGGCGAATGTGATGAACGAAAAAAGGAGCGTAAGGTTGTGTTCAGAACCTCATTCAAGATGAACTAAAAATGTCCCATACAACACGCAAAATGTTTCGTCACCCTACAAAATACACTCGAGGATCGGCGTAAAACAATTCGACAAACTAGGCATAACGACCCATTTCAATGTCATCATTCACAAACAAATTATTTAGCAAACTCGCCAATTCCTCGCCTACCTAGTTTAGCAAATTAATATTACCAATGATATCGAAATTTTTAATGTACCAAATTCGATGTTTAAAACATTTTTTATGTCGTGATATTATTTCTGAAAATTTCATTTTATAATAATAATATATTTATTTTATCCTGTAAGACTTTTTTTTCAACCGTTGTTTATAACTCTTATGTACATAATTGTAAACCTTTACATGTACCCAATATAAAAGCCCCATGGTGAGGGGTGGTGAGGTGGTTGATGTATTGGTACTACATTTCGTGTATGGGATATTTTTGTACCAGAGTCGGGAAGTGGTGAGGTGGCTGGTGTATTGGCACTACATCACTACATTTCGTGAATGCGAAATTTTTGTAGCAGAGCCGTGAGGTGGGTGGAGGGCCGTACAGCATGGGACATTATTAGTGCATCTTGAATGGAGGCTTCAAACACGTCACACAAAATATATTACTCTTGTGGTACTAAAACAATTCAAATAAGTCCTAAAATAATATGGCACAGAGGGTTGACTGGTAGTCAGGGAGGAGTGATGTCAAACAGGCGGTGAGGAGGGAGGGAGGGGGGATTTTTAAAAATGTATTTATTTATTGCATCTCACTGTACATAAATCATGTTAGGGCCCGTTCCCACTTCCGTTTTCAAATCGGAGGCGAGTCCCGTTTTAAAAACGGATGCTTTACGGCCCTGTTCACACTTCCGTTTTAAAAACGGACCCGTTTTAAAACCGGATCATACTCTACGAAAACAAATAATTGTCGATTCAACCAAAACATTTTATTTGCTCATTCTTCAGTAATGGTACGCAATGGACGACGATGAAGCTCTTGTTGTCATGTGGTACTTATTAAAAAGAAAAAAAAGGGAAAAGAAAATTTTGGGTACACCCAATCATAGCTCAAAGATTTTCTGTAGGAATTTTCCAAGTGTTAATTGGTGAGTTGAGAAGTGATGAACTAAAGTTCTTTAATTATAGAATAATAATGATTGGATTATTTATATAGCGCCGTTTTCACCGTGAGAAAATCACATCAAAGGCGCTTAATGGCTTACGAGAATGCCATCTACTGGAATGAGTTTCAGAGAGCTTAACATATCAAAATACAAAATTGAGAGAGTGCATTTGTCCCGAAGAAAGGCTATCGATATTTTAAAGTAAGAAAACAATAACAACTCAAATATATTTTTTTATGTGTTTATTAAACTAATACACTCTTCCGTGCATCGTGCATCTCAAGCTTTAAAATTAAAAAAAAATTAAAATATAAATTTTGATATACAAAAGTTGTCTAAGTACACCAAGTTTTTTGTTTTTATTTAGTTAAAAATAAAATATTACTCTACTCTTTCTTCGACCAGTGGTATTAAATTTTCTGGATTTATTTCCTTTTCCATTATTGTAGTTTTGATTTATTTACTTAACAAAATAACCAAATACAAGCACGCAGCGTGCCTGCTTCCTTGCGACTGGGAGCGGGCGGGGAGGGGTGGGGGTGTGGCGGGGACTCTGCCGGAACGACTAGACGACAAGTGTGAACAGCTCCATACAAAACTATGAGCGAGCGTGTTCCGACACGATTTGAAAATGGACGCGCTGCGCTGGCGATCCATCCGACAAAAAATGTCGGATCCGTTTTCAAATCGTGTCGGACAAGTGTGAACAGCTCCATACATCCACTACAGCCACTAGGTTTTCCGTTTTTAAAACGGGACCCGCCTCCGTTTTTAAAACGGAAGTGGGAACGGGCCCTTATTTCGCATAAAAATCAACCTCACTAGGACTAAGCCTGTATCGAGGCTAACAAATTACATTAGAGTGAAGCAAACATAGAGTAATCACTAATCACATACATAAAGTAATACTACATAAAAACACAAAATATTTCAAAAGAAAGAAAAAAATATGTTACGTGAGTGGCCAGATGGGTAATATGCAGAGATGTGCAAAATGGGTACCCAAAACCATTTGAAATGCAAAATGGAAATGGGTCAAAACTTTTCCATTTGAAAATGCAAAATGCAAAATGGTTTTTAGAAAAGCATTTCAAATGCAAAATGCAAAATACCTATTTTCAAAATGCATTGAAAATGCAAAATGGTTTCTCAGGTTCAAAATAATTATTGAATTTTTAAACAACTTTGTCATTTAATAATGGACATCAATGTAGAACTACTTGTGGAATAACAAATCATACATACTGATATGTCCTGTGTAAAAAACAATTGTATTTGAGTGGAATATAATAGAATCTATTATTAACTAAATATTGTCATTTATAATGATTTTTTCTTAGGGCCATCATCTTTTGTGTAGTAACTCTCTAGTGAGGGGACATCCACCAGTGAACAATAAAGAAATACAGGACAGTGAGACAATCAGACAATATAAAATGTTGTTTTCTAGTGCGCACCCATTATTTGACCATAGATTTGTCACAAAAAACTCCAAGCAGGCGCACTAAAAAACCCACAGATAATATAATACAACTTTGAGAAAACCAATATATATTCTATATTATGTAGGTATTATGTAGCCTTAGCAATTATTAGATTTTAGAAGAACGAGCTTCTCAAAAACATCATCACTCATCTTTCTTCTATGAGGTCTCATGATTATACCTCCATTTGAAAAGAGACATTCAACTGGTGCTGAACTCGGAAGACAAGTATTGCATTTGATGAACATGTGCCTAACAGTAGAGTAAAAAATTTGCTCGGGACTAATATTGGCAACGTAAAAAATAGAAACTGCTATCTAAAATTTAATATTACAGCATCGTGGCCCCGTGTTCACTATTTGAATCTGTATTTTTTTAATGGTATCACTTAATTGCCAGGGCTCCTACCAAGTAGCAACTTGACAGACGTAAATTATCTTTCATAGCGAGGTTGAGGACCGACTGATATACGGGGCCTATGATAAAAAGATGAGTGGAGATAACAGGAAGAATGTTGCAAAAAAGCATTTAAAATGGAAAATGCATTGAGAAAAGTATTTAAAATGCAAAATGCAAAATGGTTTTTAGAAAAGCATTTAAAATGCAAAATGCAAAATACCCATTTTGCATTTTGCATTTCCATTTGAAATGGATTTATTTGAAATAAAGCACATCTCTGGTAATATGTATATTGTAATGACAGTATATTGTAACAATATTTGAACCATAACTAATCATTAATCATCATTCCCAAGAAGAAACAAAAATCAATAATAAAGACAGCTAGGGTTACATTCAGTTTTTAGCAAATGGGACTTTAAAAACTGTTTAATTTCAGAAAGGACAAGAATGAAAAAAATATTGTCCTCTGTCAACACAAACATCTTAAAACTATATGGTCGGGCATTTTACCGCCAAATTGGGGGCGAAGCGCGGGTGTTTTTTTAAATTTTAGTGCCAAAACACTAGACTTTCCGCAAAATATTCATATCTTATGATCTATTTGACATTTTTCGATGAAACTTTCAGTGTTTTACTTTAAAAAGATGTGTCTATTTGTTTACTTAGCAATGTATGTGTAATTCCTTTTTTTATGAACAAAAACTTTCTACTTTCTTGGGAATCATAGAAAAAACAGTATTTCACAATCGAAATAACATGTCGAAATTTATTCATACAAAAATACAAGATTATTTAGAAATTTTCAATACATATAAAAAAAGACTATAACCTAATAGTGCTTCAATGTGTGATAGCGTTCGAAACACTTTTCTTTATGCATTGGCACATTGCAAAACTTGCACATGTACCGCGTTTCAATGCGTAGTTTGTGAGCGGAACATACGCGACAGCGATTTTATTTTTTTGTTGTGTTTCAAACTCATTGTATTGACAGGTAGATAGATCGGGTAACGCCGACAATAGAAAACACATGACCCCGAACCCATTTAGAACCCCTTGTTTACAAGTTTCCCTCTCCTTACCGCTTTGCGCAACAAAACGAGTAAACTCGCCTCCCGCGTCTTACTGTAAAAAGGCGTATGACGAGTTTTCTCGTTTCCCGCAAAGAATGTGTTGAGTAACTTTTAAAATTTATCCATGGAATTTATAGACTTTATATGATTTGGAAGAATATTAATCAAAAGTGGAACCACATATAAATATTTTCTTTGATCAGAAGAAATTTTAGTATGTACCGCCACAAAGTTTAATGTAGAGCCAATTCTAATAGCACGGATTTGTTGTGTTTTATTTGCAAATTTGTTATTGATAAAAAGTATTTGAGTGATATACAGCTGTTTTATACACATAACGTTTCATTCCTTATAAAGTAGGTTGGATGGATAACGGATTTTTTTGTACATAACTTTTTGAGTAATACGAGTGGCTCTACATTGGACTTTAGACATGATCACCAACATATCTTATAAGAAAGTCGAGATTGGACTAAGGCAAAAGTTAAATTTTTTAATTTCTCTTTGTATGTAAGTCTCCTGGTAGTCTTTGTTAACATTTCGATATGGTCATTCCATCTCAAATATGTATTAGTATTTACACCTAGATACCTGATACAGTATTCAAAGTTAAGATGTTATTATTCAGGCAACTCTTTACTACTTTTAATCCTAAATCATATTTCTCATGGTTTTACCCTGAAATGTTAAAGGAGTGTCGTCTGCGAAACTAACAATGTTACCTGGAGTATTTTAAATATACAAATCATTAATGTAGAGAACAATATTGGTCCAAGCATACAACCTTGCGGAACTCCAAAAGAGATTGATTTGCTCTTGCTTAAATGATTATTTATCTCTACTTGTTGTGTTGTGTCACTTAGATAGTACAGTTCTGTACTGTTAATGCCAAAGATATTAGAAGAACGATATATGCTATGTTGGCCGCCGGACCGTAGCCGGAGTACTACCAAATTAGGGTACTTTGAACGGTATCGGGACGTGTACGCACAGAAATCTGTTCTATGTATTAGTGCGGATACCTTAGCGCAAGCGAAGGTGTGCAGTAGTATTGGTGAACAAAACCGGCGACACTCGGCAAAACAATTCCACTCAGTACGAACTGCGCATAACACATCTCGTTCTTCTAATATCTTTGGTTAATGCCAAGGAAGATAATTTTTTGAAGAGTAATCCATGGGAACCGTATCAAATGCCTTTGACAGATTTTAAGACCACAGCTAAAGCTTTGTTCCCATAGTCCAAAGCAATAGTGACTTTGGACAATACACTGCATCACTCGTTCCTTTATTCTCCCTGAAACCATTCTCTCTGAAACCAAAGTATTGTGTTTCTATGAATGATTCCAATCTCGACTTAGTTTGTGAACACCACACAAGAGTCCCAACTGCTCCTAAGGGGGGGGGGGCGTGTTGAGGCCCAGTGGAATGAGTGGTGGATAGGTGGGGGGGGAGGTCAGATTTTTTTTTTAATTATGCGAATACCGCTCTCTAGCCAACCCTCACTTCAGGTACGAAAATATTATGACACCTCATTTCATTTGAGGTGGGACACCTCAACACTCATTTCAGTATTTGACTACATCATAAAAACTCATTCTGAAATCGTATCTTATCCAACACTAGTGTAAGGAGTGTGTTTACCGTAGAAGTAAATGATTGAAGAAGTTGAGGACGTTCAAGGAAGACATGGCGCGATCAAGTAAAACAAATACTTAAAATATTATCTTTTTCAATTCTTAAGAGTAATATTATTTTCAGTATAAAACTACACTTAGTTTTCTGGTACACTACAATTCACAACCTCAAAACTTTACTACAAACCATTTATAACCCAAAGCAATACTGGGTACATGTCAGCTATTGAATATTATTTTTGGTATATCTATTCAGGAACTTATGTAGGTTTGTACATACCATTACATACTTTTAACCACTATTGAAGTTGAAGGCCTCTGGTCTGCAGCCCCAAAATACTTGAAACAACCCTTAACCCTGATGGATCCCCCCGAAGACAGAAACAAACGAATTGCAATCTTTAGAGCACAGGCGGCAGATGGGAATGCTGGCTTATTCTAGCGGTATTACAATGGAAGATGCTCCGAGGAACTAGTCATTTATGCCTATGGTGTATAGTCAGGAAACAGACCAAAGATGCGCCCAACATTTATACTTGGTCGACATTATTTATCCCACGAGGACGGGTCGTTTCCACGACTCGTACTTGAGTTCAACAGTTCGGTTTTGGAAATATTTTCGTGTTTGCTCCCTCCAACTACATACGTCTCCATGTTCACAACCTCATCTTCTCAAAAAGACCCTCCATACAGTATCGCCAAGATGACGCCCCGAGGGAAATTATTTTCTTCGTTAATTTCCTCGTGTAGAGTTAATATTAAAAAATACTTGTATCTTCTTTATCCATGTTAAAATTTGGCATATTTCGGTATAATTATGTTGTATTATAATTAAATGGTATTATTTCATACAGCTGTGATAAAAAAGAGTTTGGGCTATTTCGGTATGGGGAGGGGAAGGAAATGGGGTAGAGGAAATTGGAGAAGTACCTGGCTATCAAAACACAATTTTTTGTAGTTAAGCCCATGTGATCCTGAGCCCCCGATTTATTTTTGAATTTACCCCGTTTATTTATTTGTAAATGTTGTAAGATGTATTCGTAGGATGTCTGCGTCTGGCAACGAAGTGTAAGTTTTTACTAGTATGTATATATATCGTTGCCATTTTGGACAGAATAAAATGATAATAATTCTAGGTTGATAATCTGCGCACCCATCGCATTAAAAATATATTAAGATGGCACATACCAAAAAAACATTCCTAAAAGGTGTATAAAAAAGTTTAAAAAATGTAGTTGATCAAATGAAGTTGGTCATTGAAGAAACTGAATTAATTTTTATATAAAAAACCATTAAAATAATAAAAAAAACGTTTGTCAGAAGTGGGATTCGAACCCACGCCCACAGAAGTGGACTGCGACCTGAACGCAGCGCCTTAGACCGCTCGGCCATCCTGACGTATCCAAAATCGTCTAATTTTGCAATCTGTTGTGGATACGATTCCCGTTTCTGATTGTTCGATTGGACGGCCTGAATTTAAACAAATTATATATTTTTGATAATGACACAATTTTGATCTGAAAAATATGGTTTTTCTTGGTGGTAAAATAAAATAGGAGATGCGCAGTAATAAGACGGCTATTGATTTTTTTTTCTTATCGTTATTATTGTTACTAGCGTAAACCCGTAAAAAATATATAATTGTAGAATTTGTGAAACTGAAAATGTTTATAAAATATTTGCTCCGGAATTATTACTTTTCAAGACAAATATTGTAAATTTTCTTTATAATATACCTAATAATATTTTTTGTTGACAAATTTAGTGACACAAATCAGAAATTTACATATCGAATGAACACCACTAGTAAACTTGAAAATCACGATATCGGTCAAAAACTAAAACTTTTTCAGAATTGGAATTATCAAAATTGGTACATCCCATGATTCTTCACGGGTCTCGGCTAGCAATTTTCGGCTTGTAGGTAAGTACCTAGGATAGTTATTTTAATTCCTTCATTTTTTTCCACAGCTTTTACATTAAAAAAAATATATTTTTGAATACTCTTAGTAGCTACATAAAAGAGGCGCTGCGTGTGTGGGGGTAATATAAGTAATTGCATATAAATATTGTAGTTATGTAATTCAGGAAGAATCGATTTACCAAAATAATGCAACAAAAGAAAGTCGTTTGAATTTGTTTTGGTATTATTTTATATCTTGCTGCATGGCAATTCCGATAGATATTGAAAAAACGGCATCGGTTAATTTTATCATCATATTATTTTGCTATGGACAGGGTTGGTCAGTATGGTAAATTTAATAATTACCTACCCATTTAAAACGCCACGAATTGAATGGGCACAATACACAAAAAAATGGGATGACAGAAAGGGAGATCCTTTTGTGAAGTCGGATTAAATAAAGCAATATTCGAAATATTGTACAAAAAACGTGGAGTTGATTAATTAAAGGTGCTTTCATAATTAAAATATTCATGGGATATTGGAATTCCAGGGTGATATTTGACTATGTATTTAATACTCTGCTTAATTTGAAGTCCAGTAATGGGTTGGGAATTTGATAAATTTTTAGCAGTCCCTAAAATGTATTGCAATTGCCCTTGGAAATTTTATGCGAAGTATTAGATTCTGATTTTCAGTCAAAATATAAGATTGTATAAATGTTTGCGATGAATCTTTTAAACTAAGCACGAGTTTAGATTTTTGAGAATTTGAAATTATGCAGTTGAATAAACCTTTTAATTTTTTATTTACGAATATAAATTAAAAAATGAAAATCGATAAAAAAATGTTTTTTTTGTTAGGGTAGCAGTTAGTAGTTAGTTAGTAAGAGCTGCATTTTCATTTTATTTACGATGTATGTAGCTTAAATTGAATCAGTTTCGTTAACTTTTTAGTTTTTTAAAATAAGATTTAATAATTAAATTTCCCAATGAATAATAGGTACCTACCGGTAAATAATTATCATCGACAGGTTAGATATGTCATATTTAAAGTCACGTTAAAAGTTCCAAAAGGCGGTAAAGAAAATATATTTAGCGAGTTCACGTCTTGTGAAACAATTATCTTTATGATTTAATTTCTTTCAGATCGTCGAGTAAATAGGGCCGGTAATATGAGAATTGAATTGAAACCTGAAGGCTTTCCAGGGATTCAGTTAGATTCAGGAAATTATATATTTCAGAGTTCAATTAATATGTCTCAAATACTGTTCTACTATGGATGAAAGTAAGGTTTAACACTTAGGAGTTTACCGTTTAGTATATTAATTTGTTATTACGCTGTACGTATTTCAATAATGCGGAGTATCGTGTGAGTTGCGAATCATAATTCTGAATCTTTATTAATTAATTAATTAAATAGTATACAACAAAGTTCATATCCGCGTCTGTCTATTTTTGGCCCTTAGTTTTTCTAAACTACGCATTTTTGATTTTGATAGGGTTATCATCAATCATTTAGAGATTTTCTTCCGCAAAGTTTGTATATGTATATAATACATGCATATTTATAGAAAGTGGAGAAAAGTCGATGTTTTGTACCAAGTACTAAAACATATATTTTTGCACTTAATATTACTTAATAATACTTACATTGCTAACGCTGGCTAAATCTTATGAGATACATCAACATAATAGAATTGTATTCCTTCAAAAGGTCCACAGAAAAGTCTGCGAAGGTATATGTCTATCTGCTAAGAATAACCCCAAGCAACGCGGGTACACGTCAGCTAGTTTTGTTATATTTAAAAATAGATTTGAACCAAGAATGTTAACTTCTAAAAATAGATTTGAACCAAGAATGTTAACTTCTAAAAATAGATTTGAACCAAGAATATTAACTTCCAAAAGCAACTTTTTATTGCGTATTTGAGTTGGCTCCATTATATACCTAAGCCCCTTTTACGGTAATTTTTTTTTATCCCGACAGAAAACTAAAAAAAATTAACAGGTTTTAATACTGTATTCAACAAAATTAACGGGTTTTCATATTGTATTCAACAAAATTAACAGGTTTTAATATTGTATTAAAAAAATAACGGGTGTTAATATTGTATCCAACAAAATGAACAGGTTTTAATATTCTATTCAACAAAATTAATAGGTTTTAATGTTGTATTCAACCGAATTAACAGGTTTTAAGATTGTATTAAATGACATTGTGCATTTAAATTGTATTCTATTCATGTTCTTTTGTTTTTAGATTTATATATTTTTTTATGTTTTGCATTTCTTTAATATTGTGGTTTGTGTATGGCGCCTGGCGCTAGTTAAAACCTCAAAGGCCCTGAATTAGGTGTTAGGTATTACCAGCGCCTTGGCAAGTCTGCGCCCGGAACGGACGGCTCCAATTGCGCCTGCACAGGGCCGGCCCTGGCAGTTCTTTATACTTTTAGGCACCTACGTTCAATGACAAGCACAGGTGAGTGAACTATCTACTATTCTGTAGACATTTAAGGAAAATGACGTACGGTAAATAAAAATATATAAGAGAAGTCCCCACTGCCAACTATCGTCTTTTTTGGTAAGTTTTTAGATTCTCACGGCCAAAAGCATTTTTGTTGTTTGTTTCGTCTTCATCATCTTCGGATCTACCGGATCTGCCCTGATGATGGACACTGCAACGCTGTCCAAAACGTCGGCTAAAGAAGGAGTTAGCGCAACACGGCATAACACCCCAAAAACAAACAACAAAAATCGTCTTTTTTGTCCGGTTTTATTTAAGTTTGCTCGGTACGGTTCGCGGACGTGGTCTTAAAAACGAAACTCGCCAGAAGTTCACGTTAAACTCGTCCTTCGGAGAAATTCTATGCTTTATGTAGCGCCGTCGTAATATATAATATGAGTATCCAAATACGAGTATGAAAGTCAATTGTTCGAGGAAAGCGGACAGAAGACTCCCTCAACCTGTTCGAAATAGATAGGTACTATGCAGAAACGGTATAACACGATTGCCACGAATAAGTTTATAGCGCAAACCCTGCTATATAAAACGACTTTAAAGTTTAAGATAAAGAAAATGAAATTCAGAAGAATACCGAAGGTATTATATAACTCTATAACTATACTATACTATACTAAACTATACTATACTACACTAGTCTATAACTCACCATATTCGTACTAAATCTGTTAATCCTTATATTCATAGGTAATTTAACGACATCAGATATTTAGTTTACAGCTTAGTGTCACAAAATGGACACCACACAGGAGGCTCCGGCGAAAATAATTTTCCTCAGGGCCTATGTCATCCTTGAGGGTGCAGTGGGGAGGGCCTTTTTAAGGGAAGGAAGAAGAGTAAGTTCTGAGAAGGAAAAGTGTATAAGAGGTGTGCAGGAGTCTAGGGGTCAGGGTGTCATGAGTGACGTATGTGTCCATCTCTCCCACTGCAGTGCAGGGCGTTGTGTCCGGCGAGTCCGGCTGGAGAGGTCAAAGGGTATCCCTCAACCGGTTTCTCCCGATCCGGCCCGCCACTAAAACCTGGTCGAACCTCACCCCACGAACACGGGCACCTCTGCTAAGTCCCCAAACGTAGCAAACTACTTGGGGTGACCTATGGGGGAGGTGTCGTTTAACCAATGAATTGCAAAAATCCACAATTGTAAAAATGAAATCAATTAAATTACTTGCTTTTCTTTGTATTAATAATTTAACTAGAATCTCGCAGTCTCTTATGAATTTTAAGTGAATCTCGCTATACCCGGATAAATAACCCAGTTTATCCGAAACTAAGGGGATGCTGGGAAGATTGGTAAAGCTCCCGGAATGGCTGCACTATTTCATTTACAATATTAGACTTTTATGAGCTACTTGCAGGTAGCGAAACTGGAAGGTGAACGAAATTATGCGATGGTCTCCAATTCGGACGCGATCCAACAACTCTGAAGCAGATTAGAAAACCATCCAGCAACCGAGATTTAATCAAAAGTTTTATGGTCTTTCCTAGCGATGAATCGTGTCATAGCGATTTGGTATGCATCATAGACATTCAAATTGTGGATGTCTATGGTATGCATAGTATAAATATATTGAAAAGAAAAATATATGGATTAAAAAGGAATACTGTTAATTTATCTAATAAATAAAATATAATAAAGTTGCTTCTTTATTTTGGAGACTGGCCAGGTCATCAGTAGTCAAATAGGTTCCATGATAACTCAACATAGTGACAATTCAACACACTTTTAAAAATGATATAACGTCATTAGAAACGATGAAAAAAAAATTTAAACCTAACTTAACCTAACCTAACCTAACCTTACCTACTTAACCCAGTTAATAAAGTTTTTGTTTCATCACTTTCCATGACTTTATATAACTTTTTAAAGATGTGATGAATTATCATTGTGATGATTTATCCAGTCACTGTCAAATATACTATATGTAGCAATATAATTTTTTTCATTACTGACAGTTTATACCAGAAACTTACTGATATAAAATATTGAAAATTATTCGTATTCGTAATATAAAAACGGGACTACAGGCCTTTAAATAATGAATTGACAAAAGACCCAACTGCTCCTAACCGTGTTTAGCCAGAGAGACTACGGCACCCCAATCGGGGTACGCTGTTAGGCTGGAGGTAGTGGGGAGAGAATAAATGGGGAAGATGAAGGTGGGAGAATACTTGATTATTCAGATCTGGTCACCAAATACAGCTAAAGCTATTTCAAGCAACATTTCTATTCTGAATGGCGGTCTTACACAAAGGCGATACTGAGAGTATCTTCCTCTCTGGAACGTGCCGCAAATATGCTATATATTATTTTAAATTAGTAATTTGTTAATTAAATTTACTGACCAATTTACTTGCGCACTCCGTGATTTGAACCCGCGACCTCAGGCTTGCTAGTCGAGAGCCTTGAGCCCCTCGACCACGGAGGCCGTTAGTATATTAAACTTCACCTGATAACCGAATAAACGCAGCTGCATGAACACGTAATCCGATATATTATGAGAGTACTTTATTAAGTAGTTTATTAGGAAATGCCCTGATATATTTTAACAGGATTTTAGTAAATCAGCAATGCTCATTTTTTTCCGAGTATATATTTGAAAAACTTTCTTATACAGTAATTTCATAAAACCTCGTTTAACGTAATAAAGATTATTAATATTATATTCAGTAATATATGCTATTTTAGAATTACTTGTAAACAAATATAAGTTCCCTTAAGGCGATGCCATACGTAGTAATTCAAAATCATGTGTTTTTGGTTTGAAAATTTGGTCGCCTAGAAATGTTTCAGATGCTTTAATTAAATACTGCGAGTAGAATACATCTTGGACTTTGAAATAATCGAGTATTTTTTATATAAGTCTTTTTATAAGGCCAGAAAAAAATAATTTAAAGGCCTATGAAAACTGCTTTAAAGTTCAAAATCTCCTACTTACGAACCCATTTTCAGTTATGATTTTATTGTATAATGTGGAAAATTTAGTTATTTATAAAATGATCTAAAATTTTTTAATATTTATGCCTGAACATCCACAAAATAAAATAAAAGGCACTTTTTGGCCATGTTTTTTTCTTGCATAATTCAAAACAGGCGGATGGTGTTAAGCGGGAATTTAAACCTTATCGCTATCTACGTAAGGGTTGTTATTGATAGCGGCTCAATTTAAAATATTACATGAAGTAGTGCATCGCCTTAAAACCTATGTTCACAAAAACGTGTCGTAAAATCGAATTGGATACAAAAATAATATATTTTCTTAAATAAATAACACACTTTCAATTTATTTATAAATCAGAGGTTGGGAACCAATGAACTCTTGATTATTGTTGAACTACATTATTTAATAACATTACTGTACAATTTCTGATGCCTTTAATTAACTACCATCGACAAAACAAAACAAAACATTGTGTGTAGACACATAAATCATTTTTCTACGAATATGTTTTGGATTCAAAAACTTCTCTACCTTTTTTCCGATGACTATCGAAATTAACAAAAAGAAAAACTCCAAACAAAAAGAGTTGTCGAACTTTTCGTTGAAACTTCGAGGCATTTGGGAATTTTCTATTGGCAGTGGTAAGATTTACGTGAATAAAATATCCGCAGCGCACCCCATAGGCCCTGGCGAGATAATTTATAAATGTTGGGTTCTTTGTTTATATTTCGCAGTTAATTCTACCATTTTTTTTAGCGGAAGAACATTTTTAAACACATCTATTTGAATTTAGTTTTTTTTCGTTAATGAATTAATGAAAATCTTTGAAGTAGAAATTAACCCACTTCCCGAGATCCGATAGAGCTGATACTCGGCAGATAGACTCGATGTTGATGTTTTGAAATTGGATGACATAATAGCAGTTAATATACGAAATAAATGTTCGTTCTACCCAATTGGGATTTGGGATCAGCGCGGTTGACTCCAGTTCGTGGGAAGAACGTTCAAACATCAAAGATTATTTAAAAAAATGATAATAATAATAATAATAATAATACGCTAACAAAGTTTAATTGCCATCATCCAAATTCAGCTATAGAACGAGTTAATTTACCTAGAAATTTAGGAGGTAGAGGTATAGTCAAAATAACTTCTTTGAAACATAATCAGGTAGAAATGCTAAGAACTTTTTTCCATAGGAAAGCTCATAGCTCAGAAATGCACAAAATAATTTGCAAAGCAGATAGAAATATTAAACCTTTAAATTTATACGATGAGAATGCCAACATTTTTGTAAATCCCAACCAGAAATTATTAGATTCCTGGTCAAATAAAATTTTACACGCAAAACACTTCAATTATCTCAACCAAACGTATGTTGACAAATTTTCGTCAAACAAATGGTTGAGTATTGGAGAGTTGAGCGCAGAAATAGAAGGATTTATGCTTGCCATTCAGGATAGAGTCATTAAAACTAAAAATTATAGAAAGCATATAATCAAAGATAAAAATCAAATAGATGATTTGTGTAGAAAATGTTTGGCTTTTCCGGAAACTATAGAACATATTATATCGGGATGTTCTATATTAGCACCGTCCGAGTATACATTTAGGCACAATCAAGTTTTAAAAATAATTCACCAAAATTTGGTAACTAAACATAACTTGATTGACTGCCGTAATATAGTACCATATTATGAATACGAACCAAATTCATTTTTAGAAAACGAATTTTATAAAATATATTATGATAAAACTATACTAACAGACCGAGCGATTAGTCATAATAGACCCGATATAGTTTTACATGACAAAATTAAAAAAATAACTTATATCATTGATGTCGCTATACCAAATTCCTGTAATATTCAAAAATCTGTTAGCGAAAAAATAAGAAAATACACAGATTTAGGAAATGAAATAAAAAGAATTTGGCATTCTCAGACTATAAAAATATTACCATTCGTTATTTCGGCTACTGGCATTATACCTAGCTCTCTAATTAAAAATTTAGGCGTATTAGATCTATCAAAAAATTTATATATAAAGATGCAAAAGTCGGTCATTTTGAATACATGTAGGATAACAAAAGATTTTTTAAATATTTATGTTGAGGGATCAGTAGGATTTATAGGCCCTGTTAGAAGTTCTACCGAGCCGAACCCTCTGAAAATATCTGGAGACGGTGAATTTTTTCCCATTTGATATCTGGTGAGTTGACGTGTTGTTGTTCTTGTATTGTTTTGTATTTATTTTACTTATATAATGCACTTGCATTGTGTTGATTGATTAGCTGATCATTTGTGGAAAAGTGAGTGGAAGGGTTTAGTTTTTTATTTGGGGAAGATTTAACCTGGACAACAAAATCGGAAGCATAAAAAAAAAAATTATTTCACATAAAAATCATACAATAAAACATGCGGAAACTTTGACTAGCCAACTAGGAATGGATCCTGTTTTAGGCCAGTCAAATTGACAAGCTTAGTTCATATTATAATTTAGTAAAATAAAATAGATGTATAATAGTAAAAAAAGATATAAAGAACAAAAATGCCAGCAAATAATTTCATAAAATTAATTTCTGATGCTATGGAGGAATAGTGCAATGCAATGGAAAACCTTTAATACTTTATCACGAAAAATTAAAAAAAAAAAACAAACAAAATACAGACAGTTCTCAATTTAATTAAGCAAATTTGATTTACTTGCGATTGACTTTTATTATTATTTATAAATTCCCAGGTCTGAAATGGTATGCGTATTTGGGAGGCGGGTACGGCCGCCCCGGGAACCATTTATTGGATAACTAACACCTCTGATATAGGTTACCACAAGTGGTTGAGTGTGTTCAGGATGATGCGCCTGCACACTGGCTACATGGTGTTTCAAATGGGGAGAGGCTGGTTTGGTGAGACCCTTTGACCTCTCCAACTGGTCTCATCGCCTTGCGCCGCAGTGGGAGGGATATGTTCATATGTCCGTTACTCCACACACTGACCTCTAGATTCCTACCCATCACATTCACTTCACATACCAGAATTTCCCCTCCTTCCACAGCATCCCAAAAGATGACATAGTCCCTGAGGGAAATTATTTTCCTCAGGGCCTCCTGTGAGGGGTTAATGTAAAAAAAATATGCCTAGCAGGATCAGGGGCGCGACGCATATTTTTGTTTGTTTTTGAATCTTTATTTAGATGTATTCAAATTTTTTCATACATCTAGTAGGAAAATATAAAAAAATACAAGAAATAACAATTACATTTTAAAAGAAAAAGATAAATACACAAAATTATAGTATATAAGATATCTAGGTGACTAAAATAATATTGGTGAGTTCAACAATCAAAAATTATTTTTTACATATAAAGCACATGTCCTACGAAAAGTGCTAAGGCTTGGGGCTTCCTTTATGACATTTGGTAGGTTATTATAAAGTTTTTGCCCTTTATAAAACGCGCTGTTTTGTGTGCATGAAAGTTTAGTTTTGGGAAGCCTAAAATCTCTGCGTCTTCTCGTAGGATAATTGTGAACATTTTCATGATAACATTTCTTTGCAGATAATTTGGGAGCATATTATTTTGAAGTTTATACATCATTGTTAACGTATTATATATTATATGTTGTTTGGTGTTATTATTATATATTATATGTCGTAGATAGGTCAATAAAACGATTTATTTAAAAAAAGTTTTATCAATTTGACAAGAAGAAATAAAAATTGAGCTTACATACTTACCACAACGCACTTGAAATGGATTTTCTCTTCAGTGTATCAAGCCGTATATCTCCGGCAGGATCATAGGATTTAGATGAAATTTTCATAAATCCTTTGGGTAAACAGAAATCGCACCGAGCAAAGAGAATTATGGTTTTCAGACCTTTGTGTGTTTTAGCAATTTGATTACGAAATTTACATTCTTAATTTATAATAATACCAGGATTCGTAAAATATCTTCAGAGAAGAACATTCAAATGCTACAATAATAATTTTACAACTAGCTGAAGTCCCCGGCGTTGTCCGAACTTTACACAGAGTTTTTTGGAAATCAAACGTAGTCAGTGACTTTCTTCTTGGAATAAAAATGTATATTTGTATTAACATCAAATCCAATTCACCCGCCCCATGACTGCAAAGAGAAAAAATGTAAAGTTGGGTTATTAAAAATCTCTTCAAATTATCCGTCATCCGGTAAAAAATTAAATTGCAGGCCGTTCCCTGATATACTTTTAGTGAATTCCTCGTATATCGAAAAACGTGTTCACATTAGGCTTGGTAATATTAAAACGTGTTTCGTCGTCGTGATAATACATTCCTCTTTTACTAAAAGTTTAACAGGAAACCTAATAAATTATTCATAGGGTAGGCTTACATCCCAATTTTAACCGGATTACAAATAATTCGAAGAGATTCTTAATAAATTAGCAATATTCATTTTTTTCCGTGCGCCGCCTATCACAGGAACTCTTCTTTATATAAATAGATAGTAAGATGGATAATATATATTATATTACAAAAAATTATTATTGCAACATTATAATCACCACGGTACGATAATTTAAAAGAATATTAAGTTGTTGTTTTATAATTTTGGTTGAAATAATGATTGTTGCGCACTTCGTGTTTAATACTGGGACGGTAATACTAGTACATTGTATTTAGATACCCCATTAACCATTAAATAACGATGTTTCAAGAAAAAAACTCTGTGAAAAACGCTATTGATCTTTTCACTAAAACAAAGCATCCAATTATTATTATCATTATTAAAATGTCTACTTTTGACAAGATATGGGTGAGGAAAGCTATTTTAAAACACAAAACGTAAAGGAAAAGTGTCTTTTCATATAGTTTAATACCTGAATGTATTATATTTCATTTTCAAATCGTTTTAATGATTAATCAATCGTTTTGTATTATATTTCAATCTCATCCTGGTTTCTTCAACGTAGACATCATAAATTATATTATGTTTAATACCTGAATATATTATAATTAATTTTCATATCGTTTTATACCTGAATGTATTATATTTCATTTTCAAATCGTTTTAATACCAGAATGTATTATATTTCAATCTCACCCAGGTCTCTTCAACGTAGACATTATAAATTATATTATGTTTAATACCTGAATATATTATATTTAATTTTCATATCGTTTTAATATCTGAATGTATTATACTCGTAATTCAATCTCATCCAGGTCTCTTTAACGTAGACATCATAAATTATAATAAATTATGTTAAATTTTAAAAAAAATAATATGGTTTTCAACCGAATCAGTTAATCAGTTAAAAGTCAAGGTTGGCAACACGGGTAACACTCTAATTAAGGTTGAAATAGCAAAAATAAATAAATGTAAGATTTACTTCTGCTTGAAAGTGTATTTGCCAGTTCCATATGTGTCTTGCACTGACATCCTATAACCTTGAGGTCCTGTGGCCATTAAGATTTAGGAAATGTCTGGCGATGGAAAGATGACAAATAGTTTGTCCACTGCCTGGTGGCAAGTGGCGGGTGGCGGCAGACACTTGACTTGGTAAAGGGTTCGGTTCGGAGTAGTTCGAATGCTTTTGGATCAGGGCCAGGAGGTCAACCGGACGGTATTAAATAATAATAATATTTGGACATTTTTTTTATAGATTAAAACACCTTTATAACTTTCTTCCACCGAAAAAAGAGAAAGACTGGTGAGAGATAAAGGTGAAAAAAATCCTAAATTTATTAAAATGGAATTCCACAATGAATTAAGGGTTTCAAAATTAAAAACAATAATACTAGTGGAGACCCGTGAATAATCACGGGATAGCCTGAATTCTTTACAAATCAGTTCGAATTTTGAAAATGACAACACAAATTATTTTTTTTTAAATAATATTACATTACAGTTAGGTACTAAAGTGCTTTATCGTTTATCTCAATTCTTTACAGAATCAGTTCCTATTTTGATAATTACACTTAAATTCAAAGCAAATGCGAGTTCCAGAATACCTACATTGAACCAGAGTTCGCAGGACACCCGATAATAAGTAGTTACTAATAAATAAGTACCCGGTAAAAATAGTATTTTGACGATGATTTGAACCTTGCAAAAATTATCTGTCCATAGCCAATCAAAAGTAATAAAATATTTTCTTGTACGCCCAATGGATACTGTCAAATATGACCATCCTTTCAAATGGCTATTTAATTAAGAACATCAGTTTCGATACCTATTTATGATTTTCAATTTTCAATTAAGCGCTAATTTTCATCCAGTAATTTCTATTGTATTATTGATGTTCATTAATTTTCACAGAGGTTGGCTATCATGAGGGCAATCTTCACCATACAGGCTGCAGGCCGGAACAGCTTTGCCTGCACTAGCATCAGTCACGTTTAGTTTTTCGCCAGTGATTTTGAACAAGCCGGATTTAACAATTTTAATCCTTTTAAAAATTGAACACGAAAAATGACATTTATCATGTGGGCGCATTGTACAGTGGTTTCCCCAGGCGCCGAGCTGCCTCGGGCCGACTCTGCGAGGGACCTAACAGAACTACGATCGGACAGCAAATAAGGGTATTTTAGAGAGTCTTACGTCTTACGACATGCGACTGCTGAAAAGCTATTTCTAAAAGATCTAGCTAACCTAAAAATCAACATTTGAGTTTGACAGCGTCCTCATATACAAGTAGAAATGGAAAATCCCTGTCGAGGTGAGAATTGAATTCGATATCTTAAGTCAAATACAAAGAAACATCCGATCCACCTTACGCATTTTCTCCGGCATCATTTTATCTAATAGTAATTTTTTGCAGTAATCTTGCAGTAGAATATAAACAGAACACTACACTGATTGCCGTTTGAAGACCCGACAGCTGTAACGGCAAATACCACAACAAATCATTTACTATGTTCTGTGTAGTGTGGGTATATTAGTTAATCTTAACAATATGTAAGTGTTCGATAAATAAATAAAAAAGGGAGTAATAACTTTCTTAAAAAATAAATAAATCTACGCATAAGGCAGACGTTTCCGACTCCAAAACAAAGTGTAGGCATGTATTGGTTTCATTATATATTTATCTATAAAGATAATAAATTGTGTGATTGTATTACTGGAGAACTCTCTGAACATTAGATTTCACGTCCAAAAAAGTGTGTTTCTAATTTTCTCTTATTTAATAAATCAAAACGAAAAAATTCTCTAAAATCATAAGATTTGTATGTAGGTAGGTTCGTACCATAATACCAATACCTTCGCTGTTAATTATAAATAATACAAACATTTTTTTTAAAATTTCAAATAAGGAATTTATCCACTAAATGACCTTGCTTCTTAACTTCACAATCTTCAGCCCTAAACATACCTTCCCCGATTGGGGATGCCATATTCTCAGTCGCTGCAAACGGTTGGGAGCAGTTGAGACTCTTGTGCGGTTTCACACATAAAAAAATCCACGTTTAATACTCGATGAAATCTACCAAATAATAAAACATTCAAAGAAAATTTCTGATCGATTTTTCAAAATCAAACACCAAGTTGTTTATAAATGTGAACACATTTTTAAAAAGACTCAAATTTAATTTTCGTTAAATTATTAAATTCCATCTTCTGCATTGAGTAAAAATCTGTATTTCACAGTATGGTATCCTTTTTGCACTCTGCAGGAGCAGATTTATACAGAAGAAGTAGAAATGTAAGCGAACACCTAATTTACATATTTCCGTCATGATAAGGTAAATATATCTAATTATTACACAAAACACTAATAAAAGTCAATTAATCAAAAAAATAAATTTAATAAAATAATCTAATCACTCTTTCGTTCCTGTTTTTTTTTTCCTGTTCTCATAATGCTTCTATCTTTACCCTATCGAAAAGTAAACCAACGTGTGTTCAAATCTTATATTAAATTAAAATGTGTATTTGAATTATTATTTTTCCTCCCCGATTCCCAATGCCTTGGTTGTAAATTGTAAAGCAGGATACCGTCTTAGGAAACGGAGGGTGGGGAGGTAGGAGGTGGTAGGTGGGTGGAGGTAGGAGGGTGACCCCACGGTGTTTCTTTGGGACGAAGCAAATGAAATATTGAACGACAACTGGTTGTAAATTTTACATGCCAGGAGCATGGTCCCGCCAAACAGAGCATGAAATGAGAACACCCTATAGATGTGTGGGAACACCTTCGAGTTTTATAGGTAGTAATACGAAATATTCCAGATGCCAGCTAACTTTTTATAGAATCCGTGTACTCTCGTTACCTGTCTTAAGATTCTCCAGGGCGAAATATATTTGTTGGTATGATTATGTACAAAACAGATCAAAAATTGAATTGAAAAATGAAAACATAATCTCTTCTTAAAATACGCTAAAAGTTATTTTGTTGTTTGTAAAAATATATGTAAAATTTAAATATCGACCTTTTTATGCCGAAAATTGTTAAAAAGGTAAGGTAAGTTGCGCACAACCTACATTTTAGGTAGGTACATACCATTCACCAAATAAATAAATCTTCCCTACCTGGAAGTCCGCGTTGGTAAATATATGAAAAATATTAAATATCTGATACTAATTTTATTGGAGTGGTACTGCGGGTCTTTTTCTGTGTATTATGGTTAATTCGACAAATATTATATATCTGATACTAATTTTATTAGAGTGGTACTGTGGGACTTTTTCTGTGTATTATGGTTAATTCGACAAATATTATATATCTGATACTAATTTTATTGGAGTGGTACTGCGGGACCTTTTCTGTGTATTATGGTTTATTATACATATATTATATATCTGATACTAATTTTATTGGTGTGGTACTGCGGGTGTATTATGGTCAATTCGATAAATATTTTGACTACTACCGATTAATTACCACCACAGTACAAACATATATTATATTCAGTAGATTTTGACCATTTTAATACGTGTCAAGCAACATTTTGTGATATTTAACTATATTATTGGTCACAACGAAAAATCTACACAACTGTCGACTAACTAAGGGTATATTACCCTAATAATTATATTATTCTACACACAAACGTACATATTATTATGAAACAAAGTGTATAAATGATCCTGATTATTTTGTGTATGATATGTATTTATTTAAATTAAAATAGTACAATAACATCATATAGAAATACAATGGTTGTATTATGTTCTAATTATAAACATTATAACATATGAAAAACACAAAATTATTAGCAATTAGACCGATTTGACAAATGTGTCCCAGCACATTTCCAAACTTTATAGTTCAGTCAGTTTTTTTCTTTAGATCGTCGTCCCATGGGTCGGTACGGATAAGAAAACAGTGAGGAATCGACATAAAGTCACTGCTCAGAAAAGCACTGCAACGGCATCGCGAATCGTACCAAACTTTACTTACTTCTTACAGTACTCGGTTTAAGTCAATTCCTCACCGGGCCGTGGGGCAGCGGGCTTATATTTCTCTATAAACTTATTACAACTCTTAAAGTTAATGGTTAGAGTAAATAGAATTGTTTTTTTTACCATTTTCAGATATTTACATTTTATTAGTTTTGCAGTGTCCTAATAACTCTGAGCTTACGACCTTGAATACCACTGATATTATTTGTAAGCCCCCAAATCTCTGTACCACCAGCAGTAGTATAGAGATTCCGGCAGTTCTGTATTACCGCTATTAGCGCTATTTGTAATGAGCACCTCTAACTATAATTTCAGATATCACAGTTATAATAACTGTTGTATGACACCTTTACGGTGATGCCTTTATGGTTAAACTGTGAAAGGGAGAAGATAATAACCCATTCAAGTCCTTATTCATACTGCAAGTCCAAAACTCCAAAGCTTTTTCTATCTAATGTCAACTTAAACAATATGCAATTATTGCTACGGTAGTTTTCATTTATCAGAAATCACATATTTTGACCTACAATATGAAGAGGGGAAGGATAAATAAATTTAGTTGTTTCTATTAAATACGTCGTAATAATGAAGAGTAATTTGTCTTTTTATATTAAGAATTAACACTATTAATACAAATCAATTATATTTGATGAAAATGACGCCACAAGGTAAATTTGCAATTATAAATTTTCTTCTTAATTAATTTAAGTGAAGAGACTTTCAAGTCCTCGGATAAATTTTGTAAATGCTTTGCCATTATTTAGGTCGATATAGGAACCCCCGTTATTCCCTATTTTGGAGCTCCGGTGAAAATTTGATCATCCTCTGTACATACGCCGGATACCGCGGGGTAGTTTTGTGGGAAAATTAATATTTTACGATACCTACGAGCAGGAAGGAAATCGTAAAAGTTTTTTTGTATTCAACAATCAAACACGTCAAGCGGAAAATATTAATTTTTGTTTATTTAGGTACACGGGTGTTAAAAGTGTAAAGTAGGATTATGTTTATGTGACTAAAGGATGGAGTAAAAATGTATTCCTGCACTCAACCGTACACCCGATGGGTCACCATGAATTTTGCGACATATATAAAATAATTTTTATGATTGAAAATACTTTGTGATTATTATATTGTTGTGATTTGAATGTAATTTTTTTTATGAAACCTACGTGGACACAGTCGTCGGTCAAACTTGACTCTATTTCAAGTAATTCAAATATTTTCTTGGTAGATTTAGAAGGCTCGTATCGTTAATATTGTTAATTTTATTTGTAAAAAATCTATTGGTTTTTATTTCAAACTTTTTTTTCTACATTTCTACGTAGTTAAATTTCATGATTTATGGATTTTTACGGTTTCTAAAATAAATGGTTATTTTTTTAAACTTATATACAGTTTGTCCACCTGGATTCTCCAGGAAATCAATTTATAGAAACTATGTATAAATTATTATTAAGTTTTTTTTTCTCTTCTTTGTTCGTAAAATATATTTGTATATAGTTTTTTTACATGGTTTTCGACTACCACACTAGACACATGTCCGTATTATGGTAGTCGAAGTGGTTGCAAAATATAAGCTGCGGATGTTTGGCGGGAAGTATAGTTGGAATAGTAGTATGGAATGTAATAATGGAATATAATAGTATGGAAGTAATAATAATGGAATATAATAGTATGGAAGTAATTATCTTGGAGAGATAATTTTTAATATTTTATTTTTATAGTTTTTTTTGTTGATTTCTAATGCTCGTATAGTTGGTATTGTTTATTTTTTATGTAATACACCTTTTGGATTTTATTATATTTATTCTTTTATAGATTTCTGTACATTTACTTTTCATACTTTTTGGATTTTTTACATTTCACAAACAATGATAAAAAACTTATTATTATTAATAATACACCAATAAATCACTTAAATAACACAATATCCGTGTTTTAGATCAGTACCTTAACCTTAATTTCAGGAACCCAATTTTGTTTTTCATAATGCTCACATTTATTAAGGATTCCAAATATTTACATAAAAAAATACCAAATTGTTTTTTCATAAATAGACCATGTCCGTAAAAACAACTTTTCGAAAACCTCATGTAGCGTACAATAAGAACACCATGTTGAATTTTTATGATACCCGCTTTTCACACAATTCCGTGAACACTGTCGCGCGTCGGACCTGGGGGGGCCCTGACTTTCCCTCGGCCAGCTCAGATGCGGGGGCATGAGACGTCTCTCTCATAGTCAGGGTTCGGGGTCAGCGCGAGGCTCAAGAATCCATATCCCACCGTCTACACAAAACACTCCCATACAACCGCTATCCCCAAATGAAAGAGGTTAGGTTTTTATAAATCAACATTGTATTTGAGCGGCAAAATGGACATTACATGGGTGAATGACAATAGAATACAGGTTGTTACATCCTAACTAGAATTATCATCAAAGGGTTCCCTAATCTCTCTCTGGGAAATAATTAACAGCTCTCTAGACCGACAGGCAGCGTGGACGAATTTAGGTTATTAGCGGACACATTCAAGGGTAATAGGAAATGTAAGAGACTCACAGCATGATGTTGTCGGGGTATCCTGTTGATTGCAGGACTGTGCGCCGTGTTTCAAACAAACGGTGCCAGCCTGTCGATGTTCAAAGCGCGACATTGTCGTACATTTGGCTTCTCGACCGAGCGGTGCGAATTGGAACGCGGGCGCCGAAACGAACACACGTCCAGCTAGGTCAGAGGTCGGCGCGTAAGAAGGGGAACGAGGAGCTCGGTCGCCGGGGGTGGGGGGAACTGTAGCGGATCTTTTGCGCGTTACGTTTGACCCAGCAACTAGCCTGATAATTCCCGCTACTCAAGTTGGCAACTGTAGGATCTTTGCGCCTAAAATCTGTTATATGACACCTCCCCCCGCGCTCGTAAAAAGGGCGACGTGGTAATGGAGCATCAGGGTTAAAAGATCCTCTATGTGCCTCCCTTGGGGTTTTTTTTTTGACAAAACAAGAGTTGCCCTTAGTTTGAGAGACTTGGATGGCCAGAGAGATGCCTAGCTAAAACATAATGACTAGCTTATGCCATAGGCTAGGTAACAATATTTGTGGGGAGAAATGAGGAAGGGTACATAGCATGTTTGGAGCAAATAATTTTGGGGAGAGAGCAGGTGTGGAAACAACAAGTAAAATTATGCAATTAGAAAACAAAAGACATGGTTATGCAATTGAAAGACAAAAGACAACATTATACAATTGAAAGACAAAAGGGCATGGTTATGCAATTGAAAAAACAATAGACAACATTATACAATTGAAAAAAACAAAAGACGGAATGTTAAGGTGTGATTCTAGGGTTTCATTGGTCTGGAAGCTAAGTTTGCGTTGCGTTGGTTTTTTGGTTTCGAAGAGTTGCGAAGGAAACGAGATTTCACTGACTCTAAAAGATTACATTATCACTGTAATCTGACCCATTGAGATAACACTCAGGAGTACACTTAGGCCTTGGAAAAAACACTTTGCTTCGTTGTGGGCGTTGATGTTTGTGAAGTGGGGCTGTGGTTTGCGGGGCTGCGGCTATGGTTACAGTGGTCATTGGAGAGAGTAGTCCAGGTTCCGTAGTTATGCCAGTACGAGTCCTATGTGCTATTATGGTGGGCACGGATCGTATGTGTTGGTTATCGGAGCATAATGTAGCTCAGGATAACTTTTTAGAGATGCGCAGTTTGTGTTTACTGGAGGGGCAAAGGGTAATTATGTTTCACCCATGACCTGGTATGTGTCACTGCATGACAGAGCAAGAGACGGTATAACTGGCATTGGCATTGAGGGCAAGAAATTTGAACTCCGGGACTAGCGTGTCCGAAAGGTAGTTCAGAGTGTCATAAAGTATAGTGGGACAACTCGGCTTGCAGTGGTGTGACAAACGTCATACATATGAGTGGTATTGTCTGTGCTTTCAGGAACAAGATGGAACAAGATGGAACAAGTGTGTAGCGAGTAGTAGTCGAGGGGCCTTTGTAACCACAGCGCAGGCTGCTAGGAGGTGAGGCTCAGCTTGGCTGCTGGAGATGGCATCCGCCTGGGCTTCTTTTTAAATCCGGGGGGAATTATTATTAAAGCAAATTTCTTGAAGTTTACCTGCCTAGGGACCAATGAAGAAAAGTTTGGAGAGAAACAAAATGTGTCCAGAAAAAATAAACAAACGAGGTTTAACTGCCGGTCCAGAGAGTGACGAAGAGTGTGAGAGAGAGGTAGAGAGAGGTTCCTAACTAGTTTTGATTACATAAACATTATCCTTTATTAGGATGACTTGGCGTTTGCCGAATGACAAACTGTCTTGGTTGAAAAAACAACCGGCCTTCTTTGGCCTATGTTAACATACAGGTGGTAACATTTTCGTAGGATTTCAAAGAACAAGACAAAAAAATTCGTGAACGAGTCACGGCAACAGCAGGGAAACTAATTCATGAATAAAGGTTGTCAGAAAAGACAGACGATGCGCCAAGTGCGTATCATACATATTCAAAATTCATGAATGTGTTTTGTTGAGGAGAGAAAAAAAATGACAACATACGTGAAAGGTGAGGTAGGAAGCCTGTTGGTGACCAGAACAATTACCGATTCGAACTCGAAGTGAGGGCGAAATATGGTCGACAACAGATTTTCCACTTCATATATATGCCTGAGGGCATGGGGGTAGGGAGTGGGAGGAAAAAGGACGGGAATTGAGTTACGAAATTTGCTAGAGACTGGACTAATTTCCAATTCAACCTCTATGTGAGAGTGAAACATATTCAACCAGCAGATTTCCTGACTCTTTACATTTTAATAAAGTGGATTAATTTTAAACAGTATTTGAATACACATTGTACTAAAGAGGCTAATCTTTTGCGTGTATTTGGCAAAAGATTAGGGGTCGTTTTAAACTTCTACATGATTGTGAGAAAAGACAGACCCTAGTTCCAATTTCACAAACCTGGGATTCTTCTTATTCGTTTCCCAGACGACGAGTTTAGTGGTTTTGTGCCCATCGATTAACTCCTGCGGCACTATGCCCCATAATTGACAGTGAAGCTGAAAACTAGTCCTTTTGGGATAGTAGATATTCCTGGGCTTCTTTTCTTTTTGGAAAGCAGCAAAAACAGGAAGTCCACGGGCATTGGCGTTGAACAAAGAGGTTTCTGTGAAATACTTACGTAGTTCACATATAAAGGTTTGATATTATTTCGTTCGCACGATTCATGGTGAGTATTGTAACGTCTTCACGTATAGTGTACGAGTATGCAGTATATGCAAGGTACAACTCAATTATAGACAGAAGTCAAAGAGTGTAAAAACAGTTCCTTAAAGGAGATGACGATGTCGATATTATGTCGTTCACACGAATCACGGTAAGTATTATTATTACGTCTCCACGTCTCGTGTACAGGGTTGTACACAATTATACACAAAGGCGGTTCTCATGACATGTTAATGACACACGACCAGATTATACACAAGGGCGGTACTCATGGCAAGTTAATGTCACACGACCAAATTATACACAAAGGCGGTACTCATGGCAAGTTAATGTCACACGACCAAATTATACACAAAGGCGGTACTCATGGCAAGTTAATGTCACACGACCAAATTATACATAAAGGCGGTACTCATGGCAAATTAATGTCACACGACCAAATTATAACACATGGTTATAAGTATTAAGTAATTGTAACGAACTTCTCGTGTAGTGGTGGATTTTTTAAGGATCTCTCCTATCGCGTGACAATTTTTACATTTAAATATAATTCAACAAAAGCTAGCAGTATCATTTGATACTGTTTGCAAAGATTTGTTAGATTGACTAACTCCGTAGCCTGGAGAGGCGTACGATGGAACAATAGAGAAGATAAACAATTTCAATGTTACTTCATTTGTTACAAGGTGCAAGATGATGGTAGGAGGTATTTCTACTTACATCGTGCGATGGGTGAGAACAGGCCCATAATGGCTTTACATACTGTTCATTGTAGCGTGCAATTGGGTTGCAAACACTTGGTTAAATGGTGAGACAAAGGTTGGGTGTTTATATTATGCAACGATGATCGAACAAAGTCCTGTTGATTTACGTTGTGATATAATTATTTGCGTTCGAAAATCAGGATAACCGTAAGGTTTTACTAACCTGTCCCGTAGGGTTGAAACGTGAGGTACGAGACATACGTGACGTAACAGTAGAGAAAAGAAATCGAGATCTCGTCATACAATAAAAGACCTTAATGGGTTTTACATACTTTTAGTTGAAGCGAATCCAGTTATGGTATGTGGTTTTATAGGACCGACATTTGGTTTTCTTTTATAAATGCAATTTCCCAAAATGGATGTGTCAAAATCCGATTTTTGGTAAATGTGAGCTTGGGTAGGACGCCATCAATTTTTGAAAGGAAAAAATTGAAAAAAAATGAAAAAAATTATATACATACAAAGAAGACAATTATGTGATTAATTGCTACTTGGTTCTTGCCTTTGAGACCACTATAGGGTTTTACATACTCAAGGTAACGTTGAATTGGACAAGAAAGAATTAATGGCTGTACTTGACAGGTTTTCTTTTTTTTAAAAAAAGGGGGTCGGTATTTAACACTTCGGAATTTACAAAATCCGAACTCTTTTGGATGGCACTCTTATGAGTGATTACCAATCGTTATTTTACAAGGAACAAAAACAAAAGTGGGGTGGTTCTTTCTAACACGACGAAGGGAACAAAAATGAAACGAAAATGGGGTGACATGACATAAACATTGCATAGTGTAGAAGTTGAGAAGCAAAAGCGGGTTCGCGACTTCCCGGCGATTGTAACTCGAAAACGTGTCTCTATTCTAAAATGATCAGTTTCAGAACAGGTGAGAAAATAAAACGTAAAAAGAGAGAAAACGATTGTCGTGAGGGAAAGAACGTTATTACAGGAATAATATTTCATGGTCATAATGTGTTAATATACATTTATTTACAAAGGTAGGTTAAACTCGTTTTTGACGAATAGGTTGACATGTAGTTGACACTTTACACGCCTAATTATGGTAAGACTTCATAAGCTTACAATAGTTTGTGATAATACACAATGGGTTAGTTTAAAGTTGCTGGGGTGGTGGGGCAGTTTCAACTGTCTCCTCACTTCCAGACTTTACAATGTCCTTAATATGGTAATTACCAGTATGTTTGCCAGAGGAGTCGGACAGGTAGTAAACTAAGTCCGATATTTTTCTTACAACCTTGGCTTTGACAAAACGGGGTGCCAGCTTGGCAGAGAAGTACAGGGCTCCTTGAGAGAGGGTGTTATTCCTTCTCCAGACAACATCGCCTACATTAAAAGTGATGTGTTTCCTACGTAGGTTATATCTGTCCGCACTTTTTTGGTGGGCCAGCAATAGGGCATCAGTAACTTCACTATAAATGGCAGTAAGTTCTTCCAAACGATGAGCGTAATCAACGGCAGGATTGCTTGTGGAGGTGGTTGACGTGGGGAAATTCGTGTTCCAGTGCAATGAACCATGTACCACCTGTTCCATACCGTGTTTTAAAAAGAAGGGGGTGTAACCAGTGGATAGGTTAACAGTGTTATTCATGGCAGCTTGAATTTTATCTAAATTCTTACACCAATTACGTTGGTCTTTGTCAACCAAAATGGCCAGAGCTGTGTTAATAGTCTGGTTATACCTTTCGACAGTGTTATTTTGGGGAGTGTACAAGGTATTATAATAAATATCTTTAATCCCGTATTTAGCAAGGAAATCTTTAAATTCTTGTGCTATAAACTGTTTTCCGTTGTCAACTATTACGGTTTTGGGTGTTCCGTAGGGTATGAAAATGTGTTTTTCCACAAGTTTGACAATGGCGGCGGCGTTGGCTCTTTTTAAGGGGAAGATCCAACAAAATTTGGTAAAGATATCCACAATGCTGAGTATATGCATGTGTCCAGAATAACTCCTGGGAAAAGGTCCGACGAGGTCCATAGATAACGATTGGAGGGGTCTATCAGCACGTTTGGGTTTTCCCATTAGGCCGGCAGGGGGTGCCGTACTATGTTTGTAAGCTTTACATGTTTCACATTTGGAGATGTAGTTGCGAACTTGCTTGAAAAGACCAGGCCAGTAATACTTCAAGGAAATCTTTTTATACGTCTTGAAGGTTCCTGGGTGTATAGAGTCGGGGGCACTATGATTGTTGATGATTACTTGTTTTCTCTTTTCGAGGGGCACAACGAGTTTCCAAGAGTAATCTTCAAGGATGGACAGTGGGGCCTTACAATTGCGATATAGTTGTCCTTCTTTTATAATAAAATTGGGAAACTTTTGTTGATTGTTTTTGCATCCTTCATAGATTTTGAGATACCATTCATCTTTTGTGGATGGGGTAGAGGCAATTGTATCGATGTTTAATGTGGCAAGTTCAATTCTTGACAGGGCATCTGGGACAATATTGTCCGCACCTTTACGGTGGATGACATCGAAAGTGTATTGGGACAAGCGAGAAGCCCAGCGAGCGAGTCTGCCGGAGGGATTACTTAGAGAGATCAACCATTTCAAACTACTATGGTCTGTGACTACAGTAAATTTGCTACCGTCTATGTAACCGCGAAAATGGTGAACAGAATCCAATACTGCCAGTAACTCTTTTTCGGTGATTCCGTAATTTTTCTCGTGTTTATTCAAGGTGCGGGAAAAATAGGCTACCGGGTGTTCGCCATCGGGGAATTCCTGAGTTAGGACTCCACCGATCCCTACGTTAGAAGCATCCGTGTGGAGGGTAAAAGGTAGTTCAAAATTAGGACAATTCAGGACAGGGGCTGTTTGAAGAGCATTTTTTAAAGTCGTAAAAGCTTCTTCGGCTTCAGTAGACCAACGAAAGTTGCTGATACCTTTACGGATACCAGTAATTTTGTTTAATGGGGCCGAAATAGTGGAAAAGTCTTTAATGAATCTCCTATAGTAACCTGTAAGTCCAAGGAAACCTTTGACTTCTTTCGCGTTTTTGGGTCGGGGGAAATTTGCCATTGCTTCCACCTTAGTAGGATCTGTTCTCAGACCTTTTTCGTCGACAATGAATCCCAAATAACGCAGGCGAGACTTACAAAATTCAGACTTCTTTAAATTGATGGTTAAACCAGCAAATTTAAGTTGTTGAAAAACTTTTTCCAGCATTAACAGGTGTTTTTCGAAGGTGTCACTAACGATGATGAGATCATCAAGGTAGCAGAATAGGTTGTTGTCAACTTCAGGGCCGAATAGTTTGTCCATCAGCCTCTGTAGTTCGGCGGGGCTATTTTTTAGACCAAAAGGTAGCCTTTTAAAGTGGAACATTCCCCTACCAGGTACAACAAAAGCAGTTTTTTCGCAGGATTCCGCATCTAAAGGTATTTGCCAGAAAGCTTTGCTTAGATCAATGGAAGAAATGAATTTGGCATTGCGTAATTTGTCTAAAGTTGCGTGAACGAAAGGCAGTGGGTACGCGTCGGCTTCAGTGCAAGAGTTCAATCGTCTACTGTCGAGGCAAAAGCGTGCAGAGCCGTCTTTTTTTGAAACCAAAAGGGTTGGGTTGGTCCAAGCACTTCTGCTGGGAACTACCACTCCCATTTTCAACATTTCATCAAGTTCATTTTCTAAAAGTTTCAATTTTTGGGGGGCTAAATTGTAGTAGCGTTGCTTGATTGGTGGGCCGTTGGTTTTGATGTGGTGTTTTACCAAATTAGTTAAACCCAGTCCGCATTTTTCGAAAGATATTGATTCAAATTTGTTGATCATTTCCTTTAATTGGAGAGCCTGGTCAGTGCTTAGGTTTTCGTGAGGAATTATAGTGCGAATCTCACCAACTTGAGCGACCGGAGGTTTTTGGCCAAGAGTATTAAATACTTGTGGAGCAACGTTAAAAGCCTTCCAGAAGTCAACGCCAAGGATGAAATTCTGGGATATAGAGGGTACTATTAGAAAGTTAATTGTAACTGTGTTATTGTTACATTTAATTGGTAATTGCAGAGTACCGATGACTGTCTGGGGAGTATTGTCCGCAGTTGTCACGAGTGTAGGTTTGGAAAAAACTTTAAAACCGTTGTTAACAAAAGGCAGGTGGGCATTGTTGCCAAGGCAACTAATAGATGCACCACTATCTAGTAGTCCAGAGAAGGGGACATTGTTAACGGAGAAAAGGGCATAAGGTCTTCCATCTTTAGCTTGTTTGCAACAAACCGAAGAAACATTTAAGGTCTGGTTAAAATATTTAATGTGTGATAACCAATCAGTCCATTCCTTAGACCTTGGTACAGAATGAATACCTGAGAGGTTATTATTTAGTTTTTTGGTTTTCTTGCGTGAAAATTCGGTGGGGGTTTAGAGAAATCCACTTGAGGTTTAACAAAGTGAGGGTCTTGCAACCTTTCCATGTTATTTCTTGATTTTTTGAAAATTTCACGCAGTTCGTCGCGTGGAGGAGAACGATCCCTGGAGCGATGTCTCTTTAAGGTTCTGGGTTCTTTAGCTTCCAGAAATTTGGCCTGCTTGAAACAAGTGGTAGCTAGGTGACCTACTTTTTTGCAAAAGGAGCAAACTTTTTTGTTGTCAAATTCTGGTTTTAATCCAGAAGGACGGCTTGGTACAGTGATATTGTCCGTGGTGGTTTTGTTGTTTTTCCTGTCTTGGTGGGATTCCAAAATGAGGCAAACTTCGTTTAAATGGGCCAACGACACAATTTTCTGTGAGGTGATAATGTTTTCATATCTTTGTAGGAGGCCATCAGTTATAACTGGTAATAATTCGGCTTCCGAGACAGGGTGGGAAAGTTTGATGTTGATGGATTCGGCCCTCTCTATGAATGTTGCCACAGTTTCGTTTACTAACTGTTTAATGGATAGTAACGATAATTTAATTCTGTGTTGGGCCTCTGATTTGCCGAAGCTAGTGATCAGGGCTGATCTGAGTTTATTCCAGTCCTTGCATTTTGATTTTTGTATTCGGTGCCACGGGATTAATTCTGGAGATATTAGTTCTATAAAGTTTTTCTGCAGCACGTCAAATGGAACATTTTTAATTGAGGCCGTTTCTTCGATTCGGTCAATGAAATCCAGTACATCAGAAACACCGTTATATTTGATCTTCCAAGGAGTGAGATCGTATGTTTTTTCTTGTGCCGTGATGGGTGCATTGTCTTGTTTTACTGTAACATGTGTCCTGGTTTCTTTGTTAGAAACGGGGATTTCCAAAACTGGGGTATTGGGTGCCTTGTCTTCACTTGCAACGGATAGGTTTATTTTCCTGATGAACTTCTTGTTGAATAACAAAGCGTATGCTTTCAATGCTGACTTTGATTTGTTTAGTGGTGATATTCCTCTGTCTTTTAAGACGGCTTGTAGGTGTACTTTGGATAAGTTGTGTACATTGGGAATGACACCCATGTCCAAAGATGTAGCCATTTGATTGGAATTCATTGTTAAAGAATGGTTTAAAAAAGGAAAAAAAAAAAACTCCGAAATTTTTCTAAGTCTTTTTGAAGAAAATTTGGCCAGGGGGACACTTTAGGATTTGCATTATTTAATTTTGTGGGCACTATTCGCACTTATATTCACTGCACTCGAGGAAAGGCACGAAAAAGGCACAAAAAACAGCACTTTAGAAGCGAAAAAACACTTTTGATGGAAAGATTTTATATTTGCTTCATTTACTGGCACTAAATCGTGAGATTGAACACACGTTCTTATTATTGCGTCGAGAAAGCACTTCTTTGCAAAAAAAACACTGCACTTCTGAAGTTAATTTGAAACAATTACTTAAAATCACTTTTATAACAGTCAAATGCTGAAAAAAAACAAGAAAATGGACGAACACCGTACCTATATAATTAATCGGGATAAAGAATTATTTGTGTTTTACAGGTTGTAGCTGATATACTTTTAGAAATCAGCTTCGATGGGCCGTTGGGTGTATTGTGCTTTTTTTAAAAAAAAAAAAAAATCACTTCCGGTGTAAAAATTGGCTTCACAGTTCTAAATCCTGACTGTTATTATTACGGTGCAATTTATGCCGAAATTAAAACAGTGGGTTTGTTTTGTTTAAACAAAGAACACAGAATCTATGTTATTGAAGAAACATTATGTTCAAACTTTCGTTATCACAGCGTTTTGGCGGGAATTTCGCGCGTCTCTTTTATTCGTTCGAGAGGATTCCTACCGTTATTTTTTCGCGGCAAAATGCGCTTGACAACAAACAAAAGTTCTCGCGGCGAAAATGCGCTTGGCAACAAAATTGCATAGTACATGTTTTCAAATTGGGGGCAATCGTAAAGGCAATTTTGTGCAGTCGGGAAGGATATGTTTAAAAAAAAATTCTGCCCTAAGTTGGTCGCCAGTGTCGCGCGTCGGACCTGGGGGGGCCCTGACTTTCCCTCGGCCAGCTCAGATGCGGGGGCATGAGACGTCTCTCTCATAGTCAGGGTTCGGGGTCAGCGCGAGGCTCAAGAATCCATATCCCACCGTCTACACAAAACACTCCCATACAACCGCTATCCCCAAATGAAAGAGGTTAGGTTTTTATAAATCAACATTGTATTTGAGCGGCAAAATGGACATTACATGGGTGAATGACAATAGAATACAGGTTGTTACATCCTAACTAGAATTATCATCAAAGGGTTCCCTAATCTCTCTCTGGGAAATAATTAACAGCTCTCTAGACCGACAGGCAGCGTGGACGAATTTAGGTTATTAGCGGACACATTCAAGGGTAATAGGAAATGTAAGAGACTCACAGCATGATGTTGTCGGGGTATCCTGTTGATTGCAGGACTGTGCGCCGTGTTTCAAACAAACGGTGCCAGCCTGTCGATGTTCAAAGCGCGACATTGTCGTACATTTGGCTTCTCGACCGAGCGGTGCGAATTGGAACGCGGGCGCCGAAACGAACACACGTCCAGCTAGGTCAGAGGTCGGCGCGTAAGAAGGGGAACGAGGAGCTCGGTCGCCGGGGGTGGGGGGAACTGTAGCGGATCTTTTGCGCGTTACGTTTGACCCAGCAACTAGCCTGATAATTCCCGCTACTCAAGTTGGCAACTGTAGGATCTTTGCGCCTAAAATCTGTTATATGACAACACGTTGTACAAAAACATCATTAATGAAATTTAATTTAATGGATTTTATAGCATTTCGCAAAGGTTTTAATAATATTATAACAATTAATTAACTTTATGTATTATGAACTCTTTAAGAAAATAAAACAAATTATACACCCTGGAAAAAGGACCACTATTCAGAATTGAGACATTGCGTTGCTTGAAATGACGTTAGCTGTGTTTGATTACCAGATCTAAATAGCAAGATACTTCCCCACTTTTCCCATTCCCATTTAGTTCCTCTACCCACCTCCAGTTTCACAACATACCTCAATTGGAGATTCCATAGTTTCATTTAGACGATTGGGAGCAGTGCGGTACTCAGCAAAAATACAGGTCAGATTCCCATCGTGTTGCAAAGATATATTTCCTACTTTTCACTGCGTATTTGATGCACTAAAAATGACATAAAATGGTGACTTTGCGACGATTCAATATTCAGAAGAGTAGGTTTTGAGCAGGTGAAGAGTAGGTTTTGGCGTATACGAATCGTAGGGGAGACCGAGGGGTTTTGAAACAAAGGTGAGTTGAAACAGTACCGATTTCTCCAAACTTAAAACCGTTAGCGAATTGGCAACGTCGCTTTTCAACCGTTTACCTCAGCCTGCTGGCTCTTCAGTTCGCTTCGGTGCCGATAGTCGAGCGGTTGTGGAGTTGTGCGTGCCGTGTCTCAAAAATCGTCAAAAGTAAGTTTTTAACGTTTTTTTACGATGCCTATATTTTGATAATGGTTTTGTATTTTGGTTTAAGTTATATGTGTTTCGAAAGCTCATTAACTAACGATTTATTACATATGTTTCGTACAATTGATTTTTATGTATTTGCTTCTTTATTGTGGATTAAATAAAAAATGGGAGGTTTTTTCGAACTGAGGAGATTTGAAACAGACTGTTTCAACTCTCATCGTTTTCAATTTTATTTGTTTATTATTTTACGGGCACAAAACAAAATGTTTTTTTTGTTGATTTAATTTGTTTCAGAATGCCTACTTTTTATAAAAGAAAGACTGACAGAGGTATGACGAGTCTCGACATATATGATCTCGCAGCAGAAGAAGTAACTTTGCGACAGAAAAGTCTCCGTGACGCGGCTTCGAGTTACAACCTGAACGATACCTCCCTCTACAGGTATATTAAAAAAACTACTTATGAAGCTAAGGAAATGGCGACTGCTCCAACAGTTGGATATCCCGAAAAGACCGTTTTTTAAATCTTCAATTTACCGGCTACTCCTCCTCAAATCAGCTACGAAAGAGAAGACGTACCTAAGTCTGCAGAAAACTCTGATAAGAATTCACCTGACCTAGCGATATCTGAAGTAATGCTTAATACTATCACGATGCCTTCAACCACTGAAGATATAATACCTGTAGCATCTACATCACGAGATACTTCAGTTACTGTGACATCAATTCCATTCTCACCTGAAACTCTTAGACCCTTGCCAAAAGCTCCACCAAGGAAAGGAAATCAAACAAACAGACGCAAAGTGAAATCCGCTGTCTTAACCAACACTCCCGTAAAGGATAAACTAGCTGCAATCGAAGCAGCTAGAACGGCTAAGAAAAAGGTGAAAAAACCTAGCTTTAAAGAAACAAAAACAACAAAAAGATCAAAACCAGGCACTAAAATTAAAAAGGTCAAGGTTGTCAAGAAACGAAGACAGTGCAGAAGAAGAAGAATCCCTTTGCCTTTGTTGTTTAGAGCCATATTCAAATAGCATAGCCAAAGAAAAGTGGGTGCAATGTCTGGAATGCAGCAACTGGGCTCATGAAGCTTGCACTAGTGGGGAACTTTCTTATGTTTGCCACAACTGCTTTTTAGACTGACGTTTTTTATTTTCATAATATTTTTATTTCTGTTAGTTTGTTTTGTACTTGAAGAGTTTAATTTTTATAAGTAGGAATGAGGAACTTTCTTATGTTTGCGACAACTGCTTTTCAGATTGACGTTTTTTATTTTCATAATATTTTTATTTTTCTCAGTTTGTTTTGTACCTACTTGAAAAGTTTAATTTTAGTAAATACCTTTAAATTATATCATCATTTTTATTTTACAGCCCTTAATACTTCTCAAAAATCATATGTTTCAACTCTCCTCGACCCCTGTTTCATCTTACCTCGGTATGAGGGGAGTTGAAACAAGTTGACTTGTTACGGTTAAGTCGATTTTTAACCACAATATTTAAGGCTTACAATTTCTTTATGTTAGTCATTCGCAAGTGTAAAGAATGACCTATCGATTGGTACTAATATCATACGATTTCTGTCTATAGTATTTGGTGTATCAAACAAAATGTGAAAATTGTTTCAACTCCCCTCGGTCTCCCTACTTCTCAATATTTATGATTACGATAACAAATCGTTCATAGCCTTCTAATCAATCTGCTTCCTTTTCCTCAATTACTTTTGACAATATTTTCCAATCTTAGTGTACCATGGTCCCATAAGGACTTATTGGGACTCCAGGGTATCTAGCAAGATCGATCGATAAAGGTTTTATCGATAGTATCGGTAACTTGTCATCATTCCCGAGAAAGGCTGCAGATTGCCAATGAAAAAACAATAGTTCACAGGCACTAAGTGTTTTTAATTTATTCAACGTGATCTGTTGTCTGTACGTTAGCCATCTGTAGTAGTGCTCAGGAACGATAAATCCTTTATCGATTGTCTGTGCTAGATACCCAGGTGGAATTCAAAAATAAAATTGCAATACTCGTATCCATGAGATAAACCATAACATCGCTCCTATTTACCTTTATTGCTAAGGGGCAGTGTTTAGTGCAATAATACTTGATCTACGGACTCATTCAATTGCCTTAATTCGTGTGTGCATTAGTGTGCAATCTGTAAAATGTAAAAAGGCAGACACTCGCACCCAGAGACTGCGGCCCGCTAGAACCAGCTACGCTATGCTATGCTGATTGCATTATGTAAGCCAATAAAACTGGAAGCTGGATCGTCTGACTCTCCATTATCCGGTGCTTTGGATAATTCGGAGCGAAGCTTCTGCTGCGGGAAATTCTTGCATAATAATACACTCACTTCTTTAGAGCTCATTCGACGATTCCCGGATCTGCTGTGAGTCGTTTTTTTTCAAATTAGCTAAAACACTGAGATAAGCTCAGATCATTAGATGAAAGTTTTTCTTAATAAATCTCGAAAAACGTTAAAAGATACCACATTCATAAAAAATCACTCTAAATAAAGATTAACCAAAAAAATGTTTTTTTGAGAATTTGTCTCAAATAGCTCAAACATCGAAAATACGTAAATATTTAGTAGTTAAACAACGGACTCTGTGATTCAAAATCCCTTTATTACGAAGACTCTGTTCAATCATATACTTATGTTTGTTTGACACTTATTATTCAAACCAAAACCCAACTTCACACAATTTTTATTCACTGGATTTTCATGTAAAAAAATCATTTCTGAAATAATTTGTGCACATCCAAGTCCGTGAGACTACAGCATCCCCAAGTTGTGAGGCTGAATGTAGTGGGGGAGGGAAGAAGATTGGAAAGAGGAAGGTGGGGAAGAACCTGGATACTCAGATCTGTATGTTTAATTTTTGAATGGTTTTTTTTTTACATCAGGGTGATACAGAGAGTATCTTCAACTCTGGAACGGGCCGCAAATATATAACACCAATAAATGTTATAAAATTTTCTTGCTCACGCAGGTATTTGAAGCCGCAACCTCCACATTACTCATCAAGAGCCTTACCTCTCGACCACTGAGATTGGTGATCAAGGTATGATTAATTTCTCTAATATTAAATAACGCTCAACGCATTATATGAAAATTTAATAAGTTATGCTGCCTTTACTATCCCGTATATCCACCCACAGGCTTTATTTACCTGTATGGGATTTTTTTATTAAATACTTTTAACGTTTTCTTTGATAAAACAACATTTATTTATTTTCTATTAATTTCGTTCTCTCCATAGTATGTTTGTTTTGTTTTTTTCTCTTGTAGTTCGAAGAGAACGCTTGTTTTATTTTCATTTATGTTCTATAAATAAATGTACCTTTGTAGAGATAAATTATTAACAAAACAAGTAAACACACAAAAAAATAAATGGCCCACGTAGCCTCTTTAAACCCACGCGATTTCGCTGCAGATGGTACAAAACTATTTTCTTAAACTAAGTTCCCTAGGAGGAATAATGATTCCATTGAAATGTTAAAACAAATAAAAAAATATTTACCACACTTCACTTTTATTATCTTCAGATGATGATCTTCAGAGAAGATGGTCAAAGAGAGTTGTTTACTATGATCGCTCTTTTACTGTAACAGGCCCCCTCATCTGGAATAGACTTCCCTCAGCTCTTACTAATCTCCAGAATTTGGCTGAATTTAAACGGGCTTTAAAAGCAAAATTATTTAAAAAATCTTACCATTCATAAATCTTAACTTCTTTTCAATATTTTATAATACGCCATTTTCTAAAACTTAAGGTAATTGTTTGGTTTAGGTTGCCTCCTTATTGTACCTTTTTAAAATATCTTCTCAGAAGATTCTCGTTTCCGAGCACAAACTGCTTCCTGTTTTAAATTATGTTTTAGTTTTAATATTATTGTTTTGTCCTGTCCTACTGTTATTGTTATTCTATGTTTTGTCATCACTTTGTATAAACAGTGTATTTAGTGTTATAATATAAGATCTGTATTGGGTAAAGCACACTTTAGGAATAATTTAAGAACATGACTACTCACACTGAATTACCGTTTTTAAGTTTGTTATAGTTAAGCGCACTTGAAGTTAAATGACAAATAAATGTCTTGTTATTATTATTATCTTGACAGGCTGAACCGGTACACGGTCTAATAATTTGACGAGGAAGTAAGTTAAATATATTTAGTGATTTTTTATTGTAATATGAATACTATAGTTTACATTTTACATATATATTTTATGAAATACTACATTAAAGGTCATTATTGGTCATGGTAACCGGATAATTCAAAATAGTGACAAATTAACACACTTTTGAAAAGTGATATAAAGTCATGAAAAAAAGGTTACGTTAGGTTAGGTTTATCGAGTAATTTTTCGATCACTTTTAATGACTTTATTTCGATTTGCAAAGGTGTGTTGATTTGTCATTGTCCTTGTTGAGTTTAGAATTCTGACAAGCGATAAAGTTGGTACCAACCTCTTATATATTTACAACAGTTAATTATTGTAATTGTCAAATCAAATTTGGAACTAATTTTTAAAGAATTCGGACAATCCCGTGACTACCACTGGTCTGGGGTGATATTCTTCTTCTTCTGGCACACTATATTGGGTGATATTAATAATAAGAGTTCCCTTTTACAGCACACTTTCGTGAAATTTCACCGAGTGCATTATGAGAATCTAGTCCAATATTTGAATATTTACTTTACACTAATAAAATAGATCGTTTCGCTGAAACCAAGAAGCGCTTCGTCGGATGATGCAGCGATCACTTAACCAATATAAAAATTTTGCGTTTTCCTGAAACCCATTAAATTCCGGAAAAATTGACATGAGCTGGCACCATCTGAAAGCACCAACTGCCAAACGAATAAAAACTGAAATGAGTGTTGGTGAGATAAGTAAACAATAGTAAAAATTTAATCATTCAAGAATAAGAATAAGAACAAGACACGGAAAATAAAAAAAGGTAACAATCGCAACTTGGTACTAAACCCAAGATCTCTGTCTTACCGGGACAACGCCTTAACCACTCGACCATAGAGACCTGATTAATTCATGTCATTTTTGTCGATATCATATCTCAATCTCAGAATGACCAGTTTTATCCTCATCTAAATTTCCCATATTTTTTGGGTGGATTTTATATATTATACACGGTCCGAAACCGGTGTGGATTGTGTCGTCAAAATGAAGTAAACATAATATATATATCACGATACCTTGATGATTGACAGTTGCAAAAAAAATTCCGACTAAAAAACTACTGACATCGTTATTATTTTTTTAATGACCTTTATAATATTATTTGGAATGTTGTACCTTATTGTAAATAATAATAATTATTTAAAGTACGAATAATAAAATTTTAATTCTGTTTTATGATACGGGTATTTTTTAGTCACATCTCCATAATGGCGCCGCGTGCGGGACGTATATTTTTATCTCATTAGGCCAACAATTGCTAATTAGAGCTTCTGTTTTTGTAAAAGCGAAGAGAAACAACTCGTTTGCATTGTAATAGGATAAAAACACTTTGAGTAGGTTTTTGTGTTGAATTTTCATTAGCATAAGCTTTTGTAAATAGGTTTATTCTGAATGGTAATATGCACGAAAACCCCCAACTGGAACTGACGATAAACACAGAGGCCTTTGTGAACGACCAAAGGCAGTGGCGTGGCCAAAGTTTGTGCATCGTGGGCGCCCCGGCACCATTTTAGATATTTAAATTTAAAAAAAAACACTCTTATGTGGTAAAATCATTTTGGTGGACTAAATAACACTGGTAATAATCAAAACGTTGTCAATTATTGATTTATGAATTCGCAAACGCATTCACGTTGTTACTTGGCATGTGTTGATTCTGGCTTGTAAATAGCACAGACCATCAGGGAATATTTTAATTCCCTATGAAAAAAATGGATTGATCATTGAATTCACTCTGAAGGAGAAGCAACACTTATAAACCAGCCACCAAAATACATATAAACAGAAAGACTCACCAGAAAATAGCACTCGCAATTGAGTTCCACTCCTTGATCTTCAAATTCGGCAGCAAACGGCAGATCAGCACAATAATATATTTGCATTCGCACTATGAGATTAAAATATGTCAACCAGCTCTCAAGAGAGTAGAATTATTAATAATGATGAATCAGCATATTGTAATAATACGCACTGCCACATTATTGTGACATAAATATTTTAGTCATTTTAGTCATAAATAGACCTCTTTTGACAAATGATGCAATCCGGATGAATCCAACTGATCAATGCAAAGGTGACTGGAATTCGTCATCACTCACCTGCAGAGCCAAATCTATCCAAAACTGACCAGAGACGTCTCTTTCGTCCATTATTTTTAATTTATATTTTAAAAATTAATTCACACTAATTTTAAATCGACTGCTTCTCCAGCATGCTTACAATATAAACACATACATTTGTATTTAAACACTTTATTTTATACACCTTTACAGAGTTAAAGTGATTTATTTTTATGGTATTATGCCATGTTGCGCTACCCCCTTCCCTAACCAATGTTTCGGATAGCATTACAGTGTCCATCATCAGCCACATATCTGCCCTGAGAAGGAGGTAGCGCAACATTGTATAATACCCCATACATAAATCATTATAATACCTTTGGCTGTGAAAATCTCAAACTTTTACAGCGCTTTAACAAATGTATGTGTTTATATTGTACGAATTTCGAAAAACTTTATTAACAACAAAAATCACTACCCGACTTCTTCAGAGTTTCGAAAACCTATTTCTGCTTGAAGAATTCAAAATACTGAAAAAAATAGCCAACTTGTCAAATTTTTTCATAATTTTTTTTTATTCAATATATACGTTTAGGTAGGTAATTCAAATCTGATGTAAAGTTAAAATTACAAGCTGTTAAGAGAATTACACGGTAATACATGTGATAATATTTTTAATATTTGATTTACAATGTAAATTTAAATTTAATTTTTTTTTTCTGAACGACCAAAAGTCGAAATCGTGCATTGACGAAATTGTATTTTTCCAAACTAGCAAGTAGTAGGATCAAATATTTTGATAAAATTGGCTCGTAACGCTACTGAGCAGAACTTCAGTTTTTGCTGTTGAACACGTAGAAAATACTTCTCATGGAGTGGACCAAACATACTCGTAATGTAGGCAGAGGGCGCACTTATTTAAATGCATCGCTGAAGCGGTGTAAATAGTCATCACTTGCTTCCCATCATTACATAGATTTTTTTCACATTACAATTTAAATACAACAAACTTTAGTACATTTGCACCTTGTCCAAAAGAACCCCACAAATCAGTTTTGGAAAGTTACTTGAAATTACTTTTGTGTGTTAAGTGACTATATCTGAATAGTTAGGTACATACGGAGAAAAATACTAATATTTAATATTGCTAATTTATTCAGAATCTCTTCAAATTATAAGTAATTTGGTTAAAAAATGGAATGCAGTCCATTTACAAATGAATTGATAGGTTTTCTTATACACTTTTAATAAAATACGAATGTATTACCACGATGTAGGAACACGAGTTAATAAAAAAATATAGTATTTTTCATAGACATATGAATATTAGTAGACCTGCCCTAAGTGATTAAAAGCGTATTATCCCCACTCCCCATACCGGTTCCATTGGAGCCGGCTGTGCTCGCGTATGGCCTCAAGTGAAATTTGAAAACGTGACGTCATCATTCTTGTGCGAACTATGGTCGAGGCATCATCGGTTCATTTTACGAAATAACACGGCAAAATGTTGACTTGTACTATGAAAACTTGTAAAAATAGATGTGAAAAAGAGAATAAACCCAATTGTCGTATTACATTCCATATATAAGCATTATTTTACTTTATTTTAAGCATATTCACATCGTATAATATGAATCAGTTGTTACTATCACATCGAGAAACGTCTGGACGCGAAACACAAAGCTGGTTGGTTGCTGGGAAGTAAATTATGAACATTTATAAAAGTGTCTTAACTAAATACTTAAACGAAATATTCGACTCTGAAAATAGAACCGAATTTTTTTGCCGAATTTGGACTTCGCAAATTTGTTCATAACGTGGCGAGTAATTTGCGCTCCCATGTAAAAATGTGTATTCATTCAAAAGCAGATTTTACTTTTAAGAAGTAAATGGTGATATTATAATGCGAGATGCCTATTTACTGTCAGATTGATTTATTGACGAATCACAGTCAGCTTCACTCCCTTCGTTCTTCAACAGTTGATTTTACCCCTCGCCATTATCTTCTCGTCTATTAATTCCTATGTCTGTGGTATTTTTGCATTTCGTCATTGTATATTATCAAGGCAAATGCAGGTGCGTGGACACCTGTTCCGATGTATTAGAAATATATTAAAAGTTTACCGGGAAATGGCCTGCAATCCCGTTTTTTTCCGAATTATCAATAATTTGAAGAGATTTCAAAAAAATATAACCTCCTTCTCCGTCTTTCCCGTCTCCTTCCTCTCCCCACTTCCTTCCTCACAACAATTCTTACCAATTCACGATTCTATACTCCCACTGGCTACTTAAAAAACCTCTAGAAACTTATTTTTACTTCCATAAGGGGAAATCCATTTTATAGACTCTCCTATGAATGGATTACGGTTTTTTTTTAGCTTAGAAATGAGTTGGGAACACTGCTCTATTTTTTTTTAAATGTAAGAAAATTATTCGAATGGGTACCCATATTAAAAAAAAATGTGGGGATGTACTGCGAACCCACTGCAATGTAGTTTAGATTTCCGGAAGGTAAACCACAAAGAGAGGTACAATAGTACTTTAGAGTCACCCACCTTTCAAGTGCGAAAAGTTTGCGGCGTTTATAATAAGTCTCCCAGTGGCGTAGAAACTTTCTCAACAAATGCTCTTAATTAAAACCTGTTTCTCTTTTTGGCGCATTGCTTACTTACCTCGGGTAAATTATTCCAAAGCTTCTTTTCCTTTTTCGTTTTGTTTCATTAAAAAGAGTAGAACTTTGGAACATATTTTCTCACCTAAGCTTCGAAGCTGTTTGTTTAAAGTTTTGCCACTTAAATTAGTAGAAAAAACTTACTCTTGTGTTATTTTTGCACTGAATTTATCTAAAAATGTATATTTATATATATTTCTTTAACCGAGGATTGAACCTTCCTCCCCAAGCTTTTAAATGCTGTGAACTTTTAAAATGTATTTTAAAACATTAATACAAACGGTTTGGCTGAGGATTGAACCTTCTTCCCTAGAGACTGGAGTCAACTGAGCCAAATCCCAGTTGGTCAAGGCCGTCAAAATATTAACTGCTCTAATGTCATCCAGTTTCAGAGAAATGCGTATATGTCAACATTTGTATGCGAGTCTCCGACGACGAGTATATCTGCCGAGTTTCAGCTCAATTGGATTTCGGGACGTGTAATTCCACTTCACTCATACGGTCATTCAAGAAAACAAAAAACAAAATTAAAATAGATTTATTTAAGTAATATAACTTTAGTACGCTGGGGATCATGTCTAAAGTCCAATGTTGAACCACTAAATATTACTCAAAAATTGATCCTTAAAGTGAAGTACAAAAAAAAATTCTGTTATCCATCCAACCTACTTTATTTACGTTTTTATTCAAAATACTTAACTCTAAATTCGACTGTTGTGAACTCCTGCAACTTATAAACATACATACACCCACAGTAACAACACGACAAAATACAATATTCTACAGCAGCACACATAAGCGTAACTACATTGCCCACTCTCCGATACAACGACTTCACACCATGGGAAATCATTACTTGGGTGATGTTGACATATTCAATACCAACTTGGCAAGTTTTGTGGATCATTTAAAACATTTATTTCAACAATACTCCTAAACACATCATGTAAACCTACAAATAGCTGTATTTTCTGTTTTTGTTTCTTGTGTTTGTATGACTTGTTGCATAGCTTTTATCAAATGTAATTTTATTCTTATTTTTTATGTTTCAAAGTATCTGTCAAATTAAAATTATTCTACAAACCATGTAAAGCCCTCTGGGCGTTAAATAATTGATAATGAATAAGGAATGTAATGTTATGTGCATAAAATAGCTATATATCACTCAAATACTTTGTCGATTTTTTATCAATATTAAATTTGCTGAAAGAACACAACAAATGCGGGCAACTAGAATTAGCTCTACATTAAACTTTGGGGCGGTATATAAAACTTCTTTTGGTCAAAGAAATTATTTATATCAGGCAAAATATATGTTTAATATTCTTCCAAATCATATTAAGTCTAGCAATTCCTTAGTTAAATTTAAAAAGTAAATTAAGGTTTTTGTATTGACAGACGATTGTCTTAATATTATTTCATCCTTGTCCTTTCTTAAATAATAAGATTTTAAGTCGCATTTGCTAAAAACTGAATGTCACCCTTTCTGTCTTTATTATCTACTTTGCTTCTTCTTTTGAATAATGATTAATGATTAGTTATGGTTCAAATACTGTTACAATATACTGTCAAATTACCCATCTGGTAACACATCTAATACTTATTTTTTCTTTAATTTTGAAATATTTTGTGTTTGTATGTAGAATTACTTTATGTTTGTGATTACTCTTATGTTTGCTTCACTCAAATGTAAATTGTTAAACTCGATACAGGCTTAGCCCTAGTGAGGTTGATTTTTATGTGAAAAAAGTGTTATATGTATAGTGAGATGCAATAAATAAATAAATAAAAAACTTTACCCGCTATTTATTCGATGATAGGCCAGCAGGAATGCTTATTTGCATTTAACTGGACCACACTTACAATATTCGTTTTACGATAAATGAAGAACTAATTGTACCTAAGCATTTAAACAAATATTGACAAAAAACACTGGACTACATGATACCTAGTTGCTTAAATATGTTACCTGCTGAAATAAAAAAAAAATGTACAAATGTAAAAACAAATATTATGTTGAAAAATTGGCTCGCTGAAAGAAATAGTTTGTATTAGAGTCTAATACAAACTATAGGTAGATACTATCACTGTTGTGTATATGTTTTTATATTTTTAAAACAAATTGTTATTTTTATTGTTATCACTGTTGTCATTAAGTAAAATAAGTTTTTATCTTTTTTTAATATTTTTTATGTGAAAAGTTGCCATCGACAAACTACTGACAAGTAGTTTATTGGAACTTTTCTGTTTTTTCTGTATTTTATTTTATTATTTACTGTAATATATATTTTTGTCTTGCTTTCTTTAAATAATAAAAAAAAACCTAATACAAGTTTGTCGTACGATGGATATTCATTTTTCGACAGTATATATAACATTGCTAAACATCTTAAATAAAAATTATAAAAAATATTCAAAGGTAATATAAGCAACGCAGTTTTACATTTTTTCCTCCGAAAATGGTGAAAGTTGTATTACAATTAATAATTAAGGTAATTATTCGGAATCGCTGGAAACGGATTATTTGAAATATTTTTAAATAAAACCTTCTGATTTACCCTAATTACTATAAAAGGAATCTGACTGCATTTGGGATATTTTTAATTTTAGCATTTTAATTTTTAATTATGTAAATCGAAAATTCACTTTCGTTGTATGGAATGACAGCTGGAATAATTTCTTTTCATGACATTTTCTTTTGTTAGTACTCCTGATATGAGTGGCTAGAATTTTAACCATTTACTGTATGCAAATACTAGGTAGGCACTATTTTGGCCAAACTCAAAAAATTTCGTACAATCCGTGTCCAGCGATTCCGAATATTTACCATCATTAATAACCCCTAATGATTAATATTTTTCATTAGTTTCTTTACTTACTATATATAGATGACCTTTTACCAACAAATATGCCTGTCCCATTGAGACAACATATCCTGGGTTCAATTCCTAGTTGTAACATCTTTTTTTATTTTTGTGTCTTGTTCTGTTTCATGTTTCGTTTAGATTTATTAGTATTATATATTCATTTAGACTTTTAAAAAGTCAAGGTATGCTATATAAATAAAAATCGGATATGTCTATCCGAGACACTATCTAGGTTACAAACCAATTTCATTAGAGACTTTGTTTCCATTTAAAAAAGGTAGATGCAAAAAATATGGAAAAAAATAGTTGCAAGGTGATATTGGTAATTCTGAATTTGAAATATTTGATCGACAAATATACCCAATGGTCGAGTGCAGTCCCGGAAAGACAAGAGATCAAGGGTTCGATTCCTAGTTGTGACCGATATCTTTGGATTTTTTTGTGTCCTGGTCAGTCTTGTTTCGTTGAGATTTATTAGTATTATGTTCTTCTTTAATGAAATTTATGTAGGTTTAGTTTCATATAATATGAACCTTTCATCTGTGCTTGATATAGACCAGTCTGTCTCGGAGTGTTCCCCAATGGTTTGAATTATGCATTTTCTTATTGACTCGTCCTCGCTTGGTCATACATCGTCCCGTGCCAATCTCGTAAATTGCTCTCGAAGGAAGAAATTTATGGAATCTGTAGTATCTTTGATGTCTTATGGATAAGCTTTATTTAGTAGCCGGATACAAACTAAATTCACACATGTACATGATTTCAAAAATTACTCTTTGTAAGTAAATTATGATGAAATCTGATAAAACGTTTCATGAAGTGTTGTAATCTGCGATACGACAGAAAATGCTTTGAATAAAACGTTAAAAAAATATGTTCGCTTTTGTATGGAGAACGAGAAAAAATAGCGCAATTGAAGAGTCTAATTCTGTGAAACGGTAATTATTTATAACATGAAAGAATTAATTTAATTTAATTAAAAACGATATTTTCATATAAAGTTCAGCTAAACCAAAGATTGTTCATTAAAGCACAACCAAGGTCAGCATTTTGAGGACGGTTTTTTTTCACAGAATTTGAACAATTCATCAAATTTCAAAGCTAATTTTCAAGTTCTGTGAAGTTTCTATTCATGTTCTTTTATTATATCATTATTGATCACTTGCTTCACAAAACTGAAGTATTGAACTTGGATAGTACCTTCTCAGAACTTGAAAATCATCTTTAAAATTTGATGAATTGTTCAAATTCTGTAAAAAGACGCTCCTAATTGTTTGGAATGCACTTTGATGGGTCTAAATTTATAATCGCCGACTCTCCATAAGATGACAATTACAAACGACTAAAGAAAATTATTTAATAATTTTAAAGTTAAACTATGTTGAAATAATTCTTCTTTTCTTTTCTCACATGGTTATAAAATTACTGTAAATCATACCAATAATTTATACTTCGTTGCATTACCTATTCTATATCATTGCCATCGGGTATTTATTATCGCCGTTTTACATTTCTCAGATATTTTTATTGGAAAATTATTCAAATTGAAAAGCGTTAATAGAAAATTAAGATAATTCAACACTTCAAAGATACTTAAAGGTTCCGTTTCCTTTATAAAATGGCGTTGGTTTCCGGAACTCATAAAAGTTAATCATGAGTTTTAACCTTTCGGTTTGAATGAACTGCGAAACTGACAAATACTAGGAACTTTAGTTATCAGAATCTAATTATTGCAGCATAAAATAAACAAATACCATTTAAAAAAATGTTGGCCGTGCAAATTAATTGTGCAAAATGGTCAAAAACTCCCAAATAAACCGCATTTTTGTAAATTTTTTATTTTCATTTTATAACAAAATATAAAATATAGACGTAGATACTACTTCAAAGTAACGTATAAGTTTTTTTTTCAAATTAAATTTTATTTGTAAATTTACCAACCGCGCAAATAATCTTGGACAAATTGATCTTGAATTGAAATTGATCTGGTTGGTTGTTTACAGGTGAAAAAATATAATAAGCAGTTATTGTTGATTGAGGTACTAGTACATATTATATATACGTACATAGAAATAAGCCGACATAGCTCAGTGGTTCAGAGCACCTGACCGGACATCAGAAAGTACGGGTTCAATTCCTCTCGGGAGATATTTTCAATTTGTATTGATATTTCAATCGACTAATTATTGATTATAATTATTTAGATCGTAGTTCTTACTTATACAAATAAATGTTTTATTTTGACGAATGGCGTAGTTACTAAAATAATACAAATGTTTGGCGGAAATTTTTTACGAAGTAAAACAAATGATATCTTAAGACCCCAATTAGAAAGTAGACTGTCTTATTCCCCGGGGCAGCATTTAGACGAAAAATAAATGAATACAGAACAACTCCATTTGGGAGTGAAATTATAAAGAATAAGTACTTCTTGCTTGTTGTTGGCTTTGCATCCGAAGATGTATCAACATTTTTTTTAGTTATTATTTGATTGCTTTTGAGAATTGCTCGATTACTTTGTTGCCTTTTTCAAGTTGACTGTTTAAAGTGCTGTTCTCACAGTTTGGTTTCAGAGTTAGATAATACACATAAATCCTTTGCCTTTCACACTCTAGCATAAAAGGTTTCATTTGAATAAACATTTCTTTCCCGATTTTATGTGAGGGATTCGAGTAGAAAACAACAAACAGCGATCACGTTTTCTTGAACCAGTTTGTCGTATAATGTCAGTACGGTTTCATCGGGATTTGAAACTAAGAGTTGAGTTGACTTTTGGATATTCTTGAAGGTTTTCCTAACATTAAAGTCTACCTCTTCTAACAATTGTACATCATACCAGTCAGTATTATATTTATTCCTGTCAGTGTAATCCAATATGAATCTTGTTTTATATTAACCAAAAACCATTCCCGTATAATAATTGTTCGTCAATGCTTAAATATCCATTTCGGGAAACGGGTTTTTGGTCAGAAACAAAAACTACAACCTACTAGTCCAGTATTTTGTTCTGGGTCTGACTTTTAAAACCGTTCTCACTTGTGTGTTTCTGAAGTTAAGTACTTTTAGGGAAGTATAAAAGGGATAGTTATTTATAATTCACCCTGTAGTGCTTTAGGTCGGAAGTTTATATCGGTTTGGTAACCCATAAAATGGCACCATTTCGGCAAAGGGGCGTATCCTATTTATGGATACAACTGCCTCCCGCTTTGTGTGAAAATGGAGATCTTTAAAGCAAATAGCACCTTCTATGTCTTTCCTTTAATAAAAAACCGTTGATTTGGCAAAAGGTTCCGCTTTTGAATAAATGGGGTTCGTCTGATTTGAGAATTCGATCAGGGAATATTATCAAAGAGATTTCTTGCAATGAAATAGAACACACAAATTGTTTTGTAATACAGAAAATGACACCACTTCAATCAGACTGTCTTCAAAAGATATCTTCATGTTTGTTGACCTCATCTTCATGTTTGTCGACAATTACTTGATTTCCTTATCTTCATGTTCGTAGACCTCATGTTTGTTGATTTCCTCATCTTCATGTATACTTAACCATATTTTGAACTTGTTTATCTCCACGGTATTTTTAGTTTAATTTAGAAGGGCTATATTTTTTTTGCATGTAATTTATGGTTTTCTTGCCAACTATATGTATTTAATTGACATGTTTTTCAAAGTAAATATCAGATTTTATAGTTTTGTACACATACGTCCCTTGTTGAGAGTCCTACATTATTGCAATAGATTTCATTTGATGTTCCTAATAGAGTCACACGAACTAAAAATATCTTCCACTGAAACAATTATGTCAATACCAAATTGTTTATAAACTCACCTTTTATCACGGATACTCAGCTTTGGTAACCAGTATGCAGAAGTAGCAGACAGTTTTAAAAGCACCGAAAGAACTTTAAAGAAATATTTCAAATGTTAAGTAAAAGCGCTTCCTATAGTCCAATTTACTTGAATCATATTAGTACGTTTACACTGTGTAATTGCTTTGTAATCCCTTTCGTATTTTTTTAATTCTGTGTTTAAAGTTACGTGTACCATAAATAAATAATGGTATCCTGATTGTTAAAAATTTCAACTCCGAAGTAAAATAAGTATCACGGGGTTCTATTATAATATATAAAAGGTGAGAGCTCGATTTTATTAGATTTTTCTTCTTTGAAGGGCGGGTCCAATATTCAATATTTCAATGGTTTCTTGCCATAAACTTGATATTGCAGCTAGAAAATATATTAAAGTTTACGGCGCATATAAAATCCTGTGAAAATGATTTACGGAAGAAAAAAGTATAGGTATTCCAGCAATTACGGTTTTGTTTTCAGACTCTCGCGCTGAACTGGAATGGTGTATCGAATTTCCAATTTCTTTTTTTTATATAAAAAATCATTAGTCTCAGCGTTTAAGTGTTTTTTAATCAGTAAGAATGTTATTACTTTATTTAATAATTTAATAATTCTTTCAATGTTCTTACCAATGTAGGTTTATAATTTCAATTTTTTGGAAGACCGAATGCAATAAAAAATGAATAAGGTTAATATTCTAAAAAAAGACATAGTGACAATATGAGATTATGATATGTATGAGATGGATGAGATCTGATAGCCGCTCATATCAGGAATACCAACAAAAGAAAATGTCATCAACAGAAATTACATACATCATACATCGAAAACGAATTTTGATTGTACGTAATTAAAAATTAAAAACCTAAAATTAGAAATTTCCCAAATGCTGTTCGATTCCTTTTCTAGTAATTAAAGTAAATCGGAAGGTTTTATTTAAAAATATTTCGTATTTTCCGTGTCCAGCGATTCCAAATATTTACCTATATTAATTTACCTTTACCCATTTAGGCAATTATTCGGGAAAGGTAAAGTTTTATCCGAACAACTGTCATCCTTATTATGACTAAACTCCTTCCTGTTACGTGTTTTAACAATATATACTCACCCTCTCTCTATGAATGACCTAATATCTACCCATTAAATGTAACTGTTGTTAGTATCACTTAAACTGGGCGAAGTCCTACCAAGTGCCGCCCGCAAGGCCTAGCAGCAAAACACCCGCGGAGCTTTTAGTTGTTTCCCAAAACTGAAATAATAACCGAACTTGAATAGAACCTCCACCGAACTTTAAAATAAACTCTCACTTGTCTATGTAGATCTTCGATTGAATATTACTTAGGTTGTGCAATACTTTCTAATACGTACCGGTTGTTTTACAGAAATTCGTATATAATATTGTCCTCAAATAACCATTCAGCGTCAATTTTGCTTTTTTGGTCCTTGTTAAATGTCGATTCTACGTCCGTTTCAGCTTTTGGAGAAATTGTGATCAGAAGAAGAGGATAACAATCATGTCCTTAAGATTGTTAGCTTATTACAATTTGATAGAAAGCTGAAACTCACATAGAATCGACGTTTAACGGGGACCTTACAAATGTCTAAAAAAACAAAATGGCTCTAAATGGCCACTTGATGAGTTGGCATGCGAATTTCTGTGTCAACAAATAACCGAGTCTTGTCTTTATTATGGAGGGCCGTTAACTGTGAGTATGTTTTCAGGGTGAAATGAAAGGGGATATTTGAATTGACTGCTGAAAATGTTTTAAATTATAACATCGATATTTTTAGCGAACTTTTGCTGTAGTGTATAGTGTATATATACTAACTATATATCTATCTTTCCTCTTTATCTACGCTACAGGAAATGCATTTGCCAATTTGCTGCATTCCAAAATTTATGGCAATCGCTGGAGCACTAACACAATAAGTAGAAAACGAACAGTGGCCTTATTTATGGGATGCATTATTTAGAAAAAGACAAAATGCCGGTATTTCCGTGGTTTCCATTAAAATTCGAGGATAATTTCACGGATACGAAAGCAAAACCGAAATTAGCTGGAGAAGGCATTTGTTAATTTATTTGACAGAATTGATAAAATTACATAATGTGTAGGTACCCTTTCAAGAGAAAGTTTTACTTACTTGCACGAATTTTAATATATTAATTATAACTTTGAGTTTGTTTGTGAAAAAATTTAACAATTAAAATAATTAACATAACTGTCTACAGCTACAGCTCACTGTCGATCTGTGAACTCTGGCGTTATGAAATTTGTACAGTTTTTTTTAATCTGGAATTTCCAGGACAATGAAAATATTTTCATGTCAGCCTACGTCATTTATATCATGTGCTATGGAGTTTTAAAATGTTCATTTCATGCGGAGTAGTAAAGAGAGTATTGAAACAAAACAGTATAATATTAGACATGGCAACATTTTTTCCGTTGCGCATGACCGTAAAATGACAAAAATTAATTTTCTTTGTTTTAACCAATGAAGTTACAGTATATATAGACACGCCGTGGAAATCTCGAAGAGTTTAGTCTTTTATGCAAAAAAAGGTCAAGTGTAGTGATTTCGATTTCTTAGTTCTCCGAACTCTCTCGCGTCGCGCAAGTTCGTGTGCTACCTCTTACTAAATTGCATAACAAGTTGATGATAAAGTGTTTGCATTATACGGCAAACACTAGAAAAAGCAAAGGAGAAATATTTTATTCTTAAATACACACACATTTTTCATTATCATAAAGAATTCAATCTAAATAATGTAATCAGCGCCATTGGAGAACATGAGAAAGCGAACGTAGCAACACATACGAGTAAGTATAAGAAAGGTAACCTAGCATTCCGTATTCGACTTAGTAGAAGCGAGTAAGCGTATCTTCACACCTCAGTCACTCCCCTTTAATGTAGAATGCAGTATTCGACGCAATTTTTAAATACGTAAACACCTGCCGTTTCGCACGTACAAACCGATTCTTTGAATATTTATGTTTGTCATATATGAATAACGTTTGAATTAAGAATTCACTGGAAACAAAGAATGTTTCTTACTTGCCTCATTTAATTTTGTGAGACAAGTCTAGATGTATTGTTCCATCATTGGATTTAACGTACCCAATTTGCTGTGAATATATTACTAGCTAACAATATTGTGTGACAGCGTAAGTAAATTTTTCAACGTTAAGTACGTGAAACGGAATATACAGAAAGTAATGATCCCGTTTAATAATATTGCGTTAAAGTTATAGTACAAGGGTAAAGTGGTACTTATGAGTGACGTATGGGCATTACACTCGAATTCAATTTAAAATTACTCTGACGGTTGCAGAAATATTACATTGTAGAAAGGCTTACACGTTGTTAAACGTAACCATAAGGAATACATATTATTTAAATTTTATTTACAAATTGAATAATAATATTAATATTTAATTTTTTTTATCATTAAATTTTTTCAAATTAAAATGGTGTACTACAAATTAAACTTGATAGGAACAGACAATATTGGCATTTCTATATATTATAATTGAATTTCAAATAAGCATTGATTCGAATGGGTCCTGTCAGCATTTCCTCAAATTTTTGATTTAACAGAACAATCATTAAAAAAAATAAATTATTAAATGTCTGTCATAAATAAAAATATAATACATGGATGATGTCATGTCGTTTTATTAAACATCAATTTAATCCTATTGCTCCATATAATCGTTGAAAAATCACCGATGATTTATTCATATTCAGAATTTCGAATTGCGTTATTGATTAAATTTTATTAGAAATCATTGCATTTCACGTCACTGAGTGCCAAATCAGATTGAAAGATTGCATTTCGTTGCCCTGAGTGCCACATCAGATTGAATGATTGCATTTCGTTGCCCTGAGTGCCACATCAGATCGAATGATTGCATTTCGTTGCCCTGAGTGCCACATCAGATCGAATTATTTCATTTCGTTGCCCTGAGTGCCACATCAGATCGAATGATTGCATTTCGTTGCCCTGAGTGCCGCATCAGATCAAATAATTTATTCAGTATACAACGTTATAAGTTTAACTATGCGTAAAATTCATTAATGGGACGACTCTGCAAAAAATTCAACACCCCAAGAGATGTAGACATTTTTAAATGTACCTTGGAACATAATATATAAAATCAAACTGGCTGAATCTATCTGTAGATGGAATTTTTTAAATACTTATTATTACATTTAATGGTTCTTATTATTTATTCATTCGCTTGTTTTTTGTTTTTGTTTACATTAAAGTAGGTACATACTTTGACCAAATACCGAAGAGCAACAATGTTTATTTTTTTATTCAAGTGATTCTGGCTTTCACCCTTCAAGGGTGTCTTAGGCCAACATTTAAAATTATGGAGAGATGGGAGGTGAATTTACATATTCATTTTGTTTAATTGGGTGAATTTCAAAATTATAATTTGTCAAATTCACACGTAGAAGAGATGACATGTGGAATCGATAGGAGGCAATTTTAAATTAGGCTTGATAGAAGAGAGGATATTTGTTTAGAGAGGGACAACCAAAAAGAAAGGGATCTAAAGTCTCCACTTAAAGATCACAGAATGTAAAATCTGGGGAGTCAGTCACGTGAATTTTATAAAGGTGAGAAGGAACGGAACAGTGTCCAATTCTCATTCGAATAAGTGAAGAATATATATTTTTTAAATTGGTGAATTGTTGAAACCACGGTTTTGATATTCCTTTGTATTGAGGCATACCTCCCTTGGATTGACTAGCAATGTGCCAATACTCTGTCAACATTTTGGGATCTATCTTTGAGGATGAAAAAAATGTCAGAGAGGGGAATGGGGTTTACGAGAGTAACAATAGGGTTGGATGCTTCTTGTTTTGCCAAGGAATCCGCAATATCGTTACCCACGATGCCAACATGTCCAGGAATCCAAATCAGAGTTACGGTTTTTCCAGAGCTTTGAATGGAGGCAATGAGCACTCGAATAAGGCATACAAAATGACCATCATGATGAAGAAGAGGATTGGATTTAAGTTTTTGAAAGGAACTGAGAGACTCAGAGTGAATAAGAGAATGTTGAACATTATTTTTGATTATATATTTAAGAGATTCAATTATTGCAATGCACTCGGCAAAAAATATTGAAATTGAATGAAATATCCTCTCATTAGAATTATTGTTGTAAATGTTAATACCTATACCACAGTTAGGAGAGTCTAGAGATATGGAGCCATCAGTAAATAAAATATAAGAGTTGGGCCATTTAGATGAAATGATGTCAGTGAACATATTATTGACATGGGTCGGGATATAGAAATGGGTTTAAGGATGCCGATCCCTTATAAAATTGTTGGGGATAGGGTGACGTGACTATATTTTAATTTTTATAAGGGTAAAAGATCATTTTGTATAATTCGAACATCTGAGAGAGACTGATAATATTACAGATGGCAGGAAGAGGTTTAGTTCGAGCTCTGATTATAGTACATGCATGTGTTGAGTCATTGAACAACAAAAATCTGTGGATAACCTGATGACATTTAGAATTTAAACATTTAAGAACGAATTTGTGAGCAAACCGATGTATAATTATTTATTTGGCAACTTGATTGGTTCATCATAACATATTGATCTTATTATTTTTAGATTTTTTAAAAATAACTCTGTGATTCCTAAACGCAATAAAAACAATAATAAATAATCATTAAAGAGATTAAACCGACAGAATTGTGTTGTAGGCGTGTTGGCACAACCGAGGAAAGCTCAAATTTTCCTTACTTCTGCTGAGATTGATAAATCATTATCAAATATCGAAATTCTCTCTTGGGCAGAAAACAATATAATTTACCTGTCTAGGGTCGAAAAGTGTTTTTTCAAATTGGCGACGCTAGTTTTCTTTCAAATCGGTATAGATCGCAGTTCCAGAGATTATTTGTAAAGTGAGTAGGTATATGGTATAACCCATGACTAGTATGGTTCCCCCAACTTTTTCACCTTGATTTGAAATCAAATATTTATCTACTATCCAGTTAAAAGTATTTATTTATTTATTTATTTACGCGGTAATATAGGGCGAAAAAAATGTAAAATATTGTAGGAGTAAACAAGAGAGCCTAGTTGAGGGAGATCTCTTAACTTCTCCAACTGGACTATCTCGACCCATCACCTTGGGCAGCAGTGGGAGGGCTGGATTCATACGTCCGTCACTCCTAGACACATTGAACCCCAGATTCCTACACACCCTTATAACCTTTTCCATCCCAGAACTCCTTTCCTTTCTTTCCACAAAAATAACCTCCACAGAGCATCTCCAAAAATCACATATGCCCTTACTTTTTTTCCTAAGAGCCTCCTGTGTGGAGCTAATGTAAAAAAATGACTTGATAAAAAAAGTCTATATATGAATAAAATTGTAAATGCAAAATGTATGTATAACTCCTTAAAACTGAATTTAAATAGTACGCGTGACGTGTAGAATGTACTTTTTAGTCGATAAAATAAAAAAAAATCACAAAATGGTCCATTATAAATTATCCAATTATTACTATTGTTACCCTAACCGAATATTGCTAAAATGGGATTTTTCAGAACCCAGGCTAACCGTACAAAAGTGCTGAAAAAATCTTTTGTTAAAAAAGCATCAGATTTATTCCACAAAATTTACAATCCAATTTCAAAAGACAAATGGATTGAATATTATTTTTGGGATCAAATTGATGGATCCTATTTAATTCAACTGCTCAAAGCGGATACATATATAAATGCATACGTATAGTATTTTATTTCATGGATGAAACATATAAATAATACGAACATAGATGTCGCCTAAAACAATTTCACCAAATTTACGTTTCACTCCGCCAGCTGAATACGAAATTTTCGGTGGAAAATTTGTGAAATTTTCGAAATATTTATTAATCCCAAGGGGCCTCACTGCCCAAACCATTCCTACCTGACAAGAGGTTCGGGGAAGATCGTCAGTACAAAATATTCACGGTACGAGAAAATATATATTTTGAACATCCTGTAGGTGTAATCATTGCGTTTTTTTAAGGTTAAGCTTAATGCTAAATCAATATTTTTATTAATCTTTATAACGAATTGGTGTACATTATAAATACCAAAAAATATGTTTTAGATAAACTGAAGGTTTTCCTATCGTTTCGCTTGAGTAGAATACAAGTAAAATAATAAAATACTCAATAAAAAATATAAATGTAAACTACTAAAAAAAATATTTTTTAGTAAAAATATATGAACGCGTAAAAGAAAAAACTTTAAAAAATACAGTATTATAGCTAAGATTATCTTTGACAGTTTCACTTGATTAATTTTTTTGCTTTCTTCTAAAATTATTTACAAAATAAATAAAAACCACTTTTGTGCTTCAAATCGAACGTTTCTAGACTCCGTTTGTCGGGCGATTTTAATGCCTATTACCTACAATATAAGGTATACCAAGAATATACACAATTTGGCTTGTAGCTTACTCTTAAATAGTATTGTTATGTTATAAATTTTTTTAAATTTTATGTTAATATATTTTTTTTTTACTTTTAAAGGTTATACCAATTATTGTAACATTTAATCATTGAAGAAGAATATTAATTCAAATAAACAAGTCTTTGTAAAAGTGGGCGATAACGCCACCTTCTGAGCATTTTAGGATTTCAGGTGGGCAGTAGAAGGCTCAAAGAAAATCAGGGGGCGTTAAGGAAATCATGAGGGGCGACGGCAGAAAAAAAGATCTTTAAAAATCCGACATAATCTGGCTGAAATAAAATATATTAGTTTTTTTACTTCCTTTTAACATAACAATTTTTTCATAACAAAACTGGGTATTCGCCTTGTTGTTAGTTAGTTTATTCCTTCGCATTAGATAACAAAGCCTTTTATTTTAATAAAATTAGTACGAAATATGATTAAGTATGAGTTTTATTTCACAATTTGCCAAACATGCCTAAAATGAAATTCGAAAAAATAGAATCGCTCACCACACCTAGATAATTTAAATAGAGTTCAATTATAAGACAACACAAAATACAAGTTAGTATAATGATTATGCCGAGAAAAGAAACCCACGAGTCCTCCAAATTATTCAGTAGAAAACACCTTACTGTAACGACCTTCAGTCCAATTTAAACACAATGATGAGTAGAGAAACTTTAAAGGATAATTAAAACCATTAAAAACATCGTACACTTTCCTCGAAAATCAATAAGGGCATAGATAATAAAAATGAAAACAATCAGTTTTTCATTATAAGTAACTAAATGTACAGAAATAATATATCGTCTGTAAGTGGCTTAACCACAATTTCAAAATGTTTTCAGAAGGCGAAACAGCTGTTACGCGTAATAATAATAACACAGCAGAACTTATAAACAAGTTAACTGGTTTTTTTTATAAATTGATTAAAATATAGTAGTTAAAAGCAATGTTAAAAAGTTGGTTCAAAGGTGATAGATACTGCTGTGTAATATCCCTGCTGATTCTTCTCTCAAGCGTTACTCATGAGTGACGTTTCACATGTGTTTAAAAACTAGAAGTCAGGTACTTCAAAAGTTCTTCTTCTTAATCTTCTACCATTCCTCCAACAATTCTTTTGCACAAGAAATGTCACCAGTTGACGGTGCTTCGGTTCCACTGGCTTTGGGACACTAAACTTGTCCAATCTATAATTTTAGTTCTCGCCTTTATAACGCCACCACTTCTTAGTCTAGGGATAGTTGCAAATATGTTGTTTTTTATTGTTTATTTTGTTTTTAGATTCGCAGTATTTGCTTTGAATTCGAGAAGCACCGTCTACCTTACTTATTCTAAACTCTTTTAAACGTGGGCACTTGTTTGTATAACTTGACTTTGCTTAACTTTTTAGAAATAATTTTAAACTATCTCCGTCAAAATAACACGTGGATAGAATAAATAATTTGGTTTTCATTTTGTTTTGTTTCTCTATATCTTTGAAAGAGAGAAGTGGGGGTAAATATTGCGTTCATCAAATAATAATGAACATATATATTTTGTTTGAGGCATCATACAGCCATCGTTATGCAGATTATTCAAATGTGAGCAATTCAACCCCTCATTCGCCTAATGCAAACTAAAAATAAATATTTTTTTAAGAATTAAAAAAATCTCTAAAATAATATTTGCGAATTTTTTTCTTTCAAATGAGAGAAAAATTCTTAAATTTTTACAATTTTCACAGAAAGGAAAATAGAGGGGTTCTAATATATTTTTAAAAATATTAATCATAACAATATTAGTGTAAATGTACCGTATTTTTTATTGAACGTCAAATAATTTAGCATTTTCAATAAAAAAATATAAATTTATACGTGAATGTCTTGACTCTTTTTTACGATATCGATGACTTGAAAAAAAAAGATTTATTAGTTACTTCAGTTTAAAAAAAAATCTTGTTAGTTATCCACACGTCTACCAATTTGTTGGTTTGTAGTCATATCCATAGAGCAAAAATAAGTGACTTCCAAAAAATTTTTAATGGAAACAAATAATCCATTTACCTCACCTATACTTGCCTGACGTTAATATCCACCCCATTTGAATTTCGTTTTCAAGTTTTGTATTGAAAATTTAAACCTCGATTAGGCAAATATTTGGATCATGAAACACGCCCCAAAGCACTTCTTATGTTATTCTTTATTCTATGGTTACATCCACAGCATTCAGGATTTGTCGCCCGGATTGGCAGTCGACGAACTCAAATACTAAGCCTAAGCAGCTTAGCTGTGAAGGGAAAACTTCTCGAAAAGTTAAACTTCTCGAAAGTGCTGTGTACATCTAACAGGCACAGGGTACATCAACATCAACAACTAACTTTTCAAAATAATCAAGGCGTTTAATGTAACAAATACCTGGAGATAGTGTTATTGTCGCTGGGATATCCCGTGCTGAGAGTTACATAAAAACAGTTTATTTATAAACAAGTTTTTCTCTGTAAACAGTTCTTCTATGTTTACACAGCAGAATTTGTTTATAAATAAACTATTTTTTGTAAATTTAATAATAACTAGCTTACATATACCCGGCGTTGCTTGACTTTTATCTACTTTCTATAAATATAATATGCATATATATATCCGTCCGGAAGAAATTCTCCAAATGATAGTGTCTCTCCGTTGCGTTGTTTAAGAACTAAGCGTACAAACAGACAGACGCGTATAGTGATTTTATTTTAGCATCAAAGAGATATTATTGACTATATAAAAGAAAAACCAAAAATTAAAATGTAGTTCTACAAATCAAACTGATTTATTTGAGGTTTTAATGTTATAATATTGTTGAATGTGGGAGGTTGGGATTTGGTTGTAGACTTTAGTACCATAGTATAGGAAGCTATTTTGTCCAAAAGTTGAATTTGTGGTTGCTTGTCGGATATGTTTTCGAACCTGAGATCTAGTGTTTCTAACATGCGTGTTGTTATTTTTTTGTGTTTTATATTTATGATTATAAAGGAACATTGTTTTAGAATAAAATTGTTTAATTGACATGATGTAAGGCTCTTGACTAGCTATCCGTAAGCCGCGGGTTTAAACCCGAGCATTCGCAAGTAAATTTTGTTTGATTAATTTGTGTTATTTAATAATGTATTAATTAGCAATAATATACATTACACCTAGTATCTTCTATTTTAGGCACCTACCCTGTTGAAGACGTTGGCGTGCGAGAAGTAAGCACAGTATTTCCTTACTTCTACTGAAATTGATCAAATATTTCTTGAACCAAAAATTGATTTCTTTGGCCTGTCCGGGGTCAGCATCAGTCATTAAAGTTCTAGGGATTAATTAAAATCAATATATTTATAGAAAAAATAATATTTGTAATATCCTGGATGTTAGTTAGTTCATGAGCTCACCCACAGATGGCACTATATTAGTCTATTAGGTTATCCATAGATGGCGTTAGGTGTCAAGAACAATAGGATAATAAATACGGTGAAAATAAGATTATTTCAATCGTCAGATAATTAATTAGAGAAGGTTGTCAGTCTTTCACAATTAAAAGTCCAAGTGTTCTATCGAAGCCGTGTTTTATTGAATAAGAGAGTTTGTGAAAAAATCCTGATGACACAAAAGGTATATGCACTTTCATTAGAATTTTAATCCCGAAACCTATTTGCTCACAGTCTCAACTCTTCTAATATCTTTGGTCTCAACGCTCTGCCACAGAACTAAGACTGGCTCATCCAGACTAAACCGCACTACTCATGGAGCCGCTCCAAACTAAAGGACAAAATAAAGTGTTTGAAATCAATTTGAGAATATGATAATACCGTATATGGGCCTTCCCATCAATGTTCAAGCATTTATTAACTTGCTTGCGAGTTGAGAGCGGCTCGGTGCGTTGTGCGGCTTAGTCTGGACGTAGCCATTGATTTATTTATGGAGACAATAGTTTTTTTTAAGCAACTCGACGTTGAGTTGAATGCATGTGTTGAGAAATAATAATTTTACGTTCAAATAATATTTTTAGGATGGGAAAGTTTAAAATGAAAATTTTCCTTACACAGATGGTAGAAGTTAAAAGTTGAGTACAGCAATTTTCATATCAAGATGCAGAGGAGGCAGGGCCTGACTTACCAAAGGCCGGCTAGTACCAAAATGGTACATATAGAAGGCGCAAGACGTGGAAAAAATATTTTAAGAAATTTTCCTACGCCCCCCACTTCGGAATGGGCTCCGACTATTTGCAAAAGTGGTACAGATTGGGGACACAGGACACCAATGTCCATATTTTTGAGGGCCCCAATTTCGGTGGGGGTAGTTTGAATCTTTTAAAAGATGCCAATTCATAGAATAAGCGAATCAAACAAAAAAATCGTTAGTAGATCAAGATTTTTTTATATCGATATTGTTTATAAATACATAAGAATCCATTGATTTTATGCCTGTTATTGTATAAATATGTCTACGTGTGTGTCAAGTGTGTTGGGTGCCCTTGAGTGTTTGTATGCCTATGAGTGTGTTATGTCTAGCTATCTATGTATTTTATGCCTTTGTACTGTAGTCACTTGAAATGTTATAATTCTGTATCTATTTTATGTATAGTGGCTTCTCGTTATATGTGTAATATCCTTTGGCAGTTTAGCGGGTGGATAAAATTGGATTTTTTATAATCTTAATATATTAATATAATGATATAAAAAATTGTTTTAAGTATGTTTTAAACATCTTTTTTATTTTTATTTAAAAATATATTTCTTTTATATAAAAACATAAATGTTTTATACTAAAAAAACTAATTACAATACAAATGTAACTACCCAATTCAATAAAGAAAAACGTTTCTCGTGTTTAAGTTGGGGAGTAGTGCCATTACAATATACATAATATTTGTTACATTAAAAACGTGGATATCATTGGAAAATTCATTTGCTAAATATATTTGTATACAGGGCAGTGCAGATGTTATTTAAATGTACCAAATAACACTAATATAATATGTTTTTTTTATCTAAAAAAGCAGCGTATGTTTTTGGTAAATTTACAAAAAAGTCCGGGCCTGGGAGGAGGAACATGGTTATGGTAGTCTTCCCCAGTCTGGTGTAAGAAAGCGGGTAGGTTGAGTTCATCGTCATCTTTTTCTGGGCGGTGCGACTATTTATGTGTAGGGATTAGGGATCCATTACCCCTTGCATAATATGCACTCTCAGTAACCGCCGTGCCGGGCCAAACCGTTAATTTAAACTTTTCAACTTAAGTGGCATCACGTTTAAAAGCTTTTTGAATACGAACATTTAATTTAAAAGCCTTTTTTCGACCGGCAGATTATTTTTATAGAAAGGATTTCTTAAATGAGCGTCAAATTGCATTGAAATTATGAGTTTCACCACCCGTTTTGGACCGAGTTACACCACTTACATTTGTTTTTCTTATTATATTGTCTGTCTTTTTGACCGAATGACCACCATAGAAGAGCCGCCACTGATTATGGATTGAATTTACGTATTAGTTAGTATAAAGAAGAATACCGTAAATAAATCTTGCGTCAAATGATTTAATTACTTAAACTCACAAATTTTCTTGCTTTATAGTTTGTAATAATATTTTTTTAGGCATTTTATTTGGCTATAAATTTTTTAACATTTTATATCTAGTGTATATACAGGGTGTATCGGCATGTACCCGACAAACTTTAACCAGCTATTCCTTAGCACATTTGGAGGAAAAAATGTTATGGGCACTTTGCTGTCCGGTAACATTTTTTTAAATAAAAAATTTACTATTCATATTTTCACCACATGTCACCACTTTTTAATCCTTTGTCAATGTTTGAAAACCCATCTGGCAATATTTTATTCGAGTTTCGTTGAATAATTTACGTACGTACCTACATTGGCGCGCTTTTACAATCACAATGAAATGGCATGGCACCATTCGTCTCATTTTTACCTATTATTATTTAGTGTGTAAAAAAGAGCGAGGACGCTTTTTGACACACTTGCTAATAACAGCAGTTGAACACGAGAAACAATGCCAATGACAGTGACGGAGTGTATTTTTTATATTTTTTTGTTTTTAATTGAAAAAAAATGTTACCGAAAGCAAAGTGCCCATAACATTTTTTACTCCAAATGTGCTAAGGAATAGCTGGTTAAAGTTTGTCGGGTACGTGCCGATACACCCTGTATATATAATATATATATTCTAAAACTACTATAGTAAAATTTTATTAACTACGTTCTAAAATTTGGATTTCATAAATTTGAATTGAGAACTGAAACCCCATGAAAACTGCGAGACTTTTAGCTTCCTTAAAATTTAAATGGCGTTTATTGAACATTTTAAAACCTTTACAATAAATATTATTTTGGGTTCCTGACAAATTTGTTTATGTCTCGGTGCAATTATTTTACTTTTCACGATGGCAAATGAGACAATTTATTCGTGAGATTTTAAGAAGGGAACACCTTTATGCCTTTGCGAGTATTAAAGTGTATAGAAAATAAATTTTCAAGGGAAAACTTTTAATTTTTGATGTTCCCAACACATTTCATAATCACATTTATTAATTTACACCCTCCTTGCGACAAAAACCACTTACTTAGGGATAGGTAGGTACATTTATACAAATTAAAAATAGGAAACACGTTGTTTGCTAAAAATAATGCTTAAATCCTTTATTTTTTAATACCATCTGAGAGAAAATAAGATTTGTCATACAAATTTTGCTTTTAGCGGACTTCCCCATTTGTAATGAACAATATTCTGATCACGCAATAAATAAACGAGCAATTTAGTAAAGCAGTTTCTTGGGAAGGTAGGTATCCGTTACGAGAATATCGGTTAAATTTAAAGAAAGGAAATGAACTCTAAGTTTGGACTGTTGTGAAACGGCACAAGAGTCCAAACTGTCAGTGAGGCATCCACAATTGTGGTATGCTGTGAGGCTGGAGGTAGTGGGGAGGGGAAGGAGATAAGAAGATTAAGGTAGGAAGTACCTGAATATTCAGATCTGGTCACCAAACATGGTCAAAGCCATTTCATACAACGTTGCAATTCTGAATGGTGGTCTTGCACCAGGGCGATACTGATAGTATCTCCCACTCTGGGACGTGACGCAAATATAAAATTAGAAATTAGCAATTTGTGAAATAACACAAATTAATACAATAAAATTTACTTTCGCACGCCGGGATTTATCTAATTTAATGACTTCAGCTAATTTAATGACAATAAATCACTTTGAATACACCACTAAAAATATGTAATATTTGTGCGTCTATTCTTACGAAGAAACCATTGGCTTCGAAACTTGACGATTATTTTGATTAAATAATGGTGTATACAAAGTGAAAGACGTAACAAAGTGAATTTTGCGATTATTAAAGAAGTCTTTATTCTTTCTTTTACTGTACTTATTTTGAAAAACTCATTTCAAATTCATGAAAAAGATATCTTACGAAAGGAATTTATAAGGGCCGTAATAGATTTACCTCACATTACTTACATTGTATCTTGCAAGCTCGGAATATATTGCGAATTGCGATCTGACAATAAACACTTCTTATATAAAAGTTAATCTAAATTTGGGAGGCGGGTTTGGGTACCGCCGCCCCGGGAACCATTTACTGGCTAACCAACACCCTCCCATAGGTCACTCCAAGTGGTTCACTACGTTTGGTGATTTAGCAGGGGTGACCCGTTGACCTCTCCAATTGGTCCCCCGACCCATCGCATTGCGTCGCAGTGAGAGTGATATATTCATATGTCCGCGACTCATGGATTCATTGATCCCTATTTTTTTTTATTTTTTTTTTTTTTTTTTATATTTACTCCCTCTTGGGGATGCTGTGTGGAGGGTCTTTTTGTGGAGAGGAAGGAGTGAACATGGGTCTTGAAGAGTCCCATGTTGTAGGAGGGAGGAAACACAGAGGCCGGCAGTTCGTTCCACAGCCGAGCTGTTGAACTTAAGAACGAATCGTAGAAGCGACCCGTTCTCATGTGACAAGTGTCAACTGTGTACAAATGTTGGGCGCGCGTTTGGCGTGTATCCCGACTACGCACCGGTGCCGAAGGGATCAATGACGCTAGTTCCTCAGAGCATCTTCCATTGTAATACCGATAGAACAAGGGAATAAACCCTATATTCCTACTCAACCTTCATATCCTTTACCTTCCCAGAACTTCCTCTCCTTCCTTTAAGCCCCTTCACACAGCATCCCAAACGTTTACTAGAAATTAGAATTTAATAACAATTAGTTACCTTATGGCATCCTGTGCGGGTTTGATGAAGAAAAAATAATAAATAATTTAAAATTCATATTTCTTTCAAAACACACAATTTTTTGTGTTATATAATCTAGGTACAGTTATTATTTATCGGCGGTGATTGATTTGGTGTATTATCTCACAATGAATATTAGCTGCAGATACACATTAAAGTAACTCGCTCAAAAGCATGCCAGCAGCGGTGTTGCTGCTAGTAATTCGCATGCTTGTATCTCGTATAGCATTCGAATATAATTCAAACCCGAGCGCAAATCGAATTCGTCCTACTAACGATATACGCAATGGACATAAGTAGTAGAAATAAATTAACGATTTATATAAATACATAGATGTTTTCCATTACATTTTGATTAGAATTTTGTTTTAAAAGGGAACATAGAAAATATACTACAATGTTAAGCATGCATTTTAATTTACATCCTTTATTAGTTTTACAAATTTGAAATCAACGTAATCGTAACTAAACAGAATCGTTGCCAGTTTTTTTTCTTCATTATAAGTTAGAATATCACTACGTATTATATAGGTATATAATATTACCCAGGTCAAACAAAGGGTAGTAATAATTGAGAAAGTATAAAATAGAAAAGAGAATAAAAGCTTACGTCAGGGCTGTCATTATACATTTAGTAATTGTACCTAGTATTTATAATCTCCGGCAAACTCGACAAAGAACAGAATAATGATATATAATACACAAGGCCTCTAAGTAATAGGTAATAGAATAATAAATTGAAACTTTAACGCGAACCCCCTAAAAGCCCGGAGTGTCTCGCAGCGTCGAGTATTTTCCGCCGTGTAAACTAAGCAAGTTAGATAACTGAGGATCATCTCATTAAACTAATTATGCATTGTTTGCTGCTAGAAGTTCAAGCAGAGGAACTGATTCTTAGTTGAATGTTTCGCGATTGAGGCGATGCAATGCGAAGTAATGCTAAATCATCTCGTGTTTTTTGTCAGAAAATTTGAATCCTTAGAAATTTAAAAGATGCTTTTATTTTGGCCTATTATATATTTTTTAGAAAAAATGTTACGTGCAAAATCTCCTACTTAAGAACCATTTTATTTACCTACGAACGGTTTTATTGTGGCAAATTAAATTATTTTTTTTCGAAAAACATTGAAATATTTGTGCCTGAACTAAAAAATATTAACCTTACATCGTGAACATACTCATATTCCTTACCTTGCTTGCAGTGCGTGATTTCTCCGATTCAGAATGTTACTCTCCGAGGTGGATAGAGTGATATAACCTTCACTTTTTGAGAAATCATGTTATTGTTATTTAACCTTACCTTGCTTGTAGTACGTGATTTCTCCGAATAAGAATGTTACACTCCGAGGTGGATAGTGATGTATCCTTCAATTTTTGTGAAATCATGTTATCGATATTTAACCTTACCTTGCTTGGAGTGCATGATTTCTCCGCTTCAGAATGTTACTCTTCGAGGTGGATAGAGTGATATAACCTTCTTTTTGAGAAACACGTGATTGATATTTAACCTTACCTTGCTTGGAGTGCGTGATTTCTCCTATTCAGAATGTTACACTCCAAGGTGGATAGAGTGATGTAACCTTCACTTTTTGAGACATCATGTTATTGATTTAATCTACCCTTCTATATGTTGTCATATAACCTCATTTTCACATTAGAAAAGATAGCGCCATAGATACTTATTGCACCATCGGTCTAATCATAAAAAACAAGCGATCTTTGTAATTCTTTAATAATACTATTCAACAGAAATCCACCAAATAAACAAGATGTATACACTGTGTTCGAAAACTTGTAGTACTGCGAGAAACTGGTTAATCTACACCACATAGTGAATCTAAAAAAACTTTTATTTCGATCTGAGCATTTCGATTTCGTTCGGCAACTAAACGGTTAAAAACTTTTTGAGCCGGTAGATGCTTTAAAAGACATTATAGCTGATGTTAACCCATTAACGACCTATTTTCGTTCAATTTTGATATAAAAATTCCAACTTTGGACTCCATTTACTCGAAAATGAAAGCACAAATCAAAAAATCGTCTCGAAATGTGATTCAGAGTGCATAAACGATGTGTAAACTTCGGGAGATGATTTTACACGATGGTAGAAATAAATAAAAAACAATTTTTTTTTTTCAAATTCCATCGACTTTCCCCATACCAAAGTATTTAATTTTTTAAGTACTATTTTTAGTAAAAAGAAGAATATTTACGTTTCCATAAAAACAATTCATCTTTTTTAACCTGAAAACTAACGGCTTAAATTTTTTTGAACTCTTTTTTTACTCGTTGTTTCATGTGGAATCACCTCCCGATGTGGCATTTTACCGTTTTTATGATTTTAATGACTGAAAAAAAATTGACAATTTTTCAATCGAATACATTTTCCATTTAGGAAACATATCAAATAACCTCCATGGATACTTGCAATACTTGCATATTTTTTGAATATATTAATAAATGTAAGTTATTTATTGCATTTTGAATGGTTGTCACAATAAAACAATACGTCTGGTTTGACAGTTTCTAGTAGGTTGCCAAGTAGCTACAGGGGCCATCATATAGTAGATTTTGACATTTGGTTTATTAGTCCAGTCAGTGGGGAGTTTTACCTTGCAAAAGGTTAGGTAGTAGCGATTTTGATATATGTTGTTAAGATTGGGACTCTAAGGAAAAAAAAAAGTTTTCGACCTTGGGAGGGTCGAGCTCGACCCGCCATCTTGGATTGAAGGTGCCAAAATTTGTTTTTTTCAAAATAATTGTGAAGTGGTCGTTTTTACAACCAAATTGTTGAAGGAAAACTTAAAGAAAACTAAATTACCTACATTTTTTGTACAAAGTTTTTTTTTGTAAGTCTAATAGATAACGAGTTACAGTGGCGGAAAGTCCCAACATTGTAAATTTTTCGGGTTATTCATTACATAATTATAATAATTTTGCTAACTCATTTCCACACCACCATGAGGTAGAGAACATGTCGAATTTTTTTTATTGTGGTATCCCCAGTAGGTCTACTTCACAGATTATTATTACTATGAATTATGTTACTATAAATTATTTTACTTAATAACAGTCTTCGTCATCAATGTCATCATCTAACTCATTGCCTGTGATACTGAGATTCTGGGCTTCCATTGACAAAATCTCTTCTTCTTTGTCCTCGACATCGATGTGAACCTCTGGCGAATTTCGGCATGTTTGACCATTACAGCACCCACACACAATAGAACACTTCAATCCAGCTTTCCTGCAGCTACATGCAACGCCGCATCCTCTTTTACAATTGCATGAAATAAATTTTAATAAAGTCTCGGGTGCTGGTTTCTTTGTCATTCTTACTGGAACAAGCCCGTTGGTGTCACGTTTCCAGCCCCAGTTTTCTGGATTTTTTTGGATTCCATACCATTTTTGGACTTGATGGTACGTTCTAAATGCATGGTACCGTGCAGCGTCGTTCGTTGGTGGCAAAGAGGTAAGATTGAATTTGCTTTTTGTTGTCGACTTTGCAAAACGTTTGTAGCGGACTTCTTCCAAGGTTTCCTTATCCATGTCACCCCCGTACAAAGCAACAAGAAAGCGTGTTCCTGCAACTGCTATGTCTTCTGGTGTTGCATCATGTTGTTTGAAGATTCCTATCATGGCATTGAGTCTTGTGTCGTTTTGCACAAGCGAACAAAATTTTGTTTTTCCTTGGTTGAAGAAGGACGATGTTGTATCGCAGCCGCTAAAGGCATGAAGAAACAGAATATTCTCAGCCGCCTCTTTGTATTTCACACTATTCGCGGAATACAGTCTTTCAAAAGTTTTACCTCTCCCAGGTTTGCGAAGATATATACTAATTTTGGGTGGTACATATGCTGTCAGCAGAACTAGGAGATCAACGTCTTCGCCAATAATGAAAACAGCGTCATATGATGAACACAAGGAAATCGCAGTACTGACAATCAACTCATCAGCATCTTCTTCAGCCTGCTTAACTGTAAAATTATCCTGTATAATATTGCTTTGTAAGCATCGAAATCAGACGGACTTTGTTATTTTCATTGGCTAAAAATCGTTCTTGTGAAACTTGAACTGGCATTGTTTCATCGAAAAGAACATCTGCAGACATGAGCATCCAGGCAACGTCCTGTAACCAGGACTCAATCTGTGTTGCCAAGTCAGCTGTAGACTAGGATCCCACTATAACAAATCAACGTCATCGAGCAACACGGATGATGCTATATAAGTATATTGTAACGTAAAAATACGTTAAAATGATATTGTGTAATATGTTAGTACAAAATTTATCAAGAAAACTGGAGTTTTACAATTTTTTGTCAAAATTTTCTTCTTTCAACCGCTGTAACTCGTTACCTATTATGACTTACAAAAAAAAACTTTTACAAAAAATGTAGGTAATTTAGTTATTTTTAAGTTTGTCTTCATCAATTTGTTTGTTAAATCAACCACTTCATAATTATTTTGAAAAAACCAAATTTTGGCACCTTCAATCCAAGATGGCGAATCGAGCTTGACCCCCCCAAGGTCGAAAACTTTTTTTTTTCTTTAGAGTCCCAATCTTAACAACATATGTGAAAATCGCTACTACCTAACCTTTTGCAAGGTGGAGCCCTTTTTTATCCCCCACTGACTGGACTATATTTCATTTGCCATTTTATACACATTTATATAAATACTTTATGGTTATAAGATACCTTGAGATGTAAAGTAGGTATCTACTTACATTTAATAAAAAAACTCTGGCTAGGACTTATTCGTGTCTATTTCCGTCATTTTGTAGAATCTCATTTTTACACATCAAAGGAGAATTTAATGATGTTGAGTCATTGAAGACTTGATTTGTACTTTAAGGACTTTTCTTCATTAATATTTTATTCGGTTTTCTGTGGTTAGAAGGTTATATGATTTTTTATTATTTTATATATAATCATTATATGAATTTGGGAAAGGAATTTGGTCACTAATAAGCCGTCACAATCAATTATTATCGAAATACATTGGCTTCAAGACGAAGTGGGTCGGCTGACAAACAACTTATAAAATAAATAATAATTTCTTTACATTCGGATTTCTTAAATACGTGCGACGTATATCCTGATCGTTGATTGTATATCGCTTGATCGGGCTAGCTACGACCAGATAATAACATGATCCCGCCATTGTTTGATGGCATCTCTTTGTGAATACAATATGCACAGTATCGGGAACAATACACATTATTTACTGTCAACCGTATTTGATTTCTAGGTAAACAGTACACAAGGGTAGCAATTCGATGAATTTTTGAATCAGCATTGTAATGTGAGAGATTAATTGAGTAAGACAAAACTATAATTATGTAGATTTTTCACAGATTGATTGATTTATTATCGTTTGAAACTTCGATTAAAAAATAAAGAAGGATAAACATTGTATTATATTATAAATAGAAATTCAGCCTTCGTATATTTGCGCTCGGAAAACTCCAAAAGAAGTCGACAAATATCACTGAAAATTTGTCGTTATTAGTGCCAAGAGTGTTTAGAGATGTTTGAATGATAGAAAAAGTCGGGTACGCCCGAGTAATACTTACTGCAATATCTATATAACGAGACACGAGGTCGAATTAAAGCTGATGTAATGTAGTTTTTTAACAGTAACATTGTGGTATACAGTAGTGAATGATGGAAGAGACGTCGTGAAAGACTCGTCTACCAGTATTATTTAAAAAATATTGTATTATGTAATAATATTAAAACATCGCAAATTGGAAATGAGGTGATTTTTATTTTTATTATTATTTTATATTATAGAAACAAACAGTACATGATTTACTGAGACGAAACAATATACAGGAATAAGATATTTCATGTTGAGTATCAATGATATGTTTCCTTGTAATGTCTGCTAAGTGGTATGTTTATTCCTTAATTACCAGGTGACGTGTGTAGTTAATAGGTGTGTATGTGACGTGTGTAATGCATGTGTGAGTGTTTTTTGTGTGTGTCTGTATGTATGCGCATTGAATAGTTTAAATTATTGACATGATCCCACGTTTGAATTTGGGCAGTGAAGTGTAATTGGAAACACGGCCGCCCGGCACATGATATTAAGTTTTCATGACATTTTGCTATATCATCGTTAAGTGTTACCAACTAGATTTGAATGGCACGTTCCTATCCTTTATCTATTCGTCTTAATTTCCCACCCTTATTTCATCCTACTTTTTTATTTTTATAATGTGTTTTATTCACTGTAAAGCTTCCTTCGGGTGATTTTAATCAGAAAACAGCTATTTGAAACTATGCAAATATTATTATTAATGTTTAATACATTATTATGAAAATTTGAAATGCGGTAGAGAGATTGTATTTAATTAACAAAACGAACATTTATAGGTCGCGTGTAATTTCTCAAGGAAATAAACTTCTAAGGTACGGAGGGGGTGAAAACATTATTTAAGATGGCGCAGATGGCGAAACGACAAGATAAATCTCGTATATTTACAGAACAGTCAACAAAACCGGCGTTGATACAAGTATTTTCCCATTTTCCGGCTTAATCACAAAAGCGAAACAGCCTTATATAACAATAAGAAGCGAGCAAACATGCGAACAAAAGGTCCCCCTTCTAGGTTTTGAGTTACTTCTGGAGCAAGTATTACAATTAGCATGTCATCACCCGAGTATTGCCGTCTACCGTCTATTGTCCTGCCCTTGATACCTCCATTTTAACCTCTCTTTCTGTACGTGTGTCGTTAATGAGAAGAAGGGAGACCTTGCAACGGATCTGTCAGCGGTGTGTCTATACCCCGGTGTTCCACGCCCACCTCTCACTCCTTGTTAGGCACTTAGGTTAGGGAATATTCATATCCCGTTGTGGTTTTTACTGTCATAATAAATGGGAATTTTAGTTAACGCGTTGACAAGGGTTAGCTTAGTCACCCGGGACACTTGGAGTCGGGGTAATTTTGATTAAGTAATAAAATTCATTTATTATCCGCGTACCTACCACTTTGATTGTATTATTGAATCCCTGTCGTGTTTTAATATGAATTGTGAAAAGGGTTGTTATAAATTCCTAATGTTTCACTAATAAATGTCTCACCCAGTCGTAAGTTTCATATAATTTACCTACTGTTCAAAAAGCACAGTACTGCGGTTCAATACAAACTTGGAAGAAAAAAAAATCAGAAATAATCACAGGTAACGAAGAACAAGGTCATTCAACATGATTCAATATCATTGGAAAAGTTCACCCCCAATTAGTCGTTTTGAAAAGCGCAGAATGTGAGCATGAAAGGTAGGTTCCAACCAAGAAAGTTATTTACATTATTTATTTTTATTTAGATTCTCTTTTATCACTTAAAGTTCATTGTATTTACGTAATTATTGTTATTTTTTGATTCTGAATGTCTTAATAATTGTTTTATTTACATAATATCAGTTTTCCGACTTTACTTGAATTTAATAAAAATCATTATATTCAAATATCTATGATTTAATCAATATGTATATATGGGATGTGTGAGATTGTGCTAACCTCCCCATATCCTGGAATAAAAAAATATTATTATTTTGACTTTTTCTCCGTCAATAATGATAGTAAAGTACGTGATTAAAAAATAAATAAAATTAAAGATGAATTTAAGTAGAACTTCACAAAAATTATATTCATTTTAATGTGTAAGGATTTTTAGTAGGTTTATACTTCATGTATAATTCTTCCATTTTGGACCCTTGTACATATAAGGTTGAAAAAAATTAAAGTCTCAGAACTTTTGTCAAAGGGATTTTGCTAGCACCCATAGAAACTGTTAGCAAAAATAATTATCGTGCAAAAATACTGTAAATTAATCTTGGTTAGCGACAACAATTTTGGGAATATTATGGTAAGTTTGCAAAACGGCTTGAGTGATCGTTTGCTGTGATGTGCCAAATTTATATAGAACCTAAAAATATGGGATTAACTGTGAAATCTAGGTGTATTTATTGGCTTTAAACTGCAGTAAGTAATTCATATGTTTCCTTGTTAATATTTTTAGGAATGATATTAATGGCTGAATCTAAAATTGAATACCCATCGCTCCGGTTGGTATTCGACTCTACACTGTAAACAAACACAAACATTTGAATATTCACTGCTGATAATCACACTCAGATCTTTGCCAAAAAACTTATGGAATTCCAAATACAGAATGCATGTCTATCTTGTTCAACGTTACCTGAGATTATTTTTGAGATTTTTTTTTTCTAATGAGCGCCATGAATTCCATGTCATCCAACCTGTAGGAAAGAAAATTTATTGGCATACTAATTTTACAAATTTTGACCTTAGTTTTGATGGAACTGCAGCACTGTGGGCGGGGAGAATTTTGACCGATCGCAGAAATTACGGGTGGGGTCAAACACAGAGAAATAAATATAATGACAATATACATGCAGGTATATTAATTTTCTCTTCGTTGAGGCAGAAATTATTAAATCGTACTTTTTCATTTCGTTTCAATTTCCTTGCGCCTCACAACACTCTCAATAAAGAAGATTGTGAATTCTTTTTTGGCCATTTTTTCGGGCTATATAAATAACTTATTTTTTTATCTCTTTTTTTACAAAAAAAATTCCATTTGGAACTACCCCACTTTACAGCTGAACCGTTTTGTAGAGGAGGTTCATTAAATTTATAACAGCAGGATTTAATTACCTCTAGAATACAGTTATTCCTAGACGTTATCAACGTTCAAGTGAAATTTATCTTTCTTTATACCTTCTGAGAAACCGCCCTTGATCTTGAGTAAACTCTCCAGATTTTCTCATTTCACGTTATATTATTATACGAAACAAGAGGCAGACTTAGAATTATGGTCTTTACATATATATGTATGCTGAGATAGCAATGATAAAAGCGACTAAAATGCAACTATAAATTGACTTAGACAATTGAAGCGTAAACGTTACGATAATATCGACTATTGGTATAATATTAACGTAGACCCGTATTTATGTTTAAACATCAGGAATAATTATTAAGTTGATTGAGAAGTAGGTACGATTTGATTCTGTTGAATTGAAACATGTTTCTTTAAAGTTGTTCGAATAAAATTGCGCTATGTAAATTAATGAATTAAAATATTCAGGGGCAAGACTCTCGAATAGCAAGCCGTAGATTCAAATCCCGGCGTGCGCAAGTAAATTTTATTTGATTAATTTGTGCTATTTCACAGTTTACTCATTTAAATAATATATAGTACATTTGTTTGCGGCACGTTCCAGAGTGGAATATATTCTTAGTATCGCCCTAGCGTGAGACCACCATTTGGAATTAAAACGTTGTTTGAAATGGTTTTGGCCGTGTTTTGTGACCAGATTGGTGACAGAATAGCCAGGCACTTCACCACCTTCCTCTACCCCATCGGATGCTATAGTCTCACTGGCTCCAGCCGGTTGGGAGCAGTTGGGACTTTTATGCAATTTCACGTAAAAATAAAAATATGCAAAAAGAACAATAAAAATTAAAATAACAATGTTATTGTTTTCATGATACGCTCTCCACATGATATTCAAAGCAGGCACAAATAGATATTTTTTTAATGAATTCAATTATTTTACTGTCACATATTTCACGAATTTCAACATCAATGAAAAATATCGCTGATTCACCTTTCAAATTCTTTTTTTTTTTTGCTTTACTAATTTGTTTTATTTGAGAGCATAAATTTCTTTTGGAGAATCGTATTGTATTTTTTACTGAATTAGAGAAAATAAAATATTCTGTTTTCTTTATTGCGAGAATCACTAGCGAAATTGTTACAAAAATATATTCCAAGCTGCTTCATGTTCATTTATAAGGATATCATCTTCTGTAATTAAACTTTGAAATAAAGAAAACCAATTATATAAAAACGAATTCGAATTAGGCACTTGCAAAAGTAATCAACGGTTCTTTCAAATACTAATTTGTAGTTTAAAATATAACCATTACATTTATTGTTCATACTGTATGTATGTAATTTGTAGATTTTTGCCTGTAACTTAACTGAGTTTTTATAACTGGATAGTTCTCAAGTAAGTGAGAAGGTTCTTTTCAAGTTCTGCCATTATTTCAGTTTTGTGAAACAATTGGTCAGTAATGATATTATAACAAAACTTGAATAGAACCTTCGCGGAATTTGGAAATCAACTTTGAAATTTGATGAATTCTTCAAATGTTGAAAAGTATAAAGCGAAAATATAAGCCTTTAAAATTTTGCACGTCACAGGACGTGCGGGACATTATAATGTTCAATTATATCATTCACTTTGAAAACTCATAACTTCGTCATTCTTGGAGATATTAAAAACTAATTTAAATCACGAAAAACCCGATACATTACATTTTAATCGAAATAAAAAAGCAGTTAACCTCATTATGTCAATTTGGGTGGCGTGTATGTGACCTCCATTACGGGAATCATTTATTGAATAGCCAACAATTCTGCCATAGGTAACCCCAAGTGGTTCGCTAAGATTGGTTACTTCTAGATTCTGTTTACTATCGAAAAATGTTGTGACGTCACATGAATTTAGGGAAAATGTTTGCGGAAAACTCGACCCTCGACGACGGGGGTGCTGTTCCGCCGTCGGTTCCTCACTGCGGCTTCTTTATGAAAAAGCTGAGGATCCGGCATCGGGATGTACTCCACGTCATACGGGGGCTCGATGTTAACAAAGCTAGTGGACCTGATGGAATACCTGCCCTGGTATTGCAGAGGTGTGCTGCGGAAGTAGTTCCAGTTTTGACAAAGCTCTTCAAAATGTCCCTGAAGTGTGGCACTGTGCCCTCTGGTTGGAAAAAAGCGGTAATTCACCCTATTCCCAAGAAAGGTGACCGCTCCAACCCGGCCAACTACCGCCCCATAGCGATCACATCAGTTCTGTCCAAAGTGATGGAACGTGTGATCAACGACAAACTGCTCACATACCTCGAGAAGAACAAAATTATCAACGACCGTCAATACGGATTCCGGCGGAACCGCTCGTGCGGTGATCTTCTCGCGTATGTGACGCATGTTTGGGGGCGGTGCCTGGAACGTCACGGTGAGACCCAAACGGTCGCACTAGACATATCCAAGGCCTTTGACCGGGTCTGGCACCGAGGACTTGTCAACAAATTGCATTCTTACGGACTTCCCGCATCCCTGTGTACGTGGATTGCTGACTTTTTAAGAGATAGGTCGATTCAGGCGGTTGCTGACGGTTTCACCTCTTCCTCGCACTCCATAAATGCTGGCGTCCCACAGGGATCGGTTCTGTCTCCGACTTTGTTTTTGTTGCACATCAATGACCTTTTGACATGTGCACCGATTCATTGTTACGCGGATGACAGTACAGTTCATGATAGCTTTTTGTTTGACAAGCCCCCAAAGGGCACACAAACTCCAACGGCTCGGAGGGCTTTGAAGCAGAGAATGGACGGTTATCTCGAGAGTATTTCCTCCTGGGGTAAAAATAATCTCGTCGAATTTAATGTTTCAAAGACCCAATCCTGTCTGATTACGTCTAAAAGGGATCCAAATGATAATCTAGTCTCCTTCAACGGAAGCAATCTTCCGAACAGGCCTTCCATTGATATGCTTGGTGTAACTATAAGTGACCAGCTCAGGTACGGGGGCTCCATCGAAGCCAGAGTAAAGTTGGCCTCTCAGAAGCTGGGCGTACTGTACAGGGCCCGCAGATACTTTAATAGTACACAACTGCTCACCCTGTACAAATCGCAAGTGCGCCCTACTGTCGAATTTGGCAGCCATCTCTGGTCTGGAGCCCCAAAATACCTGAAAAAAACCCTTGACTCTGTGCAGAAACGGGCGGTCCGTTTGATAGATTCCCCAATCTTAACAAACGGACTGCAATCTTTAGAGCACAGGCGTCAGGTAGGTATGCTGTCCTTGTTCTATCGGTATTACAATGGAAGATGCTCTGAGGAACTAGCGTCATTGATCCCTTCGGCACCGGTGCGTAGTCGGGATACACGCCAAACGCGCGCCCAACATTTGTACACAGTTGACACTTGTCACATGAGAACGGGTCGCTTCTACGATTCGTTCTTAAGTTCAACAGCTCGGCTGTGGAACGAACTGCCGGCCTCTGTGTTTCCTCCCTCCTACAACATGGGACTCTTCAAGACCCATGTTCACTCCTTCCTCTCCACAAAAAGACCCTCCACACAGCATCCCCAAAGATGACATAGGCCCTGAGGGAAATTATTTTCTTCAGGGCCTCCTGTGTGGAGTTAATATAAAAAAAAAAAAAAAAATGAATGCCTAACTATATCCACCAATGAAAAACTCTGAAAGTCTATGGAATAAACTTTCATTGGTGTATAGTATAACATTTAGGCTCCGAATGAGAATTTTATTGTCTATATATTGGTGTATCTATGTTTTTTTTAGACCAATTTGTTTCATACAAAAAACCCGAATATATCGATTTATTGAGTGGTTTATTTACGAGTATGTTAGAAGGGGTGCCGGGTTAATGGAGTGAGGTTTGTCCAGGTCTTGAGGGCGGATACGTCTGCCCTTCTACTGCGTCGATGGCCAGATCGGGAGAGATAGGTTGAGTGAGACTCTTTGACCTATGGCAGCGTGGGGTCGCCAGTATGATAGCGATGTGTGGAGTGTAATTTACGGTGGCTGCCGGTACCGTAAATCTGTGTTCAAGGAATTCGGATGATTGAAAGATAAAGGTCTGCGATCTTTGTTGAATTTATTTGCGAGAATGATTTTACAAGTTATGCGAACGCAGAGACGGTGGTAGCGGAGAGTGGTGGTCTGGTCGAAAGTTGAAACTAGAATGACGGAGAGTCGTCTTCCCGTCCGCGCCTAGCTCCTCCGGGGCTTCAGGCGGCGGAGTAATTATTTTAGTGTTATCATATGTAGGATGAGTTAAAGTAGTCCCACATACCTCCCCACCAGCGTCTCTACGCGATACAAAGACATATAGTACATATTTATAATGTAAGGTACATAATGTTGTGATAATATTGCGCTCGGTTAACGACAGGAAAGTAATAACAATGGTAAAATAATAATAATAGTGGCTCAATGCCGCCGTTGCATAGTAACTGTGTACCTATGAGTGGCCGTACGAATTTTTATTCGCCGTAGTAAGTAGGTAATATAAATGATAATATAAAGGTAAACATAATTATTGATGAACGGCGAGCGCTAGTCGCAATGTACCTAGCGTGGTACCGAGCTACCTGTGTATACTATGATTGTTTACAATGATTTAAAATAGCTTGTTTTGACAGTTCTATTATTGTTTTTATTAATGCACTTTTGACAGAGTACGTGCGATTGTAAATGTTTTCATAATAAAGAATTTAGTGTAGAATGCTTATTGTAATTTAAAGATTGTTTTTTTTTTTTTTTTTTAGTAACAGTAATTTATTAGATCGGCTGACATTTGCGATATGATAGTTACAAATAATTTTTGAAATTTATGGATACGTCAATATAAGGTTTCTGGTTAGTTTTTTTGCTAATTACTGTGCCTTAATTGTGGTATGGCCAAGTTATTACTGCGCTTGATATCTGTCCGGGAAATGAACATGTCTTCCGGATCGAGTTGTCATTTTTGTTATTGGAGGCTGTGTGACGGTTCCTCTTGATGGAATTTCTTCTGTGCTTTGAAAGAATGCAGGTTTTCACTTGTCTATTAGCTTAAGGGTGATATGCGGTAGTCGTGATGAGAGATGATGTGTGACGGATATTGAATTCCCCGGATGCGGGCGGTGGTTTGCTGGTCGTGCGTGAGTCAGTGGGTCGACGTCGGACGCTGTTGACCGGACTCGATGATGGTCACGCGCTGGAGAAGAACGTGGTTCTTCACTCCGTTGCTGACAGGAGGCCGAAGGTACGGTGGACCTTGTAGGCGGTTGAGCGGGAGGTGTTTAGACCAGTGAGGATGTCGCGTATCCTCGTGGTGGTCGTGGTGCTTGGATGAAGCGCTGGTCCGATTGCAGGAGCCAGGGCGTTCAGATCCGATGTAGCGCTGGCCTGGTACGACGGCCGGGGCCAGGGCGAAATCCGAAAATTTCAATTAGTAATAAAATTCAAAAGTAATTATTTTAGTGTTATCATATGTGGGATGAGTTAAAGTAGTCCCACAGACCTCTCCAGCTGGACTCTCTTGACCCATCATATTGAACCGGGGGGGATCCTGGACCCTCCAACCCCCAGATTCCGATACCCATCCCCAATATCTTTTCCGTCCCAGAACTATTCCTCCTTCCTTTCCTTAAAAAACAACTCTCCTCACAGTATCCTCAAAGATGCCTTAGGTCTTTCTCAGGGCTTTCCGGATGGAGTTTATAAGGAAAGAAACATAAATGCAGATTTTAATTATTCTTAATATCACAATAGTATTCGAATTTATCTACTTAGGGTAAATCTACCCTTTTAGAGAACCACAACGTGTTTAATTTTTTATGAGGATTTCAGGTTTTAAAGCGCATTAGTGCTCTGAGGTTTGAACGCCGTGTCATGTCGGTAATGCAAGAATTACATAACGGCCTTTCCCTCGGAGCGCAATGAAACATTTTCCTAGTTGCCGCGATAATAAGCAGAATCCTGGTCGAGAAATAACTCATTTATTACATACAAAACGGAATGTCGGCCGGCGCACATTTTATAGCGCACGTTTGGCTAATATTCAAATATGGCGCACTCTTCGTTAGTCCAAAATTGGTGAGAATTTTATTCGTATTAACTTTAGTCCACTTTGAAAAAGCTTCTCTGTCGCGCCAAGGTACTTAGACTAAATTAATACCCACAAAGCGAAATTATAAAACATAATGCTATCTTTTTAAATGTCGGACAACATTTTTACATAACACAGCATTTACGGTCAGTAATTACTTGCGCAGACCCGTAAAAATTCACGTGATATTATAATTGTCTGATTGATTTAATTTAATTTTTTGTTTTAATTATATATTACACACTTTAAAAATATAAGACAAAAAAGTCCCGATAAACTGCTTTATAGCAGTTTGTCTAACGGGTTCTTTACATTATAAATCTTATTATGTTGAATTTAAAGTAAAATTTTTACAATTATATATAAATATATAATATATAAAACAAAAAATTTAAAATTTTACAGAAATATAGAAAAAGAAAATTATAATAAAAATAAATAACAATTTTAAAAGTCTTTAGAATAATATATCATTGTAAGCTAATGCAAATTAATTCTTTCAGTAAGCCAAGTCTTCAGTAAGTTCACCAATTGTTTGTTTTGGGCACAGTTTTTAATTCCAGCAAGTAACATATTAAAAAAACTGGGAATCATATGGTTTAACGTTCTTTGTTAATATTTATTTGTACGCTTAGGTACAATAAGTCCTTCATTAAAGTTAAAACGAGTATTATGATTGTGTTCTAGCCTGTTTATATAAAATGGGTTATTTATGTGCTGAAATATAATTTTGTACCACAGAATTGCTCTCACTGAAAGAATTTTGAGACTCTGATAGAAGTATGGAATACTATGCCTTTCTCCGTATAAATTTTTTTCAGCTTATAATTTAACCAATGAATTTTTCACGGATTGAACATGTTCGATATTAGTTTTACAGGAAAATCCTCAAGCTGTTATTCCATACAAAAAAATAGTTTATACAATCTGCTTACAATTTGTTCACAAACTTTGTTTATTTGTATATCCCACTTGAAAAAGCGATCAATGTTGACACCTAAATAAACATATTCTTAAACTAGTTCCATATTTTCACATTGCAGGAATACCATCGTGTAAGCAATCTGAGGTATGGGTCTTTATTTTTGGTGTAATCATCGCGTGATAATCGCATAGTCGCTGTAAAACGCAGGCTCCTGAAAAATCACGATTTCTAACTTTACTTATCGAGATTAGCCAAAATTAAACAGAAGGAATATACATTTCAAATATAGAATTTAAATAATTTTCTGACGTATATAGTACTAAAGGTACTTTATCCCTTGGCTGAATTCTGGTATTTCTGGTAATTCGGTATTTGAAAATATTTGATAAATTTCACCAGAAGTAAGGACAAATTGAGAATAATGTAGGAACAAGAATACACCCACAACATAATTCTGCCGATTTATCTCTTCATAAAATTTTTGCTGTTAAAAAAGTATTGAAGGCGAAGCATTACGGAGTGATTCAAAATGATTGGTATGAAAATTTGATCCCATAAAATATTTCAGATGCTATAATTAAATACAGAAAGTAGAACACATTGTGACTTTTGAAACAAACGAGCAATCTTGATTTGAAGACCTTTTATGAACCCAGAAAAAAAACGTGTCAGGCCTATAAAAACCGCTGTTGCTCAAAATCTCCTACTTATTACTACTAACTCATTTTCGGTTATGGTTTTATTATCAGCAACAAAATTCAATATTTGTGCCTGGACTTCACAACATAAAATAAAATACACTTTTTGGCAATGTTTTTTTCTTGCATAAATCAAAACAGGCGCCGGGTGTTAAGCGAGAATTTAAACCGTCCCCATCTACATACGATTCCAAATGTTACATGACCTGGTGCTTTGCCTTAATTCAGTTTGAATTAAGAAGGGATTTGTCAAAATATGGATTCTCCAATACAATTTGGTTTTCCGTTTGACCTCATTGTTTTTAGGTCAACACATTTTGTTTGGGAGGCCAAGGGTTCGATTTATGCGCAGCTCAAAAATATTTTAGCAAGATTACATTTACAAAAATATCTATAACTATTTTTTTTGATACGCACTTTTAGACCTTACAAAAATAATTATACATCATTCGTAAAGAACACTATTGAAAGAAAATCTTATGACTACAACTTTTGTGTACCTACAGATTAATTGTGTTTTATTACCAGCTATCTTTGTATTTACCTTCTGTACGTAATGACCCGCTAAAGAAGATCTGGGTTAAGTAATTCTCTGATATTTAAAGAGCATAACCATAAATTATAATAATATTTGACATTGCCTAGAATAAGACAACTTGTCTACAGGTATTCAGTAAAATATAAGAAAATACAGTGAGCTGCGAATATTATATTACGTGAAAATAAATTCCTACTGAAATAAAAACTGTGCTCTCGGGTAAAACCATATAATTTTTTCGAAGAATATGATACCAGTAGCTGTTATTCTAATACTTATGGTATAAATATACCGGTGAAGGAAAATATCGGAACAATGTGCTTCATTGAAAATACAACGCAAAAATTTTTTGTACTCCTTTATCATAAAATGATTACTTAGAACTTCTATCTTCTATCAGGTATTTCTGTCATAGTTTCGTGTGAAATAAACAGGACTGATAAAATACAGCATATATTTAAACGGATTTTATACTTTGATCAAAGTCCTAATGATGGACACACATCTGCCTTGATGATGGACACTGTAACGTTGTCCGAAACGTTGACTAAAGAAGGAGTTAGCGCAACACGGCATAACACCCCAAGAACAAATAACAAAAATGGTTTATGTTGTTCATATTGGGTATAAATAGATGGGTATAATCCATCGGAGTTACTTCATTTCCTCTAAATAAAGAGCCACCCTAACAAACATGCATTTTGTTCGGCAATAACACAGCGGTTTACTGAAAATATATCTAGAATGGGACTAAATAAAAATTTTCCTACAAAGTTCAAAGTAAACAACTTAGACATACTTCGTTTAAATATATTTATATATTTTTTACTTTCTGTTTAACATTGTTTATCTATTTATATATATATATTTTTTTTGTTTTACCCTCTAAATTTTTTCAAAAATAATTTGTAAATTCTTAAAAGGATATTGCGCATTTCTTTCATATCTCTATTTGTAAAATAATATTCTTATGTATATATTTTTCCCCTATTTATAAGTGAAAATATTTGTAAATGTTTTCTGCTGTTTAAGTTAATTCGTGAGAAATAGTTTGGATGCAGGTGAATTCTCTAGTTGATGTTTCGTATATATTTTTGTCAATTGATATCTGTATCTGTTTTTTCTCCTTAATAAAAAAAAAAAAAAAAAAAAAAAAAAAAAAATGATAAATTAATTTGGTGATTCAATAAAGGTAATATTACAAAATATTAGATAACTTAGAAGCACTTGAAATCAAAGAATCCCTAAATAATAACGTTAGTAAAGTATAACCAAATTAATTTATCGTTTAGTCCCTTTCTAGATATAGTTTCAGTAAATTGACGGAATTCACGCAATTACCCACTCACCTTAGTTAATCTCCCACTCAAACACCTAAATTAATTCTTTTGTATATATCTGTCAATATTTTGTATCATAGGTTAGTTTTAATATTCTCCTGACGAACAAAGGGTGCTTCCAAAACCGGTAGAATGTAATTAAAATTAAAGTGGTCTAAAACAAATTTATATTTTTTTATTGTAAATTATGACGAGCCACAAAGTCAATGCTTATTACAAATATGAAAAAATCAACTATTGTTTTGTACGACGAAGGAAGTATCGACCCTTTTTCTAGCTTTTTTGGCTTTAGGAAGAGGAATTTGGGTATCTTAACAAAAATAATCCACGGGTTACATAATAATATAATGCTCACGCAAAGAAACGAGTCTATAAAAACTGCTAGAAAGTAAAGCGTTCAGCTACATTATTTTCCTCAAAAGCTTTCAAAAAAGGAAAACTAAGTCCTTTAACAAGAGGCTTAGCAAAGTTGGGGTTGTAGCGAAATTGTCATGTTGTTAAGTAAAGGCTTCCGAGTTGTAAAGTTAAGTAAAGGTAGAGAAATTGTTTTGTTAAGTTGCCAACAGAATGAACTCTGTCACAGCAGAACTCTCTAGTAGTTGTTGCGGTATAAACGTGCAGAATCGGGGAAATGATATATTTTTCATTAGGCGGGTCTTACAAAGCTACCAGAAGGAAATTGGGCCCGTTATTATTCGTAATTTTAACATGACAGGTAATTTCCGTCCAACGGAGATGAAGCAAAAAAACTATTAACTCGTTTCACGCCACTGTAAAACCAAATCTATTAATAGGGACGGACTGGCCATTGGAAAGGTGGGATTTTTTTTTAACCTGCTTTAGTAACATTCATAAAAATATTCACTTGCCGATACACTCTCCCACTTTGTAGAGTCCTATTAGGGTAATATATAACGGGTAATTTTGGCGGAAAGAAAATGGAAATTTAAGTCTCCTTATTTTACTATTAAAATCTACAAAGAAAGTTATTGCAAAAAATCTTGGTAAGTTTAGTTCTATATAGAATGTAGTGTAATCTTGTATATTTTGTATGCATAAACGAGCACTATAATAGACATAATGTAAGCCATGGATTGACGTCTCAAGGATAGGAGATGAAGGGAGAGCAAAGAGATGGAAATGTCGTGTTATTTTTCAAAAAAATATTGTATATTATTTCTGTCTAAAAGGGAATATTTTTACGAATACCAGGAATTTATCCTGATTTCTGTAAAGGTGGCGAAGGTTGAGTAAAGATATCTCGTGCCTACACGTGTAGCTTCTTAAGACGAAATACGGTTTTCATAATAATTTATGAGTTTTGATTACTTATTCATACATACTTTAATGAATTTCTCAAAATGTATTTGAGCATTCTTGGAAGGTCAGAAAGATGTGGCAAAATATTTGAGGCGTGTCAACAACCTGTATTAAAGGATTATATTTGATAATATAACTTATGAAGTGTAATAATTATTGTGAACTAGCAGTTAAAAACCCGCTCAACGGCTTCGCCCATTTTAAGTGATATTAACAACAGTTAAATTTAATAGATAGATATTAGGTCATTCACAGAGAGAGGGTGAGTATGAGTATATATAGTTAAAAGACGGAACAGGAAGGAGTTAATGAATAATAACATGCTAAATTTACGCATAATAAGAATGACAGTTGTTTGAATAAATGAAATTTTACGTATTTGTGATGGATTATTTCAAATGAAACACTATTATTTACTACATGTCAGCCCGTACTTCTGTGTTGACTAGTTATTTAACTCATTTTACAGCTATATTTTTTTAGTAATAAGCAATCCTAAGTAGAGTCAACACTCGTTTATAAGATCTTAGGGACGGGAAAAGTTCATTTTCAAAGTTTCTTTGCTCAATAAATTATTAATTTAAAAAAAATTTGGCTTCAATTCAGAATCATATATTTTTTAAATATAAACGCATAGACACTTACCCAGTAAAGGTAAAGGTAAGATATTTATAATAGTGTTAGTAAGGATCTCATAAACATGGTTTGCCTCTACCTACATTCGTTCCTGTATGAACGTTGAAAATTAACTTATTTACAAGACATTCGTTATATTTTTGTCAAAGCACGTTTATATTAATTTTGTACTTAAATAATTAATCTGAAACTACGACCCTGTACTCGAAAATGTAGGTACTTGTGCCATTTCTTTCACGTCGCCTTTGTAATGTAAATTTATTTGTTTCGAACAAATAAATAAGTTGAAGGTTCTGATAAAACGCTCTCTCCTTTAGCCTACATCCCATCAAGTTGAGACAACTGCTTCGGCTGGCTCTGAATCAACATATCCGAATACTGAGAATCATGAATAATGGATACTGGTGAGGAGAAGGGGAAGGGGATGGGTGATGGTGTTCTGGAGACATCTGACGAATTCGGCTGTAAGTGCCGGCCCGAGGAAAGGGCAGTCTGCTTTGATATTAATATTAAACGATTGTCTTGATGCGAAAATCTGTAGGTAGGTACTGTACATGGAGAAAACTTCCCGATAACAAAAAATTGCTAATTTATTAAAAATCTCTTCAAATTATTTGTATTCCTGTTAAGAACTGGATTTTAAGCCATTAACGAATGAATTGATAGGTATGTTAAAATTTTTAGTAAAATACCAATGTTTTGTCACGATGTTAACATTTCTGCATTCCGTCCTCATATATTATTAAGACCAACACAGGTAGATGAACACATGATATTCTTACGATTTTACCAACACTTTATCAGAAAGCGACTTTCAGTCCCGTCTTTAACAGGATGACATCACTCATTTTTCTCCGTGTAGGTATTACTGGTAGGTACTTAGTTGTTAATACTCTCTTATGACGCCGTGAATTAGTCATACCGCGGTCAGTGTAAATGGTGCTCCCTCTCGGCAACTTGCAAAGTTAAAAATAAGCACTTTTGATATATCATAATAAAACAAATAAAAAACTTTATTCCACTTAATTTTATTTTGACCGTAACCGGTTTCAGCTCGTCAAAGCCATCTTCAGACTGGTACACAAAATTCTTAGTCTACGGTTTATATACACAACATATGGGGGAGGGGGGAGAGGGGTAGTTTATAGGGTTTTAATCAATTTTATTTGTTACTAAGTCGTTTAAGATTGTCGAATTTCTAAATATTTGGTAATTCCAGTAAGCTAATTACCTTGGGTTTGTAGCTCATTTCAATATACCGTTTCAATATACTCATATATACTCATTTATTCATATATTATACTCATATATACTCATATATATATACTCAATATACTCATTTCAATATACAATAATACCGGTTACGGTCAAAATAAAATTAAGTGGAATAAAGTTTTTTATTTGTTTTATTATAATATATTATAATGGAATTCCACCACGAATTATCGGTCTCAAAAATAGAAATATTAAAAAGCACTTTTGATTTATATCTATTTGAATTTCACTTTTGTTTTGTGAATGAATGAATTCAAATCTATACAGCGGAAATTAACATTTAACACATTTAACAATTAACACTTCCCGACTTCCGATCGAGCTGAAACTCTGCAGAAGGACTCGTTGTTGTTGTTAAAATTAAAAAATTAAAATTAAATCTTTATTATAGCCTCGTACACTCACATTTAAACTACTTGATTGAAATCTGGGGAAATAAATGTGAAACATATATAAATGAACTACAGGTAACACAAAACAAAGTAATCAAAAAGCTATTTCATTTCAAACCTAAAACATCAACAAAAAATTATATATGGAAACAAAACTATTAAAATTAAGAAAATTATACGAATATAATACATGTCTCCTTATTTACAAAATAAATAATAATACATACAAATATAGAACTCATTAAAACGTCCCATGTACACACACACTTTACACGGCAACACGATAAAATACATTTAAACACCATACATACTCATTACAACATATAAAATTGCCTCCCAGACAAAATTAAAAATGAAAAAAGTGTAGGTACATTTAAAAAAAATTGTTCACTTTTATGCTCAATCAACAAAACAATGAAAGTGAATAATATCGTTGTGTAATATATTTATGTGTAATGTATTTGTTATTTCTAGTTAAATAAGTGAAAAATGTAATTTTATTTTATCTAGAATAAAAATCAAAATAAAAAACCAAAAAGCATTCAATCAGTTTTTTGTGGCATCACGTACATACACGTAAACATATACGCGTTTCTCAGAAATCGGATGACATTACAGCTGTTAATATACGAAGTAACTGTCGATACTACCCGATCGGAATATGGTGAGGTTGTTAGCCCATTTAACTCCAGTCACTGGGAAGAGGGAAGACGGTATAATCATCAGTCAAACGATTTGTTTTAAAGTTTTAATATTAATTTTAAAATGTTAATTAATGCATTATTAAAAAAAAAAGATTTTTACTGGTTGATTTTTTTACGAAATAATTTTTAAAAATCTCCAATAAACATAGTCACTTCATTTTGTTCGGAATGGGAATTTGTATAATACGAAATCGTGTTAATCGTGGCAGACATTTATTATTTAATTGAATACGTTTTATGATCAGTTCTCAATTATACTTATAACTTTTATCTGGCACTGACTTAAGCAGTTTTTTTAAAAATACAATTGAATAATCTGGTTTTTCGTGGAGCTAAAAAATCTCTGGATTATGAAGACCACTTAAAACACTAATTTCGGTTGATTCCATTTGTCTGTCTGTAACTCGGTTCAATGAACTCTTAGATTTGCTTCGAATACAAGCGTCACGCCGATTTGCTTTTGACAGGCCGTGTGCTGACCAATAGTATGGTCAGATTTTGAACTGTACAGTTTGATTTCACACACGTCAACTATAATCACGGAGTGCCGTGAGCCGTACAATCACATCGAAACGTTCGTCTTGTCAAAACCAATGTGTGTACTATCGCCGGTTATTTATCTGAATAATCCCTTAAACGTATTTTATCGCAACTATCGCAATCCAATTCAACATAACGAGTGCTATCGTACAACGATCACCGTTCCAGTGCTGACAGATGATTCTCGAGATGCAGATTTCGTTCGCCACCCGGTACGCTGACTGTGAATTAACCTTACAAATTATGTTATCGCATTCGCCTGTCATAACGCATAGGCTTTATCCATGCTTTATCTGTGTGGAATAGCCCTTTAAAATACGGCTATCCCAACCCTTGTTCGTTCCTCGAACAAAAAGTGTCACATCTTTATATCTTTATAAGTGTTTATTTGTAAAATTTAGACAAACGTAAAAGTACCTATCAATATTATAATATTTTTATCGGAAAATTATCATTATTATTATAGAGATTTTAAAGTATCCCCATTAATGTTCACTAATGTTCTTCTTATATGAGACACGAAACGAAAAAAAATATTCAACTTTTTAACCTCCAATTGTCAAAATTTGACCTCCAACGCTTCTAGCACTCTAACGTCGAACTACAGGAAACTACCGAATCTGCCATCGCGCACTACTACTCGCGGGATAATAGTGGAATCCACTTCGATTGAATATTAATAGGTACGCAATAGCGCATATATGACTATCCCGTGATTTTTCAAGGGTCTAAACGGGTAATTTCACTAAATGATAAGCACGAGGAAAATGCGATAAAATTTCTTAGGTTGTAAGTATCATAACTAAATATTATTATAGAATATATTCTGGACCAAAAACCACTTAAAATTCTACTGTATCAATTAAATAATCTTTTATTTGAAGAAAAAACTGTTTATTTTCTTTTATTATCTTTCCTGGAATGGTTTTTGGTGTTCGGAATAATTGGATTAATCCCAAATGACAGCCGCTGTGAGGTTAACTTCTACCAATTCCACCAGTGGCGTAGGATGTATATTTTACTAGAGAGCCCTGCCCATAATTGGTTTGGTTTAAAACAAAACTTTTCAAACGCTCGAACAATTTCCCGTTCAAATTAAATGCGGCATAAAACTTTTGAAATAAGTACCACCCGAATTATTATTCAATATTATGTAGATTTGGCCGCGTTTCTTAGATGCATAGGTACGCATATTAGAATGTATCTAATCGTAAAACTATTTCACAAAATGTTATCACTACTGTAAACACGCGTCATTTACATCACATTGATAAAACTATTTAACAAAATGTTATTAGTACTGTATACACCCGTCCTTTAAATCACATTGATAAAACTATTTCACAAAATGATATCAGTACTGTATACACACGTCATTTACATCAAATTGATAAAACTATTTCACAAAACGTTATCAGTACTGTATACACACATCATTAAAATTACATTGATAAAAATATTTCACAAAATGATATCAGTATTGTATTACACGTCATTTGCATTACATTGATAAAAGAGGTGCTGCAAATAATATTGTTGTATTTTTCAGAAATGTAACCTGCGAGTACTATTAATATTTCTGAAATTGCATTTCCATGAGCAACATCACTCCCAAACAAAGTTGCTTACGTTTAACTCGATGCACAGGATAGACGTAGAAGCTGAGTGTTTTAAAATAAAATTAATTCAAGTTATTTACAAAAGGTAATTGGTTCCTTATATTTGTGTTAGTGACTCAATAATTTCATATAATACTACCGCAGACCCGTTTAGGCTGGCCGCATACATACGTTTTTCGTATTCGATTTCCGAATTCGTTTTCCGTATTCGGACATCCGAATGCACGGAATCAGTAGAAAATACATTAACTGCCGCACACGTTCGTTTTAGTTCCGAACGGAACAAATTCCTTACGCACGTTCCGAATGCGAGCCGGCGCGTTCGGAGAAACCGAATGGAAAAAACCTAATGACGTCATGTGGAACGCAGCTATTGCATACAGTTTGTTTGTGCCGACGCAAACGTACGGAAATTTCCGTTCGTAATTCAGTGTTGCCAACGGATCTTGACCTAAGATCGCCGTTTCTCATACATAAGGTAGCGAAAAGTAGCCGAATTTGCTGTTAGGTGGGACATGTTTAAAATTGATAGGTGGGACATGTTTACGTGAAAATAAAAATTTCGTGGGGGGGGGGGGGGGGGGGGGGGGGGGGTGGCTAGAGAATTTCAACAAAATATAAAATTTGTCCCCAGAAAAATAAATTGATGTTTTTGAAGTAGCTTAATGGCGACCAGATTTTAGATTTTTTCGGCGCCGATTCTCGCTCCGAGTAGCCTAAATGGCGATATATCGCCCTTGTTGGCAACACTGGTACTACTTGGTAAAACAGTTTTCTATTAAAAATATTATACTATATGCAGGAACTTTATCGCTTGTCTGAATTTTTCAAACAAACACTTCCAATTTTTAAAATGATGACCCTTAAATTCAAAGCGAAAATACTTCAGTTTATTGAACTGGAGTTACAGACAGTCACAGCTGAAATTATTACGGTTAATTACAGTCATATGTTGGGTACCGCGATTTAACACAACTACGGTCCAAAATCACTCCATTTTTTTTATATAAATTCCAAAATGTGTCCATAAAAGGTTTTTTAGGTTTTCTTTCCTGATATTATCTGCAGAAGGATTGGAAAACTATATAATTTTTTTTGTTATTTTAATTTATTTACTTATAGTTGTAATATATAAAACAAATAAACTTTGGAGATTATAGTTCAAAGTTAAAAAAAGTTAACTTAACTATAGACCATCTAATATTGAGTAAAAATATTAACGGTGCACAAAGTCTATAACATAATGGCATTTCATCAGTCTTTTACAAATAATAATTACACGAGTACAGATGTGATATTATTTTTCAATTCAGGCATTTTTTTAACAATCCGTTTTACAAACAAACATAGTTATATCAGTTTTCTTTTAAATGTTTGTGCATAGAAGAAGATCATGTTGACACAAAATTGGGCAGTTTAAGTACTTAAATACAATACATTTTATTTACGTTACTTTTTTCATGAACTAATATCTTTTAACTAACTCCATGCAAAAAGCACCAACTCGTGCTTGTCCACGTTCTCTAAATTGAATTTAATGTAGTTTTCTTCTAGTTACGCCCCTGGGTTTCAGGGCCCTAACGGCACCTTTGGGTCTTTTAGTTTCCACGGACATAAACCCGGGACTATATCGCCCGGTCAAGTGCGGGGCATTCCGTACCAAGTGGGCGACTAGCTAGTTGAGCTAAAAAGTTTATTTCATAGGAACTCCTTACGTAGACCCATCCCATAAGTTCACATTTATATTAAGTACAGACGTGCGCTTTATAAGAACCGAACCTTATACCCACAATAATTAAAATATTGTAAGAAAGAAGAATGAGGGTGATCTAAAAAATAAGGTAGTGATACTAAAATAAATACGATTGAAACGAATATTTATAAATATTTTCAGAAAAAACTGGTAAAATCTTTTGGTTTACGATTTGATTTTTTGGTCCACTTAACTATATCATTAATCAATCCGTGAAGCACATTGCAAGGAATGAATGCCATACATTTTCTTAGTTTTAGCTTATTAGCATGGAATACAATACTAGAAGTTCTGTGAACAATAGACCTCGCGTCCAAGAAAGTATATTTCTGATTTTCTCCTATTTAATAAATTAAAATCAAAATTTCCTACGAAATCATATCAACTTAATAATAAACCAAATTTTTTTAAGTAACATTTTTAAAACTCATAGGTACTACATCCGCACAAAGACAATTCACCTACCCAGCTCCCAAAACCTCCAACATTCTCCCTGATATCCTAAAAACCGAAATTCAACTCCATACTTTCAAAACGCAAATAACCATATGACTTCTTATGTCTTCAAAACATTTTAATTACAACACCCATACATTGTACACTTTATCCCCCTAATCTCCCTCACCACATGTCTCACATTACTCAATTGACCTAAGTCATATAAAATATAATAATAATAAATATAACGAAACTTCATATTCTCTCATGCTTTTTTGAACTATTGCCATTTAAACGCCTTTTAAATTCACACTCAAAAACTCTACACCATCTTAATATCCAGAAATAAATAGCAATTCAGTGAATTACCCAAATTCCGGAAGAAACGCCTAAATATTCCCGCAACTCCCCGGCGTTCAGTAGACCCAAATTTGCGATAAATGTAAGCGGGCCACATCAAAAAGAAAAGGGAAAAGGCAAAGTCTCCCCGCGGAATGGCTTTATTTCTATTAATCATAATTTCAAAGGTCACGGAAAATGAAAGCAATTTGGATTCAGAGAAATAAAAAGTCGCTTAAAGTAATATAATGAAGGGTGAGAAAATGATACCAAGTTGATATTATACATTTACCAAAACTGGCTTTAAAATTTTGAACTGAAGGGCATAATATATAGCAATAGTAGGTATCGTTTGATCCGGTCAATAAAAATAACAATTTTGGTGGCGTCTCTAACTCCGCAAGCAGAAAGATCATCCTGTTAAAAATGTGATAGCATGGCAGTTTCCTAAAAAAAATGTAGTCATTCAGAATATATCGAGAACACGTGTTCTTCTCCTAATAAATATCATGACAGACATGATATATATCAGCATTTGTATGAATACGTGTTCCGCCATCCTCATAAAACATTCGTTTTTAACTGTTACTCTGTTAGGAACTCTGTCAATTCATTCGTTTTAGGCCTGCAGTCCCGTTTTTAAAAGGAAAACGTATAATTTTACCAGATTTAAAAAAATGAACAGTATTTTTTATCAGTAAGTTTTCTATGTGCGGTTCAATGACCTCTAGAACTGTGAAGTCTTGAATTTTTAAAAATTGCAACTGATTGTGGTAACGATTCATACAAGCGGTAGGTACCAAAATATTTTATTAATTAGGGGTTCAATATTTGAAATGCGTATTTCTTTTGTTTTTATTATTGACAGATATCGTAATTTTGTAAATTCTAAATGTAAATTTCTGATCGTTTTTTGAAAAGCCATGATGCTGAGGATTTTATTTACTTATATACCTTTTGCACCACAAATTCTACATAAATAATATCCAGTATTGTTTAAGGGTCTGCGCTAATATATATAAAAAAAAAACAATAATAACACCAAGGTGTTAGAACTCCCGCCACATTTGATGTCGTCGCACATCTTTTTTGTTGTTGTTGGTTTTTGGGGTGTTACGCCGTGTTGCGCTAACTCCTTCTTTAGCCAACATTTCGGATAGCATTGCAGTGTCCATCATCAGGGCAGATGTGTTATTTACAAATAACAAAAATAATTTTCGCCGTGAAAATCTTAAATCATATCGTCACACATCGACTGTGGGAGAAGTTTTTATTTATTTAGGAAACAAACAGTTTCTGCAAATTTAAAGAATATAACTACATATAATAAAAAATAACATAAATATTCTAGAACTATTCCATTAAATGAATTATAGCCGTTAAGTATCTACATAATGTTACAAATAGATACCAATACCAAAATACAATTTAAAGATAGATTAAAATGAATTAAATGCATATATCATTTGTGATTCGATTTACTCGAAAATGAAAGCCGAAAACAAAAAAGTTTTACGACAAAAATGACGCCAGATGTGAAGTAGATTCCCTTTTATACTACGAGTTTCTGGATACCGTTTATACATACTAGATATATGGAGATAAATTTGAAGACAATTCCAGAAAATCTAAAACAATGATCGATATTTGTGAATAAAATTTAGTTCGAAATTGTGAATTCTTCAGCACGTCCATCGTCCTCTATTGAGGCCACCGCTCTCCTCTATAACGTAACCAATCGGCTATCCACTACAAATCTCATCCCGCTCCCAATATGTGACGTGGAAGGCATTAATCATACTCTCCGAGATATCTATCCCAGCGTCCTGCAGTCAATCCAATCACCCGTGGACAATCCATCCAGATGGATTCAATCCTCGCCCACTCTGAAATATCGAAACACGATAAAAGAAATACTACTTCTCAGGCAACAATAAACTCAAACGATTTTTCTCAATGTGGCAGAACATAGCATTAGGGTGACCCGACACTCTTTTCTTTATAGGAATAAATGTAACTAATTAACACCATTAAGACGAGAAAATACCCTAAAATAAAGCCAGAATCTTAACGATGTAAGTGAGGCAGCCAAAAATATAACACGCGTGGCCCTTGTGTATTGGACAGATCTGCAGTCGAATTCGCCCTATCAAATCTATAAAATACAGTGGGAATCTTAAAGGCATAAGTGATGAAGTCGTGTAGAAACAATATTCGACGCGCGGCCCGGCGTAATGGACGGACCTACGGTTGACTTTGCCCTAGCAGGCCTAGAAAATCGATCTTTCCGTAAGGTTTATTTGAATTATTTCTGATGAACGTATTTCTAAAATCTCAAATGTTTCCAGAGGAATCCTTCGGGAAGTTACTAATTCATCGTTTAGAAAAATAAAATCTGGTGCTCTCCGCTAATAGTTGATAAAACCGTTTTACGTAAGTAGGGATCCTTCTGGAAACATTTGAGATTTTATCGATGCGTTCTTCAGAAATAATGAAAATGTTAACGTCGAGCAAAACCTTATGTCTTATGTCGCCTTAACCGAATCACGCCGAAACTGACAAATCATCCAAGCGATCTTGTATCGCATGATTGAACGGCTGGTTGGCAAAGAATGGTATATATTATTGACACAGAGTCTTTGGGTATTTGGGAGATATAATAATATAATTACTTTGTTTTCACTGGATACTATTTTATAGTCATCAACAAAGACTACATTTAAAAAATCCATCGGCAAACAAACAGGTACAGTGCATACAATGCGTTGATTCATACACTACAATATATGTACCTTTGGACGAGGATTATAATTTGGCAAAGCAGTCTGAGTAATTGTGTGTCATTTTTCAGCCATTTTCGACGCAATAATTGGTGAAATCGGATATTGAACATATTAAAATGTGAAAGTTTAACGTAGTAATGTATAACTTAAGTAAATACTGAATTTAATTTCACAAAACATATTCTAAAGTTTCGCTCAATGCCAACAGGTTACATATATCGAAGTAAAACTATGAAATGTTAAATTTTTTATAAAAATGTTGTCTTCTCCATACAATGAATTTTTAAATAATATTTTGCTTTTGGCGCAAAAATAAATGTTAAATAGTCCCACGATGGTATCCTAAGAATGGCCCCAAGGGTATCAGCGCTACACTGGATACTCAAGCGTAGAGACCTACCCGAGTATAATAAAAACAATTTTTCATCAGATTGCGTAATGTGAGACGTCTATCATACGAAATTTTGCTGGAAATACGCGACGTGTCAAAGTGAAATGGAATTAAAAAGGGCCAGGGATGTTACGTAAACCTAATGGTTATTTGAGCTTTATCTAGTTTTTTTTATCAAACGACGAGAAATTTGGCGTTGAAAGTGCTGACTGATTTTGCGTGCGAAGAAGACATGATTTAATGTTGCTTAAAAAAAACATTTTCGGTTTTTGCAAATTTGTAAGAAGAAAACAAAGGGCTTTGTATTTTAGTATCCAATAATATCTTGTTTTGCATAAAAATTGCGTAATCGAAACCTCTCTTATCTGAATGAGAAATCTCCAGTAAATTTTGACGTTTCTATAAAAACGGATAGTTTTATATAATAATGTACATGTGGCTTATTTTCTATTGATTGGTGAAATACGTTTTGATAAAAGCAGGTATGTAAATAGCTTTAAAAAACCGACATACATTTAATTAATAAATTAATCCTAGTTTTAATAATAATACTACATTATTAATTTTGGGAAGAACATAGAGAAAACTGTTTTTTTTACTACTGTAACGTTAATTTGAGACAGTGGGGTAAGTTTCTGAACTGAACAAATTTATGGTAGGTAACAGTAATTTTATCTGCTTGAAAACCCTCGTAATTAGTATTCCGTTGAGAAGATTTTGGACAAATAGTGGACTCCAGGAGCCTTGACGAAAATAAGCATTGCATAATAAACCACTTATCCATGCAAAACCCACAAAACAGATATTGTATCAAATACATGATTTGAGATTTTCACGGAAATGTGGCATTTACCTGATGATAGACACTGTGAGGCTGTCTGAAACGTTGGCTAAAAGAGGAGGAAGGGCAGCACGGTGTAATACTTCAAAATACTCATCACAAAGATATAATTATTTCTATTTTCAGAGCCACTTAAAACTCTCGAACGGTGACCTTTGGCGTCAAGAATATTGTACAGCTTAGTGAACTTTTTTAACTTTTATTTTATTATTTATTGAGTTAGTTTATACAACATTTGAATATAAACAAGATAATATTTAATTTTGTAACTTTTTTATTTGTTTTTTCTGCAAATAATACAATTTTGCAATGTTTTATGGTTTTAATTATATCATTTATGAAAATAATGAATAGAATTGGACCCAATACCGACCCTTGCGGAACACCGAGGTTGTTTTCTATTGGTTCTGATTCTGAGCATTCAAATTTTGTTACCTGTTTTCTTTCGTGGAAATATTATTTGAAAAGATTTAGAGCTACTTCAGAAAGACCTATATCTTCTAATTTTTTCAAAAGTTTTTTCCTTTTTATCGTTTCAAATGCTCTTTTGAAATCTAAAACTAACGCAACCATTTTAAATTATTTTAACTTCTTTCGGAACTTTGACGTTATAAAATCTAATTTATGAAATTAAAACACACAGTAACAATACTGACTTAAATAATTTAGCTAATTATCAGCACACTTTACGTCACAATAAATTTCTTATGCTAAAAGTTATCTGTTAACTTTATATTATTACTTTTTCTTCTCTCTTTCACTTTACTTACATGTATAACTAATTAAACTATGTTAGGTTATAATTTAGTGGTTACATTCTCGTAAAGATAAATATGTTTTACTGACGGCCTCCGTGGTCGAGAGGTAAGGCTCTCGACTAGCAAGCCAGAGGTCGCGGATTCAAATCCCGGGTGCATATTTTATTTCAATATTTTGTGTTTTGTCGCAATTTACTCATTTAAAATAATAAATACTAACATACCCTCAGTATCGTTCTGGTGTAAGAACACCAATCAGTCAGGGACATCTCCTTCCCCTTCCCACTACCTTCAGCCTCACAACATACCCCGATTGTGAATGCCATAGTCTCACTGGCTCCAGACGGTTGGGAGCAGTTGGGACGCTTGTGCGGTTTCACATAAAACATAACCTGAAACACTTTATTATTATGTTATTGCATTAATTTATCTTACGATTGTTTGTTACGAAAAAAAAATCTATTTCCAAAAAGAAAACAAGCGCCAAATTTAATGATATTCTTATATTATTTTTAATGTAAAATAAGTCTTAAGAAGGTCGGGCTGTAGCTTTCTGTAAGATGTTTAAGGTTTTTGAGAGAAAATTTATGTATTACGGAAGATAATTAGTGCGACAGGCCTAAAGATTTTATTACAGAATAGGTATTTCAATTTAATTTTTATTTATTGAAATTTAATAAGAGTGATCTTGTTCTCTCTTATGTGAATAATAATTATATTATGTTAAATTTTCAAGAAAAAAATAGATATAGGTGCAAAAAAGTCGCCCCCGGGTGGGCTCGAACCACCAACCTTTCGGTTAACAGCCGAACGCGCTGCCAATTGCGCCACGGAGGCTAGTGATAGACTTGCCAAAATAACGAAATTGTTCGATCACTGCCGTCCCCGAGGGGCCGGGCGTGTGATTGATAAAAATAATTATATCACTTTTATTTCATCTTGTAAGAAAAATTGTGTTATAATATTAATATCATACAGATGAAACAGTGCTTAAATCGATCACGTTTTCGACGTTAGTCACGCTTTCGCCGTTATCAGCCGCACGTGAGATGTGAGATAATATTATTTCCCTGGGCTTCCATAATCTGATGTCTCGCGTAAAGGAATTTTTCGAATTTTTTTAATTAAAGAAAAAAAAATCAAGGCAGCTTAATAAATTATGTAAATTTTAGAACAAAAGGACGGATTTCACAGAATTGAACAAATCGTCATATGTTCAAGATCTGTGAAGGTTCTATTCAAGTTCTGTTCTTATATGATTATTGACCAGTTGGTTCATAAAATTGAAATAACAACAGAACTTGAATAGAATCTTCACAGAACTTGAAAATCAGCTTTGAGCTTTGATGAATTGTCAAATTCTGTGAAACAACCCGCACTTAGAAGTTTATCAACAAACTTAAATTCAGTACAAATGAAAGGATTTTACACGGAATGCGGTTTCCAACATGAAATGCGGTTTCCAAAATAGAATTTGGTTTCCAACATAGAATGCAGTTTAAAACATAGAATGCGGTTTTCAACATAGAATGCGGTTTCCAACATTTGTTTATTGTTTCTTTACATTGTATCTTTTTATACGTTAGATTTTTTAACCTCACTAGGACATGCCTGAAAGATAATGCGGTTTACAACATGGAATACGGTTTCTAACATGGAATGCAGTTTCCAACATGGAAAGATGGAAAATTTTATATTAAAGATATGCTCGAAATGGAATTTACACGGAATCTTGATTAAACACGGAAATGAATTTATATGGAATGCGGTTTTCAAACGGAACGATGCACGGATTCATGCAAGGAATAAAGCGTAAATGAATACACTGACTGCACGTATCTACTTATTTGCAATGCGGTTTCGGCTTTCTTCTCTGCGGCCTTTAAAACACTCGACAGCAAATTAATTAGTTAATTCACCAAGTGCAACTATCGAATACAGAACAATATGACGCTATTTAATCAGTGTAATGGGCGCAATCTGTTTCAATTATTGGAGGCAATCCATTGTCTATCTCATCGATTACTATAACATTTGGCACAGGGTGCATAATGTTGCCTAACCTAAACCGATGTACACAGATCTAACCGACCAGATCCAGACAAGTAGATGTAGTCAAATCATTGTAAAAGAATTATTTATTATTGTAATGAAAATATTATAAAATTACGGTGACTGTGAATAATTTGGGAAGAAGAAGTTAGATGCAGACTTGATACACGAAGAAAAAATAGTAGTGCTAATTTATTAAGAATTTCTTAACATTATTGTTAATCCGGTTAAAAACAGTATTGTTCCTGGTAAACTTTTAGTAGGTACATTAATAATAATGTCGGAACAGATGTTCATGCACCTACGTTTGTCTTGATAATATATAATGATGAAATATCTACGAAAACGTTAGGATTTTTATGAACACATGTTTTGACAACGTGACAATACATTTGTATTTTAGTAAAAGATTATCAGGATACCTATAAATTCATTCGTTAAGGGACTGCAATCCCATTTTTAACCATATTGGCAGGGAAATAGCCAGGGTCGACCATAAGGGTAAAATTATTGGTATGAAGCATGGAATTCAATACGAACCTCCGCACAGCATACTCAAAGATGATCCCCAAATAAATTGCTATCATCTCAAAATATTTCAATACTTCTTTAAAAAAAATGTATCTTGAGGCCCAGTAGTCAACCCTTCGTAATACTTTACCACTGAGAGAGACAAGAAGGTAAAGTGATAAATTTTATTTTATTCATACATTTAGCATATTTTTACTGATGTTTATTTGATACCTTTTTATGGTTGGCAATCAAAAACGCATTCAATTGAATCCCATAGCACATTTTCAGCTGCATGCATCCGTCGACTAATCAAAATTCATAACAGATCGCTATAATAACAATTTCATTTTATTTTTATACGATGTAGGTAGTAGGTAGTAAAATAGGTAATGGTTGCCCGCTTAACGAAATTTTAATTTTAAATGGTTGTAGGTTATGTCCTACCCACCATATTGCAAAAAAATACATAATTGCATAATATTTGATTGATTACATGTCAAGTCCTCACATCCATTATCTTGCACCTTAATCAAATCTCAAATGAACAAAAACTGAACAAAATAATAGCAAAATATACAGTGATTGCCCACTTGTTCATATTGACAGCCCATAACAATGACAGCGATAGCCCACATGATTTCTGGATAAAAATCATTAATAAAACAATCTGAAGATAGTATCTACACAATTATTTATTTTATTTAATAAAAAACAATAATAGGTAAACATTACGATAATATAGAATTATTTGTAAAATTAAAACTTCGACGCATTATACGAAAAATTCGATTTCTCTTTTGTGACTGTTGTTACTAGCGATATGGCAGTTTTTGCTTCAAGTCGAACCAAAATCGAAGTCTGTTATTTTAATGAAATATTTAAATACGCCAGTGAACAAACGACAGTCAAAGCAAGAGTGGACAATCACTAGTTGCGGGCAACCATAGTCTAGTTTTCCCTACGTAGGTACTCGATAATATTATCAGAGTGCACATGTTATGGCCGCTTCCAAGTGGATTCGACAGATGGTGCTAGTGAAGCATAAATTCTCGTTGCAAGCGAGCGTGGAAATGGATTCCCGTATAAATATTATAAAAATATATCCTAGTATATTTTCGATTACAGGAGATAGCGCCATCTTTGTGTGAAATATTTAAAATATTACGGCGATAAACCAAAGCAATACACGATCATCCAATATCTTCTGAACGAGGATAATTTTATGAATTCCTGAGTTACACGAATTTGAACAGAATATGTAGAAGAATTGAGGCACCACGGAAAAGATAAGATTTTATATTTTGTAGAACTAACATTATATTGAAGCGTAGTTGTCGGGGCTAGTTTCGCCAAGGAAAATTTATTTATATATGCCCAAATTTAGCTATACTTTAACATTTGTATCAGTACAGTTATTATTATACAATATAATACATAATGCAACTATAATTATTAATACATCATAATAACAACATAACAAAGTATAATCAAGGGTGTAGAAATAGTAAATAAATAATCAGAAGCAAATTAGGAGTCTTAAATGGAAATACCAAACATACTTATTTCGGTTGTCTTTGATAATGTGCGTGATGTGAAGTATTCACCGAATTCAAATTTACTTTGATATTTTCATAATTGGAGCTGATGTGTGTGTGAATTCAGAAAAGCGATAAGCTACCCGTTATCACAAAAGTATTTTATTTGTATGTTAATTCTGTATTTGAAATGTGTATTTCTTCGGTTTAAATTTTTGACAGACAATTTTTAATGTTTCGCTGCGTTCATTCGAAAGGTAAATTTCAGACGTCTGAAATAAAATTGGCAATAATTGTTTTTTAAAGGCAATGTGAAGCTGAGGCAAATATTTTAAAAATACTTTCATGTTCACAGATCTCACTCTGTCAATTTTCACGGGTCTTCGCTTGCTTGAATGATAAAACTAATGTTCCAATAGAAATACAAGCAAAATAATAAATACATTCGTTGATACATTCGAAATTTCGAACAGGCATAACTCAATACCGGCTCATATGAAAACCAAAGCGTGATAATATTATTAACTAGCAGATGAAAACACGCTGATGCCATTTGCCGTTTGAAAACTTCAACGGTTCTTTTTAAAAATAACAGAGGGCGCCACCTCCGTTTACAACAATCCTGAACTGTACAGTCATTAGAATAATAATACTATCAGATTATTTAAAACGATTTTTTTTTAATGTTGAATATTTAATAAGCATGTACACAATATATTCTAACATTACTATTCAACAATTCAATAAAGCCTCCCCATAAAGTTAAGGACGTAATAATTATATTTGCCTCAAACCATTTATATTGAACGTCGACAATGTCGGCAGCCATAGGTACAAGTTATCTTCCAGGAAACTTATAATCTTTGGAAAACTTGATTAGCTTCCATGTAACGTTGCCTTCGGTGGAAACCTTTCAATAAGGCACCAAAGTTTACCTGTAGAGTTAAGTGCGTAATAAATATATTTACTCAAATAATTGAGCACTGATATTTTTATTTTAAATCATTATAAAGTGAACTCTTAAATTAATAAAAACGTTGTTGTTGCTTATAATTTGCAAGATCACTATATAAACTGCTAATATTGTTCACTTAGGTGTCACCTGATTCAATTGTGTATTTATTCGGTGGCGGGCTTGATCGGGAGGGACTGGTTGAGAGAGAGACCTTTTGATTTCTCCAGCTAGATTCTTCACCCATCATCAGGATGGATTCATACGTCCGTCACTCCTGGACACAATGACTTTCAGATTCATACCCATCAATCATACCCTTTTTCTTCCCAGAATTTCCTCTCTTTCCTTTCTTTAAAAATATTTTTCTCACAGCATCCCCATAGATCACGTAGGCCTTGAGGGTTTTTTTTCAGGGCCTCTGCGTAGAGCAAATGTAAAAAAGTATTAATTCTTCTGCTGGTAGAAATAGTTGTTATTCATTGGTTATTGTTTTTGTGTTTAATTCGTAGAACTCCATTTATTTTTTTTTTAATTAAAATCAAATTTAATAATATAATTATTAAGTTCTGCAAGTATTTTTTGGTTTTTGTTATTGTTACAGCTGTTTCGGATTTCAAGGCCATTTTCAAAATGTTGTTAAGCCACGTTTTGACGACATATTAATATGATTCTATTTTACCCCCTCCCAAGTTAAAATGATTTATTACCGGCTAAACCAATTAACTGATAAAAATAATTGTGACAATAGATTTCATATTCTGTGGGGGTATTTTTTAGTCTGTTTTCCCCATATTAATGTTATCTTAATTGTTTAATAATGATGTAGCAGTTATTAATTTATTTAAATGTGTTATATTGTTTAGGTTTTGTGAACATACTTAGAACCGGGGAATAAATAATTTTCCTTACTTTATTAATTAATGTTATATTAGGGTCATTGATTCTTTTATTGATTTCTAATTGTTCAAGTAAATTTAATCTAAGGCCCTTTCTTTCTATGTGCGAGGGTTTAAGTTCATTGTTGTCAAGCGGGACGTGATTATTTACTAAGAGATGTTCTGCAAATTTTGAAAATGTGCTCTTATTATTATAACATCTTATATGTTCTTTGAATCTAGTTGAAAAAAGCCCTTCCCGTCTGTCCGATATAAGTAGCGTTGCAATCGGCGTGGTCACATTTTAATTCATATATGTCACTCTTATTAAGTTTAGGATTTCTACTTTTAGAGTTTTTATGTTATTATTGGTTTTGAAAGCTATATTTAAACCGCATTTTTTTATTTCTTTTGCTATTTTTATGAATATTGGACCGATAAATTCGAGACATGCAATTTTTTCTATATTTTTATTATTTGCCGGATATATTAAATTAATTTTATTTTTATATTTCTTATTTTTTATAATTTTTTCAATGTTATTTATGTTATATCCATTATTAACCGCGATCGTTTGTATCGTTGCCTTTTCTTTCTCATGCGCTTTATTGTCCAAGGGAATGTAAATGAGTCTATGTACCATTGAATGGTAAGCTGATAATTTATGAGACCAAGGATGAGTTGAATTTGAATTTATTGTTAATATTTCAAAATTTCATTTCATTTTCTAAATATTTCAAAAGTATGTTTATTATTATTCTTTCCAATTGTTAGATCTAAAAAAAATATTTTACCTTTGATCTCATGTTATATAATAAAAGTACATAATAAAAGTGTTCCTCTGATTTCACATTTTCACTTGTAAAATCCGGTTGCATGTTTGCGTCTCGTCCAAATCACCACCCTTGTATTGCATGCGCAGAAGTAAGTGTTGTTCAACCTTGCTGAAATATGTCAGCCGACATTGTTCCGCGAAGGTTCACGAAATAAAGCGCATTCTTTTACGACCACCTTAAGGGCGTTTTAGGGTCTCGAGGCATTCGCGCCTGCAACGTCGCCTGAAATATCCCCTCCTGTCTGGTTGTCTGGTGGGGCGGGAATTGCCTGCATTAGAAAGCAGGTGATAAGACATGGGAGCCGGGAAGATGGAGGGAACTAAACTGGATTTAATGTGAACAATGCAAGTGGAGTATGGCGTTAATAAGATATGAGTTGCTTACAGGGAATACAAGTGAATTTCCCTTTTGCCGTACATAAATTAAACACTGTTTTTATTTAAACCATCCACAGGATTGTGGTCTATGAGTTTGACTTCGTTTACGCCGCGGCAAATAAATGTTAATTTTATTAATGTTTATGTACCTACTGCCAGTTTAGGTGCTGTGATGTGTGACAGAATAATGTCGTAACTACAAAATGGTAATAATTGAAAAATTGCGAAAAACCAAGATCCTCAATAGCAAGGAAGTATCCTTGATACTTGAAGCATATCTTTGATTAATTCTATTTATATTGTTATCAAGAATTTAGTTTTTATTCCAACTAGACTTCAAATTATTTATATCTTAGAAATTGCTCAAGAATATCATAAAATAAAAACTACATCTTTAATCATGCAATTTCGGACAGAAACACAAAAAAATCGTAGATCACTTTGGGGTACGTGACATTAATACCGACTATGAATTAATTAAGTTAGTCAAGTAAAAAGCAATAGCAATAGCCTTTTTGGGCGTAAAAGAATGTTATTAAAACGGTAAAGTAGAATTATTCCTGTGCTATTTCTGTATGTTGGGATTTCACATGGGTGTTGTACATTTTGAAGGTTAATTTCACTTAAAGTAGGTATCTTCAAATGCGAAATAAGATAAGGCAGAGCATTGCGATGAAACCTAATAATTACAACACGAATTATTACATAGTATAAGTCCCCCCTTTAACTTTTAAAATAATTGATAAAATCCTTGTCATTAATTCATATTTACGAGGCAATAAGTTATGCCAAAATCTTCCAAACACACCTCCCCCTAATTATACCGTTCCCTCCCGGGGTTAATTAACGGAGCCAGCTCCAAATTAAATTTACTCAAAGGCAAACTACCAAAGTTCAAAGAAACATTTTACATCCCCTACAAGATTTTCCACCTTCCCTTTCTTAATGCCATCTATATTTCATTCTTAATTTTAATGTTTAAAAAATAAAGTATTATTTGTATGGCTTCGTGCTCGCTAGGAAAATGTGTATTTTTAATCGAAGAAAATTTAAAAATCACTTTTACCTCATATAATTAATTGCATGTTTTAGCACCAAAAATGTAGTATGGAATTAATTGCATGTTTTAGCACCAAAAATGTAGTATGGAATACAAGGAGAAAAATTACTTGTATTGAATATTGCTAAATTATCAAGAATTTCTTCAAATTATTCACAATCAAAAGTTATTTTTACTATAATTTATTAATAAGAAAAACAAACTTAATCAAAAAGACTTAATTAAAATCTACATGGCTCTCTGCCAATCACTGTTAGAATACGGTATTATCGGATGGGTCAGTGCAAATAAAAATATACTAAATCCACTAATTAAAACTCAAAAAGCCATAATGAAAATTATACTGAAAGTTCCTGTAAGAACTAGCACTGACGAAATCTTCACCAATCTTAACATCATGTCAATTAAACAACTATATTTTAAAACTATACTCAATTACATTCATAAGTACAAAACCCAAGAAATAACAACAAACACGTACAATAGAAACACTTGATCTCATGGTCAAAAACTTATCCAACAAATAACTACTAATACAACTTTTGGGCAAAAAAGCTTCTTATATCATAGTATTAAACTCTACAATAAAATACCACTCTCACTCAAAAACCTCAACATTATAACATTTAAATCTCAAATAAAAAGCTGGATACTTAATATAGGGAGATCTGAAATAGAAAATATACTGATATCAAACACAGACTAAAACCGAATCTACTATACTGAACTATACAAAAAAACACTATCTTACTTATTTTAAAATTATTTGAAAAAAAAAAATTTACTACATGATATATGTTTATAATTAAATTCATATGTTACTTTGTTGTAATATTAATTTCTTATAATTAAATTATAATATGTAAATGAAATCCTCAGCACGGGAGATCCCAGTGAGAATATCAATATTAAAAATATATATATTAAAATTTTATTAAAATTTAATTTTATATTAAAATAAAAACAAAAAATATTGTTTTATTTCATAAAAAAAAAATAATAAATCATACGTTATGTCAGATGGCTCCACTGTATACAAGGAAGCATCGGTTCGAATCTCGCTAACTTTAACTTTCTTCCACTGTCGGAACGACTTTGGATTGATTATACCGGAGAAACATTCGAGAGTGCATTGCAGGTTGTACATAAGACTGTACAACGGAAAATAGCATCGCTCAATTGGTTCTGCAAAATGATTTTTTAAAACATATAATATTGTTCTAATTAGACGTACTTTACAAGAGAAAGAAATGTTTTATAACATTATATTTATAGTTTTGAATTTCTTTGTGCATTTGACATGTCAATAATTTATAAGCGTTCGAAATATTGTCAAATATGAAAGACGTATTTTAAGGTACCTACATTTAAAAAATTGTTCAAGTCATATCGCCACCTTAATTTTAGCAAATTTACAAGAGAAACAAATAATTGTCATTTTGTAAACTTTTATCAATTTTACATTTTGGATTTACACTCCAAACATAATAAATGCTGGCATTTTTTTTAGTGTTTTTGAAAAATAAAATAAAAGTTATTGTACGATATATTATTATTATTTTATAATGTACAGTAAAATAAGTGTAATTACTGAACCAATAAAAGGTTTTCACTTGTGTATCATAATTTAGTGAATATAAAAGAGAAAATAGATTATTAGCCTATGGGGATGGGTTGGTGGGAGAGAGATAAACAGGATGGATAGTCTGTGTAGAGTAGCGATGTGTAGGTTCAGCCGGATTGAGTCCTTGAGCCCGAGTCCTTTGCGGGAAGCGGGTCCTACTCCCACTCCTTTTCGTAATCAACCACTCCCAGAGAACTCGGTCTGGGACTCGGACCCGAATGCCTCCAATCAACGACTCCCAGAGAACCCGGACCCGAGAATGCCTCTAAGGACTTGGACTCGGACCCGAATGCCGCTAATCAACAACTCCCAGAAAACTCGGACTCGGGGTCTCGAACCCGAATGCCTCCCTCCACCACCGGCCTCGCGAGTCCTGCAGTGAGTGGTAAGTTCTGGTGGTGAAGACATCTTCTGTTTACCTGCTTTACAGTAAGTGGATGTTTTGTTTATTGTTTAATATCTATTACTTATTGGAGTTATTTGGGGTTATGAGTTGCTTTTCTAAACCGATGAGCTAATTAGTTAAATAATAATATCGACTGACATGTACTAATAAATCAATAATGGCAATAAATTATTTGAGTGATGTAAAAAAAAATAAGTTAAGTAATATTTAATTTAATTAGGTGTATAAAAATTAGGCTGTGACTGGGGTTTTCACTTTAAAAAAAATTGATTCTTACCCTAGTATTGTCGATAGTTTTATCAATCAATTCTGTTTCAGCAATCAATTCTGCCATTCGATACAATTAACAGCATTCCTCAAAATATTAGTATTGAAACAATAAGAAATGATTATTGCGGCTTATAGCCAATGAATTCACCTAGATTTTACCATTTTTCCAATATTTTTAGACTCACTAAGTACTCTAGGATGTACCTAGAGGTGCTACTAAGATATTGCAATACTTGCAAAAATTTGACGAAAAGCGCTCCAGTGGATGTTTTTATTTATCTTCTAAAAAACACAAGCCACTAAAAAGCATCTTGCCTATTATTTATAATATCCATAACACTTCATTGTAAATATTGTATTTTTTGTTGTCACTGTTAATAACTACAACGACTACAGAAAACAGATAAAACAAGTTCATTGGATTTTGAAGAAACAACCTTGGAAGGCTCAGCCATCCGAAAGTTATTACCTTAAATCAAGCCCATTGTTCGTCCCTTTTTACATATTTTTAAAAAAATTGTTGGCTAAATCAGATAATTCGGGAGTTGCAGCCAAGCCGATTGTTTGTTATAGCGTTTCCCAAATGGTGGGTCTGGAGTCTGGATAAAATAAAAACTCTAATTAATTTATTATTTTACATTTAACTTCATCTCATAACAAAATATTATTGTCTTCTGTTATGAATTACGACTCTCATTTTGTGATACCTATGACATATTACAGCGCCCATAAGGTGATTTTTTCACAAAACGGCGCTATGCCAAATATCCAACATTATGTGCATCCTGTACTAAATAAATAAATAAAGATAATCTTAGGAATTTGATTCAGGTGGTTGTGAAATGGCCTCTGTCTTCCTTGACTTATACCACAAATCAATCTTCCATATTACACACACACTAATCTAATAATCTCCTGAAACACCTTTCTCCGCTCTTCATGTCCAAACTATCTAAGCGGTCCTTCGACCAAGTATCTCTAGACAAGCCCTGTGATCTTAAAAATGCCACCCGAACCAAAAACATTGGTTTACGTAAACATTTATCAAAAACAAAGTGCATTTTCTCGCAGTCCAAAGATCACAATAAGCATTGGTTTTTTACCTTTTATTGGTCTGTGTGGAGCAAATTTGTCATCCAGTAAGTTCGCGGCAACAGAATCGCTAGTTTTGTGAAAATCTTTTTTTTTCAAACACAAACATGAGGCAGTCCGTAGTATTTTAGGTACGGGCTATCGCAAACTTTATTATTAACAAATTGATCAGTTATATGAATACTTCAAAAATAGATGTACCTAACAGATAGATCCGAGGCAGCGTACAAAGAAAAGTAACAAAAGATCAAAATGTTTAAATTCTTCCTAAGAAAAAAACCACGTTACGCGACAGATGCGACGGAACTCGATCGGTAGGTAGGTACCTAGTAGTATTATGAAATGACGCGTTAGGTGGTATTACTTTTGGATTGAAATTAGGTATGGGAGGGCTAATCTATACTTATTATATCGATGAAGCGGTAACTTCTTAATCTTGTGCATTACGCCGTGCACTTTTTCTCCATATTTATACTGTCTTACATTCCTTTAAAAAATATTAATTAAGGTTAGTTTTTTTAATGTAAATAGGTAGGTTCTAAAATGTGTAGGTACTGAATTAGATTTTATTTAAACAATACGTCAATATTGAGTGAAATAAAATTTTGTGGATCTGTGAAAAAAATAAAACCAAAAGGACTGCGGAAACAAGTTTGGGAAACGCTGAGAGGAATATAATATTCATTTTGTCACAAAATCATATCGACTACACGTGCTCCACGGCGCGGTGGGAGGTCTGCTGTGCACGCGTTTGTCTCGTGTGTTTTGCTGTGTGCCGGTTTTTAGCATGCGTTTTCTCGTGTGTTTCACGTGATAATTTACCAAGTACCAGTTTTCGACCAAGTACCTTTATCTATATCGATGGACAGAGATTATGAAAACGACAAATTCTCAACGACAACCGAAATTTATGTTACTACATTTGATTTATTACTGCTTACGCGTGTGCTAAAATTATCATCTGGAACTTGGAACCTAATACTACATCCGTTACGGCCTCGCATTAGCCGTAGCCCAATCAGCTGGAACACGACAAGACACGAATGGATTTCGTTGAACTTCGCCAAAATGTAAACTGCACAACTCGCGACTCGGGTGCGATGGGTGACGGGATTGACTCCGTGTTCTCGTGTGGGTCCGAGTTCTTGTGCGGGTCCTTGTCCTGCTACGGGTCCGAGTTCTTTCGCGGGTTCTATCCGAGTCCGAGTGCCGAGTCCTTGGCCGGACCCGTGCGTCCCGGTAGTCGCCCAGTACCCAGTCCGCACCCAAGAACTCGGACCCGGGACCCACACCAAGAACTCGAGTTCTTTTAAAAGGAAGCAGTCCTCGGATGCCTCCGGAAAAATGCAGAACTCACCCACCTCTAGTGTAGAGTAATATGTATTGTGTGAATGTTATTTATCGATTTAAGCTTTGAAAATGTAAGGTGCTGTATTAAATAAGTCGAATTCATGTGCATGATTTTTGAGATCGGACTTCGAATTCGTTTTTTGTACCTACTGCAACGCCACCTCCTTTAGTTTTACCCGTTTGATTATTATCTCTGACATTTATATATAATTTATAACGGCAATCAAACAGATCATCATCGGATATGCTGTCAACTAACCATGTCTCGATAGTTAATATTATGTCGAATTCGTTGATCAGGGCGTTTTGATAGAATTCTTTCGTCTTGGATCGGAGGCCACGTGCGTTTTGATAAAAAATTATGATGGTGTTATGCATTATGTAAGAGAGAAACTAGTTTCCAATTTTGATGCAAAGTAAATAGAATAATGCATAAAAAAATACATATTATTATGTTTACTCAGCAGCCAAAAGTTCACTGGGGTGAGCATGGTTTTCAATTTGCGCAAATGTGATTGTATTATGTTGTAGTGTATTAAGTAAGTTGAGTAGTGTGGGTATAGAATTAGAGTTAAGTACAGAAGTAGTATAAGTTAAAATCAAATTAAAATTAAGTTTAGAAGAAATCATTGAGTTAAATTGTTCAATATGGTTTGACCAGAGACGAGGATAGCAGGAGAGGTAAAATTCTTTCTTATATATTTTTTGAGTTTCGCACCCATATGAAGTAGTTCCATGCATTCCATCGTAGAGGTGGTTATTTTTTGTAAAAATAGTACATCTGCGGAATTACTACGACTACCCAGTGACGAAATCCTGAAAAACGCTACTGCCTCCTCATGACTCAGATAAGAACAATAGCCCCGAAAATGAAGGTATCGTTGAAAATGATTTTGCACTTTCTCAATCCTTTCTTTGTTCCACCTTTGATTTCAGACTTGAAAGACGTACCCAACCTTATAACATAATAAAAGGTTTTAAGAATTTTTTCCACTATATTTTATTTTTGACCGTAACCGGTTTCAGCCTGTTAAGGCTATCTTCAGACTGGTACCTAACCTACTATAACGTACGGCGTTCGCATGGTATTAACTTTTAAAAAAATTTACAGGTTCGAGTACAAGGCCGTAAAAAAGTATTGTAAATATGTTAAGGGCATAATTCAAAGAAAAGATTTATTTATTATTATTTGGGTGAAACTTTTAACCATTTAATTAAAGGTTGTGTTGTGAATAATAATTATTTTGACGATATAGATCTTCTCGTATGCAGATACAGTAATAGGTGCACTTGACAAGGGAAAATACTTGCATATCATCTAAGTATAATAAAGTTCTTAAGCGGTAAAAACATTTTATTATGTCATTAATATACATTATCACATTATTACTCACCAATCAGTCGATTACACATTTTGGGAAATGAACATGCCAACATCGGCGACATTTATTTCTTAAAATTAGCGCAATATAAACATGCACTCAAAAATTATTTTTCCATAATGTAACTTTATATACGCAATATGGACATGTTGAAATGAAAGGATGATATTTCTCATTGTTCTTTTTTTGTTATTTTTGGTTGTGTTACACAAAATAATTGTATGTTATTTTTAAGTTTAAAACTACTATTATGTAATGATATTATTTTTCTTACTTTGTACTCTATTATATGTTTATTTATAAAAGGCAGTATAGCCGTTTATGTATTTAAAATAAAATAAAAATAAAATAAAATAAAAATAAAAATAAAATAATGTGAAAGAGTAATGGTCCCAATATTGATCATTGGGGTACTCTTGACGGTACGGTCAACCAATTCGATTTATAGTCACTGCTTGGCTGCGGTTTGTTATATAATACCACAGGTCTCCTTGTACTCCGATTGTGAATGTTTGATCGTTAAGATATCATGAATTACTAAATCAAAAGCTTTGATACAGTCGTATAAACGTATGTATTGCATCTGTATGGGTTGGTCCATATTTTCTTGTAAGAATTCAGTGAACGTCGTTAAGTTAGTGGTTGTAGATTGTCCCCATAACAAATCCAAATTCGTTGATATTGAGTGACTATCTCAAGGGCGGAAACATCTGGTCGTACACATTATTTTCGAAAAATTTTGTGATAATGCAGAGGTTTAGTATCGGATATAATTTTTGACCTCCCATTTTTGAAGATGGTAGTTACGAATGCTGTTTTATATATTTTTTTTCACTATTGCCTGTTTAAAGGAGCGACTAAAAAGGATGGATGGAGGTTTAGTTAGGCTGCGCGCACATTTGCTTTTGAAGAAAGAGGGAATTTTATTTAGGACTGCTTTTGTATATTATTTAAGATTGAATCTAAGTTACAAGTCGCAAATCGAACATTCCGCCTTACCATCATAAATATTTTTAAAAACGATAAAAAATTTTCAATGTCATAATTTATTGATTTATTTAAAAAAAAATTTTTATTCCATAATTTTTTCCCTTCAATAAATTATTATAAAGTTATAATCAAAGATTTTAATTTTATTAAAAAATGTTAATAAATAATTCTATTCTTGAAAACATTCAAAAGAATTCAAAGAAACGTATTTCACTTGCAGCGAAATATTTAATTTATTATAATATGTAAGTACCTTCTATTCAAATATTTCTGTTGGCAAATTTACACTTTAACCCCTAAAGCCTTTGATATTTTGCAACGTCCTGCTCTTAGGAGAACTGTCAGTATACAGATTCCGCGGAAAATATTTTCCTATTACATTTGATTCAAGATAAATTCACTGTTTTTGAACGTATTTCAAAATGAAATAGTGTATTTGAAAGCAATTGAAAGACTCTTTCAGGGTTTAGCATTCAAAACATTGCGATTAAAAATATTAAAATTTTGAAAGCAAATAAAGAAAAAGTTTTTAGAGTGGCTGACCGATGGTTTAATTTTGTAAACTGTAATCACTACTTTACACAAAACTAAAAGACAAAGTTAATTATATAAATTATAAAAGTTATAGACGCTTCACTTTTTTTCGTAAAGGCGACATAAGACTCTAATAACGGGGGTTTTGCTCGACGCTCAAATTTTAATTATTTTTGATGAACATATTACTGAAATCTCAAATGTTTCTGGAAGGATCCCTACGGAAGCAAGTAATTTATATTTAATATTGGTAAAGCAGGACCTAACTATTAGATTTTTTTAATGTTAAACTGTGCCACGAAGCAGATCTTTCAAACGCATACCTTTGCCCTATTATGTGCCTCCTTTTAATGTCTGTTAAACACGTCTGCCAGACAGAGCAAATATGAGAAAGAGATGGTTCAATTCAATCAGCCAGGAAGTAATTTAGGATGTATATTGTGTCCCCATTTTGTGTTATTCTATGTACCTGTTGACTGTAAATACACTCATTAATCATTCCCATAGGAGTTTCATTTGACGAGAGAAGTGGAGTCTAGATTGTTGAATGTTCCCCGTGTAAAGGCATTTCTTGCCGACCCAAGCCGTAGCTAAAATAATTAGAGTCCCATGATTCTACCCATTGACGCTGCAAAAGCCGGCACTGGCTCCAATATTGGAGCCCGCAAACCCCAGTTCGTAACACTGGCGCTCCGTTCGTAAAACTGGCCCCCCACGCCAGTTTGTAACAACTGTTAAAAATTTTATAAAATGTTTTTCGACTACAAAAGTTACTCGTAGCCGTAAGCACCAAATTTTGTTTTTCTAGACGATGCATTAGTAACATCCCGAGGGATACTTATAGAAAAATAAGAGATTTTAGTAATACGTTCATCAGAAATAATTCAAATAATCGTCAGGGAAAAAATCGATTTTCTAGGCCTGCTAGGGCAAAGTCGACCGTAGGTCCATCCATTACGCCGGGCCGTGCCCCGAATATTGCTTTTACACGAGTTCATCACTCATGTCGTTAAGATTCCAGCTTTATTTTAGAGATTTGATGGGGCAACATGTCTGTCCAATACACAGGGCATCGCGTGTTTTTGTGCACGGCTGCTTACAACTTACTTGTTAAGATTATGGGTTTATTTTAGGATATTGTCTCGTCTTTTTTAAAATTTTAAATAAAAATATTTATTTAAAATTTGTAATCCTAGACAAATAAATTTCAAATGCTTTTTCAAAATTTTCTAGAGCGTTTGTGGTAATTTTTTTAATGTAAACTGAAAGCGCGGTATTATTTCTTTCTAACACTCTTTAAATTATATTTCTCAACAATTTTTTTTCATAGCTTAACTTTTATGAGACTGTGTCAGGCTGGGATATATCTCCCGAAATTGCCCAAAGGGTTAAAACCCCGCATATCCAACTTCTACCTATTTATAACAAGGTTTTCTTTAACTCTAAGTTTAAATGTTCCAAAAAAAAGCTATTTTTGAAAATAATATCTATAAATTTGTTATGACAAAACGTTAATTATATGAAATTCCCTCGATAGAAAAAATCGCAAAGTAAGCTCCGAAAATCATTTACAACACGTTTTGTAACATGTTATGGGCAAAAAAAATTCACAGTGTATCTTTAAATGCAACTAAAGCATTTGTCGAGAGATTTTTGCTCTATTTCAAACGAGTTTGGTTTAAATATTTTTACTATTTTCGTTTAATTATTATTTTGTTTTTAATATTAGCGCGCTCTCTTTAACATTCGTATCTACATATCTCCCTATCAAACCAACTTTGAACGCTTACCACGGGACCTTAAGTGAGATACTAGAATAGCATTTTCAGTTTTTAATAGAAAGATCAATTGTCACATTAGAATAAACCTCTAACGTTGTGACGTAAGTAAAGATATAAAATATATTTAATCAACCGTGATGGGGTGCTGGGGGAACGTAAATAGCTTCCGTTAGGAAAACTCAAAGACCGTTCTCAATTGAAAGCTGCCGTGAATGTTAGAGGCAAATCCTTTGAATGGGAAACTATGGTTATCTTTAAATTTTAATGTTGTGGAATAAAATGGAACAATGTAATCAACAATAACTTCACTTTGAAATGAAATGCTTAAAAAAACATAATCAAGCTAATATTTTTTTTCCGACGAGGGTTCAAACAAAAATATCATACTCAAATGAAATCATTCCTTTGTTATGATCGTTAATTTCTGACACTTATTTAAAGAACTTACACAGTGGTTAAAATGTATTTATCCTCTTCAATAGAAAATGGATCTTGTTTGTTTGCAATTTATAAGAATAAAACACATATATCATCTAGTTTTTAACAGGTGTAAATTTATTTTTACATCAAATTTAGAAAAAAAGACTTTATAAGAGCTGTTTGAGAAAAAATATTCTATGGAGGATTTATAAATTTTGTAATCCAGGGACGGTGTAAACATGTTATTGAATTTCACGCTCTGCAAAGCGAGTGCCACTTACATATGTAAATATAATATACAACTGATCCCATAATAATATTAATAATATTTGAATGATTTGTATAGCGCTGTTTTTGAGAAAAATTACCTCAAGGACGCTGTACAAATTTATAATACATTTCTACAATGATCTATGTTATTACTGGTGACCGGATAAATCATTAAAATGATAATTCATCAAATCTTTGAAAAGTTATATGAAGTCATGAAAAGTGATGAAACAAAAACTTTATTAACTGGGTTAAGTAGGTTAGGTTATGGGGTTAGGTTAAGTAAGGTTAAAAAAATATTTTTTTCATATTTTTAAAGACTTTATATCACTTTTTAAAAGTGTGTTGAATAGTCACTCTGTTGAGTTAGCATGGAACAGTTATTATTAACTATATATGGAGATAATATACGGTAAAATACTTACCTGGTAGGTCACTTGAGATTAACACTTTATTAAGATTACCTAATTGTTTATTAGCGAAATTTAGATACGGGGTTTAGGACATAATTTGAAAATTGGATATAACTGGACTTTTTCTCAGGAATGGTATATTTAATTTAAGGGTATGACAGCTTAAAAGTAAGTTTTTAGTTTAGACCTGAATTCTGTTGGACTTGTTATGGATCTTAGTTCCGGAGGGAGTTTATTCCAAGCCTTCGGCCCAGATACTCCGAAAGCGTGCTCACCAAACTTAGTATTTGGCTTGCGCTTAGGTTCCATCAGTCTGCCTACAGCCGATGATGTTGCTGATCTAAGAGTTGACTGAAATGTCCCGAAAAATTCACCAAAATCTTGGGTGACTTCAGCTGGGAGCAGTGGGTGAACTCAGCTACACAGGAGCTACTGCAGGAGGTACACTTGATGTTATAATTTTTATGAGTCGGGTTTCCCCCGAATAGAACTCACGTTACTGATATTGGACAATCGGATCATCGTGAAGCGTTAGTGATTCTTTATAATTCTATATTACTTGACAAAAATGCGCTTTTCACAGGTCTGCCGCATTTAAAATTGCTGCAAATGGTTCGATGCTGAATGTCTCCAGAAAAAAAGAGAAATGCGGAAATTTGAGAGGTTTTACAGATGAAACCCGACTTTCCGCAATCGAAAACTTTAGATTGTCAAGCAAAATGCTTGGAAAGGAAGAAGTAAAGCAGAAAAAATATTTTGGTGTGAGCAAATTGAGTCAGAAAAAGACCCTCGAAAACTGTGGCAAAATATAAAGACTTTGTCTAGAGAGAGCAACATCAAGGTTGATTCCTCTCTTGATGCGGATAGGTTCGCGACATGTTTTAGAAGTAAAGTTGAGAATATTTGGGCCCTCAGTGGGGTAAGATTGCTTTCTGTCGCAGCACAAAGTCCACCCCCTGTTGACTTCACTACTTTTGCAGCAGTAACGGAAGAAGATATCATACGTAATGTCTACCGGTTATGGCGCCTGTAATTATCCAGAAGTCTCTAGTAAATTTATTTGTACCGGGAACACTTATAAATTAATTACTACTCCGATACTAAAAAAACTAAATCTTGGAACTGACAATATAGGCTAATATCCAACCTACCATTCCTATCAAAACTGCTTGAGAAAATCGTTGCCAAACAATTGAACTTAGTACTTGAACTCCGCTGGTCTGTTTGCCAAAAATCAATCCGCCTATCAACGGTTTAATTCAACGGAAACTGTTTTTTTTGCTTGTAATTTCAGACTTGATCATCGGGATGGAAACAGGTATGTTGGGTTTGATATCTGTTCTTGACATGTGTGCGGCATTTGACACAGTAGATCATAGTATTTTATTAAATGTGCTTGAAACCGAATTTGACGTTCAAGGTGATGTACTCCAATGGATGACACGGTACCTGTCTGGACGAGTAGCCTCAGTAACTTTCAATAAGTGTACATCACCTGAAACTCCCATCGAATTTGGAGTTCCCCAGGATTCTGTCCTAGGCCCCATTCTCTTCATTCTCTATACGAATCGTCTTGAACAACTCATTCACTGAGCTGGCTTTGAATTGAAAAGCAGATGATTGTTTGATTTTCGAGTTTAGTTCTCCATACGAAAAAGACGTCCTTAAAAACGAGGGGGTTAGCTTCACTAACACAGTCTTAATTTGGATTTCCCTCAATAAACTTAAACTTAATCGCATAAAAAAAGAATTTATTTGTATAGCTTCCCCTGGAAGGTAAGCTCTCCGTGACTTCAGTTCAATCCGTATTCAGGATACAGATATAACCCCTTCTGCAGAAATAAAATTTTTGGGTTTCGCTATGGACAATGGTCTTTCTCTTGAATCGCAAATTTCAAAGTCTGTCAGTTCTGGATTTTTCCATCTAAGGCAGATAAAATCAATCAGGAGATGGCTTCCATCTGACGGAGACACTCATAAATTCGTTCGTCATCTCACGTATGGACTATTGCAATAGTGCATATGCAGGCCTATCTCAGAAACAAATCAATAGAATCCAGTCAGTTTTAATGCTGCGGCGAGAGTGATTTTTGGTGAATCTGAGTATTGTCGTATAACCCCACTTCTAAGGGATCGCCTTCACTGGCTTCGATGCCCTGAAAGAGTTTAAGATCGACTTAATGACCTTCAAAGCTTTGCAAGGAATGGCGCCAGCCTATATATCGGAATTATGTGTCCGACAAAACTTAAGCGATAGTCAGTTAGGTAGCAACTCTAAGGTCAGTAACTGCCTCCTGTTTTATATTATGTTTTAGTTTTAGTGTTCTTGTTTTGTCCTGTCTTGCTGTTATCGTTATTCAAAATTTTGTCATCACTTTGTATATACAGTATATTTAGTGATATAATATTAGATCTGTATTGGGTAAGGTACACTGCAGGAATAATTTTAAGAACATGACCACTAATACTATATTACCGTTTTTATGTTTGTTATAGTAAAGCGGACGAAGTGAAATTGCGCTATATAAATGCTATGTTATTATTATCATTATTATATTTTTACGTATAAGAAAGGTGTCAAGAGATTAAGAAATAACACGAAGGATGACGATTTAAAACCTATTTATGTTTATTAGATCTTTACTACAATCGTATTTTATTCACCATCATACTTCAAAAATTTTAGTTTTTTTCCATTTCTCTCGATCTTTAAGTATTACGCTGCGCTGCGCTGAAAGTAATATCACATATTTGTAATAAGCATTTACTTTATGGCTTGTCATAATTTACAATAAAAGATATCAAGTTGTTTTAGATCACTTCAATTTTGATTGCACTCTACTTGAAGGGTGCTTCGGAAACCGGTAGAGTGCATTAAAAATTAAAGTGGTCTAAAACAAATTGATATCTTTTATTGAAAAGTAATATCTTTTAAATGAAAATTTCTTTTTTTTTTGTAAAAGAATGAAGAAAAAGATACGAGGTTAAAAGAAGAACAATTAACATAAGGTAAAATGAGAAGACTGATATTTAAAACCTGTAAATAAAAATCGACTTGCAACCCTATTGCAATTGCACAGATGTAATATCGAAATGCTTTCGTGAAAAAATATTTTGTTTCGATTTAAGTTTCGTTTTTATTACTCACCAGTAGGTATTAAAAATCATAATTTTAACTAACATCGGCTTGCATAAAATGTGCGATCGAAACATCGCGATAAAAAGTAATATTTAAAAAACTTTGATTATTTCCCGAGTTTTGGTCTACGAATAGTAAATATTTCGATATTTGATTGGCTCGTTTTATGTAGGTTGACTTGCTAGAAATAATGTTTGAATTTATTTTTTACCAATAATAGTGTGAAAGTACACAATCGTTGATATAACTATTACATTGATTAGTTAGATTTCGCCGTTTATCCTAGTTTTTTTAACATTAACACAGGAGGCCCAGAGGAAAATAATTTTCCTCAGGGCCTATGTTATCTTTGAGGAAGCTATGAGGAGGGTCTTTTAAGGGAAGGAAGGATGGGAAGTTTTGGGAAGAAAAAGGGTATTGGGGGTGGGTGGGAATCTGGGGGTCAGCGTGTACAGGAGTGAATCCATTCCTCCCACTGCGGCAAGGCGATGGGTCGAGAAAGTTTGACTGGAGATGTCAAAATGTCTCCCTCTACCAGTATCTCCGTAGGTGGGCAAATGCATCTGACGCCAAGACCTAAACAAACCTCACCCAATGAAACCAACCCAGGAAGGCACCCCTGCTAAGTTACCAAACGTAGTAAACCACTTGGGGCGACTTATGGCAGAAGTTTTATCCAAATTGAATAATACCATATTTTTAAAGTTCCATTAATTTGGCAAATTTTAACAAGCGATCGCTCAAAATTTGCCATGATATTCCAAAAATCACTGGAGGGGTTAGTTAAAAAATTTGAGCATGCGCCGAATTTCAATGTATCGTGTTTCAAACAAATATGGCTAGGCTTAAACTAATTTAATATTCCATACAAACCATACACTCATACTAACAAGCAATATTTTTTATTGCCTACTTGGCGAACCCCGGTACTTACGTAATTCTGAAGTATCTTTTTTATATACTATTATTCTCCGTGGTCGAGGGGTAAGGCTCTCGACTCGAGTTCAAATCCCGGCAACCGCATGTCAATTTTATTTTATTAATTTGTGTTTTTTCACAATTTACTAATATAAAATAATGTGTATTATATTTGCGGCATGTTGCAGAGTGGAATATACTTTGTAGTATCGCCCTGGTGTAAGACCACCATTAAGAATTGAGACGTTGCTTCAAGTGGCTTTGGCCATGTTTGGTGACCAGATCTGAATAGCTAGGTACTAATCCACCTTTCTCTTGCCCATATCCTTCCTATCACTATTACCTTCACCCTCACAATGTACCCCAATTGTGAATGCCATAATCTCACTAGCTCCAGACGGTTTGAAGCATTTGGGACTCTTGTGCTGTTTCACATAAAAAAAACTTATATCCTATAGTTGCTAATCAGTGATGCTGGTAGAATGTCGCATATCAACGAGTTATGTCGAATTTTTATTCGTGTAACTAATGAGTGATTACTATAGATAAAGATTTTTTGAAAGAATTTTAATTGATTTTTTTGTAGCTATTTTGTTTTAACCACTGATAGTACAAGTACGTACGCGAACGTGTGAATTATTATTTACACTACAAATTGCGGTGTATCGAAGGTATGACGTGGTAAATATATAGAATCCCAAATTGATAGACTAGCCCATTAGGAAAAGAGGCATAAACTAATTTGCGCAGAACACGGAGGGGTGTGACCGTCACCTTTTCTGTAATTAACCAATAAATGAAAATGGGAACTCAAATTGTAATATCACAATTTATTCAGCAAATATGCATACGAATTACTAGTCATTTTTATAACAGCGCGCAAATTGCTGAAAAAAAAACATTCAGATCACAAATCGGGTGAACAAAAGTTCAGGCTTGTTTCCAAAACTGAATATTTTGTTACACTATTTAGTTAGACACTTTTTAAAAATGTGTTATTATTTAACCACCTTACTCATTTTTAGCCTCGCTACGCAACCCGATTTGAAGGTCATTTAGTTTTTTTTAACTGTTTTTACAAAAATTTCGATCCTGCGCAGAAAAGTACCACATTGAATTGTGCTGCAAACCGTTGCCTTACTTTAGCCATCTTTTTTTTCTGTAGATCGTCTGGTTATTTCAATGTGCGCTTTTCGGCGTTCAACGTACGACTAATGTCGTAGATTATTCAAAGAATTCTCGAACCCTCATGGCGCCAAAAATATGGTGACGTGGTTTTCCTACACGGAAGAAAATGAGTACGGCTTTTTCTTTCCCGGATACTGTTAAAAATGAGACGGCGTGATCATTTTATAATAAAAAATTAGTCATTTGGAATATATCTGAATACGTGTTCACGCAGGTGAACGTGCTTGGCTGAATACATATAATGGACTAGATGTGACAATATTATTGTTTTGAAGAACACGTATTCCGATTTCCTCATATCATGTTCGTGATGGTTTGTTATGAAATTATAGGTCTCCAGTCCCGTTTTTAACAGGAAACGAATAGTTTGACAAGATTTTTGAACAATTAACAATATTTAATACCAGTAAGTTATCTCAGTGCAGCTCGTCGAATTGATACCCGGATTTCATGTTAAGGCAAGCCTATCAATTTATATGTCTATGGGCAAATACAACCGCCGCGCCACAACACCTCAATTAGCCAAATATCCAAATGGAGCGGCCTTACAAATCAAACAAAATAGTTTATTACCGGATCAGTTCGTAATATGGTGGAATTAGTTAAAACGATATTCTGGTATGATCCTTCACTATCCAGAGTAACTAGTGTTTATTTAATCTACTGTAAGTTTGATAGCGTTATGCCTGCACGAGTCTCGGCTTTTGCGCTATGCTATTGAAAAAAAAATTACATTCATTCTGGGTTTCATGATAAGAATTATTGCCAACGACTTTGTAATACGTCTACTTAAGGCGAAGCTTAATGCCAAATCACTATTTTGATTAATCTTTATAACGAATTGGTTTGGAATTGGATAAATTGAAAGTTTTCCTATCGTTTTGCTTGAGTAGATTACAAATAAAAAAATAAATAAGTCAATAAAAAATATAAATTTAAACTACTAAAAAAATATTTTTTCAATTGAAATGTTTTTTTGTATTTTTCCTTTATTTAATATTAAATTAACAATTACATTACATTAAGTTTATTTTCTTTTTAATACATTACAGTACATCTTTATGAACGCATAAAGGAAACAACTTTTGAAAAAAATACAGTATTATAGCTAAGATTATCGACGACAGTTTCACTTGATTAACTTTTTTGCTTTCTTATAAAATTATTTACAAAATAAATAAAAACCAGTTTTGTGCTTGAAATCGAACGTTTCTAGACTCCGTTTGTCAAGTGATTTTAATGCCTATTACCTACAATATAAGGTATACCAAGAATATACACATGTTTGGCTTGTAGCTTTCTCTTAATTACTATTTTTTTGTGGAAAGCAGTCACTATGTGTTTTGATATTGCTCGGGCCAGTTATAATTGTTGCATAGTATTTGGTTCGGTTGTTTACGCCCGCGTTCCGCGCTTTTACCTACATCGATTCAGTCGTGTTAAAATTACCGCGCCGCCCGCAAAGTTCAACCGACCTACCGCTTCCGCATAACCTATCTTGAGGTATTAAAACCACCGCGCCGCGCTGTAAACAGCAAATGTTATACCGCAAAAGATCGCCGTGACGAAGTGCATAAAAAGAAATAGCAATCACTAACGCGTTGACCATTTCGCAAACCCAATATCACCATTTTCCTTTCCTGACCTCTTTTCCAATACTAACAATTACCCTACCGGTGATTACCGCAGAGCAAAGTGGAAGGTGCCGACCAGCTTGGAGATATTGGTAAGTCAAATCAAACAAATTCACAAAATATCGCAAATTACAGTCCATTCACGCCGCGACATTTGGTCACTTGAGCCGCATTATTTAAATAGAGAATTACATTTTGGTAATTCGAGAACCATATTTGCTCCTATTCAATCGCATTCATTTGTGAAAGGATTCGGTTAACAATACTCGTCCGCTATTTGAAATTATATGCCTAGGTATAGGTACTCTTTGATATTTTGGGTAATTCAATTATTTATCGATGTTGTTGTAGCAAATTCATTCGGTGCAAATCGCAAAGATATTCCAGCGTAATATATATTCGTCTATGTGTATTAATGCCAACCTAAGTAGGTACGTACGTAAACATCGCTTTGAGGTATCGCTCAATATATTTAATTATTTGGTTAACACTTAAAAATTTGTTAACACTTAATACTGAAAAAACTTTTATAATACCTTTCACCATTAATAAAAATTCATTCCCTGATAATTTAAAGATAAGTATACACTCATGTAATTGTAATAGAATTTCAAATTTATGTAAACCTGACTGCTCTGTACTTACTGTTAAAACTAATGTAAAATATCTAGGTGTAATTATAGATAGTAACATAAAGTGGAAATTACAAATCAATGCAATAGTAGAAAGATTAAGAAAATTATTGTACATTTTTCTTAGAATACGAAACATACTCAATTTTAAATTATTAAGAACCATCTATTTTTCACTAATTCAATCAGTATTACAATACGGAATTGTTGGTTGGAGTGGAGCATTCAAAACTTCTCTCTTACCTTTAGAAATCATCCAAAGAATATTAGTAAAAATAATTTTGAAAAAACCGTATGATTACCCCACAATTAGATTATTTCAAGAATTTAAAGTCCCTTCACTTCATATTATTTATAAAAAAATAACTCTTTTTCAAATACATAAAGATTGTTTCAACATTGACAACTTAATAACTTTTTCGAACAGCAATAGACAAAGTATTCTTGGCTCTATAACTATCCCGCGCTGTAACACCACCACAGCCCAACAATTTTATAAATATTTTGGTGTTAAATGGTTTAACCGATTACCTCTTAACTTAAGATTGGAAATGAATTATAAAAAATTCAAAAGCTCAATAAAAGCACTATATCAATAGCATATTAAAATCGTTTATACTTAAAAAGACATAATCTCTCAATTATTATTATATTGAAATCCTTTTCTCTTATTTCTTATTCTTATCTCTTTCTTTCTTTTACATCCTTTTCTCTTTTCTATTTGATAAAATTTTGTTACATATAAAATTTTTATTTTGTTATATTAAAAAGTAAAAATTCTTTTCATTATCATTACACTCTCTGAAAAAATATGTTAAATTACTATTTACACGCGTTTCTCCGCCTTTTTAACACGAGCATTTGCTCTAAAAAAAGGTGTATCACGATGTACTGTAATAAAAAGAAAATAAACTTAATGTAATGTAATAACATGTAATTGTAAATTTAATATTAAATAAAAATTAAATATTATAAAAAAAAAAAAAAAAAATAACTTCTCCACTATAATTCGTCGGTACAAATTGTCGCCCAGTACACTTGTGTTTCTTGTGCATTATTTTATAAATAATTAAACTTTTAGTTTGCAAATAATTCTAAAAATGGAAGACAAACAAAAAAGACAATTAGTTTTACTAAAAAGTAAAAGAGATATTATTCTAAAAAGGGTTCAAAATCTAGTTTTGCTTGCAAATAATTTGCCGATCAATTTCGAATCGCGTTCAATCACGTTCGGGTGAGGCATTTATGTCAGAATCTGAAAGTATTTTAGAAATTAAAAATAAATTTGAATTAATTATTGATCAAATTAACGAGAATACTGTTACGTCAAACCCGAATTCTGAACCAGATTATTCAAGCTGGGAACAGTTTGAAGAATTATACACACGTATTATTCGCGCACGAAATAATTTATAACCAAATTTAGCTACGGAACCGCAAACATCTACAAGTGCATGTGCTGCTACGAGTAATAACAATAATTTTACTAAGTTACCCGCTATAGAATTACCTACGTTTGATGGACGGATGGAAAATTGGCACCTATTTTATGAAACATTCAAAACAAATGTTCATTTAAATTCACAACTATCTGATTCACAACGCGTACAATATTTAATTGGAAAATTAACTGGAACCGCGAAAAATGTTACGTCAGGTTTAGTGCCAACTGGAGACACATACAAAATAATCTGGGATACGCTAGTCAATAAATATCAAGATAAGCGATCTCTTGCCACTTATTACCTGAATAACATATTTTATTCAAAAACCATAGCTCACAACGCAAACAGTTTGACAATTTTTATAGAAAAATATTTAACATCTATCGCCACACAAAAACAATTGGGAATAGAAGACCTTTCGGATTTTATATTACTACAATGCGCTTTGCAGAAGTTAGAGTCGCAAACTGCACAAGCATTTGAGCTCTCAGTTCGAGAAATTGAGATTCCCACCTGCAAGCAATTGGTGTCGTTTGTGCAAGATCAGGTCAAAATTCTGCAAAGAACTTCAACAACTCGTGGACCTAACACCGCCAACACACATTCAACCAGTTCCAGTGGAACTGGACGCACAGCTCGACCCCGCACACATCATACTTACACGAGTACGCAATCAAAATGCCTTTATTGTCAAAATGAGAGCCACACGCAACTGTACACTTGTAAACAATTTTTAAAATTATCACCAAAGGAAAGGTTTTCCTTCGCAAAGGAAAAATCTTTGTGTTTTAATTGTTTGAGCCCGCAACATACATCTACAAAATGTAAATCAAAAGGCACTTGTCTTCTTCAAATTTTGTCATCTGTCGCTAGACTCTTTGACGTGATGGGTCTGGTAGCACCTATAATTGTACAAGCCAAGCTTCTAATAAAGGTGCTGTGGAATTTAAAAATCGATTGGGACGAAATCCCACCCGCAAGGATATCACAACAGTGGCAGCAGTTCAACGCGGAATTGCCGTCAATATCGTCGATTCGTATTCCACGTCATATAGGAGTCACTGAAGGATGCACGTTAATACTTGTTGGATTTGCGAATGCAAGCGAAAAGGCATATGGAGGAGTGGTATACGCTCATGTGACCACTCCTGATAACCGAGTTAAGGTTCAATAAGTTTGCGCAAAATCAAAGGTAGCACCGCTAAAAATCGTCTCCTTAGCACGCCTAGAATTATGCGCTGCATTATTGTTATCGCACCTGTTAAAAAAGGTAATTGATAATTACTCCGTGAGGTTTACTATTCATTCAACATTTGCCTTTTCTGATTCGACTGTAACTTTAAGTTGGATTCATTCATAACCTCACCGCTGGCAAACCTTTGTTGCCAATCGTGTAGCAAAAATACACGAAAATTTAAACAGTAGTCATTTTTATCATGTTGCAGGTGATGATAACCATAGCGACTACCTGTCAAGAGGTATGCTACCATCGCAATTGAAAGCAAATGACATTTGGTGGAATGGTCCAAAATGGCTTTGCCAGCCGCATTTCGAGTGGCCTAATTCAACATTTAAGTACGCAAATTCAGAACAGTTACCGGAATTGAAACCCAATCAGTATGAACAGCCAACTACTTTTGGCTTGTGCTATCGTGTAGCTGATCCACCCGAAATGAAACCTAAAACCGATAATCGCCTCAAGGCAATCGTGTCACCTTTATTATGCAAATTGGCTTCTCGCATTCATTCGTGGTCGAAATTGATTCGAATTGTCATTTACGTGTTTCGCTTCATTAGGAAATTGCCGCCTAAATTTGAGTTAAGCCATATTGACATTGCAGAAATCGCTATTATAAAGGAAGTTCAGCAAGTATATTTTTCCGATGATATGAAGTCAGTGAACGACGGCAAGAAAGTACGGCAAGTTCTTGCTAAATTAAATCCATTTATTCAGGACGGTCTCCTAAGAGTAGGAGGCAGATTGAAAAACGCCGAACTCGAATTTGATAGTCGTTATCCTATTTTATTACCCGCTCATGATCATATAGTTGATTTAATAGTAGATTATTACCACATTAAGAACTTGTCTCTGTTGAGGCAAAGGTTTTGGATACTTTCTTCGCGCAATTTGATTCGGAAACGCGTGCATCAGTGCAATACATGCTTTAAAGTCAATCCCAAACCGCAATTCCCAATAATGGGAGATTTACCCGCTTGCCGCGGCTAAGGCCTTTCTGCACACGGGGGTTGACTACGCTGGGCCGCTTCAAATAATCCCGCTTAGACGTTGGGGTGTTAGAAGCCAAAAGGCATACATTTGCTTATTTATCTGTCTGGTGACCCGCGCGGTTCACATTGAACTCGCTTCAGACTTCTCGACCGAAGTCTTTCTCAACACGTTCAAACGTTTTCTATCCCGTCGAGGGCCTGTAAATGTAATGTATTCTGATAATGGGACAAATTTCGTAGGAGCTAAATCGCATTTCAAGGCTTTATTCGAACTTTTAGAGTCACCAGACTACAAGAAAGAATTCTCAGAAAATTTGTTGTATCGAGTGGAAGATGAATCCTCCACAAACACTCCACTTCGGTGGGATCTGGGAGAGTAACATTAAGTGCATTAAATGTTACTTAAATAAAGTTGTGTGTACATCTCTTCTCACATACGAAGAGATGCAAACGGTTCTTTATCAGATTGAAGCTATTCTAAATTCACGCCCATTATCAGTGCTCAGCGTTACCGATGTTTCGGCTCCATTGCCTTTAACACCCGCGCATTTTTTAACGCTCACTCCATTACAATCGTTACCCGCTGCTGATTTGTCAGATGCGCCAGTAAATTTGCTGCAACGAAAATATCTTGTCGATCGTCTCGTCCAGACTTTCTGGAATCGATGGCGAATGGAGTATCTGAACACGCTGCAATCGCGTCAGAAATGGAATACAAATTCGAATCCAATAACGAAAGGCACCGTGGTAATAATTAAGAGTGACAATATCGCACCACTACAACCACGTAACCACGTAACGTATAACCACGAAATTTCGTGGTTATAAACAAAGTAATTATTTAGTTTTCATTTAAAATTATTGTACATTCAAAATTCAAAAAACATTTTTACTGTACAAGCATACATAAAGTACAAGAGTATAGCTTAAAGGTAAATCCAATTTCTTCCAGCTAACCCAATTTACAAGAAATAGAGTTCATAAAAATATATTACAGTGTTTAAGGCGACGTAATTTATTTATTTATTTATTTAACGAATAAATAATAATACTCTAATAAGGGGGTTTTGCTCGAGGCTCAAATATTAATTATTTCTGATGAACGTGTTACTAAAATCTCTAATGGGTCTAAGATTAGTAACACGTTAAAATCTCAAATGTTTCTAAGATTAATAAAAAAACGACCTTACTATTAAAATATTTTATGTAAAACGGTTTGACAATTTTATAAAACGTATTTCAACTACAAAATTAACGGTAAGCACCAGATTTTATTTTTCTAGACGATGAATAAGAAACTTCCCGAAGTATCCATCTAGAAACGTTTGAGAATGATCGTTAATCAGAAATAATGAAAATAAATACTACGTAAAGAAAATCGATTTTCTAGGCCTGCTAGGGCAAAGTCGACCGTAGGTCCGTCCATTACGTCGGGCCGCGCGCCGAATATTGTTTTCCACGACTTCATCACTTATGTCGTTAAGATTCCCACTTTGTTTTAGAGATTTGATATGGCGAATCCAATCGCAGATCTCTCCAATACACCAGGGCCACGAGTCTCTTATTTTTGGCTGCTTCACTTACATGGTTAAGATTCAGGCTTTATTTTAGGGTATTGTCTAGTCTTAAATATACAAAAAGAAACAGAGCACATAAAGTATTTGTTCAGTTTAGTGAAATTTGTTTAAAATTAATGTTTTTAGTGATGATTTAAATACGAGTATATCGTGAATTTGTTTAATCTTACATGGAAGGTTGTTAAACCTATAATGAAGGTTGTAAAATTCTTATTATTATAATTTAATAACCAAACGTAATAAGGTCTTTAATAATAAGTCTTCTGTAAATCTTATCGCGTGATTATGTTACGACTGTTTTAGTGGGTACTTGTCTGGAGATTACCGATATGCATAACTCCATTATATAAATTTGTGATCATCACAAGTTTCAGTTATTTTACAGTTTTTTAAATGAATCTATATAACCGAAATTTGAAATTTATTTTTCTTAAGCACCTCTTTCGGATAGCAAAAACATCGTTGGGTTTACTGAATTTCCACACAAAAACTATTCCGTATTTAATAATTGAATAAACGTTTCCATAATATGCAGAGATTAGCGAGTCGATATTCATGATCTTTCTAAGTGTGCCTAGAACATAGGAGATGCTACTGATTTTTACTACTATTGATACATCTTCTCTCCAGTTTATATTTGCAACCCAATTAGGTCGCTACACATTTACCGCTTCATATTGCCACCCCGCTCCCACCCCTTCTACCGTCAAATCACTTTTAACACGCATACTTCGTCCTAAACATAAGAATTGATAAGCACCCACTTGTATCTTGACTTCTGGACCGAAAAGACACGCGAAAGCGTCCAGTTTGAGACAAAATTCAATAAATTAGGCCTCTGAAGATGGACAGTGAGATCTGTCCGAAACGTCAGAAATAAAAAAGTGCTTTTAAGGAATACGTTACGCGGGTAAACCGAGAGAATTATTAGTATCAATTCGTTTATAAACTTCTTAATACCACGCATACGTAACCAATATACAGAAGTTTAGGAGATATTAAAGTATCTAATATCCAGAAAAAAAAACAGTAAAAAATAAACCAGTACAAAACAAAGTTTTTTAATCTAATGCATCCATAAATTGGTTCGACTGAGGATTGAACCTTCTTGAACAGGAACTGCAGACGAAAACCTATTATAATGCATCTGTACTATAACCAACCTCACCAAATGCCGATCGGGTAGGACCGACATTTAGTTCTTATATTAAGTATACCTGATTACCGCAACAATGAGTCTAGCTGCCGAGTTCCATCTCGATCGGGAAGTGAGTTTATTTCCGCTTCCAATATTTGCATTCATCCATTACCAAAAGCAAAAGTAAAATTCAATGGATTTAAAAATGATTTCATTCTAACGGCGCGGCGGTTAAAACCCTTTCAAGTTAGCTAGCCACTATGCAAACATTCAAGATTATAATTTACTTTTATAGGTGTGGCCCCTGTGGGGTAAAATAAACGAAGACTGTTGAATTCCTTTACGACAAAGTGTAATTTTGTTCATCTATTCAACGTTTATAATAATAATAATAATAATTGGATGACTTGTATAGCGCCGTTTTTGTGCAAAATCACCTCAAGGGCGCTGTACAAACTTATAATATATTTCTACAGTGATCTATGTTATTACTTAACTATTTTTTGGAGAAAATAAACAGTACAATACTTACCTGGTAGGTCACTTGAGATTAACACTTAATCAACATTATCTAAATGTTTATTGGCGAAATTTAGATACAGGATTTAGGACTTAATTGGAAAATTGAATATAACTGGACTTTCTCTTAGAAATGATATATTTAATCTAAGGGTACGACAGCTTAAAAAAGTAAGTTTTTAGTTTAGACCTGAATTCGGTTGGACTTGTTATGGATCTTAGTTCCGGAGGGAGTTTATTCCAAGCCTTCGGCCCAGATACACCGAAAGCGCGATCACCAAACTTAGTTTCTGGCTTGCGCTTAGGTTCTATCAGTCTGCCTACAGCTGATGATGTTGCTGATCTAATGCTAAGAGGATTCATAATCTCAATAATTGTATCCATACTTTTTTTGCGGTTCTCCCTACTCTTCTCCGATATCTGTGTGTGATTCAAGATACAGACCATGAAAGAGGAAGTTAAAAGATGAAAGGGCGAACATGATAAAATAAATTATTGTCTTAATTAAAAGTACAATTCATTCATTTGCCTAAACAAAAATGTTTGTAGTCTACCCAGACCATTATGATTTCCATTTCACGAAGGGCTCGAGTTTAAAGTCAAAATATTTTTTTCTGAGCGGAATATTCGTTTTCATCTCTTAAACCAGCGGGAAAGAGGACCATTGCTACAGAATATACTAGGTCGTATTAAGGCGCTCTTGATAATCTATAATTTTTTTGAGGTCAACGCCTGTCGAGATAGTCTAGAAATAAGCTGATGAACAGAGCCCGTAGCTGTTAAAATCATATAGGTGACTTTATGAACCACCCAATAGAGTCTGGCTGGGGCTTGGATATCAGAAAAAAAATTGACTGCATCAAAACGTCTGATAGATTTTTCTATTTTGACGGACAGATTGCAATCTTAGTAACACAGGCAGAAGTTGGGAATGCCATGTTTGCTGTATCGTAAATTCTCCACACAGTTGAGGTTACCCTCAGTTGAGGCTCCGTAGTAAGCGTTCAAAAATAAGATGATTTGAAAGGGATATATAAATAAGAATGTAAGAGGGAGCGCGCTTTTACGAAAAAAACTATTATAGTTAAACGAAACATGTAAAAATATTTAATAAAAAATGAATCGTTTAAAATAGAGCAAAAATCTTTCGACAAATTCTTAAGTTACATTTAAATGATTGTGATTTTTTTCATATTTCTAACTTTTCTTCAAAATGTGTTTTTGATAATTCTCTCAGCATACTTTGCGATTTTTTCTACTGATGGAATTTCATATAATTACCATTTCGGCTCTACGAATGTGTGGATATTGTCTTAAATTTTTTTTCAGGAATTTAAAAACTAAATTCTCGTAGAGAAACATGTTAAAAATCAGTAGAAATTAGAAATGTGCGGGCTCGGTAGAAAAATCAATAAGAATATCAACATTTAATAATTACTGTCAACGATGCTCTATCATGATAGGTGACATGGATTTGGTAACTAAGAATATTCCGTCAATCTTACATGCATATAATAAAATATTTATTCTGTAGGATTGTATTTTTATGGTGTTAGATATACTCTGTGATTACCAAGCTGACAAAAGCGGGTTGTCTAAATGTACATGTTCTATGTCAATGGAGAGGGAGAAAAAATAACAGCGGTATTTTATTTTCCACTTTCTTTAGATTCTAATTAAGTAGGTGAGCGCCAGCGGAGCCTTAAAATACTGCCTTAAGCTTTATTCCCAGCAGCTTTGGATAAAGCCTGCCTTGGACTTCTAACGGCAGAAAAATGCACCGAAAAAAGAAGCTTAAATAGGATGGGTAACTCGGAGTTTACTTCTTTCTAGACCATATAAGAATTAAGAGTATTTTGCTAGTAGTGGACTTCCTTATTTATTCCACTGATTTGCCTTTATATTCGAAGATAAAATTTGAAAATAAAAATGGTGCAACTAAATTACAAACTATTTTCTTTTAAATTTTTTTTTATTGAATATACAAACACATTACAATAATTTAAAAATGTAGATATTTCGAGGCTGATTGCGAAAAAATTAGAAATTTTTTAACAAAAAATTGCCCAACTCAATTGAGAAATTATTTCTCGTGTTTGAGTTGGGGAGTGTTATTTATGGTGCGTTAACTAAATAACTGGTCTCTCTCTGGGGAATATATACGTCCGTCACTTCTGGACACGCTGATCCTTAGATTCCTTCCCTCTCCTCATATCTTATGTATATTATCATATCAGAACTTCTTATCCTTCCATTTCGTGAAAAAGACTCCCACACAGTATCACCAAAGATAACATAGGCCCTGATGGAAATAATTTTCCCCGTGGCTTTTTGTGTGGAGGTAAATGTAAAAATAAAATAAAAATAAATCTGGCTGTCTGAATCCAACAGAAATGTCAAAAAAATGTGATAATATATTTATCTTTGTTCCTTAGCTCTTTTCGAAAGGTTAATCAAAGTCATCAATAAACACAGAATGGCGTAGAATGCTTGCTTTCATATATGTTAGCGATGCAAGGGGAATAGAACCCTTAATCAAATGCGTAGACCATTAGGTACGGAGACCGAAAAGTTCATCAACGTACACACCATTTCATATTAGCCATATCTTAGTACCAACCTATACATTTTATATTAGGGTCTACATAAAATAGTATTCTATTTTATGTAGACCTTTTTCCACAAATATACTTATTTTTTCTAAAAAAATTACACTGTCGCAACATTTTCCGGGTAGATTATTTTTATCATCAAGCTTCGCCAAAGTTTTCAAATCTGTTTTCTAGATTTAAAAAGAAATTACGAGTCATTTTAATCTGCGGTGGTAAAGAAAACGATATGGCGTCCTGGTGATGGAGAATATCGAATGGACAAAGTAGTGCAAATTTAATCAGAGGGCACCGTAGGAAAGTTTTAGTTTCTTCTGATCCAAAACCACACATTTCATTCTTAAAGGTTTGTCAATGTGTGATTATATATGTATTTATTTATAGCAGTGAGTAATTATAGTGAGTAAGTAACTCATACACAAATATATCGGTTTATGGACATGGTTCAGGAATTGAAAGCATTTGATTCAGTTGACAAATGTAGAAAAATCTTGTTGAAAGCATGCCAAAATAAAGTGACTGCTTCCTTTCTCTTTCCTTTTGGTTTTATACTTGGAGTTGTTTATACAGAAAAAGCCACAGAAGGATTCATTTGAAATATTTCCTCTCAATCAATCAAGATTTCCACGATGAATCTGTAAAGGGGATTTCTTCCCGGGACGGAAATTGCGCCCCGGATGCTGGGGGACAGTCTCGCATTGAGACAAACCTCGATACAACGCCGTTTGGCAAGGCAATAGACAAACCTCGATATAGCGTGCTGTCAAAGAAAAACTGTCAAGATTTGCAAGCTATCCGGAAATTTTGTTCGTGCTGGAATGATATTATGATTTTTGTGTTTTGGAATAACTTAATGAGTAAAACCTCAAATTGAAATATTTAATTATTGAAGACGATTCTTGAACGAAAATTTGAAAATATTAATATCATACATAAAGATAGCAGCCAATAAAAATGTGCGATGAAAATGAATTTAATATTGGCAGTTATTATTCGAATGATACAGTTAATATAACCGAAGGAGACAGGGTCCCATTAGCTCAGTTGGTAGAGCGGTGTCCCGGCAAGGCCCTGGGTTCAAGTCCTACATGTGATATTTTTATGATTTTTCTGATTCAAATTTTCGCTTTAGAATCGCTAATATTGTCTTCAATAATCAATTTGATATTTCGATCATTGCCCTGGATTGAAACGGCATACCTACTCGTACTTTGAATTATTCCTGCATGTGATTATGTTATTACTATCGTGATGGGTTGGCTTGAAACGTCAGTTGAAGTAGGAGGAAGTGCATCACGGCATCAACATTAATGAGGATAATACTTTGGCTGTGAAGATCTAAAATCACGTGTTTCATCACACCACATCTGCACACCTTCTGGTAGGAAAACATGTACAATGTACATGTACATATGATCTAGCAGGCTAGCTCGTTGTAACCATTATAAGGTAGTTTTATGTAGCTTCATTTCAAGAAGTAAGTAATATGTAACAATTTTAATTATTTCCTTTGTTATTCATTTGCTTTTAATAATCCAATGACTTTAAAACAAGTTGTGATTAGGGAATGCAATCCTGCAAGAAAATGTCAATCCAGGTATTTGCGGGACTGAACAATCTTAGTCCCGCTGGATCCAGGTATTTGCGGGATCCAGCAGAGTGGACTTAGATATCTAATCAATAGTATAATAAAGACCTCGATCTACCAACCTTGTTTTTAGACTTACAATAAAACTTGCTTTATTGTAGGTATAAAATATTTATACCTACAATAAAGCAAGTTCTTTGGGACATTTTAAATGATTTATTAATAGGTATACCTTTAGTTAGACATAGGTAATTTTTAAGTCATAAATTGGTAAAGAATAAGATAAGACATAAATTTACATAACATACCCGCCTCGGAACAGACTTTGTCTAGTGAGGTGGGTAAAAGAAATCTATGCACACAAATGAATATAAAATAAACGCCCGGATTGCCGGCACTGAAACTGAAACTGAACTGAAACTTAAATTTAAAAAATAACGTTCACACGATAAACAATATTCTTGTACAATGAGCATCATAAGTTTAATTAAACATTATTTTATAAATATCTTCGTAAAAAAGTTAAAGTATTAGTTGTGTCATCTGATAAACGGCTTCTGATATTGGACACAAGGTAGCCAGCGGCTGAAAAAGCTCGTTTAGCTTCCACGCTGGTTGGCACAATAGTCATTAGCGCATTGTAAGTGAATTGAAGGTCTGTAATCCCGCCAGTCCAGCGGGATCCCGCAAAATTTTCGACCGAGATTAGTCCCGCTAAATGTCTGCGGGATCTCGGTATTTCGGGATCCCGTTATACCGGGATTGCATTCCCTAGTTGTGATGTTATAAAAAAAGTAAAATATTATAATTTTTTTAATAATGATATTACGCAAAGAGAAATGAAAATTTTACTCGCTTCTGTGTCTTGTTAATAATGATATTTTTCAAATTAAAAACTTTTTATTGGAACACTGTTTATCCTTGATACCATCCCTTGTACGAACAACACAAATTTTCAGACAACTGCAAAGTAACTAAGATATAAAACGGTACGGTACTCTTGCATTATACAATTCGATACAAACATACTATAGTAATTACATCTAAGCATTTAAAAGATGTTTGGAAGTTTTGAGAGTGTGCTAGAAATATTGTGTGATTCATTTAATTTTTCGAGGAACCTGTTAATATCTTAATTTATTCGACAGTCTTGAAATGTATTATTATGAGTTATGGAAAATATCGTGTGTTTTTGTACGCTTTTACAAAAACAACTATCCACCGTAACATTGATTCTTTTTTCCAACGAGATAGTCTGCTAGATAATGTTAACATGGAGCTTATAGATTTGTTTTCATGAAAAAATATTTGAAAAAAGAATCAACTATCTACCGTAACATTGATTCTTTTTTACAACTAGATAGTCTTCTAGATAATATTAACATGAAGCTTATAGATTTTTTTTCATGAAAAATATTTGAAAAAAGAATCAACTATCTACCGTAACATTGATTCTTTTTTACAACGAGATAGTCTGCTAGATAATATTAACATGAAGCTTATAGATTTGTTTTCATGAAAAATATTTAAAAAAAGAATCAACTACCTACCGTAACATTGATTCTTTTTTCAAATATTTTTCATGAAAACAAATCTATAAGCTTCATGTTAATATTATCTAGCAGACTATCTAGTTGTAACTACAATACTGTCGTTTTATGAGATGTTCTTGTTTTGCAGTGAGTAAGAATACTTTTCTCTGTTTCGTTTTATTTCTTCTTGTATTATCGCAGCAATAAATCGGAAGATTAGAAATATTCTTCGTAGTATTCTTTTCTTGAAGAAGATGCAAGATGAACGAGCCAATATGTTATCACATAGTTGCCTTGCAGGCACTTCCCTAATTATAATAAAACGCTTTGTTTTAACCAATGATTATTTTACTCAACATGGTTCAAGATCGATGGACCCTTCCTCAGGATACAATGTATACACTGTATCCTTAGTAATAACACTTTACCTTCTACCTATTATATTTATATTTTAATATTGCTCAGATTTTTTAAAAATGGAATGTAAAACTAAGTAATAGCTCCTTTGTCAGATGTGAAGCCATATAGCAGTACTGGCTAATAAGTTTGTGCCCTACTAGTTTGAGCAATCTGTAATTTGTGATAAAATAAAAGATAGTTCAACTAATTATTTTCTCTTTTGCCTCCACTCCCCGCTTTTGCGACGCAATCTTCTGAAATTTAGGAGCTATTGAGGCCTCCAAAGGATTTCTATGATTGGATAGAATTTAACGAGACACCGTCGCTCCTCCAATCACGGTCAAGAAAATTAGTTGTGTGACATGGAACGGCAAGGGCGGCTCATGGAAATGTTAGTTAATGGAAGCTTAATAAGGATTAAGGACAATGATACTTACTTAATTAAAGCTTTTGTAGATTCAAGTTGGCGTGAAATCAAAAGATTTACACCTTAAACCAACTTATATTAATTATACCTAGATATTAGCCATCTAGCTTCAATCGTAGAGTTTCGTACCGTCGTCGATTGATACTTGAAATATAATGTATTTAAACGAGAAGAAAATATCAAGCAACCGTGTTTATTTATCACAAGAAATACTAGAAGTGAGAAAGGAAGCTTTTACCTGTTAATGGTGGATGTTTCTTTTGGAGTTCTGGTGGTTTATGGAAGATTCCGTGCAGTGTTGCCAAGTTAGCATATTATATGCTAAATTTGGCATAATTACTCCATGTTTAGCATAAATATTATGCTTTAAGCATATAGCATATTTATTTGGCTTATTTTTACAGAAACATTAAAATAATAAAAACCAATTTTTTAACTAACAAAAATGATATCGATTGAAAAACTGGTGTCTCAATGGAGAAACATAGTTCACATTAAATGGGAATCTTTGACTTCCACTGTAGAGTTTTGGAATGAAGTCATGCAATATAAAGATGCAGTTAATAATAACCCCATTCGGTGATTTATGTCAGTTTGCAATGTCTATTTTAACATTGCCGCTTTCAAATGCGGACATTGAACGTGTATTTAGCCAAATGAGTCTGGTCAAAACAAAACTCCGAAATCGTTTGGCGGTGAGAACCCTGAATGCCATTTTGTACGTGAGATTTGACCTAAAGAGAGCAGGAAAGTGCTGTTATTCTTACACTGTTTCTGACGAAGTACTACGCTGCATTGGGACCAAAGAAAGTTACGACTCCGTCTCTCAGCCTTCCACATCAGCTGCTGTTAATGAAGAAGAAGAAGATGAAGATGAAGATATTGATATTTTATTTCACTGATTTTATTTCTAAGTTAAATTTATGTTAGCTTTTTTTTGGTATTTTTTAAAGTAATTTAGCATTTTTCTGGCATATTTTTCCCATCACTCTATTTCTCAATAAATACTAAGTTAAATTTATGTTGGCTTTTTTTTGGCATTTTTTAAAGGAATTTAGCATATTTCTGGCATATTTTTCCCATCACTCTAGCATATTTTGAAGTAGTTGAGTTGGCAACACTGATTCCGTGAGCAATATAGTTCATAGATGTACATCTTATAAGCACAGTTAATGTTAGAGTTTTCCACAAAACAAACTCTCTTTACAATTCACCAAACGACAATAATATATTAATCTTGGGCATGATACTTTGCACTATTTTACGGACTTGTTAATTGTTACAAGAAGCGAAATAATATGCAACGACTACTACTAAGACAAAATTTCCAACATAAAACAAAATGACACTCATTGATCTTTTTTTTCAAATCTTCTTTCTTCTAAGGTGAGAACGGAACATAAAACAAGGGAAGGAATTTGAGCAGTAATCGGGATGTGGATAATCATAAAACTGTTTCAATATTAAACATATAGACCGTTAATTACAACGTGATGTTTGTCCAATAATGAATGCAAAACAATGCTTCGCTTTTAATACGATTATTGATATTCTATTAACGGGACTTATTTTTTCACTATGTACTATGTTAACATAATCAAGCAAACCTTTGTACAATTTTTGATTTTACCTAACATTTAAAATATAATATTCTGGTGTAGAAGCGTTACGAATTAAACTCCAAGGAAAGTGTATGAGACCCAACCTAACCCATTCACAGCATAGTTTGAGATTTTCACGGCCAAAACAATGGTCGTTTATTAAAGAATTATACAGCAGAACTTATTTACAAATAAGGGGTATTATGATGGACACTGTAACACTGTCCGAAACTTTATTGAAGTAGAAGGTATTTCAACATGTTTACATTGGTGGAGTTTTCCAATCTTTATCAAGCACAGGTTGTTAATTTGTTTTGGCTGTTTCAAGTAAAGAACGGAAAACTAGTATTCTGTATATTTGCTTCTTCTTCCTAAGTGGAAGATACTGTCAGTACCGCCCTGGTAAAAATATCACAACAGTTCAGAATTGAATATTTGCAATGTTGCTACTTGAAATGGTTCAAATTTAATTTAGTGTCCAGATTAAATAATCACGTATTTATTGTCTATTCTCAAAAGTAGGTTCAATATTTTAATAACCTTCCTATTTCCGCTTCCTCCAGCCTCATACCCATTCCAACATTCCCAACTGGGAAAAAAATGGTTCAACTAGCTTGAATGGTTCACTTGAGCAAGTGATCACGAAAAAATATCAGGCAGTACGAAAATTTTACCCCAGTATTCGTTTTCGGCTAGTTAAGTACAGTAAAGATAAAAATCAACCGAACCACGAGGCGCCCTCGCCTGGTAGTCCAATTCCCATATAAATTCCCCATTCGTCTTACTTATAATTTATCTACGTTGCAAAACGTGACCTATTAACGCCCGGGACGTCCTGCAGTGGCTCCCGTGGAGGAATTCATTGCCGAATTGGACTGAAAAATGTTGACTAAATGAACTACTCCTCTAGCCGCTTCATAACGAACCAACATGTGCGATAGAATCAGCTTTGAATCAAGTTGGCTTACAATATATAATATATTATACAGGGTTTTCCAATAAGAGGTGTTATTTTGATATTCAATCGTAAAAGATCAACGGTTTCGTTGCTTGTGTAGTACATAGCGCCGTATTCTTGAAAGTAAACGTTATCCAGACCAATACCATACAATTTCGGCCACACAAAATCATTAACTGTTGCTCCAGCCTCATTTTCGAAAAAATAAGGTCCAATGACTCCGCCGGACCATAAACCGCACCAAACAGTCACATGTTGAGGATAGAGGCTTTTCAACAATAACTCTGGGGTTTTCCGAGCCCCAGATGCGACAATTTTGCTTGTTGACGAAGCCACCGAGGTGGAAATGGGCCTCATCACTGAAGATGATTTGCATTTGATTCACTCAAGTGAATTTTAATAATTTCAATGCAATGTTGAAGCGTGTATCGTTCCATTTTTATTAATGGCGTAGTTTCTACTTGTAAATGTTAAAAAATGACAGCTTCAAAAGTAACATCTACCGAAATAGCGGGCTATTTAAAATAACACCTCTTATTGGATAACCCTGTATAACTTGAAACTGGCTTAGTATAGTTTTTATTATATCCGACAAACATCTGTATGGAGCATGCATTTAGGTACTAAACGTGATTTATTAATAATATTTTTTCGACTCGAGTGAGAAAGTTCTAACCTTTAGTCGTTGTGAACTGTTCGTTGGCCTGCAGTCGAGTTCGGGAACGATGACAGGTTATCGACATTATAAATAAAGTCGTTACCGATCGACCGTGCTAGATATCCCGAATAGCTAAGTACTTACCAAGCTTTCTCTTTCTCCAGTGTTCTAAAAAATTATTTTAAACATAATATTTACGTTTTTGTGTAAATGTGTTTCTGACTCGTTCTCGGCGAATGGCTGATGTTATCACAATAACACTGTGTTTGTGAAGTGTAGTCAATCGTAATCTTCAAAACAAGTTCGTCAAATCAGGAATACTCTCTTGTCAACATTATGAACTGCCATAATCGGACAATACCAGAATGGCAGCCGTCGTAAACAAATTTAATTTTCGGCCAACCATTATTTATGATCTTTCTTCAGAACATGAAATGTTAGTACGAAAAAATAACACCATATTAATTCAACGATGAATAGCGAGGGAATTGGGATACAAAATGGAATTGGGGGGGTGGGGAGGTGATGGAGGTGGGGTAGAAAGCAGAAGAGGAAAACACTCAATTTCTTTCCTGTCACCGATCTTATTGTTTTCATCATCTTTATTACTCCACTTTCCCCTACTTTTTGTGTTTCTTCTCCTGCTGATTTAAGTATCTATCTATAAAAAATATACCTCAGGACTCACAGGCTTTCGAAAAAGTATTGCTTTTCTTTATTGGAGTAGTATCAATATTAGCTAAAGAACAATAACATATATTTGAGACAAAGATCCAGAAATAATCCATGTATTTAGGAATGTTCAAATAAATTTAGTATGTCTTTTAAGGTCAGCATGCTTACCGGCATCTTTATTAGCTATATTAAAATGCATACAAACTATGTAAATTGTTAGTTTTTTAAATTCTTCATGAAATTCAAGCAATTTTTACGTGCGGTATTTTACGCAATCGATTTGAAGTAAAACAGTATGAAATAATAACAAGCGAAATATTAATTAAGTGATGTTTTTGAAATATCTAAAACTTTTTTTTAATCTAACAAAACAATAATATTATTTTATGTAGTCAGTGCTGAGTTGGCATCGCGTTCCCACCCAGGCATCGTGATTTCAATTCCTCGGCTAACTAGGTGCTCCATTACGACACAAGCAACATTTTCCGCTTACTGTCACAGTAGCTGAAGATTTTCAAATATTGTGAGGTTATTTGTTACCTGGGAATTTTTATCTTTATTTAAAAAATAATTACAAAAATAACTAAAATTTACTAATATAAAATACTGTTAATTTATTAAAAATCTTGTCAAAATATTATTTTTCCTGTTAAAAACAGGACTGCAAGACTTTAACGAATGAATTGAGAGAGTTCCTAATAAAGTATTAGTTAAAAGCGAATGTTTTATGAGGACGGCTGAACAAGTGTTCGTACAAATAATGATATTAATTAATGACATACTGATATAATCGCATTCCGTCATGATATTGACTAGGAAAAGAACACGTGTTCTCGATATATTCTGAATGACTAATATTTTAACAGTAAATTAGCATGCTATCGCCTCTTTAACAGGATAATTTTTCTCTGTGTACCTACTGAATTACCTTCTTCCACTGCCTATTGTTATATATATATATATATATATATATATATTATGTATATGTTTATTTATATGTTTATTTATCTGTTCGTGTCTTAATTTAAAGTAAGTATACTTTGTATCCTGATGAAGGAACCGTTGATTCTAAAACATAATTATATAATTTTTATTAAAATTGTGATACGAACACAGTTAACTATGTTCATTTAGCTGATACCACAAAATTCAATTAAAAAATTTTAAGTCTCGAGAAATCGTCGTGTATTTATTATTTTATGTTTAATTTTTAGAACTCCATTTAATTTGAAGCTTGTCTTTATTTTTAATATAAATTACCTATTTTCATTTAAAAATAGTTTCTAGCTATATATAATTTATATAGGTAGAAAATGATTATTTATGTCGATATCATAAGGATAGTAAAAATGAAGATAGATTTTGTGAAACGTGGAATGTTTGATGATTAATGGCAGAATGAAAACAAAAAGAGGATAAGCCGAGGATAGAAACTCAAAGATTTATGAAGCCAGAGTCAAAGGCCAAATAGTTGGGAAAAACGAAAAGAGTCCAGAAAGAATCGATAATCTTCGAATACTTGACTTTAGTTTTTGTCATTTTGCACACCGGTATTGATTATAATGCTAGAATATGAAATAGTTACATCAGTTATGATTATAACAATACTAGCTGACGAGATAGACATAGGTTTTAAGAAATACAATTCCCCAGTAAATTATTTTGATGTATCTCATAAGGTTTAGCCAGCGCCATCAATGTAAGCGCCCGAAAATATATTTTTTTAACTTTGATTAAGAAACATCGTCTTTTCTCTACTTTTTATAAATATGATGAGTATTTAAAATGTATTAAGAAGATTTCTTGAAGAAATTCTGAAGAAAAGTGAGAACTCTATACAAATCCTTTGCGTAGTTTAGGAGAACTAAGCCCTCAGACAGACAGACGCGGATAGCGACTTTTGTACTATTTAGGGATAGGTATAACGTGCATTTATTGTTGTCGAATTTTATTTGCAGAAATCCATTTTTGTTTGATATATTCAATATTTTAATTATTAAAATAAAATTTTATTTTTTATCATTATTCTGGAAACTCATCAAATACATGTTTTTCTTTCTTTTTGAAATATTTTATGTTTGTATTTAGTATTTATTATTTAATTATTAATTTTCGGGAAATCGACAGCTTACATTTAATCAGTTTGTACATAAGTATTATATGGCCAAAATAAAACCAATTATGGATTTCCTCCTTGTGACTTTACCTCTACTGAAACAGCATAATATGGAATAAGTAAATTAAATTTGTAATAAAGGAAAATAAATAAAAAAAATTATGCAAAATAAAAGATTATATAAAACGAAAAAATTACAAAACAATACATTTAAAGCCATGGAGAGAGGTTGTAGATATAAATCAAATCATTATATAGATGCGCCCTTGAGTTGATTTTGCACAAAAACGGCGCTATACAAGTCATCCAAATATTATTATTTATAATTATTATAAACAATAGAGACATAAACATTATTTAAAAACCATCAGAGAAATATTCTTTTATGGACCTCTTGTATTTGGTAAGTTCGCAACTGAAAATATCAACCTTGGATAATACGCTATTGTAATTGTTGCATAGTCTGTTCAGGCAATAATTCTGTTAACAGTTTGTTTATCTTTGATCAACTCTGAACAGGACACAATGTTGAACGCGTAGGTACATTGAATGGAATCTTGTTTAGCAACTCTGGGCATTGAATATTATTGTTAACTACTTTATACAGGAATAGTGCATCCTTATGATACCTCCGTGCACTCAGTGAATCAATTTTAAAGTATGAAGCTGCCTCTGCATAATTATAAAATCTTACAAAGATATTTTAGGAATTTGTTATGAATTGCTTCCATTTTGATTATGTGGATTTTGTACAATGGAGACCAAACATCTGATGCAAACTCCAAATGACTTCGTACTAGGCAAAGTAGAGTTGCTTAATGACATCTATGCTATTAAAAAGTTTTGTGTTTCCTATGATGAAGCCTAACATTTTAGCAGCTTTATTTGTGATTTGATGTATATGAAGGTTATATTGTAGTTTACTATCGAGGGTTATTTCGAGATCACGAATATCTGAAAGTGTTGCAATGTTGTTGTTGTAAACAATAATGAAACAATATTTTATTTTTATTTAATATGATAATATGATGACATTTTGAAACACTTAGATATAGTTGATTTTGTTGGCAATAGGTGGATATATTGTTTAAATCATGTTGTAAATTGACACAATCATTAAGACTTTTTATTGGATTGTATAGCTTAGCATCATCAGCAAATAATTATATTTCAGAGTATTTTACAACATTGATCGAATCATTAATATATAAAATGAAAAACTATGGTCCGAGATGAGAACCCTGTTGGATCCCAAAGTAAATTTCATTGAAATCTGATTTGAAGTCCTTTATTGATACTGCCTGTGATCTGTTGAGTAAATAAGATGTAACCCAACAAAATAAATTACCACTTATACCTAATGACCAAAGTTTTCCTAGCAATAATTTTTGATTAATTTTATCAAATGCTTTGGCAAAGTCTATATATATGATATCTTCTTGAGTGCGGTTGTCCATGTGATCGACGATGAATTCAGTAAGAAGAACGAGATTACTTTCCACATTTCTGCCTTTTGTAAAACCATGTCGATTTGTTGTTATCATTTGATTGAGTTGTGGATGTAGATATTTGTAAATATTTTTTTCCATTAATTTACTGAATATTGTTAGTTTTTAAATCGGACGATAGTTTTAAACATTATTTTTTCGCCATTTTGGTGGATTGGTGTTACAAAGGCTCTTTTCCATATTTCAGGTACCGCGCCTTCGTACATTGATTTATTATAGATAATGCAGAAAGGTTTTGCGAGTGTTTCGGCGCAATTAGCTATAAAGTATGATGAAATGATATCACACCCCGCGCTTGTGTTTATGTCAAGAGCTTTTATTTCTTTTAAGATTATTTCTCGCGTGAATTTAACCGTGGTGATATTTATGTTATTTGTGTTTCTGGTATGTCGAATGTAGGTAGGTTATTACCGTTTATGTAAACTGATTGTAAATATTCCATGAAAATATTACATATGTCTTGGCCATTTTCTGCTATTTTATCATCTAGGTGCATCGTCCTTGGAAGAGACGATTGTGTTTTTTTAATGTTATTGAAATGATTCCAGAAGAGTTTAGGATTACCATTCATGGTACTTTCAATTGCAAATTTCAAATGCAATTCGTTTTTGTCTAGATCTTAACAGTGAAAATGTTTGGTAGTCACGTGGATTAAGAATTTTTTTTAAATTATTACTTTATGTTTGTGATTACTCTATGTTTGGTTCACTCAAATGTAAATTGTTAACCTCGATACAGGCTTAGTTCTAGTGAGATTCTTTTTTATGAGATAAAACGTGATTTATAATATATAAATATGCTGAATAAACATTAATTTATAAACAAGTTCTGCTGTGTAATTATTATTACGCGAAGACAACTTTTTCACCCTCTGAAAGCATTAAAAAATGACAGTTTGATAATGCTTCCAGAAGGAAAAACAGCTGTCATACGTAATCATAATTACAAACAGATAAAAAAATAACTACATATTTAAAAATAAATGTTATTAATATTATTTTATATTACAAAGAAAAACATAAAATTAAAATAGAGTTCTACAAATTTAACTTGATAAAAACAAATAAATAATAAACGTAGTGTTCTTTTACAAGAAACATCGCTTGCGGAAAGCTTAAAAAAACACTAAATAGGAAGGAAAATAAGTAAATTGTATCATAATGTATACATATCTCTATACTATGTATGAAATAATTTTTATTCAAACTGTAAATTCCTTATAAAAATTCTGATAAACAACCATTAATATTTATGGTAAATGGTATTTAACCAGTTGTATAAAATTTAAAACACGTTTAATAGTAAGGAGCTTAAAATTTCAAATTAGATTAAAAAAAATATGGCAACTAATTATTCTAAACAACTTTTCAGCAAACTCAAAGCATTTTAAGACCCTCAAACGGGTCCGTTTTTTTGTATTCGAAAATAATTACCCATATTTATGTGGGTTTAGGTAAAAAAGTTTTTTCTTATTTATTATTTTGTAAAATAAAAAAATAGCCAGTTACGCACAAGGTACCTGTGAGAAAGATAATATATTAACTTACATGATTTGATTATTCCAAATATCGTCAAAATATAGCTGTTTACCAGGAAATGAATAGTGAGAAGCCGGTTCAGCAAGAGTAAGATAAACGGTCCATATTCCTGCGGCCGTCCTGGCAAACCCGAGGAATGTCGCGCCCTTGAGGATTTGATAGACTTAGGCGTAAATAAGGGACGCGGGCCCTTGGGAGACCCTTAATGGCTTGCCTTACTGGTTATACCCTCTGTAAAATCATTGAGCCTACTCACGGCAGTAACTACTCGGGGTGGTTATTTGTGAAGGGATTTCATGAGAAATATAGAGTAAGCACCCTTCTTCAACCACCGCCATACCAACGAAATACTTACACTTACATATATGCACACAAACTTCAGCTATATTTTTTACAAACTACATGTTTTGGTGTTTTTAGTAGAGACTTGTATTATTTACATAATACAAAATGAAACATAAAAAACTTGGAACTATTAAGGCCCATCGCACATGGAGATGCTACAAGCTACGTGACTGTGACGCAACCACAAGTAGCCTACCGATATGCTACTTTTTAAAGATTGTTTACGTCCAAGACGCCAGCCGAATTATACTGAACATTTTTTGAGGTGCAGCCATGGAATGAACACTATGTCAAGTGACTCTAGCGACGAAGGCAATAATATTGTTTTTCTTTGTTACAAGCAAAAAATAGATCTAAAATTCGTCGCCGTCAAGGAATTGCATAAGAATGATGTCAAATGGACTTTTCTTTCTAACCTCAATCCTCGCCATCTAAATCCTTTGTAACGTATTCAGGTAAATTATAGTTATATAAACACTGATATTTTCCAACCCCCAGAACAAATTTAACATTCAATTCATATTCGGATGTCATGCAATCATGTCAGTAAATGCGAATGCAACTCGCGTATCGTGCTACCAGCACCATCAGTAGCGTGCAACTGAAGTCAAACCCGTAGACGACCGACGCGTCGCGTCGTGTATGAACACAAGCAACATGCTATGACGGTACTCACGAACAGCGCGTATGCTAATCGCACAAAAGTCGGGTCACATATAAGTATCTCCGTTTACGAATGACCCTAATGATCATGAATGCTTTTTTCTCTGAATTGCCCAATTCAGCTACTCGTAATACTCGTAGTCTACTAAGAATACATAAATATATTGAAAAGTATGGTTTGTCTATTGGCTGGTTGAATCCTTGAAATCAGTCGCAGGTTATAATTTCGCACAGGATTCCCAGGCAGAGCTTGTATGTACGTCATCACGGAGCATTCGAAAGGAACGTACATCGTAACTTGCTTATTATAATATTGGTGCGTGACAGTGACCATTCTTCTATAATTTACGTAACCTTTACAATGTACCTACGCGAGGAATCCAAATAAAAACGAGAGTTAGTACAAGAATTCAATTTAATTTTTATTCACGTATTTACTTGTTCAGTCGAAAATGTATGCCTGAAGAAATACGTATGAACATAGATATAAAATTGGGATGAAATAATGTTTAATTAGCAACATTTGATAAATAATATAGGTTTTTCGGGTCTACACGACAGATGCGTCTACCCACCAACTGCGTGGCAGGCCGGATCAGGTGAGACTGGCTGAGGGAGACCCTTTGACTTCTCCAGCAGGACTCTCTCAGAATATGCCTTACACTGCAGTGGGATTGATAGATTCATACGTTTGTCACTCTTTGACCTACTGATCCTCAGATTCCTTCCCATCCCTCATATCCTTTTCCTTCCTAAAACTTCCTCCCGTTCTTCTCCACACAGCATCTCCAAAGATGACATAGGCCCTGAGAGGAATTATTTTTATTAAGGCTTCCTGTATGGAGCTAATGTAAATAGGAAACGTTGTCTCCCTTGCCGTCATGGTGAGATATATGATCTAAAAAAAATACAGTTTGTGGCAAGCCTACGCACGACGGAAGTGAAACTTTTAGTATTCTTTTCTCTCTCTCTTTTCATTTCATTCTCTCTTTTTTTCTGTCTTAAATTAAAAGTTATAAAAATATGGGATTCGAACCCGGGTCCTGCATAACGAGTGTCGAACGCTCTGCCTCTAGACCGCGAGGAGAGGTATATCGCGCGACGAGAACCGCGTATACAACGTGTACTCCTCAATTGACTTGTCCCGCGAAAATTTTCATTTTCAAACACGGCAAATGAATAATATCACATAACGTCTCGTTAACGCTTCATATAGGGTCGAATCGAAGATATATCGGCAGTGTGAAGTCATATCTGTCGTTTTTCAAAATATTTCCGTACATTTGTCCGTTTCGGAAAAGATCTATCGTGTTTTAACAGTCTCATACCCGTAGAGAGTCTGAATTTGAAAAACATTTCTTAATTTTGAAAAACTCACTTACGGCTGAGCTTTTTATTAAAAAAACTTGTCACGCACGTCTGCGAGGGTAATTAGTCGCGTCATCGGCCTTGATTAGTAATTTTAATGATTCAAAATAAAAATAATTAATCAAAATACCGAGCGACTGTACCGGCTCGATTTGAAAGCTATATTTCGACCAAAATATCTTATAGTCAAAATATCTAAAAGTCGCAGCACGAGAGCATTTTATCACTTTTCCTCGTATTAAAAAAATCACAAAAAGAAAAAAAAAATAGTTAAAGCGGGGATCGAACCTCGGTTCTTCATGACGAGAGTTGGGCGCTCTGCCTCTAGACCGCGAAGCTGAGTTTGGAGAGTGACCTAAACTAGGTATATAACATTAGCTAGGCTCCTATAGCGAAATGATCACGGTTTTTCGTGACGGTCATGAGTCGGTTTTACTCCGGTCCTCGAAATTGCATGACGCGCGTAAAGAAGTTTCACTTCAAAAAGTTAGAAAGAGAAAATTAAAATATCGAAGTTAACTACAGAAGAATTTAAATGTGTACTTTTATGAAACCAAAGGTTCCGAATGGAATTTGAAAAAAAAATACATTTCGTGAATAATAACATTTTAAAGGGTATTTTATCATATTTGAAAAGCAGTATTTAGTTTTCGGATACGTTCAGATATATTCAATTTATTTGGATTTTATTGCAAAGCGTCAAAATATGGCTGATCCCTGAGGATTTAAAGTTATGTTTGACGTCTTGCAACAATTGTGACATTTTAGGATGGGTGAATTGGGTAGGTAGGACGATTGTAGGATTTGATATTGAGGATTCCTATCCACGTCTTTGCGAACACATGCTTCCATATATATATATACAAACACAATAAATGATGTTTATAATTATTTGGATATTATGTTGACCATTCCATTTTTTTTTGTTTCATTTTTTCGCTATCCATGTTAATTTTTGGCATGGTCGAGCATGGATGCGCGCCACTGATATATGCACTTGTAGAATAGTTTCATTTGTTCTATTTTCCATCAGGCAATCAATAAGCATAGCGTAAATAATGTACGCACTCAACTGTTGTTAACGATTGTCGTTCGAAACTTCGGAGGTTTTCTGGCCGCCACCCAAACTTCGGGTATATTGAATTGAACCCCCTTTGTCGGCAATCAAGATACATTTTTGACTAACAAGCTTTGATAATTGAACTTTACGGCAAATACGTGGCTGATATTGCAATTTAATATTTAAATGCCTCAGCTGTTTGGCTTTGTTGTTTTGCAAAGGAATACGACATTGAGAGACGAAGATCTAACTAACAATAATTATTATCTATAGTGAATTGAAACGTTGCTGTATATAAATTTGCCCGTGTTTGGTGACCAGATCTGAATAGCCAGGTACTTTCCCATCTTTCTCTTCCCCGTCTCCTTCCATCCACTACCTTCAATCTCACAACAAACCCCAATTAGGGATGCCATGGTCTCTCTAGCTCCAGATGGTGGGAGGCTAGACTTCAGTCAGCAAAAATTATAATACTTGGTATTTTATCGAATATGATTTTTAAAAAATGGTCTAGTAAATAAAATTCGATGTAATGTAATCAAGGGTCATGAATACTTATTGCTTATTGACATTAAATTAATTAAGAATGCTATTCACATCTTGTGAAGCATTCCATTTTTGAATGTTGTGGAACGTATGTTTTCCTCCAGGTGAAAAATAAATACATTTATTTACTACTAGTAATGATCGCAGACAAAGCGGTTGTCTAAATGTTTTGAAATGTAAAATGTTTCGAAACGTAATATTTATGTACAGTTTTAACACAATATTATTAAACTCTGGGAGCACCCATGACTATAAAGTGTCAAAACCAAAGACCTTAAAATACGTCAAGACTTGTTACTGTTTCACAAAATGAAGATAAAATGTGGCAAATAAGAAACACTTTCATGTTTCCAGTAAATGTTTCATCCAAGCGCTGTTCACGAATGACAAAGAAATACATGAAAAATATATGTGCATGAACAAAATAAATGATAGAACCGTATTCAAAAGTTGCCGACTATGTAACTTACAGGTATGGTCGCATGATGGCTTTTAAGGTGTCAAGTGATCAAGTCACTGCCGCGCCAAAATAGAACAAACACATTTGGCAAATGGCTGGTGGCAATTGTTGCTGTTACTCGTTGTTACTGCTGATTTGTAAGTTGTTTTACTGCAAAGCATATACCTAAACAGAGTGATTAGACTACTTTAAATAGTGATGTTTAGCTGGTTTTATAATTTGGCTATTGTGCGCCCAGATCTCTACTATATTAGGCCTTGCATTTTCTCTATGCATAAAGTTAGAACGGGAAACAACCATATACAATAAGCGAAAAAAGTAATCTCTTACTGATGTTTGCCGAGTAATTAAAACACTTTCTTATCACACACGACAGCATTTTAGTACTTTTTAAATGCAATTTACTTACTGGTAGCACACGATATTACGAGACACGTGACAGTTTAATACTGAAACTACGGAATCGAAAGCACTTCAATTGACGTATTTTTTGCTTGCCGATTTGAGATTCCTACGGTGCATCTATATAAAATATATTGTAATGGTTGGTTAAAATTGAATAGTTCAAATTGACAAAAAAATTGAATAGTCGAAACACAATATTTTTTGATCAGTCAACGTGAAATAAAGCAAATTCTTAAAATATTATATTTTTATACTCCCTTCTTATCTCGTGGTAATTATTAATTTAATGTGAGCCACCAACCATCTCCGTCGTGACAAAAATCTATTATTTTATAAAGATCTCTGTGTTCTTCTATGCTTATTTTTTACTGTATGATAAGAAATAAGGTTAAATAAGGTTTTTTCCCGTAAAGATATAGTATCCAGAATTTTGGAGCAAATTCATTGAAAATGGAATCTTTTCTGAGCAAGGTTGTGATACTTGTCACGTTCCACAATGTGCTGGTAGATACACAAATGCCAAAATCACAAAAACATTCTAATATTGCCCCAGAATTTCACCCAAAGTCTATCGTGGGACATAGTAATAAGTTTCTGAAAGGCTTTTTTAAATAAAGTGCAATAAATAAGCTAAAATTACAAAACCACATTGAGATAAGACACTGATGGGAACTTTTGATTCTTTTTGAAGCTTTATATGGTATAAGGTACATATTATTACTATGGGTTAAAAGGGTTTCGTAATTCGACCCACATTCTCTTTCAAATAATAAGGGTCGGTTCATTGCAAAAACACGCATGCCTCATAATACAAAATATGACGGTCACTTTCTTTAAAAAAATATTCGAAATGACCCTCGTTTTTAGGGATTTACGTAACATATTCGGGGTTGTTTTCCTTTAAGGGTTAAATCCTAAACCAGGATAAACAATAACATTGTGACGCAAATAATAAATTGTCAAACTTTTTACGGGACAAAGACATGAAAGTGAATGTAGTATTTCAGCAAAAAATGTTAAAAATTAAAACAAGATTAGTGACTTGGGTGATTTATTTATGTCATTTGCGACTGTTACAAATAAAATACATTTTTGTGTTTTTCTCGTTAATCATACAAAATGATAAAGGAAGAAGCGACATTTTCTTTAATCATTTGTAAAACACGATGAATTCCATCCTCTCAAAATATTGTGGTTTTTGTATCAAAAAAGGAAATTTAAATAATTGAGCTTTTTCTCTATCGCTCTTTGTAGCCGTTAAAATAATTTTTTAATAGTAATTAAATGTGTTTTTCAACTAATAATTGTTCTCAGGTTTGATAGCAAATTACATTGCCTGCAGTGTCCATCACTTGTCCGTGACCAGTGACAGCGCTGACAGGTGACTTGATAGGTACACGCTAACTAAATAGCCAAAAGAAGTTTAACATGAACGAGTGTTCTCTTTAAAATTTAAATTTGATTTATATTGCAACAGGTTATTATTTCATGGTTAGTAAAATTTAGCGAAATTTTTTCTTATTATTTCATTTATAGAATTCCATTATCTACATAATTTGTCTCGTAGAATTGTAAAATGGGGGCCTCACCACGGGTAAAACACCCAGCGAGGATCATATTTTATGAAAAAAAATTCTAATGTATAATGTATATCTTCTAATCAAAAAATATGCGTAACTTTTAGTAACGACTCACGAGAATTAAAATGAAATAATTCCCAAACCACCGTCGTAGGATAAAATGTAGGTATTATTCTTTAGTAAGATATAATATAAAACGCATCATTTCTGTTACCATAATACAGTATACATAACAGTCCGTCATCTATTTCTTTACTTGTAAATAATAACTTATATTATTTTTGACTGATAATAATATATTTATAGGTAGGTATATACATTTTTAAAATTCAATATTTTTTCTATGTGTAAATTTAAAAAAATATTCATATATAAATACGAACATTTTCTGCATCATTATTTTTGGTAATTTTCCTACAAAATTTACTATTTGTGTTTAAAGTGTTAGGTCATAGTATACATGGTGTCCGGAAACTCGTGATACAAGCGGCAAACTGGTGAATGCATATCACATTTGGGGTCGATTTAGTTGCAAATTTTGTTTTACTTGAACTTTTGTTTTCGAGGGTATTGAGTTCGAATTTGGAGGTTTTTTTGATCAAATTTAAAAAAAAATCGATTACTAAAGGGTTTTTGTTTAGTGTCATTTAAAATGTGTCGACAAACCGTTTTTTTAACCCTTTAGTTGCCGCGAAAAACGGAAAGGTGAAATAAATCTGGGTAGCTCCTTGAGCATACACATATAAAAAAATATTGGCTGGCCCATATCAATTAAAATGAAATTTAAATAAACCATGCGCCCATACACAGTGAAGGTACTAAAATGAAACAAAATAACTGAACGAAATGTAATGCCTTCTATTAAAAGTAACGTAGTAAGTTAAGTGAAATGGATCCCGTAGTTGCTCCTGAGAAATAACTACCACTTTTGTTCGTACTAACCTCTCCCGGGGACCGTTGTGACGGGCTGCTAAAGTAGAGAAGTAGACCAGACACGTTGATATAGAATATTATAGATAGGCCATCGTTACATAAATGACTGAAACTTCCTATTACTCTTCAGTGCAACGGGAGACGGACATGGCCAGTAAACCGCCGTTTTAGTGATCTCGAGCGCAGTAATTTAAGTAATAATTAAATGGTGGCGAGGGCGGCGTGGACGCTGGACAGTGCGGAACGTTGTGAACGTGGTTCGTGGTTGTAAAGCGCTTCTGGAAACTAGTGATTCAGAATCTTAGATATTCCCAATATTACCAGTGTGAAAGACCAACAATTATAAACGTTGCTTTAAAAGGTATAAACCGAGCTCTGCCTCCGGGTGTGAAAAACAAACCGTAAGGGATGGCAGGGGGGAACTTATGAGAGATGAGTTATTATTTTTAATAATAGATTGGTGAAAACAAAAAACAGCTACCGTCCTAGATTTGTACAGGACTTAGTACCTAGTACCAGGAAGATGAGTAAAGAGTGAGTATATGTTGTGCTGAAAGGATGCGCGATGTCAACTCAGCCACCGACCGGTCGGTGGCTGAGTTGACATCGCGCTTGGGTCCCACGCAGGCGTGGTGTGTTCAATTCCTCGGCTGGCTAAGTCCTCCATCACAACACAAGCAACATTTTCAGCTTACTGTGGTGGTAGTAGGAGATTTTCAAATATTGTCAGGTTATTCGTAACCCGGGAATGTTTGTCTTTCTTTTTAAAAAAAAAAAAATAAAAAAAAAAATTAATTTAACCATGATTCTTACAAAATGCAATTTAGATGATTTATATAATTAACCTAAGAAAACTGACATTTGAACTCCTTAGTTAGAAGCGATGGACTATTCTAGTATTTTCTAGGGACTCTTTGGATATGACCACAGACATATGAAATGGATATGACCTACGACACCAAACCTACCCTCAACGTATGAGCAAGAAGTGCAATATGGACAGTGATAGTGACTATCGTAGCAGATGTGTCTGCCCGATGGACTCCTGTACGCTGTCCGAAACGTTGGCTAAATGAGAAGAAAATGGAACGCGGCATAATACCCTAAAATCAATCATGTTAAGACTTTTGGCCGTGAAAACTTCAAATCATATATCTGATGACAATGATCGTCTAAATAAACTAAAACAGCCTTACCAATGAGAAATAATTACCGACAGTTAAATGGTGTTTTAGCTACACATTGAATAAAGACTGCACAAACACAGATTCGATTTGCTACTAATAAAAAATGATTATAACTTTGCATTTTGTTTTGGCAACGTTGCATTTCAGCAGGCCTTAAAAGAATTATTCCATAATAATTATTTTATGAGAATTCTATGAAAGTGAGTTTTAATATCATAAATGTATTATGCATTCACGGAGAAAATGCTTAAATTAAAAATCGCTTCCAATTATTCGTAATCCCGACACGGACACGGATACATGCACCTGCATTTGCTTTGATAATATACAAGGACAAAATGCTAAAATGTTAGAATTTTCATGAAAACGTGTTCATACATTCGTATTTTACTAAAAACTAACTAGGAAACCTATCAATTCATTCGTTAAGGGCCTGCGATCCCGTTTTTAACCGGATTACGAATAATTTGAAGAATTTTTTTTTAAAATTCTCACGGCCAAAAGCACTTTTGTTGTTTGTTTTTGGGGTGTTATGCCGTGTTGCGCTAACTCCTTCTTTAGCCGACGTTTCGGACAGCGTTGCAGTGTCCATCATCAGGGCAGATCCGGTAGATCCGAAGATGTGTTAACCAAAATTTACATAAATTGGCATAACACCCCAAAAACAAACAACAAAAATTTGAAGAAATTTTTAATAATAAATTAGCAATGTACAATATTATTCATTTTTCTCCAGGTTCGTGGGTGAATATAAATTTTAGAAATCAAAATTTACATAACGCAGACAATAAATCCAAATTGACAATTTTTGTTTATTCTCTGGGATCATCAATCATATTTTTTTATCTTGTAAGCGGGATAAAAGTGAAGTGAAAGTTTTCTTGCGCTTTCCCTAAATAAAGGGAACGTGCTTTCTAAATTTCGTATTTTATACAAATTTTCGAGGCTTGGAGTAAAAACAAGTGTTTTTTTTTATATTTGAAATTAAAATCTTCCAATTCATAAAACTTAAAGTATATTTAAAAAAAAAATGTAAAAGATAATTTTATCTAGTTTTAAAATGATTTTTGTTTATAAAGACATCTTCAAAGATGAAGATGAAATTACAAAAATAAAGAAATATATCGAACATTTAAAATACACTTAAAAAATTCAATACTTTACAATTCGGGAGACGGGTATGCGTACAACCGCCCCGAGAACCATTTATTGGATAACAAACACTTCTACCATAAGTCTCCCCAAGAGGTTTTCTACGTTTGGTGACTTAGCAGGCGTGCCCGGGTTCACGGGGAGAGGTTTTTCTTGAATATTTTTATCAAGAACAAATCTGTTTTAAAACGCAATACGTTAATTCAATGTGTATATGTAACTTTTTATTTCGTTTCTTGCAAGGATGATAAATAAAGTTCGGTAAATATTCAGCTTTATCTACTTCTTATTATGATTATTATCTGGAATACAAACAATATCACACTCGCAGTTCCATTCGTTTTACTCAAACCGTTTTCCATTTCGGTTTTCTTGGCTCAGTTCAATTTGTTACTCAAACTTGGCAGTTCGTTGTTTTTAACACCCGCCCAGTACTGTAAAACCCTTGCCGACATTGTCTACAACCCAACAAAAAGGGCAAAATGAAAACCGAAAGCCAAAATGTGCTATATAAAGGGTAGACAATTCTCTGAGGCAAATCGTGAGGTGAATAGCTTTTTGTAAAAGAGTAATAATTCTCTTTCCAATTTGTCTGCTTAAACAAATATGGTAATGTGAAGAAAATACATAAAAAGGTGTCAAGTGAATACATGCCGGTTATTTTTTTCTTCAATGAATTAAAGGCTTTTTTGTTGTGTTCGTCCCCAGAACGTTTAAGGTTCTTGGAAATACTTCGACCTCCATTATTATTTTACATGTTCGGTTATGTAATACCAGACCATAAATAACAAAAGTGCAATTTTCATATTCCAACAGGAGTAATTTATGAGCCACCCTTTGTAGAACAATTCTTTTTCTCATAATCTGAATAAAAAAACTTGATTTACTGTGATAAGAGATGATATTAATTCTGGGAATTATTGTAAGAAAAACAAAAATTGTTTTACTGATTTTGTGCTAGATCTAAATTACCAATATTGTCATAAGCAGAGATGTGCAAAATGGGTACCCAAAACCATTTGAAATGCAAAATGGAAATGGGTCAAAACTTTTCCATTTGAAAATGCAAAATGCAAAATGGTTTTTAGAAAAGCATTTCAAATGCAAAATGCAAAATACCTTTTTTCAAAATGCATTGAAAATGCAAAATGGTTTCTCGGGTCAAACAATTATAATAATTATATAATTTTTAAACAATTTTGTCATTTAATAATGGACATCAATGTAGAACAAACATATTACATGATGGTAAATCCAAAAACACCACGAATACAGATTATGAAACCACAAAAAATTTGCGCGGGACTAATGTTGCCAACATAAAAACATAGAAACTGCTATATAACATTACAGCGTTATTATTATTATTTTTATTACAGCGTCATGGCCCCATGTTCTGTATATGAATCAGTATTTTTTGTAATGGTATCACTCAATCGCCAGGGCTCCTACCAGGGAGCAACTTGACAAATGTAAATTATCTCTCATAGCGAGATTGAGGACCGACTGATATTTAGGGCTTATGAAAAAAAAGATAAGTGAAGATAGTAGGAAGAATATTGCAAAAAAGCATTTAAAATGGAAAATGCATTGAGAAAAGCATTTAAAATGCAAAATGCAAAATGGTTTTTAGAAAAGCATTTAAAATGTAAAATACCCATTTTGCATTTCCATTTGAAATGGATTTATTTGAAATAAAGCACTTCTCTGGTCATAAGTCATAAAAATTCACTGCATATAAAAAACATTATTAAGGTTTTGAACAACAAGTAGTGTTTGTGAATGCTTGCGTTAAATTACTTTTTCGTATTTGGACAAAGAAGGAGCTTTTATCAACAACAAATAGTAGACACGCCAAGTAAATCACATCGTTTCGAAAAATTTATAAAATAATAGTTATTCCAATTTTTATTTTTATTTTTTTTATTTTTTTTTTTATTTATTATAAATTTTTAAAGATACAAGTTTTATGCAGTCCCACAAAGCTGTCACACATGACGGCTTGTCTGTAGGTTCTACAAATAATATATGTAAACTTAAAATTAAATTGAATATTCATTTAGCCTTTTAGAAAAAGTCAATAGAGGTCCTATATAAATATAAATTGGATCATCTTATCTAAGTAACAAATAAATTCTTTAGAATTTTGTAATGATTTAAAAAGATTGCTGACAAATATATGTGAAAAATTAGTTTAAAAAGTACTATCGACAAAAATGACATAAAATAATAAGGTTTCGATGGCTGAGTGGTTAGAGGCGTTTTCCCGGTAAGACAGAGATCCTCCCAGATTTGATTCCCAGTTGAGACCTAGTTACCTAATTACCTTTTGACCTAATTACCTGTGTTTCCTTTTTTTTTTTTTCTTTCTCTACAGATGGCCTAGGCTTTAAGCAGTTATTTCGTCCTGTATTATTTTTAGGCCTATTTTATTTTACTATACCTGTACATATTTTAATATTGTTATTTGTGTTTTTGTGTAATATTGTAGGCATCCTGCAGCCTAACCACTATGCAGGGACATTGGAGGTCTAGATTCATTTTATAATAAATGAAGAGTCGTTAAACAAAAAAAAATAGAGTCCTTGTGAGAGCCCTGAAGGAGTAACCATCTGTTACTTATACCAGGGCGGGTAAGCTGTGGATAACCTCCAGTGACCTAATTACCTTTTTTCTACGTCTTGTGCTGTTTCATGTTTCGTTTAGATTTATTAGTATTATCTTCTTCTTCAATGATATATTTTTTGTTCCGTTGAAAATAAATGATCTACAGACTTCCCTATCTATCTCAATACTGCTAATTGTTGAGGACCTAGGTATTAACAATTATCAGTGTTGAGACACCGACTTCCCTATCTATCTCAATACTGCTAATTGTTCAGGACCAATTATCAGTGTTGAGACACAGACTTCCCTATCTATCTCAACACTGCTAATTGGTGAGGACCTAGGTATTAACAATTATCAGTGTTGAGACACAAACTTCCCTATCTATCTCAACACTGCTAATTGTTGAGGACCCAGGTATTAATCTAAAAGATAAAAAGGTTATTATTATTAATATTTCGTAGTAGTATTAGTTTTTACAAGGCTTCAAACAAGTAAAATTTTCCTTCAAAGTTTTTAACTCAATTTTTGTCTTTAAAAACAGGGAAATGACAAAATGATAAATTCGTCTATAAATTTGTGGGGCTAAAAACTTCCGAGACTGCTGGAAAAAAAAACTTCGGAAAACTCTTTACACGACGGTGATTTTTTTCTAGGACATTTATGCACTCAGAGTACTTCAGATTGAGTTTCCATTGAGCGGGAACGCCGATTCAGCGGGCAAGTTTTTTTTTTCAAGAACCTAACTGGTGCCATTCTTTTTACTTTATAAATCTAGCCAGAGAGTGCGGCCAGGTACTGTGAATTTATTTTTACGGCTAAGGTAAGTACTTTTCGAGTTAAGGGGTAGAATTCTGTAACTCCATCGATATAAAAACATATTTAGTAAAATTTTGAGCGTGGTTTTGTTAACAGAACATGCCGATCAAATGCTGACAATTTTCAATATCGATTGGATAACCTTCTTCGTCAACAATATTCAATTGTATATTTTTCTGGATGGTAATTACCGAAATTTACAAACGTGGTAAACGATAATTTATTAATAGCTGTAAATGCTTGGCAAAATAGTCACCAATAAACTAACTGCTTTGTAACACATTTTAAGATGCAAAGTAAAACTACACACTTTATAATGTTCTCGTTTCTAAATGGCGCCCATTAAAAAGTTTTAGAAAAACATACCCCTTGAAAGTTATGTTTTAAAATATGAGTAATTGTTTGTTGGTGGGAGTACAAACGAAATATAGTGGGTATACATACGAAATATGGTGGGTGTAGATAGATATATGGTGGGTGTACATACGATATATGGTAGGTGTACGTACGATATATGGTGGGGTAAATACGATATATGGTGGGTGTACATGCGATATATGGTGGGTTACATACGATATATGGTGAGTGTATATACAAAATATGAAACATTAAAATAAATTGAAATACAAATTCATCATTGTATTTGTATTCGACCTGATAACTGAATAATTGAGTTATTTTCCGGATAAACTATTCATTCATATTTATATAACGTATGTACACCCGCCAACTGCCAATTCTACTTTATATTTTAATTAGCAAATCGTTCGATTTAAAAAAAAAAATTTTTGATTAGTGACATCTATGAACTCGAAGGTTATAAATTGTGTAACGTTAACCCTTAAAAATTCTTCTTAGAAGTTAAGAAAACCTTAGGTTGGTCGATCAGGTAATTTATTGATATCTCAAATAGATCACTTGTCGTCATAATAGCAGTAGAATGCACTTTATTGAGTCATTCATCTGAAAGGCCAGGTCAAATAAATGATTATGTTTATAATTATTTACATTATTTGATTAAATTTCTCACTCGTGTTAAATAATTAATCATGGCTCAAGAATTGATTCACCATATAATCAATCCACCTTCATCGAATTTCCATTTCAAGTAATTTTGAAGTCAGTGTTTTGTCTGGATTTATTGCACAGGAAGGGTTTCTATAGTGTTATGCAATATTTTAATCACAATTTAAGCTGATGGCCCTGAAATGTATTTTTGTGTACTACATTCAGTCTCCCACTCAAATGGTCAATAAAACACAAAAATTCTGTAATAAAAATTTTATGAAATGGAAAAACAGCACACCCTTTGAAGTTTTCGGAACAATTTGGAATAATAAGAAAAAGTTCTCACTATTTAGACTGATTTACTTTAATTTACTGTGATATTTGCAAGATTATTGTGGACATTCTCTTACAGAATAAATATTTATTACGGGAGGGTTGTTTCAAAGAATTTGAATAATTCATCGAATTTAAAAATTGTAATTCAAGTTCTGCGAATTTTATCTTGGGCCGATTGCTTCAAGGTACTTGGATAGTACACGGAAAAAAATGTTGTTAAAAATGTGACTACATGCCCATTCCCTTATCAAATATTAGTAATTTAGAATATATCTCAACACATGTTCACTCATCCTAATAAATATAATGGACGAAATGCGAATAAAATATTTTCTTTTAGAATGCGTGTTCCGACTTCCTCATACCATATTTGTGCTTTACTGATAGTTTGTAAATCTGTCAAGTCATTCTTTAAAAACCTACAATCCCGTTTTTAACAGTAATACAATTAATTTGACCACATTTTTAATAAATTAACAATATTTTATATCAGTAAGTTTTCTCCGTGTAAAAGAATTTGAAAAGGACTTTCACAGAACTTGAATATTAACTAAGAATTATTTAAATCGGCGAGAATGAGAAGAGTCTACCCCTGCCTGGTAAGTGTGTAGATGTCTACAAGCATTTATTATATATTAATATGAATATTGGCACAATATTATATATAGGTTCATCATGCATAAGTATTGACTTGAGAAAAACGTTTCCGTTAAAAAACTTTTGAATTCTGGTAATTTTCGCTATTTAATCGATGACTACTCTAAGATTCTAAAGCAAAAAACTAAAATTTAAAAAAAAATGTTAGAACGGGTTGTTTCACTGAATTTGAACAATTCATCAAATTTCTACGCTGATTTTCAAGTTCTGTGAAGTTTCGATTCAAGTTTTGTTATTATATCATTATTGGTTGTTTCTTAAAACGGAAATAATAACAGAACTTTCACAGAACTTAAAAATCACCTTTGAAATTTCATGTATCGTTCAAATTCTGTGAAACACCCCGTCCTTGATATTTTTTCTTCAACTACACATTTCCACCTTGATTAATTTCAAACTAATATGATATCAACACAACTTGTCGAGTTTTTCCCCCTCATTTGGTATATCGAAAATAATTTCAAAGCAATATATTTAGTTCCATGCTAGCGAAGATCCGTGAAAAACACAAGGATTACTCTGAAATCTTAAGTCTCAAATCAGTCCCAGTTATGAAAAAATTTACTATCG